>NC_045708.1:47883240-49279839 GCF_009834535.1 Camelus ferus | reverse complement strand
GCAAAACCAGCACACTACAGTTTTATAGAATAACTGGAGATGAGCATTCTGTGGATCTCAGAACTGAGTGTAGGTCTCCTCTGAATATTTTGGAAAGCAAAAATGCTACTTCCTACTGCTACACTCTGGATTTTTTTTTAAAATTTCACCCTTCTCTGTTTCATACCCACATGTAGAATCTTACTTGGACTTTTCTCGTAACACTGATTTTGGTCTGTCTTAGAGAGAGACGTATACTACTGCAGTTAAGAGCGCGGCATTTGGAGCCAGACAGCACTGGTTTGTTCCTCAGTCACACTATTACTCACTATGAGGCATTAGGCAACATCCCTATGCCTCAGTTTCTTCATCTGTAAAATGGGGTGTTGTGAGAATGAAGTGTGTACACCTCTGACAACAGTGCTCGGCACATAAAAGCATCTTAGTTATGTAGCTGTGGGTATCGTATTAGCAGTGGGTGTCATATTATCATAATTAAAGAATTGCATGTCTGTCTTCCCAGCTGGTGAGAACTTCTTTAGCGTAGCCATTTCTGTCCCATTATAATCAAGGAACTACTATTTATAATGTACTCTACAGAGCATCTTCATGTACCTTATTTCATGGGATAAGAGAATGTTCTTGACTCTAAGAAATGGTGCAAAAAACACCTGTCCTGTTGGTGAAGCCCCAAACCTCCCTCTCCCTCACCCCACAGTCAACCACCCACCCCTACTGATCCTAACTTGCAAATGTTCATTAACCACCCACTGGATCCACTCTAACACAGATGCCCATTCTCCACTATGTGGATTACCAAGGCAGCCTCCTATTTGACTCCTGGAGACTAGTCTTCAGGCTTGTCCACTCTCCAAACCATTCTTCAGACTGGAATCAGAGCCATCTTTCAAAAACGTTGGTCTGATTGTGTATTTTCTTGCTTAAAAGCCTTTAGGAGCTCCCCACTGCTTGCCTGCAGCATAAAGGCCAGCTCCTCAGCACAGATGCTTCATGATGTGAGCCCCACTTATTTCTCTAGCCTCGTCATTCTCCACTTCCTCATCCCCTCACATCCTCGGCCTGAGCCATACTGAGCTGTGGTTCCCCACAGGCTCCTGACGACTGGAGAGTGAGTTAGCACCGAGCCCTCCCTCCCGCACACCCTTCTGCCCGGCTAACTCCTCTTGCTTGGCTGTCACTCCTCAAAGAGGGCTGCCAGCCCCGCCTGGCCAGCTCTCTCATCGAAGTCCTCTGTGTACTTTTCTACCATTGCACTCATCCAAAAGTATGACCACTGCCTATTGACTTATTAATCTTTCAGCTCCCTTAAAGACATAGAAAATGTCTTGCTTGCCAAGTGCCTAAATGTAAGTAAATTTTTGTTAAAAGATAGAATGAATATAATCTTCCTAACAGCTGGAAAGGTAAGCAGAGCAGAAATTAATATCATTATTTTTATTTTTCATCATTATTTAGAGTCTGTTCATGTATGGATATCCATATGGTTTAATCATCTAGACTCCCTGGATTTAAGCCTTGACTCCCCCATTTCCTGGGCAGGTTACTTAACCTCTCTGTGTTCCAATGTCCTCATCTTTAAGACAAGAAAATTATAGCACCAACTTTCTTAGGGTTATGGAGATTAAATGAATTAAAATATGTACAGTGTGTTAAATAGCACATAGGAAATGCTTCACAAATGTGTACTTTTATTTGCAAGTAATTAAGATACTACCAGAGATTCACTGTCTTAAAGCCAGTAAGTATGATGGCTGTGAGCTTAACTCAAGGCTTAGACATCACATGATACTTTTTTGGTCGTCCACCAATAGATGGGTCTTAAATTTAAATGGGCTGTTTTTTCTGCTTTTCCCCTTGGTTCTCAGGTCTCATGTCTCTTGACTGCTCTCTCTAGAGACCACTTAGTCCTTACGCAAATAGTGGCTTTAAAAAGTTCCTTGTCTATGTAAGCCTTTGCAAATGGTATGACCAAATGGCGGGAAAAGGGATCTTCCTTCCCCGTGGCTTTGCAGGTGGATACTCAAAACTTGGTCCTGTCCAGGGTGGTTCCTGCCACAGTTTGGGGCGACAAAACCAGCCTCACCAGTTTCCAGGACTTCATGTTCCCATTGGGAAATCTTGGTATACAAAGGGATTCCACTAAGGATGACTACACCACAGGAAGTGAGCAGAAGCCAGCAGATTATTGCCACATCTAGGAAAGCATCTGAAATTTCCTTTGGGATCCAACGGTGATCTTGTTTTCTCTACTAGAAAGTCTTATTCCAATCTTTCTTTGGTTGTTGTAAAAACCACTTTTAATTTTCTGTTCACATTTTTATCCTTAGTATCTTTTCACTCACTCTCTCTGCTTATACTTTTCCTCCTGAAAGAGTTCAGATAAGGAATTTAAAAAAGCTAGTGTTATCTCTACTGTTAAGATTTAATGCCGAGGAATTATGCAGTTTCCCACCTCTTACATAAATTCGTGACTGCTCGGCGCTGGATGCGAGGGAGCATGCCACAGCCTCCACCCAACAGCCTTCGCATCCAGAGTCGGGACTTACTGTTGTCCCTTCTATTTGGCTTTATGGATAGAAGACAGGAGAAGCAGTAAGAGGCTCACGGACTGCTGTTCCTCTGCATATTTCAAGTCATCCTGAAGAGTAACAAGCAGGTGAAACAGCCTTGAGAGCATGACTTTAGTTTAGCTCAAGATCCATGTATAAAACTGGATTTTTCCAACAAGGTCCTGATACAACAAAATTCCAGAAGAATCAGGATAGTCAAGTTCTATTTCCTGTTGTGTTGAGAAATATAAATCCCTAAACTGGCAAATATATGAAATTGTACTGTACTGTTGAAATTTTCGCAAAACAGAATTTGGCGCTATTTTTATTCACTTGAAGATTTTAGTCTATCTTGTTATCAGTGTCTTTGACAGGATGAGATTACGCTGCCAACTGTGTTTTCTTGTGAAGGAAGGACTATTCTTTACTATGAAAGTGTTCCCTTACTCCTTTATTAAAATTTGTAAACTTTTTTTTTAAGTGAGATTGATACTAGTTAACTTACACATATATTCCTTATTGGCCTAAATTTAAAGTTGGCAACACTCTGTAGGTTCTAAAGTTACGGGAAATCTTTGTTAAAATTGAAAACCGATTAACTATGGGTGTTAGGGGGCCTGGATGCAGAGTCACTCAGAACTAGATACCTGTGTCTACAGCTCTGGGCTGAGTGGAGTTGGTTTTTAAGTCTCTTCAAATGCAAAACTTCTATAACCTTTTGATTCTAAATAAGGAATCGCCAGAGTTTAATCTGAAATTTGGTTAGAACCTTCCGGGAAGCCTCTGAGTGACCCCGAGTTTGGGGGAGCTGTTAGCTGCCCTCCCGTGATACACATCACGTGCATGGAGCTCTGACCACTCTCAGCTCGCCACAGCTCCTGTGCTCTCCCCCAAGGAAGTCCAGAAAGGGGTTTGTTTTGGTGGAGGAGAGAATTCCAGCGTCAAAGCCTCCATCCGAACCTTGATCAGAAACTTCTTGGGTTCTACACTTTCCACAGCAAAGTGGTTACCTCTACGCTGAATTCATGTTTTCTACCTGATAGCAGAGATTGCACTTTGCAGTTTGAAGACCATAAGGCAAATAGAGTCCAGAAGTTTGGTATAGGGTCTGTCGTAGCTACATCGAGGGATGGAGCGTGGCACGGAGTCACGGGATAGGGGCAGGTCTGTCAGTTTCTCAGGGTCTCAGTTTCATCACCTACAGAGGGGGGATAACAACGGCGCCTACCTGACAGGACTGTTGTGAAGATGAAGAGAGAGAACATACGTCAATGAACGGGGCCCCGTGGGAGACACTCATGGAATGTTTCCGTTCACACACTAGCAGAGTGTCCCTCTTCTCTTTCACTTAACTGTAACCTCCCTGAGGGTATGCAGCCTTTTTGAGAATAATATCTGTCTTTAGCTCCTCTGTGATTTTTATCCACTGTTTTGTTCATCTTTAATGCCCAGAGCCTGACACACCGCTGTGGCCCAGAGGAGAGATTCAGTGCAGATTTGCCAAGTGACTGAATAAACGAATTTTGGCCCACCCAGTGATTGAGACATTATAGGGCAGGGGTGCTTCTATTAAAATTTGCTGGCAGAAATGCCCTGGGGAATATTTTCTTATTCGTTGCTTTAAAATGCCCCCTGCCCCTTTCCCAAGAGGGTGACCCTTTTCAGTTTCTTTTCCAGCAGCGGAAGAGAGCCTAGTGGAATTTTCCAGGCTGAAGACTTTAGGGAGTCTACTGATATTTTTATAACATATGGTGTTAAAAACAATTGCACGTGTGCCCAGAGACGTTTTAAGGCATGAATTCCAGCATCCAATTTTATTTGATTTCAGAAACTTAATAAACAAGAAACACAACCCAGTCATTGTTCTTTAAATAAAAATCAGAGATCTACAATTAATAGCAGCGAAACAGAAACATCAGGAACGCTTAATCGGGCAGTGGAGTCTGTTGTGTGTCACCCAAGAGCCAGGCAACAAGTGGGCATTGTGTTAAGGTTCCAGAGAAGGGACACAGCCATGTGACGGGATGACAGCTTATTAAATGTCACCCAGCAAAGGCCACTCACACAGGATGCATGTCAATAATCATAATTTTCCTCGTCCGCTGTAGCCTCATGCAAGCCGCACATGCTACAGAAAGTTCGAGAGTGAATTGCAAAAAGCGTTAAGGTTCTCGTGCCATAAATGAGCCAGCAATTCAGGAAATGAAGCCGAATAACAATATTTTTTAAAACTATCAATAACAGAAGTAAACCAAACACGGAGCCTGAGGTTTTGAACCCTCCTGGGGACCCTGGTTACTTATTTCTCATGCTGCAGAGCGTTCATGTCCTTAAGACGGTCATCACCGCCACCTCTGCTCATGCTCATTCTTCTCGCTCTTTCCCGTGGGCTAAAAGGGGAGCAGTGTTGCTGCTCTGGTGTGATGGGGGTAAAGACGAGGTCAGTGTCAGGCTAGGAGCCGGACAGAGCTCACACTTACTGCTCGCTTGGAAGTGAAGAGTTTCTCGACATCGCCTTTGGTGACAAGTCGTAGTCGCTGTCTGATCTGTAGAGAAAGGACTCTCTGCGCTGGCTGTGCCCGGGAAAGGTGCTGTGAAGCACCAGCCCAGAGGAAGAGCTGGCCTGGGGGTCCAGCGGGCTCCGACCTGGCGAAGGGCCATTTTCCACATCAAAGCTTAAAGAGAAAGCAGAAAGCTGGTCACATGAGAACCATGGAGCAGGGCACCTGACACACAGACTTGGAGACCCAACGCCTGCCAGGCACTTTACGTGGGACGTCACACGTCATGGGAAGTTTTAATTCTCCAAACAGCTCTGAGTTGCAGACATTCTCACTCTCATTTTGTACAAAGGAAACGGTCCCACAGAAGTTCAGTCATTGGCAAATAGTGGAGCCAGGATCTGACCCCCTGGAGCAAAGCCCCATGGCCTTTCAGCCGCATGAGCAACTTTGACAATTTCATAAAATAAACTGGTGCTAACAAGCACCTCCAGACACAGCATCTAACACAGCTCTAAGTGTCAGACACTCAACTATCACTTGAATGAGTCTTCCTAGCTGGGAGACGTCTTCCTGCCCTAAATATCACAGTCTCATTAAAGATACAATATGCGCATTTCTGAAATCCTGAAAACATCCACTGGCTGATTAAATGGGAGGCCCAGTCTGACACTTTATATTCATATACAAGTTTAACCACAGAAAATGACTTAATCTGATTATGCCAATCGCCCTCCAAGGCTGCGGAGCTCCCCTGCTGGAGGACAGTCCGGCTCTGGCAGAGGGATGTTACTGAGATTTCCGGTCAGTCTCCCTCACTCTGGAGAGGTACCCTCAAGCCCAGTATTGCGCAAACGAGCTCTGATAAATGGACACACAAGTGGAGGCAGCAGAGATTTTTGTCTCGTTTTCTCTCGCTCAGTCCTGCTGTCTCCTTAGGCACTGTGTGTTTCCCACGCTCCCCATCAGCCTTTACACATCTCCCTGCTTAGCCTTACACACCTCCCTTAGCCTCGTTGGCAGTAACTCTCTTGCCTTGCATTTCTCTAGACCACTCACTGCCCCCCCCGCTAAAGCTCTGCAGAAAGGTGTGGGAGAAGGTGTGGGGCTGGGGCTGCTCTCTTTTCCAAGCTGGACCACAACAGTAGGCTGCTTCTGTGCTCACTCTGCTGCCACAACTCACTTCTACATTTGTGGTTCTTTTTCTTTACTAGTTATTGCAGCTCACTCTCTTGAGGTGGATTCTGAGTATATTTCTTTAGTTCACAAGTTGCTCTCTGATCTATTTATTCCATTTACCCCGCTAACGACCCTGTGAAGTGCAGATCTACGTTTGAGGAAGGTGAGGCTTGGAGAGATTTTAAACACCTCGCTCAAAGTCACCGGCTAGTAAGTTGCAGAGCAAGAACTGGAAGACGCAAGTCTTCTAACCTAGTCCTCTACGACCCCAGACTTCTCTAAACACTGAATTCCAGAATGGCTCTCTGGGTCCCTGAGCACCATTTCCCTTCAGTCTCTAGATTCAAACATTTGTGTTTGCGATGTAGAGAATCATTTGGATTATGAGCAACCTTGGCTGTTATCTTGAATATAGACAGGGTGGCAGCGAATCGCCCTGAAGCTGTAGGTTTCCCTGAAACAGGGAAAGAAGAAACGACAGAACTCTGGGTTATAATACGTCCCCAGAGACCATTCTGAGAAGCTGCTTTTAGCCAACCCACGAGCTCCGGGGGCCTGGTCAGAAGCAGCAAGTGAGACTCTCTGCTTAAGAGGGCAAGCAAGAGCCCTAACAGTCCACTTTACGTATTTGGGCTTTCAAGGTTCTGCAGATGGATTTTCACAGCAGGCTCATGGTCTGGGATGGGGCTGTCTTTCCTGCAGGCAAGCAGGCAGGGGGGGGAATCATTCACACATTCCAGCCTATCTAAAGCTTAAAAGGGAGCATAAGCTTGGATATTTCATGAGCACTCATGTAATTGTAATTCACTTGGTATCTTCTGTACGGGCTTTAAGGGTATTAAAACATTGAAATACTTCTGTAATAGTTGTCAGCCAGCCACTGCCCCAGACCCTCCAGGATCTGCTGGACTTCCTGGTTATCCAGTAACTGAAGGGTTGGTGTCTGGAACAGCAGGGGGCCTCTGGCTTCCACATGGCGGCCTGTGTCCATTTAATTGGTCAGTGCCCATGCAGGACCAGTCATTAAATATTATGAATGTCACTGCTGTGTGTATCTGTGCTACAATCTTAGAAGAGGTGCCAAGTGGGCAGGCCTAGCAAACTCTCAGAACTTCTTCCCATTGAGGGTTTTCACCAGGGCACTCTCTGCCCTCTTTCCTGCTGCAGGCACTCCTAGTGGGTGGAAAGTGCGTCCACAAGTGTTCCCCTTAAAGTAGATGTCACACGGCACCCTGCCCCCAGTGTTAGTATCCAGGAAGTTTGGTCCTACCAGGTGAGCAGGGACTCGACCCAGACATTAAAACTCTCTTGTTTTGTTTTTCTTTTTTCTTCCTTCTTTACCCTGCCTAAACTCATAGAAGAGCTTGCTGGAATTCAGAAGAAGCCAAGGAAGAATTCTCTGGTGCAAAGAAGCAGTCTCAGGGAGACAAACGGCCTTTCATATTCCCTGCAGCACTGTTTCAAAGCAACCAACACGGGTGTTCAACTTAGGAACAAACATGAATCGCCAGCCAGACACCAGCCCCAGACACAGCAAAATTAGCAGGACAGACATCACAATACGTCCCACAGATCCAGGGTGGGAAGAGGAGGGTGGGCAAGGGGGAGACGGAGGACAGACTTAACCAGCAAAACGAATATACCCCACAGACTGACATACAATTAGGGAGAAAACGGAATCTGAAATGCCAGAAACAAACATACAAATGGAGTCATTTAGGGTAATTTTTGCCTCTGCCTTAATCAGGACACACATTTCACCTTTAGGTTTTTTTTTTTAATATTAAAAAATATTATTTTAAAAGTAAATAAGAATGTTTTATAAAATACAGACAATAGAGAAAATATTAGCAGTTTAGTATGGTTTCTGTTTTTAAATATTTTTTCTGTAGGCTTGAATCTTGATTTTTTTTCCCACGAGTTTTTTCGTGGAATGCACAGTTCCCAGAATTATCATTTTCCATGTCTGTGGAACTTAATGGTTCATCCAGCAGTTGCACCAAACTTTCTTAAGCATTTCCTCCTATTATTAGCCATCGTATTTATGATTTTAAATAACATTGTAATTGATGTCATTGAGTTTACAGATATTTCGATGAGGTCACCCAGAAGTTTCAGCTAGGTTGAGAAAGGATGTCACTCACGAGTTTCCGAATTTCTGACTATACCTGCCCACAGCCAGCACATGGGCTGAAGCAGTACTGAAAGCGGACTTTTTCTAGGAGCAGAGACACCCCCTGGCCCCACGCCCTGCCCTCCAGTCCAGCTCTCTGATGCCCAGGATGCTGCTGGCTGCCTGCTGACCCCCGGGGCTCTGTCTGCCTCGGCAGACCGCCCGGCACTGAACCAACCGCTTGCTGTCTGAGACTTAAGATTTTAACAACTTTCTCCGGGGTTGTGTCTAGACGTCTCAGCTCCTCGGGGCAGCTGCAGTGGTGGGTGATGCCGTGTGAGGGAGGTGGCGCTCCCTGTGACTAGAAGGCACCTTTCACCACTGTCTCCAGTAAGTCACTGTGTAAAGGTCAGCTCACTCACGTCACGTCCTCTAGTAGGTAATTGCTTACGCTGCAGCTACCAGTTCGATTTAGACACATAGTCCTCGTCCGTGCTCTCCTAGACTCCTTTACTTGATCACAGTATTTGCGATGTCTATTTAACTTTCCATTTAATTCTCCACTTATTTAGCTGCTCCACAATAGAGTCCATTAGAGATGTGGCATTAACTTATTTGATAAGATCTGTGAGGCAATGATCTAAAAATAATAAGAAACTGCAGTGTTCTCCCCGAACAAAACAAACTTATATAGAAAAACCACTGGCTTAGACGTTTGAGATATCTTTATACAAACCCCCATGAGGGGGTTTGTTTGCCATCTGCTTGGTCTCTTTCTTTTAAATAAAAGCGGGAACATTCTCTGCCCCACTTCGTCTCCTGGTGGTTTCCATTCCCTGGGAATCCATGCAAAGCCAGCCCTGCCCTGCAGCTGCCAGGGAGCCAGCAGGTGGCAGAAGACGGCTACAGCTCCCTCCAGATGCACCTCTCTGCCTCCGATCAGAGCAGGTGGGGCTGCTTGCTCGTCCTGGAGGGAGAAATAGGACTGAAGCCTTATTCATAAGCCTGGGAGAAAATACCAGGGATAAAGAGGAGAACCACAAGGTGTGTACGTGAAACCTTTTATTAAACTAAGGGAGGCTCCACTTCCAAGAATTCAAGCTAAGCCAGGAGGTTGCAGAGTTGCCTTCAGTGGTCCCTATGGTGGCTGTTACTGATCCCCCATTGCTGTAACAAAGACTTATGAAGCAGCGTCCTAGGAATAACTCACTCCTGAGTCAGAGGAGACTTCTCTTTTCCAACTCAGTCCTTCTCTAGGTGTAAGAGAAGTCTCATAGTATATAATATACAATAAGTCTCTGGTTGATTCTCACAGACAGCCCCCCTGAAAAGACCGCAGACTACAGAAGAAGAGATTTAAGCTCGCAGGTCAGCCGAGTGGCTCACCACCACTTGGGGAGAGCGTTCTGCTGTCTCGATTTTGCTTTTCTTTCTCAAAAATTTACTCATGGAGTGTCATCTACATCACTGGATTCTCACAACTCTGGGCTGATTCTCTTCCCCTCATTTCAAAGAGGAGAGAAAAAAAAAAAAAAGAGGTGCCAAAATGGGAAGCTGTGAACAATTCTAAAGCACGAACTCTTCTAATTACATCCTATCATCTGTGCCCAGGGGCATCTCCATATCCTCACGGACCCTCCTTGACCCCAGAACCGACCACACTGGGCTGCACTTGAGCTTACATATCTCTTTCACTCCATTAGACTGCGCCTTTGAAGCAGGGACTAAAGCCTTGTTCATTTTATGTTCCCAGGGCCTAGAACGGAGTTTCACGCTGGATGGCAGATAACAAATATTTGCTGAACGAATGCGAGGACCTCACCAGTTGATATCTTTTATCTGACAAAAAGCCACTTCTGTTTGGATTAAAACCTCTGGCCAGTAGAGACCTTAGAGGAGTTCCTGAGTGGGGTCAATAGGTTCCTCTTCCCTCGTTCTCCCCCATCCTCCCTGCAGTATCCCAGGAATTCCATCTCACGAATTTTGGCTTTTGAGAACATTTTGTCTACAGTAAGGTGTACGTTTAGGTATGGAGTCTGTGTGTGTAAGCGTGTGCTGTTGGGGGGGGGTATATTTGTGAAAAACTGCTATGTTTCTGTAAAGTTCTGTTGGAAAATATTTCCTGCAATTATATTCAGAAACTAACATCTTCAAATGCTTGCTTATCATTTTGATAAGAATAACCATTCACTAAGATGCCTGTACTGGCCGTCACCTCCATGTGCTATCTGGTCCCCCTGTAGATGGGGGAGCTGCACAGGGGTGTGCTTTTTTACCCACAATGACAGTGACCCACCTTTATATAATTAATGGCTGCAGGCTGCAGCCAGTCCTAATTTCTAATGAAGGACTTAACTGTGCAAAATCAGTCAGCATGACGTAAAGCCCATATCCCAGCTGAGAGCGAGCAGACCTCCTCTGGCCACAGTTAGAGCAGAACATCACAGTCCTGCCCTCAGAATCCAGTTCCAAAGTCTTGCCTTCCCTTGACATTCAGCTGATCTGAATTCTAGAAGCAGTTTCCCACAGCTTTTCTTTTTTCCTGGGGGCTTTGAAAACTACATCCACAGCCATAATCCAAAATTGCTTTCCCCACAGACGGCTTTAAGCAGACGTAGCTGAGTAATGCCCGTGAGCTCTGGGATTCTGGGGCTCTGGCTTCCAGATCCTGCTCTGTGGGGAAAATAACGGACGTGAACCAGGGGCTCCCTGCATGCTGCCCCCCACGTCTTAGTCCTTCCCCACGGAAATCAATGAAGCAGTGAATCAGGAGAAGATCGTTGAGGGATCTCTGAGATTAATCATCTTACAGAGATTTTAGAAATGGAAGCAACACTGCTTCTCAAGTGTGGTTTTTTATATGGTTAATGATAACTCATTCACTCAATAAATATTTATTAGCACCCATTATGAAACAAGGCACTGTTCTAGAGCTGAGAATTCAGCAGTGTGTAAGACGGACAAGGTTCTTGTGGGAAGAGATGGACAGTAAATAAATCAAATGAGATAATTTCAGAAAGTGATAAATGAGATGGAGAAAATAAAACCTAAGGTATGGTGGAGACAGGTGCAAGAAGAGTCTTTCTTTAGTTTGTGTGGTCAGCGGGTCCACCTTTACAGCTGCGTGGACTGTTCATTGCTCTACACCATGTGCACCACCCATATTCCTCAGATGGTGTCATCTGAGTTGAGATCTGATAGGGGCAGTAGTAAATTCTGTGCTTGGGTTCCTCCCAATCTCCATTTTCACACCCTTTTAAACCAAAGAATTGGGTCAAGTGATATTTGGGTTTGAATGTGGTGCCATTTATTAAGCCAGTGACTTAATTTTCCTCTTCCCTGCTTCCCCCTTTTCTGAGCTGAGTTAGCTGCTCCATGGCCTCATACAGCAATCTCTGTATTGACATCTGTCTATTGGTGTATCTCCACATAGCACTTGTTCAGCATAACTGTTCATGTTTTTGTCTGCTTCCACAGGGCTGTGTTTCTCGAAGACACAGAACCTCTTTTTCATATTATTTATCCCATTGCTAAGGGGCATGCTTGTCAGAAGTACTTAATAAATGTCTGATGAATAAAAAAAAAAATGAAGGAGTAAATGATTTGGGACCAGGATCCTCTTGATGCCCACCACTGACAGCACAGATGTACTTCTCCAACAAAAAGGAGTGTTAAGTAGTGTGGGGACATGGAGCCATCTCCTGCCCTCTGCCGTAATCACCCCTAAAAGCCAGCTCCATGAAGAAGAACCAGGGGTTTGCTACCAAATGCCACCTGCAGAAAGGGGCTGAAACTCCTTCCACAGGGCACCAAGCCTAAGAAGAAGGCAAATGATCCCACCTGGCAATGGTCATCCTCATCCCTTGGTGGTGATGGTGTCAGGGATTGAAATGGCATGAATATTCCTTGTGATGTCCCTTTGGCTGAGGGGTCTATGTTGCACGTTATTTTATTTGTTGAGCTCTTTTCTCAGGTTGTTAACATTTCACTAAAGAAATGCATATGCAAAAATGTAATACCAATATCTAACTTTTCTAATAGGATTGTAAGATGAGGGTCATTTCAAAAATTTTCTTTTAAATGCTTAGGAGCATATTTTAATGTGATCTTTTAATAACTTTGCATTGTGCTGCTCCTATATTATATGATTTTATGCACAAGAAAAACATAGGACCAATGTAAACAATCCTACCTCATAATTATAAGAACATTATTTCTAACACGTTTCCAAAATGCTCTGCCCATCTATTTCCAGGTAAAAATACAATGTTCAGAAACAGGAATGTTATGAAGTAAGTATATGTTTCTCTGTTTTCTAATTATGGCTGAAATTTCATAAACCCAGTTGCAAACTTCCATTCTCTAAAACCTTCTAAGAGAATAGGACAACTCAACGCTTTCTCCCAGAGATCTCCCAGATGAGAATAATTTTGTGTAGGAATGTGTTTTGTGTGTGGACTTTATAAAGCAGGGGTGTGGGAGGGTGGGAACTTACTACGAGGCTGAGAACTTACTACTTTGCATTGCTGCTGCCCTAGCTGCACTTCAGATGTACACATTATTCTCTTAGCTCAGTAATTTTTTTAGACTGCAGTCTCCACTTTCCCTAAAACGTTACCATAAAAGATATTCAAATGGCCTCTTAATGAGATATAAATACTCTCATTTATAAGTTTGGTAGGCCTGCCAATAATAAAATCTATTAATTAAATAAAATATTTATTAAGAAATATGATGCCAGTTTCCTGTAGCTCAAAGGCAAGTGGAATTAACTTCAAGAGAAATGAGATCAATCTGGGAAAACCATTTCTTACTCAATCAGTGACAGCTTCAAGAAATTGTTGCTTTCTTTTATAAGTTCTCACATACCAACTGGAAATCAGTTCCCGATTTCTGCTTGAAACCTATAGCTAAAATATTGTAGAAAAATGGTCAATTTAGCACATTTGTATATGCTCCAGTGATGGGGGACATGTTAACCCCATGAGACAATGAATTTCTCATTGTCTTTTGTATTGTTTTGATTGTTTAAGATTTGGGCCAGAACATTTGAATTTATTCTAATCTTTAGCCTAAACCACCTCCAGGAACTCCCACCATCCTCCATCCACTTACCCCGTCTCTCTCACTGCGGTAAACAGAGCTGCCAGTCTATTCAGTTGAATCATCCGTGACTTGGCATCCTTCCTCAACCCCACTTCCTCTACTCCAGATGACCAACGAGTCCTATCTCCCTTACATCAGAACTATACAATCTCTCTCTGCCGCCACTGCTTTATCGAGACATTAAAATCTCTCCTGAACTAGAGCAGCTACCCTGTGACTCTCCCTGCTTCCACTTTTCCCTTCATCCTCCAAACCCTTCTCTACATAACAGCAAGAGCAATCTCTTAACACAAAATCAAATCATGTCATTGCATTTAGCATAAAATCCAAACTCCTTACCTAGATTACAAGTCCCTTACATGATATCACCCCTGCCACCCCTCCAACATCACCTTGTATTCAGCTTCAAGGGCTTTCTTTCTGTTCCAGAAACATGCCCAATCCTTTCCCACCTCAGCAATTTTGCAAGTGTGCTTTGTTCACTGGTATATTTTCTTTGCTTCGAACAGTTTCTGGCTTATAGAAAGTGCTGAGTAAATATTTGTTGAATAAATGAATAAATGCTGCTCTCTGCTTATTATCTTCTCTACTCTTGGTACGGCTGCCTTCTCACTTTTTAAGCCTAGTTAAAAGTCACCTAGTTAAAAAAAAAAATTCCTTCTCCAACCCATTATTTTAAAAGGATGACCCCTTTTCATCATAGTACCTATTACAACTTTTTGCTGCATCTCTTTGTATGCTTGCTATGTTTGAAATTGTGTTTTTTGGTGTAAAACTCCAGGCTCCATGAGGGTCATCTATTGTATTTACCAGTGTATTAAGTAGTATCTGGAAGTGTGCCTAGGATGTGGTGCTGGTTCCGAACCAATGTCCGTTCAGTGGATTAATGAATGAATAAATGAGTGTGTGAGTATATTAAATAACAACAATCACCTCACTGACTCAGAGCAGAGCCAACTTATTGCTATTTTTCAAAAAATAATTCTTCATTAGGAGAAGGACTCATTTACTGATTTCCTGTCATTGGCATAGCTCCCACACTAATCCTCAGGAAGCTCAAATTTAAAATATCAGTTGGCATAAAAACGTGTTACAGGTTTGAAGCCTTTTTTGGGGATTATTACGCTGGGCTTATTTCAGAAAATGAGACTCGTTTTGAGATCAAATTTCACGAGTCATTGACCTTTCAGAGACAGCTTCAAGTAGGTGTTGAGGTCTGTACGGAGGCTGCATTTCCAGTCCTACGTTGGTGAAAGGCCATTAACTTAATATCAAGAACCTGGTATTTCAAAAAATTATATTGTCTAGAGAACAAATAGGCTATCTAGCCCTTTTTGGTGGAGGCAGGGGGTGGAAGGAGTGGCAGCATGGTTTGCTATTAACTCAAATCATAATCATAAAATTGGAAATCATTGCCTCAGCCTCCGGTCTACAGGGCACTTAATAGTGTTTACGTCAGTTAACATCTGGCCTCCAAATGTTATCAGTCTCATATGCTGCACCTGCAGACAGCCTGGCATTTGAGTTTTAAATACGTTCTTTTGGAAAGGAAGGAGGGCTGAGCGAAGGAAGATCAGAGAGAGTAGAGGGGGAAATATGAGATCACAGAATCTTTTCTCCTTGATTTAGGCAGTAAAGCTAAGAAAAGTGACACACTTTTTTTTTCCTCACAGGTATAGAGAACTTACTGTGTGCTGGGCCATGTGTTAAGTGTCTGGTAGACCTTAACTCATTTCACTGCTATAATCACTGTTAACTTGATCCTATTTATATGAAAAGGGTTTGTTCAAAGGGTTTAAATACTTTGCTGAACACCACTCAGCTACTGAATGCTGGATCTGGGACCGCAACCCAGTTTGACTGGAACCGTTAACAAATTCAGTCAACTCACTCACATCAGCAAACAACTGCTCGGTCTTTCCCCTCATCACCATCGATACATTTCCAGGTTTATATCTGAAGCCAAGCCTTCTGCTCTGAACCCTACCCTTTCTCCCCGACTCATAGATGGTCCTACTTTGCTTGCTCCTGCATCATCATGTTCCATTTTGCACATCAGCAAATAATCGAACTGTAAAGATTTATATCTAAAACCAACCAACCCACAATAAAAACAAACAAATACTTCCACCAGATATACGAAAGTTGAAAGAATTCATCACCAGGAGACTTGAGGTGCAAGAAATGTCAAAGGAAATCCTTCAGGCAGAAGGAAAATGGCACCAGATGGAAATCTGAATCTACACAATCAAATGAAGATTTTTTTGCTTATTAAAATCTCTGCAGAATATAGACTGAAAAGCAAAAATAGTAACAATGTTTTGTGACATTTACAACACATGTAGAAGTAAACCATATAACAACAAGAGCATAAAGGCAAAAAGGGAGAAGTAAAAATATATTGTGAGAAAGTCCTTATACTATATGTACTGTCTGAAGGTAGACTGTGGTAAATTAAAACTTACACTAGAATCCCTGAAGTAACCATTCATTATTTTTAAAGAAGAGCTATACCCAAGGAAATGACAGAGTTTCAAAATACAGGAAGCAAAAAAGGACAAATAGAAAAATCCACAATTATGACTTCAGTAATTGATAGAACAAATAGACAGAGGCCTAGTTAGGATGCAGAAGACTTGGACAACACTCCCAATGTGACCTGACAGGTAGGAAACTACAGCTACCAACCTCTGAATGCACATTCTTTTCAAGCGTACACGGAACATTTGCCAAGATAGGTAATATTCTAGGCCATAAGACAAGTCTCAGTAAGTTTTTAAAAATCCAAGTCATATAAAGTATGTTCTCTGATGGGAGTGAAATTAAGTTAGAAGTCATAACAGAAAGATCTCTAGTAAAGTTCCATGTATTTAGAAATAAACATTCGAAATAACTCATGAGTTAGAGACAAAATCAAAAGAGAAATAGACAGTGTTTTTAACTGAATCAAAATAAAAGCATGATGTATCAAAATCTGTGGGATGCAACTAATGCAGTACTTATGGGAAAATTTATAGCACTTAATATTTGTATTAGAAAAAGAAGAAAATACATGACCTCAGTTTCTATGCTAAGAAACTAGGGGAAACAAGAGCAAATGAAATGCAAAGTAAGCAGAAGAAAGAAGAGAAGAAGGAGGAAGAGGAGGGGGTGGGAAGAGAAAAGACAGTGGAAATACAATAGAGGAAGAGGGTGAGAGAATCAATGAAGCCAACACAGGTTCTCTGTGTAACCACCAAAACTGACAAACTTCCAGTCAGATTTACCAGGAAAAAAAAAAAGAGAAGATACAGATTAACAACGTTAGGAATGAGAAGAGAGACAGCAGTACAGATTCTAAAGATATTATAAAGACAGTAAGGAAAAATATTGTGATTAACTTTACGTCAATAAATTTGACAACAGATGAAATGGATAAATTTCTTGAAAAACACAAAATACTAAAGCTTACTCAAGAAGCGATCATGTGAATAGGACCGTATCTATTACAGAAATTGGATTTTAATGTTTAAAACATTCCCACAAAGAAAACTACAAGCCCAGGTGGCTTCCTTAGTGAATTCTGCCAAAAATTTAAAGAAGCAGTAACACTAATTCTACACATCCTTTCAGAAAGTTGAGGGGGAGGGAACACTTCCCAACTCACTGTATAAGGTCAGTTTTTCTCTGACACTAAAATCAGACAAAGACAACCCAAGAAAAGAAAACTACAGGTAATTTCTCCCATGAACACACATGGAAAAAATTTTAACAAAATTATAGCAAATTGAACCCAACAATATGTAAAGAGGAAAATATTATGATCAAGTGGGGTTTATTGATGGAATATAAGGTTGTTATAATACTCCCAAATCAGTCAAAGTCATTCATATTATCAGACTGAAAAAAAATGTAACCATCTATCTTAGTAGATGCCGGAAAAAAAATTCGATAAAATTAAATATCTGTTCTCCATAAAAAACTTCCAGAAAATTAGCAATAGAATGGACATTTCTCAACCAGGTAAAGAGCATCTATGAAAAACCTACATCCAACGTCATACTACAGAGTAAAGGACTGAATTATTTCTCCTGAACATTAGGAGAAAAGTCAGAATGTCTGTTCTCACCACTGCTACTCAGCATTTTACTGGAGGTTCTAATCAGCGCAATGAGGGAAGACAAACATAAAAGCATCTACACTGGAAAGGAAGAAGTAAAATTGTTTCTGTTTATAGACAATATGATTGTCAATGTTGTATATTCATCGCAGCTTTGCTATAGTAAAAACTGGAAACAACCTAAATGTGACAGGTGAAAAGACAAACAGATTGTAACGTAGCGATATAATGCAACATCACTTAGCAATACGGAAGAACGAAGTATCAATACCTGCCACAACATTAATTCATCCCAAATGAATTATTCTGAGTAAAAGGAGGTAGATAAAAGAATACACATTGTATGACTCCATTTATATGAAATTCTAGAAAATAAATGTAATCTTTAGTGACAGAAAACGTGTCACTGTTTTCTTCCGGGGGCAGTGTTGCAGAGGGGCAGTAGTATGGGATGGATTGCAAAGGAAAACTTTTGGGTTTGATGAATATCTTCATTATCTTCAACATAGTGATGATATTATGAGTGTATATGTGTCCAAACTGTACTCTTACAAAAAGCAATTTTTTAACATCTTTCATACCTAAATAGTTTTTAAAAGAAAACTTGTGATTATCACACATAATATTGTGTGATATTGTTTCTTTTTTTTTTTTTTGCACTCTTTTTTAAGCAAAACTTTTCAAAAAGTTGTTTTACTTGCTGTCTCCATTTCCTCAACATCTATGCTCTTGTCAATATACCACAATCAAGATTTGGTCCCCAACACTTCAGAGGAAATCCTTCCTGTCACGATCATCAGTGGCTTACGTCATACCCAAACCAATGATCAATTCTCAGGCACCATCTTTCTCAAAGTGCCAGGAATATTTGACATCATCTTTCTCTTATTTTGACTTTCAAGGTATCCTCTTCTCCTGGTTTTCTTCCTATTTCCTTGACTGCCTTAGGTCTTTAATCTCTTCCCAAACTCTACATGTTAGAGAGCCCTGCGGCTCAGCTCGCAGACGTGCTTTCTTTATCTACACTCATTTCCTATGTGATTTTATCATTGCTTTTATCATGGCAGAAAATATTATCTGCTCACCAGTGACTCACTAATATGTTTAAAACATTGACGATTATAGGAATGGTATGATGAATGGCCAAGAGGCTCACTAACCAGACAAGGCTGGACACCTCAAGAGGAGCAAAGACAGTTTAAAAGCTAAACATTTGAATGTGCGGTACAGATGCCAGGTGCTGCCAGAGAGGCTCCCAGACTGTGCTTTCCAGTGTGTTCAAGACACTGTCTGCACTGCTTGTGTGCATCGCTGTCCTCAGCGCTGGTAGTAATTTTATGTAAAATGCATTCAATTTCTATAAAACTACTTAGCATTGATTTTGCATCTGAAGAGTTTCAGAAACATCAATGTTCCAAAAATAAACGGTATCATGATTCTGTTAGGGCTCAGGCAAAGTCTCCAGGCTTTGCTGTTCTTCGCCATTATTTTTTGGAAATTAAATCTTCCTGCTATTGAAACCAAATACCTCTGAGCAGGTCACAGCTTGCCCTCATCAGGGTGGGCAGCAGCCCCTGTTTTCCTTCCCTATAGCCAAGATAAGGTGAGGCCAGTCAAGCTCGGGGGATGACCTCAGCATACAGTCTCCTTGGGGAACGGGGAGATCTTTGTACCCCGCACCTGACCCTCACCTGGAGAAGGAGAACCTAAATCACTACGACAGGCTCCAGCTTGTCTTCCCAGAGCAGTCCTTTCAAAGGAGGGTGACAGGATCGTTGGTGTTAGGAAGTGGACAGAGCAGTTTTTATTTTTTTAACCAATGTGAATCCATTTTCCGCTTCAGATATCAATTCCTATTCATGACTCCTTAGTTTGGAAAGGGCATTGTTACTTTGCAAATCCAGCTTTTCAATAGCAGCAACAGTCATTTGCCTCCAAATTTAAGTATGGAGGAAACACATTTGCAAAGCATCCTCTTCCTTTTAACTGCTTCTGCTATGTCCCGGTGATTCGACTGACTCACAAACAGTTAGACGAGTCATTCGAAGGGCTGATTTATCTGACAGAGGTATCCCCTGAATATTTTTTTTCTCAGTTCTGTCAATGATCCTATTTCCGTGTTTTATCTTTTTACAACCAATTCTCTCAACATGGATTTCCTCTTTAATACTCAATTATCTTAACCTACTGGTAAATTACCCAGTCAAACCAAAACATCAGTTGCAGTAATCAAAAGGACAGAGGGCTCCTCACGTCGTGTTTATGACGCACATGTCTCTGACTCACAGATGGATGTACTGTGTTGTGTGTCACCTCAATAATGTGGCATTAGTTGGACAAATAAAAACCACTACCTCACGCAGTCTTGCTGAGTTTCTTGCCTGTTTCCTTCTCGATGTTTTACATGAGTCACTTCTTCAATATTCTTCAACATGTTTTTTTTTTTTTTAAATTTGATTCTATTCCATTCTACCCTAGACAAGGAAGCCATAATGCTCTTTCCATTTTCCATGCAGGTTTTACAACTTAGGAACAATTTTAATGTAGAATTGAGAGATGCTTAAGGTCATCTATTTTTTTAAAAATATAAGCAGCAGGAACTTTCTTTCTTAATAGGAAAACTGAGCTTGGGAATGGTTGATTTTTGGCTTTGTCTGTTTATAGGCTAACAGTTTTTCTGATGCACAAACTGTAAATCTCATTGTTATCTTGGGGAAAATATGACAGAAAAGGGCCAAAAACTCTCAACCATCCCTTAGTAACTCCTGAGGTAGGATTATCCTGTCTGCTTGGTACTCAAGGCACTTTTCAAACTTCTCCTCTCTTTTTTCTTTTAAAAAATTGCAGCACAAAATTTGCAGTGTAATTTAACCCTCCTGTGCCAGAAGCCCTGCTACGTCACTGCTGCAGACAGAAGCACATTTCCACTCATCCATCTGGTAGTCAAGGTCCTAATGGTGTGACCTGAACCTGACCTTCTAAGCTAGGGTGGCTCATCTATGCTCCAGCCAAGCTGAATTATGCCTGCTCCCAGAGCTGTATTTATTCTCTTTTGCTTATGCTCTTCCTACGTCCTAGACTATCCTTCCATCTAGAATAAGCTTTCTGACATTTCCACAAATCCAGATCCAAGTTTGAGCAAGGGACTAGGTAGGGGGGATGGAAAGCCCAAGAATTTGGGAGAATTCAGTAACTCCAACTGTGGGAATGACTGCCTAGACACTGGTAAGCTTCCCGGTGTCGTCAGCCCCATTAAGAAACACTCAGAGTGACTCAGGGGGTCCCCTATATAGTGGGAAATGATTGCCCTGGGAAAGCTTGACTTGAAGCAGTTTAATGTAATGGATCACAAAGAGGCTTTGGAAGGAGACAGACCTGGCTCTGAACAGCAGCTATTTGCTAACTAAAGGGCCTTGGATCTAACCTTTCTGAGCCTTAGTTTCCTCATGTGTAAAATCGTGACAGAAGAGAAAACTAAAGACTTGCCCTAAGGATGAAGTTGAACAATACATGTAAATATGTAGATGTTCAGTTATACAGTTGGCTAGCAATGCCAGCACAGGATATATGCAGAATGGAAATGGCAGGATAGTTCATTCAGACAAAGGGCAAGAAATTTTGCCATCCCCTGCCCCAAGTCCTGAAAGATAATGCCCCAAGATCTGCACAGCAAACCCAAATGTCCTTCTTGTGGCCTTAGAAGCTTTTGGAGTGTGGTGTAGGAATTCAGCGAAGACTTGAGAACCCCTAGGTCTGTGAAGGCATGGGAGCATCCTAGTACCAGAGGCTCTGGGAGGATGGCCCAAAGCCAGGAGGCTGAACAGAGTCTTGGAAGATAAGCAGCCTGGGAAGAACCAGACTGTGTGTGGCAGCCATGGACTGGCTGCTCCAGGGGCTCACACCATCTCTGTCTCCTCCTCTGCTTTGAGGCTGAGAGTGTCCAAGTGACGTTGTTTTGGCCAATGAGATGTAGATGGAAGTCTCTGGGAAAGGTGTTCCTTCCCAAATCTTAGGTCAGATACAGGAAAAACTGCCATTTTTATAGGTTAAAAAGTAGTTGAAAGTCACCAATTTCAGATGTTCAACCTATAGAAGACAAACTTACTCCCTAGGAGAGCTCTTTATCTTTAGCTTTTCACTCTTTCCTTTCCTTTTTTTTTTCTCCCCCTGCCTGGAACAGGGAACTCAATGTACAATCAGTAGCAATCATGGCTTTGAGGATAAGCACCAAGGTGGCAGAAAAAGAAGGTAAAAGGATCCTGAATCTCAGGACACACTGAGCAATGGAGGGGCCTGGACCACTCACCCCTGACATTCCTGATGCACGAGACAAACAGTCCTCGCTGTTTAGCCCCTGCAGTAGGGGCTGGGTCTGCAGCTGGAAACACCCCTAGCTGATGGCATGGTGCCGAGTCAGAAGGCGAAGGACCAGTGGACCTTAACTGGGCCAAAGAACTGACCCCAGAGAAACGGGCTTCAGGGAGTAGAGTAACCTCTCTGGGTGATCGAAACATTGCAAGTAGAAACAGAACTTGTGTGGTCTTTGGAGGCAACGTAGTATGATCCGTTTCCCGGAAAAAAAAAAAGATGGGAAGGAAAGGGAGGGGAAGGCAGAGGAGGAGAGGGGAGGGAAATGAAGGGAACAGAGGAGAAAGAAAGCAGTGCTAGGAGAGCTGCAGTTTAAACTATCTGGTCAGGTTAGCAAAGCAAGTATCTCAGGGAATATTTGGCTGAGGAAACAGGAAGTCAAAAGACCCCAAGGCAAAAATATCCCTGGAAATTTTTTGTTTTTGAAATAGAGTTGCTGTACAATATTATGAAAGTTGCAGGTGAACAATATAGTGCTTCATAATTTTTAAAGGTTATACTCAGTTTATAGTCACAAAATACTGGCTCTATTCCCTGTGTTGCACAATGTATCTCTGTAGCTTATTTTATACCTAATTGTTTGTAGCGCTGACTCCCTGCCCCTATGTTGACCTCAAGTCCTCCCTCCCCTCCCCACGCTGGGAACCACTAGTTGGTGCTCTGCGTCATTCAGTCCGCTTCATTTTTGTTCTATTCACTAGTTTGTTGCATTTTTTAGATTCCACATATAAGTGATATCATACAGTACTTGTCTTTCTCTGTCTGACTTATTTCACTTAACGCATTTGAATGACAGCAAATAGGCCAGTGTGACTGGAGCAAAGTGAGCGAGGGGGAGAGCAGGAGGAGATGAGGGTGGGGGCATTCATATAAGGCTGTCCTAAAGCACGTGTGGGAGAGCCAGGAGCCAGTGGTGTCTGCATGGTTTTATACCTGAATTAGAAGGCCTGAGATGTCATCACCTGAGATGAGGAAGACAGTGGAAAGAGCCAGTTCTGGGACTGGGGGTGAAGACCGGATCACGTTAACTTGCAGATGACAAACATCAACGAAAAGACGTCAAGGAGGCAGCTGGGTATAAGTGGAGAGATACCCACTTCATGTTCATGTGAACGTTTCCCAGATTCATAGGTCAGGAGTAGTCTGTGTAGGTATGCTCTTTTTTTTTCTTTTTTTGGAAACGTAAAAGATAAACTCGTATTTGCATCTATCTCTTCTCAGTCTCCTTACAGTGATATTTAGCTGATAGGGTTTATGTGAGAGTTTGGTGAGGATTTAAGTGAAATAATGTATACACAGGGCATCACAGAACAGATGTTAAAATACAAAATACCTAACATACATTGTGTACTTACATTTTTCTAGGAATTTTGTTAAGCACCATGCCTAAATTAATATACTCAATCTTTCCAGTCAATTGATGGGGTAAATAATATTTTAAGCTCATTGTATATATGAGGATACTGAAGTCTAGACAACTTAAGAACATTGCCCAAGGTCACAGAGCTGTTAAACAGCAGAACCTGGATTCATACAAAGAATCAATGTTCTAAAGCTACACACTATACCAGAGTAAAACTCAGAAGCCCTTAGGGGTAATGTGTATTTATGCAATGATTCCTATATCCAACACTTACTCAAAATTTACACACAGGTGTCTAACGGGCATCATTGACTCCACATGGCCAAAACAGAATCCTTTATTTTTTCAACTAACTCTGTTCCTCTGTTCAGTCCTTCAGTTTCCCATATCAATTAATGGCATTGTCATCTGCCCACTTGCTTTAAGCCAAAAAGCCAGGAATTAGCCTTGATCTCTCTTTTCCTCATCTGGTGCATCCAACTCATCAGCAAGGCCCAGTAGCTCTATTTCCAGTATTTATCCCGTATTTGTATATTCTGTTCATACTTACATTTCCAACTGTGATTTCAAGCTACCGTTACCTGTTATCTGGATTTTTTTTCAGTACTCACTGGTCTTCCTGCTTCCATTCTGGGCCCCTATAACCATTTTTACCCATAGTAACCAGAATAAACTTAAAAAAAATATAAACCAGATCATGCTTTAAAATCTTTTATATCTGTCCATCACATTAAGAATAATATCTCACATCCTCACTCCAGCCTACAAAATTCTCCAGGATCTGCCCTCTGCTATCCTTCTGACCTCATTTTAAACTAGTGCCCCTCTTGCTCATTACATCTCAGTTGCACTGACCTTCCTTTTCCTTGAACAAACCAAACTCTCCCTGCTGCGGGGTCTTGCCCTTGCTGTTGGCTCTGCTTACCATCCTCTGTCCCTGGTTCTTCATATCATTGAGGCATCGGAGCAAATATCATCTCAGGAAGGACTTCCTGGTCTGCTCCATCTGTATTACCTCCTCCTCCCGCAAATACTCCGCCTCACATCACCTTGCTTTATTTCCTTATTATTCACTTATCATTATTTGAAATTTTCTTCTTGCTTCTTTTTTTACTCATTTTTATCGGTCCCTCCCCACCAGAATGCAGACCTTGCGAGATCTGAGACCTTGCCCTGTCTTGTGCCCTGCTACATCTGCAGGGCCTCGTACAGTGCCTGGCATGTAGAAGACCTTCAACAAAGAGCTGTTGAATAAAGTTGGTTGACTGTAAGGTAGTCGAGAGTAATTGCTGGGATCTTGGTGAACTGGATGCACACTCAGCTTAAAAGAATCTAAATTTAAATTTCTTTAAAAGATTTTGTTGGCCAAAACAAAAGATCTGTCAGAATTCCCAGCCCCTGCACTTCACCACTACACTCCTGACCCACCCTCAGCAATTCCACAAGGTTGAAGACCGGAAAACCTAGAGACAGAATGAAGCAATTTCAGTATGCAAATAAGCAACTGCTTCCCAGCAAAGTATTTTCTGTCTCAGATCCGTAGTGATTGCACCAACAGGAGAAACATCCAGCTACCTAGCCTTTCTTTAAACAATGAATGTGTTATTCCCTCCGAGGGGAGAATTTATTGATGGGAAATGTTACAAATCCATGAAAACAAATTTGTTTTCAAAGGAAAACATGGGACTGAAACCTCCATTCATCAGGAAAATGAAATAAAACCGGAGATTCAAAAAAACCATATGAATTTATGTAAGTCAAACAGGAGTGCTTTTAAAAAGATTTCATAGCCAGGTTAAGCATAAAATATACTTCCTCTGGTTGCTGGGCCCAAATATTCAGTTTATAATTTCTAGAACCCTAGTCTAGATGAATCCTGGCTGCAGCTGTGCATTAAGTCTTACTTCCAAGGTTATCAGGAGAAATGCCACGGGAGCTGGTGCACCCACATCCAAGGAGGGATGGGCACTCTTCACTTAATCCAGCTCACACCCACTGATGAGTGTAAAAGGATTCCTGTTGCTCAGATCTCCCGTTATAAAGTGTGGCGGTGAAAAATGTTTGTGCTAACATGAAGGCTGCAGTAGGTCTTAGAAGTAATATGCACTGAGTTGAGTAAGAGGAGGATTGATCATGTGCTATAGGTTCTGGAGAACACGGGAAAACACTGACGATGTGGTTTCCATCTGAAAGCAGTAGACGACAGCCTGACTGAACTGGGCTGAGGTGAGAATGAGAGGTGAGGAGATAAAGACAACTTTTTTAAGAGTTTTGCTGTGAAGGGGAGGGCAGATGTGGGAGAGTGACTGGACAGGGTTGTGGAGACCATTCTGCCTCTTTAACGCCATGCTTGAATGCTTGAGAGGGGGAAAATGATGACTCAGGCGCAAGATGCGGGTGCAAAGTCCTGGAGAAGACAAGCGGGATATCAGGTCTAGTCTACAGTGGAGAGGCTGGACTGGGTTCATGGATTGTGTCCAAAGAAAGGGCAGAAGGCATCACTAGATTTGGGGACAGTTAAATAAATTAGCTCTCCTGGGTTTCTTCTGTTTTCTCTGTAAGAGTGAGATAGATGAACATGGTCCTGTAGGTTGCAGGACAGATGAGATGGTGTGAAACAGTTGTCTTAGAGACCTGGAGGGTGAACTGACCTGAAACACACAGGAAAATGGCTGAGTAATGCAGACAGCTCATCTGAGACTCGCGGGGTCCTTAATTTAGAATGAGCCCAGGAGCACGGCTGAGTATTACTCTCCAGGCATGTTCAGCTGCTCTTTCTGGTGCTCATGCTGAGGAGGCATAGTTGGTCTAACCAGTTTTGAGATGTTGCCTGTGAGTATGGTGGGCAGCTAAGGATGCTTATAAAAGAGTGATTTTAATGATAAACTCTGAAGTCTAAGCTGGGTACAGAAAGAAATGAGGGATGTGTGTGTGTGTGGGGGGGGTTGAGGGCAGTAAGGGACAGTGGAAAGGTGGTAGGGTCAACGAACTGGGGGTTGTCATGGGGTACAAGCCGAAGCAGCAGGGAACAGAGAGACGAGGTGGAAAGATGGAAAGTAGGAGTGTGACAGCAAAATTCTGGAGTTGATTCAGTTATTGACAACTAAAGGGTCTAGGATAAACATGGGAGAGAAGATGGCTTAGTTGGTGTGAAGGAAAAGATTATTCAAAGTGATAGCAAGTAACTGTGAAACTAGAGTGCTGAATGGGTTACATACATGGATGTGGAAGTGACTGCAAACGATGACGAAATCTGTAATGGAGAGAAAGAATGAGTCAGATGCTACAATATGCAGTGAGTTAGCAGTGACCCAGAGATCGGTGGATGACTAGACGCAGGAGGACTAGTGAGTGATACAGTCTGACGGCATGCACTTCGAAGGGGCCAGGCTTTCAAGAGAGAAGGGAAATAAGATGGTCCCTAAGCAGCAATGAAAAGTAAGGAGGACGCCTCTTCTACCTCTGGGCCCTACGGTGCACAGGATATGGGAGAAAGGAAAAGGCAGCTACCTCTTGAGGGCACTGCGAGGGTAGCTCAGCGCCCAAGGGAGGGCTAGGTGACAGACTAAGGAAAGGGAACAATGGTCTAACAGACCGAGCATGTGGGAAATCTTGATGATTCCCAGACCAAGAGTTCCAGCAGCATGGTGGGAAAGGTTAGGGGAGATTACTTTACAGGGGATGGGCTGTGTCAGGTCATCCAGGGCTGAATATCAGGGTGATTATGGGAGGTTTAGACTTTCAATGGTAACAGAGGAAAACAGGAGCTAAGAACTATGAGAGAAATGGTGATGGAGGGTGAGAAGGTCAGAGGGAGGAGAGAGAAGATTTTGCAACTGAAGTTCCTCAAGGATCTTATCTGTTTGACTATCAAAGCAGCACAGATTAGGAGAGACAGAGGGAAGAACAGACTGTCACTTAATTGCTATATGACTTGGGAGAATTTATATATTTAATTTTAAATGACATAATCTATAAACTGGTTTTAATACAGCATACTTCATAGCATTGCTACTAAGATTAATCTTTGATTAATATGTTTGGCTTTTTTATGAAAAACAGAATACACTGGATTCTTTTTTTTTTAAGTGGAGGTACTGATGATTGAACCCAGGACGTTGTACATGCCAAGCATCCACGCTACCACTGAGCTACACTCACCCCACTAAGTACACTGGATTTATTGTTTGGTTTCCAAGCATTCATTTCCATTCTTAACAATATCTCAGTTTACCCTTAAGCTATTTGATCTTTCCCACTAGATAAAGTCAGTTGACAGAACTATCAGAGGACCTGCATAAGCCAAGCCAGGAGCCTGCTTGTGATCCTGATCCCAGCCAGACAAGATGCCGCATCTTTGGAATTTAAATCTCAGCTAAAGGGACAAAGAAGCAAAATGGCTATAGAGTTCCTCTTCATCCTGGCGGGGTGGTCTTTGTCGGATGGTTCTGTGTGGGAGGCCTCTCTCGGGGGCCCTGCTTCTTTCCTCCAGGGCTGCCTTTGTTTTTGTATTTTCAGCGCTGGCTCTCCAAGCTTTCAACAAGTGTAGGAGATCCCAGTATCTTTTCAGTAAATTCCCATTCAAGTTAGTCAAAACCAATGTCTATTGTAAGAAACCAAAGAACCCTGATATATGAATACCAACTACTCATAGCAGTAAAGGCAATTCATCCGTTTGCCAGTTTCGACTGAAATAGCCAAGGCTTAATCGGAAAAAGAAATGAAGAGATCAAGTTCATATCACTAACCTTGGAGCCCTGGCAACATTTTCAACTTATTCTCCTTCAAAGTGCTATCAATCCCAATCGACGTCATTACCCACCTCCAGAAGGCTCTCGGCAACAATTTTAAGACACCTTTCTAAAGCTGTAAATTGGCCAAACTGGTCCCAGGAAATCCAAGTCTGTGCTATTGAGAACTAGCAGCCCAGGGAAAGGCAGTTGAAGAATGTGAGTAGGGAAGGAGAAATCACAGATAAAAGATAAACTAGCCACCAAAAAAAGCCATGACTCAAAAAAGTGAGCATCCATTCTAATTTATAATGCAAAAGGCTCCTCCGTCCTCATCCATCTTAGCCTGCAAGCTTAGCCCACGAAGCTTCTTTGCAATTTCAATAATCAGTTGTGATAACTAATATCCACTTTAAAAGCCCCTCAGCTCCGTCCTGCATTAAGAGGATGCCGATGTGCCAGGCTCCTGAATGTCTCCCACTTTATTCCTTGGAACTTAAGGAGAGACAACTTGGAAACCGTAAAATGTTTTCTCTCTCTAATGGATAGGAGGTGAGGCTAAGGGAAAAGTACCTGAACAGAGAAGGACTGAAAATGAATCTAAGTTACAATGTTTTGAAACAGAAGGGGATCAAAGAGCATTCTTGCTAGCAGCTGCTCTGCTCTGCTCTTCTCTTTCTCTGGTAAGTAAAATAAATGTCCAACCTTGTGAGCTTTTTCACTGCTCAGTCTCAGACCACTTCTAAGCTCCAGACATTTCCTGAACTGCCTGCTTCCTCCCTTCCACCTCGTTTTATCCTGTCACGAAGAGCTTTTATCATCTCTTGTGAATTTTCCTCCCCACAGTGGCGTGGAGGACGTAGCTTCCTCAGCCCACAATTCCATGTTGCCGTGGAAGGTAAGTCGGCGGCGGGCCTGTCTAGTTTTAAGGGTTTTGATGCTAATCATGATAGGGAAAACTATCAAGGAATCACAAAAATAACAAACTAGAGAAATTATAAAGGTTTCCAGAATTGTGCAAAGTCTGTAGTCTCTGGTTGTGTGGTCAGGACACTCAAGGTGGCTGCTCTCCTGCTCTCTGCACACCCTCTGCTCAGCGAGCACCTGCTTCACCTACACCCAACTCACCTGACTGACCTTCCTACGTACGTGCCCCAAGCCCCAGCTAGTGATTCTCTTGTCAAAGGGGCGGTGAGGGGTGAGCCCCTCTGCTGGTTCCCCTGGTAACAATGAGCCAATCTGACGTCAATTCCCCCTATAGCTGCTAACCTCCCCCTGCCCCCTGGAGAGAAGACTGTCACCATGTCCTGCCCTCTGCCCCCTGCACGTGATGGGCAGTCACTTCAGGATCTTGCTTCAGACATGTAAGCTCCCCCATCCGTTAAACCGCTGATATCTCTGTCACTAACTCTGGGCTCTTTCTCCTGTCCTGAAGCTGGGCGAATTCAGGTCTCGTAGGCTTGCGAGGCGCAGCCCAACACAGGTCTTTGATTTCTAATTCCCTTGCAGTCCTGGTGACTGGAAGTCCTACTGCACCCTTGCTCTCTGATTTTGCCCTTGAGGATGAGATCCATCTCTGTCCCTACCCTTTGTCTAATCCTGCCTCTGCAAGGTCACACAGAATCCTTCCTCAGTAACAGTCTTCTTGCCAGTGCTTGATCTGAAGGTTTCAACCATTATTTTTGAGAGCATAATTTTTGGCAAGTGGAAATGAGACCATTAAGGAGTTTTATTTGGATAATTTGATCTCTGTATTGCAATGCCAGATGAAGTAACATTTCTTCAAATGTCATTCCCCAACCCAGATCATTAAAACAGCTTTCAGCCTAAAAATGGGGTGTAGAAGCCAAAGGTAAACCAGGGAAAAGGGAAGAGCTAATATTGTGCTTCGTGAATTTCCTTGGATTTCAATATTCCCCATTGAAAGCAGCTCTTTTGCCCCTTTCCTGTTCACCCATTTCTGACCTAAGAAAACCTAATTATAGGGATGAGATCAATAAGCAATTGAAACTAACTCCTGACTACATGCTCCTGAATGCACACCATAACTTGCCTCATCTGATTCTTTTCCTAGATAAAAAGAAGAATGAAGAATTAAGCAGTTAAAGAATGATTAGTTCTCTACCCTGAACAGTCCCCTTAGCAATCCTGCAGGCAGATCATGGGGGCAAGATAACATCTGAAGAGAGAGTCAGCCAGTCTGCATGCAATTGGAGAAGGATGCAGAATCCACCCTCCTGCCTTGATGGTTCACTGAGATTCTTTCCCCCATTTTTCCCTTTAAAAACTGTACGGCTGAGCAGAATCTTTGGAATTAATCTCTGGACACAAATCCACCATCTCTCCACATTGCCAGCTTTTCTGATTAAAGTACCTTTCCTTTCTACTGATACCTGCCTCTCGAATTATTGGCTTTTGAGCAGTGAGCAGCCAAACCTGAGTTCGGTAACACCATGGCTTGGTCTTCAACACCATAGGCAGAATAGAGACAGCACACTTTGTGGCCACAATTGAAGCCACAACTTAGGAAAATGCTATACACGTGAAGTGATTTGTGTCAACTATAAAAGCTCTCTCTGTGATGGTTTATTAATTAGTTTCAACCTGAGAAACTTCTATGGCAGCAAGTAAGAGTAATTGATCCATAATAGTAGCCAATAGAATTTGATAAGAAACATGCCACTTACATTACATGGATATATTACACGTCCACTGGACCTGTGACCCACCCCTGCCGTTGTGCGGCCCTTGCCACTGGACCATATTCCAGGGGAAACCATATTAGAAGAAAAATCTTCCAGTGACTTATCCTTTCCTGAGCCTGTACATAACGAAGTTCTCCACTTGGAAGAACGAGACTCCTATAGCTTAGCAGCCCCTAAGTGAGAGGCAGTTTGACTTTACTTACTCAATCTGACAAAACAAGAATGATGATGCTATCAAATGCTGTTGGCAGAAATGCAACAAGTTAGTAAATGCAATGAGCGCATGATTTTTCTATGAGAAAAGCATAACTGAACCCCACAGCTAAAACCCAATGAAACAGATTCTTTAAAGATGGCGACTGCTATTTTTATAACTCCATGTGACCAATCAACCAAAATGTCTTTAATTCTATCAAATGCCAGGCCCGATGCAAGATGTTAAGAGTGCTAAGACGAAGAAACAGCGTCTCTGCTTGCAAGAATGTCACAGTTGAGTGGTGGCATGAGATATGCACAAGGGTCTGCAGAAGAGTGCCTCTGAGATCACAGCACTTCTGAAGGATAGGGAAGAGGCCCCACAGGGGTCACGGAAACGTTAAAATTTGTTGGGCTAGAGGCAGGGCGGTGAACACTGATATTTAAAAGGATTGATTCTCTAGGAGAAGCATAACATTTTAGCAAATGAAAATGAGACCATTAAGGAGAAAAACAAGTAATCACTCAGCCGGAAGTGTGGCCAGTGAGTCATCTCCCTAACTCCCTCCTCTGCACTTTCCAGGCAGTTGAGAAAGAGAGAGGCCAGTAAATTCCCATCCTAATGACTCTGTCCTTGGACTTCACGAGGACATTCTCTCTCTTTTTGCAGCTGACATCTCACCAGACCCTGACTGGGAGGATCTTAGCTTCTGTCTAGTCCTCCATCTGACAGTTAGGAGCTACCGTTTTGGTTAGGGACTGGGTCTTCCTGCATTTCCTGTGCACCAGATAGTAATATCATTATCTGTGTGTTTGCACCCAACAGCCTCACAGACGTGTTCCGTGGGTTATTACCAGGACACTGCTGCTTCCCCAAGTGTTCTTCCTGCCTTTAATTTCTCTCCCATCCATCCATCTGACATAATGTTGTCGGCTTTATCTCTCTGGTATCAATTTCTAACTAAGCCGCCACTCCCTTCCTCAACATCCTTCAGTGTCTGAACAACTAGATGGAAACAAATTGGACAACCTAGAAGAAATGGATACGTTTCTGGAAACATACAGTCCACCCCGACTGAATCAAGAAGAAATAGACCACTTGAATAGACCAGTCACTAGAAATGAGCTAAAGTCAGCAATAAAAAACCTCCTTACAAACACAAGTCCAGGACCAGATAGCTTCACTGGGGAGTTCTACCAAACACACCAAGAAGAACTCATACCAATCCTTCTCAAACTCTTCCAAAAGACTGAAAAGGAGGGAATGCTCCTAAACTCATCCTACGAAGCCACCAAAATTTGGTTTTGATACCAAAACCAGACAAAGACACTACAAAAAAAAAAAAAAATCCTTTAATGTCTTCTCATTGCCTATCAAAATCCTCACTAGCTAATAAAAGTTCTCAGTGATTCGGCCTCAAATTATTTTTCTAGCCATGCTGGCGTTTGTTGTTGTTGTTGTTGTTGTTGTTGTTGTTTTGTTTGTTTTGTTTTTGTCTTTCCTTCTCAATCCTTAACCAGCAACTACACAGAATTTCTCCAATCCCATGTGTACAATTCAGTTTCCCACTTCTGGATTTTGCCTATTACTCTATTGCTTGGAAATCATTTTTTCTCTCCCACCCTTGAAATCCCAGCCACCATCCAAGGCTCTTTTCAAATGCTGCCTCCAGAAAATTTTCTCATGATACCTAAAATATACTCTATAAATTGTATGCATAATAGCCTCCGAATTAATTTGAGATAGTCAATAAACATCTACTATGTACACAGTGCTATTATGACACTTAGGATTTAAATAGTTTCCCCTAAAAAAAATCTACAGTTTAATAGGAAGGGGGACTATAAACAGTTAACAACATCAATTTATTCAGCAATGGCTGCTCCCGTGAGATTTCAGGCACACACAAAACTATTTTTTGGAAGTTTAAATGCAATTTCCGCCCCCCCTTTTTTTTTTCTTATCTGGGTCTCAGTTGAAGAAATATACACTATTTTCTGTCTAGAATTGGAAACACTTATACTCATCAATTTTATAGCCTCATCATTGGTTGCGTTTTGGGGAAACAAAATACCACTACAGTTTGAGGATGAGTGTAATTTAGACACAAGAAGAGGAAGAAAATAGAATCATAGAGGACAGCCTCTTATAAATTTAGGCCTGGAAAAATTCAGTGATTTCACAAATGAGCTGAAGCCTGCTAACTGGAGGAATTATAAACATCCTCGTCTTCCTTATCTTCTAGAAATTATACCTAGTGTGCTGTCATTAATTGCTAGTGGGAACATGACCAGAGTCTCTCTCCCTGCTCTCGTGTTTACACAGAATAGGGAGGTCAGTTACAGACCCACACGCTGTCAGAGTTGGATTGGTTCTCAGAAACCAGGAGGGACCCAGTGGTTGTCAACTTGCACTCTATGGAGACCTTTGAGGGTGAACCCAGGTGGAGTCAGAATCCAGGAAAATATGTACCAGGATTCCAAGAGTCTGCTCTCCAGGTTTCATCCAGAGAACTTCAATTTCATGAATTTTGTTTAAGTTTCTAAGTAGGATCTTACTTTTTAAAAAAGGTTCCTGTAGTTAAAACAGTAAGTTTGAACCCACTAAACTAGGTCACTTCTTTTCTTTTCCAGTGAAAAAACCTGAGGCTCAGAGAGTTAACAGGACTTACTTAAGGTCACACAGAGGCTGTGACAGAGCAGTACTGTATAACTTAACGCACATTTCCTCACTTCAGAATACTCCCCAGTGGGGTCTAGAGAAGTAATTAATGGATGGACGAGTGGATGGGTGGGTGGATACATGGATGCATGGATGGATGGCTAAGTGATTGAGTGTATAAATGCACGTGTGTTAGGATTTGATCCAGTTTCATCCATGTTAGAGTGCATTCATTTCCCAGTGCCTGAAAAGAATGGATTGGACATCAGAAGTCTTGGATGCAAATTTCAGTTCTGCCATTTACTGCTATGAGAACTTGGGAAAGTTTATCCCCTCTCAGCTACAGTTTTTTTTTTTTTTTTTTCATCTCTAAAATGTAGTTAGTAATATATTCCCGTTGTGGCTACAGTAAGGAGGAAATGACATATTGTTCAGAAGATCCCAGGTGCAGTTCCAGTGCCAGGAATGTTAGTAGATAAATAATAATTGTGTGACAAAACCCAGGCCTCGACAGAGAAATAAGAATTTTCCCTATAAAATCTTTTAATAAGAAAGGCAAAACTAATAAAAATAATTAAACCAAGCCATATAAATATCCCAAATAGCCAGGTTGATTATTCCCCACTTGCTTCTCTCTACCCCTACCCTCCATCCTTTCTCCACCCTTCTCTGTGATTTATGGGGTTGCCCCCAGGCTCCCTTGCCTTCTGACTTCTGGTTGAGTTCAGCCAATGGGAGGCACTAAATGGAGACAGGGAGGAGAAGAAAGACATTTCTTCTCCTGCTCTCTCGTGCCTGGCACTGCCGCTCTGATGGTGGCTGCATACTGCACTGTGCTAACCCTGTTTCCCCTGCCAGCTCCTTCAGAACTAGCCCGAGCAGCGACTCCCCACTCTTGCCAGTCCTTAGGCACCTCAGCATCCCTCATGGGTTCCTTTAACTGTCTATGCTTTTGTACATAAACCTTTATCAAATTTCACTTATAATCCTAGATGGACCTGCTTTATATTTCTTGCCAAGACCATGACTGCTACACTGCTGGGGTAAACAGTCAATGATGAAACGTAATAGCCACACATGGTCTTCAAAAATGACTGAGGTTGAACTGATCCAGTAGATTCAACGTGGGCACCAATGGCACACGTGGGCAGGGGCCTAGAGAGGGTAAACTGAGACCTCTACAACCACTGCTTTCCTCCTCTTATCCTTAGTGAACTGCCTGCCTTTTCTTTCTTTTTTTAAATTTTACTTCTGACTGAAATATAGTTGATACACAATGTTAGTTTCAGGTGTTACAGCCTGCCTTATTTTTCATGTTGAAAGAACGAACTTGGAGCAGATGAAGCAGGTAGGATGGCATAAGAAGAGAGTCATTTAAGTTCAAGACTTGACTCAATCTCAAGAGCAAGAGAATTTGTACCTGGGGCTGGATCTAGGGCCACGACTTGTCCTCAGCTCGTCTTGCTGTGTGTGGGGACTGAGGCCAAGCCTGGGACCACGCGGTCCAGAGAGTCACAGTCAAATCCAAAAAGAACTGGGCAAATTGATTATTGTGTTGCCTCCAAGATAAACTTCTTCTCTCAACAGCCTCCTCTTTCCTGCGGCTAAAATGAGTTGTTTCTGCATCCTTCTTCCTTTCTTCTCTTGCATACCATGGACTAACTAGCTGGGAAATGAACGTGTCAAAGTGTGTTCCCAGCTAATAGGTGACTATGCTTTATGACATTTTCAAGGATATCTTAAGGAAGCAGGCTTGTGGCCAAGTTGTCTTGCCTTCTCTAATAATAAGTATGCTTTTGTTAAAAGTAACATATTGTATTTAAAGACCAACTTGCTAGACGCCCTGGACTGAATCCATGAAAGTAATGCAGGAAATTCAGACATTTAGTCACATACTCATACTTGAATACTGTGATACCACTTTAAATAAAACTGGTATAACCCGTTTAGAACAAAATGCCAACTCTGTTGGGGATAAACTGAAGAATGTTTTGTTTCGTTCTGTCTTGTAATTTTTTCTTCAAACATACTTTTGAAAATTCCCTTTGCTATGACCCTTGAATAACATCCTGGACAGACCCCATAGCTGTGCAAGCGGTTTTAGAAGTATAATTCATGCTGCTTTAAAACTCCAATTTCATATCAAATGTTATGTTCTCCCCTTACTCATTGCTGGCTGGGAGTCTGGCCTGTACTCCTTCCCTCTTCCTCCTGGTCCAGCACCTTGTGAGGTGGCGCAGAGTCTGGCTCCGTGTCAACGCTTCACTTCTCTTGTCAAGGCCAAGTCCTCTAGGGTGAGAGGAGATGCTGGGAAGAATACAGGAGGCAGAGATATTCTTAGGTAACTGGCCACTTATCGGTTCGTGAGAACTCTCCCCAGTCTGTCTCCTGCCCATGCTGTTGAGCTAGTCTCCAGATCAACAGGGTCTCTGGTTTTCCGGGGTCTGTCCAGCCTTGACCCAATCCTCTATCTCTGAAGACTCCTGCAGAGAGAAGCCATCATACTGTTTTTTGGACCCAAACATATGCCGTTATCCAGCTTCAGGTAGAGTTTCGTTTTACTTGACCAGCAGCAGCCTGGCCAGCTTACTGCCCCTGCCTCCTCTTGTTTCCATATTAACCTTCTTCATGTGGAGTCTAGAGCTACTGGAATGTTCTTCCTCTTTCCAGTAGAGCAGGGCTAGAAACCCAGCCCAGGGTTCTTTGCATTGTGATACCACTGGCTCTCTCATCTCCTAGTCCCAGGATTTTGTCCCACGTACCATGCTAGAAAAATCATGTTTTTCACAACTATCAAAACCTTTGACTCTAGAGTGAAAATATTTGCTGGGACTAGCTCAAACTCTAACCTTTCCATGGACGTGTTTCCTATGACCTGCAATCCACTGAAGGGGGATCTTTGAGACCTTTTTTCTGCATCTTTATATATGGCCTGTGCTGAGCTTCCCACCTCCTGGGCCCTGTCTACTTGTCAGAATACTCCATTGCCTTCTACTAAACTTCTCTCACCTGTCACGGCAGGCTTCTACCGCCTGTTACTAAAATGTCTAGACTTTCTGCTTTCATCCTTACCCACTGCTGTTCTCTTTCTAACCTCTATCCCACCCCAGTAACTGTTCTGTTCCAGGAGGTGTGCCTGATTCTCATTCCTACCCTCCCACTGTTACTCACCCCTTCTAGCCTGGCCATATGATGAGAGAGGACTACTTTCAACTTCATTTAGTTTGCATCAGGCTGCCCTAGCCAGTTGAGCCTGAATTTACCGTAATAAATTGTAGGTATTTACCCTAAATTTAAAGTAATGTCTTAATTTGTTGATGGAGTTTGGCACTACCCAGACCCAAGCTCGAATCCTGGTTGTGCTACGTGTGATAATCTTTCTGATTACAGAGCCTTGATCTGTAAAACTGAATGCTTAGATTAAGCAAGGCATCAGATCTAAGACAGCATTTCCATCAGATCTAAGGCACTACTGATTTCAAGGCAAGTTTTATGGAATATTAATATTTAAGAGAAATGTGTGTAGAACTGATGTGATAACATATGTACAACCCTTCAGCCCAGTCCCTCACCAAGGGTAAGTGCCCAGTAGGTCAGAATGCATTCCCCTTCCTCGTCCCTGTGATTTCCCTTTACTCCACTGTCTCCTGCTTTGAAAATCAATCACAGTTATGAAAAAACACCAGAAGGGAAAGTAGGGGATGAATAAAAGATCTGAGGAGACTTTTCATTTTTCTTTTTGCCTAAACAGAGGCTTTTTTTCCCACATAAAATCTAAATATAGTACTGATCCCAGAAGTACAGTTCCCCAATGGTTGTTCCACTTTTGGAGTTAGGGAACATGGGCCAGAAATAAAATTAAGTTTTTTACTTAAGAAAAAGATGTTGTTTAGCTTTCATTGTATTATCCCCAAGATCACAGTCTGTTTCTGGCCACAGGTATGTTCAGGGTGACGTTTCAATTTTTTAGAAATAATATTTTTGTACAGTAGGCATCCTCATGGCAAGCAGAAAGGGCTGTAAAGACACGCAGGACTAGATTATGGAGAGAGCTGGTCATCATAATTAGTTTAAACTTTTCTCCTGAATGGGGGAGCATGGAAAGATTTTAGCAGATAATCAGATCATCATATTTGTGTTTCCAAGGAAATCACTCAGGGCAGTGTGATGAAGAACTGAATGAACGCAAGCAGAGATGCTCTGATGTTACATTGGAGCCCAAAGCCACCAAGGTTCTTAAATTCCCAGCCACAGTAAATGCATGGAGGAGGAGCAATGGACCAAAAACAAATGAATGCAGGGAGGCCCAGACACACATGTGGTCCCCATCAAGCAGGAAGAAGGAGAAAACTGACTTTACTATATACAGTTGGTTATTGCTTATAAATTCAGGTTTCAGAGAGGAGGTCCTGGAAGGACAAGCAGCACAGACTATGTTAAGTCAGTTTGAAACCTATTATTCTGCAGTAATAATGTTTATAGTGCTAAGGTGAAGTTGCTGTGAAAACAGACATGCTTGGTGAAGGTGGTCAGAAGGTACAAACTTTCAGTTAGAAGATACAGAAATCCCGGGGACATAACACACAACATGATGACGACAGTTAGCACTGCTGTGCGATATAGCTGACAGTTACTGAGAGACTAGATCCTAAAAGTTCTCATCACAAGGGGAAAGACACTTCTGGTAACTGTATGAGATGATGGATGCTAACTAAACTTACGTACTAATCATTTTGTAACATATGTGAGCCAAGTTGGTATGCTGTACAGCTTAAACTTAAACAGCACTCTATGCAAATTAGATCTCATTTATTTACATATTTAAAACTGAAAGAAAAAATAAAACCAGAAATGCCTCAGGTATGTAGCAAGGATCTAGGGATTAAGACGGCCCATGGTACACCTGGATACCACGTCTGGGCACCAAGAATCCTATTTGCAGACTTAATAGGCATCTTAGGACACACATGGAAAGAGAGTTTTAGGACTGATGACTTCAGCTGTAAGGCCACACCTGGAAAGGAGTTCCCAGGGAGGGCAGCAAAATCTGAATGAGAAAAAAAGCCAAGGGATCTTGGTCCTTCCTTAGGACACTCATTTAAGTTCGGTGGACAAGGTTGTGCCACTGCAATTGTATCTAGTTCAGTCTCAAGGAGCTTTCTACAGCCACCTCAGGAAGGAGATTTCCTTTAGAGAGTTTAATGATGGACAATGAGGGTGTCTCCAGGAACACAGGCTAATGAATTATGAGGCCTCTGGAGCCGAACTAGACGGGCAGAGCCAATTAAGGCCCTTCCTGATTTAACTGGAAAGAACCACAACAATATAAACCCATCTGGAAAATAAGGTTTGACTGAGCCACTGCCGAGAAAGAAGAACAAAGCTTCAGAGGCCTCCATAGACTTTGTTGTTGTTGTTGTTTGTGGGGGGAAGTAATTAGGTTTATTTACTTATTTATTTTTAATGGAGGTACTGGGGATTGAACCCAGGACCCCACGCATGCTAGGCATGTGCTCTGCCACTGAGCTGTACACCCTGTCCCCCTCTGCAGACTCTGGAGGCCCTCTATACCATACTGCCTTGCTCTGCCGAGACTCACTGGCCGGGAGCCTTGAAGGCTTCGGGCTCGGAGTCAGGCCCAGAGCTACGGAAGGCCTTCCTGCGGGGATGAGTTGTGCTGTGCTGCCGGGCATGCAGCTCTGCCACTTGCTCCTCAGGTCTGAGCTTACCCAGTGTCGTGTAGACTAGGGAGGTGCCCGGAGTTCACAGCGTGTCTCACAAAGCGTATCATGATGGAGGCCTCCAGGATTTGCATCAATCCAACAAATATTTAACAAGAGCCTAATGGGTCTGGAACTTTTCTAGGTGCTTCTGGTAGATCAGTGAACACGAAAGGAGTGACATGAAGGAATTACGTTCTCGTGGGGAGAGAAGACAGTCATAAATAAAAATGACAAATAGTAAATTACATACTATAGTAAAAAGCAATACGTGCCCTAAAAAAGAGTAAACAAAACAGAGCAAGGTAACGAGGACCAGGAGTTGGGGAAGGGAAGTCAAGCCTATTCCAGAAGGTGGGATCGGAGCAAAGGCCGGAAGGTGGTCAGAGAGTCAGTCTTGTGGACCTGGGGATGTGCAGCATTTCAGGCAGAGGACACTGCCAGAACAGTGGTTACACGGCAGGAGTGTGCATCTGAGCTCTGACTGAAGGACAGCATGAAACCCATGTGGCTGAGAGAAAAGAGTGAGAAGGAAAGAAAGTAGAAGCCAGAGAAGTAGAATTGAGAGAAGTAAAGGAGGGACAAAACAAACAGAGCCTTTGCTCGGGTCATGAGAGGAAGAGGATTCAATGGTGGTTCCAGACGAAGTTTGGTACCAACTGCAAGCAGGTTCTCTCACATAAGAGGAGAGGTGACCGAGGGGTGACCAGGAGGACAGCGGGGAGGAGCCATTTTCCTAGTGGCTGAACCACTGGTGATACATTTTGCTGTCACTTTTCCTTGTCAAGAAGACTAAGAATTTAAACTTATTGACAGGCTATGAACAACAGTTGCTCACAAAGAGGGCAAGGGAAAATATTGAAGGAATTCAAGAAATTCCCTAGAGTACTGCCTGATGCCCCATGTCCAGTGGTAGAAGGCAGGAAAAGCTTCCATCAGTATTGTGCTTGCAGGACCTCAAGGTGTTGATCCACCAAGAATAAAGCTTTGCCTCCTATACTGTTGATGGGCATGTAATTTTGTGCACCCACTATGGAAAACAGTATGGAGATTCTTCAAAAAACTAAAAATAGACTTACCATAGGATCCAGCAATCCCACTCCTGGGCATATATCTGGGGGAAACTCTAATTTGAAAAGATACATGCACCTCAATGTTCATAGCAGCACTATTTACAATAGCCAAGGCATGGAAGCCTAAATATCCATTAATAGATGACTGGGTAAAGAAATTATGGTATATTTATACAATGGAATACTACTCAGCCATAAAAAGAATAAATTAATGCCATTTGCAGCAATATGGATGGACCTAGAGATTGTCACACTGAGTAAAGTAATTCAGACGGAGAAAGACAAATACCACATGATATCACTTACATGTGGAATCTAAAAAAAAATGATACAAATGAACTTATTTACAAAACAGAAATAAACTCACAGACATAGAAAACAAACTTTTGGCTCCTGAAGGGAAAGAAATGAGGGAGGGATAAACGGGGGGTTTGGGATAAGCAGATACTAACTATATATAAAATAGACAACAAGTTTCTACTGTATAGCACAGGGAACTATATTCAATATCTTACAGTAACCTGTAATGAAAAAGAATATGTATGTGTTTAACTGATTCACTATGCTGTACACCAGAGACTAACACAGCATTGTAAATCTTCACTATACTTCAATAAAAAAAAAAAGGATAAAGGTTTGAGACCCCCCACTGGGCAAGAACACCAACTATCTGAGACAGAGTTGAAGGCTTAAATCTGGTAACTTGGTACAAGAGACCTGCTGTAGTCCGTCATACACTGAGGAACATCCCCAAACTGCGACATCTTCTGAAGCTGTCTTTAGAAGTTAAGCAAACCTGGTCACCTTCTTTGTACCAGTTGTGGAACTCTGGGCAATTTACTTAGCTCCTCTTAAGTTGTAGTGTCTTTCTTTATAAATCAAGGCTAATTAAAGTACCTTATTGAAAATGCTGCTGTGAGGATTAAATGAGATGCATGCATTGTATATAGTAGAGTATTACTTTATTATTAATAAACCAATATCATTCACTCCAACATATAGCATTACTATTTAATTGGCCTTAGTAGAAGCACAGATAATTCATCTACAGGCAGGAAGAGAGAATATTTGAAAGCAGATGCTAGTAACTGGGAGTCTGTGGAAATCTCCTGTGGCTTCAGTGCATTAGAAAAAAGGATAATCAACTGAGAGGGAGTAAGAGAGGAGGTCTTGAGGGTCTGAGGAGGGGGAGGGGTAATATACCCGCTAGAATTTTAGGAGTGAATGGACTGAGAAGGTGTAGTCTGATTGCCCAGAGAAAAGCCATGCCTTTTACACAAGAAAGAAGTTGTATCTGACTAGTGTCTGAGACGAGTAAAGACTAAATCCACAAACCACGTTCATACTACATGGGATTCAGGTGACCATGTGGCCCAGGCTGTCAGTCATGGATGGCACAACTAATCTTTCTAGCCTTAAAATCAGGCATGCCCCGCCCTGCCACGCTCTTTCAAAGGAACAAGTGCTCAAGCAAGTTCTGATGTCTTAACTGGAAGGCCTGGCTTTTAGCCCACGCCTCTAGTGTGCCTGCTCCTGCGCTCTACTCCACCTCCTCAGCCCGTATCAATGGCCCCACTGAAAGCTTCATAGGAGCAGCCTTCCAAAGGCAAAGTGGGAAAATGGAGTAACTAATTATGCTCCTATGATCAGGGGCGGACATAGAGTCTAGTGTCAACAGCTGAGGCAGCAGTGTCATCAACAGACTGGTTTTGTGATGTGACCTTAGCTGTGGGCCAGGCAGCCGCCTAGCTTTCCTCACTCCTGCCTCCTTGACAAACCTTGTCCTGTAGGTTCTTGGTGATCGCACGAACGACCATCTATCCTTTCCATAAATTCATCTACTTTATAAGGGAGCCCAGATCAATTTCAGAACCTTGGATCTAGGAAGCCTGACTGATAGATGCAGTGATGAATACCACTCACATGCAAGTAGAAAGATCACTGCCCTAAAAGCAATGCAATCAATCAAAAGGACACACTGCAACGCAAAGGGGAGTCGGTGTAAACACATAACCAAATATCTGAGGAAAAAAATGCCAAAACTAAACATGCGTTTCACAGATTGGCTGGAGTCCATGTTTTGTTCCACGAGACTGGGCTTGTATGAAGGACAGTCAGAGCATCCCTCAAGACAAATGCAGAGCTCCAGAAGTGTTTTAGGATAACGATGCCCGTGAGCCCATAAGACTGCGATGTGAATGTTCATAGCAGCTTGATTCGTAATAGCCCCTAACTAGAAACAACCATATATCCATCATCAGGCAAATGGATAAAAAAAACATCATATAACAATGAAATGGACCATTATTCAGTAATAAAAAATGAGCGACTGCAACCGTATGTGTGAATCTCACAAAACATAATGTTGAGTGAAAAAAGGAGGCACAAAAAGTATATACTGTACAGTTCCTTTCAAGTGATGCTCTAGAACTGGCAAAATGAATCTGTACTGATAGCAATCAAATCAATGGTAGCCTGAGGCAAGGGAGTGGGGGATACTGTAAAAGGGCACAAAGCAATTTGCTAGGTGATGGAAATGTTGTATAGCTTGGGAGGGGTGGTGGTTCCAAAGACACATAAAAAATTTTCAAATCTCATCAAATGTATCACACTTAAAAGTATGCATTTTATTATACGTAAACTATATCTCAACAGGGTTAATTAAAAAACTCACACACTGGCCAAACGCACATGTATGGAAACTTAAGCTCTGACTTAATAGGGTAGTTTGTGTAGATTTTGCAACCAAACAGCTGAGTCTGAATCCAAGATACTCCATGCACTTAGTAGCTATGTAATCTTGAGTAAATTACTCTGGATTTTAGAACATTGGAATCCTGGTCTATTTTACAATGAGGGCTAAAGGAGATACTGTGAAACTACTCAGCATATGGTAGAAACTCAGGGAATAGTTTCCACATGCAATGGAATTGAATTCATAGTGTTCCGAGTAATGCTCCACACTAGTTTACTCCTGAGGAATTCAGGGTTGGCAACTCCTTGCATGTAGAAGTCGTAACTAGGTCGAATTCCCGCTATCTGTGAAACACACACGAGAAAGGTCTAAAGCTTGTAAGATGGTCTGACATGAGACTGAGGATTCATATCCGGCATAGTCTGTTGAGCATAAGAGAATTCTGAGGGAAGAGTCTGAAGCTGGACGGGGCTGGAGCGTGTTCCTTGGAGTCAAGGCAATCCTGGCTTGCTGCTATTTACCAGTTAAGAGCTTCGGGCGTGCACATTCCAGCCCTACAAGCTTTCATCTGTAAATACGACTACGTACAACACCTACATCCAACAGCTGGTGTGAAAAATAAAGGAGATAATACAGGCGAAGCATTTAGCACAGTATTATTTGGCAATTACCAAATCAATGGCTTTTCTGCACGTATTTAATGGACCTACCCATTGTAGTCTCCTTTTTATTTGTGATAGCTTTGTTTTAAACAACATATGGAGTAAGTCCTGTTTTGTAAAGTCTGAATGACTTTGGAGGAGCAAGAAGGTACGTACAGGAAATTAATGATTTTATTGCATGGCCTTGGTTGTAACGATAACTCACTATGTTGAAGCATACTTCAGGCTCTCCATACCTACACGTACAAAGTAATGAGAGTCTTCTGAAGACAAAGAATATCAGGGCTTCCATTGACAATTACCTTAGGAATCATCCCTAAGAAGAAGAATTTTCAAGGAGTTAGGCACCTATTAATAACCTGCATGGGCAGGTGCTAGCTAGCAGTTTGCTGGAAGTAGGTGCCACCTGGACCAGAATTCTTTGAGGATTCATTCATCTTTCCACCCTCATCACTTGGAACGTAGTACACTCTCAACAGTTGTTAGCTGGGGTCGGGGAGAGAGCGAGTAAAAGCAAGTAGTACCAACAATAGCTTGTGTAATAGAAAACTGTGCTTGTCCTCAAAGCTCCTTTCAGAGAAAATGATGGGAATGATCAGCAACCATTTATGAGCAATGGCCAAAATGACAGGAAATAACTGAAGGCGGCAAACCGAGAGTGCACGGAACATTAGCAACATAGGCTATTTTAATTCATACAGGAAGCAGTTATAATTAGTGGGAAAATATACTGTGTGATTGTGAAAATAAGTGGTTTTCCTTAGGTTTATTTAAAATTAGCCTAAGTAATTGAGCCATACAAAAGATGAAGAAGTCACATTTTAACACCTAGGAAGCTACCCTATTAATTGGTAAAATCAAACATAAAGAGGATAAACAAGCTGAGATCAAACCTTCTGGTTCTTCATGCAAGTCTGAGGATTTAATTTCAGGATACAGAAGTACTCAGAGAGTATTTTGTAATTACAAACCACTAAGAAAATCCATCCAGGAGGAATAATTATATAATTTCTGCACGGCTTCATTGTGCGAGGCTTGGAGAGCAGGAATAAACAGATTCCTCTCTCATTATGACTGCTGCAGGCAGTGACTCACCATTACAACTGGGACGGCATCCTAGAATAGTTATTGTTTTGTTTTCTTTATCTTGTGTATCATATAAGCAATTAAGCACACTATATTTCCCAATAACTTAAAAAAATTAGAAACCCCCAAAATCTGATTGAGTTTCTGAGACTCTTGCCAGTAACAAGGTCAGCAATAGGGTTGAGCTATTTCTTATATAAGACATTTCTGTTTTGAAAATGTTTTTCATTTGCCTTAAATTGTTGGTCACTGGCAGGAAATTAATTTATATCTTCAGTGACCTGTGGTTTCATAAATATTTACGATAGCAAAATGCCATCTGTGTAAATAATTGGTGTTTAGTTTCTAAATTCTTGAGACTAACACCATAAATCACTTTAAGAAACATTTCATTTGCTCTCATCCTGCTACTGCTATTTTAATCAAGAACTATTGTAACACCCTCATTATGAAACAATATATTATTAAGCATAAATTATGGCAATCAAAAGACAGAAAATCTAACAGATAATAAAGAAATAACATGACTGTAAACGAGTTATTCTAAAAACAAAAACAAAAACAATCTTTTTAGATGTTAGCTGAACCTACTGTGGTAATCAGTTCACAATACATATAAAATCAAACCAACCACTGTGCACCTTCAACTTATACAGTGATGTTTGGCAATTATTCCTCAATGAAACGGGGGGGAAGAACCCTTAATCTTTTATCCTTCCACTTATCTTAAAGAGAATTGAGAACGTGTACATTTTTGCCCCATAAATTGTGCTTATTTACTCAGTTCCAGTATTATTTTCAGCAAAGCTTGTGGCTGAAGAAAAAAAAATACAGGATTTCCTTTCAGTACAAACCTTGGTTATACACCCAAAAGTGGACTCAGCCTGGCATGTCTGGCCTGAGAAAGACAAACAAGAAAGCACGAAAGGGCAGCGGCGGTAAGCGGTGGTACAGTCAGTCCATCCGAAGCCAACGCTGTAACGCAGACGCCTGTTCCTATTCAGCCCTGTAACGCATCTTCAGTTTAATTCACATGTTTTAGTCTCGCACACTAGAAATTCAAAGGCTAATGAAAACCAGGCCCTGAGCTGGAAGATCATACAGTCTCTGAAGTTCCACACAAGGTTGTATGAGTTCCACACTCTCTGCCCTACAGGTTACCTGGGCAGACTCCAGCCACCCTTAGGCTGCCCAGCTCAGACCCCAGCTCCAGCACTAACCAGCCCCTTTACCTGTGACAGTCCTAGCAAGCATATTTCTGAACCCAGCCAGCTGCTGGCAAAATGAATGAAGGTCTTTATAATAAATGATCCACATCCCACAGTATCATGTATTATTATCCTACCTGAAAGATCTTTTTTTTTTTTAAAGCTAGGAAATGATGATACACCTAGCATGGCCAAGTCTTCTCCCTTCTTGTGGCTTCTTTCACCTTCCTTTTCAGGATGACCAGACACATTCATCCTTTGGTCACTGGGCTACGTGTGGGATGAGGTGCTGGCGTGCAGAGCTAGGCCGCACGGCCCCCGGAGGTTCTGCCTGTGCTCTAGGCCAGACAGTCTCCTAATGCTGACTCTCAGGGACCCTGAAACAGAAGCTGTCGGGGAGAGCACTTCAACTTAACCTCGTAACTGGATTTCACTTCCGTGGGGGGTGGTGGGGAGTGGATATTGCCCGTTTCCCTGAAGGAAACTGGACTGGAAGGAGAAACAGAAAGGGGCCCCTGAGAGAAAGTGCTCAGGTGTGAGGGTGCCTGGCAGTGCAGGCCACGGGGAGGTGCGGCAGAGGTTCTGGGGGGAAGTGAGGCGGTGCCTGACCCTTTGGAAGCCATACGACTGCCACCCCCGACCAGTGTCCTGGAAGACGACTGTTTCTGAACTCGATTCCCGGTAGGTGGTGTCGGCTCTCTCCCTCACCTTCCCCCTTTGTCCCTTCAGTCACTGTGCACACCTAGCAAGGCCCCAGCAAGAAGACAGGCACTACTGGCCGTGAAGAACAACAAAGCAGTCAGTCCACCTGAATGCAAAAAACAAAAAACAAAAAAACCACAAAAAAACACCAGGGAAGGCAACAGGACATGGACACAACGGACTAGGATTTGAAACCTTGACTGGAAAGGACCATTTACTAGTTGAATGACTTTTCTGTTTCCCTTGTTCATATGTAAAGCAGACGAATTAATAATAATACCATGATGAGCGAGTTTCAAGTTAAGACCTAGAACTCTAACACCAACTGTTTTGCAATCACTCGAAAGAGTGGATTTTGGGGTCAGGTTTAATAAACGACCTCTACTTCCAGGACTCACTAGGGAAGGGGCCTGAAGCTCACTGCGGAATATTAGTCACTTGGTTTGCTTCTAAGTCTCCAGATTCAAATTAACATTCGTACCATTAATCGTGTATTAATACAAAGCCACAGCCTACTTGATCTCCACTCACATTCTTCTTGTGACCGAGTTCTCACTTGCAGTAGTCATGGACTTGGTCCAAAAAAGCTCTTCGCAAAGAAAGTACTAAAAGCAGTGTGATTTCTTTGGCCTATTTCTCTCTCTTCCATTCAAGCACACCAACCTGCCAACTCAACAGAAACCTGTTCCTTCCTCTTCCAGTGAAGCAGCAGTAAATTTTGAACCGAAATATATAGCAGTGGGGTCTTCCTTTTCTCTCTCAAAATTAAATGCTAGTCCATTTTAAACGCTTTCAGGGGGAATCTTAAGTTGTTAGGGATTCTAAAATTTTGTCTATTTCTTGTGTGCCTTACCCTGAGGCTTTAAATTAGTTCATTTTTTATTTGGATCTTTCGAGAGAAAAACATTAATGTATACAAAATAGGAATTCCAAGTGCGAGACAGGGGATTTTGAAGAAACCAATGCTCTTTGGCTTTTGTATTCTCCCTCATCAGCCGTAGGGAAATAGCAAAGACGATTCTTCACTGTAGTTTAGATGGCAAATCTGTAGAGCATTTCAATTCAGTTTTTACTGTGAGAAACACCATTCCTGAATATTCTGCTTATAAAAGCAATAAATATTCTGTGTGTCTCTGGCTGATTTTCTTACTCTCTTTAACAGCAGAAATGACTACTGCTAGCTCTGAGATGCTACCATCGATAAATTATTTTGCCTTTTTGGTTGGGTGAAATGAGCTGATTTATCATCTGCTATGGCTAAGAATATGGTTCAGGCCAAGCACACAATTAGACGTGGACCCTTTTTAAGTGCAAAGAACGTGGAGAAAGACACAAATATCAGCTTTTCAAATATATTTTTTATTCCAAATGAAGAGATCTAATTTAAGCCAGAAGTGGGAGAGTCACAAATATCTATACCCTTCCAGCCCCAGGAAAATTACATTACCAAGAGTGATATTCTAATTTGGTACATTCAACAGAGACTGCAGCAACCAAAAACTGGCTCAGGCTTCAATCTCTGAAATTTGATTGAGCAAAGTAAAGTATTTGTCTGATTTCAGATTTGTAAGGTTTTTACTCTCTTTCTGTTATTTTCTTTGTCCTGAACTCCTGCTTAGTGTTCTTTTTGCCGTTGTTCTTTCTTCATTTATAATTAGTGATAAACTTTCTTACCAATCAAGACAGTATGATCTTCACTGAAAGCAGAAATGTGAGGGGACAGAGTGGCCCCAGAATCTTCCTGTGTTCACACTGGGGCACCTGGTATTGTCCCTTCAGAGATGTGCTGGCCTCAGGGCCATCATGCCACTTTGCAGAAGTCCTTTGTGCCTGAAGTCAGGATGACAGAACAAGACGGAGCCCCAACCCTTCAGTGCTCCAGGCAGTGTCTCTTTGAGAGGGTAACAGTGTCTTAATCTCAGTACCTAGACTGTTGATACAGGAACACCTTGGATATAATGCTCTCATTTCAAAGAGGAAGCAATTAAGATCCAGCAAAGAAAAGTGACTTGCCCAAGGTTATCTAATTTGTGCATCTGTGGCAGAGCTGGCTCCAAACCCAGGCCTCCCGATTCCTAGTCTAGAGAATTTTTTTCTCATACTGTTTGGCCTTGGCAAGCTGGAATCAATTTTCACTTTTAAAGATATAATTTTTTTTTAACTCAGTTCCTCAAAAAAGAACATATTTTCAGAGATTTGTAGCTTTGTGTCATTATCAAGCGATCAATATCACTCTTGGAAAGAAATTCAGTAAGATGCTTTATCAAAGTTTCAAAGACTCCTTGCAGGGGTCTCTTAAAATCATTGAACATACTAGTTTTACAAATCATATTAACTAGCTAATTCTTACTTACCAGATTGGCAAAAGAGAAGAATGACAGAGAAGTGAAGAAGGTAATGAAGTTACCAAAAACCCAATAGTGCCAGGAATCTAAGGAACTTTTTTTTAAATTTCCATTTTATAGAAATTGGGAAAGGTTAGAGAGACTGGCTGATTTTCCCTGGTATCCACCTGCATGGCAGAGCTAAGATCTCAACCCGAACCACTTTGATTACAAGTTAAAGCTCCTTGAGTCAAATATTTGTAAGTCAAGTACAAAGACAGGGGAGGGTACTCTTTAAAAAGATAAAGCTACGGTTTACAAAAATTCCATTTTAAGTCTCTGACATATAAATTTCCCCTGTATTACTCCTCCAGTCCTCTGGCAATGTTCCCCACGGAAGAAGGTCAAGTACCTAAAAGACTCCTTTTAGTCATGTTGTTAATAAATAAAGCAATGTTATTTAAACCTTTGGGTGCTCTTGTCAGTCAAAGATATCCTGATTTTCTCTGTCACATAGGGAGATGTACACAAGGTCACGGGAACTCTGGAAAAATATAAATTTTTCAGAGTTGCTCTGTTCTCCTGGTGCCAGGGTGACTTTCGATTGGCTCTGGGAGGTCATCTTAGTCACATCTTGCATTCATTTGTCATTCTTAGATTGCTCATCAGAAGAGACTAAGCACTAAACTCCAAGTAGTAAACTGTGTACTATTGATTATCCATTTTAGGAAACCCATCTTTATACAACTTTTTACGAGACATGCAACAAATGGATTGCAGAGATATTCCTGGGAAAATGAATGCAGAGCAAAGTTTAGTTTAAATTTTTAAAAAATTCACTCCTAATAATGACTTTTTAAAAATTAATAGTAATGTAGAGTTCAATAGTTGACCAAATATTTTCACATATATAAATCTCATATAATTCTTCCAAGCAACCTTTCAGTAAAATTCAAACATTAAGTGACTGTTAATCTATGCTATGAATTGGGCTAGGCTCTGGAGATACAAAAATAAACAAGAAATAATCCTGGCCTTCAAGGAATCCACCATTTTTATTATTATCATCTTCTGCCACATAGTAGGTAAGTAAAGCTTATAAGGTATAATAAATATACTTGCCCAATGAGTCCATTTACATCCAGGACTGAGACTGGAGATGTCTGACACGAAAACTTATTCTTATCTTACTATATCAAACTTCTACTTAGCTTGGGAATAGAAAGTAGAGGAAAATGATCATGATTTAAAAAAAAGTCTCCCTTAATTTATTAATTTTTAATTTATGATTTTTATAAATTTTGGGTTTTGAAGGCAATATGCACCCTCATAATCTCTCTAGCTGTTAATACAATGCTTTGCATTTCTAATGTTAAAAAAAAAACATTTTCAGCATATGTTTGCTTAAATGGAAACAGAATCCAAGTTATCATGTTCATGTATGATCTTCACCTAAGCATTTCACAAGGTATAATAGCTAAATATGCAATTATATATTACCCTGGGACTCAAAACTGAGAAGATGAAGACTTGGGGAGAGTTTATATGTGCAAAAGGAGGGTGATTAGTGGGTTAGACAAAAAGAAATTATGAAGAAAGGTTCAAGGAATTTGGCTTTAGGATGAACGTTGAATAACATCTTGGTAACTGTCTTCATGTACATGAGGAGTTATAATACCAGCTGTGCTTTACCTCTAAGGATGGAAGAAAATGAACTCAAACTGCAGCCCTAGGGATTTAGGTCCGCTCTGGAGAACGATTTGCTGACAGGTGACTCTGTCAGTTACTGGAAAAGGATGCCACGGGAAGTTGTGGAATCTCCCTTAAAAAACAAGAAAGATTTCTAATCTCTTTTTATAGCTCAAATGTGTCATGGCCCCAGGCAGAAAGGTGGACCAGACAGATGGCTCCTCAAGGCTCCTTCCAGCATCATGACTCTATTGCTGTGATGGTTTCAGCCACTAAAAGCATCTTTCTGCGGCAAAAGCCCATTTGATGCTGAAGTTATAGTACCTAAGGTCTCCTTTTTACTTTGCCAATAGTTCCACATAAACGTTCTGTTAGAGAGAGTAATCTCAATTTATGATTTTTCTCCAAATGTCAGCTAGAATCAATTTAAGAGTGTCTTGGTCAATGTTTCTAAAGGTTAAAAGGCCACATGTAGGAAAGTGCTAATATTTCAAAAACCGTTGTCCCCTCACTCGTTAAGTTTCATTTTAGTCCCAAATCATGGAGAACCCAGTGGAGATTACCCTCATAAAGCTCTGAGATGAAAATATCCCCCTAAAAGTATCCCCACAAACTATCTGTCACCAAATCACGTTGATATTGGACTTCAGAGGTTGCTCAGAAGCAAACCGAGCTCAGCAGAGAAACAGGAAGGCAGGGGATATGGTGAACTCAAGCTACCACTCCACACAGTTCATTGATTTGACAACCAAGAAATAGGCTCAGGATCTTTAAAGAATTAGTGTAGGATCATACAGGTTAAAAAATACAAATTTGAGATTAGAATTCAAGTCTTTTGACTCCCTATACAGTAAGTTTTATAAAGCTTATTTTTCATATTAAAAGGACCAAAGCAAAGGTGAGTTAAAAAATAATCACGTTTCCAGATATAACTAGATGCTAAAAGACCAAACAACGTGAAATTCCTTTCTTGTGGCCACATCTGACTCTCCTCTCCATGCTATGATAGTGAAATCAGGTATCACCCTGCACTGACAGACATGCATGACAGTCATTCCATTCATATGTGACTACCGAAGTCTATAAAATCCACATGAAATCCCTAACTTTTCTAATGGATTTGTTAGATGCTAACTTGCCAATTTCCCATAGCTGTTAAGAGTAGGCTTTAGAGGCAAAAAAATAAAAAGGTTAACTTTGACTTTTCCAATTGCTAATATTTCCGTGGCTTTGGGCAAATTACTGTTTGTTTCCTCATCCACAAAATGAAGAGAATAGTGTTTATCTAAATTGATCAAGATATTATTATACGTTAAATGCTTAGTACATGTCTGGCAAACACTAAGTGTTCGGTAAACTATAGATGCTGCTATTATTATTATTATTATTATTATTATTATTATTATTATTAATTATTCTCATCTACTTCAACACTGAAAAAATTACCTGAGAGGTAATGAAATATATGCCTTTCTATTAGACGTAACAGATATAAATGAGCTCTTTCTTAGGAAAACAAAACTTTTGCCCCAAAGCCATGAAATCCATACTGTCAGTGTCAAAAGTTCAGTTTGACTGATATTTTCTGCATTTCCTGAGGAGCTAATAAATGTCAGAGGCTCTACTCAGTGCTGTGGGTATAAAGATGAAGGAGACAGGCATGTTCTTGAAGCGTTTCATGGCCCAGAGTTGGAAGAAAGAAAGACGGATAAATACAATATGACAGGGTGAAGAGAGCAGAAACGGCCGCACATGATGAGAGGATGGGGGCACATGGGGAGGGGTGCCGGTGGAATCTGGAAAACCCTGTCAGAAAACTCAGTCACTATAGTGGAGCCTAAATTCTAAGCTACAAGACGATGGCGGTTCAGGATCCCTAAACAGTTTTTTTTTTAAACTAAAATTTTATAGACAAAAAGAGTGATCCAATTTGTCACTTGTCTGTTTCATCTTCCTTCAGTTGGACAGGAAGGATTACAAAACATAAGAGTCCGAGAGAGAGAGACCATTATTTCAGGCACCATGCCATGCCTGGCACGTCAGTAACTGTTGAGTAAACCTCTTTTAGTAAATCTGCAGTTTGTTGGAGGTAATTATCGACATAAGAAGGTCATTTTATTATTATCTTATTTTTTATTAACACAGCTCCTCGAAGATAATTATCCAGGTAATGTTTCCAATTCTCCACCTCGGCTTTCGTGTGGATCCTTATTCTTCACTTGACAAAAGGCAGACTCACAAAGGGAGTCATTATCAAAATCCTCAGGATTTCTACTACCCAGATAATAACCTAATTATGTGGCTCATATTTGCTCAGATGTGAGGTAAGATTCTTAATGTCCGCTAATTTTTAAGTACGCGCGGTAAAAAAAATCTTACTTGCAATACAACCCACAGATCAGCATGATAAATGCGTTCTGAGACTTGTGGACATGTAGGAAAAATCCCCTCTACTCTATCACTCGTATAAATAACCTCGGAGGAGATGATTAGACGTTTAAACTGTTAAATGCTTGAGACGATGCTAGCTCACAAAATGTATGAATACATGAGGCTGAATTGAATCGCTTCCCCCGCCTCCTTGGGGGCACTGGCGCCTTAGACATTTGTTTTAGAAGCTCTGCCCACAATACATAATACCATTTTTCACCATGTATACTACGTTAGCATATAATCAGAGTCACAGCAGCAACTAGATAAAACGATTATATGGTAAGGCAAGTTCCAAGCAATATTCCTTTGAAATACCTTTCCTGAGATTATTTGAAAACATATAATGAATATAAACACATTTTGACTCTTTGCTTTAACATAAAGTGGGAAACAATTTACCTGATTAAACATACTGAATGTTTATATAGAATTGTTAGAATAAAAATACGCTAAAAATCCACTGACAACTAACAGCGATGTATTTACATAGCACTTGATGCTTTGAGCTGTACAGCTTGCATGTGAAGTGCTGTTAAAGTCCCCGAAGAGGGCTGACCTCGTCAAGTAAGTGCACGTTCAGCAAACAAGTCTATGGGGTGTGTTCTCTTGGCAGAGAAATTTCCAAGTCAGCACTGATTCTTCTTCCATTCGGGACCACCTATTGCTCAGTGCTGTCAGTCCTAGCCCCGTCGTCCTTGGTGAATTTGTCTCCTCCTTTCCATGTCTGAACTTTGTAGAATGAAAGACCTATGGGGCAGGCGGCTCACCAGCCTGTGACTGTCATATTCTCATACCTGGAATAGTGCCTGACAAATCGTACGTGCTCAATAAGTAACTAAACAAATGACTGCATTCCTATAGCCCCACGTTATCCTTTTCCCTCAAACTTCCCCCCTAACCCCCAGTCTATGAAACTCCTAATTGGCATCATGGGCTGGATTTTCTATTCTCTCCTGTACCTTACACATGCTGCTTAACCAATTACACTAAAGCACAGATTTAATGGTTTCACTCCCTAGATTCGAGCATTTAAGTGTCTCATTATTACAGACTCCTCACCGTGGCATTTAAAGTCTGCCGCTAATGACCCAAACCAAATCTTCACCAGATCCCAGCCTTCAGGTTCAAAATAAGATCCTTTGTGTCATTCTTGCCACTCCTCAGACCATCTTGCCTATTTGACTCTGTTCATGCAGGTCCCTTGGCCCACATGGTCACACCCACCAGCTTTATCTATTGAAATATCTCTGGTCCTTCAGTATTTATGTGAAATGTTACTTCATTCCAGATGCACTGATCAAATACCATCACTTCGTCTTATACACCTATCTTATTCGGCCTCATAGTGCAGTTAAATGGGGATCCATGTCTTATCTTTAGTATTCTAAGTTCCCTAAGGCCAACAACCATGTCTTCCACAGTTTTTACCCTAAAGTACCTACCCGCATGTAGTGAATGCTCATATCTGCAAAGTTGAAGGGATTTCAAAAGATAGGTCATAGGATCAAAAAATACTACCTCCCTGAACAAAGGACGAAGAAAGCAGAGGATGGACAGAGAGTTCCAAAAATCTGAGTTTGAATCTTGGCCTTGCCTTTTGTCATATGAGTGGCTCAGGCAAGATTTTCTGTTTTTCCTTTTAACCTGACTAAAGCTTGGTCTCCTCATCTATAAAATGATAATAATGACATTATCAACCTCACAGGGTTGTCTGTCAGACTTTAGAGTGAAAAGTGGAAGGGATACCTTGTAAACGTCAAATGTTACAGAGGTTCAGCTCTTTTCCAGTTGCATGTAGCCTGCTGGCTCAATAAAAATGGAAGCTCCTTGATGATTCTGAGTCCCTCCCTGCCACACCTGGTGGAGGATGAGGAAGGGGTATGCATAAGAAGGGAATTCTGGCCAGCAGTCCACCTGGACAGCAGGGGAAAAATCAGCACTTGGACACATATTAACATTAACACTCAGCCAAGTCACTCAACTGCTATGTTACAGCATGTAAAAAAAGATCTCCTTGGACAAATTATTTTGAGGCTTAGAGTTTACCATGTATTTAATGTATTATGCTGACAAAGCAGCTTGAAAAAAAGAAAAACGTTGCCAAAGGTGGGTTTCCACCCCCTTCCTCTGCTTCCTCCTGCGTCTTTTCTCTTTGCTAAATTCATCAAAACAACAAACAAACAAACAAACAAAAACAACCATAAGAGTGTATCATCTTCCCTGGAAAATAGTCTAACTCGACTCTGTGCTCATATGCTGATCTCTGGGTCCCCCTCATTTAGAACTGAACACAAAAGGCCGTGGATGAAGAGAGGTGAGGAGGGAATGGTGCCAGGAACTAGCCTGGGGGGCTGGGCCAGTCCTGCCAACCAGGGAAAGCCAGTTCCCGTGCCCCTTTCTGCTTCAGATATCCCCGATGTTAGAGACAAGCTGGATGCAGGCTATGATATCTGAGAACCCTGGACAAACGTGCCTTACTGAGACATAATCCGATTTTAGAAAGGCTTATACAACTCACATTCCTTGTCAGAGGCTTTCCCACATTTCTGGATGGCTGGTGCTATTTTAATAATTTTTTTTTTTTAAGTACAGGGAAGGAGAAAAAGTCTGCCCGTTATCTGAGAAAATGTAACAGCTACCTCTTTGGAGTGAGGGCTGGGTTATGAATCAGTGTTTTTCTGTTTCTTCATTTCATCTATGTGCAGGTTTACTAGACACTCTGGACTGGTTTGAAACCTCCCATTGACGTCAATGGGGCAGAGAAATTGGAGCAGCGGAGACAGCTGCAATGCACCAAGTCTACTGAGGTTTTATTCTTTTCTCCCAGGGTGACATCTGAGACAGATATTATCAATCAAGCCCTCCTGGCTCAGCACCAAATCAAAGGCACTTTATCATTCAAAGCAGTAAAAGCTGCAATTAGATGATCTGCTCAGCTTTTTCCCTAGGAATATCTTGTTCATGACAATTAATAATGCAATTAAAACTAAATTAAACAGGAGGATGCTTACTAAAATATTTAATTTAAATATGGGAGTTCTTTCCTTCAATGATTCAGTTACCAAATTATTAATGATCACTCTTTACATATATCTTGTGTAAAAAATTCAAAACAACCAAATTATTACCTCTTCTGAAAACACTAATAAAAGCCAAGTGATGAACTTTAATCAGTTTCCAAGAAATGTCCAAATGTCCAGGAAAAAAAAATGTAGGTACACATACAGCAAAGCTTTACTATCATTTAGGAAACAGCAAACAACAACAAGACCCCAAAACCAGGGACAATCAACAGGAAGAAAACTAGTGTTCTGCGAATTAACGTTTCTTTCAAAAACATTCAAAATAAAACCAAAAAGAAGAAAACAGAGCCAACTGCTTTTATGTTTGTTAAGCACAACATATTATTTACTGACTTTTCAAGCGTCTTCTTAGGAATAGCCTTCCTTGACTCAGTATGTAATAGTATATTGAAATCTGAAAAAATACAGCACTTAATCTAATTATATAGTTTTAAAGTAAGGTCTTCATTCTCTCTCTCTCTTTCTTCTAAAAGAAGGAGGCTTCAAGCTACTAAGGATGCCCAAGGCTAGACTTACCAAATCTTAACTATTAAACATCCTTAGCAAGGATTTTTGTTTTCAAAGTTACTTAGAAGAGCTAGGCAGAGAATACCCCACCAGAAGGAAGAATACGAAACCGACTGCTTTCTTGCCTCGCCGTGCCTTCTGCAGTGTTTGTTGGCAAACAGTGCTGACGATAAAATAAGTGCAACGCGGGCTAGCGAGAAAACAGAGGGTAAATATCAGGGACAAAACACCAATGTCAGCCTCAAGGTTATGCAGCTAAGCTGAATGGGATTCAAAACCATTTAGTCCAGAAAGTCAAACTGGCCAAGAACCAGAAGTACAAAAAACAGTATTCTTCAGCAACTGCCTATTATCCACGAAACACCATCAACTCACTCGATGTATTACATTAGGTAATATTATATCTGATGTTCATTTCTCTATCTTAATAACAGATTCCCACACTAGGAAAGGCCATGATGCAGGAGACTTACTATTTCAATGAGGAATAAAAAAGACAACATGTGTTTGGATCAGCACTAAAAGTTTAGTTCAGCTAGAATAACAAATGTCTGGCCAGTCGGTCACGTGGTTTCAAAAGTGCTCTTTATTATTTAGATTTAAACAATAAGTTTCTTTTTTCCACCCTCTTTCATTCATTTAGCTATGAAATAGACAATAAATCATAGCTAAAGCTACAGATATCTTACACATTATTTACAAGGCAGAGCTTCCTAACGGATCCAGCCCTAAAGTTTCTCCCACCACTAGGTCCATCATTCCTTTCCCCATTCCTTTAAGTCGCCCTAATGGTAATGACATGGGCACTGAAGCCTCGTGGATGTGGGTTTATATCCCAGCTCCATCTAGATGTGCATCCTTTGAATGACTCTGAATCTGCAAAATGATAATGGAATGAAATGACACACAAATAAACATCTTGTAGGCACTCTAAATGTGATAGCTATTATTTTTAGATATTTGTTTAAAGTGTGTATTATTGGGCTTAAGTGCCAAGTACTATGCTAGGCAGTCAAAACACACACACACACACACACACACACACACACACACACACACATAAACAGCTCAAAATGCAAAGGGTAAACCAAGCTAGCAACTTGAGAATCATTCTTACCTTCCCATCTAATCACCACTACCATTACCAATAAAAGCAAAGTAGGGCCCTTTCACAGCTCTGGGAAATACCTTATCAGCCAGTGGTCTGCCAAACCTTGCCAGTGTCATAAAAAAGCAAGTAACAGCCCAGTGGTCACCCAATCTGGAGGATTCTACCTTTTTTTTTTAACCTTTCTTGAATTGGTTTCCTCTTTATCTGCACAGACAACCTAATTTATGTCATTATCCTCTCTTTCCTGCAGTACCACAACAGGCTCCTAACCAGTTCCCTTGCTTTGAGCTTTATGTATAAAACCATCCCTTTAAATGATAATCTGGCTATGCCAGTCACTCCCTGCTGAAAAACCTTCCTGACTTCCTAAAGATTTGGTGGAAACTGTTTCTTAGCAGGTCACAACAGATCCTACGTGACATGCAGCCTGACTAACTTTCCAGCTTTATCAGATTTAAAATCCACACGTTCTGAGGGTCCCTAGTTCTTCCAAGGAATGTATAGCCTAACATTTCAATCCAGAAATTACAGTGATGGCAGAGGTGAGAGCCCACCTCAGCCCATGCAGGAAGCTAATTAATCATTTATTGTCAACTATAGTCAACCTGAGCATCCTGGATCATTTATTCACTCGTTCAGCAAATACTGTCAACTGTGTCAACCTAGACACTACAAATTCAATGGTGAACAAACTGAGCATCTACTATGGTATACTTCCTCCCTTGTAATACATGTTGATGTGTGGGCAGCCACAGGGGCCTTTCTTCTCATGGGTGAGATCTCACACTCATGATATACTACTTGGGTCAACTCCTCCATGTAGCTTCCGCTTCTGTGTGCAGTCCCCACCCTCCACTGTATTCCATGTTCTAATACGAAGTGCAGTCCCACTGTCTGATACCAGATAAAGCAGAAAAGAATTTCTCTAAGCAGGCACAGGCACCTAGATAGTCTGGCGTTGGCCATTCACCATTTGATGGTATTTTAATGCTAACGAAGAAATATACTGAGCAAGTTCCCCTGATGAGGCTGGCAAACACTGACGAATCCCTGACTTTGAATTAATCAAAGCAGTGAAAAATGAAAGTGGATTTTTTCTGACAGATGATTGACATGCAGGAACTAGGTAGTAAGCCTATCTGCTTCATTATCCAAACTTAATTATCAGGTCCTTAAGGGACTTTGCTTTATCTGCATCAGTTTCAGCACACAGCATACCTTATACAGGGCCTTCTTGCTCTTGCCCGTAGTATGAGTAGCATAAACGTTTGTGAACTGTTGCTTCTGTAAGCAATTAAAATAGTTTTAGTCAAAAGAACCAAATATTTAAGTGAACTGGGAAATAAATACTATTTTTTTCTGTTAATAAAGGCCACAAGGAAATTTAAATATATTCATTAAATAAAATTTAAACATTTATAAATAATAAAATAAAAAATATTGCCATTAGCAGCCAAGAAGTCAATACTTGCACAAATTGTCTTTATTGTGTGGTGTAAAGAGTAAGAGTTCCAGAATCATACAGACCAGAGTTTATATTCCAATGCTGTTCAGTGTGTGTTCCATGAAAGTGGGAAAATTAATACCACCCAAGCCTCAGTCTGCACTTTGTAATATATGGATAATAGCTTATCTAATAGGTTATTATGAAGAATAAATGAGTGTGTATAAGGTATCCTAAATCGGCAGAGAGTATTTAAAATGTTTAAGTGATATACTATACTTTCCTCTATTTTTCGTTTTTTGGGGGGGGAAGGTGTAAACCATTATATGGTAAATTCAGAATACGTCATTTATAGTGTGTTATTTCAAGTAATATATAAGAGATGCAAAACAATCTCTTTCTTTTACTGTTTCCTTAAAAAAATTAATTGTAGGCATTGTGATGAGACCTTACGGTATTTTAAAACCTGAATTATAATTCCAGTTCCAAGACTTGTCCTTTGTTTTGTAGAAAGTATTCAACTATATATAGTAGAAAATTTAACTATAGGACTAAATTTTGTGGATTTTCATAGCAACACAATTCCTTCTGAAGCTTGTGATGACTCATCCAAAGCTTTGTTTACTGAGCCACTGTGGCGCCCCACCTTTAAGGAAGGCCACAGGGCATTCTTATTGCTTATATAGAAGTCAACACCAAGAGCTTACACTAAATATGCTTGATTTCCTAAAATGTCACAGAGCCTGAATACTTACTATCTGGCTTCAACTAGCTATGGACCCAAGCCTCAGCCTGACTTACTCCTGCCTGAAGCTTATGATACTTCTCAATGACAAAAAGATCTTTCAGGACTTTAAAATTTTGCTGCTGGAAGAATAAAGGCTACCGAGTGACTCTTAGTTTTAAAATAAAATCCTCCTTCAGGACAAGTATTCTCAAGTTGGTAAGAGGATCAAAGACCAAGGCTTGTCCAAAGCTCGTTTCTCCAAAACCTCCTGACCTCGTGGAGATGCGTAAGTCCCAAGTCACGTAATTACAGCTCAAACACATACACACACACATACACACATTCACGCATTCCTTTAACAAGCATTTATTGAGCACTTACTATGTGCTAGACACTGTTCTCCACATGCAGGATATATCTGTTAACCAAACAGACAAAATTTCCTGCCCTCATGGAGTTCACATCCACCTTGGGGTATAAGGTGCTGTGGGAGAAATGGGGACAGAAAATGTAACAATGCACATAAGCCACAGCATCGACTTAAGCTCTCCCTGGACCAGGCATGCCCGTATCTATCATCATTCCTTCGCATTTGCGTTGCTTTCTATCTGGAACACCTCCTTTGTCATCCTGCTAGGCCAAGGTCAAATACTATGTCCTCTGTGAAACCTGTGCTAGCTCTCCTTGTGGCCTCGTGGAGCTTTGTTATAACTCTTTTATGGCATATCTCAGATTGTCTTCTGATTGACACGTCTGTCTCTCTTAATGGAGGACAAGTTCCCCCGAGGCAGGAACCTAGCAAAGGCTAATTCTCAGTAAGTATTGTAGCATCAGGGCAACCCAGTACAGAGCATGATCAAGTAGCCCCCACAGTGAATATTCAGTTAAAAAATGAATGCAGTTTTATTCTATAATAAAGAAAAGAGAGGTTAATTGTGAGGTTAGCTAAGATTAGGATGTTTCTTTGCACACAATCCACACCAAAGTTTTGGATAATGCATACATTTAAGAAAGATGACGCTTGAAATAGAGCTATTTTATGTGAAATAAAATGCCATTGTTTTACCACAAGCTGATTCAGCAGGCATGGTAATTCAAAAGCTAACTTTTAATTAGTTGATACAAATAGGCTTGTCAGAAATACTAATTTTATGACTTGATTGTCTTTAAAATGCTTAATTTTATCTGTGTTATAATCATTTGGATAAGTTGAGTCTAGTTAAGATGTTTATTTTCTTTAACCTGCTAATTATCACGAGAAAATTAAATTACTGTGTTACTCTAAGCAGGAAGTCCTAGCCCTCTGACTGACTTACTGTGATCGGCACAACGGAGGTTACTTTAGGGAGCTGCAATTTAAGGCAGGGGATATTCCAAGGGGGGAATAGCCTTTAGACGGTGCCTACTCCCCACTGCAGTATTCGATCTGTGGTTTTGTAGGTGGGATCCTTGCAAGACACGATCAGATTAGCAGACTGCTTCTCTGCCAGTGACCTCTAATCTTAGAACTTTCCTTCTTGGAGCAAATCTATCTTCAGCAAGGAGAACTTTGCCTTTGTTGATTCAACTACACAGTTAAAGAGGGAGCTGCATTTCTGACACAGAGGAAGGTATTAGGAACAAGCTAACATCCCTTCCTGCAACCAACTGTCAGGGTAATTTTAGGTCTTCTACTGAACTGATAGCTTGAGCTTTCTGCCTTTAACCAGCTTATAATACCAAGTACTATGTAGCTGTTTATATTAAATGAGTTCTTTTTGATCTTGTCTCTACTGAAAAAGGAAAGCAAAATCTTTCGCCTGACGTTTCCAGGAAATAATCTCATGGCAAAAAATTTATTTTTCTGCCCCAAATTTGAGGCAAATGCATTTACACTTCTCTTGTACACCCCCAAAACTTAGCTTCACGCCAAGCACAGTAAATATGTGATGATCGATAGATTACTCTTACTTAGAAGTGCTTTTGCTTGATCGGTTTCTTTAAATAGCATAGGAAGGAAAAAGTAATATAATTCTTCAAATATTATATCCAATTTTCCTCATCCCAAGCGGCTCACAGGCATTCACTCATACTGCTTGTTCTATGGCTGAAGTCTCAAGAGAAGGAAATGTCTACAGCACAAAAAAAACCATGAATATATTTTTTGGAAATCTTGGGTGTTTATATTCCAGCTAAATAAATTAGTTGTTGATTGAAATGAGTTTTTCTGCTGCCTGTACCTATCAGTGACTTCCAGTAAAAGATAATGTATTTGAATTTTTGTGAGTATTCAAATTTTATTGGTCTTTAACTTCATCACAGGGACCTGGTCTCAGGCACTTTTGGGGGGGGTAATTAAAGCAAAGGGCCTTCTTTGAACTAAAAAAGAGTATCTCTCACAACAAAACTGCACACAAGTTTGTAACTTATTGGTTGTCAAAAATTAGTTCCTGAATATTAGTTTCTGTGAGGTGTATGGCAGTGACGAATACACTCTGGCTCTGTAGATTTTTCTATCTATTGCTTCAAAGAATAAACAAATATTTATTGATTTCTGGAAATGTTTACAAATATATAACTTAGTTTCTAATACAACTGTCATGGGAGCCAACACAGTTTCAAGTTAAGACCATAATCCCACCCACTAAACATACTAAATGTAGATGCACCCTGCTTTAGGAGACCATGTAGTACAAAATATATATGTATATAAAACAAATAAATTGGGAAGTAATTTTACTATAAAAATAATCCTTATTGCTAAAGGATTTCCCCTAGGCTTCCTTTAAAGTTTAGTTCCCCTAGTGCATTTAAGTGATTGTTTACATATAATTAATTGATGTAGGTGTAATTAAAACATGTAGGGCTAAATTTTATCTTCTCACTTGAATTCACTGTTAGCTGTAGTTCAATAGGGGAAAAATGTAGGTAAAGTCACTTAAAAATGATGCAAGTCAAATGAGCTCAACTAGAAAAAAATAACTTTACACTTAACTCTTAAGGAGTTGATTTTTTAAAAAGATAAATCTTTATCAAGTAGAGGGCTTATAAGTGTACTCTAGATGGGTTTCTAAGTCTTTAGCTGTTGAACCTTGAAAACATTTTACCATGTATAATTCAACAGTTTAATAGCGAAATTTCACTTTGATCACTGCCAATTGCCATCAAAGAGTTGACTGAGCCATTGGGTCAGCCACATCAAAGATTATTATAAACACGAATACACTTCTGTGGGTTTAGCAGCACTTGCCTGAAATTCTTCCTCCAAAAATAGAATACGACTACTATGGAAGACCCCTTAGCTTTTGTAAAAAACACTGGAACCAGTCTCTGCCTCCAGGCTGGCCTCACACATTGGCCTATGTCCTTCCTTTCACGGTCCCTCACAGCTTTCAGGATAAAATTAAAGTCATTATGAGGGCTTATCTAGCCCTGTCTGTCTTTTCAGCATTGTCTCAGACAACCACTTCCCTTCTTATGATTTGGAACAGCAACAGCATTTTCCCCAAATGAATCATGCTAAGCTGTGTTATGTCTGGAAGGTCTTTCTTCTGATTCTCTGTCTGGTTATGGCCTACTTATCCATCAGAATTCTAGTTATGAGTCACCTCCTTTATGTCCCTATATGATATAAGTGAATCCAAAGCAGGCTAGAACATACATTATTGTTTTAATACATTATATATAAAATCAGAGATTTATTTGTGGGTTTACTCCATCTGATGGTTATACAACTTGGGGTTCAGAAGCCTAGTACAGGACCCAGTACATAGTAAGTGCTCAATAAATGTATGTTGGAAAGATGAATGAACCAACCATTTCAGTGGGTAAGTGGAATTTTTTAAAAGTTGATTTGAACAGTATATCATTACCAAAAAAGAATCTGCTGGATTTTCAACAAAATGTTAATCAACTTACAAATAATGTGAAGGTGATGGGACAAGGGTAAAGAGGCTAATATTTGTTGAGTAAATTATTTGGACTAGGCACTGTGCTAAGAACTTTTCATCTCATTTAAATACCACAATCATTTCTATTCTTTCTTGATTTAGGTCAGAGGAAAAAGAACAAAGCTGGAAGCATATCCCTCCCAGGCTTCAGACAACACGACAAAGCTACAGTAATCAAAACAGCATGGTATTGGCACAAAAAACAGATGGATCAATGGAACAGAATAGAGAGCTCAAAACTAAACCTACACACCTACAGTCAATCATTCTTCAACAAAGGAGGCAAGAATATACAACAGAAAAAAGACAGTCTCTTCAGCAAGTGGTGAAAGCTGGACAGCTGCATGTAAATCAGTGAGGTTAGAACATTCCCTCACTCCACACACAAAAACAAACTCAAAATGGCTTAAAGACTTAAACATAAGACAGGACATCATAAATTTCTAGATAAGAACATAGGCAAAACATTCTCTGACATAAATTGTAGCAATATTTCCTTAGGTCAGTCTTCCAAGGTAATAGAAATGAAAGCAAAAATAAACAAATGGGACCTAATTAAATTTATAAGCTTTTGCACAGCAAAGGAAACCACAGACAAAATGAAAAGACAACCTACAGACTAGGAGAAAATATTGCAAACAATGTGACCAACAAAGACGTAATTTCCAAAATATACAAAGAGCTCATACAGTTCAGCAAAAAATAAAACCCAAACAACCCAATCAAAACATGGGTAGAAGACCGTAACAGACATTTCTCCATTGAAGACATACACATGGCCAATAGGCACATGAAAAGATGCTCAAAATTGCTAATTATTAGAGAAATGCAAATCAAAAGTATAATGAAGTATCACCTCACACCAGTCAGAATGGCCATCATTAAAAAGTCCACCAATAATAAATGCTGGAGAGGGTGTGGAGAAAGAGGGAACCCTCTTACACTCTTAGTAGGAATGTAAATTGGTGCAGCCACTATGGAGAACAGCATGGAGTTTCCTTAAAAAAACTAAACATAGACCTACCATATGACCCAGCAATTCCACTCCTGGGTATATATCCAGAGAAAATTCTAATTTGAAAATATACATGCACCCCAATGTTCACAGCAACACTGATACCCAAGTCTTGGAAGCAACCTAAGTGTCCATCAACAGATGACTGGATGAAGCTGTGGTCTGTGTGTGTGTGTATGTTATCTATATATAATGGAATACTACTCAGCCATAAAAAAGAAATAATGCCATTTGCAGCAACATGGATGGATCCAGAGTTATACTAAGTGAAGCAGGTCAGATAGAGAAAAACAAATATTATATGGTATCATTTATATGTGGAATCTAAAATATTATACAAATGAACTTATTTACAAAACAGAAAGACTCACAGACATAGAAAACAAACTTATATTTACTAAAAGGGAAAGGGGGAAGGGATAAATTAGGAGTTTGGGATGAGCAGATACAAACTACTATATATAAAATAAAAAACAAGGTCCTATTGTATAGCACAGGGAACTATATTCAATATCTTGTAATAAACTATAATGGAAAAGAATATATATATGTATAACTGAAACACTTTGCTATACAGCAGAAACTAACAACATTGTAAATCAACTATACTTCAATTTTAAAATATTTAAAAATTAAATAAATAAGTAAATAGCACAGACACATAATACCTATATTATTTTTCGTATTTCATTTTTCATATAACTCAGTATTCACTGAGTGCTTCGTATGTGCCAGTAACTGTGTTAGGTGATTCACATCTTGTCATTTAATTTTCACATTTCAAGGGAAGCCTTACAACTTCATTCACAAACAAGAAAATTAGCACTCAGACCTGCCCAAGCTTGTAGAATTGGTAAACAATGAAGCTGAGATTTTTCACCCTTATTGATCTGGTTCTCTAGGCAGTGTTTATTTCATCAAAATAACACTGCATCGCCCAAACTGTTCTCCAGAGGTCCATTAAGATATTACTAGGTGCTTCACCCCTACAAAAGGCTTTATGGTGAGGTAAGTTTAAAATATTTTTTCCCTTTTTAAAGATATCCTGTTTTAGAAACTCACAATGACATTAGTTGTACATCACAGCTCTGAAACCATTAAGAAACCTGCTTAACTGCCTAACCAAATGTTTTCTTTAGTTTTAAGGAACCACCTCCTGTTAATTTCTTCATAGACCACTAATGTTACACCCCATAAAGTTCATGACTGCCTTCATTTGAAGTTACATGAAAATGGGATAAAAGGGTTTCTTTTTTTTGCCCCTAACCTCTTCTGAATTCCATTTTTGATGGGAAGATCAAAAAGTCTAAGTTTCTTTTCTTTTCATGACCCCTTTATTTTCAATTGGCTCCAGGAAAAAAAATGTGGTCAAGAAAAAATTGTGGTCTGATTGATCAGAATTAATTATGCTCAAAATTAAAAAGTATTTTACTTTTCTGACTGACTCATCAATTCCACTAAAAGTATTTGTTGAATTAACTACCTGAAGCTTATGTTAGGCACAGGCAAAAAAATTCTGCCAGCCATAATTTCTGTCCTTTAGAAGCCTTGGCATTCAAAGAGTTGGAAAACTAAATCCTCAAATAGCAGCAACTATGTTTAAAATGTATGCTTATCTTCCTCTTTTGGTGTATATGTAGATCTGGGACTATGAGGTGACACAAGGTTAAATCAGTGAAGAATCACACAAATCATTGTTTGGTTCCAGTTTGTGACACCCATTGTCCCCCATGTACCCATAATTCCATGTTTCTCAGTGTCTTAACTCTCAGAATGAAGACACAGTTCATAGACAATAGAAATCTTTAAACAACACAATTTTTTTTACCTCTCTCCCATTTTAAAAATACTCAACAAGATTTAAAAAATACTCAACTATTCATTAGCCATATAAAAACATGTATTTGAGAAAGGTTGAAAAAAATCTCTACAACTTGTAGTAACTGCTCACTACCTTAGGTTTCTTTTCGTAAAAGTCTAATAAAGGAAAGCTTTTCAAAAACTCTTACTTTAAACTTCAAGTTCAGAGAAATGAGTATCATTCACAAATTTTACTGTGGCCTGAGGAAAAGAGTTTATTCTTACAGAAAAACTTCACTCAATTCACTATTTCTATAACCTAAAAAAAAAAGAAAGCTAAGGTAAAGAACTTTTAATACATGAAGGTAGTCAAAGAACTTTCCCTAAAAATCATAGTTTTACAAAGCATAACATTTCCCGTCATCTTTTTGCTTATTTTAAATTTCTCACTATTCAGTGATTTTAAATACGAAACTGTGTCCCAGCTCTCTCCCTGAACTGTCAGATAAAGTTTGTTACCACACCTACCATATCCACGAATGTCGCCGGGGAGGAGGTACATCTCTGACATGCAACATCTCGAAGGGCTGGTGTTCTCTGAGGATCCCACCACTCAGGAACTTGGTTCATTTCCATTAACTTCCCTGTGTTCTTGCTGCCACATAGTTATTGCTTAGTTCTTTGTCCTTTTAATTTTCTTTCCGATGGCATGCCACTTCCCAGTGCAGAGCGGGTATCTTTTCCAATACGAATACAAATGACTTAGCAATCAACGTGCAAGCATTCAACTGGAACATCATCAGTAGTTTCCTTTAGACATCAAACGAGAAAATCGATCTGTAGCCAAATCTGAATGGTTGCTTCCCACGGTGTGTGTAGCATTTCTTCCAATTTACCTCAGGAAAGGAAAGCATGTGAGTTTCTAAGATTGTTGAAAAAAAAAAATCTCCCTTTAAATAGTCTCCCCTGTTTTCTCTCTCGTTTTGCATTTTCTCCTCCAAGCCTGGTGATGTGTCAGCATGTTTTCGGGTTTTCTTTTAACTGAGGTAGTGATCAGATTAGTCAAACGGAATTCTCTCTCCTTCTACCTTTTGCGTTGCGTTTGGAGCTATCAAGCCTCCTGTCCGACTCGTTCTGCATTTAGTCCATTCGGAGCACGATGAAAGAACACCTAGCACACAGGGTCAGATTTCCTGAATGACATATGTTAGACCACAACAAAGGAGAAAGCCCTGGAGAGATTATAAGTCCTTTTCATCGCAGGAGATTACAGAGCAAAGAAAATGTCTATGTTACACAAAGAAATAACAGTGTGACTGGAATAACAAATACAACTCTGCCCAGGTTTGGGACCAACATCCCTGACTGCTCTGAGCACGCTGGTGTGGATTTAAACTTCCACCTCTGGCCCTGGAAGGCTGGCCTCTAAGCAGATACAATAGCCCTGGAAGGCCACTGGGATCCTCACGAACACAGCCCAGCAGTAACAGGTTCAAAGAGCCTCAGATCCTGAAGAACTAAAGGCATCTCCCAGAGTGACAAATTATACCCTAAAGAAATTCACCAGAAAAGACAACGTGTCAGCATTCGGGATCTGAGTGGAATATGATCATGGCTACAGCTCACACTGACAAACACTGCTTTGCAATCAAATGAGAAGACGTGTCTGACTGGCTTCCCATTTGTCTCATTATAGGACTTTGTCTTATTTACCGCCCTTCCGGATCCCGATAATCCCGTATTTTAGCTGGACCTGTGCTCCTAGAGGAATACCTGGTTCCTTTATCTCAGATCTGCCTCCACGTTTCAGCTTCCCAAACCTCACAATGTCTCCAGGCAATAAAAATTTAGACATGAAAACCAGTTTTCTAACTGGACTTCCTCTTGTGCCCTGGCACCCCCCACCCCATTCTATTTTCAAAGTAGCAGCCTGGGTAATTTTTAAAGAATTAAAACTCAGATCATATCATTCATCAGCTGAACCCCTTCCAATTGGTCCTCCTCCCATTGAAAGTGAAATATCTTAAGTCCTTACAATGACGTACGGGGCCCTAGATATAATCGCCGTGATCCCCCCCACCCCTACTGCTCTCTAGGCGGCCCCTTCCTCACTCTGTTTCAGCTTGTGCTGGCTCCTTGCTGTTTCTAGAACATGCCAGGCATGCTTCTGCCTCAGGAAGTTTTCAGTGGGCATTTTCTCTGTCTGAAATGTTCTTCCCCAGTCCCCTCTATGGCCCGCTCCCACACTTCTGAAGTCATTGCTCAAATGTCCCCTTGTTACAGAGGCCCACCCTGACCACCCCTACCCCCGCCCTCTCTTTAACGTGCTTTACAGTTTTTGTGCACAGCGCCCTCACCTTCTAACACACCTCATTTATTTCGTGTGCGCATCGTCCGTACCCTGCCACTACAATGGGCCTCCAAGACTCCTGGTGCTTCATTTACTATCAGTGCCTGCTTTAGTGCCTAGCACCAAGAAGGTGCTCCGTCAATATTCATTGAGAAATCAATTCATTAATAAATCAGGTAAAAACAAGTGCTAGTCCACAGGCTGACAGCCAATAAGAGAGAAGATGATTGGCCTAGTTCATAATTAAACAGAAGTAGTCTTCATGAAAATAATATTTTGGGTCAGGATGAACGTTCAAGTAACTCGCCTGTAGAAAAAGGCTTTATTTTCTCCTGTGGTTTAGTGAGCAACAGAATTGTCGAGAAGGACTAAAGAGAGAAGAGAGAGGCGCTGGGGAATGTGGTTCATTTAATCCAATCGGGCAGCATGATGCCCTATGAAAATGCTAACATAGGATTGTTTTTTAGATGATGAAGGAAGGATAAAATTAGCAAAGGCTATCTGGGAAGACCTGATAAGGGGAATTTTAAAGATGACACGTGGCTAATTCACCACCACAACCACCGTAAGAGACTGCTTTTCCTCTTGGAGATAGAAAAAAATGTAACTGACGTTCTTTTTCAATTCCATAGGCTTATCAAAAAGCTTAAGTTCCTTTTTCTTTTTTAAGTAACAGCTTTATTGAGATATAATTCATATGCCATAAAATTCAACTTTATAATGTGTCCAATTTAATAGTTTGTAGTATATTCACAGTTGTGCAACCATCACCACTATCGAATTTTAGAACATGTTCATCACCAAAAAAAGAAATCCCATCTCCATCTACCTCTCCCCTAGCCCCTGGCAACCACTAACCTACTTTCTGTTTCTATGGATTTGCCTATTCTGAACATTTCACAGAAACGAAGTCATACAATACGTGGCTTCCTTCACTTAACACTAAACTTCCAAGGTTCATTCACGTTGCAGCATGTATCAGTGCTTCATTCCTTTTTTTTAAAAAAAATTATTGAAGTATCCCTGATTTACAATATAGTGCTAGTTTCACGTCATTCCTTTTTACTGCTGAAAAATATTCTATTTTAGGAATATATCACTTTTATTTATGCTGATTGCCATTTGAGTTGTTACCGCTTTTTGGCTATTACGTATGAATGGACATTCCATGAACTTCTAAGAACACTCCTATACAAGTTTTTTTATGGATGTATGTTTTCATCTTCCCTGCCTACACACCTAGGAGTGAAACTTCTGGGTCATATCATAACTCTGTGTTTTACATTTGGAGGAATAGTCAAACCATTTCCAAAGTGGCTGCACCATTTTACAACGTCATTAACAATGTATGAGGGTTCCAATTCCTCTACATCCTTGCCAATATCTCTTACTGTCTGTCTTTGTTATAGCCGCTTTAGTGGGTATGAAGTGATAACTCATTGTGGCTTTGATATGCATTTCCCTAATGACCAATGATGATAAGAATATTTTCTTTCTATTGGCCATTTGTGTATTTTCTTTGGAGAAATGTCTATTCAAATTATTTGTCCATTTTTTTTTTAAACTGGGTTATTTGGCTTTTAATGGTTGAGTTGTAAGAATTCTTCATATATTCTGGAAATAACTCCCTTATCAGATACATAATTTACAAGTATTTTTTTCCCATTCTAATGGTAGTTTTTTCACTCCTTAATGGTGTCCTTGGAAGCAAAAACGTTTTTGATCTTAATGAAGCCCAAAGACATAGTTAATAAGATAGAGTGGAGCTCAGAGATTCAAACGTAAGCTAAAGAAACTAAATCTGAGAGCCACAGCTAGCCTGTGGTCGCTCATCTGGAAGATCCCAGGGTGAGGGCCCAAACCCAAGTCCTCTGACTCTACAGCTGATGTGGAGGATGCCCTACTGTTTGTAAGATATTGTTGGTCTTTTCATAAAAGCTGAGCTACTTGTAGTAGAAATTCCTCACGACGGAGAAAAAAAGAGTGTACATATGAACCACATTACTCCAGGCTTTCTTTTGGATTTCCACTAAAACATGTCTCGCTGATGGAGTGGATCCTGGCTTCCAGCTGAGCGGGCTGGACAACGTCAAGAAATCATTGGAAGAAAAATGATAGCAGAGACTTGCATTCTTATAGACAGACACATCTTAAGATTTGTGCTCGAAGCTCAGAAGGAGAGCAAGGGAATAAAATGTTATCTGAGCACAAAAACACGTAGGCCGTCCATCAACAGCTAACAGCATGAAAGACACCAAACAACTTTGCCTGAGCAGGCCATTTCATTTAGTAATAAGTCACGCACCAGTGCCGGGCGGAGACCTTCCCAGGCTGGCGCTGAAAATCTGAAGTGTGAAGGGCAGCCCGACAGCCTTTAAGTACTTAAACAGGGCAGCACTTATTTTATTTCACTAATTTTTAGCCTCACTGGTTTTAGATGACATTTTAAAAAGTTATTTCACTCAGAAACAATTTTACATGCTGAAACGCCACTTAATTGGTTCAAGCTACTTATAATAAATGTGTCTCTGAACAAAATTCTTATGGGCTGAAGAATTTGAAAAGTTATTTCCAAGCCATCTCTTTAGATGACTATTTCTTTGATATAAAAAATTAGAATCTATACTTTTTGACCTAGAAATAGGCAAAGCAGTAATAACAGTTAATAACAGTAGTAAGCAATAATTATTATTACTTATTACTATTAATTAGTTACTACTGTTACTTTTATATTCGTAATAATACTATTATTTAAAATGACAGTGATGAGATTAATAATAATAACTCTTACATAGTACTTTGGAGTTTACAAATTGCTTTCACATATATCATCGCAGTTAATCCTCATTGCAATCTTCTAAGGGTAAGTATCCCTTTTTTTAGGGGTGAATATCTTTATCACCATATTGTAGATAAGGAAGCTGAGGTCCAGACTCAGTCTCAACAAACATCAGTGTATCAGCTAGAATGCTAGATTCTTCCACCCATGCAGTCTTACCTACCACTCACAACACCACTTGAGGAAGGTATTGTTAATTCCATTCTCTGGATGAATCTCAGAGAGAATAAAAAGTTGACCAATCCTATAGCTAGTAGGAGGTGATAAAGAAATTTGAGCATAATTTTTTTTTGGAGTTTAAAGTAGTGCCCTTACAGTAAGAAACCATAGTTCTTGAGATAATGTTGTAAATAAAACTGTTTGCTATAGAGCTGCAGTCATCAAGACAGCATGGTATTGGTACAAAAACAGACATGAAGACCAATGGAACAGAATAGAGAGCCCAGAAATGAACCCACAAACTTTTGGTCAACTAATCTTCGACAAAGGAGGCAAGAATATACAATGGAATAAAGATAGTCTCTTCAGCAAATAGTGTTGGGAAAACTGGACAGCAGCATGTAAAACAATGAAGCTAGAACACTCCCTTACACCATATACAAAAATCAACTCAAAATGGATCAAAGACTTAAACATAAGACAAGATACAATAAACCTCCTAGAGGAAAACATAGGCAAAACATTATCTGACATACATTTCAAAAATTTTCTCCTAGTAGAAATAAAAGCAAGAATAAACAAATGAGACCTAATGAAACTTACAAGCTTCCTGCACAGCAAAGGAAACCAGAAGTAAAACAAGAAGACAACCTATGGAATGGGAGAAAATTTTTGCAAATGAAACCGACAAAGGCTTGATCTCCAGAATATATAAGCAGCTCATACAACTGAATAAGAAAAAAATAAACAACCCAATCCAAAAATGGGCAGAAGACCTAAACAAGCAGTTCTCCAAGGAAGACATACAAATGATCAAAAGGCACATGAAAAAATGCTCAATATCACTAATTATCAGAGAAATGCAAATCAAAACTACAATGAGGTATCACCTCACACCAGTCAGAATGGCCGGCATTCAAAAATCCACAAATGACAAATGCTGGAGAGGCTGTGGAGAAAGGGGAACCCTCCTACACTGCTGGTGGGAATGCAGTTTGGTGCAGCCACTATGGAAAACAGTATGGAGATTCCTCAAAAGACTAGGAATAGACTTACCATATGACCCAGGAATCCCGCTCCTGGGCTTGTATCCAGAAGGAACCCTACTTCAGGATGACACCTGCACCCCAATGTTCACAGCAGCACTATTTACAATAGCCAAAACATGGAAACAGCCTAAATGTCCATCAACAGGTGACTGGATAAAGAAGATGTGGTATATTTATACAATGGAATACTATTCGGCCATAAAAACCAACAACATAACGCCATTTGCAGCAACATGGATGCTCCTGGAGAATGTCATTCTAAGCGAAGTAAGCCAGAAAGAGAAAGAAAAATACCATATGAGATCGCTCATATGTGGAATCTAAAAAAACAAACAAACAAAAACAAAGCATAAATACAGGACAGAAATAGACTCACAGACAGAGAATACAGACTTGTGGTTGCCAGGGGGGCGGAGGGTGGGAAGGGATAGACTGGGATTTCAAAATTGTAGAATAGATAAACAAGATTATACTGTATAGCACAGGGAAATTTACACAAAACGTTATGGTAACTAACAGAGAAAAAAATGTGACAATGAGGGTGTATATGTCCATGCATGACTGAAAAATTGTGCTGAACACTGGAATTTGACACAACATTGTAAAATGATTATAAATCAATAAAAAATGTTAAAAAAAAACTGACAAAACGATTTCATGGTGGTTATAAAGATAGGAAACTGTATTTTGCTTCTGAGCTTCAACAAGAAAATTAACAAAGGCAATAAAAAAAAGAGTTCACATTCATTGAACACTTGCCCTTCGTCAAATATTGAGTTAAGTAAGCACTTTGAACTTATTATAATTTAATCCATATACTATTCCTATATTATTATCTCAATTTAAGATATCGAAAACTGAAACTAAGAGAAGTTCAGTAACCTTCCCATGGCCACAGTATGGTTAGTTGACTTCCATTCCCATTGAATTGGGTCTTCTGTTTCTTACAAACAAAAACACAATAGACAATTCATCTATCTATTATCCTAATGACTAGTAATCCTCAATTCATTCCGCAGTTTATCTTAGGTCCAGCACCACCTCATCCACACACTGTGACCAGGAGCCAGTCTAGACTGGGCACCAAGCTGAGATCTGCAGTCACAGAACAGAGAGAAGCTAGCCGGCTTACCCGAGATCTGATGTACACTACAGAAATGTACCAGCTCTGTTAGATTCTAATCTCAAATGACAGCATCAACAGAGTATGGAACAATCTCTTCCCCTTGCCTGGAAGCCACAGATTGTTACAGTCAATATGTGTGTGGGATTAAAGGGTCACTGGAATGACAGAAAGCAAAGTGGGCAAGTCCATGAAATTTACTGCTAAAGAACCTTGTGAAGGCACAGCTTGTCCTGTGCACTATTTTCCAATTAGACATAAAGTGAGGAGGTAGAAAATCAAGGTAGAAAAAAAAAAAAAACAAGAACTGCTTTTTCATATTTTGAAAGATTGGTTGTTTCTGGATGTTTTTTAATTCCTTCCTGACAGTGCACACATGTCCTTTAGGCTAGGACTCCGCTCTGGAAATAAGAACATATTGAAGTTTTGACAGCGCCACTCTAGAATTATTGCTGAAGGGCTAGGAGCCAACTTGGCTTCTGATCATGAAGTCTAATGGAGAAGACCTGATGGCTCTTTGTTTTCATATTTAAATAAATCTTATCAGTATAATTAGATCTTCAGAAAACTTTCCATGAAAAAAAACAAAAAAGATCTCAGATGTCATTGTGTCCAACTTGGTCATTTTGCAAATAAAGAAACAAACAGAGACTTGTGTGGGGTCACTTGGGTAGTTAGTAATTTTTTCCTACAACTATCTTAGATACTTGTCTCCATCAGTAAACAAACGAACAGCAACAAATCCCTAAGCAGATCGTGCCACGTGTTAAGCCTTGGCTGAGTGCTAACTCCTTTAGAGAGGCAGAAGGCTTTGGCAGTGTGATGTGGCCAGCAGAGCAGGGGGCAGTGGTTAGATATTCACAGACCTGAATTCAAATCTCATTTAGCCACTTTACAGACAAGAAATTTAATTTTTCTATACCTTAGAGAAAAGTTCCCATCTATAACTTGGGAAATAATATACTATACTATTTAGGGCTCCTGCAATTGTAAGTGTCAAATATCCAATTAAAATCGATACAAGCAAAACAGAGGAAACTACTGGTCCACATAATGAATCCATTAAGGAGACTGAAAGAGTAGAGAGGGTGCCAACTTTAAGGAAGATGGAATAGAAGGACTGAAGTCCCTTTGGCTCTCTCTCTGGTGTGTTTCTATTCTTCTCTGTTTGTGAAGTAAGCCCCCCCAGTCTAGCTCCTTCTCCTGGGGTGGGGTCATGGGCGGTGACTTACAGCCTTGTGATGAGAGGAAAGAACTTTTTTTTCCCTTTCAGCATGCACTGTGAGCATCTCGTGTGAGGATTCCAACTGGCTCATCATTGGCCATGATGACATCTCTGGCCAGCAGGTGGGAAGCAGAATGCAGGGTATTTATTAAAACGTCCAGTGTTTGGATGAGGAAGAGGCATTGCCTACAAGAAAGAGGAGAATATCCTGGACAGACAAAACTAGGAATGTCTACTACAAATGCCTACCTCAGGAATGCAAAGATCACATAAGAGAACAATTTAAAATGCTAGGCATATAGTGAGTGCACAATAAATGAAGCTGCCCTATCTTACTGTAAGTCTTGTTGAAGTGATTTGAAATTATCTTGCAGGGAATGATGGGGAGAATTCATGGGCGATAAAGGCAATGGATGTAGAAGTTCCTAAAGAAATATTTACACAGGGAAAAAGAGAATACCCCTCTAGAGTGCCAGGGCTTGGGACTCTCAAGATTACTCAAGTCTGTGCCCAAGATTGTCTGTGACACTTTACATGGAGATTATTTGAAGTGGCTTTCATAGACTTGTGTTTCCTCTTCTGCTCTTTTAGTTTTACCAGGTCAAAATTTTAAAATCAGAGAATTCCGATTTTTTATGGTGCTTTCTTCTGCTTCTCTTGGCACTGCGCCTAAATCTACAGAGTGAAGCATTAGTGTGCGGTGTCACCGAGCCAATGGGATGCTGCCATGTTCCTGTCACAGATACACACCACACCGACCCAAACGGCCATTGCATGATTGCTCTAATATGACACATCATCATTTATCTAGAAGAATCAAGGTTCTCAAAATGTTGCCTCAGAATATCCCAGAGATATCACAACATGGAAAGATGATCACTTTTTACCAGGCCTTTGGGTCAAGGAAAGAGTTCACTCAACCTCTAGTCAAAAGATCTATATTCAAGTCTCATTCTCTCATTCAACAAATTATTTGTTGAGCATTTTGAAATAATACAGCACTTGGACTTATGTTTTAGTGAGGAAAAGAGGGGCTATAGAAAAATAAGCAAAAAAAAAATATATAGATCGATATATACATACAGGTAAGTGAACAGAGGAAACCAGAGTGGGTTAAGGGGCATGAAACTGTGTGGGGAGGGATCACCTTTGAGTAGAATCAGAAGGAATTCTGGTAGTGAATCGTGGGAAAATGTGGCAGAAGAATATTCCAGACAGGACTAGTAAGTGCAGATACCTTAAGGTAGAAAATATACTTGGGAAGGCAGAAGCTAGATCATGTGGACCTCATAGGTCCTAGGGCAGACAGTGAATTTTAATTGGAATGAGGAAGGAATCCCACTAGACAGTTTTACCCTTAAAAGGACTATTCCAGCTGTTCAGTGGAGGACAGGACAGGCTATAAAAAGGACAGGGAATAGGGAGCCCAGTTAGAAGGACATTTCAAAAGTCCAGGCCGGTGATAATGGCAGCTTTGCCTAGGTTGGTAGAGGCAGTGGGGGTAATAAGTAGTCAGATTGCAGGTAGCATTAGAAGGTAGAGTCGATAAGCTTTACTGGCTGATGAAATGCTGGGCCTGAAGAAAGAGAGGCATTAAGGGGGACATCTGGAGTTTTGGCGGGGGCATCTGGATGAATTTAGTACCACGTCCTGAGAAGGGGAACACTGGCATTTGAGCAGGATTTTCCAGCTTTCTGCTTTAGGAATGTAAGCTTGAGATGCTTACCTAGACAGAGTTAAGAAGACTCATGGATACACAAGTTTGGAACTTCAGGGAGCAAACTGGGATGAAGATATAAGAGTGGGAGTCACCAGTTTGCAGACAATATTAAAAACCAGGGTCCAGTTGAGATCACTTTCGGAGTGAGTATAGACTAAGACAAGATGAGAGGTAAGAACTGAGCAGCGGGACACTTAGAAGTCTTGAGGAGAACGAGGAGCCAGCGCGTAGTTGGGAAGCCTGTTCAATATACTGTGTCGGAAGCTAAGTGAAGAAGAATGTTTCAAGGAAGAGTGAGTGTATAGACAAGATGTAGGTTCCTAATACCTTGATAAAAGCAATTTCAGTGGAGTTGTGGGGATGAAAACCAGATCTGAGTTGATTGAGGAAAGAATGTCAGATGAGAAAGTAGATCCAGGGAACACAGACATCTCATGGGTTCTGCTGTAGAAGAGAAAACACACAGGGTTTGTTTCTGATGGGGAACATGAGGTCCAGAGAGGGAATCTTAGTGATGGAGATATTTTAGAATGCTTGCTTACACAATGAAGAGAATGGTCCAATGCAGATTGAGAAATGGAAGTTTAAATGAGACAATGAATGTGAGTGGCCTTTGTAAATTATTTCTAATTAAAATACTACACATTTTACAATTTGACCTAAAGGAACATTCACAGTCTAACCGTTCATAACCCACATCTCACAAAACATTGCATCATGCCCCTTTAATAAATATTTATGATGACATCATAAACACTCTCCAGTCTACTTCTTGTTTGTGTTCAACTCACAAGAGTTGCTTTGTTAGTCACAATAATAGCTATTGAGTTTGAGAAAGGATGAAATTGTTCGTGTACCAATGAACTCATCCTTTTGCATTCCTTTCACTCACTCATTCCTACTGGTCCTGAAGCCAGATAAAAACAAAAATGCCACTTTTCAATCCACTCTAATAAGAACATACCAAATGCTTACTACGCAGAGGTCAATAGTAAGTTTTATGAGACTTACATATTATCATTTAGACATCTTATCAATCTATCTCTTAGACTCATCTTCACTCTGTCCCATACTTTGCATTTCTGCTGATTCTGCCATGCACAAAGGCAAGAACATGGAACAGCATAATATATCTCATGAATGACACTGGCTTTGTGAAAGCATCAAGTACATGAAATCGGTCAGTGGCAGGAAATAAAGCTGGAGAAGCAGGCAATAAATATCTGCATACTAATTTGGATGATAAATGTCATGAATAGTTTTAAGCAGGGAATATCCCGGTTTGGTTTGTGTTTTGGAATGATTACTCTTTTGAAGGTGGACTAGAAGAGGGTGAGTGAGAAGTAAGGGTGTCAGTGGCCTCATCTAGCCATGCTTGCAATGTGTGGAGTACCTGCAGGATGCCAGGAATTGTGCTAGGTTCTGGGGATGCCACCAGGAGAAAAGGTAACTCTGTGCTAGTGGTAATAACTATGTTACATATATAATATAACTTGTAAAAATAGAAAACATATAATATATTATAATTTAAATGTATAACAAATAACCTAGTGGAAATAATTAACAGACATGTAATTCCAATATATGATCAACTCTTACTTATGTGATGGGAAATTAACCAATCTGTTGATTGAAAACAACAGAAAATTAATTTGAAAAATACACTTGTGGAAAAATTAAAATTGCTATGAAGCAGAGTGTATCTATTTGGAGGCATATATTTTTGAAGCTGAAAAGTCTTAAGGTAGTGAGAGTCTGGGTCAGCCATGATGGGTCATGTGGAGTTGGGAGAGAGGAGAAATTGTAGGTAAACAGACATGAGGAAAGAGAAGAGACATGTGGGCAGGAAGAGCAAGAGAAAAATGGAACAATTCGTCAGAGGAGACCTCCTGAGAAACAGAGAGCTCATGCAGCCAACTGAGAAACAGATGATAGGCATCTTCAAGGGCATCTTGCCTTCAGCTCCAACCTAGATGCACCTTGAACACTCCAACCTTATTACCTGAGAAACCTTGTGTAGGTCATATTCCTTGCAGCCACACAGGACTTGGGAAAAACACTTTGTTGGCTGTCTTTACCAGCTTACACTCTGAGCAAAGGCGAAGGGTGGAGGATGGGGGAGACAGGCATGAGAAGAGCTTTATGTTCTCGGTTCATGCAGAAATAAAAGATATTTTGAAAGTATTTTGCTTTTATAAATGAAGCATGTGTAGCCACTTTTACACTCAACAAATGCTTCCAGAAAAAAATCCTGCCAGCTGACAGTGCTTCAGATTGTGTTTTGCAGAACAAAAGAAAACAGCATGTTTAATTCACAAGGTACTTTACCCACAAACGAAAAGCAAAAGGTGGACAACAGCGAACAGCAGGATCAAGGATGGCCCCCCAGGCACAGAACTGGTTTCCTTAAGGCCCCTTTTCTTTGACTTCCTGCCTTCCTTCCATCTCTGCCCTTCAGTTCCCTTTCATCAAGCCTGTCCGCTAGATGTGCCCAGGGCTCATCCTATCAAAGAACCGCTTAGTCATTCCAGGAACCCTGACAGAGCATCCCACCATGTGTTTGGTAGTATGCTAGATGCTGGGGTCACAGAGACGAAAAATACTTTCATGTTTTTCCTTTAAGGGCTCAGTCTAGTGGGGAGCTCGGGCAAATGACAAGCAGGTGAACAACAGCAGATGGAAAAATGTATGTTGTACTAGGCAGAGTGCAGTGGGGACCCAGAGGAGAGGCCCCTAACTCCTCTGTGTGGTGGAAGTTTTCAGGGAGGTCCATTTAGCTGTCTTAAAGGAGGAGGAGATGATACAGAGGTAAAGAAGGAAGAGAAAGGAATTTGAAAGAGATATCGGCATGTGTATTTAGTAATGTCTCCCAGATACACTCGGAGATTGGATAATTCTGAACCCAAATGAAGGGATTCCCAGTGGAGGCATATCAGGGATTACAGCATCTTAGTAACAGGGCTATTTTTGGATTAACTGACTTCTTTGATGTCCCCCAGATCACACTATTCCTTTGCAGACTTTATGAGGACAGTCTCCAGCCCACTACCTGCCGGCTGTCTGCTCTGGCTAATGTCTGCATGTAGGAAGATTAAGGTGAGGAAATGCCAACGGGGAAGTGACTACACTTTAACAGCAGGAAGTGATTCAGTTCAACGAATACTTATGGACACCTACAGTTTACTCATTTGCCTCCCCCGCTAGACTGTGAGGTCTCCGAGTGCTGAAACCCTGTCTAAGTGAATCTTACCTACCTCAGCTGTTAGTATAGAACACAGAGTAGGTATAAAGACTGCAGCTCGAGTGAGCTCTATGCCCTGTAGAGAAGATAGAAATTTGAAACAAAATGAAACAAAACAAAAAAGCATGAGGGTCTGGACTCCCTCAGGCCACAGGGGACAGGGGTGGTGGCCATGAACACATTTCAGAAAAATGCAACACAAAGCAAGGTGACTGTACTGTCTGGAAATCTGCTGGGGGTTCGAGAGAGGGAGAGAGAATATCCAGACAGGAAAGCTGGCCAAGACTTCATGAAGGCAAATGGCATTTGCATGTGATCTAAGGGAGAAGAGGAGGACTTGGACAGGTGGGATAGAGAGGGAGAAAGACTCCAGGGCTGGTACTGGAGGGCCAAAATGCAGGGACGTGTGGGGCTCCATCAGAGCACAGTCAGTAGTCTGGGGTGGGGCACAGGAAGGCGTAGTGGGAGACAGACACAGGTCTCGTGACAAAGGACCTCGTAATAATTAGCCTTGTGTATTAACCTGACAAGGCTACAGAAGCCAATATTTAATCCAACACCAATCTAGGTGTCTCTGAGAAGGTGTTCCATAGATGTGGTTAACATCCACAACCAACTGACTTTAAGTGAAGGAGATTACCTGTGATAATTTGGGTGGGACCTCAACCAGTCAGTTGAAGGCCTTCAGAGCAAAAACAGGATTCCCAGAAAAGATGAAATTCTACCTCAAGCCTGCAGCACTCACACCTATGGTAATGTCCGGCCTGTATTTCAGACTTGAGATTGCAACATCAATCCAGCCTGAGTTTCTAGCTTGACAGCCTGCCTGACAAATTTTGGACTTGCCAGCTTCCAAAATCATGTGAGCCAATTCCTTAAAATAAGCCTTTTATGTATTTATATATCATATATATTAGGATATATATACACATACACATTTGTCCTGTTGGTCTTGTTCCTCTGGAGAACGCTGACTGATACAAACCTCAAATGCCAACGTTAAAAAGCACAGGCCTTGCTTCGGCAGCAGTGATGTATTGTCATTGCTGCTCCAGGCAACGCTGGCACTCCACCTGCTCCCTTTGCCTTGTGACACAGGGAGAATATAAGAAACAGGAAATATGCTCCTCCCTTTGGGCACCCCACAGGGAGACAGAGTTTCTCATATTCCAAGGCATTTAAGTCAACAGCGCTGGGAATAGCTTCCAGATACAGAAAACAAAACTTGTCATGGATTCTAAAATGGATTTCCCCTCCCTCAGCATCAAGCAGTGTTGTGATGATCACCAGAATCCCCAAACACAGCTCTGTTACACTGAAAATCTTCAAGTGTAATTATGTTTCAAAACACAACAGATTTGTTTTTGCATTTTTCAAAAAGAGATGTCATCCAAATAGATTTTTATCATTTCTATTTTCTACAGCTACTCTGAAACTTTATGGTGCCTTTTTACTGAAGGGTTCAAAATGTGCTATTGATATTATAATATTAATTTGTCATTCAGCTGACTTAACTTCAATGAGCACTTACCAGTATCACACCAGATGCTGTGAGAAGCACAGAGAAGTACAATAACATCTCAGCTATTCAAAATGCTGGGAGAAAACTCGTTCTGGATAGCCAGGTTTATCTCTTAGTTCAACAAATATATATTGAATATCTACTCTGTGACAGGCATTCTACTAGATTTGGGATCAAGAAATGAATCAAACATGGTTACTGCCTTCAATTATAGTATACAGGAATAACAGATCAGCAAAAGGTACCCAGATTTGTCAGATGCTCTTCACTGATATTTAATTTAGAAAAGTCTTTATTGTATAATATTAGCAAATCGAATCTGACAATACATAAAAAGGATCATACACCACGATCAAGTTGAACTCATTCCAGTGTGGCAAGGATGGTTCAACATACACAAATCAATCAACATTGTACACCATATTAACAAAAGGATAGAAAAAAGCCACATGGTCATTTCAATCGATGCGGAAAAGCATTTGATAAAATTCAACACTCATTCATGATAAAAACTCTCACCAAGGTGGGTCTAGAGGAAACATATCTCAATATAATAAAAGCTATCTATGACAAATCCACAACCAACACAAAATTCAATGGTGAAAAGCTAAAAGCCTTCCTGCTAAATTCAGGAGCAAGACAAGGATGCCCACTCTCACACATCTATCCAACATAGTATTAGAAGTCCTAGCCACAGCAATCAGACAAGGAAAAGAAATACACGGTCATCCAAATTGGAAAGGAAGAGGTAATACTGTCACTACTTGCAGGATGACATGATACTCTATATAGAGAACCCTAAGGTCTCCATTAAAAACTGTTAGAACTAATAAATGAATTCAGTAAGGTGGCAGGATACAAGACTGATAGACAGAAATCTGTTGCATTTCTTTACACTAACAGTAAAATATCAGAAAGATAAAGTAAAAAAAAAAAAAAACCTGTTTAAAATCACATCAAAAATAAAATACCTAGGAATAAACTTAACCAAAGTGGTAAGACTTATATGCTGAAAACTATAAAACATTAACAAATGAAATTAAAGATCATTCAAAACAATGGAAAGATATTCCACGCTCTTGGATTGGAAGAATTAATATTGTTAAAATGGACATACTACCCAAGGCAATCCCTATCAGGATGTTTTAAACTTAGATTTTGGTGATAATTGCATAATTATGTGAACATACTAAAAACCTCTCAGCTCTGTGCTCTATAAGGATATAATTATGGCATGAGAATCACATACCAACAAAGATGTTAAAACAGCAAACGTAAGCTGAGCTACAGGAAGTCGGGTACGGAACTACTGTGGGAGATGAAATTGCCACAGAAAACTTCAGGGAAGAAAGGGATTTCAGCATTCCTGAAAAATGGACAGGATCTGGACACAAGGGGGCAGATCACAGAAAGTTCCACAGGGAAGCTAGTGCGCATTTTTACGTCTCTGTGACTGTATTCCTTTAATGATGCAGATCAGATAGTCATCCCTGAAAGAATGAGAAATCATATTTACTCACAGTTTCTGTCTTTCTACAAAACTTGGCAGGGTTATGCTGGTGCATGGCAAATAATTACGGCCTCAAATGATAGAGTAGTAAGAAATCATTAGATACTTGTCAGGACAAAGCTCTTTACCACAGGTCAGATTTACTCATTCTAGTTTCTCTTCCTGAGTGATTTAAAACATTTCCGTGTAGAACTGCAAGAAGCAGAATAAAGTCGGTAAGAAGGAGGTAAGACACGCCCGCCTGGAAGCACTTCATCACTGCCATCTGTAATTTGCTCATTCCATCCTGAAGTCCGACTGAATCCAAGCTGACAAGAAGGTTTACCGGATTTAGAAAAAAGCTTTTACTCTGAACCAGATAGTTTGAACTCTAACAGGCGATGCAATACGCGTGGACCTTGAAACTGTGTGGTTAGTGAGAGGGAAGTGTGAACGTGAGCAAATGGATGGTATCTAGTGTCATGGATGGTGCAATGTCGGTGCACCAGTGGGCATGGGTGCAAGTTCCCTCTCCTAGTCCTGCCAGTGAACTAACGTCATCTCGAGCAAGTCCACACTCAGCCGCAGTCCAGCCTCTGGAAAATGGCAGTATTTCCCAACTTAGGGTGATGCAGAGAGGATTAGATATGATAAATGTTAATTAGCATAACAAATATATTTATTGAAGATCGACTTTGGACTATAACAATGGAAACATGAAGAATTTAAAATCGTCTTTGACTCGAAGAAGCTCACAGTGTGAGTGCACTTTCTAAAGTATAACATACTGACCAAACATAGATGCTGTTTTTGTTTTCCTGCCACATGAATTATTCCTTCCCTCACAAATTGGCTCACTTGGGATTCACAGCCTGTCCACCTATCTCAAGGCTGTTGGCTGGTTCATTAATGTAGCCATATACAAACCGTGGAGAGCATGGACTCACAAATCAAAAAAAAAAAAAAAAAAAAAGTTGGATGTCCAGGCCTTGGAGTTGCATACAGCCACTCAACAGAGAAGTCATCCTTTTGTTTATCCATCATTCTTAGTGTGCAGTGGGTACAAGAAAGTACAGGGTTTTAACCATGGAGAGTTTTTCTGGGGCTTTAATTTTCTTCTACGGTAAACAATTTAAAACATGATTTTTAACTCAGACATGTGTTAGAATAGAGTCAAAATTTACATGAAATTTTAATATATAACTTTGAGTCTTTAGGGAGAGCAAGCAGACTCCCAAAGTGTATGATGCTAAGGTGAAGAGATTTCAAATACCTCAGCTCAGCGCTGCGAGGACTGCCTGGGTGGACTGCTCTTTGCACAACGTCAGAGCCACCACCCACATAGACTCCGGTTTGAACAGTGCTCCCAGGAGTTGTGCAACGGTGGTAATTCTTCAGTTGCTCACCTAGGCAGAAGTCTCGGTAGGCTAAGTCCCAGAAAAATCATGCTGCCTAGGATATGACCTTTTCCCAAGTGTTGTTCAGGAGGAGCGGTTTTAATATATTCTTGTTATTATGAGCTGTGAGCAAAAAAGGATAAGAATATTTAATAGCAGGTGTTTGAAGTCACTTCCAGAAATGAGGGGGAGGGGTGGGCTGGTTGACCTGTCAAATGTTTTTCTACCCTTGCTGACTCTTATGAAACAAAACAAATACTGCAGTCATATATCAGTTACACAATTTTCAAAACACACGCTCAGAAAATCTTAATAATAGCAGGGATCATCACTCAACGTCAGAGAGCCGATACTATCACTCTGCGGAAATGATTAGGAGAAAAACAATATTCAGTATCTGCCCAGAAAAGCACAACAATTCGCGGTGGGAAGCAAAGCAGCCAAGAAACGGCTGGAAAGGCACCTTTTTCGTTTTATCTCATCCCACATTTCTTAAAGGGCAAGCAATAAAAAGGCATAAAAGCTTTTGTGGAAATTTCTCACCATCATCAGAAGACCACAAGATTGTTGCTTAAATAGAAAGACTGGAAATGACTTTCAAAAAGCCCTGAGACTCAAGACCTCAAAATATACTTCAGGCATCATGCAAAGAGGGATGACAAGGTGCCCTTCTTCCCAAGAAGGGCCCAAGTTTTTACTTTTCCAGTATATGAAAGCTAACAGCACCTCAGGTTAAATACCTGGGTGCTCTCAGCCACCTATTTGCAGTAAGGTCCAAATATCAGGGCAGGGAAATAGCAGCGTTTCCCATCGTTGCAAGAGGCTCGCTAGCACTGCTTCACTTACACTGTCTACAAGATTCCCTTGGACTCTGAAGCCATCGAAACTGGCTTCCTACTAACTAACCACCTACGTGCCTCCTGCAGCTCTGTTGGTACTTGTTCAGAAAATTGCTACCTGCCCATTTCCTTTTGCACACACGGCTCCCTGGAGCTTGAGGACAAGCAACATGCCAGTCTGCTGTTTTCTCGTCACCTAACGCAGTGTCTGGCACACACAAGGTGACCAATGGTGTTTGATCAATGTCTGGAAAGAAATGCATTAATGCTCAAATTAAATGTTTATTTCAGAAGCTAGTAGTCAGCTTTGTGGACTGCTTTTTTTTTGTGGCCACCAGAGCATTACCAGGGCATAAAGAGGTTACATGACACACACCAGTCCATTTTACTGCCTTTAAGAAGTTAGATGTTTGATGGGGTCCAGTGGTTTTGAAAAGTGAGGATGGGAGCCTCTGGAAGTCTATCAAAGCAGAGTAGCCATCCATAACTGCCCAGTGGTGGCATTTACGTGCCTCCCAAGATGCTCTGTCTTCAGCTACTCAATTCATTTACCTTGAGAAAGACACCAATTATGTGTTCCCTTAATTCAAGATCACTAACTATAAAACACGATGACCCCTTTTCTTCGGTACTAATGTATCAGGAACCAATTTAAACTTCAAACGGTTGGTGCAGCTGAAAGAGAATAATTAAAAAAAAATTCTTTTGTGAGGGGAAGTAATTAGGTTGTTTGTTTGTTTGTTTGTTTGTTTGAGGTACTGGGGACTGAACCCAAGACCTCACGCATGCTAAGCACATGCTCTACCACTGAGCTACACCCTCTGCCCTCTGCTGAAAGAGAATAATACATTCCATGTTACAATTTCAGAAAACCTTTTAAATCACATTTTTCAGATCCAGACTACTTATGATTAACTTTGATACCCTTATTTTCACTGAGGAGCTACGTCATATAATTTTTGTACCCCTGGAACCCAGCACAAAGCCTGACACATCGCAGGTGCACAATAAATATTTATTTGAATGATGATGTTCTAAGAATGCATAATAGTTTAACAGGAAGAAAAAAGAGGAAATGGAACACTTTGCTAAGTACTGACTTAAGAAGATCAGGAAAGTTTACTTTTCTCTGTCTTCACACTTCTTTTCTGTTGCGATAGGGTAGTAGACATACAATGTTAGGTTAGTTTCAGGCACACTGCATGCAGACTTGACATTTGCATATGTTATGAAATGATCACTAGGGTAACTCTCGTAACCATCCATCCCATATAAAGTTATTACGATATTATTAACCATATTCCTTATGCTGTCTGCGTGAACATGGTATTGGGGGTGCCCAGGGCTAGTGCTGGCCTGCCTCCACCTTCACAATTCTTGGGGTTTATAACTTCCGTTAGAATCGCTCTTACTTCTTTGGTCAGCTATTTTTTTGCTTTCCCTTACAAGCCATATATCAACCAGGACTGAATTTAGCTGCTTTAGTAGGAACGTGGCCACAGTGGGTTAGACAAATTAGTTTATTTTTCTCCCATAGCAAGGGATCCAGGGTAGGCAGCCCAGAGCCATTCCCTGAGAACCAGGCTCCTTCCTGCTCTATGATCCTCTGTGCAAGACTTCTGCCATCCCAGTTATGACACGGCTATTCATCTCTGTGAGTTGAATATAAAGAAAGGCAAAGAGCACAACGAAAAAGATAGCTGTCAGCTGTGTCTGTCCCCTCCTAAAGAGTGTTCAAAAATACCCTGGGAGGAACTTCTGCTTCTATCTCAATGGCCCAAACTAAGTTACATAGCTTAGTTACTGGCTACAAGGGAGTTCTGAGAAGGTACGTAATTTTATGCAGCCATTTGGCCTCCCAAGTTAGAATTAGGTCCTTGTTTATAAGAAGAAAGGGGAGGATGAGTACAAGCCGGACACCTAGCAGTGGCTACTATGCCACCGCCCGTCCTGGAAGCACCCTGGCTGGCACAGTGTCAAGGGTCTTCTGACGACATTGCCCTGCTTCAATTCACCACTCTTGTTCGTCTCAGCTCCTTACCTCACTTCTTGATGCTTTGATCATGCTCAGACTGTTGCCCTGGATCCCGGACCTAATGCTGGATCTTGACCTATGATTCCTGCTTTCCCCTTCTCTGACTGTGGACATCCTCCCTATTTGTCAAGGCTCCACTCAAATGTTATCTACTCAGTGAAGTCTCCTTAATTCTCTTGATCAGAATTAACCAGCTTTTTAGTGTATTAACGGGTTAGGCCGTATTAGAATATAGTTAGCAGTGGTCGGACTTGTTTCCCTCATCAGAAGGCAAACTCTTGAAGATAAGGGCTAGGTCTTACATTTTATGGTAGCTCAGTGTCTGGCAAAAAAGGTAGGTCCTCAATAAGTATCTTTTATCCTAATGTGATGCTTTTCTTGATTCTTCAAGCATTTTCTTTTCTTCTCATTCTAAATCACTATCTGGTTCCTGTGTTGAGATTCTCATTCTGCATCCATATTGCAAATGTTTTTTATAACACTGACGTAAAGCATGGGTGTGAGGGGAGCTGTTCCAGCTGCCTAAGCTTATTCTCCATCTTACCTACCCATTCCTTGATGCTGGGGAGTTTTTCTTAAAGATCTTCTCTGGTGTTGAAGTTGAGTGTTGAAGACAATCCTCAAATGTTCTTTCTTTTTAACCCCTCTGTTCTGAAGGACACACACACACACACACACACACACACACACACAATTACCAGATGTAGGGCATATGTCAACAAAAGAGTGAAACACAGATGCTACAATATCATTAAATCAGATATGATCCTAGCACTTAAACAAAATATAAAGCTTTGCCCACAAGGCAAATTTTGCTTGTATAACTAACAGCAACTTGATATTTTCAATCCGTTTGTGGATTTTTCCATGCAAAAAACCAGTTCATAAATTGTTTCCTCCTAACAGTAGGGTTATTTGTAAAGCAGGTGTTCTTGTAAATGAACTCTATTGTGCTTGCTTTCTAATGTTGTTTCCTGTTTAAAAAAAAAAAAAACCCACACTGTCAGTGTGTTGGCATACTGCAACAAAATTCAAGTTCTTCCTATGGTTTTCTTTATTAGAAAATATTTTCATACTGAATTCTTGGCAAAGGCTTGTAGCCTTTCTAATTTTGGAGAGAAGCAAATGAAGCAACACGTAAACCGGCAGAAGTAACTTCGAATCTATTAGCTGTACCCTTTACTGACTTTCTGAAAGCATACATAGAATTGTTTCTGCTCCACTGCTGTTCGCACGACACTTCAGGTGCATGCTTCATTGTGTTGCTTTCCTAGCTTGAGCAATGATTGATCTGGAAGGGAAGTCCATGTGGTAACTGTATCACCACCCAAGATTGGCTGCAAAATGTTGCCCTAAAAGCAACTGTTTTGGATGCCCTTCAAACCCTACCTCTCACAGACCCAGAGAGGTTATACTTATTATATAAATCTGTTGTGATTTCTTCCAGAAGCAGGGAGATGATCCCCACTCCCTGCTCCTAAGAGACCCAGAACCAAAAAACAATCACCTGCAACGGAAGTTACATTTCAGGGCAAATCGCAGATGCACTCTGAGACGGATTCTTACTCTCTTTCCTTTTTATCCCCCCTTAATTCAATCTCCGTTCCCTTGCATCCTATCCTCCATTAAACTGGGGAATTCTTCCAACCAACCTGAAAAAATACTGAAAATATCAGAAACCTGAATAAAGAAATTACTTTTAAAGATTTATTCACTAAAACAAAGTCATCTTCAGGAATCCTTGCTCAATTCTTTCTGCCCTAGTTTAAGCTGTCTATCTCTCTCTCTCTCTCTCTTTTTTTTTTTTTTAGTTTTTGGAAGGGGAGGGTAATTGGGTTTATTTATTTTTTTAACAGAGATATTTGACTGGGAATCAAACCCAGGACCTTGCACATGCTAAGCATGCACTCTACCACTGAGCTATAGTCCTCCCCTCTGCCCTAGTTTAAAGTAGGTTTCTCTCCTATGTATTCCCTAATCTCTCCACGTGCACGGCTGGCTACTATACAGCATTTACCGCAATACACTGTTCCAACTTTCTCTCAACCCGAATTCTGAAAGCTCTTCAGACCAGGATCCTGTGTTTTGATTACCTTAGTATTTTCAGTGTTCAGGTCACTATACAGAACACAGCAGGAGCTTAATAAATAGTAAATGAATGAAGAGTAAAATTCGTAAGCTATAGCATATATACACACACACACACACATATAAATGCATATGTATGTGCATATATATATATACACACACACATATAGATGCATACGTGTAATGCATGCATATGGATGCATATAGATGTTTATGTATACATAAACATACATATATATGTATGATATATTTAGCCTTGATTAGATTGATATCTTTGACAACCAAACACTAGTACAATTCGGCATCTGTTGAAGAACAGCGTATGTGAAATCACTGTATCCAGACAGAGACTTAAACGTTAATATGCTGTTGTTAAATATAGCTCACAAGCTTCAAAACAGAGATCTAAAACGTAAGTGGGTGGCAGAAGTAGGGAAACCAACTGCCACAAAACTAATCTTCAAGAGAGCAAAACGTATGTGAAAGCGTATTCCAAGTAGTAGAGCATCAGCAATCTGTAACACGCCTACTCCTCCCAATGAAAATGTACCCTTCATACATATAAGACTTAACTATAACTTTAATAGGCACACATACCACATTCAAGCACGTTCACAAGCTAAATAATACCTCCTTGTATTCAAATATATCCGCAGTCCCTGACAGTCATGAGAACTTACAAAGATGGGTGTTTTTAAAGTTGGGCAAAATAAACATCAGGATTCCTATAACCAGTACAAAAACATGACTGATTTCTGTAGTTCTGCATTATAAAACAATGCCACTTTTACTTTTCACTTTTTTTTGTATAGTACAAATTGAGACCTTCAACGCGTTTTGCAGTTTCTTTTTCTTACATGATTAAAGAATCTTCAGCTCTTTTGACATTTAAATTATATTTTGTGCTGCTTATGTAATGATGTGTCATTCTTTGCATTTAATTTGTAGTTGTAAAAGTTGCGTCAAGCTCTTTGTTTCCCGGCTCTCTATTTTTAAAGCTGAGAAGCTCTGCTGACCTTTTTCCAGCTCCTGGACCTCTCTGAGGGAATTTCATCAAGTGGCTGGCCTTTCTGGGTTTGCAGGGTTGGCACCGCACAGAGTGTGAACACCAGTCCGGGCAAGCTGCATGTTAACCAACTGCTCTCCACCCTTCACATCAGCTTTATCAGGGTGAGGACAGTTTAAAATGAGCATCAAGAACAGCCATCAAGAGGAAAAAGAAGCACCTCTTTTCAAGGCATTTACCACTCCATCTGTTCCATCTATGTATCTGTACACCTGTCATTTTTCCAGCCTGAAGCTAAGTTTTATTTGCTTTGAATCTGCTTTAGTCACTCGCATAGTGTCTTAGGTCACATGCAGACAGATCACTGCTGTCACCACTATCACATCAACTACCATCTACTGAGCACCTCATACAGGTTGACAAGGGTCCTATTCCCAGTATATATACAATGGGATGCCTGAGGAGGATTTATTTTTCCCCAAACTGTGTCCATCTCTTCTCTAGCTAGAGCTGGAGAGACAGCAAGCATCTGGCCCTGGAGCAGATATGTACTCTTGAAAAAGAATCACTTCAGGGGCCGTTCTGAGTAAGAGGTCCCGCTGTCCCAGGAGGGAAAGTGTAGCGGGCAAAAGGACCTCCAAAGATGCCCACATCCTAATGCTCCAGAATCTGCGGATAAGTTACATTAATGGCAAAAGATACTTTGTAGATATGATAAAACTAAGGCTACAGACCTTAAGATAGGAAGATGATCTTGGGTTAGCCTCATCGGCCCAGTCTAATCACGAGACCTTAAGTACGTTCTTCTACTGGAGGCAGAAGAGACATGAAGCAGAAGGTGAAGTCAGGGAGATCTACAGTGTGGGAAGGATGAGGATTTGCTGGCTTGAGGATGAAGTGGGGGCAATGTGACGAGCCCCTTAAGGGCTGAGAGGGGGCTCCTGGCTGGTTTTGGGGAAAAAAAACAAAACAAAAAAAACAAAAACACAAGGACCACAGTCACACAGCCAAAAGGAACTACATTCTGCTAAGAACCTGCATGAACGTCATCCTCTGAGCCCCCAGAAAGGGAGGCAGTGGGGCTGACACATCGATTCTAACTTGTGAGACTAAGCAGTACAGTTGACAGCAGTTGACAGCATCCAGTTGAGCCAAGCTATACTCAGAATTCTGATTTACAGAACGCTGAAACAATAAATGCATGTTGTCCTAAGCCACTTAATTGGTGGTAATCTGTTATCAGCAATAAAAAACAAATGCAGAGGTTGTGCCCAGACTCCTCGAGTCCTGGTACAAACTGTCCCTCCCAATACACCTTTGATACATGGATAAATTAGGGAGAAATTCAGTAAATTTTTAGTGGGGGCCAAGGAAGTTCCTGAGAAGGAAAAAGGATTAAGGCCTTCATCCACTTGCTTATTGTAACCTATCACAATGGACCGGGAAGTTTCGAACTTAGGTTTGTTGGCAGTAAAGTGAGTAAAGGTACCACGGGGGAATTTATCCAATAGGCGGAAGTCTGGCTTGGTGATTTGGGTTTAACATCAGAATCTAAAGGTTTATATAAATGCAAATAAATGACAAGTCGACTTTACCTAACTGACTATTCCTCTTTGATCAATTAAATTCAACAAACACTTGTTAGCCCTGAGTATTAGTAAAAGTATGCCAATCCTGTTGGTGATATAAAGGTGAATAAGGTTTGGCCTCTGACCCACAAATCCTGACAATTTCAGCATGAAACATATCATTGAGCAAAGGTGCAAGAAATATTTGTTGGATGGACCAATGAGTAAATGGATGAATGTGAATCCTCTGCTTTGTCTAAAACCTAGCTCTCGCTTTGTCATTTCTTCATGAAAACGCAAATTTTCATGGACCTTCAAATAGTTGCTGCCTATTTGCAAGCTCTATTTAGTCTTCCCTCTCTCAGATTTGTGAGTCAAACCATTCTAACTCTACTTGCCAGGCAATCAAGTCCACACTGAGATCTCCTTCCCCAGGTTTCTAATCGGACTAGTCATTTTGCAGTTCATCATGCTCTGCATTATTGCCTTCCTTGTACTGTTACACCATCCTGCTACTGATGATTGATTTGTTAAAGTCAACTCTATTTTCTTTTTGCTTTCCCCCAAAACAGATAAGCCCCTTAAAAGCAGGCACTATATATACTACAATGGATAAAACCATGAGTGTTGAAGCTAGACCAGTCTGGCTTTATCCCTTACTACCTGTGTGACCCAGTGTAAGTTACTTATCCTCACTGGACTTGGGTATTTTAATGGCCATATGGGACCAATAAGAGTCCTCCTCTCTCGTGGGTTTTTGTGAGGATTATAGTCTTTTTTTGTGTGTAAAATACTTAGAATAGTTCCTAGCACATAGTATACGTTCACTAAATGTTAGCTACATAGTTGATTTCTCAGCATAGCATCTATCACAAAATAAGACAGAAGACATGAGATGCTCAGTAAATAATTGTTAAAGTTGAGCTATAAAAAAGACAGTGGAAAAGTGATAAGAGATGAGCAAATTTAAGACTTCTTTTTTTTAATTTTCTATTTTACTGTTCTTTGATTGGTAAAGTTAAAACATAAAAACCTCTTAAGACTTGCCAGTGGCAATAAACTAACAATCTGGAGACTCCTCCTGCGGTCCAGACTCAGACATTAGCCACCTGGGTGACCTCTGACAAGTCAGTGAAGTGTTCTGAATCACTGTTTCCACATCTCTATGTTAGGCATAATAATACCGCTCCCTTCAACTGAGGCTTTCAAATTTCTAAACGAGTGGATAAGAATAAGCGACTTTGATCTTGACTCACCACATTCAGCAGGATAGCCTTACCTCAGTGAGAAACTAAAGCCGTCAGATGTGATCTCCTTCAACTCTCCAGCCACCATGAACAAACACATCCAAAGGCATCCTTAAGTAACTCCTCTCCTTTTGCAGAGAAGGAGAGTTCCTTCCTCCTGAGCAGCCCTGGCCTCTTAGCTGTGTCCTTGACCTCCTGCTTCCCCACACCCCATGAAGTGATGAAAATGCCCACAAAAGAAATAATCAGCTTTAAACATCTGTTTTCTTTCCTGTATCTTCAAACCATCCCTCACGAATGCCTGCTTTCCCTCTGCCTGGGAACATGCTTAAGTTTCTCCCATTCCCAAATCTCTGCCTTGATCCCTCGTCCCCTCTAACATCTACGACCTCTTCTCTTTCATCTAGACTTCTCAGAAAGCTCCACCATTTCCAGTTCTTCTACTGGATTTGCTTGAGGAGGTAATGACTGATCTCTTAACTGCTAAATCTAACATGTTCTTATCCTAGTCCTTATCTAATTACCCTCCTTTTTGTAACTCCTTACCCTACAATTTCTGTGACTCGCCTGCTTCTCCTGCCTCCATGACCATTGTTTCTGTTGCGCTTCTCTGCCTCAGTTGGCACCCTTTGAATGATGAACCTAAATCCGTATGTGAAATAAGGCATGAGATATTGTTAACAGGGGTTTCCTCCAGCCCTGAAACACGAAAAAGAGAAAAATCCAATTACAGTCAAAATAAAAGAAAGAACTAGAGCGGTCTGAGTGTGAACAGAAGAGGCAAAGGGCCACCGTGTCTTTGAGAGCTACGCTGCCTCACGTCCCACTTGCAACTTCGTGCATCCTATTATTAAATAGAGGAGTTTTGAAACTACCATGTCACTGCATTGGATTATCCAATGTAACTCCACAGTGCCAACTCTGTAACTCTCTGCCTGAGACACAATTGTTTCTCAGGCTGAATCAGAGAATGTCTTCCGTAGGAAGCCAGCGTGGTTCTGGCACAACAAGAAAGCTGTTCTTTTGGTTTCAACATAGTCATCTGGATCTCTAGCTCATCTTAGGCAAGATTTCCACTCTTTCATGGCAGCTTCAGAAGTCGTTTTTTTTTTTCCTCCAGTTTTGTCTATATGATATTTGAGAGGACCACCTACGCTTTTCTCTCTCTGCCTTTTCCCTGTTCATTATCTTCCATTGAAGTAAGAGGTAGGCTCTGAGCTCATTGCCCCAAGGAAGGGATGAGGAAAGGCAGAAAGCTTCTAGGACAGTGAATAATGGGAACACAGAGGGGGCTCAATCCCAGCTACCAACTCTCCCCCCTGCCCCATGCCAGGTTCCTGAGAGAGTACAGAGGTCCTGGGATCTGCCCCTCAACATTATCATCAGGAAGGTGGCAAAGCCCTAGGAGGGAGATGGCTTTTTGGGGCTTCTAGGCACATAGGATCAGAGGAAGACTTGCTTAAGATCCCTGGGCCTCAAGCATGGCGAGGAAGCAACAGAAGGCTGCCAGACCTAAATAAGCTATGAGGTTAGGGACAACAGGCTACTACTCATGGTCAAGTCAACCTGCAGCTCCGATGGCCAAAGACAAGGTTGCCCTACTGTCATACCTGGCAGTAAGACCAGGAGTTGTGACTCACCCTTGAATCATTCACCCTTGACTCACTCTTGAGCCCCAGAAAGACCTAAACTTAACTTTTCCACCAGGTAGTAGAATAGGACTCAGAGACAGAAGTTAAGACATATCAGTGAACATAAAGGCAGTAATATCTATTGGATTTCCAAGTTTGTGAACTGAGATTCATAAATAAGCTATCATCATCATCACCATCATCACCACCATCACCATCATCATCATCATCACCATCATCATCACCATCATCACCATCATCAGCATCAGCAGCATCATCATCACCATCATTATCACCATCATCACCATATACTGTGGAATTTCTTCACATACCCAACTGACAGACATTTCCAAAGTTGCCTCCATTGTATGGGAGGATGGAAGGATCACCAGGGTCTTACAATTTTGTGGGGCATTATATGGTGGGGAAAATGTGAATAGCACTGCAGGAGAACAGAGGCAACATCCCCGCCACTGTCACTGTCTTTATCGCCAGGTCTCCTCCTGCTCCTCCCATGTCCGTCCGATTCACTTTAAACAAAATCACAAAGCTGCCATAGCAGAAGGACTGCTGGCACTCCTTGCCCTTAATGCATCCCCTCTAAGCAAGTAGCCCTGGTTGTATCAACTCTTGCATCCAGCTGCCACTCAGAGGAATAGATTTTCTAAAAATAATATTTTTCATGCAACGCTGCCGCTGCTGCCTCTGAGCTGTAACTAAATTTCCCTAATCCTAAAAAGCCTGTTTAAAAAGTTGGATGACCTTGTTCTTCTCCGGTGCTTTGTTCTGGAATCACTGCTGAAGCAGAGTATTCAGTGAAAGCACACAGCCTGCGTACATCACTTGTGCCAGCCCAGGCTGCTCTCTAGGGCTGTGTGACTGGGTGACAACAAAGACTGTCCACTTGAGGTATGGGATTTCAAGGCAATGAGAAAAATAGAAACATTCCAGTCTCATAGACTCAGGAGCCTTTCACTTCTAAACCCCTCTGAAGCTAGAAGGCAAATGAAACAATTATTTTTCTCTTTAAGAAAGGTCAGAGTTTATTTCTAGGCCATTCTAGCACCAACAGAAAGTAAGATCAGAGGAAAGCCAGCATATTTACATCACTGTTCATTCAGCCCTCTACTCCACATTCGTCTCTATTACCAATACGAAGTATCCATTCATGTCACACACGGTGCGTGAGTCATCGCATCCTTTTACAAACAGGGAAGCTGGGACGCGGAGGATGACTTCCAATGAGGAAGAATCAGCGCTGGAATTTGAACTAAGATGGGTCTGGTCTCCCCACTGTGCCGTGCTGTTTCCCCGCCATCTCCTCTGTAGCCCATGACACTAACTAGTGCCCGAGTGGTTATCGAAGAGACCCACATTTTTCAGGGTCACTCCAAGTCAGAATGATCTTATAAAAACACAAATAAGGCCACATTACTCCACTGCTTCAGAGAGGCTAATGAATGAATGATCACACTTTGAATACAGTCGAAATTCTCTTTCATGGTCCACAAGAGATGTGGCCTTTCCCTAACTCTGGAGCTTCCTCCACATGCTCTCCATCCCTTGCTCTGCTTCAGCCACCCTGCCTTTGCTTCTGTTTTTCAAAGTTCCCTTCATTCCCGCCCAGGATTCTGCATTGGTCTTTTCCTAAAGGTTCTTCTCACAGACCCCAAAGTGGCTGACACCCCACTGTTGAGACGTCAGCTCACAGCCTGGCGTTGTTTATATATTCATTTATTTACTGTCTGTGTACCTCTGGTATGAGGTAAGGTGACAGGAGAGGGACCATGCCTCCCATCCACTGCGCTATCCCCAGTGCTCAGAACAGGGTCTGGTACACAGGAGGTACTCCATAAATACTCAGTAACTGAGCTAATCTGTTATTAGTAGAAAAATTCAAAATGTTCATTCATCATCCTTTCACTGGTTATTAGTATATATTTGGCATTCACAAAATACTGATGGTTAATATTGGCATGAAGTCTGATTTTGCCATTTTTATAGGCAACATGTAATGTTGTTTAATATAAATTCTCATTTTCCCCTCATATCCACAGCTATTCTAGATTCAGAATCTGTTTTCTATGTTACTGATAGTTTTTTTTAAAACAATATGGTTTCCCATAAATATTTCATGTTGTCTATAGTTTCTTACTTTGATGGTTCAATTTTTGGTGACATACTGAAAACCATAAAGTTAAATAAGTATCTGCTAAATGGAACCGACTTACTAACAAGGTCCCAAGAAACCATGCGGAGTAAAGGCCTACTTTCAGTTGGCAATACTTACATGCAGTTTCAACTGTTCACTAGCTCCTGCCCTCTTGCTGCTAATGGTGACATCTAGACATATCAATCCTGCCCTTGGAATTAGCTCTGCCCAACTCTTTAAAGCAATTCTGACAGCATCAGGCTGCTAGGCTGGGGCTGAGAAATGACACTGACCTGGTAGGGCTTGTTTCCAACCCTGAACCGCACTTCTAATTGCCAGGCTTTCACAACATCCATGACATCTGGAGGTGGCATCCTGACTCCACCACATATTGGCTATGTGGGCTTGTGTGAAATAATAATAATTTGAAAAAACTCCCCTAATTTCAGATTCCTTGGTTGTAAAATGGATCTCCAGGAAACACACATTGAGTCTTTACAACTGGTGTGCAGGAGGTTTGTCGAACATCATACCTCTAAGGGGTGAAGGGGAAGGAGCAGAGGGCAGAGCAGATGATCTGTGATGCTGCGACAGGGGACTCAGCTGAACCTACTGATGCTCTGGAGGTGGGACGGCCATTCAGTGACGTTGAGACTAGGTATTGAACCTTGATAATTCACATCAATCAATCACAGGATACAGGCTGCCTGCAGGAGGAAGTGTGACCCTGGACAAGGTGGCTGTCTTTGGTTGAGAGCAATTCCTGATAGGGAGACAGACAAGAGCCTTCAACTGTCAACACCTGCGGGGAGTGAATGCCTGGGTCTTTAATGTGGTGGGGTGGGTGTCTGGGTGTTGCCCCGCAGCATCCACTATGTGGGGTTAGTCATTATTTCTTTGCCAGATTTCATGTGATATCAAATGAGATCATGTGTGTTGAATGAAAGCATCAAGCCGAGTCCCTGGCACTTAGATGGCACTCGCTAAAAATCTGTCACATGAATAAACAAAAATAGATGAATAAATGTTTTACTGATGCTGCACTTTGTATGCTATTTCCTTTGTGCTACTGTCTGCCACGTGTGTCTCTCTTTCACAAAGTATGTGGTCACAAAGGCTTAAATTTTCAGAGAGGCTCTACTGGGTCTGCCATGAGGGACCTGTCTCCATTTCACAAACTGATCCATTTTCTCACTGCTGCGACTGATCAGCGATACTTTTAAGTTACAGAAAGACCGAACTAAGTGGGCTGAGTTAGACAGCTACATGTTGCACCTTTGAAGACAGAATTTGGGGGATTTTTAACAACATGGTTAGGCTGACTGGAGTCTAATTTTCTACGGAATTTTTTTAAAAATCACTTGTATTTTTTAGGCTCTAAGGCTAGCCAGGCAAGGTAATATTTTCTCATTATTTCATCTTAGCTGGCCCATATGTGAAACCTGCAGTAGAAACACGGCAGATGTAATACATCTGAATCAAGAGAAAGTCATATTATGTAGTTATTTCTTTTACAAAGTAAGAATTCACACTCCTCTTTATGGAATAGATCCCATATTTTAAAGAAATTCCTCCAATAAATACACTTCTTACACATATTAATTAACAGCCTTATGAGAAAAATGCTTCCTTCCCCATTTACAGAGTGGTTTCAATGACTTGCTGAGTTGCAGAATCTGTAAGGCACAGAGCTATAGCTTCTAATTTTGACTATTATACCATGTCCACCCCCATAATACCACAGTGATTTTGTTTTCTCTCTCAAAAATTTGTCTTCTCACTGTATAATTAGTTAATTCTTTCATTCCATTATGAAACATTTTTGTACCATTTATTACATTCTATGTCCAAACTGTAAGATGAATAACAGTGTTGCTAAATGCAAGTGCTCAGATGGGTAAGACCAACTACTACAAGAGATGTGTGAGAACAAAGCCTTAGACCTCTGTGAGCTGAGTCTGCTTCCTTCCTTCACTGATTTGTTATTCAGTCATTAGAGTATATAAAGCCAGGCTATTTATATGGTTTTCAAGTTTCTTAAGAAGCAGCAGTTACTTTCAACCTCAGATACTGATAAAGAGCGAAGTTCTTCTTCAGCCCCCAGAGTGACAAGTATCCTTAAAACAGGCTGTTTCTTCTCAAATGAACATCCTGGAGACACGCTATTTAAATTCCAATATAAATGAAACCTAATGGTCAGAGGAAAATCACATTCTCCTGGAAATGTACATTTTATGACTCGAATAAGGTGATGACAATGGCTCTGTTGTTAATTTTTTTGAAATCCAATACAATCACAATTGCACTAAGACCGGATAATTTTCAAGGGAGCAAAAATAAAATAAAGCGTTTCTTTGGAAAAATCTCCAACAAGCGCTATCTTATGACACGGTATCTCCCTGGAGACTGGTTATGGAATTTTCTTGCAGAAAACATTTTATGTGATGAAAATGGAGCGCATTTGTTTCCTTGGAAACAAACCCTTTCACCTTCATTGCACAGAATTTTAAGCAATGAAAATTTAGTAATTAGGCCCAGAATCTACCTATTTTAAACTAGTGGAATTTTCAAACACATGATATTATTAGAAATATTGTGCAATAAAACCTAGTTAGCTCAGCTGAAGTCAAACAAATAAACATTTACATGACTTAGAAGTATAGACATCTGGCATTCTGAGGCCTGAAACAGAACTACCTGAGGACGCTGATACTTGAATAGGTTAGAAAATCCCTCAGATCAAATCATCAGCTGACTAAAATCACCTCAGTCACAAAGAAAAAGGTAAGAAAGGAATAAGCTGAGTAATACAAACGTTAGTTGTTAAAAGTTTCATCATGAGGAAATCAGTACCGTGACTATTGGTCAGTAATCTCAGGCCAATAACAACTTTGGGTTCAGAAAATGTTTTCCACAGGGAAACAAATTCTGTTTTCTTCATTAAAGGGTAAAGTGGTCGGGGGGGGGGGTGTCTTACAGCCCTTTGCTTTTATACAGAATCATCCAGAACCACCTCCTGGATATACTTGAGAAATCATGTGCTTTTTTTTTTTTTTTTTGTATTATATACTATTTGCAGCATAAAGATTAAAACATTGGGGCAAAGGCACTAGACTAATGTTAAGACCAATTTTGACATTTCTCAGGCTCAAATGATTACTTTGATAAAAGTAATCATACACTTTAATTAAATTCTATACTTTATTTAACTTCCATACTTTATTAAAACTCTACAAGAAAAATGTTACAGAAATGCCTTTTCTTTTCTGTTTTGAAATTTTCTTTAATGAAATGATTTGGATAAGCTTTGAACATTTTACGCTGTCTTCAAAGTTCAAATCTCTTAGAAGTGTCCTTAATGTGTGGGGAGAATTATATTTAATTTTTTTTTTAACTTCGAGATAAATTTAAACTCACAGGAAAGTTTCAAAAAGAGTAAAGAGTTGCTGGGTACTCTTCATCCTTCACCCAGTTTTCCAAAAGTTAACATCTTGCATATCTATAGTATAATTATCCAAACTAAGAAATTGACATAGTATAATCCTATGAACTAAACTGTAGTTTTTATTCATATTTTACCAGTTTTTCTACTAATGTTCTTTTTTTCTGTCCCATGATCCAATTCAATATCTCATATTACATTTAGTTTTAAAATGTCTTTATTCATCTCTAACCCATGATGGTTCCTCCTTTCTTTGTCTTTCATGACCTTGACACTGTTGAAGAATACGAGTCAGTTGTTTTGTAAAATGTTCCTGAGAAGTGATGCACCCTTTAAGTTTATCCTATGAGTGAGTATATGATTTTGATTATTACCATTGATATTAAAATTGATCACTGGTTGAGGATAAATCTGTTGGGTTTCTTCACTATTTTTTTTTTTTTTTTTTACTATTTTTACCTCTATAATTAATAAGTATCTTGGGATAGATACTTTGAGACTATGGTCCTTCTCAAATCCAATTGTTTTAGCATCCACTGGTGGATCTTGCCTACAACTATCGCTGTTATGTTTTAATGGTGACTTTCTGTTGCTCTCATTCCCTCTACATTTATTAACTGGAATTCTTCTAAAACTTCTTGTGAAAAGGAGCAGTAAGGACAGTTTTTTTGGTTTTCGTTTTTATGTTTGGTTGCTTTGAAAATAAATAAAAGGTTTACTGCTTTATCCTAGGCCCTCTCTAAAACATTTATAAGTTTTAAAGATCAAACTTGTTACCTTAATAAGGCAGGGTTGGGATGAGGAATTGTCACTATGGACCAAGAAAATTAAAAGTTAAAAAAAAAAAAAAGAGTGTCCAGAAAGCATATACTGTAGGGAAAGCTTCAATCTCTGAAACAATGTATTTGTATGTGATGCTGGTAACAACAGAGGCATATTATAAAGTTTTCAAGTTTTGATTATTTAATTATATATTCAATGAGACATTCTGCTGAGTGAGGAACTGACCATTTTTCATGACCCAAGTCAAATATCTCTTCTCCAAATCCTTCTCTGACTTACTCTGAAGAGTAATAATTCACCCTTTTTTTATTGATTATTAGTTTGTGCCTCTGATATTTGCTACATTTTTTACATTGTATTTCTTTTTTAATTGAAGTATAGTCAATTAACAATGTGTTAATCTTTGGTGTACAGCATAATGTCCCAGTCACACATATACATATGTATATTCATTTTCATATTCTTTTTTATTAAAGGTTATTACAAAATATTGAATATAGTTCCCTGTGTCACACAGAAGAAATCTGTTTTATATCTATTTTTATATATAGTAGTTAATATTTGCAAAATCTCAAACTCCTAAATTTATCCCTTCCTACCCCTTTCCCCCAGGTATCATAAGATTGTTTACTATGTCTGAGAGTCTATCTCTGTTTTGTAGATGAGTTCATTACTGTCTTGTTCTTCTATATTTTTTCTTAGATTCCACATATGAATGATATCATATGGTATTTTTTTTCCCTCTTTTTGGCTTACTTCACTTAGAATGACGATCTCCAGGTCCATCTATGTTGCTGCAAATGGCATTATTTTATTCTTTTTTATGGCTGAGTAGTATTCCATTGTATAAATATACCACAGCTTCTTTATGCAGTCCTCTGTTGATGGACATTTAGGTTGTTTCCATGTTTGGCTATTGTAAATAGTGTTGCTATGAACACTGGGGTGCATGTATTTTTTCAAGTTAGAGTTCCCTCAGCATGTATGCCCAGGAGTGGGACTGCTGGATCATATGGTAAGTCTATTAGTTTTTTTTTAGGAATCTCCATACTGTGTTCCATAATGGCTGCACCAAACTACATTCCCACCAACAGTGTAGGAGGGCTCCCTTTCTCTACATCCTCTCCAGCACTGTATTTCAATTGTGGACAATCTCCTCTGTCCCTCGACCTCTCTCCCTTTCTCTCTTTTCTCTAAGGCTGCAGGCTCCTTGGGATCAGTTGCCTCATCTGATTTACCCTGTATCTCCAATACTTAACAACAGTGTTAATACACATGGGTCTTCAATGTTTAATCAATTTTTGACAGATAGATAGATGGATGGGCCAAAATATGTGCCCTCAGGAGGCTTAATCTAGTTAGAGTTTGAATTATTATAGGCAAAATAAGGGGAAAAATATATAAAAAGAGTCTTGCTCAGCCATTAAAAAGTCATGTGAACATACAAAATACATTTACACCTTTCTGGGTTTCAGTTTTCCCATCAAGTTAACTGATTAGATGATTCCTAAAGTTACTTTCAATAATAATACACTCCATCATTCTAACATCTAATTGGATATTGCTGAAACATGAGTACTACGCACTCTTCAAAGTGTCCAACTGAATACAATTTATAAGCAAGTACACATGTTCTTTCTAACACCAGAACATTTATATTTTATCTAAATTGCATCAGTGTAAAATTAGATCCTTTTTCATATTACTGTCAATCTGTTAGCTTTTCAGAACCAACCAAGGAGAACGATTATTTTCTCTTTCAAGTTATGGCCAAAGTTAGCATTTCTTGGTGCTTTCCCAACTCCCCTGGAACTACATTTCTGCATTATGCTAATCCTCCTTCACACATGCTGATGTTGTAAGCACATCACCTCCCATGGGACAAATCTGTAATTTGAAAAATAAAATTTATTCTTGTGTAGAAAAGTATGCCTTAAACTTACTAATGAAAACAAGACCTTGCATTTGCTTTGCATTTTATATTTCAAAGAGCTTTCACATTCATCATCTTGTATAAGGGGACATTTAAAAAAATATATTTATGAGCCGAACAGAAGTTGTATATTGTCGTGATCATTTCTGTGATATGACAACCTGGTGAGGGAGACAGGGAGGGCAAGAATCGTTATCCAGGGGTACACGTGAAGTCACAAAGCCACAGGCAGGCCAAAGGATAGCTCATGATCACGTGTCTTGTGACCTCCAGGTAATTTGAAGGGTACCTTGACCTTGGCCTAAAGGCACTGACAATTTAATAGATGTCATATAAACACAACTGATTTGTTTTTATTTGATGAACTGACGATGAGAGGGAGAAAATGTGATTATTTAATGGCAATCTTTATGAGTTTAAAAGAGGCAGAATGATACTAAAGTTTTCCCCCAAAAAGGAAAAAGAAATCAATAAGGTGGGGAGGGGAGGAATGGGAGGGAGGGGGAGAGGAGGGTGGAAGTGAGACAGGCAGGCTCCATTCTCACTCACATCCCAGCACTTCACTTGAAAAACCCAGTATCTGGAAATGCAGATGAACATAAATGTTTGAGGTAGCAAGGCATACAGACACACAAAGCTACTGTGGAGGGACAGCCTTCAAAGTGGTGTCAAGAACGTTACATCTGTACACTTTCTTGTCAGATCTATTAGGATTTCAGTTATCATACCTGTTGAACTCACACTTACCAGAACAGGCTTAAGCCATGCTATCTTCTTTTGTTCAAAACCCTGCCCTAACGAAAAAAAGTTAACAGGAATTCATTGTTCCACCTATTTGACATGGAACACGCTTACTAGTATGTGGAAAAATACTGACCTTTTCAAATGTCAAGGTATGATAAGCCAGGTGTTTCCATAAAGGAAAAAGAAAAGAGAAATAGAGAAATGGTCAAAATACAAAGCTTTTGAAAAATCCCAAAGAAACCACTTCAGCCCTTAGGTATAAACTATGTCACGTCACAGACAACGTTCTCTTTCTCAAGATAATAGAAGGTGGCAACTACAATACAGCTACATTCTCCTAAAAGTGATCTAAGGGTTGATGGTATATGTAAAATGAACCTATTTGTCAGTAAGCCTCTAATAATTCACAGTTTTCATCATCTGAACCTAGGCTGTGGATTCTACATGTTATTTCTGGACAATTTTTTAAATATCAAAACAAATCTTCTGGATCTAAAATTAAATGAGAAACTGTAATTTCTCTCTATATTTTAAGAAGGGCCCATTGCATCGAGGACAATGACAGTAGCAATGATAGCTAACACTTACTGAGGACTTAACACGTACCAGGCACTGTGCTCAGTGTTTTGCATATATTAATGCATGAATGAAAGAACCTTATAAGGTGAGTATTATTATCATCCCATTTTGTAGATGAGAAAACTGAGGATCCAAGAGGCTAAAGAGCTATCTCAGGGTCTCATAACCAGTCGGTAGTAGCTCCACGATTATAATGCAGGCCACGTGCCTCCCAAATCATTGCTCTTAGACATGATCTTACAAAGGAAGCAGGGAGGGAGAAAGAAGAAAGAGGGGATGGGAGGGGGAAGGGTGGAAAGAATGGGGAGTGAAGAAAGGCAGAGAGGGAGGGAGATAGAAGGAGATGGGAGAGAGAGAGGAGGAAAGTTTGGAGGGTAGAAGGGAAATGGCAGAAGATGTCAAAGGAAATAACTCAAGTTTCAAAAGGACAGATGAGCTGGATCAACAAACAGGTGTGAAACTCAGCTAGTCAGTCACTGAGAATACTTCTGCGAAAGTGAAGCATGCATTCTCATGTGAGAAAGTTGGGGGAGGGAAAGTTGTGACAGAAATAAGAATGCTGTATTACTCCTTTAGAACTATCTACCAAGAACTGTGTTGGACTTGTTCCCTGAAAACTGCTAATAAGAGAATGAAAAAAAAAAAAAAAAGGGAAAATTTTTCACCATGCACCCATTAGACGCAAACCCAAGTGGCCATTTTTCTTCTTGAGCAACAGAGGTTAAGACACAGTCTTCTTGTCTAATTCTTCATTAGCCATTCTTGTCTATTCTTAGCCAAAGAATAAACAGAGCTCCTTTAAGAAACTCATAACTTATTGCTGCCTAATCTGAGGCCTGACATCCATGTTATGATTGGATGGCTCCAAATAATCCTCTCCAGTTCATTCTCCACAACTTCCCTCGGCTCACTCAAATTAAATTTTTTGTTTTCTTCATGTTTGACCGAATGCTCAGTTTTCTTCATGTTTGACTGAATCCTACAGTTCTCCAATTCCCAGCTAAAATGCACAGCCCCCACTATTACAAAATGGATGGAGACAGTGGAAATGGAAAGTGGATCCCTTCAAAACTGATCGCCACTCACTGGAAAAGAGCTGGAAATATCTCATTGTTACTGCATGGGAAAGCCCGCCCACTCTGCCAGAAATTCAGATTTCAATGTGAAATCTTGCAATTTTTATATCTTTACAACTAATCGTTACGATTATTTTTGTGCTTTTTACTATAATAAAATACAGTGCAGGCAAATAAAACCCATTTGTGTGCTGAATCCAGACTGTGATCATCAGCTTAGGATACCAGACCTGAAATTTGCAGGCAGGTGTGATAGAAAGATAGAAGGTCAGATATCTGTGACGTTTCTATGAGACACATTGAGTCTTTCTCTAATTCTTGCCGTCACTACTAGGGGAGGGGAAGGAAGTACTTACAGCAAATTTTCCCAGGAGCCTGGAGAAGGACGAATGCCCCCAGCTATGGCATCTGGGTGGCTTAAACACAGAAATGTATTGTCTCACAGTCCTGGTGCCTAGAAGTCCAAAATCAAGCTGTCAGTAGGGTGGGTTCCTTCTGCAGGCTGTGTGGGAGAATCTGTCCTGTGCTTCTGGTAGGTAGCCTCAGGTGTTCCTTGGCTTATAATGGCATTCTTACTTCATCTCCATGTAGTCTTCTCTCTGAGCATCTGTTTCTGTCCAAATTTCCCCCTTTTTATAAGGACACTTTCATACTGGATTAGGACCCAGCCTAACGATCACATCTTAACTTAATCATCTGCAAAGATCCTATCTCCAAGTAAGGTGCATTCACTGACACTGGGTGTTAGAACTTCAACATCTTTGGGGGAACGCAGTTCAACCCATTAACAGTGATACTGTCCACAGTCCAGTGCTTCCCGCAGAGTAACCTCTGCTCCTCGGAAATCCCAGCAGGAGTCTGGGCCACAAAGGGAGAATGGGGAATTGTGGCAGTAACATCAGTTAAAGCACAGGGTCCTGGAATGCAGAAATGCTTTTCTACTCTGGGATGGAGAATGCTGAAGACGATACTATTTCTCCTGGGAAACAAATAATGATCTTTCCTCCCTCCCTCTAATTTGAGGATACGCTCAGCTCTCTACACATGTTGTCAAAAGTGCTAGCAGTTGTTCTGTATGTCCTGCTTCAGACAAATGGCCTTGAAGAGTCAGGTCATACCTGATTCTACATGACTAAATGTATCAACTGCCTCTGTACAGAGCTGTTCACTGGCCAAAATGACACTGGAAAACACACTGCTGAGCTTCTGCAAATGCATGAACTGCATGGGAAAGAGGTCTTCTGAAAGTGCCTCCTACCATGAACTCAGGACCCCACCACTCCCCTAGTTCCTTCTCAAACATCGATAGTATTCAACCAAAATAGAAATTATCCAGAACCCAGCTGGGCCACCCACCAGGATACACGGAAATACCATGGGTCTTGAATGAGACTCCTCTGTTTCTCTGAGGCCTTTATGATGTGAAACTTGAAAACTCAATTCATTTCTCTGGATAAATTTGGCTACTTGTAAAATGAAGACATTGAAGAAGGTTGTAAATAAAGATAAACAATGTGATACACATAGAGGGAAATAGCGTTAGCTGTTTCTGTGAGAATCCTGGAAGGCTTAACCAAAGATGTAAATTTGAATTGATTTTGATAAAAATTAGTGAGAAATTCACCAAGGAAAAAAATAAGGAGTGAGCATCCCAGGCAAAGAAAAAAGCATGTGAAAAGTGGAGAGAAAAAAAAAATATGGCACATTAGAAACAAGTAAATGCCACCAACTCTAAGATAAGTCATCAATGTAAAAGACAGAGTAACAGTTTTGTTGTGGTTTTTCTCAGAAAGAGAGGCACTAACATATTACTTGTACATCTCAATTTTCATATACATACTCTTCTCAGTAATGATGATATACAAAAAAGAAAAATGCCCCAGAATCAAGAAAAAATAGACGATCTGATAAATTCCTTCCAGCTCTAATATTTTATAAATTGGTGCGCTGCCAGGGTCCCAGAAACTGATTCAGCTTATCGATGGAAAACTGAGTACTCATTATGGATAAAGCTCTGTGCTGAGTACTAGGGGAAGGCAGGGGATATAAAAATAATTTAGAAATAGCTATAGCCTTAGAAAGTTAAAAGACGTCAAGGTAAATTCTGTGTTACCACCACATCTCTTCCAACCTGTATACTTAATCTGCTAATTTTTCTGCACTCAAATACAATCAAGAAATGTGTCATTAATACTCAAATACCTGGGTTAATTTTTTCTCTTTCTTTCTTTCCTACCTGTCTTTCTTTCTTTCCTACCTTTCTTTCTTTCCTACCGTTCTTTCTTTCTTTCCTTCCTTCCTTCCTTCCTTTCTCTCTTTCTCTCTTTTTCAATTACTAAGAGCTCCTTGAGAAGACCGATGGGACAGGATGCAGCTAGAGCAGCTGGAGTTGTGCATGATCCACATCTACTTATCCATGCTGCAGCCCAAACTCAACAATTTTTCTGAATGTCTATTTTACTTCATCCACAGGTGTTTGTCTTCTTTTCCTCCTTAGATATTTTATAACTCAAAACAGAATTTTCAAAAATCTGATGACTACACGATGGTGAAGTGGAGGAGGCAGGAGTCTGTCATCAGCATCTGGAGGACCAGAGCGGGACTGAGGAGTCATAAATGATGAGGCTGGGCAAGAGATAACACAGGATACTGACATCCTGGGGGCTGCAGTTAAAAGGCAGTCATAATGAGCCCCAGGCTAGAAAACTGGAAAAGCAGTCAAAAGTCTTTATATAGTCTTCCAGATATTTACACCCCCACCCCAATCCTCAGGTAAAACTCAGAAGAGCTCCTCTCAAGAATCAGATGAAACTGTATGGTGAAAGTTCCAGGATGGTTCCAGGTGGTCCTGGGGGCTGAAGGGGAGCCCAGTGCAAAGTACCAAGTTAATGTCCTGCCCACTCACTCTGCCTAATTACCCCAAAGCTAGACCTGCCCTTGCACATGGAGTTTCAAACCAGCATTTTTATTGACTCATTTCTAAATATGAATGGACAGTCAAGAATCATCAGACATTTGAGGAGAGCCTAAAGCACAAGAGAGACTCAGATAAATAAACTGGAAATAGAGATAATTTGACAAAGTCTTCAAAATTGGGGATGCCCATGCAAGTGAACATCCACCTTGATGAGTGTCTCAGCAGAAAAGTAGGTTAAAAACAAACTGCTCTTCTAATGTTCGCCTTACCCCTTGAAATTTCCTATCTTCTGTACATTCTGTGCATGATGAGCATTCTGTAGTCTGTGCTGAAAAGCCCTAGAACCATTGACTGACACCATCCAAGAAAACGCAATAGAAACAGAATGTTGCCAGTGTGGAATCCTTCTTTGGAGTCCAATAAGTAGATTTGGCAATGTTAATTTAGAATATCCAAGGGCAGTTTCAAAAAAGTGATAAGTATACAATCCTGAATCTACTGAACACAAGAATTTGGACAAAAGAGCACTGTCCTTACTTTTTAAAGCAGGATATTTTACCAGGATTCCCTACACCTCAAGCAAAATATGCCAACACCCAACCCTTTCTGCTCAGACTCCAGCCTTCCACAGCAATAATTTAATTAATCCATCTGCTCAGCTAATCAAAAAGGAGGAAGGGATTTTCAGACAATGGATGTGCCCACGGAAAGTTCCCCCAGTTTCTGTAGTCTATTTTCTATATCAGACAATTTTGAATTTGATCAACATGTTATCAATTTCCTATGGTCTGATTAACTCACCATCAGGGCTTACATTCAAATTTTGGGCCTCAACTTTGGATGAAGTCACAAAAATGTTGCCATTCTGGGTTGTCTTGACTGGACAGCTAGGCTGCTCCTTGCTTGGCAGTATCTTCTAAATTTAGTGTGCATTTTTCTAGAACAGTGATTTTCAATTTTGGCTGCACATTAGGATTATCTCAGGAATTGTTACAAAAAATTCTGATGCCTGGACCATCTCCAGATATTCAGTTTATTTGCTCTGTGGTGGGACTTGGCATTGATGTTTTAAGTGCTTTCCAGGAGACTCAAAAGTAAGCAAGAGAAGAGAACCACTGCTCTGAGGTAAGTCACTGAGGGTCAGGAGTTTAAACTAATACTGGGCTGCTCACAGCTCATTGTGCAGCTTATCACCCATTTTGTATATCAATATTACCTTATCAATATTTTTCATATTCATTTTTTGCCCCATGACCAGACAATTTCAGAATGGTGAAATTATGGGGAGAAAGATTGTTACCTGACAGATAAAATAATTTTTGATGCCTAGAACTTCTGAAGAACAGATTGGATCGTAAACTCCCTAACCTCAGAAGGCTTTGAGTTGGACGAAATTCAATTCAGTATTTTCTGTGGGCTATTGTATGCAAGGAGATCCAAAAATGAGTTAGACACAGCTTCTGTTTTCAGAGAGTTTTCAATGTAAGTTTCCTTCTCATTCTAAGCTTGTATAATTTGCACATCAATTATTTTATTTTTATCAGACTAATAATAAAATTCAGAACTAGGCATTAGTACTCGCTGCCTTTTCTTGAATTTCACTTTCCTTTTAAAATCTACTTTATTTTTTGATACTTTATCTACTTCTTACTGGCTATAAAACCTGACGCAACTTAAACACTCTGAACTTTAGTTTCCTCATTTTTGAGAATGAGTTCATAAGAGTGAAAATGCTTACCCTCAAAAGATTCTTGCAAGCATTAAATGAATTATGCATATAATGTCCTTAGCACAATGCCTAACACAAAGTACCTAGTAAATGTTAATTATTGTCTATCACTCTCAAAACAATATATTCAATGCATAATTTATATCTCTTTTTTCCTATTATTAGAGTTTTTTTTAAAGATGAGATATTTATGAGAATTTCTCTAAGTCACTGACAAGACCTCTATGGACGGTATATGCAGTAATACATTTTTGTATTTTTTTAAAAAGATATAAAGTGGGAAACACCTAACAAATGAAATTAGGGTGGCAGTTAATCTAGTTAGAAGTGCTGCCTAGACAGACATCCAACGCACATTTTATAATCAGATGTTTCATTTTCTTCTTCACATTTGAGCTCTTCATTCTCTTAGAGCAGCTGTATAATTCAATGATTAGAATTATCTTATTACCGATGAGCACTGTGAATGTAAAACACATGCATGAAAATAACAGGACCTTGTATTAGGAAATGATTACAACACAGAGCAGCAACAGCAATTTTGTACTCATTTGTCTTGATGAAACCCATTGCTGTTTTATAAGTCATTAGATATTTCCCAACTCTGCAAAATAACGTACATTGATGTTTTCCCTCACAAAATGCTAGTTAAAGAAAAATTTTGATGGCAATTGTGATTGTAAATTGATCACAAGCTTTGAAATACCAAATGCAAACAAAGCAGCTCAAAGCCTAAGACATCTGGAGTAACACAGCGATGCAACTCCGGGTGGCTGGGCTTTTTTTTTTTTTTTTTTTTTTTTCCCCCCGCAGTCATGCAAAATGTTCTAGTTTGGTAAACAGTTTAACCTTTTTGCACGCTATCCGCACATTTGATTCAAATCCATGGGGGAAAGCGCTTTTCGGTGCTTGAGGATTCTAAATGAGAATCCCAATTTTGTTTCAAAAACTTAACATCGAGGGAGAGAAGGAACAAAAAAGGAATCTTGGCCACTTCAGACGCTGTCCCAATCACTAAGACAAGCCGGAGTACAACCTTATCGTTCGGGGGCAGCACCAGCTTCGGAAGGGGAAGACCCAGTTTAAGTTCTGTTCTGCTCTTTACTTGCTGTGTGGCCCTGGGAGTGTTACCACATTTCCCTGAGTCTCTGTTTCCTCCTCCGTGAAATGGGGAAGACACTACCTCCTCCGTGGAGGTGCTACGGGGATTTGTCAGTCCTCTGTAGACTGAAAACATTTTAAATGATTAAATATGACAAGGTGTGGATGTAGCAGTGCTAGAGGCATGTGAGGAAACTCACATGACGGCAGAGACAAAGGGGACTGAGTCTGTGTCGCAGTCAGGCAGTATGCGTGGCAGAGGTATCGTGCAGCTGGATGCATCCTTACCTCCACGTTTGTGATCGTCGCCTTGGCTGTGTCCGTTAAATGAGAACCTATGTAACATATCTGGCTCACAGGAGACAGCCAGCAAGTCTCTGCTTATCCACTTTCAAGTACTAACCTATGACTTATTTTTGCTGTGTTTAGATGGTTATTTAATGAATTCATTCAACACATCTACACCAATGCTCTGTTGGTGGAAAAAAATATATAATTCTATTCTTATTAAGGTTTGGGGTGAGACAGACATCCGATAAATAATTTCCCCAAATACACAAATTATAAATTGTAATAAATACGCTGAAGGAAAGGTACTAAAAAGAAGCAACACAAGAGCATCCAGTGTGGAAGAGAGAGGGATGATTTCAACCTCTTTATGACTACTTTGATTTTTCAAGCACATCTCCCTTTTCACTACAAACAAATTGAAGCTTCTAAGTATGACTCGGTAGTTACAGTTCTTTGTCATCCTCCCAGCAACTCACTCAATTATTTGCCCAGAATAATTACTCAGTGTATATATAAAGTGATCAGCTTGTAGCATACGCTGCTCTTGTGGTCACTGCACTTGTGATTTACTAGGATTTGCCCTTGGATAAACACAAAGGTCCTAAAATGGCAGCCTTCTAGAGTCATTTAGACACATACGTTACGGGTTTCCAGTATAAAAGATCAGCCCTGCCAAAGATGCTGGGGCCACGCAGCTGCTTCATTATGCAGGAAATGCTGATTGCCGTGAACTCTGAATGGCTCTCTTCTAGCAGGAAACCATAACCAGATGATGCAAAAATACCTGATTAAAGGAGGTATGAGCCCTTCTCATCAACCACAAACCAGGCCAAGCCAAGTGGATCTTAATGAACGTATCATTTGTCCATCTACTGCCAGTGAGAAAGGTGAAACAAGCAGAGGCAGTGCCCTCCTTCTCCAAGCCCCAGTCCACATGTCATCACACCTGCAAATGTTTCCGTGACATAAACAAAGCCCTAGACTATAATGAGTCTGACAATTATGCTCATTTGGGGCCGAAAAGGCAGAGAAAGATGATTTAAGATCATGTTTTGAGACACCTCGGTGGCAATAGAAAAAAAAATTCACTATAATTAAAAAACAAAACAAAACAAAACAAAACCCAACTTTCTCTGACAGATTTCTGTATATTGACTAGTTCTGTTGTGCTGGATATTCTGTTTGCTCCCTCCACATGCCCTCTCTATCCCTCCCCACTCTGCTTTATGCTACAAAAGGAGGCTCACCAGGACTTACATCATTTGGCTCTCCTGCCCCAACTTCTCTTTGTGTCCAGCCAGTGGGGAGTGGAGGCAGGACTGGAGAGGCATTTATTATGACTCCAGGCTTACATCTCAAGAACCACTGAAAGGCTTATCTCTTTAGACGGCTAGCTCCACTCAGCCTTGCATGGAACTGCTCCCTCCCCTTTCCTCTTGAGGCTTAGGGAACACGAAGGGTATAATTGTTTCTAACCTGGCAACTGAACCATCCTTGGTGGCTTTCTTTATGCACCTCTGTATATAAATCTTTTTATAAATCTCCTGAAATTATCCTAATTTGGGAGCATAACCTGTTTTCCATTAGAATCTTGGCTAGAGAGAGAGATAGAATTTTAAATTAGAGGAAAATTCACATATATTAATGTACCAGTTTAGTTTTTAGATGGAAAAGAGGGAAAGTTGCTTACACAGAGTGACAAAGCTAGTGGCAAAACAATACCTGAGGGTGTTTTTATCAACTAAGACAGTGCTATAATGCAACGGTTCTTAAAGTGTGAGCCCAGACCAGCAGCAACAGCATCATCAGGCAATGTATTAAGAAGGCAAATTCTAAGGCCCCACCCTAGGCTTTGGATCAGAAATTCTGGGGTCGGGACCAGCAGCCTGTATTTCCCAAACCCTCCAGGAAGCTGAGGGCTACTTAGGCGAGGTGAGTCTGATGCCTGCTAAATGTGATAATCACTGCGTTAAGGTACCATTCTAATACCAAACATATGAGATGAGAGAAAGCTCACTAATTCAGACTATTATGGGAGAAAGTTCATTTTAACAGAAAGCCTAAGTTAAATAACAGTCTTAAAACAGAAACAGGTACACCAATGTTCATAGCAGCATTATTCATAACAGCCAAAAGATGGAAACAACGCAAACGTCCCACAGATGGATGAGTTAACAAAATGTTGTATATACATACAATGAAATATTATTAAGCCTTAAAAAAGAAGGAAACTGTGACACATATTACAATGTGGATGAACCCTGAAGACATTATGCTATGTGAGATAAGCCAGACACCAAAGGACAAATATTGTATGATTCCATTTACAGGAGGTCCCTAGAGTAGTCAAATTCATAGACAGAAAGTAGATGGTGGTCGCCAGGGGCTGGGAGGAAGGGAATGGGGAGTTGCTGTTTAATGGGTAGAGTTTCACTTCAGGAGGATGAAAATCTTCTGGAGATGGACGGTGGTGATGGCTGCACAACGTGAATGGACTTAATGTTACTGAACTGTACACTTAACAATGGTTAAAATGGGAACTTTAATGTTATGTATATTTTACCACAATAAAAAAAAAAAAAGAAACAGGTGTCAATTTTTTAAAAAATGCCCAAAGTAACTGCTAGAAAACTGTTTCAAAGGTTATCTCAAATAAAGCTTTTTTTTTTTTCAAGCAGACACTGAGTTTATTTTGTAGAAAAGCAACATCTAGAGAACACCACATGAGCTAGTATGTCTAAAGTACTGTATACAAAAATGACAATTTGCTCACAATGACAAGATTGAAGCACTGAAAGCTACCAACGTACTTTCACATTCCAAGAAGTCAAATTATACCTAGTATGGATTTAATGTGTATAAAATGTTTTCTTAATGAATCTTGGCTTAATGAGTCTTTTCCTGTTGGTAAGAATCTGGCACATCTTAAATCTTTGATCCAAAGAGCATCCTCATTTCATCATTTACTTATAAATAATTGGCTAAAGTGGATGAAAGTGCTTTGTTTTTATTACATAGTTTATTTCTCATGATAATCTGGGTTTTTATATTTGATTCATAGATGTTACAAAGTAACCTTCAGCCCTGTTCAAATTGGTCTGTACTAATCAGCTTGTGACTTATCTAACCCTGCTTATCCAAAACCTCAGAAGTCCCCAGCCAATTCCTCACAAGACAGGCAGGATGACAGCTGCTGTGGTATCAGTGGTGGTGGCTGTAATAGTAGCTGTCATCATCCCAGCGGTCGTCGCAGTAGAAATGGCTGATATTTTACTTGAGTGCTTACTACATACTAGACATTGTTTTAGTTGCTTTATATGTATTCACTCATTTAATTGCCTGACAGCTATGTGTGGTAGACACTATCTTGTTAGCTTCACAGAGGTTAAATAGTATTCCCAAGTTTACCCATCTGGTTATTGTGGAAGACGAAAATACAGATGGTTTGACTTCAGAATCTATGCTTCTTAGCCATTAAGCATCACTACTACCCTTAGTAATGTCTACCACGTACGGGGCACTCCCTGTGTGTCAGGACGCAGGCTACGTGCTTTTTCATACATTATCTCAGAAAATCATACTGAAGAGTTGGAGACACAATTGGTGGAGTCTGTTCATCCATTACCCTCTTTAAAATATACCTGCGGCCAGGTATACACATTGGAACTCTCCCAATCTAGTTACAGCTGCTTAAGTTGGAGGCAGTGAGGAACACTGAGCTCCTCTAAACACCTCCACTCCCACTTCCACACTTAGAAACGTGACAGAAGTTACTATTTTGACTATGTCCCTTGGTTACTATTGTCTCAAACTCTCATCAATCTCTGCTTTTTATTGAAAACCTAGGTTTAAGTAATGATTTAAAAATCAGGATCCTCTCCACCACTGACTGATCTTCATTTATGAACACTTCCAAAATGTTTTGCTGGAACAACTGGGTTCATATGATAACTAGTCCCAAAAGTGGTGCTGGAAATTTACAATAAGGCTAACTTTTCAATTGAAAAGTGTTGACAGTGAATGACTTGATCTTGCTGCAGCCAGACACATCAGAAGATCTCTTTATCTAAGAGTACTCCACAGAAATTAACTTAGTCATCATGGATCATTTCAGAGAGAGTCCTGTAGATTTGACCTCTGATATCCTATCAAAAATACCTACTGCAAAAATCCTGGCAATGTTCATACAGCCATCTAACTTCACCTACAAAGCTGTTGTTATGCCCAAAGGATTATCCCATCATCATCAATTGCATGTGTATTCTCACATACGTATTTGGCAAAGAAACTAAGAAACAAACAAAAAAAAAATTAAGAAGTTTCCCAAGACACCTGTTGGTGTATTTTAGATATACCTCCACCGAGATTATCTAAGATAATTTCACTAACTTTATATCCTAATTGCAAAGCATTAATTACCTTCCGCCTTATGATCAGGTACAATGATTAACAAAGGGTATTAAAAAACTTTTTGGTTATTTCGGTCAGTACAGATTTCATTTCTCCACCAACTACCAGCAACGTGGTCAGGATATTGGGCAGAAAAATGGTTGATGAGAAGATTAATAGGATGAAAGTAATGCCGTGAGGACAGAGACTTTTTATATGACCAATGGTTTGACTTAAAGTTAGTAAAAAACTAGAAATTAGGCAAGCTAATTCCATTGAAAAGTGATATTAAATCATTTGTTTGACTTGATTTGTCAGTTGCATCAAAATAATTTAAAACATTTCTGTACATAGAAACTGAATACTTTGGATATTATGCTCACTAAATACCTGCAAGTACATAATACCATAATATCATGAATAAAAGATACTAAAATGAATGTGTATCTTTTTAAAAAAAATACAAATGAAATGTCTGAACATTTCAACATAATAAATGTAGAGATTTGCCGTTGTTGTTTTATGTTGACATTTATTTCATAGCAACAAGAGCTGCAGAGCAGCTTTTACTCTCTTGGGCTGACACTTACACAACAGAGATTGATCATGTTCACCTGGCAGCTTAGAACAGTTTTGTATTCGATGGTATCCAACTTGTCTTCAGAAAGCCTTGCTTTACCCATCTCATAAAAGCTTCAGAATCAGGAAAGCTCCTAAAGGGAAAAACACCAGCCAATAACTTGGTGTTCTGCCTAGAAATGAACACATCTGCATGACAGCATACCCTCTCCTGAGGCAAGGAATCAGCAAATAAAAAGTCTTTTTGGTTGCCATGCTGGACTCGGCATGAAGTCTCATGGGAAGACGGGTATTTTTTGCCGGTTTCTATACGATCCAAACAGCTTAAAACTTTTTTTTAAGTGCCAAAACAAAAATAGTTTTCAACTTTACTGGACCGTAATCTTGAATAAATAGGGGGAAGTGTGCTGGCATTAACAACCCAAGTTCATTACTGTGCTTTTCTCCTTTAAAGTGCAAATTGAAAATAATGAATGATGACTATCAATCTTAATTTGTATGTGGTGTGTTGGTATGTTGTTAGGCATTCACAGTGGGCTATGACTTCCCATTTCCTGGAAAGTAATGGAGCATATGCTTTACTATAAACAGATTTTGTAATGAAAAGTGAATTTCACTCAGAGACCACTTGGAAGCCTAAAATATTCTGACAGATTGCACGGGGGGAAATATATCTATATAGATGATTCACTGGGTTTAATGGCGATCATAGAACTTGATGTTATAGAATAATATTGTTTGTTTATGTGTACTTATTAGCTTGTTTTTCTCTACGATTTTAATACCATACTGAAAACTACAAGTGTTGAGTGAAAAAGGTTGCCATGATCTTCACTAGAAAAGCCAAGTCTTCTTCTAGAGCTTTCCCATGCTAAATCGATGTCTAGACTCCATCACTATGGACATGCACAGAAAAATATTCGACTTCACTAAAAGAGGAACTCTAAGGCCATTTTTCAGTGGCAGACATGCTGGCTCCATTTCAGAAGTTTAAGATACAAAATAAGAAGCAGGGCAAGACCAGGAAGTTTGATAAAAACCAAAGGACAAAATCTTTTAAAGTTCCAGCTTTTTGGAGAAATGCACTCAGCATCAGCCTTGCCGCAGGTCCTTGAGCTTCCTCAAGGTCTAGAAAAGGAGGAAGCAATGTGAAGAAGCTCATGCAAGGCAGCATGTCTCTAATTCCACGATGCTCAACAGTATCAAGAACTCATTTTAGCTTTTACATAAAGAGTCAGAGTTATTCTCTGGAAGGAGATGCCAATTTTTAACATAATCAACAATTTACAAATAGGATTACAATGCACTCCTATAACTAAACGAAATAATCTGGGGGAGCAAAGTGGTTTTAGTCTATTGCTAATAACAAACCCTCACTTATCCGTTTTAGAAAATATTATTTTCATAAAGAACCATAAAGATCTTTCCTTCTATAACATTAATTTCTTAAAAGGTAAGACTGTGGTTTATTCTCTGGAATATCTACCTCTAAGAGGAAAAATGTTACTATTGTAACAATATTTAAGGCAAGATATTTAAATAATTTGGAGCCAAAGAAGGCTGGCATGTTAGTGAATTAAATGGGAGGTTTTGGACTTCCAGACCTGGCCACCATCAACTCTGCATCTTGAAGAAAGTCATGTTCTGACACAGGAAAGTAGGGCTCAGTTTTTTCATCTGTAAATTGAATAAGTGGGTCTAAATGATCTTGCAGGTCACATCTATATCTAACAATAAAAGATTTTGGTTTGCTTCATTTTATTGAACTACATTAAACAAATACACAAGGCAAATCAAAATATAGAAAAGAGATCTATTTTGCAGGCATGTTAGCAAAAGGATGTTAGAATAAACTGAGATATTTTCTCGTAAGTTGAAAATGTATGATTAAAAGACCCTAATAGTAACCTAAAACATCAAAGAGTCTCAAGTACAATAATACTGCTCACTTTACCAGCTATACCCACAGCAAATTTAATCCCATTACTTCCCATGTGCTGCTGGAATAATCATTTCTGAGTTACAGGATTTAGTCTGTCTGGGACTAGCTACATTTTCATAACATTCAAGATAAAGAACACTTAGGTAGACATAACTATTCTCCCTGACAATATAATGCAATAAATTCAAAGCAGAGTAACAGTACAATGCAGAATTTTTTTTCTTAAAAGCAAACAGAGGGAGGGTGTAGCTCAGTGGTAGAGCATGTGCTTAGCATGCACGAGGTCCTGGATTCAATCCCCAGTATCTCCGTTACTATAAAGAAACAAACGAACAAACAAACAAACAAACCTAATTTACTAACCCCCCAAACAAAGCAAACAAATCAAACAAAAAACTCTAAAAGATCTTAGTGTGTAAGACTAGGGTTTATTTGAATTAACTACTAGAATTAAAGTATAAGAACTCAAAAGCTTAGAGTTTAGCCACAGATAGGTAACAGCAAAGGCTTTGAGGCATCTTGATTCAGCAATAATGCTTTTTAGGCACGTGCAATTAAACTCTACACCCAGAATACCCACCATAGCAACAACAGTGAATTTGGAACCTGTATTCTTGATGAGTTCTAATACAGCTGGCCAGCAGTGGGAAGTTCTAGCAAGCTACAGATAGTTTAGGCTAAACTTAAAATGTCTATAATCAGATGAACAAAGAATTCATTTTTTTATTCATTCATTGGTTGATTAAGCAAATACTTATAAAGCGTTTACTTTACTAGGCACTATTTTAGGAACTATGGATGCTGTGATAAACACACCAAAGCTCCTCCTCCCATAGGGCTTACTTTGAAGTCAGGGAGAGAGGAAAAGAAACATGTAAGTATATACTATTCGGATGTTGACAAAAGCCATGAAGAAACATAAAGCAGGATACATGCTTGGCACTGAGGCACATTGACTTTAATAAATTCAATGCCTGCTCACTTAAGGATTCAAGAAAGGAAGAAAGGATATGTTCACTGGCTTTGGTCTATCAGCAATGGACCTCCATTTTATCAAGGTTTACTCAATGCCAACTATATGTCCAGCATTGTAAAGATAAAAAAATTTTATTCTTTCATTACTTATAAACGTATATTCTGATATTAGAAATCATAATAACATTAAAAGGTATTAGAAACAACAAAGTTGAAATAAGAGTCCAAGCTATAAAGATACATTAAATGGCATCTATTAATTGATTCTTTCAAATTGTTCAAGATTTTTCACTAAGTCAGAAACAAAAGGTCTGAGAATTAGATTTAGTTCAGAACTTCTTGGCAGCAAAGGGGGTAAAAAAGTGATAGGAGGTATATTATGGTAATTAAAGTTTCTGTGTGTGTGTGCAATGCACACGCGTGTTTCAACAGAAGGTGCAACACATTTTTATATGCCCTTCATGAAAGCTATAAGCTTTATACAACTGAGTGAAGCCATTTATGGAAGTGTTAAATGAAAGCACTCCAGCTAAAATGCTGTTTAGCCTATAATGAAAAAGAATATGAAAATGAACATGTATATGTATACGTATGATTGAAACATTATGCTGTACATCAGAAAGTGATACAATGTTGTATACTGACTATACTTCAGTTAAAAAAATTTCAATACTTTTTAGTGCTCTAACTTGATACAGAAATGGAGCCTAAAATTTTAAGAACAACATATTCATTATAAGCTGTAGATTACCTTTCCTGAATGTTAATGTATTAATATTCTTGAGTGTTTTCCTTGGATCCTAGAGAGCAACAGTTCACCTAACCTCTTGAAGACTCACCAGCAGTGATGATGTTTTGAACTAGTGATGGAGAGAAAAAACTCAGCCTGCATATGCAACATATATAGGTTTAAAAGATGATGTTTGATTTCAAAGTTAATGTATTCAGATCCTCTGCTTCTGACCACGATGGGATAACGAATTAATCCTTCCAACTCAAGCAACTAGAAAACTGGAAAAAACTATAAAATATGGACTGTGATTCCTTAGAGGGGGTAAAATAAGCCGGGTGAGTCCAGTGAATGCCCAGAGCATAGCCTGAAGGTAGCTGCCTGCTTCAGTTCAGGGAAAAGAACCCAGAAAGCTCAGCATTCTCACTGAGTTGAGAAGATCAGAGTTTAGGGAGGGCAGGAGGGCTAGTAATTGCAAAGAGGGTATTAGAAACGAGGGAGCTGAACAGAGACAGAGCTCCAGGGTCTCCGGAGGGTTTTCCGGTGAGTCTGGCTGAATACTGACGTAATTATGTGAGAGAAAACCACCCAAGGCTGAAGAAAGGAACCTCAGTGTGAACAATTCTCAGAGTTCATGCAAAGCTAATCACAATTCATGTTTCCACTAACTAGTGTGATTACATAGAGTATCAATATGAGTCATCATTTTGTTATCACCATAATGGTGAAGGTTAACTAACCTTAGACTAAAGGCTACTGTGAACCCACTTTAACTAGTTTAAAAGTAAGTTTCAAAAGAATCAAACTGATTCCAAGAAGCTTAACTATGCCAGAAAAAGTCTATCACTATTTCAAAGAACACAACAAAATCCAGCAGCAAACAATGTAAAACCCAAAATGTCCAGCATCAATAAAAAGAAAGGAAAATAAGACCAAAAAACAGAGGGAAAAAAATCAATCAATTAAAAGACCCAGAAATAACAGAGATAATGGCATTTGCAGAGAAGGACCTTTTTAAAAAGCTACTATAGATATGCTATAGGTATGTGATATAATTTCTCTGACCTTAGTTTCCTCTCCTGAATAATGATTGCTCCATTTAAAATTGCCTCATATATACTTTTAAAAATTACCTTATATATACTTGGTGCTGCGTCAGGAATTTTAAATCATTATTTTCTCTCTACATAATTTAGCAGGTAGGATTGTCCGAATTTAAAGATAAGCAAACTAAGACTTAGAGAAATTAAGCAACTTACTCAAGATCGCAAACTTCTAAATACAGAACTGAATTTAAATAAAGGTTCTCCTAGTTCAAAAAGCCCACATACGTTCTACAAGAAAGCATTCGCTCCCAGGGTGGAGTTTAGACTTGATGTTCTCCAAGGATTGATGATACTCTGCAGAACAAAGTAATGATCAAGAACTCAAATTCTGGGGTCATTAGGATAACGATGAAATTCTACACCTGCTTCCCAAGGATTTTCTCTTGGGAAACTTACTGAACCATCCATCTCAGTTTCTTCATACTGTCTAGTATAGAATGCAAAGATTAAAGGTTAAATGCAAAGATTCTGGAGTCAGACTGCCCAGGTTCACTGTTTATTTTTCATGTGATCTTGGGGAAATTACTTAACCCCTGTGGTCCTCAATTTCCCCCATCTTAAAAAAGAGGCAATAATAGTAACTTCTGCAAAGGCTGTGAGGACAAAATAAGTGAGTATGATTTGGGCATCTAGAATTGCAGCTGGCTCAATACATGCTCGCTAGTATCACTGTGCATCCAGATGACTTCGCAGATCACTTTAAATTATACAATTCTGTAATTTTACAGTTTATAAATTATTGTGCATCAACAGTGACCCATCTTCCCTCTGAGTCTGTTTGTGTCTTTTCTTTAAATAATTCTGAAATGATTCTCAAAGTTTGTCAGCTAAGAGTGATTTTTAGTTTTTAGATAATTAAATCCTAATACAAAAAAGAAATCACTTTTAATACAGCTGTCCAAACCGAGAGCAGACTTGGATGTGTACGTTTTCTGCTCCAGGGACTCATTTTGGGGTGGGACACCTGTGAAGGTGTCTTCTGTTACACAAGGACTATAAACATAGTTTATTAGTTTGAAAAGTCATTAACCACTAAGTTTTTTATAAAATCTTAAGTGCAATCCTTCTTCTAACCTTCCAAGCTGCTGTCTCTCAGAGTCTGTACTTGTTATCCCCCCTGCCTTGAATCCCCTCGCCCCACATAGCACTTCCTAGCTTCCCTCAGGTCTCTGATCCGAGGTCACTTCCTCAGAACGACCTTCCCTAACTGCCTTTTACTGCTCTCATCCATCTGTTTTACTAAATACCTATATATCACTCCCCTGATTATGAATTATAATGAGTTCCCTGTGTTTTATGTGTGTGTGTGTGTTTTGTATGATTTCAAAGACTTTGTTCAAGGTAGCATCCACAATACCTAGAACCATGCCTAGCATAGAGAAGAAGTTCAATTAAAAATTACTGAATGTGTATGAATGTGCTTCAGAGGTCCAAATGACCTCTTGGCCCCTTCTGGTTTTAAATGTCTGACTGTAATTTAAGGGACATAAAGGTAAACTGCTTTGTTACCCTTCCTCTTGGTACAGAACTAAAATCAAATTACAAGTACATCCATTTCAAAATGATTGCTAAACAAGCAATTTTCAGGATAATTCAATAAAGTTCCTTGAAAAATAAGGACATAAATAAATGCTTGTATTAAAAAAGAGTTAAGAAACTTCCTTCAGCTAAATTAGGTTTACTGTTGCCCATTTTCTAGAAGCCTCAGGAAAGCAAGACTAGAATAAGTCTTTGCCTCCTTCATTGCTATCAGACACAACATAAAGGGTATCTTGATAACAAGACACTCTGACCTGAACTATAGCCTAGAAGAGTGGAATTATGATGTATCATCCTGAAAAAAAGCACAGCTTTTGGAACCCAAGAGTGTCCTAGATTCTAACCTCAGCCTCACTGTTATCATGTCATACAGGGTGTGCTATTTACAGTCCTTATTCCTCAATCTCTTAATATTACAAAAAGAGAAAATAATAACCACCTTGCCTTCTGCCTGCTCAGCTCTTCATATCTAAATGTTACCTCTTCTGAGATATTTTCCCTGTCAACCCTGACCCCAATTGGAATAGACTCCCTTGTTAAACTCATGGCATCATGTAGCCTGTCTCTACAGTATTTATCAAAGTTGTAATTTTATTTTTGTCTGTGCTGTCATTTAATTAATTTATAATTCCCAATAATTTCACTTTTCAAGCTCCTTGAGGCAGGAATTATGTTTAATTTTATTTACCATTTTGCTCTGGACACAGCACACAGCCTGGCTCATAGCAGGTCCATGATAAATACCTGAATATGTATAAATGGATATTACGCAAAAAACCAGACTGACTCAAAATTTAAAATTCTTACATACAGAATTCACTATATTGTTCTTCTTTTCCAAATGTCCATTACTTTAGCCTGGTGAGCCCCATAAAAAATCTTAACTTCCACAGGAAAAAGTAGAAGAGCCTTTGGTCATTCATTAATTCAATCTTTCATGTTTATCACAAGCCACATCCTGCCATAGGCACTGAGGATGCAAAAATGAATAGTAGATGCGGCACAAATTCCACTTCTAACTGTACTAGCTTCTATTTCCTTCTGCTGCTGCCATATTATGGATTTTAGGTATACCACCAGTGAATACAGCTACCCAGTATAGTTCTTTTTTAGAAATGAATATAGAAGGGAAAAACAAGTATGTAAGAATGGTTAATGCTGGCCATGCTGGCACTGGAAATTTACTGTGCAGTGTAAGTTACCAGTTATTTAATGGACTCCACCAGCAGCCCCTCACACAGCCACCCACCTAAGCCTCTAAAATACACTTAATCAGTGAAAACAAGGCAGTATAATTGGGTCTGACCCTTGAGCAACTACAGCGCTGCTCTCTTCATAAATGGCCCCGCATTTAATTATTTAAAAGTGTCTAAATTTCATCTGCTGGGTATGTCTATGGGTAGTAGCTAATTAGGAAAAGTATCCTAATTTCAGAGAAAATAATTAGGATTGGGCATATTACAAAAACAATGAAAAAGGACATGTAATCTAACATGTGATTTTACTTTGTAATCTCCACATAATCTCTTATTAGAGTTATTAACACCCATGGGGAAAGAGTTCTTCACTATAAACAGAGACCCTCAGCGAGCAGTAACCTGAATTTTTTGGAACCTCATTCTTTAGAAGGAGGGTTTTCTTCCGAGCTTTTGAAGTTGCCCACAAGAGTTATGTCGTTGCTTATAACCAAGGAAACCACAGGAAACTTGGTTGCTAGGAAACCACTGAATTGTCTCCATGAAGATCACCACAGTAGGCTTGGCTTGAATAGAACAGATGCTAGGAAAATAAAATTATGAAGTTACAGTTACTTTTTTTTCAACCTAGGATGCCTCTTTAATTGCCAGTTAAATCTTTTCACCTAGGAGGCACTGTTTGTCATTTCTGAAAGACCATAACACAGGTAGAGCAGGGAGCCACGCCAGGGTGAGGGCGGGGCTGCAGGAGACGGGCACTGCATGGTGTGTGAGTCTAGGCTCCAGGGCATACATTTTTCCTTTTCCCAATTAATTTAGCTACCTAGAGAAGGGATGTAGTGACAGCTACTGTCACCTCAACTGAGGGATAGATCATTTAAACAACACGCACACTTGCAACTGAATATTTTCAGACCTATGACTTCCAACGTTCTCTAGTATGCTTTTATGCAGAGTAGAAGCCCATGCTTCTTTCCTAAAGATTTTAAATTGAATTTTGATGACTCAGTATAAGAACAAAGAAATAGCTAACCTCAGCCAAGTTTCTGAATCGTCCAACGTAAGTCCCTCTTAGAAAATAGGGCGACCCAAAGTTCCCTTCAAACGGCGTACTTATTTTCCTGTGACCTGTCCTTCCCGCCATGGTATTAGTCATGTATTTATAAACCTATCTAAACCTGTTTAGACTCTAAATATATTTCCAGCCCGTACCATCCCTGGAAAAAAAAAAAGGCTTTATAGCCTGACTGCAGCATCCCAGGAAGTGATATTTCTTTTTACAAGCCTCAAACCCAACTCTCTAAAGGTAATTCTTCTTTCTACTATTCTAGAACTATATTTACATTACTCACACTCTTGTCTTTCCCCAGCTCTGCTACCTCTATGTTTGCCAAGGTCACTTTGTCCCAAAGTTGCCAGCTCTTCCACAAAACCAATTTTTTTTTGTTTTTCAAAATGAAGTTATGGAATGCAATTCCGATCATCCTTTCTTCGGTTGGCTACGAGTTAAGTTTCTCAGCCGCACAAATTCACGGGTATGCCTCTCCAAGTGTAAATTTAGATTTTCAATTGATATTCAAACGGATAAAAATCTTCCATAAACTTTACCCTGTGAGCAGTGATCCTGTGGGACCACTGGAGGCTTGTAAATAAGGGGGATGATATAAGCAGATAATCACATCATGATAGATAACTCTGATGACTGGATAACAAGATGTGGTGTGAGATTACATTGGAAGTAAACAGCGTAGTTAAGAAACTATTTGTGTATGTCAGAACACACACAAGAAGCTTGTCTTTGGGGGAAGAAAAGCTGGAATATCACTAAACAAATAGTTTAAAAATATTTGCGAAGTCTATGGGATTATCTCGAATGCAGTCTCAGCAAGATGGCTGGCTGAGTGCAGCTCCTTCTGTACGGTGCTTCTGAGAAAAAATCTCGACATCTTCACGGACAAGATGAAAAACCTGGGGAGACTGCAAGTGATTATTTGCACAGTACTGTCGAAAGCAGTCCCTTAACAATGGCATATCCGTGAGAAGATCTATGGTGGCCTGTCCTTGGCCCTATCTTATATCCCTTCTGTAGCAACGGCTCAGATAAACATATAGATGACATGTCCAAGAAGCTTTAGTGCCACACAGATCTGAGAGGGATAATGACCACAAGGTTTCACAAAACCAATATTCTAAAAATGGGCAACTGCCTACAGAGATACTAACAGCTGTGGTGTAACGAACGGCTCCTACTAATAAGGTACTTTATATCCCTGTCTCTAGCCCTCACGGATCTCAGGCAACCTCAGTATCATTATTCTCACTCCAAAAATGAAGAAATTGCTGCTCAGAGAAGCTGTGTTAACTTGCTGGGAGTTAGTTAATTAGGGACAGAGCTGGGACTTGCATCCATGTCTAGTTAGCTCTTTACCAGTCAGATTGGTTAGTTTATGCTTTGAGAATAACAAGCTTGGGGACTTAATGCAGGCAATTTTATTATTCATTCATACTACCTGTGTAAGTGGGTCATGGGGTGGGGGGACCCTGGCAGATGACAGCTCCCGTCTCCAAGGCTGCAGTGGCAAAAGAAGGGAGTAAGGTGATTCGCAAACTCACTCTTACAGCTTCTGCCTAGAAATGACATGCTCCTTCTACTCACATTTTAGAAGCTAAAAGCTGGTCACAGAGCTGAATCTAAGTTACGGAGGGTGCTGGGGTGGGGGTGGAAGGTGAAGACTGTAATCCTATTGCTCTAGGCAGAAGAAGGGAAGTGGAACATTTGTGAAAGGCCCTGGTGATTACCGAGCCCCTAAGTCCAAGTTCTCCCCACTTCACCTTGTTGAATACTCAATAGGATGATGTTAAAAAAAAAAAAAAAAAAAAGATAAATGGACCTGTCTCCATTTCACTTAGGGTGAAAAAAATACAGAAATACAAATACAGCATAGAGTAAATCTGCCACAAGCAGAAGGCATAAAAATACTTAAGTCTGGTGAGAGCAGACCCTCTAAATGAACCATCTATGCCACGAAGCTGCACGAGTAGGTTTATTAATAGCATTAGAAAGTCATGATTCAGGCAGGCCAATAATAAGTCCCCACACTTTCAATCCAGGTGTCCTGCCAAAACTTTCTTCCTGAGCTCCCGGCCTCTTCATCTAACTAAAGACTGGTCATCTCCACTTGGCTATCCAGGGTACCTGGAACTCATCATTCCAAAATGGAATTCATTAATTTCTTGTCCTTAAAATACAACGCAGGAACATCCTCACATTTGCCTTATCTGAACTGACACAGCCCAGCCCAGGCCCCAAGTTAGAAACTTCAGTGTTCTCTGCCCTCTCCTCCTCTCTGCTTGAGACGTCTGCCCACCAAATTCATCTGATCTTCGCTCAGCAACGTCTCTCTTTGGCCTAAATTGTAGTTCCTTTCATCAACTTTCAGAACTACCGCCCTAGACTCTTAACTGATCTCCTGCCTCCAGTCTGGCCCACTCCAAATCATTCTGCATACTTCTGCCGGCGTAATCTAAGATGCTTCTTAAAATACGATCTCCCTACTTAAAAGCCATGGACTGGCTTTCTAAAACCCATAGAAAAAAGTTCAAGCCCAACTGCATGAAACAAGCAGATCCTGTACTTCTGGGCTCAACTTTTGCACTTTTACCCACACTTCACTGGCACGAAGCTACCAGCTACTCTCTGAACATACCGGTCACTCTGCTGTTCCATGACTCTGTGCCCTTGTATGTGCAGGTCTCTCCTTGGCACGAACACCTATCCCTTCACAATCCGGTGAATTTCCATTCAATTTTTAAAGATCCAACTCAAATACCGCCTTTCTCAATTACACTTCTCTTTTCAAACACCTCTATTATTATCCTCACCACACCATATTGGAATTATTTCTTTACAAGTCTATCTCCTCTGCTAGACTACATGCTGTGGTAGGAATTAATTGTCCTAGAACTTCACATGGGCCCTAAGGTTTGGGAAGAATTAGGATGGAGGTGAGCTGGAGAATGAAATGCTAACTGGATGGAACTAATGGTGAGGTTGGCAAATCGTACCGCTGGGTTAAATTTTTTAGGAACCAAGTAAATTGTGAAAATGTCCCTGGCAAAATAAAAAATAAAAGGTGATTATTAGCAGTATTAATACGTCGTCAAATGCTACTGGCCTATTGTGATTAAAATTCCCTAGTAATTAATGACATAAGAAAATAAGCTTGAGGGTATGAAATATTAGCAAGAGCAGACGGTTCTGAAAGAGCGTCTTAATAAACTGCTGGCTCTCTTCAGGTGGCTCCAGAACTCTGCCGATCCTTTATGACACTGCACCTACCAGCGCAAAGAGTTATGAACGTCTCAGGTAGCAGAGAGCCCAAATATTAACACCACACCTGACTGCATGCTCTTTGAGGGATTTTAAATTAGTACAAAGAAAAAGGTGTTTCCCTTGAGAGCTATTCTGGCATTTTATACTTATTGCAACTAGTATGTGAGACCAAAGCAACATGCTTTTAATAAAACACTCCTCAAACGTGGGAGGGGGTGTGTTTCATTACCCTGGTGATAATTCTGCTTTTTCTCCCTCCAGAGAGGAGAGGCTCTGAACCCCGCTGAGCTGATTAAAATAGGCTCGATGAAGCCCTATAACGAGAGCAGCACTAGCCATGGGGTTGCATAGATTTCCGATGGCAAAAGCCTGGGTAGCATTTCATTATTGAAGCTGCCTGACTGCTTTGGTTCAAACCTTTCCCCCAACTCCTTTCTTTCTCTGTTTCAAATCACTGCAACAAACAAATGAAACAATAACACAACAAGCAGCAGCGTGGGCTGAGCCCCGCATCACGAAAGACAGCTGCACAAACTCGCAGTCAAAACACCTATTTTTGAGGCTAACACAAACAAAGCCCGTCATGATTCCCCCCAAACCTGTCAAGACCAAGGGTGAGGTGCACTGCGTGCCCGGGATCTCCGTGCTCATGCTGGTGAAAGGTATCCCGCATCCAGGAGGAGTGTCCAGAGTCAGAGTGCCCAGGCACTCCTCTTATTTTGGCAGCCTACCGTTCTGTTTTCATCTTCTGCCAAGTTATCATTTCCCTAGCTGCATGGAGAGCCACGCTAGATTCCCCTTCTCCCAAAACAAAACTTCTCAGATGCTCTTAGAGCTACTTCATACGAAGGTAAATGACAGGAAGTGTTGCGGGCTCAGATGAAAACTTCCCCGTTCATTAAATTTGTACCTTCTCCCATTATTAAAAGAACTTCTAAATTTCCCCGTCTATACTTCTCTCATAAAAGTCCTTTTTTTAAAATTGAATGACTTGTTCCAAGCCACTTCATCATTCAATGTTTCATAAAAAATTGAATAGTATCTAATCCTCTAAGTTTTGCTAAAATTTCTCTGTGTCTAAAGTCAGGTCCAAGTCAGACGAAGAGCAGATACTTATACCGGAAACCTGTATGTTCTGCCTCACTTGATGCCTAAATCAACCGTTCTCAAATTTTAGCCTACATGACAATCACTCAGATTGTCACATGGAACTACCTGACACCTATGTGACAGCTACTGCTCAGTAGGTCCTGGATGGGCCTGGACGGGGCACAGGAGCGTGCATGCTGCTAAGCATCTCAAGGTGATTCTGCTCCACACACTGAGGACCACCTTCAAGCCAAAAAGAACAAAGCCCCAGCAGAGGTAATGTTTTCAGCCCCATCCTCACTAATCCTAACATCTGGTGTACCCTGATTGAGTGACTCAGCACACTCATAGATCCATCAAGCTATCCCACGTTCTCTGCCTTTTCTGCCTTAACTCTATGTGCATGGTGGGGCTAGCCTAGGAGTCTTGAACAGTACTTTGTTTCCAGCCCAAATGAGAACTATGCCTGGAATCTCAGCCCAATTTGCTGGGACACTGACACTCAGCCTAGTGTCCATCAGGGAGAATCCTGCCCCAGTCACCACTTGAATTTCTACCAAAACCCAGACAGAGTCCCCAAGAGAATGAAGAGGCCACTATGTATCTGAAAAACAGACTGAAAGAACAGGCGAGATCTACCATATCTGATCCCACTGGATGCACACCATCACCCAGCTTCTATATCCAAGCCTCCAGACATCTTGAGTACTCATCTGGACTGGCACCTTCTCTAACAGTTAGGTCCTCAGCCCTTCAACAGGATGACAGTTTTGGGGGTAAAACCACAGTGTTTGCCATGCTCCCCACGTGAGCAATTTTTCTTAGTGTATTTTACTCTGTTGCTATGATGTCATTGGCTAGACTCAGGGTCATTATAAGATAGATTCCTATGAAACTCTTTATCGTAACTACTGTTACTGATGTTGGCAAGGATGTTGTTCACTAATTTACCCTATTTCCTCTTAATTTCTCCTTTGGGAGAAATTCCTGTCTGGTCTTGATACCAAAAATAGACTTAATGCTCATGAGCAATTGATCTTTTTTTAAATCTCATGGACACTGAGTTTTATAAGAGAGAGGGCTTCTGTTTTTGCCTTTCACAGCCAAGAAACAGAGCCTATCTCCAGTATTATATGTTTTAAGTCACATTCCCAGCAACATTGTCCCTAGTTTTATTTTTCTATTTTCTTTCATCCAAATACGCTCTTGTTATATTTCTCACATCTCTTGTAGGCTGTTCTAATCTTTTTAAAAACAGAACTAAGGTTTACTCTCGACTCCTTCCTGTCCTGCTTATCTGGACCTAAGATAACAAAGTAACTCAAAGGCTAAGAATGACAAGTGGTCCTGTCAACACGCAGGTATTACATACCCACCTGATGCTCAGAAAAACTGCAACTCATCTGAGAGACTGTGAAGTAAGACAAAGTGCTTTCCCTTAAGATACTTATAGTGCAGCTGGGGAAGGAAAACTGGCACGTACAGAACAGCAGAGCACAATGCATAAGGGAAATGTTAGGGACAAGGTGGTTCATGCTGCAGGAGTTCAGAGATGAAGGAAATCAGTGAAGGCAGGAAGAATCAGACATTTTCCAGAAGAGAGAGGACTGGAGCTAGCTCTCAGGTCACAGAGAGAATTTAAGGTTTTGGATGGGAATGAGGGACATTCTGGACCAAATAAAGTCTGGGAAACGGAGTAAAGCATGCAGAGTATAATACAGAGTCCGGTGTGGAGAAGAGGCACAATAAACAGAAAAGAAAGTTGAGGTGAAACAGACGTGCGTCTGGATCCTGGCCTGACACAGGTAAATTCCTTAACCTCTCAGAATCTTTCTCCCGATTTGTAAGTCAGGATAATGATGTCTACAAAGAGTCTCACTTTTATAAAAATTAGAGATAAACTGTGAACCAGCTATACAACACCTAGCCCACCTTAAGCACTCAAAAGTTAGCAATTTCTGTGACAACGGTGATAAGCCTGGAGGTGAGATGCAGTGTCTCCAGCACACAGATCCCATCCCCCCACAGCAGCTGCTACACCCTGAGAAGTGGACAACTGCATAATTACACAGAGCTGGGGACAAGTGGTGGGTGGTCTCGTACGTCAGCAGATAACTTTGGACTTGATAGCGGAGGAATAAATGAGCTATTTAGAGTTACTGAACAGGGCAGTGACATGATGAAAGTAGTGTTTAAAGAGGATGAATGTGGTCGTGGAGGAAGAGAAGGAAGGAGAAAATCCTAGGGGCGTGGACAGTAACTAGAGGGCTGTTAGACAAAGTGACAAAGTACAGGATGAGGGAGGTGGCAGAGGACGGCCAAGGGAAGGTTTGGAAACACTTTAAAGAAAACAGTTCCTTACTTTCTTTAGAAAGGATTCTGTGACTGACTATCCAGGGGAGATGAATAAGTCAAAGGTCAAGTCTAACCATAGTAACTGTCCTGCAAACTTCCCGTTGTTTACCCTTATCTCCCACTAGATCCTGAATTCCATAAGGGAAAACAGCCCTTCTGTCTTGTTCACTAGTGCCCTGCATGGCATCTCAAGCATAGAAGGTAATCATGACATTTTTAAATGCCTTCCATTAATGAATAATGAACTCATGGATGAATTTTTTTCATGGAAAATAAACTGAATGAATAAACAAATAACATGAATTACCGCCACAAATAGAAATAGTGAGTATGCACTGAGCACTTTCTAGTGAGGATTTTATAAGACTTGATTTGCACTAAATATCTTATTTCAATCCTAACAAAATTCCTATAGAGTAGATACTTTCCTGTAGAGTAGTTCCTTTTTATCTGCATTTAAAAAGAAGCCCAGCAAGTTCAGGCAATTTACCCAAAGTTACTTAACTAGAACATGACAGAGCCGCAATTCAAACCTACACCTTCTGACGCCAACGCCTGTGCACGCAGTCGGGAAAGTGGGACTGGGCCTTGGAAAATAGAAAGTCCTGTCAGAAGAAAAGCAGAGGTAACGGAAGCCAGTTAACTTTTGTACAACTTGCACATCGTAAACATTTACTCTTCATGTCAACTCCACGGGTTGATACTCATTGAAGTTTAGGTTGACCTCCTACGGTGGATCAGCAAGGTCCCTAGAAAGACAAAAGAAGCCTCCTTGTTCTCAGGGACAGGAAAACTGAGTAGAGGAGAGCAGATGTGACAAGTGAAATAAGCCAAAAGACAACCGTGAAGGCTAAACTGCAAAGCCGTCCTTGATTAAGTGTGCAAGGAAGACGCAGGCTAAAAAGCGTTAGGATCTGGGGAGGGAGAACGGGCACTGCCATCTTCTTTGCTCCAACGTGCCTTGCGTTTTCTTTTCTGCGTATACACTTCCAACTCTGCTTCTCTGTTATAAGACTGTATAAAACACATTAGCCCATTTCACAAGTGTTTTCCAAAAAGCCCCCTTTCAAGGCATCTGATGACACTTTAGGACATGGTTTGTGCTCAAATTAAAGACTAATAAATACAAAAAGAACAGCACGTCATTTAAACTGCCCAACAAATATTAAAATTTTTCCCTTTCAAAACTTGTTGGCTCATTTTTAAGGCATATTTATATTTCTCCAAGGAGAGGCTTCTACCTTATAATTGGAAAGACTACTTCATAATTTAATAAATTTTATCTTCAGTAGAGTTCACATGCACTTCATTTAAATATCTCACACTCAATTCTGCCTCTTTGCTCTCAATTGCATTCCATTGTGTGATACGAAATATTTTTCCCTCCTCAACATTTAGCATCTTCAAATAATATCAGAGTCATTAGCTCTCCCTTTAGTTTCTGCTCAGTCAAGCTGTGTGTAATTAGCTCCTTTAATCTTTTCTTTGAATAACTCTTGCCATTCTCTTAATCAGTTTGTGCATTCTCTGAAGTTTCTTTCATTCACTGGCATTTGTTGAGCTGCATTCCATGTGGCTTTACAGGTGTAGTAAAAAAAACTATACAATACACTTGATTAACTACCCTGCAGAATATCCATGGGGAGTTTAGAGCTCCTGCAGGCTTACACAACATGTTTCACATGTGATGTGTGGGCTACCAGGCACACAAAAGAATTGAGATCAGAGGTCAGAATCCTCAAGCTCCCTTAAGTCGCCAACAACGACACCTGTAAAACTGTGACTCAGTCAGCAGCAGTTTTTAACCAAAAATAGTTATATTTTAACCAGAAATCCCTGTCCACACCCCCAGAGTCCACTAAGAAAGCTTTTAATGGGATTGAGAGAGACCAAGGGAAAAGCAAGGCAATAAGGGCAGAGAGACACAGACAACTCGGAAGAGTGTTCCAAGCACACATTTTAATGTTTAATTCTATTTGAAGTGAATCAACATACACTATACAAGAAAGATGCATAGGCAATAAGCTACCTGGTTGCAAAATTCATCACAATTTTGATCACCAGATCCACCTGATCTGAACATACCTGAGAGCAAGCTCCCAGAGACAGGAAATGAGTCTATCACAGTACCTACAAGAGGCTCGAAAATCAAAAAACACTTCTTGCATGAAGAAATGAATTCCTGGGTGGTAGCCAGGTTGAGACACTTTCCTTCCCTTATTGTCCACTCCCCTCCCCAAAGCTGTAAGTGACCCACACTTCAACAGAGCAGGAATGTTCTCTGATCAAAGTTAGAAAGTCGTTCCACCCACCTGACAGAACTCTCATGTATCGTGTGATTTTCATATGAGGTCCTGTGCGAGGCTGTGGTGCAGAAAAGAGAAATAAGACAAGGGCTCCAGTTTATAACAAGATTTAAAGAACAGATTAAAGATAATGATGGGGAAAATGTCACAATTTTGTACAAAATGAATTGCCCAATAAACAACAAAGGTCAGAGAAGAGAGAGATCACCAATTTTGACTGGATCCTAAGGACCAAGCAGAGGTCGCAGAGAAATGGGAAAAGGAAAGGAATATTCAGGCAGATGGGCACTGCGGCATGGGGGTCAAGGAAAGGAGATTTAAGACAGGTAGACAACAGTCTGGACCCAAACTCTACAGGTTTGCTAGTCATGTAACCTTAGACAATTTACTCAGTCTACTACTCAATTTCCTCTTTGGTAGATGGATGTAATAAATAACAGCCAACTGTGCTGAATGCTTACTGTGTGCCAAGCAAAACAGAAATGCCTTACATGAATTGACTCGTTCAATCCTCACAAAGCCCAGGAACTAGACTCCATGAAGAACAATCATTTCCATAAACTGCTTAGAATAGCGCAGAGCACATGGGAAACATTAGGACAGGTTAGGCATGACTATCCTGACAATATTATCACCATTTTGAAGATAATACAAATGAGGTACATAGAAGTATGTGATTTGACCAAGGTCACACAAACCATAACCAGAAGAGGCAGGATTAGAGCCAGAAAGTCTTTCTCCAGACCCAGAAACTCACTTCCTCACAGGGTGGGCTTTATTAACAGCCTAATAACTCCGATACGTCTGACAGTGTCCCAAGCACATGGAAAGCCTTACATATTAGTGACTATTTCTACTATTTCAGAGTAGATAAGAATTATCCAACTCTTGGAGACAGATACAATTCATTCATTAACTTAACTGAAATTTGAATATCTACAAATACTTGGCACTGGACTCAGTCATGGGGTCATAAGTAGGAATAAAGCATAATCCTTGCCCCTTAGTTGCTTACAGTACCTAAAGGAGGTTAGTTAAATTCATAAGGAAGTGACTCAAATACTCAGACAAGTGCTCTTCAGAAGTGATGTTACGGAAATTACCCCTGCCTCACTGAACTGTCACGACAATGAAGTTAAGTTGACATGTGTCAGATGCGTAGACTAGGACCTGGAATGAATGCATTAGCTACTGTTACCTTTACTGTTACCGTCATGCTCTGAGTGGTGGTGTGCACATAAAGAAAGGGAGAGCAGAAGTGGTAAACGGATGGCCTGTTAGCCAAATCCAGCTCCCTGCCCTGTTTTGCTCAGCTCACACAGTGGTTTGCCATTTATTTACTGACTAACGTGAGTAAGTTGTCAACATTTAAAAATTAGAAGATCACATAAAAATTCAGATTTCCAGTCTCTCCTGAAAAAAAAATCAAAATACAAAAGCAGATTTCTGCCTGGCAAACATGAGCAACAGTCAGGGTTTAACCAGCTCAGCAGGCCTGGATGTCCTCGTCCCCACGTACGGTGTGGAGATCAACTCGGAAGCGGCAGGCCCAGGGCACAACAGCTGGTGGACAAGGACTGATACGGGCTTGCCGGCCTGAGGACACGCAGAAACCCCCCTACAGAGCCATACCTTGCCTAAACATTGATTTGTAGGATTTTGGCCGCTGTTACGAAAGAATTTTTTTTTCCTATATCTAAGTGGATATTGCAAAATCTCTGAAGAGGTGGGAATAAAGGCACTGACAACCTTTTCTAATCCCACAAACTGCAGGCAAACCAAAGACTATGAAGCCTGGAGTCCCACTTAGAAAAGAAAAAGAGGGTTCTTCAACAAGTTAAACAAAGAATTATCATATGTGTACATTAAACAATATAAAACAGCTATTTAAACAAAAACCTATACAAAAATGTTCATAGCATAACTGTTGAGAATAATCAAAATGTGGACACAACCCAAATGTCCATCAACTGATGGACAGGCAAAATGTGCTATACCTGACTGTTACTCAGCCATAGGAAGAAATGCAGGATTGATACATGTGACAACACAGATGGACCCTGAAAACATTATGCTGCGTGAAAGAAGCCAGACACAAAAGGCTACGTATTGTGTGATTCCGTTTATGGGAAACACTCAGAACAGGCAAATTCATAGAGACAGAAATAGAAAGCAAGTGAGTGGTAGCCAGGGGCTGGGGGAGGGGGAAACGAGGAGTGATTGCTTCAGTGGACACAGAGCTTCTTTCCTTTCGAAGGAATGAAAATGTTCTAGAACTAGAGTGGTGACAGCAGTGAAACACTGTGAATGTCCTAACTGCCACTGAACTGTACACTTTAAAGAGGTTAAATGGTAAATGTTATATGTATTTTAACACAATTTTTCAAAAGGCATTATTCCCAGGACATAGGTTCTCAAGGTGTGCAGGATTTGTTCTCTTCTTTTCAAAGTACCATTGCTCAGTAAGCTTCTCTTACATAAACGGATGGCTTAATCAGCACTACGGGAATGGATATCAAATAATTAATTAACTGAAAGAAAGTATGACCTGACTACTCCTCACCAAAATCAGGTATCCTTGATACTAACAATATTTTCTGGCCAAGCAATCATTTGGAAATGTTTGCCAATATAAATGTACAAACTAATTCATTAAACCAGAGGACTTGAACCCCTCTCCTAAGGATGCAACAACCAACCATCACATCTCCAGAAACTGTTCTGACACAGGCAGACCCTGTGAGTCAGAAATGGGCAGAGATGGCTGCCTAAAAAGCAGGTGTTTTTGTCTATGCTTTACTTACAGTGCCACCAGATAAGAGCAATGTCTGGGAGCCCTGACTTTCCTAAGGACCACTCCACGCTGCATTAACACCCTTTCTATATTCAAAGATGGCCCTCCCATATTTTGTGTCTACTCTTTTTCATACTCAATATTCCTGTCTTTCAACTCTTTCCTTCTCTCCTATGCATTTCCACATCTCCATAGCATTAAGTAACCTGATTGTTTCCTCAACTTCTCTTTTTGATAGTTCATTGTTAGAAATGCAGCAGATTCCTGTATATTAACTTTGTATCCTGCAAATTTACTGAATTCACTGATGAGCACTCGTAGTTTTCTGGTGGCATCTTTAGGATTTTCTGTGTATAGTATCATGTCATCTGCCAACAGTGACAGTTTTACTTCTTCTTTTCCAGCTTGGATTCCTTTCATGTCTTTTTCTTGTCTGATTGTTGGGGCTAAGACCTCCAATAATATGTCAAATAAAAGTGGTGAGAGTGGGCATCCTTGTTTCGTCCTTGATCTTAGAGGAAATGCTTTCAGGTTTTCACCACTGAGTATGATGTTAGCTGTGGGCTTGTCATATACAGTCTTCTTTATGTTGAGGTATGTTCCCCTATGCCCACTTTCTGGAGAGTTCTTTCATAAATGGATGTTGAATGTTGTCAAAAGCTTTTTCTGCATATATTGAGATGATCATATAGTTTTTATTCTTCAATTTGTTACTGTGGTGTTGTCACATTAATTGATTTGCAAATATTGAAAAATTCTTGCATCCATGTGATAAATCCTACTTGGTCATGGTGTATGATCCTTTTAAAGTATTGTTGGATTCAGTTTGCTAATATTTTGCTGAGGATTTCTGCATCTATGTTCATCACTGATTGCCTGTCATCTTCTTTTCTGGGGTGATGTCCTTGCTTGGTTTTGGTATCAGGGTGATGCTGGCCCTGTAGAAGGAATCTGGAAGTGTTCCTTCCTCTGAACTTTTTTGGAATAGCTTGAAAAGGATAGGTGTTAACTGTTCTCTAAATGTTTGATAGAATTCATCTGTGAAGCCATTTGGTCCTGAACTTTAATTTGTTGGGAGTTTTTAAATTATTGATTCAGTTTCAGTACTGGTAGTTGGTCTATTCATATTTCCTATTTCTTCCTTGGAGATTTTACACTTCTGGAAATTGTCCACTTCCTCTAGGTTGTCCATTTCATTGGCATATAGTTGTCTCTGGTAGTCTCTTATAATCCTTTTTATTTCTGTGTTGTTGATTGTTAACTTCTTTTTCATTTTGATTTTATTGATTTGGCCCTCTTTCTTTTTTCTTGGTGAGTCTGTCTAAAGGTTTACCAATTTGGTTTATCTTTTCAAAAAACTGGTTTTTAGTTTCACTGATCTTTTCTAGTTTTTTGGTTTGGAGTGTTTTGGGGTTTTATAGTTTCTCTTTCATTTATTTCTGGTCTGATCTTTATGATTTCTTTCTTTCTGCCAACTTTGGGATTTGCCCATATCCAGGGGCAGTTATGGGGTCAGGGGGCCTTAAGGCAACGTGTCTGCTGGTGGGAGGGGGTGGGGCTGCATCCCGAGGCTAATGAACTACAGGGAGGATTCCAAAATGGCATTTGTCAGCATCAGGGTCCGCATAGGAGAATGAGCACCTCAAAATGACGGCTGCCTGTGTCTGTGTTCCCAGGGGGAGCTCCAGTTGCCTCCTGCCTCTCTAGGAGACTTGTCAAGATCAGCAGTTAGGTGTGATCCAGGCTCCTTTCAAATTACTTCTTCTGACCTAAGTACAAAGTGTGTGAGATTTTGCGTGTGCCCTTTAAAAATGGAGTCTCCATCTCCCCCAGCCCTCTGGATCTCCCAAAAGTAAGCCCCACTGGCCTTCAAAGCCACATGTTTCGGGTACTCATCTTCCTGGGGCAGGACCCTGGGGCTGGGGAGCCCGATGTAGGACTCAGACTCCTTGTTCCTTGGGGGAAACCTCCACAACTGTATCTATTCTCCCACTTGTCAGGTCACCCCCCGGAGCTATGGGTCTTGACTGTAGCACAACTCTACCCCTCCCACCCGTCTTGTGGTTTCTTCTTTATATCTTTAGTTGTAGAAGATCTTTTCTGGTAGGTTCCAGTCTTCTTCACTGATGGTTGTTCTGTAAATAGTTGTAATTTTGGTGTGTCCATGAGAGGAGGTGAGCTCAGGGCATTTCTACCCCCGCCACCTTGGGAACTCCTCCCAATAGTAGACTTTTTCTTAAAGATATTGCAAGAAAACATCCATATAATCAGGTGAAAAGTGATAGCACTGAGAAGAGATAAGGAAATTTTACTAAAGAAATATAGCAGAGGTCAGGTTTGTCTCCATCACTTGGTAGTGACTGGGACATACATCTTTTCGGAGGAAGGTTAATCCTATTTGGACATACATGCACCACTCATACTTTACTGCTTTGTCATTATTTCCTAAGCATTTTTCATGGTATTTATCAACCTCTAGTATAGAAGAAGCACCCAGTGAATTTGTCTTGAAGTTTCGTTTACACGGTGAGCAGTCTATTTGTGCACACTTCTTTGTGGTGGCTTAGGGGTAGGCTTATAGAGATGAGGGTGTAGGCTGAAGTATACCCAAGCCATGTCTTAGAAATGTACTGGTGCCACAGAGAGAACACTACAGAGACAAACAGGAGACACAGCCTCAAATGCATCACCTTACCTCTTTGTATCTCAGCGTCTTCCCCTTTGAAATGAAGGAGCTGGACAAATTCACCTCTAAGTCCCACCTACCTATAAAGTTCTATGACCTTAAGAAAACGAGAGGGCTTTTCAGCTGCCCGCAGTGTATGAAAAATCAACAGGCTGTGTCTTCCTAAGGCTGTGGATAGTACACAGTCTTAGAAGCATCTAATGAGACTTTTCTTCTAGCATATTTTTGAGATACAAAAGATCAGTAGTGACACGAGGGCCACCCACAAAAGGCCTACATGCTCTCCTTTAACAAACACTGACTTCTGAATGTCAAAGAAGATGACAGAGGTGACAGCCAGGAGGAGAAAGCAATTCTCTAAAAGGCAATTCAATCTAAGTGTGGCGCTTAAGGTACATCCATGTGTGGCAGGAAATCATGTATTCTCTGTAAGCTGTTTATACTTCAGTTTTACAGGACTGAGAAAGTAAGAAATCACTTCAGGACATATCATCTAAAGTATTCAGCAAAGAGAACTTTAAAACTTGAATCCTACAAATGTACAGGTACCACTAAAGTTTAAAATCCTGCTTTATCAACTCAAATGCCTGCATGTTGTATTTTTATAAACATGGATGTTTTTCAATCATCTCCTTTCTGCATATTCCTCAACTACAAATATCTTATCCATAACAGAAACTTCCTCATGTTTCAACAGCAGGTTGACAGCCAAAATAACCAATCTAAAAGTCTAAACCTAAAAAGGATTTCAAAATCCAAGTTATAAAAACTTGTCTAGAAAGGTGAGCCTGTTTTTATTGTACTATAATACTAGAAACGATCTGCTCTTCATATTTATATTTTATGCTGCTATTCAATGCAAATTAAAAGCAGCGTTTTACATTTCATTAAGAAAACTGTCATTATTAATATGACTGTAGACTTCTAAAGAAAAGAGGAAATTTAAAAGATTCATGTTTATAAAATAATGCTTCTATACTTCTCAAGTAAATGTGTCATTAAAAAAGATTTTATAATCATAAAAAATGATGTCTCCCAAAGTTGAAATCAAAGAATCTTCCTTGAATTTCTGTGACGATAACTTACTAAGATAGAAAAAAATGTTCTTAAACAAATCTTAAGCAATATTAAAAATAAATTACAAACCAAGGCTTAGCAATTTTAGATTAATCAGGTATTTAGCTAAAATAAATAAGAAGGAATCTCTTCAAGTGCATTTCTCTGAATGTCCATGTTTCCATGGCAACTATCTCTTTTCCTGCTTCCTAATACCCTCATCAATCAATATTTTATGATAATTGTTTCCATGGAAATTTGAACTTAGCTACTTTTCCCGTAGCCTAAATTGCCACCTTCCCCAAAAGTGAACCAAAAATATATAATTTTTCAGCAAAGATTAATTTAGATTAGCCAGTACCTTGGGACAAATTATTTTTAAGCAGTTTATTGTCATTTTGTGTTTCATTTCACCACCTTCACTGCCCCCAGCTTCCCACTCTATCTACTTCTCCCCCTGCCATCCTCCCGTGTATTGACACATTCTTTTTTCTCCAGCTTGCAAATCTGTCTCTTCCACCCTCAAAGCCTTTCCCCACAAAGTTACAGGCTATATATAGTAACCAGAACACTCATATATTCCAACTAAAAATTGCAACAGACCTTTTCCTTCTGGAAAAAAAATGTACGTAGACACGTTAATCAGTCGAGCTTGATGTATTTCTTGAGTGCTTGCCCTGTGCGTTGCAAGCACTGAGCTGAGCACAGGTTAGTATGATTAAGCGTAGGTGGTGGCATTTACTCCAAAAGAGTTCACAACCTTGTAAAGGTGTAAGGACATGAAACAAACACTCCCAGAGTACAAAATGTACAGGAACACTGCATATCTTAATCAAGAATTTCACAGTCCTGCTGGATAAACACACAAATACCTAACACACACACAGACACAAGCACAAAGAAGCATGGAATAAACATTGTAACAGAGATTTGCACAAAGAATTAAAAGACAGTAAATCTGATTTTTAATAATGATATGAACAGAATTCCACCCTAAATGGTTTAAATGAGAGAACAAAGGGCTATGTATAAAGTTGATACTTAGCTTTCTCCTGGAAGTTTTTTCTGACCCAGAATCTCACTGTCCCCTAAACTGAGATTAACTTGGGTGTCACTCTTTTATACCCCATACCACTCTGTTATAAATCTATGATGATTTATCATGCTCAATTTTAGATATTTTCTTTTCTGTGCTCTTACTAGAGTTGTCATCTGGGAGAACAGGGAGTACGGTCATTTCATCTCCATGCTGCTCCATATAGTGTCCAAATATAATGTGTCTTAGTGCTATAATATATATCGTTATAGATATATACATATACATATATGAAATAAATATGCAGCCTCTACTGGAGAGACAGAATCATAAATAATTAGAGATATAAAGAATTGGTACAATGCAAAGGTAATTGCAGCAAATGCTAAAAGCAGAAATACAAAACTGTGCTAAGAACAGAGTAGGAATCAATCCCAGGATAATCAAGGAAACTGTCTTAGTGGACCAGCTGACAATCTGAGTTGTCCTCTGAGGTTTGTTTAGGATTTCATCCTACAGAGATAAGGCAGGATGGTGGGACACACTGAGTGGCAGCATGGAAGCAGGAAAGAAACAGAGCATGCTCAAAGAAAGATGGGTTTTGATTGGTTAGAAAAGACACAGTAATGGGAAGAAGGCTGAAAAAGTCAATTGAACTGAGGGTCAGAGCTTGACTGCTGATGGACTTCCAACACCCAAAATTGAACAGATGATAGGGAACCACGTAAGGACAGAGCAGGGAGTTAACACAGTCAGTCACCAAAAAGAAAAAAGCCTTATCTGGAAATCATTCTTAGAAGGCTGCTTGCGTTTTCCACCTACAATTTGTCAAACAATTCTCACTTCATTTGTCAGATGGTCCTGGTATCCATCCGGTCCTGGCACCTGTCTGTACAATTAAAAGCTTTATTCACTACCTATCTTATAAAAGAATGGAATTCTCCTAATTTAAGACTTTATGAAAGCAACATAAAATGGAATTCAAAGTGACTTAGACACACAACCTGTGAAGTGAAATCTAGGTACAGTTAACCAAACAGTGAACTGGACATAATACCTACTATCTACAAACCATAAAAAATATACTTATGGTTCTGGTATTAAGGAATTGGTCAAACAATGGGAAATTTCTATGTCTCGATCCCATTTTGGATTTTCCTTTTCTGTGATCCTGGATTCTTGAGTATCCCATTATATCCAATATCCCATTTCAGTCTATATTATAGTGATTTTACATAAAAATATGGTTGGTGTTAGGGATTATGTTTAAATAAGAACTTTCCATATTTCCATCTTTAGTTGTTCAGTTATTAATTAACACAGCAGAGCATATATTATTTCCTCAACCTAAAGACGCGCATTATTGTAAGATACAGAATTACTTTAATATCCCTCCACCCCACACCCAGGGAAAAATAGGACATTAACCTCAACTGTAAGATCAATTCCAAATTCAGAAATCTTAAAATATAAATTTTGAAAGGCAGAGGGAGGATTGAGTGCGCTTTGATTTTGAAAAGTATGGTAAGCCATTATCTCAAAAATCCTATCTGCTCTTCCCCAACTCTGCTTCCACGGTTCTAGCTGTCTGTTAATTGCGACAGCTGCTGCACAAATCTCCATGGAGGGCTCCTCTTCTCAAACGCTTACTCAGCAAAATGCTTGCTGACTCTTATTCTGTTTCCCTGGGAATTCTTCACTGGTTTTGAGTTGTATTTCTCTTCTGTGTTATTCTTTCCATGAGAGTTCTCTAAGCCGTGCTGCACTCCTGGCTTTTTTGTGGGGCGGTAACAATTCTAGATACAGCCCCTTCCAGGCACTGGCTTTTGGTTGCTGTATCTTATGTCTTCCCTAACTTTAGCAATTCAATTATTTTGTGTGTAGATATCACAAAATAAAAACAGCAGCTAAAAATGCATCAAATGCTATGCTCTGAACAACAACAAATTACATTCATTTTTTTCCTGTTAAATTTTCACAGAAACCTTGTGAAGTTCTATTAGATCAAGTAGCATACCTAAAATCATGCATCTAGTTAGGAGTCTGAGCCAAGATTCATGTTTAAGACTTTGTAACTCCAAAACCAACATTCTTAAATATTGGGTTTCATGAGCTGTGCCTTCAGAAGACTTGTTGAGGAAGGTAAACAAGAGATATAAGGGACTGAAAAGCAGAAATGGACATGAAGCTATAACTTTGTGGTCAGAATGAAGAAAGCCAACTAGTATTTATGTGCAGAATTATATTCCGCAGCTTTTAAGGAATATATGTATCCACCTGGAACTTTCCAATTCTATTTACATTTTTCTGAATGTTGACACATCACATCTACATTAACATTTCAACAAAGCTTAGTGCCAAAGTATGGTAGTTAAATTCAAAGGCAAAATCAGTTTTGTTTACTCAACAGAAATACTACCAATCATTTCCTACTTATGCTGGAAATAATTTGTTTTTGAACACTCAAGAATTTGTATAAAAAAATACTACTCAACAATTTGCAAGGCTTCAGGGCAAGCTTTTTCTTTCCATGTAATCAGTGATACAAAAGTAAATGTAGAAAATTATATACTTGAAAACAGCAGATTAAAAGCACATTACAGCAGAACAGTTCTTATGACAAAATAAAAGTTAATTCAACGTGTCCAATACATATCTCTTTCTAATTTCCATCTACAGGACTCCAAAATGAATAGTTAACCTAGGAAATGGGGGAGCGGTAATCTCATTATTAAGTACAACAAAATTAATTAAGGATATGAGAACACCCATCATCGAAAATGAAAATTAAATATTTGGTAAGGAGTTGGATGAATAAATAAATGATCAAATCACTTATACATACTCTATTTTTTAAACATACAAATTACTTATACATATTTATTTATTTCATTTTAATTTTTGCTGCTGGAAGGAAGAACAAGGGCAGGCAAAAGAAGACTGGATAAGCCATTCGTTACAACAAAAACTGGATGCAGTTTTCCCGAAGTAAAAAGTGTTAACACGCATATGTACGTAAAGCCAACACAAGGCTGTCACTTTGTACCTTTTTGTACTTAAATGACAGTAAAACTCTAACATTTAAGTGGAGTATTAATATTGAAGTCTAACCCCAATAACTGATTAATGGTGAAATTGGTTAAGCACATAATCAACACTTGTATTATTACTCACTGAATATTTACCTCTTAAAAACTGCATTGTATAATGAATAAGACACTGGACTGAAGGAGAATTAATAAAATGGCCACACTTAGGCTAACAGGTTGCCTACCTTATGCTTGCTCTTAAAACGGTCAACTAGCCTGACTGACCAGTTGCTACTCACAGCTCCAGGCCCATTGTTAAAATAAAGCTATTAATTTTACTGTTTCTACTTTAGTCCAGTAATCGAAAGTAATAATCATGATTAGTCTCTGAGTTGTACTCCAGGGAGAAGGTCACGGGACTGTAACCTTACAAAGTACTCTGAATCACCAAGAAGACCCCGCCTTGGGCGCTGTAAGATAAAGAGATGGAAAGAGTGACAACCACTAGCCTCTAAAGACCTGGTCTCCTGGAGACACCATGACGCCACTCTGAGTCTTATGAGAAGGAAATAATTCTGTTGATTGTTATCGATGCTTTATAGTTTGAGCGATGGCTGTATAACCACCCTACCCCACCCCCAGGGGAGGTTCACAGCTGTGAAGGCACTAGCCTGCTGTGAGTCCCCTTTGCCCGGCAAAGCAATAAAGCTGCCTCTTGTCTTCTAGGCCCTAAGACCCTGTCTCTGAGTTATTTGGCTCGTCAGGGATGGGGGCCAGTCTTTCGGCAACAGGACCACGAATCTGAGAACTGGATTTTAGTCTCCACTCCACTTAGACCAGCTGAGTGACCAGGACAAGTCTGATTTACTACTCTGACTCCCTCTTCTGTAAAGAAGGAGGTTGGACTAGGTCGCACAGTGATTTCTAAAGCCTCTTTCATCACTAACATCCTATGATAATATCATGTAATCATACTACAGAGAGTCAAGAAGTATAACAGCTCCTTCATTCACTGGTACTTTACTGAAAAAAGAAGGGCCACGTACAAAAAAGACACCCTAGACTCAGATAATGTTTTTTGTTTGGTTTGGTTTGGTTTCCCCTTCATTATAAATCTAGATCATCAGTTATTTCCCAACCCAAGTTATTCTAATTTGAAATACACCCACCGCATAGATTATTTCAACAATTCCAAATAGCACATTTTTTTTCACATTTTAATATTTCTGAAATCAGGACGTTACATAAAATTGATGATGATTTATATTCAGTGATATATGGTAATAGTAACTCAAATATTTTGCTCCATGAATGGAGGAAATAATAAAAGATTAATGTGAACTAAGAACAAGTTGATTTTAGTCTCTAACAACTTCATTTCTATTAATGAAACAATTTCATGTTTAAAAACTAAATTTAATATATTATTCTTGAAATCTAGTATATGCAAATGCTGGACTTTGATTTTAAATATTTAAAGAAAAACTTCTATACAGAAACCTAAAGAAGTACATAAAGTGCTTTAAATGTTAATAAGAAAACATTATTAGCAAATTACATATTAATTATATTCAAGAGCAACCAAAATGTCTACCTTATTCCCAAATCCATGTTTCAAAGTTGTATGTGAGAAAAGCAAAAATAATTTAGGGGGAAAAAAACTGCAAAATTTTCTGGAAAGTGTTGTGTGTGTGTGTGTGTGTGTGTGTGTCTTTTTGTTATATAGCCAATATTTTATAACTTTAAATGGAGTATAATCTATAAAAGTACTGAATCACTATGTTGTACATCTGAAACTAATACAATATTAGAAAGTGTTTTTTTAACCCTTGGATTCTCCAAGAGATACCAAAGACATAAATCTCATTCAGAATATTTTTTAACCAAATGCTACTTATAGTCAGGAGTTGGTATTCAAGTTGAAATAGATGGCGTAACAGTCTAATAAAGAAAGGGGACTAGAACACAAAATGCAAGAAATCAATAAGGCATATGCTCCTACAGAGTTCCATATTGGCAGCAGGAAAAAATAGACTTCAGAGTCCCAGAACTCAGCAGACCACAAAGACAAGAACCAGTGAGACAACTTTTGGTAAGTGGTCTAAGGAGGAAGCTTATCCTGGCTTCCCTTTGGATTTATCCAATGGTAAACACCAGCAGGAAACCAGAGGGCAGAAGAGAGACACGGCATGGATATTTCCTCTGCATGTCCTTCTTGCTTTGGGCTGCTTGCTTTTCTTTTGTCTCTTCTTTTCTTTTTTTTTATTTTATTTATTTATTTTTTCAAGTAGTCATGACCTTCCATTTCCACAACTCCTTCGGGTGGTCCTTCTCTTCAGCTTCAGCTTCAGCTCATGGCTCCACTAACACTTCTTGCCCCTTCAGGCCTAGGTTTCCCACTGTTGTTAGGCACTTGGTGTCTCATAGATCCTTGCTTTGTCCCCTCCCTTGACCATACCTCTGTAACGAGTTCCTTCACTAGCATCTCCTCATTACAACCATTCTGGGTTGAATTCTGGTTTTGCTGGGTCTCTGACTAACAAAGGCTAGGAGAAACCTAGGTGAAACCTCAAATATGAATAATCTTGAGGGGTACGAAAATCTAATTCTGTTTAATTATACCTCGAGATTTTTTTCACGAGTTACCTCATTAGTGTCAGGAAAAAAAGGCACTGACTCAACTTTGGGTAACTCTATTGTTGTCAATCCTGACCTTTCTCAGACCTCATTAAAACGTTCGGTATTGACAGTTCCAACTCATTCGAGAGGACTCAGAGTAGTTAACATACTGGATGTTCTTTATGGATTACTCTCGCAAGAGCATCTTCTATAAAACTGTCTGCTTCTGGGTTTGGCTTTAAGAGTTCATTTATTTTAAAACATGTAGAAACTTTCTACTTTGCAATTTAGAAAATGAACATACCAAAAGGGAAAAAATGAATACTCCTTTACTCAGTGTTTTTTTTTTTTAATAATTGCTCTATTTGGGATATAAGCTAAGCTTTTATAGAACTTGAAATAATTTAAATTAAGTCATTCATGCATGATAGTATTTTAGATAGGTACAGTTGTGCCTGGAGGGCTTCTGAGACCTCAGGGGCAGCACCTGGGGAAAGGAGGCTGGAGCAGAAGTAAAGGAATGACAGACGTCACACGAGAACTACCTGACAAGTGGCCAGACACACTAATGAGCGCCTGGACCATAACCCCTTACTCTCCTTGTGTGGTAGGCTTAGTAGCTGAGTGACTCATTAGCCAGGGACTTAAATAATTTTTTCTCAGGACTCAAGGTTTTCAGAATTGGAGAGGCATCCAGGATAGTATGTAGCATGAGGTCAGCTTGGTTGTCGGGAAGGGCAAGGTCATAGCCGGTGCTTAGGAAACGGGCTCCAGATACTCCTATAGACTCACGCACCTAGGAAACCAGCCAGAAGGTTGTAAGTCAGATGCTCCTGGCTCCCAGATCTCCATAACTCCACTTATACCACTTGGAACATTTTGAAAAATAAAGTCTTGTTCTCACAGTCATCCAAATGTCAACCTTCATAAAATTGCTAAAAAAAACAGGCTGACATCACGAGTGTCTGAGGGTTCCCCACCTTGCTTTTTTACAGCCTTTTGTTACCAAGGCCTAAGATATTAGATATTTTTATTCCACGTCAAAGCAAGATTCTCATGACATCCTTTGTATACTTAGCATTTGCACAGTTCAAGGCAGAAACCCAGGTCCTCAATGCTTATTTAATCTGTTGAAGCTTCCCTGCGAGAACAAGTGTCCTTTCATCTTCCCTCACACTCACTCACTCATTCGTGCACCTACCCAATTATTGCTTTATTTCAGTAAACCTTTCTCAAGTGTGTGATATATGCCAAAAAATATACTACAAGGTACATCAATAGATGAGGCCTCTGTCAGGTTCCTAGCTTTGAGGACTTGGGTTTCTGTATGAAGGTAAGTATTTTGTACAACTGAGAATATGACATGGAGGAGAGCTAAGGACTGAGTACACAGGTGACAGGAGTAGCTAGTACTTTCTGGAAGACATTAAGGAAGACTTCAGGGAGAGTGATACTGGAGTCGAATTTAAAGAATGAATAGACATTCTCTGTGTACAATGAGAGAAGCGTAGGCCAATTTGTTGACACAGAAGGTGCAAAGGCTTGAAGGCAGAAAATAGTTTTTTTCCCTTGTATCTTTGGCCCCTAACTCTTACTTCAAGGCAACACCTCTGAGATGGTCACGTTAGCTTAGAGAGAGGAGTGGCAGCACCCTAGGGAAGACTGTCTCACAGTCATTACCAAAAAGATCCCAGCTGGAGACTTCTCTACAGAAATAAACACCAGCCCAACCGCCCAATTGTTAGAATAAAGATTCTCTTCCAGTTATTTATAAAATGTTTGAACTTAATTTAAAAAAAAAGAAAACAATCCTTTAATTCTTAAAACAGAGGGTTGAAATATACAAATGTTGGGCTATGATTAATTATGAGATGGATCAAATGTAAGAAGGTATGGACGTTTGAAACAGGTATTTATTTTAATTCAAGCTTCAGGAATACCTCTGCAGTATGCTTCTCGTTTATATGCATTTGATATTCTTTCATGACTGGAAGAAATAGGAGTGGACATTGGACTATTGTGTCGAGAATGTGCAGCCAAAGAACCCTATCATCCATCATGTGGTCTCAATAAAAAGACCTGAGAATTGCTGACCCATCTATTATTCTCTGTCCTTCCTTAAATTTATGGACTTTAGCGTACTATTGTCCAAGGACACTTTCGCAGGTCTACATTCTTATAAATAATTCTAGGCACATTGAGAGAAACTGATTTCTTCCGTCTAGGAAATTAGAAAGGAAGAGAACATGCAAGGAGCTTGATCTGGGTTAAATAAACACGATGTATTTTCAGAATCATCTTAAGCACCACATATTATAACTCAACGTCGGGGCAGGTTGACTATTTTTTTTGAAAACTATTCTTATCAAAAATACTGGATATCATTCATATAAATAGAGCTGTGTCTGAAAACTGTTATATCATCCCTGATTCTAAGACCATTTATAAAAACATTATCCCTTACCATTTGTGTGGCTTCAACAGTTGAACAGTATCAATAACCAATTTTTCACTGACCTAATCATTTCCAAGCTTTGCACGGGGTCATTTCAACTCATTATTATTTGTTAGATTCCAAATTGAAATCCTTTCGCACATGAAGCGCTCTGAGGTATTCAGCTAAATTTTGATCAATACATAAAATTATATTTTGTTACAACTGAGAAGCAAATTGTTACAGTAAAATATTTCCTATAATTCTGTCAAGAATGGTCTGCCCTTCCCTCTTTGCTTAGTTAAATCCTGCTCATCATTTCTCTTGATCAGTGAAGCCTTGTCTGGATTTCACTGATTTGCTCAAATCCTTATTTTACTTTTTCTCATCGAGTTGTACACCTTCTTTGTACTTGTCATACAGATGTACTTTTACATTTGTTTAAATGATTATTTGATTAAAGTCCATAAGCTCCAGGAGGACAAGAGCTGTGTTCGTTTTTTCTCACCACCACATCTGCAGTGATGAATGAATGAATGAAAGTCTGTTAGACAGAATGGTGTGGCAGGTCACAGAGTTGAGTTTTAAGGACAGTAAAGCTTGTTGCAGTGAGAAGCTAAGGAGCTGGCAACAAAGAAAGATCCCAGATCTGGAGAAGCTGCTAGAATTTTGACTGTGAGTAAGAAAGAAAGTCAAGACAGTGAAGAGTTGTTGACAAAGTTGACCAGGACACCAGCACAACAACCAGGGGTTGCTTTTGTAGACACTGTGAGTCATCATCACACTACAACCCTGAGTGCGTTGCACTGTAACTATTACTTTGTGGTTTTCAGTCTTCCAATTCCCTCAAGTGTGTCACCCAAACATACAGCTTTCAATTGTATGCTATAAACATAAAAAATTTTGAGAATGACTCCTTTAAGTTTTAATATCCCCATTAAGAAAATGAAGAAGTTAGAAAAGACCAGTGCTTCCCAACCTTGACTACACAGTAGAATTACCTAGGAAGCCGTCAAACAAACAAACAAAACCCAAACCAGAGCCCAGGAACCAATTTAGCCCAAGTCAAAAATCCCTGAGTGTGGGGCCCAGACCTGGATTTTATGGATTTTATTTTCAGTCTCCAGCAAGTCCAAGGGATAGCCAAGGTTGAGAACCAATGAAATAAATCATTATCACCTTCCCTTCTTGCTCTAATATCTTGTCATGCTGATTCAGTAAGAAACACAAGAGACTCATTTCCATCTTCACAGTTTTGTGAAGGTTTTAAGTTTGGTCTCTTTCGAATCCTCACCGTGCAAAATCACAAGGGCACAAAATGAATGCTATCTAGGATGAGGCAGCTGTGCACAGATAAGCTTCATGAGGTCTGAGCTGATCAATGTTTTAATAAGGTCAGTGTACAGACTAGCTGCACCAACAGAACTGTCAGCTACCAGACTGTGCTATACGTGGGAGCGCTGCAAAAACACCCACACGCTTTAGTCACCTCTCATCAAAAGGGCTCATGCCTGGAATACAGAGATCCAGGCTAATAAACATGTTCTTCACTGCACTCAAATGAGGATGTGAACTGTAACCCAAATAATCAACAGCTTTAAACAAGTAAGTGCATTTCATTGGATTTGCAATGAATAATGCAATCCAGATGACAGAAAGTTTTCGTTTTAGAAGCCTGTTAACACAAGTTGGTTTTTGCTTCTCATACCTTAACATTGCAGGGTTTCTGAAAGTTAACCTTGTCTAATATCCTGCCAAATTTCTACCTAAGGTTAAAGTTCTAGCGTACTTCATAGACTATGATCTATCCTCTGCTTAAACACATCCCCTCACGAATGAGCCCGACCCCCAAGTGTCACCAACCTTCCTGTTATCTCTATTTGTTAGGGCACTCTTTGGCAAACTTAGAAGAGATTTCCCTCATCTTTAACATCGCCTCTTCCTCCTGAGTCGCCTGAAGTCACGCAGAACAAGTCTAACTTCCTACACTGTCTGAAAGTGTTTTAAATTCTTGGAAGAAAGCTGTACAGAATCTCTGAGTTGTCTCCCCCAGTGTATCTTTCACAGCCTCTTCTGTAAATGCTCCAGGATGCTGACGCGTGGAATGCCGTTTTTGTTTACATGCTATAACTACCACAGCTCCCGTGATCAGCACCCAACAGTTTGTCTGTAGAGCAGAAAAATACATTTTGTAAAGAAACCCAGAGCATCTCCTGCTTTTTATTTTAATCAAGATATTACAGTGTTTGATTTGCTTGCTTAGACAAAATTATCCATTTTCCATGTCTCAGGAAATGGAATATTAATAATTTTCAAATGCTAAAATGGCCAAAGTATTGAACATTTTGTATACCAGATGAATAAGCAACCCTTACCTCTGCCCCTAAAACAAGCAAAGACCCATTTGGAGAACCAAGTGTGATCACTTTTAAATTGCTTCCGTATGAACACCACTATTATGTCCCTCTCTCCCTGGAGATAATTAAAAACTTCTAAAACAGATATTCATAAGCAGTAAGAGGATATTGAAAATCTCTCTTCTTTTTTTTGCAAACACAGAACTCATGGTTTCCTCTAGTGTATTAGCTTACAGAAAATAAGATTCAATGGACGTGGTAATAATATAATCTTTCATTAATTTCAAACAATGAATATAGTTAACAGCACTGCAACAAAACTTTGAAGAAAAAAAAAGGACAAAATCTTAAAATTGGACAAAAGGTTAGAGACTTTATAATTCAACCTCCTCTCCATCCTCTTCTTCATGAAATGAAGTCTTTACTCTTGGTGGGAGGATAATCTGAATCATGTTCAGGAGACATCAGGTATTTGGTTCCTTCTTCAGAAAGCATGAGCTCTTGAATAACCACTTTCCCATGCTTTAAAGAACAGTATTGCAATAAAATAATAAATGTTATGTTGAAAATCAGTTTCAGTCAATATCAAGTCTGAAGACAGTAAGAAATCACAATATTTAGTCCATCCCACCCAGTTCGTTCCTCTCCACTCGAAATAAGATTATAATTTGTCATTCTCACATTTTTCCGGAGTTCACACCTCGGGTGATAGACACAACTTAGTCCTCATCGGGTGAATAAACAGGCTCCTTCTCATTTTCAAGGGATGGGTTCTAGCGCTTTCTTAGAAAAGGGCAAACAACCTAGTTACAGCTGACAGAGTATGCTGCCCACTTCCACCTCCACTCTTGATGGCACATCAGTGATGCTCTGGTCTTTTTCTTATGTCTCTTTTACCTACCAATCTGTCTCTTAATGAGAAAGATACCCCTCTTCCAGGCTTAGAAAGAGGGAAAAGACCAAGCAGGGGTAGCCTTGCAAGCAAGAGGCACTGACCTCACACTCAATACTTAAGAATCCAAACATCATAATCTCCTACAGCTGAAACAACAAATTTAATCATCTAAGCAGCACTGTCCAGTAGGATATAATGTGAGACACAAAAGCAAAGCACATATGTAACTGTAAATTGTCTAGGAGCCACATTAAAATAAGTAAAAGAAATAGGTAAAATTAATTTTAATAATCTATTTTACTTGGCCAAATATATCCAAAATATTATCATTTCAAGATATCACCAATACAAAACTTACTGTGAGATATTTTACATTTTTTTCTTTTATACTAAGTCTTCAAAAGCTGGTGTGCCTTTTACACTTATGTCACATCTCAGTTTGGACTAACCACATTCCAAGTGCTCATGGTTACATACATGGCTAGTGGCTACCATAATGGAAAGCACAGAGAGGGTGCCACATCGCTCTGAATGTTCTTTCAGAGGGGCAAAAAGGTATTGTATTACATATTTTTAATATAAGAAAAAATTTTATAGCATGTTAAAACTTTTAGAATTTAGGTCCAATGTATTTTTCTTTTTCCTTTTTGCATAATACCTAAAGAGTTAGAAGTAGTAGTCAAGAAAAAGGTCTTATGTCCACTAGTCCTATAAAATTTAGTTCTGGAGCTTCAGAACCCAGTAACAAATAAAGCCAGTTTGAGAACCACAAGATAATTTATTGATTCGAGTCCCTTCTGAATCAAACAAAAGCTGCTGGCATTCATGAAACATGTTACGCCACAGCAGTTTAAGAATTAACCTTGGCAGAATTGTCATTTATGATTTAGTTTTTGCAGAACAGCTCACTTAAAAACTATTTCTGAGGTCAGAGTTGGATAACTAATGTGCGTCTAGACTTGGAATTCTATTTGGGCTTTTTCCTTTCTCACTGCAATTTTGGCCAAAAATTGTTTTAAATTCTCCAGGACTCCACTGTAAGAGGTACCTTAAAAACAATGTGATAAACCAAAGAAAATGAGCTCTATCTTGATTCTACATTATACACAGAAATCTTAATATACCTGAGTGTAGATGTGTTAGCTTACAAGAGGCTCCTATCCTTTAAAAATGGCTTACGTCATCATAATACTAGAACAATGCTGAGTGGAAACAAAGGAAGAAAGAGAGCTTATCCTCAAGAAATGTGCAATCTAAAAGGCTGTACACCTGAAATGAATGTAATATTGTAGATCAACTATACTTCCATAAATAAATAAATAAACAGTAAAAAATAAAAGGGGGAAAAGTCTGGCAGAACTAGACATGACCAATGTTGTGACAATATAGTAAGAAAATGGCTATTCTTTTTAAATTGAAATGTGGTTGATACACAATATTTTATTAGTTTCAGAATTACAACATAGTGATTCAATATTTTTATAGATTATATTTCATTTATAGGTATTATAAAACATTGGCTATATTCCTTGTGTTGTACATTAATCTTGTATCTTGTTTATTTTATATCTAGTAGTTTGTACCTCTTAATCCTCTTCCTCTATCTCCCCTCTCCCCCCACCTCTCTCCCAACTGATAACCACTAGTTTGTTCTCTGTATCTGTGAGTCTGGTTCTGTTTGTTATATTTATTCATTTGTTCTATTTTTTTAGATTCCACATATAAGTGAAAACATACAGTATTTGTCTCTCGTTTTCTGACTAATTTCACTAAGCATAATATACTCCAAGTCCATTCATGTCATTGCAAATGGCAAATTTTCATTCTTTTTTATGACTGAGTAGTATTCCATAACACACACTAACACACACACACACACACCCCACGTCTTTATCCATTCATCTGTTGGTGGACACTTGGGTTCTATATCTCGGGTTTTGTAAATAATGCTGTTATGAACATTGGGTGCATATATCTTTTCAAATTAGTGTTTTCATTTTTTGGGATATATACCTAGGAGCAGAATTGCTGGACCATATTAACTTTTTGAGGAGCTTCCATACTGTTTTTCATAGTAGCTGAACCAACTTACATTCCCACCAATGGTGTACTAGGGTTACTTTTTTCTTCACATCATTGCCAACATTTATTATCTGTTGTCTTTTTGATGATAGCTATTCTGACAGGTGTTAGAACTAGGAATAAAACTCCTAGAAGAAAACAAGCCGTACACTCTTTGACATGTCTTAACAATATTTTTTTGGATCTATCTCCTCAGGCAAGGGAAACAAAAGTAAAAACAAACAAATGGAATATAATCAAAGTTAAAAATTTTTGCACAGTGAAGAAAATCATCAACAAAGTGAAAAGGCAGCCTACTGAATGGGAGAAGTATTTGCAAATGATAGGAAGTTAATATTGAAAATATATAAAGAGCCCATACAACTCAATAACAAAAATACAATTCGATTTAAAAATGGGCAGAAGACCTGAATGGCTATTATTCTTTAAAGCATCTCTTGCACTTAGCAAAGTTCCTGGTATAAACCAAGTGTTTTGTAAATATCCCTTGAATGAAGGATATAGTTCCCTCAGTGGATGTTCATGGTACAGCAAAGTGAGGGCTTCCGTAAACAAATCTGTCTCAGGTAGAGGATGGTAAGTTAAAGACATATTACATATGTAACATAACAGATCGTGGCAGAGGCAACTACACATAAATTTAAAACCATAAAAATAAGTGTATTGCCCTCAGTGATATGAAATGTATGCATGCTTTTATTAATTTCTTACTGCTGTTGTAACAAATTACCACAAATTTAGTCATTAAAACCACAAATTTATTCCCTTACAGTTCTGGAAGTGAGATATTTGTCACAAGTCTCAATGGGTTAAAATCAAGGTGTTGGAAGGGCTGTGTTCCTTTCTGGAGGCCCTAGAAAAGAACCCACATCCTTATCTTTTCCAGCTTCTAAATGCTGCCTGCATTCCCTGACTCATGGCCACCTTCTTCCACCTTCAAAGTCATGGACATTACATCTCTCTGACCATTATTCCACAGTCACTTGCCTCTCAGACCAGTGGGAAAGCAAGAAAGGCTACATCTACTTCTCTGAAAAGCTATTATTTCTCTTTTTCTCTCTCTCTCTTTTTCTCTCTCACTCTCTCTGTGTCTCTTTCCCTCTCTCTGTAATAGACCAAAGGTCTCAAAAAAAAGACACTGCATGCAGATCGCAATTTAAATTAAAGTTGAAAATTCTACTTAATTCCCCCTCACTATCTTACTGACTTCAGAAGCTCCATCAGTCTGAAACTCATTATATTATAGAAGAGTGAGAAAAAATATTCAATAGCAGAGATAAAGTAAGCATCACCCACATCCTGATGATAAAACATATCCAAATAATAAAGTTGCATGAATCGTGGGCAAAATATAGTTAAATCCACTGTGGCCCTTATCATTTTATCCTAGGGGAAGTGCAGCCAGAAGAAGATACATATATTTGTGTTTTAAAAAGCAGTAGCTCTGTGGAAATACGAAAGCAAACTGTTGAGCAATGAAACCCTTCTGATATTTACCTTTCTGTGGGCAAAATATTCAATCAGGAACTCCCTATCAACCTCACTGTCAACAACCTAACATACCAACATATCTAAACGCAAAGTTTTTTCAGAGTTTGCTGCAACAATTTTTTGTATCTCAAAATTTCATCTACAATCCACGTTCAGGTTTCTAACACATCATTTTAGGTGAAAAAGTATGCTTTAAAAAGTAAAAATATCTGGTGTCTTAAACATTTAGTACTGAGGCACAGGGCGAGAGCACCTACAGAAATCCCAACCCAGATGGAAAAGGCGTAGCTAAGACAGGGATGTGCTTAATAATAGTTTCTTATTACTGACCTAGAGGACTAACCATGGTCACCCACTCCCAGCTACTTGTTATCTCATCAGAGTATTGAAGAAACATAAAAATCAGTTGTTTTTAATGTGCTTTTATCCATGAACAGAATGACAATTTTTTTGCTAAGGCTAATAACAGCCATTATGTGCCAGGCATTAAACTAGCTATATTAGCAATAAATGTTTTATCTATTTTCATCCTTGCAATAACTCTAATACGATAGGTGTTGCTAGCCAAAGGATAACTGAAGCTCAGAGAATTCAGTAAGTGGGCGCTAACTAGAACTTACTCGCCGGCTAAGATTTGCCTTTATAATACTAAGCCAGCCTCCCATAAAGCTGAGCACCGTGCACCTCCAGGCATTTATGAAACACTACCTGCAAACACAGAGACTATAAACATTGGTTAATTAAGACAGTTGGTGGTTAAGTTACTTATGCTTAGGGTCATGCAATTTAAAAAAAATTATAATAACTTCATCTTGCTTAGTTCCTAGACTGTAATCCTCCCTCAAAATCAAAATCAAGCCTTCGATTTTACTGATGCTCATCTCAGGTGGTCTGCACTCCTCAAAACTTGGATTGATTAATATCTTCTCCATGAAGGTGGCCATGAAAACATACTCTAAGTCGGTTTCTCTCTTTTTTAAAATCCTAAGACAGTTTTACTGATATTATGTTATAGGGAGTTACCATGAAGCTGACGAAGGAGGTCCCGGGGTGGTGGGGGGCAACAGGGAAAAAAATAACACTTAGAGAAAGAGGAGCCTAAGCGGGGAGCATGGCATGAGAGGGTGCTGAGAGGCGCCTGCAGGCACTGAATACATGCAGCCTGTGCTCCAGAGCCGCATGGGAAAGTGAAGTAGCCGCAGGCTACGTATGAGATGGATGTAATTCAGAACTGACCCATGGGGGAGGGAAAAATAAGGCATCGATCTAGACTGTCCTAGGGATGTAGTCCTAGCGACATAGGGGAAGTACGGAATAGGCCTGGGAGAAACCGAAGTGTAGGAAAAATAAATGGCCTGTCGTCATGAGATGAAGCCAATGAAGAATCATAACACGAGCTCTACCCTCTTAATAGCTTTTGTTAAACTGCAAAATACAGTATTATTAAGTATAGACACTGTTGTATAACAGATCTCTGGAACCTATAAAAAAGGGGGCATAAGGAATTTTTGGAATTGGTGGATATGTTTACTACCTTAATTGTAATGATGGTTTTTTCCACAGCTGTATGCATATGTCCAAAATCATAAAAATGTATATACATTAAATATGTCCTGTGTCTGTATATCAATTATACCTCAATAAAGCTTTTAAAATAAAAAAATAAGAACAAATATGAGGCCTATGACTACCTATCTAAACATAAGTTAGCAAATTATGGTCACTTTGGCGATATATTAGTACCAAAACACAAACCATGGCCATATGATGAAAATAGAAAAGGCAGTTTTCAGAATCACACAGAAGAGGGTTCAAACCTTGAATGCACCACCTTCTATCTGAGAGACAGATGAGCGAAGCGCTTAAGAGCTTAGGCAATTGCTAAGACAATCTGGATCTAGTGTGACCAATTATTCCAGTCTGCCTGCAACTGCTGCAGTTTTAACAATGAAAGTCCCCCCGGAAAAACCCCTCAGTCCTGAGCAAACCAGGATGGCTGGTCACACTACCCGGGCTGAATCCCATTCCCGTCATTGACCCACTGTGAGACCTTGGCCGGGTGACTTCATCTGTGTCTGTTTTCTCATCTACAAAACGCCAGTGATGATAATGGGGCCGACTTCCATGGAGCCACTCAGAGAAATAAAGAATTAATATATGTAAAGCTCTTAGAGCAAGTCTGGGACATAATGAACAGTGAGTACAAGTAGTTATCATAACTTCAACTTGCTGAATCTTAGATTTCTTATCCAAAAATGAAGATGACCGTATCTACTTCACAGAGTTACTGTGAGGTTTAAATTAAGTGAGATTACATATAACTCCCTTCTCTAATGTCCAAATATTATAACATGTGTAGTATTATTTATCTAACAAACATTTAATGTATATGAATAAAAGTATTTTTGGACAATGCCAAATAGTTATAAAAATATTATTAAGGTCCTAGAGGAAGGATCAATGAAACTCGACTACTTAGAGTTCAATAGAAATGAGATAAATACGGAGTACACCGAGACCATCCCTCTGGAACACATTTAGCAGTAAGTATATTGCCTGTCCACACTGCAAAACGTAACATGGCCTCTGAAATAATACATTTTTCTAGACCGAAATACCATAGTGGCACTTTGTTGACTCTAATTCCCAAGAAACACCACATGCCATTCCTGTGCTCGTGGGAAGAAGCCCCAGATGTGCAGTCCTGAACGTGAGATGACCAAGCTGCCCGTCAGCCCGCCTCCTCCGTTCTCAGAGGAAGGACTAGCTCATAGTCATTTTGTCACGGGGAACTGCTTAGCACCATGGGCTTCAGAAAGCGCCCTCCAATTTAATCCATTTTAAGCACAGTCACAAGTTGACAGAGTTACAAGAGCTCTATGTGCCCTCTGTATACCTTCCTGCACAAACCACACTCCCAATCCTTTCTCTAAAAGGATTTTACAGTTGTGGAAAACAGCTGTGGCTTAGGATGATGAGGAAAGAAACTGGGTAAGAGGAACAGAAGAGGAAAGAAGGTGAGAAGAAAGATGGGGGAAAATGTCTCCGAACACAGGAAACCAAGGAAGAAGTAGAAATCTGCCTTGTGTTCTAACCCCTATTATGACAGTGTGACCTTGAGTGGGTCCTTTCACCCCTCGGGGCTCCAGCTTTCTCATTCAAATGAGTGGATTTCATGGGATTTGCAGAGTCTCATTAAACCCTATACATGTAATGAGGTATTTCCTTAGAACTCTTCGTTAGCTAAGATTCTGCACATACAACAAGAGCAAACTGAAATTTTGCAAGTATTACTACTTCTCTTTGTGAATTCCTAAAGAATATAAAATAGGTCATTGGATGGCATGGATACATTTGGAAATTGACTTTTTAATTTTATGCACATAAATTTATTCATATGAGAACTTGCATTCAATAGAAAGAAGATCATGAAGCCAATTAGGTTGTCCAGAAATCAGATCCTGAGATGGAGTTCAGCATGCAGGATGTTTATTAAGCAGTGCTTTGGGGCTGAACACCTGTGGAAGGGAGGGGGAGGAAGTGGGATTGGCAGAAGGGGAATCTGAGCTCAATGCAGGCCTTGGCCAGCCCCATACGACTTCAGAGTTGTTCCATATAGGACCAAAATGGCTGGACCTTTATACCCCCAACTTCCATCAGCCAAGAAAGTGGGCTGCTCTGGGAATGGCATGATCTGGGATGAGGAGGCCAGAGCTGAGACAAATTTTTCTTTGGGGGTATCTGGATGGCAGATCACCACGTTCACTACAGCACATGAACAATATTAATCTATAGATAAACATTTCTAGGCAATATACCGAATTTTATAGAAGTATCACCTTATATTCTATTCATGGCATGAATGAATGATTAAAATTTTACTTTGACAATACGTTCGGCTAGATTAGCAAATAAATGAAAATATTAAACCCATTAAGATCTTTTTGAAGGTCAAAAGTAACATTTTTAAATAGCATTTTATTAATTCCCTTTGCAAATTATCATCTACTTATATATTTACATGTGGATAATAAATAACTTCTCCCCCTATCCAGTCTTCACAGTCTCTTTTTTAAAGAGAGGGATGAAGGGTGGAAAAAAAACTTCTTTTTCTCTTCATCCTCAAATGCTCAAATTACTGATTTTATATCTCAGATTCCATTTCCTAATCTTTCCCTCAACAAGCAGTGTTCACTCTGTGGACTGGGGTTTGAATTTGGTCCTCTCATATAGTAAACCAGTAATTGTGAGGTTGGAATTATTTTATACCCTGTTTTCTGTATGGTCAAGTGACTTGTCCTAAGCTTCAAAGACTAGGAAGAAAAGAACTCAGGATTAAAATACATCGTATAGAACAAACTTCAATATTCTCCTCATTTTGTTTTCTCCTAAATTTCATTTTTAAGAAAGACTTCAGGATTCAAGCAGCAGCTCTAAAGGCAAAAAGATAGGATACGTCTAATTCAGAAGAAAATTTAAGTTTTAAAAATAGAAAAGTTATCATTTCTTTGCAGTCTCCACCCAAGTTCTGATGCTGTTTTTCACACTTTCACACTTCCTTTGGCAATTTTCAGGATCCAGGTCCCCTACCCTACATCCCGCTGTTCTTTTCTCAATAAAGCACTTCAGTGTAGTTTCTGCCATTCTTATTGGACGGCACCCTGTCCTCCCATCACTTTTCCACTCCTCAGTGTGCAGTCTGTCCTTTGTGTGCCCCTGACAGGGGCAGCATTCATTTCTATGGTAACAATGATGCTCCCCTCACGGCTCTCCCAACACCACAGACTAACACAGCCTTGCAGGACGCCCTCCCTTTCATTACTTTTAGTTAGTGAGGTCCAGAAAGGAAAAACTGAAGGGATCTTTTTTTAAACAAAGGCAAACTTCAGAATGGCACCAATGTTGTGTGTTTTCTGGGCCCTGCTGAGTCTGTATGCTGCATAATCTAAAGGTATTGATTTCAAAGTAGAGGATGGCTTTGCAATACAAGAACATTATTCCCAAAGTCTATAGCACATTGTGAATCCCATGCATTAATAGGAAAATCTAAGTAAAACATTTTGTTGTGCGTATGTGTGTGTGCACATATATAAAACTGCTAAATATATGTTGGGAAATCAGCATTGCCCATTACACTTTCTTAGTGTTCATTAGCTCTCACAGAATAAAGCCAAGAAGCCCCTGCTTTGTTTCCCCAATGTTCCAAATTCTATTTCCACTGGATGATGTCACCAATGTCATGGTTACAACAATACTGCACAGAGCCTCGTTCCTGCCACTGGCCACTGATACAATAGATCATTTGAGCAGCTGAGTCATGAGTAACAAACAATAGATTTTCTACTGATATTGAATTAAATGTGTATTCTCAATTAAGCATATGATTTATGGAAACAAATTTTAAAGTTGCTTAGTGTTTTACTAAGCGACAATGAACATCCTGAATCCTTTAATTCACTGAGTCCACATTTATCTCTGTAAGCCTGGATGACAAAACATGAATGAGAACAACTGAGATAAGAGAGGTTTTTTGTTGACTAATCCTCAATACTACCTCCTTTCAAGTCAGACTTCTCAGAGCATTTTTAAATATATTTTTACTTATTTATGTGGGTTTTTCTCCCTGCTTTTCTTTTATTCTCAGCATCTGTATGGGAACCTTATATATATTTTTCCATTCTTAAGGCAGAGAGTCTCTCAGGGTTCAATCTGTATTTTTGCAAAAGAAAAGTGAAAGGCACTTTGATGAGGTACACAACGGTGGACTAAGGACCAAGAAATGCTCAAAGCAAGTTCTTGGCATCACTGTGTACTGACCCACCCAATGCCGTCCGTGATTTTACCTGCAGGAAGACCCAGATCGCACTGCAAATGAGCATGGGGCAGGCCTTATAACTCTAATCTCCTGCTCTATTTCCTTGAAAGATTTAGAGAATCCATGCCTGTGTGATCTACTTTCAGAACATATGCTAACATACTAATTTTAATACCAATCAGCTACATTTTAATTACATGAGTTTTTTTTTTTCATATAAAATAGAGGCCTACTTGTAAAACCTCCAAAAATATCTCAGTGCTCTTGCCCAGAAATTCTCTCCAGCATCCTCTCATCACTTAGTGAAAAACCCCAAGATAGTCTCTTTGCTACTCAAACCACAGGACTTCCATCCTAAAGCCCGTCAGCTGACAATACAAACATAGATGCCAAACTCCCACCCTCACCCTGCTCCCAAAGCCAGGCGCTGGACACACAGGAAACACATGAGGTTCACTGACATGACGGTGGTGACATTCAAGGGCTTGTGGCTTTTCCCATTCATCACGGAAGGGAATTTCAGGTGGGTTTACCTGTGAGGAAACTGAGGCGAAAAGTGACAAACTGGCTCATGACCGGGCCTCAGGTTCAAAGTGGAACCTGGAGTAGAATGTAACCCACTTATCCTAGTTTCTACTCTTTCCTCTCCCCAAATAACAAGTGACTCATTTTTTTAAAAAATTAATTCAAATATAAGAGGGGATCCAGTAAAAGCTCCACATTTCAGGGAACCAGTCAATTCCTGCAGCAACTGTAGCAGACACATGCAAGACAGACCGAGGGCTAAGGAGCTGGGGCGCTTCCTCCCCTCCCCAGCGATGTAACTGAAATGTGGACAAGTCTACACTCCCTTCCTTGCGTATCCCATCACTGCCTTGCTCATATGTTCAAAGTGGACGTTCTGTGTGTCCTCTGACCTATCAAGTGAAAAGGAAGTGACTTCGAGCGGCCTCCCAGCCTAAAATGTTTAGCCATTTTCAAACCCGTGATCAGATCTAACACGTCTGAAAATGAAGAACCCTGGGCTGTGAATCGGGAAACTGTGCCAGTGTCACCACAGCTCCCTGACCAAATGTGCGCTCTTGAGCAAGTTAACGCCCCGCCTTCCACAACTACTGAATGAAGGAGCCAGACTAGACAACTACATTGCTCCTTTTATCAAGAAACAGCCATGAATTCCATGATTTACTTCTTCTTGACTATTTTTTTTTGATAGTTACACTTCCCAGATAATTATTAAAAAAGCATATTGAATATAGTATTCATAGTGTTCTACGATCTCAAATCAGATAATATCTGGTCAAGTTTCTTTTCCATCATCCCCAAGGCGTAAGAGGGTACACTCGTGGGAGCCTGTAATATTGATCGCAAGAAAAGATTACTCATTGTCATGTAGGAGGATGGTGGAGTTGATTGCTCCTTAGCTGTCAGGAAACGGCTCATCTAGAAGCCTTAGAGTATGGGGGTGGCTCAATGGGGAAAGTTTACTCATAAATACAAGCGATGCCTGGGTAATGGAATTTTAGTGATCAAAAGCCAAGGGAAGTGATGATGGCAGTCACCTAAGCCTTGTGCTCAGAGAATGGTGCGAGAGGAACAGCAATGCGGAAACGGTGAGCTTTCTGCCCGAGTTAAGGGACAAGTTGCTGGGATGCAGTGAATACGAGAGGAGACTGGAGGCAAATCTGAAAATGGCAGTGGTCTGCCAAGGACAACCCTAGTCTTGATCCGAAGAACAGAACTGATGTGCACATCCGGTGGAAATGACTCATCTGTCACTTAGCCCGTTAGCCCTACTCACACCAACGGGTGGCCATCGCCGGTATTAACAAGGTCACAAATGCTCAATAAACAAGCAACACTTCCCTTGGCAGGGCAGGACAGCTGATGCTGGGATGTAATTTATTTGACTGGCACTCACAATCTGCCTCTTCAAAGGGCCTGAACTCATACCACCCCAAGTCAGCGAGGCCAAAATCTTAGCACAGTCGGTTACAGGCATGTTCAGTAAAAGCCCACAGTAGCAACAGTATCTTCCCAATCTCCTCAAACAGAAATGTGATTGTTTAATCATCTTCAGAGTCCATATCTATACCAATCTGAGTTATGGGTCTAGGGCATGAAAAACTACTTGGAAATTTCTGCCACCTCTCAAATATTTAGTTTAACTTAGCTCAACCTTTATTGGGCAGCATAAAATTATCTCAGAACACTCATGTGAAACAGTTTAGGAAATGCTGGGCTGGAGTTCGGTGTACCTGGCACAGTGGCTATCAGTAAAGTTTGGAAAACTGGACTGCTCATTTGTACAGGGACTTTTAGGTCATTTTAAGGGAAACTACAGTTCCTTCTCTTTAGAAAACAAAAATAGCAAACACTTATGCTCATTATTATATGCCAGACATTGTTTCTAAGATTGATGTATCCATTAGTACCTATCATCCACCCAACAACCAGGTAAGATAGGTGTTATCATCCCATTTAACAGATGATAAAAATGAGGCACAAAGAGGTTAAGAACAACCAGTAAGCAGTGAAGCTGGGGGTCCAACTCAATTGGTCAGGCTTTAGGGTCTTTAACCTTAGTCCCAATGCTGCAGTGTCTCTCAAAGTAGACCTAGAAAGCTTCATAAATTTTGTATTTCACCAAATCTTGCCACATCTCACTGAATGACCAAAACAAAATCACAGGAATTAATACTCTAAGGCTAACATTTGCTTTTCTCTAAATAAAACAATTTACAAAATCCTCTTTACTCTCAGTTTTGCTATTTTAACTCCATTTATACGTATCAAATTGCATTTAAAAAGTCCAGAGAACTTTATTTGCCTTGATTCATTATAGGTTTCAAGTTTTTTGGTTCTTAACGAGTACACTCTTTAAGAGTGGTTCATCCCAGAGTCCAATGTATGTGATTACTGTAGGTCACTTTATTCCGTAAGATACAAACAGGATAAACACTGGAGAAGGATAGTATTCTTTTGTGAAACAAGGATGCAATTTTTTTTCCACTTTGGACAGTCTTTGTCATTCCTCACTGTTAATAATTATAATCATTATTCTATTTTTAAGGCTTAAAACATGTAATTCCTGATAATTCAATCTTCCTGATAAAAAACTTAGAATATTTTGTGCAGATGAGAAAGAATAAGAATAGTATATATCTGTGCTGACCACTCACCAGACATGGTTGCTCAATTTACAAGAACAAAAGGTTATGGGTGTCCTCCTCTCCCCTGGTTCTCGTTCTACTCTCATTTCATCTCTGCCCTATTTCTTTGTGTTGGGAGATAGTAAAATCGGATACAGATGGTTGGGGGATATGGCTAAAAGGAAGTTGAGGTGGTGATACATTCAGTTTGTGCTTAATGAGATTTATTTCTCTTTCTGAATTTTGTGAGGTTTATGGTTTTGTGTAACATTGTGGTTTCTTTCCTAATTTTTAAGTAAATGTTTACTTTTGTACTTCATTGTGAATTCATAATTTTGTACTCTTTTTCATAAATTGTACAAGTTTCAGGACCCACAAAACCTGGATTTGTTCTGCTCTCTGTTAAACATTCAGAACACTGTATGTCATTTAAGACTTTACTGAATATATCTCTGAATTTTCTCCTCCCCCACCTCCATCACCATGGACTTAGTCCAAGTCTGCACCATATCCAGCTTAGATCATTTGTAGTCACTTCCTAACCTAGTTTTGCCAATTTCAATTGTTTCTTCAGAATGCTGTTAGACAATAATTTAGCTAAATCAAAAACACTCCAGTAGCACCCCCACCATGTACAAAATCAAATCTGGTTCCCCAATATGGCTTCCAGCTCTAGTCTTCATCTGGTTCTCACTCTACAGCCTACTCTCCTTCCACTTACCATCTTTCTTACGTCTATGCTCAGCATTGAATAACTGCATGGAGTTCCCCGAGCACAGCATCTCTTTTATGTTCTTTGTCCCACTGCTTGTCATGCTCACTCCCATTTTCTTAGCCAGACGCTCATTCACTCTTCAAGACTCATTCTGCAAGAACATCTCTTCTGTGATTGCATCTTATATCTTTTTACAACATCCCACACATATTACATCTTTATGTCTCTGCCCATTACCTTAACATGCATCTTGGGCATTGAGCGTTTGTCTTAGACATCTTTGTGTGTGCAGCACCTCCCCTATCGTACATACTTCATCATTGCTTAATGTGCTTCTAGCTACGTACTTAAAATTAGGAGGCACGTGTTGGGAAAATATTTTGGTAGGAGAAATTTGTGATATGAATCATTTTACAGACATGTGGTGGGCAGAGTTACTTGAGAGATCTTAGAGATTTGATCGTATCTCTAACTTTGAGTTAAGGATGTCTTGTCTTGGAAGTCAGCATTGTCCCTGGCATGCTAGAGGAGTTAGATTAGGCTTCACAACAGAAGAAACAGAAATTTGGCACAAGCACTATTTTGAAATTCTAAACTGAAGGAAAAGAGTTAAAGGAGATTAAAGATGAGTCTGAAAAGTGTCATAAGTCTCTTATGTTTTAAAGCTTATCTCCAGACATACATCATACTCCTACAAGGAGCTTCACCTGTACCGTGTGGTTGGAATTAGCATGCAAGTCAGTCAAATACCCATACTGGTTGATTATTCCAGTTGTAGGGAACATAAAAATGTATCACTATTACAAGAAAATGGGTATCTTAGATTTTCGTGTTTTAAAGCTAGGACCAGTAGTTATTCAAGTTTGTGTTTCATAGAAGATGCATCACTGACAGTTAAAGGAATAATTCAATAGCTGATGTACAAAATGATGACCAAGATTCAAGGGAAGGTAAAATTTTACTCAGGACATGATGACATAAGGCAGGTCATATGGAACCTCTTGCAGAAATCTTTATTCAAAATTCTAAAAGGAATCTTTCCCTCTTAGAGTTAAAATTCACTTTTAGCTACATGGACTATCTCATTTACATCCAGCAAAGCATAAAAGAAATGTAATGCAACTTCGCTGAACATGTAGGTTTTGACTTTAATATAATAATACAATAAACTATAATATAGAGTTAAATATAATTGGTATAAAATACCAATTTTCTCAAATTCCTTTGCCCTCTATAAGTTCAGAAAGTTTTATCTAATTAAAGATAGAGCCAATCTTTCATTTACTTTAAAAATATTGAGCTTATAATCTCTCTGCTAAGGCAATCCAAACGAGCCATAGGATTCCTAAAGCAGCAAATGGAAACACTGCTGAGTCATCAAATAGTTCTTTTTTTTAAATTTTAAAACATAAGTCTTTTCATTTCATCACAGATGTCCACCTCTGTAGAAACTCACTCAGAGCAGTAATCAAAATTTTTAGGCATGCAAAGGTTTTTAAAATAATTTTTAAATCTGTCAGTATTTTGAGGATGGATCAATCTACTCTAACAATTTTTATATTCATACAAATGAGAGATAAATTACAAATTCCTCAAAATATAGTGTAGTATGTTGGAAAGATGCAATTTGAGCCTGAGATTCAATCCGAATCCACATTTTCTCGGTTGTATGACCTTCAGAAGACACTACATCTCTCAGGCAGTTCCTTCAGAAGCTAGAATGAGGTTAAAGTAATTCCTACCCCATAGAGTTGGTAAGAAAATCAGATGAGAAAATGCACGTAAGAAGCTTAGCATAATACTTGGCCGACCCTCAGTGTGATTCTCAGTGCCCGCCCATAACCAAACCAGAAATGGATTTTCGTTTTAATTTCAAGACTACACCCTTAGTCCTTGCCAATCATTGTTCCCTAGCTGCCTGTAATTTACAATGCTCAACCTAATTTTCTCATTTGCCTCTAGACTCTTGCAAAAGAAAAGCGAAATGATTGCACCATCCGTGTTTCACTGTAGGACACACTTTTGATGCCTGTTTGGCTCTCCTTGGACCCTTTGCTGATTTGTAGGTGAACCGGTTCTAAGTGCTCCTGAACTTTGAAAAGGAGATGAGACTGGATTTCCCCTTTTCACTGCCATGAGATATCAGTTTACATAAGTTTGATCGGTTTTGTTGATCTTCGGTAAAGAAATCTGGTCTTTCAAAAAAAAAAAAAAAACTCCTCAGGGTCCTGCGGTTCTTAAACAGAGACCCTTGAAACTGCAGCTGCTCTCAGGTGGTGCAGAGGGAGGAGTTAGTGTCTGTGCTTCCCTTGAGCTTCCATATGGAGGTTATAGAAGTTGAAACCACTAAACCAGTTCAATGAAACCCAAACTGCTGAGTTTTGCACGGCTTTAAAAGAGGCCTTCTGTTTCCTAACCAGCATGAGCTTGGGAAATTTTCCATTTACTTGGAGGGCTGTCTTATAAAGCTGCTCGACCAGTTTTGCTCAAAGATTCAACACAGATTGACTGAAATAGTGGAACGAATCCAATTAGTTGGCTTCTCCATTTCACTTTATTTTACAACTGCATCCTATGGTCAAAATTCAAAGGAATTCTCTGGTTTCCTTTCCTTCTTCCAGCAGCTCTAAAAAGCTATTATTAAAAGGCAGGGGTTCAGACATACTTCTATTCCAAAAGAACGAACACATGTAGAACACACAGTGGGCGCACTGATCCACCTGTCCCCTTTTTCCTCTAGGAGGCTTCTTACAGTTCAACACGTAGCCCTAAACTCACAATTACATCAGACTTTTTACAACCCCACGTTCATGGAAAAGACAGATGAATTTCACACAATAAGAAAACAGTTCATATAGAAGATTCCATCGTAGAGAATTACACCATTGCTAATGTACCGTTCCTGTATGATTCTGTTTACTGGGCTCATACAACTGATGCTGTTTAGAAATTTCATAGGCATTGCAGAGTCAAAGATTTTTAAGCACTCTGTCCAATTAATCTTTTCAAGCTTTACTGAGACATAACTGACGTATAGCATGGATATGTTTAAGGTGTACAACGTGTCAGTTTGACACACTTCTAGTGCTGCAAAATGATTACCACCATAGCATTAGCTCACAGCTCCATCGTGTCACATAGCTATCATTTCTTTTTTGTGGTGACAACATTTAAGATCTACTCTCTTAGCAACTTTCAAGGATATAAGGAGTATTATTAACTATAATCACCACCCAATCTATTTTTATATTAACAATTATATCTACTTTTGAGACTACAAAATAATCAGCCTTTGCAATAAAAATTTTCTTCCTTTAACAAATCAAAAACTTTTCAATGCCAGTGAAGTGTCTTCTTAAGAAGAAGACTGTCTTACTCAAAAGACACTTCCTCAGAAATAGTGAAAAAGGGAAGAAAAGAGAAACGATGCTTTATTGAGCACCTGCCGTGTGCTGGGAACAGGGCCGACTGCTTTCCCTGCGTTCTCTCTTTCAAACTTCTTAACAACAGTGTGAACCAGGTAACATTATCAACCTACTCCACGTGAGAAAACAGGGTTCAGGAAGGTTAAGTAACCTGTTAAGTTCTCAGGGCTGTTAAGCGAGGGAGTCAGAATCTGAACTCTATTGTGTTGTTCTCTACAGTTTTGTTTTCCCAGCTCTGGTCATGCTTTCTACTTCATTCTAATTTATTCTGTTCCTCAAATTCCTAAGTAAATCTCTCATTTAGAAATGTATTTCAGGGTGATGGGTATAGCTCAGTGGTAGAGCACATGCTTAGCAGGCACAGGGTCCTGGGTTCAATCCCCAGTACCGCCATTTAAGAAAAGGGGTGTTCAAAATATGCATTTCAGACACACGAGAAGAATCACTAGCATTATGTATGTAGTAATAAACCAGCATATTACAATATAATCAACCTCAACATATACTTTCTTCAGATAAATAAACAAATGCATTATTATTGTTCATCTATGAATGTTATAATACATCATGAATTAAGTGGCAGTAGCATAACTTCCTTCCTTTGGAAGACACATGAAGAAAACATCCTTTATGCTATTTTGGGCTTGAAAATGTAAATACTAAAACACCTTTTAAAAAGATATTTAAATTTAAGAGTTATATGAATCGCTCTAACATCTACACAAATAATTTTAACATTTATTTATGAATTGAAGGTATTTGGGGAAAAAAATAAAAGTTGGTTAAAAAGGAACCACTGCATGGTTAGTGACCTCCATGTGTGACAGACACTTCCTTCGAAAATGGGTAATCAAACCCTATACATCTCTAAACTTTTGGATTAAAAGTAAAATTGAGGGGTTTGCTTTCTTCAAAAAAAGTAACTCCTTTAAAAATATTTATTTAATATTTACATATCATAGATCCATTATGTCAAGCACTTGAAATTCGTATATTCATTTACTCTTTCAATCTACTGGTTACCTACTGAGTCCGACACTACGTCGAGTCACACACTCGGTGCTGTCCTTATGTGCAGGCACATGATCTCTCTCCTCAAGTTACTCATCACCCACGGTCCGCGCCGTGATGAATGTTATTATAAAGCACAGAAACCTGACTGGAGCACATAAGAGACAGAGCTAACTCTGACTTCATCCTGCAACCAGCCACGCTTCCGACGGGAAACGGAACCCTGTTTTAAGGATCCAGTAGAATAAGACAAGCAGAGAAGTAAGTGAAAGTGTTCCGGACACTGGGCACAGTGTGGGCAAAGACGGCATGCTGGAGAAGCTGCAAACAGTGGTACAGAAGCTGGGCCCAAAGTTTGAAGAAGAAGAAATAAGGGAAAAATAGAGGTCGGTAAGGTCTAATGACAAAAAGCTTCACAGGCCACGTTAGCAATTGTTGCCTTTGGACGGTAGTGGGAAACAAACCAGTATCAAGTGGCACTGTCAATACAAAGACAGTGCCCATTTAACTACCGGGAAAACGCTGGAACGTTTTTGCACATCTGTGAGTTCTCAGTGGCCAAAAACCTGAGAAGCCAGCTACTAAAAGTGAGTCATTTTAAACAGTATTTCGCTAAATAAAAGATAAGCCAGCAGTTTATCTTTGGGTCATCGTGTTCTCTAAGCTACTTGGCTTAGCATACTTACCCAAGAAGCAGCTACCACCACCCCGATACTTCTGTTTACAACACGATGTTAAAACAGGTCCGTTTTATACAAGGAATTATTCTATTCAACAGGAAATCATTGGAGGACACTCCCAAATCTCACCCACTTCCAATCTCACAATTGCAGAAAAGACAGGCCGAAAGGTTTCAAAGAAGGTGGAGTCATTAAGCCAAGATCAGGCACGTCAGATTTTAGGCCAAATTATCATGGGAATGAGGTACAGTTTTCTCTTTCCTACTTCTTCTTATAAGCCTTCTTCTCCACCCATGCCCATCCCCTGACCCCTAAAAGGCTCCAACACGACACCACCTGAGGTCCTCCCAGACGAACCTGAGGTCCTCCCTAAAAATGGGCCCAAACTGCTAATCCCTTCTTTAGCTTTGCTCTGTCTGGTCAAAAATTGCATTTCCTGAGTAAAGTTACTTCTTTAAAACTGTATCCAAAAAAGTCAGACATTTCAGGGTTACATTTTTTGGTGATGTGCAAGAGACGCACCTTCTTTTATTCCCAGCCATTCCATCAAACCCCCTACCTGGTCCTTCAAACATCCTGTGCCTGAGTATATTCTTATTAAAAAGACAACCCAAAACAAACAACTTTTCCCCCCAGATGCTTAGCTTATCAAGAGGAGTGTCACCTGTCATTTTAATCTCCTAGTGAAGAGAGAATTTTAACATCAAGCCTACTCCCTCCACATAGCCTTTCTCTTCGGGAGGGGGAAGAAAAATGCACTTGTGCCTCCAGCTCCCTCCTTCCTGCTGGCAAAGGAAGGGGAGAGAATTAAGCATCACTTTAAGGGAGTCTAAGGCTCCTCTAAAGAAAACAGAGTGTTTGTTTGTTTCCATTCAATGACAGTGAGGGCCTCAGTGTCCTGGGTGCTCTCTGCTGAAAGGTTTATTTGTTAGAAGTTAGGCATACACAAAACCAATATCGAAAATCACTCTTCCTGCCAATACAAAGTCATCCTAGTTGAAAAGGCTAAAAGGTGGACATAGAGTCCTAGGAACAGCCAGTGTTCAGATGGTCCAACTACCTTCCCTAACAAGAGGACCCATCCTACCCTCCATCCTGAAGGCTCCAGTTTGGATGCTGACGTAGGGAGGAGAATGTAGAATCCCAGCTGCATCCTTCCAACCCTCCCTCCTTAAAGGGGAAGCATCTGAAATTAGACTTTCCTCTAAAGGATTTCATAATTGGTAATGAAATACATAGTGGCTATTATTTTGTTATGTTTCTATGGTATTATTGTTCTGCAGTTGAAAATAGGCAAAAATGACTGTTGCTTTCCATAATCCACTGAATAAATGTTTCCTTTAGATATTATTTCTTTTTAAAATTTTACTTTTATTTATTTTCATTCTCTTTTCTTAGGTGTGGGGAGGTAATCAGGTTTATTCGTTTATTTATTTATTTGTTTTTAATGGAGTTACTGAGGATTGAACCCAGGATCCCATGCATGCTAAGCATGCGCTCTACCATTAAGCTATACCCTCCCCCCACCATAGATACTATTTCTAATCCTGCTATAAACTCCACAAAACAGGAGAAATTATTCACCTTTTTCAGATTCAGAAACTGAGGTTCAGTGACTATATGGCTTTTGTGGGTTATAGCTAAGTGAAGCCAAGATTAAAACCCACACTTATCTGCCCCCAGAGTACATATATATGTGATGATAGATAGATAGATAGATAGATAGATAGATAGATAGATAGACAGACAGACAGACAGACAGACAGATAGTTGAAAGAGATGTGAGAGACAGAGAGATAGAGACAGAGACAGAGAGATTGAGACTGAACACTATATTTGGGGATTTCTGAGACCAGCCACTAAGAATAGAAAAACAGAAAATATTTGAGAACTAAATAAATTAACTGCTAGAGAAATCAATTACACTCACTCTTTGTGTCTTAAACAATAATGAATCTCTCTGCTTTGGGCATGCAACTGATCTCAACAAGAAAAGTACTCTTTCCAAATTGCAGTCTTTTACTTGAAGATACACTAAGAAGCTAGGTAACAAGACGGACTACATGTGGAAAATACAGAAAATGCAAACGTTGACTCTGTTCATTTCATCACTCAGTCAATCATAACTATATCCACAGTGTGCCCACTACTTTTCAAACTCTGCCTTAGGTGCCCTGTGTAAAATAAATAACAACTCTCCCAGCCCATGGGAAGTTAACAGTTTTATTCAGAGAACAAGAACATAAATAATTAATTGTTTCATAAAGTGTGTGCTAACAGAGGCAGAAATAGAATTCTGTGGGATTCTGGGAAGTAGCTGTAACTCCTCCTGAGGGAGTAGGAAGAGATTTTACTAAACATATGACTTTTGAGATACACACACTCAACTTCATTAAAAAATATATACTTTTATGACTTCAAGTTCTTTCCCTGAAAAACATATACTGCATGGTCTACCATTAAATTCTTGTGTAATTATTCAGTGAATGCTTATATATATTAATATACTTTGTGTCACCTATTTTTAATTACCACTGAAACTCCAGAAACCTAGTACAATGACAGGCACAAGGTAAGAGCAACTAGGTAATATTTTAAATGTGTGACTGACTGAATCATGAATCCTGCCCACTGCCTGCATCTTGCTCTAGCAGGGCACCATACCAACCTGTACCACCTTTATTCCACTACCTAATGATCCTTTACTGAACCTGCTGTTTTGAGCTCCTGGAAGACTCTCCCCAACTCTGTTCTATTCAAAATGCGTAAATCCTTCAAATTTCTAGAAAAGTTCTATAAAGCCTTTTATTTCAACTTAGACCATACAACTGTCTACCATACAACTTAGACATTAAGTTGAATAAGATACAGGGAGGGAGGAAGCTTCAATATATTTTTTTCCCGTTTCAGTAACATTTTTCTGATTCACAACCTTTCACCCAATGATGAAAATACACTCCATAAAAATTTTTTACTGCAATCCAAAATTTTTAAAAATAACTTTATTGTTGAAAATGATGACAGTCTTTAATTAAACTAAAATTTCAGTTTTAGTTCAGCCCATTTTTACAATTGACACCAGGAAATGATCCAAACTACACATAGTTAGATAATGACGCAAGGAAGCATTAGATGCAAGATGCAAATATTAAAAGACTAAGATGGAAAGAGGGCCCAAAGGACTCAGGTAGATTGAGAAGCTCCTCTCCAGCAGAGAGAAGATACCAGAGAGGAAGAGGGTAGGCAGAACAGTGACCTGAAAATGAAAGGGTTTACGTAATTCCCCACCTCAATCCTATCAAGTAGAGGGAGTGGATGCTTTAGCAAACAGGAATAATAAAGCCAGGCCAGTTGAGGAGCTTCCTGGGACAAAGTGAATGGTAAAATCAAAACTTTAGGACCAGAGAGGAAAAGTTAGAGCAGATGGCTGAATAGAGGTAGGAATAAAAAGGAAATATGGTCACTTCCAAGACTCAGCACATGCAGCATGAGTTTCTAGAAATGATAAGGTCTGAACAGAAAAGTAAGGGTCTTTCCAAACATGGAAGGAAAAAGAACAAAGTCTGTGAGGGAGTTCAGTGGACTACAGGCTGAGGTTTGTAAGGAACTGTTCAGTGTCTGAATGCTTTCTTCCCTTTCACAGCCTTTCAATGTATGGTATATATTTCAGAGAATACTTTCAGTAGTTAGGCCGATTGATAAAACTTGTGGCATAAAATCAGAAGACTAGGGAACTCAGCAATATTCCATGATGCCATGTATAAATTTAATTTATTATCTAATAACATTAAAATAACAGGTTAAATTAGGGCCGATGATTCTTTCTGTACTGAAACATTCTGACCTACAGTCCAAATGGGGGGTTGATTACATAACCAAAAACAAAACAAAACAAAAAACCTTCTTTTCCCCTTCTTAATAAAAAATGAAGTTTAAAGCTTTCAGCTCACTTGTTATTTAGGGAAAAACTGGAGATTGGAAACCTTTATGAAATATGAAGTAACTACAGTTAATATTTCAACACTCACATACCAGTAAGAGTTAAGAGTATGCAAACCACTTAGAGAAAAAAAAAAAAAAGAAGAAGAGAGAAAAAGCTAATTCACAGAGGTAGTGGTAGGGAAGAACAACAGAAACAGAAAGATTAGGAAAACAGAGAGTTCAGTACAAGAGGCAAAAGAGTCTGATCAAATGGAAGCACAGAAAGATGAAGATCAGGGGAGAGGATTCTGGAAGTGCAGCGGAGGAGTGAGGCTGGGACCTGTGTCACTGGGTTAGTCAAGCTGTCATTCACGGGGCGGGGGGTGATTCACAGAATCATCACCCGTCGTCTCTCTCTTTGAAATGCTAATCAACCGAAAGTCTAATATTAATAGCTAGACCAAGAGGCACAAGATGATTTGAATGGAAAGCTTAAGGCAAAAAAAATTTTTTTAATTTATTTTCAGCCTCCTCTCCTGCTCCTCCCATTTTTTCAGCGTTGGTGCTTTTGTCTTCTCTCGTTTGGCACATCTACCTGCTTTCTGGCATCTTTCCTGAGTTGGCCTTGCTTTCAGCTGGCTGCTAACATATTGCAGCTAAGGTTTTAATCAAAGTATACCCTCAAGTACAAGCACACCGAGTTTCATTGCGTTTCTTTTTATTGAGCTTCATAGATACTGTGCTTTTTACAAACGGAAGGTTTGTGGCAACCCTGCTTGAGCAAGGTTAGCAGCACCATTTCTCCAACAGCATTTGCTCATTTCACGTCTCTGTGTCACGTCTTGGTCTTTCTCACAATATTTCAAACTTGTTTGTTATTATTACATTTGTTATGGTGATCTTTGAGGCTATTATTGTGATTGTTTTGAGGAGCCACAAGCCAGGTCAACGTAAGATGACAAAACATAATAGATAAATATGTGTGTTCTGCGTTCTGTCTGACTGCTCCAAAGCAGATTCTCTCCCTCTCCTTTAACCTCCTTATTCCTGGAGACACAAAATATCAAAATTAGGTGGACCAGTAACCCTATAATGGTCTCTAAGTGTTCCAATGAAAGGAAGAGTCAAACACCTCTTACTTTCAATCAAAAACTAGAAATGATTAAGCTTAGTGAGAAAGGCATGTTGAAAGCTGAGAGAGGCCAAAAGCAAAGCATCTTGCACCAAACAGTTAGCCAAGCTGTGAAGGCAAAGAAAAAGTTCTTGAAGGAAATTAAAAGTGCTACTCCAGTGAACACACAAATGACAAGAAAGCTAAGTGGCCTTATTGCTGATGTGGAGAAAGCTGTGGTGGTCTGGACAGAGAACCAAGCCAGCCACAACATTCCCTTTAAGCCAACGGCCAACGAGAGTAGGGCTCTAACTCTCTTCCGTGAAAGCTGAGAGAGGTGAAGAAGCTGCAGAAGAAACGTTTGAAGATGGCAGCGTCTGGTTCATGAGGCCTAAGGAAAGAAGTCATCTCTGTAACATGAAAGTGCAAGGGAAAGCAGCAGGGGCTGATGCAGAGGCTGCACGTTGTCCAGAAGATGTAGCTGAGATCATTAATGAAGGGGCTACACTTAACAGATTTTTAATGTAAATGAAACAGCCTTCCATTGGAAGAAGACACCGTCTAGGACTTCCACAGCTGGAGAGGAAAAGTCAACGCCTGACTTCAACACTTCAAAGGACAGGCTGACTCTCTCATTTGGGGCTAATGCAGCTGGTGACTCTAAGGTGAAGCCATTTCTCATTTATCATTCCAAAAACCCTAGGGCCCTTAAGAATTATGCTAAATCTACTCTGCTCTATCAATGGAACAGCAAAGCCTGGATGACAGCACATGTGTTAACAACATGGTTTACTGAATATTTTAAGCCCGATGTTGAGACCTACTGCTCAGAAAAAAAAGATTCCTTTGAAGTAGGACTGCTCGTTAACAGTGCACCTGGGCACCCAAGAGCTCTGTATAATGAGGCCCACTAACACAACATCCATTCTGTAGCCCACGCATCAAGGAGTAATTTTGACTTTCAAGTCTTATTATTTAAGAAATACACTTTGTAAGGCTACAGCTACCTTAGATAGTGATTCCCCTGATGAATCTGGGCAAAGTCAATTGAAAACCTTCTGGAAAGGACTCACCATTCTAGGTGCCATTAAGAACATTCATGATTCAAAAAGGTCAAATATCAACATTAACAGGAGTTTGGAAGAAGTTGATTCCAACCCTCATAGATGACTTTGAGAGGTTCAAGACTTCAGTAGAAGAAGTAATTGATAATGTAGAGTAAATAGCAGGAGAACTAGAATTAGAAGTGAAGTCTGAAAATGTACTGAACTATTGCAATCTCATGATTAAAGCTTAAACATATGAAGAGTTGCTTTTTATGGATGGGCAAAGAGAGTGGTTTCCTGAGATAGAATCTACTCCTGGTAAAGATGCTGTGAAGACTGTTCATACAACAAAGGATTCAGAATATCACATAAACTTAGTTGAATAAGCAACCACAAGGTTTGGGATGATTGACTCCAATTTTGAAGAAAAGTTCTACGGTGGGTAAAATGCTATCAAAAAGCACTGCATGCTACCAAGAAACTATTTCTTGAAAGGAAGAGTCAATTGATGCTACAAAATTCATTATCTTATCTTAAGAAATTGCCAACCTTCAGAAATACCCCAGCCTTCAGCAACTTCCACCCTGATCAGTCAGCAGCCATCAACATTGAAGCAGGACCCTCTACCGAGAAAAAAAAAAATTATAACTTGCTGAAGGCTCAGGTGATGGTTAGCATTTTTAGTAATCAAGTGTTTTTAATTAAGATATGTACATTGGGTTTTTTCAGACATAGTGATATTGCACACATGACTACAGTAAGCATAAACATAACTTTTATATGCACTGGGAAACCAAAAAATTCCTGTGACTAGCTTTATTGCAATATTTGCTTTGCTGTGGTGGTCTGTAACTGAGCCTGCAACATTTCCAAGGTATGCCTATATACCACCTCTCAGAGGCATGTGTATTTTTTTTCAGAAGAGCCTTCTTAATGCATTCGAAAAATTGAAGAATAGTATGCATTAGTCCTGGGAGTTAGTGGTGAATAGGCATTATGCTCTTAGAGCTAAATGCAGCTCTCAAAGCAGCCAGTGAGCAGTGCAGAAGAATGAGCAAGGAGAGCCTGGGCCAGGTGCTGGGTGGGAGAGATCAAGGGAAGCAAGATGGTTTGGTGGGTGGAAAAAGAATGGGGGTAAAGTGTGCACTGCCCCACTCTTGTGTATATTGTCTTGTAGGGTATCTTCTCCTCACCTGATGCTGTCACTGAAAATTTCAGCTGCCTAGTGTGTTGAGATTAAGGTGATGTCTAGGAAGAAAAGGCTCAATTATTTTTGAACAGCCACAACTCTCTAAAGTTGTGACACCCATTTTATTTTTTACTTGCTAATTAAAACACAGTGTGTGGCTCAGAGTAGAAGTAAGGGAAGGGGAGAAGAATGGGAGGAAAGACAGAAAGCAAAATGGATTATTAATGGATTATTATTAAGAACTGGACAATGATATCATGGCATATAAACCTCTGTTTTAGAGACTCTACCCTGAATGGAATTGAGAGTCTATTTGCACTTGGAAAGATCAGGCAGACCATCTTGCCCTTATGAAATCATTTGAACTGTTGGTACATACCATCAAAGAAAATTAGACCACATCCGAAGGATTTTCACCAGTTCAATATCTTAAAGAATACCTTATAATTTATTATTCAAAGTGGGTGCATTTTACATATGTCTTCACACAAATCTTTGAGTTGAAGAAAAAGCATAAACTACAGTGTCTCAGGATTATAATTTGAAACATTCAGGTCTCTCATCAAGAAAGCCATAATTATTGTAAGTAGCATTATCTCTACCACTTCATTATACTGCCAGCTCTGTAGCACTGCAGAGAATGTCTCAGAAGAGATTATTAAATATTGACATCAGTAATAATATTGCGAAGCATCGTAGATGGATTCCTTTAATTCTTAGAACACTTTGATGAGATGGGCATCAATCTATTCCCATTTTTACTGAGGAGGAAATAACATTTTGAGAAGTTGTACTACTTGGCTCGAGGTAAGAAGGCTAGTTGGTGGTATAGACAGTTTACATCCAGATCTGGTCTGTCTTAGCCCTGGATCAGAGCTACATTCTATCTAACTGATCATTTTATCACCTACATCAATATATCTCCAATTCTGTTCAAAGGAAAACCCAGGCTTTTAAGGGGTCACTTCTGGGGCCACCACAGAGGGATATAAAGTGGAGAGGACCATGGGGTGATAGTCCTCCTCACATGCAAACCAAGCAGCTGAGCTTCAATACATTTTAAAAGTTTGAGTCCAGATTATCATTTAATTTGAAGAAATATTTCTACTGCGAATAGGAAAAAAAACTTCAAGAACCACTGATCTAGATTTTTTAAATGTGACTTTTTTTCCGTGATAAGCTTGAATTATTGAAGAGCAGTGAGCACCAGAACCATATGGGGTTCATCAAGAACTAAAGAGGAAGGAAAAATACAATTCCACCTCCACATTAATAGAAAATGAATCTTACAGGCAGCTGATCAATAATTAAAAATGAAAACAACAAGTGCTCTCTAATTTACTTGCAGGCTTCAGCCCAAGTCTGGAATGACAGGCAAACACACACACACACACATACACACATACACACACACACACAAATAAATACATGAGTCAGTGAAATATTTATTTTTCTTCTACATTATCAATTCTAAAATTTTATCAATTTAAAAAATATGAATTTGATTTTATGTTTCAGAGGTGCTGCACCAAACTTTCACCAAACGGAGATAGCTTTCTTCCTGGCTAAACCATGCATCTTGATTATGAATCAATTTCCTTTTTTGAACATGTCTCCTTCCTCCCTCCCTCTTTCCATCACCTTCTTTGTAAAGGAACGCCAGGGAAAGAGTAAAGAAGAAGGTTATTATTCCTATTTCAGTAATCCATGGCAAAAGTGTTACAGTTTCGCCTACAATTCTCTAATCAACAATTTTAATCTATTTATATTAAATATCAGAAAATGCAGTATTTGCTATCTTCTGATGTTTAAACACCAGATTTAAATGCCACCTTGGTCCCTACACCTGACCATGTCACTTAATTTCTTCACATCTTCTGAAATTAGGGTTAATAATTTCTGGTGAGCCAAAAAACAGATGCCAATGGAAAGTCCTTTTGTGTAACAAGCAAGTGTCATTTATCATTATGATCCCTGGATGAGAAATTAAAAACTGGTCATTTTGAAGTTAAGATTACAAAATAAAAATATCACAAGTTTAACAGTCAAAATATTTTCATGATTTTATGTCTAGATGTAGGAAACTGATTTCATTATTTTATGATGATTACAGTTAAGAAGAAATGTTGTCCATAGTGCTATTATAGTAGCATGACTTGCAGTTATTATCATAAAAAGTAAAAGCATCATTCATAAATATTTTGTATGAAGAGATACTGGAATTTTCACAGCTTAAGAACAAAGAGTCAACAGACTCTTCATCTTCCATCTTCTAGTCTAAAACTATTTTAACAATAGTAAATTGGAAAAACGTTTGCTCTAAAATTCTTAAAACGTAAATCATATTCATCTCAAAATGTTTCTACTCAAACTCTCTTGTACTGAATTATATCCTCCCAATTTAGAGCAATCTTCCTTATATAATCATATAGTTTCAAATTTTACTGGATTATAATGCTTAAAAAAAAAGTGCATAAAGCTAACAGGTAAAATAAGAGCCACGAATTTAAATATGCATTTTCACAGTGACACTGGGCCACCAGTTGGTAGAATTACTCAAAGAAATCTTGGTTTGCAGTTGGGAAAAAGAAAAGGCAAGTTTATTCAGCCATACACTGTATAGTTGTCCTTTAAGGCATATGTTATGGTTTTACAAGGTGAAGCGCACATCCTTCCTTAGAAGGCCATTTGCTCTGCTTATTTTGTTGGTTTCCTTGTGAAGAAAAGAAGATGGATTTGAGTTAAGAGGATATATTCTCATCTGTTTTCCTTTGTGGCCAAAGTCTGAAATACTGCTTATAGAAGCTGGAATGGAGTTTCTGGCAATAACAATAACTGCTGATTCTTTACTGAGTACATTCTATACACCAGGCACTATGCCGAGTGCTTTATACGAATATCAGTAATAGCAGACATATCAGTAGTAGTCACCATGCGTTTGTCAGGGTCCTAAGCACTTTTTATATATTAGGTTGTGAAAGTCTCCCAATAGCCCTACGAATTATGGGCTGTTATGAACCCCATTTTACAGATTAGGAAACAAAGATATAGAGAAATTAAGTACCTCTTGCCTGCTATCAGAGCTAGCCGAACCAGGATGTGTACCCAAACCTCTAATGCCTGAGAAAGTAATCTTGAAGCTATGATGTCATCCTATAGACCTCACCTAATTAGGGTGACACGAGGATAACAGAGGACATGAGATACAAGGTTGGCTAGATCTAGAAAGGAAGCATTGACACTATCAAGTCCAAGCTCTGTTCTGAGACTATTTACCCAAGATCCAAAGCCAGGTTCAAAGCAAGAGTGAAAAACGCAACTTGTATTTACACATTTACCTTACAAAGCAGTACTAACCAAACACTACTGACACTTTAAACTTCTTTTTCAGGGTTGTAACTAACTTCTTTTTCAGGGTTGTAAGGACAGTGAAACAATAAAACATTTCATTGACCAGGAAAAAAGTATACTATTAATGTTTATATTCTGAAACATATATATTCAACAAGATTCTTCAAACCTGAAACTAAAAATAAAATTACTAATCTAAATCTATTCGCCATCTTAAGCTTGACATTTAACACTATAAAACTTTCCAGCACACACAATGAACCTAAAAGCACTAAACCTCTACAGTTAGTAAAGATCGAAGCGTTTACTATACCTAATGACATAAAAGAATTTGCTTGCTGGATTTGCAAACAGAGAATCAGAGTTTGGTAACTAATTAGTTGTGAAATGAGGGAGAAGGGGTTGAGTTTAAAATCTGCTGCTTGGGTGACTTAAATGGGCACGATACCATAAGCCAAATTAGGAAACTCATGAAAGCATCGGTCTGGGAAGAAATGACTTCAACTTCAAGCCCATTAAATTTGCAGCATGGTGAGTTAAGCTGGCATAGCAGACAGTAGGGAAGGAGGGTAGAAAGGCATTCTTTTCTTTTTTTTCCTTCCTTAATTGTACTTAAATTTTGTCTCTTTATAATTGTTTCCTTAGAAAATATTTATCTTTAGTAAAATTCTAGATTTCTACTATCTGTGGTACTCCAAATGGATTATCCAGCACCTAAAGAGATCAAGATTTTAGCTTTTTTGGCATTGTTTCAAACTTTTTGTGGACTCCTTTTTATGGACAGCTATAGTGGGTTTTTTAAATTTTCCTATCATACTTCTATATTAAAACTATACAGCTTTCTAATAAATTATTTGTCTTTCAGACATTACTTCTATTACAGCCTTCTTTAAAGTACCCTAACTCTCTTAATAGTCTCTCAAAGCCCTTTTTTAAAAACTTACTGAGTTCCAATATGTCCTTGAACCAAATCTTAAATGCTACCATATTGCAATCACTGGACTCTTATTAGAAAGAACAAAGATATCCTAATAGACAACTGACATGCTCGTTAAGAGGCAATATATTTGAAGAGCAGATAAAGCGATAAATCTTAACCCTCTATCATGCAATCTTTAAAGAGGAGTAGGTAAGGCATTTTATTGAGATAACTGAGATATGGGAATAACAGAGCCTGGTGACAGACAAACTGCCAGAGATGTGATGCGGGCTGAGTGGCTACCTGATTAGGTAAGGAGTAAATGAGTTACCTATCCTCGGAAGTACTTCCAACTCCAAGATATGGTGATGCTAGACTTACTTGGAGACATTCTGAAAATGCCTTGGTCAAAGATCTAACTGAATACTATTGAAAGTAGTGTTTAGCTATTATTTGTACTTAGGATTGATCATTTTTCTATCCCCTAGGACTCTCTGCAAGTACAAGAAACTCTAGTCCACATTAACGGAAGATACATGCACGGAGAGGAGAATCAGAGTCGAGAGGCAGACAGAAGCATGAGCAGTACTGGGAACGCAGCACAAGAGTTAAAAAATAAACTCAGGCCAAAACAACCCACAGAAGTAACCATCAAAATACGTATAACTGAGATCTTCCTGAATAGAAGAAGTTTTTTCCTTTATTTTACAAGCATTTCTTCCTGAGGTCAACGCTCCAGGTAAACAAACAACACGTATTTAGGCTGTACTAATAAAAGAAACAGAAAATAGTAACTCAGATTCAGAGACTAATTTCTATAACACTGTCCTAATTAGCCCTCTCCACCCTGATCCTTTATTCCTAGGACTTTATCTCCTAAGCATCATCATTAAGTTTATACTCCACCTCTTTATTCTTCTACTACAGAACTGATAGTTATTCTAATGTTGGTTCATGCTTGCGTGTCTCTTTTCTCCCTCAGGTGGATTACGAGCTATTTAAAGATAAAGCTTTGTCTTGTAATTGTCTTCCCCAGAAATCAATGGAATGTTAATGTTAACCATTTTTCCCCACCTGTAATTCTCTCTCCCTCTTCCCAGATGTCTGAACCCTTTCATTACTACAGGGCCAGTTATTGTGTGGCGTCTTTCATAAGTTCTAAAGCCCTTAGTAACAGCTTCCTCCTCTGAACTCTTAGTGTGTGTTGTCTCCACCACTAATTGGAACTGAGCAGATGCCACTTTGTCCTTGGCAACACTTCTCCTGTCTGAGCCAAAAACACGATCCTTCCCCTGGAGAGAAAGCACGCCAACATTGTGAACCCCTGATAAGCTTATCTGTCTTCCTTGGTACACAGAAACCTTTGAGGAACCCCCAAATACTGCCATGATCCAGTGAGAAGGCCAAAAGGTTTAACAGGATGAAGATAATATGCTAGCAGCACACAGTTTAATCACAGCTAACTGGATGCAGCTGTGGAAACCATCTTTTAGTTTCATCGCAATGATAAACCTAATTAGGCGGGCCTAGACCTAGGAGGACGAACAGCCTCAGTAGGACCTCTAGCAAAGTCGAAGTTAGAGGTTATCAAGAGCTCTCCAAGGTACCAAAGGACCACAGCCACTTATTCCACCCACCCAATGGTAAGAATTCTGTTTCTTTGTGCTCTTTAGGTGACACTATTTATTTGCTTACTATATACTGACTATTCATTGATGTGACTTCCACTATTATGACACTAGACAACTGCCTTAATCTGAATCCTACTGTGCCAGCACAATGCTACAGTGCAGCGATTATCCTGACCCAACTATGACATATTCTTGCAACTGGCCTACCTAGCTACACTGTCGACCAGCAACAAAATTTCCTGGCCAAATTTCAAATAGGTGTTTTGAAAATACGCCTACCGTCTCCAACATTAATGAAAGTTCTCAAACAAGAAATCATGCTTCTGTGTACCAATAAGTGCTTGCTGATAATGAATATTTTTCTTTGACGTCTACGGACACAGGCTGGTGCAGGCCAGTGAAGAATCCAAACCTGCGGCTTGAGTGACACCTACAAGTGAACCAGAGAAGTACTCTCAGCTCCTGTAGCTCGCTGAGTGTACCGTCTATTTAACTAGCCCTCCAAGCCAGATCCAGACAGACGTCCAGCTTAGACTGAGGTCAGTGCTACAAAGCAGAGTAAAAGAAAAAAGAGTATGGTTATACCTGTAAATATCTAATTGTGTTTCCGGATGCAAAGAAACTCCCATAGACAACTGATTTAAAAAGAATTGCACAAAGAAAGTGACATATTGAAACATAAAACTTATCTGCCGGAGCACCCCGTAAATTTGCATGGGACATTTAAATAACTATGTGAACTATACACTTATTCTAAAAAGTGCTTTTGAAATAAGTTAGGCTTCAGGTCCTTAATGATTTCTAGGCTAGGAAAAGCACTAATATATTTAATTGTCATTTCAATAATATCAAAATGAAGTATGCAGCAACTACTAGCCCCAGTCAATGAAACTGAAACTTTGTTAGTATTAACCAGGTCATCAATACTAAATGCCATCATAGCTGGATGCCTCTGAATGTGAAAATAAGAACTCCTACCATTAATTTAAGAGTATAATGACTCCCAAAAGCAGCCCAAAAATGGTATTTTCAATTTTATAGGTAGCTTTATCATTATAAAATGTGAAATTATGCTAATTGTTATATCTTAGAGCATTTTACCCTTAGATGACAATCTGCATTACAAAAGCTTTTAATGATTATTATATACATTTGTATTCTGCCTCAGCACACAGAGGGCTCTCAAGTGATACTGGCTGGATAAATATACGTTGGAATATGCTTGATTACTCTACTTCATCTTATGTTATCTTGTGCTTCTTATCTCTCTTGTATTGCATCACTTGGCTAAGCCATTTCATCACCTTTTACTCTTTTTAGATATTCTTGGCATGTTTCCTCTCACTGACTGGATTACACTTGATATCACAGTTCACAATTTTCCCTAAAATTATTTGTGTAATTTATGTCTCTAAAATTTATACTCTTCCCTCCACTGAAGGAGGGTACATCAAAGGGGATGGTGTAGATGTTAAAGTCTGACAGCTGAATAATAACAGCAAAAGTAACACAGGCAATAAGATAAGACTATACGGAAAGGCAGAAAAACAGTGTCTGGGGCACAGCAGGCATTCAATACATATTTAGTAAATAAACAGAAAAGTGAATGAATGAACTCAAACTTCACTTTTTCTTTTAAACTTTCCTAACCTTCAGGACTGAATTAATCATCCTTTTCTACCATTCTGTAAAATAATCACCACCATAATAGTCTAATAGGTGCTGAGTAATTGCTATGTGTCAGGCACCATTTAAAATGCTTTCAATGTATTAACTCACTTAATCCTCACAGTAGCTCCATGGGATAGCTACCACAAGCTCCTCACGCTATAGATGGTAATATCCAAACACAGAGAGGTTAAGTCATCTACCCTGGGTCACACAGTCAATAGTTAGAAGAGTTCTATCAAACTGCTCACCCACCAACAGACAATAAGAACTCTTACATAAGCATTTTGTACTGTTTACCTCAGTTTCTTCAATGCCTCGCCCTAGAAGAGCACCTGGAATATAGAAAGTGCTTGCAAATTTCTGATAAATGTATGAATGATATCTTAACAGCAGACAAATAATATGAACCAACCATTCAATACAAAACCAGCTCCTTACCACCTGCCAACTGCAGCTCTCCAAAGTTGGGAGGAGCTCCCAGCTGTTGTTCTTATCACAGAGCATGCTTTAACCAACCCTTTCCTCTCTTTGCTTCTGGAGGAAGAAACATTTATTTGATCTCTGTGACATCATACTACTGTCATTCTCACTTTCTTCTATCATTAGCCTCACTGGCCTTATTTCTGTTTCTTAAAACATGCCAAGCATATTCCTACCTGAAAGTTTTTTCGGTTGTAATTTTGTGTTCTTTCTGGTGGAAATATTCTTCTTCAGCATTTTCTCATGGGTAGAGACTTTTAGCCAGTCATCTCTCAGCTGAATCATTATCTGCCGAATGAAGTTTCCCTGACCACACATAAAGTCACCTTAGGCTGAAGCCATGTGCCCCAGCTCAGTTTGGCAGAGAGATAAGCTTTGGAATTTCAGACACAAGTCTTGGTTATTATAAAGTAACTTATTCTTATTTCCAATTTACATTGTGCATTTTTCTCCTACAAATAACTCAGAAGTAGGAGGAGAAGCGGGGCCAAGACATGCGGTAGGCCTTCCTGTAATCTTTGGCCATTATACGACCTAATAACACCCCAAATTCTAGGATCAGCCCTACACTTATTCATTTGCTTCCTGACTGAAAGGGAAAATTAATGCATGAATGAGCAAAGTCATGGTGAGAGAAAGTGATGAACGACAATCTTGAAGGAAAAAATAAAATGCAAAACAGTATTCTATTGTTAAAGTCTAACTAGATATATGTGAAATTCAGGTCTTTTTAAAAACCACCCGGCCATATATAATCAGCCCCCAGGCAGTCACTTCTGCAGTCATCATTGCCAAGCCTTCAAATGGCAGAAAAGAGGATTCCCCAATTTCCTGGACCCACAGCATTACCCTTTCAGCACTACTGACATTTAGGGTTGGATAATTCTTTACGGGGGGGCTGCCCTCTACATTGTAGTATGTTTAGTAGCATCTCTGCACACATCAGACACCAAAAGCAACACCCCCAACTCCCACCCCAAGATGTGATGACCAAAAACAGCTCTTACATTGCCACATGTCCCCAAGGGGACAAAACTGCCCTCAGTCGAGAACTCCAGGAAGAATTCCTTCTAAATTCATTCTGGTTTGGACCAAAGTACAAGAAGAACTACAGGTTTGCAGTTATGTGGGTTGGGTTTCACTTAAATCTGTATCAGTCTTTTCAACAAACGGCGCTGGGAAAACTAGATAATCGACATATAAAAGAATGAAGTTGGACCTTTAGCTTCCATCATATACAAAAATCAACTCAAAATGAATCAAAGACCTAAACATAAGCACTACGACTATAAAACTCCTAGAAGGAAACATAGGGGAAAAGCTTCATGACTTTAGATTTGACAATGATTTCTTAGCTATGACACCAAAAGCAGAGGCAACAAAAGTAAAATTAGGCTACATCAAAATTTAAAACTTCTGTGCATCAATTGACACAACCAACAGAGTGAAAAAGCAACCTGTAAAATGGGAGAAAATATTTGCAAATCCTGTATCAGATAAGGAATTAATATCTAAGATATATAAAGAGTTCAACAACAACAACAAAAAACCCACAACTCAATTAAAAAATGGGTAAAAGACTTGAATAGACATTTCTCCAGAGAAGATACACAAATGGCCAACAAACACATTAAAAGATGCTCAACGTCACTAGTTATTAGGGAAATGCAAATCAAATCTACAATGAGATATAACCTTATACCTAGTAGGGCAGCTACTGTCAAAAAAACAGAAAGTATTAAGTGTTGACAAGAATGTGGAAAAATGGGAACACTTTTGCATTGTTGGTGGGAACGTAAAATGGTGCAGACATTAGGGAAAACAGTACGATGGTTCTTCAAAAAATTAAAAATAGAACTGTCATATGATCCAGCAATTCTACTGCATATACCCCAAAGGATTGAAAGTAGAGTTTCAGAGAGATATTTATTTGTACATTCCTGTTCATAGCAGCACTATTCATAATAGCCAATAAGTGGAAGCATGAGACCAAAAGGTGCATAGGTGGATGAATGGATAAAATATGGTGGCTTCCAAAGCTTGGCAGGAAGGGGGAAGGGGGGGGTGTTGTTTAGTGAGTATGAAGTTTCAGTTTTGCAAATTAAAATGTTCTGGAAATTGGTTGCAAAACAATATGAATGTACCTAACACTGCTGAACTGTATATTTAGAAATACTCAAAGTGGGAAATTTTACATTATGTGTATTTTACCACAATTAATTTAAAAACTTGTGTCAGTAAAGAGGAATGAGTGAAACAAAGATGATTCTCTCAGATTTGGAAATCCAAGATGCAAAGCATCATCCTAGGAGTATTGGGGTTTTAAATAATGAGTTCCTGTTAGATACGAGGACCCACTGGCATCTCTGAACGAAAAGCAGTCTATCCACTGGCTACCAGTGTAATTTGTCTTTGGTCCCGCCTATTTTAAGGCATGGCAAACTCCGTCATTATTTCACTCATTCTTAATTAAACACTTACGTAAACAAACATTCATCCAGTGACAACAACCAGTCAAGCATAGCACCGGGGGAGTTACACAGAGTATGTCATTCAGTTCTAGGAAAGTAATATTAGTTTTTTGGAAGCCTGCAGCTGAACACAATCAATCATAAATAGGTTACTAGTTAAGAACATAGACTTAGGTTTGAATTCTGGCTCTGCAACTTGCTAGCTCTAGTCTTTTTGCTTTTTTTGCCTCAGTTTCCTCATCCTTAAAATGGGCATACTAATAGTACCTTATTCAAAAAGTTGCTATGAGGATTAAATGATTTAGTATTTTTGAAGATATTAGAGCATTGCCAGGCATTTAGTAAGGGCTATGTGAATACTCACTAAACAGAGTCACAGACATGTGCTGAGCACCTAACCTTGCTAGGAGCTTGAACATTTGCTTGAACTGTGCCCTACAGCCCACTATTTAACATCCTGAAAGAGGGTTCCTGGTTGTTTATCTATTTCAAGAAAATGTTCAAGTCCTTGAAAATACCCCCTCCGTCTGTGATGACTGAGAACAGAGTGTTAACGAAGAGGAAGTATGACGACTGCTAAGTTTCCTTGTACTGGACTCACGGTGTGGTGACTTCTCTTTCCTTCACAGCTTCAAGCTGCACGGAAGGAAGCGGGGAGCAAGCACGTTGTCATGGTGTGCACATTACGACTATTTTCAGAAAGAACTATACCATTAAAATCCAATGTTGTCCCTGGGTTTAAGAAAGGGAAAAAAAAAAAGCAAAAAACAAAAACAAAAAAAAAGATAAAAAGTATCTGCTCTACCACATCATGAACTGAATTATAATGATGCTCCCTGGGCAGGAGCCTGAGCTGTATTATAAATGCGAAATCTTTTACGAGGACCAGACGAAAACATTAAATACCTAGAGAACTGAGAATACGTTAAAACCGAAAATCCCAATGCAAACGCAATAACTATGTATGATGGATGCTACTGCAAAACCAGAAAATATTTAGGACATAAACTCCTTAAAAGATTGTCTTTCATTGAAAACTAAACAACCCTTAAGAGTTCCCAAATGATGAAAACTCGGATAAAAAGTCTTGCATGTAAGTTTGACAAAGAGCACTTGGACCCGGGAAAAAAGTGGACAGAGATAAATCTTGGTATTTATCATTATCACAACAGAAAACAGGAAAACAATTATAAATTCTAGGTCTTTATTAACAGTAAGTTTCTTAGTTGAGTACCTACCTAGAAGAAAGAAGTTTTAACTACTATAACTTAGAAAACCATTCTCTGTGCTTATAACAAAAATAACAAAAAAAGTGGGTTGTCTTTCATTTTATTAATTTCTATTTTACATCTGTTCACATTTTAGAAATATTCTAATTGTCTGAAAAATAGTATGTGTGTGGGTTTCCTTATACCTGATAATTTTGGATGGTACATTATTATATCACCCTCTGCCTTGTCAATATCCCAGTGGTAAAACAGGGACCAAAATAAGTCTGTCTCATGGTAATAAGAATACAGACACGTTAGAGGGAAAAAAATTAAGAAATTCAGTTCAATAGTTATTTGCCAAATACCATGCAACATAAATAAGACTACATTATTGTGGTAGGCATTTTGAAGCATATACATGTATAAAATCAATATGTTGTACACCTTAAACTTATACAATGGTATATGTCAATATTACATCGATAAAACTGGAAACAAAAACAAAGTAAAATCCTTTGCCAATAAAAAAGAAAGATAAATAGCACCTGGCCTCTATGCGATGAGTCTAAGACAGTGACATCTAATATTCTTTCTTCTACATGATGCCCTACAAGTGACATTTACAACTGTGATACTCTCGCGTAAAAATGTTCACGTTGCTGTCGTTGTCTTCATAGCTTGGTTGTAGTGTGGGGCAAAAAACAGCCATGGTAATTTAAATGTACGTGCAATTCACAGTACATTTAGTCTAGGAGTACCCTTTTCACTCTTCCTGATTCATGACATATTAGTGATGTGATAAGAACCAGTATTGTAGCAGGAGTCAAAGAAACATACTTCCAATTAAAGAATAAACATCCACGTACCCTGTCCTATAATGCTGAAGACTGGCCCAAATTTCTGCCCTTAGAAATACAGCTAAGTGACTCACCATTTCATATATGTGTCTATGTTGAGGCAAGGAGAGAAGGTTGATTAATCTTTGACAGGTTGGTGAGGTTGATTATTGCATCCCATGATGCCAAAAAGGCTTGTAGGGAGAAAACAGAAGAAAGTCAATGAAGTGGGAATTTAGAAAGTCATTGAGAAACGCTGGAGGAGCACGACAGATTGTAGAGGGCTAACGTGTGAGTGCAGAGCGAAGTGCTGGGCATGGGAAGAAAGAAAAGTAACATCTCCTTCATGCCTATTATGCACCATATTATTTGATTTAAACTTCACAAAAAAAAAAAAAAACCCAAAGTTGATGGCATAGCGGGTAAAATGGGAGGACTTGACTGGATTATTTATTTGCCTAAGATCACACAACTAGTAAACAATGTAATCAGACTACGAATTAACGTTTCCTCATTACAAGTTCAATATACTTTTCATATCGCCTGTGCATGTCTCTCTTCTCTGTCTCATACTAATCTATTGTTAAATTTTAGTAAGTTTTAAAATTTAGAAAACGTATACGTGCATATAAAATTACTTCTTTGGGGAGGTTATTCTACTGTTTTATCTATCACTACAATTACTTAATCATTATTTATCATCTATAACTATTTATCATTGTATTTTAAATTATCTGTTCGCTTGTCTTCCTTTCAACATGGGAGCTCAGTGCTTAAAACTGGAAGGTATCCAAACAGTCTGCCCAGTTCAGGTTTTATTCACTCATTCATTCATTCAGCAAACTTGTATTAACGGCCGACTATGTGCTAGCTTGTTTTATGGGTTTAGGAGATTTAACAATGAACAAAACAAAGTCTGTCATGATGTAGTGTATACTCTAGTGGGAGGAGGCAGACAGTGAGACAGATGACAGAGATGATGTAAATGTGGACGTGAATACAGATGTGGGGGCAGATGCAGAGATACACATACAAAGATGCAGATCTATACGTCAGGTACAGATACGCTCTATGAAGAAATCAAAGCAGAGTTAAGGACGAGAGGAAGTCTATTTTGTATCGCTTTTCTGTCGATGGTCAGGAAGATCCTCTCCCATGAGACGAATTCAAGCAATGCCTGAAAGAAGGAAGAGAGCCATGCAGATATCTGGGAATATTCTGTTTTGATAATGAAAAAAGGCAGAGGCCTTGATAAAGGATGCTGCCTATACTGTTGGAGATGCAGCAAGTAGATCCGTGTGTCTGGAATGATGTCGGGGGAGAAAGGAGTCTGAGAAGTAATAGGCTGAGACCAATGGGGCCTGGCAGGCATGACACATGATGTCAACCCACACTCGGAGGGAGATGGGCGGCTCCTGAAGGATTCTGAACGGGGCAGTAGCACAGGCTCTCACGTTATAAAGAATCTGTGGCAGCTATGTGGGGAACACATCGTAAGGAGAAAAGGGTGGAAGCAGGAGTATCGTAAGAGGTTAATTTAATAATCCAGGTATGAGGTAATGGCCAACTGGATCAGCACGGTGGCAGTGGTCGTGATGAGAGGTAATCAGATTCGGGATACATTTTGGAAGTAGAGCTGGTAGGATTTGTTGATGCATTTGGAACGTGAAACATCCAAGAAAAGAAGGAGTCATGGACGACTCCAAGATTCCTGGCCTGAACAATTAGAAAAATGGAATGGCATTTTACCAATATGGAGAAGACTGGGAACAGACTGCAGCAAGCATAGGGTGTCAGGGTCAAAGTCATGATGTTAGTTTTGGACACGCTCAGTTTCAGCTGTCAGGAAGGCTGCTGGACAGACTCATAGGTCTGGGGTTCAGAGAAGGCTGGCTAAGGAGATAAATTTGAGAATCATCAGCATACAGATATTATTTAGGGTCAGGAGTCTAAGCGAGATACTTGGCCTAGGGAATAAGTGTAGAAAAAAACAGAGAGAGAGGAGAGAGAGAGAGACAAAGGGTCCACATTCCTTTGGGGACATTCCAATGTTTAGAGTTTGGGGAGAGGAACCAGCTGAGGAGATTGAGAAAGAACAGCCTCTGAGGAAGGAGAGAGATTACAGTATCCAGGAAGCCAAGTCAAGGCAGTGTTTTAAGAAAGAAGAAGTTGTCTGACTGGACGACATGCTGTTTACAGGCTAAGATGAGGACAGCTGATTGATCGTTCAGTTTAGCACACCGATGTCATAACCTCAGTAAGAACATTTTCAGTGAAATTGTGAGGGGGAAAATTTGATTAGAAGTTTTCAAAGGAGGACTGGAGGAGAGTATATGTAGAGAGAAGTATAGACAATTATTGTGGAGAATTTTGCTATAAAGGGGAACAGACATAGGGTGATAGACAGAAGGGTACATGAGGTCAAAGAGGGCCTTTGAAGAATGGAGCTATAGAGTGTTTGTTGACTGATGGAAATAATCCAACAGGATGGAAAACTGATGACGCAGGAGACGGCAGAGACAAGTCCAAGAGTCCCTTTGAGGGTGAGAGGGGATAAAATGCAGCACAGTGGAGGGGCTGGCCTTAACCAGGTACACAGAGAGTCAATCCACAAAAACAGGAACATGGCATGGACCAGGTAGGTGGTAAACTCAGTGAATGAATGAAAGGTTTGCAAATGCAACTACACGCCTGGGACCTTCAGCCCATAATCTGTGTTCCAGAACTTGAGGGGATTAGAAAATGCCCTTTTATCCTCCAAAATACTTCCCTTTGCCTCTATTCTCTAATGTGTCAAATTCTACAAGTAGAGAGTCATTCTTCTGGCTTAATGTTCATTTCCCTAGAATGGAATAACGCATTAAACCCCATGAGTCAATTATGCTTAAGTGCAAATGAATTTGTCAGGCCCTCACTGTGAGATGGCTTTTAATAAGGGAATATAAGAGTATGATAACTCTGAATGTTCTCCCATAGGAGCTGGGAGCTGGGAGCTGAGAAGGGGATGGAGTGGGCTGTGTGAAGGAGCACCGTGGATCTGTGGACCTTGTCAATGTACACGACGTGTAACTCTAAATCAGAACCCAGGGGCTCACTCTTGGTTCACCACTTTGCAGCTTGCTCCCCTAGCAAGAGTCCGCTGACCTTTCTGCATCTCAGTTTCCTCATCTATAAATGGAGGTGAGGGTTAAATGATATAAGGGGTGTGTGCTACCATTGTTCTATTATTGCCCCATTTTTTTATTTAAAAATTTAAACTACTGCTATCTTGCTCCTTTCTCTCTTGGAGCACACTTTCTTCTTACTCACACCAGCAGACTGACCTCTTGTCGGTACACCAGATTCCCAAGTACAGCTCATCCTCCTTACACTGATTAACTGCTCAAGCAAACAAGCCATCGTAACAGGTGCTGATTCAAGACTCACAGCCATTTGGAAAGGGGCACACCGCCATTGCTCTGTGGACTTTTAGTTTCAAAATCACGTTGACACCACTCAGTTGTCATGGGAGAGCATTATATTTTATGCTTGTATACTTCTAACACTTGCACTTATCAAATAAAATTACTTGACATGCCAAATTATTATATACTCTTCTTGGTTAAACTAAAGATCCTTAATGGCAAAAAACAGCATGTTTGTATCATCCAACAATACATATTTGTTGACTGGAACCAATAAAAAATAAAAATGCAAGCCACACATCAGAATTAATTCACGAAGCAATGTCTTTCCGGTTTTCAGCTATTGAAAAAGAACTAACATACACTAATACATTTATGCTTTAAAAAAACTCAACATAAACATCTCAACTTCTAGAGTACCAAATACTCGGCAAAAGCATTTTTAGGGTTCGTAAAAAATATAAAAATTCATTAATGCATTTTAAAGCTGAGTCACATTTTTGAAAATCTGATATGTATAAAGCTCTTTAGAAGCTTTCTTTTTTTCCCTTCTGAATGTTTCTGCTAAGTTACTTTGCAGAAAACCAAAGCACTCTATAACCACTGGCATTCAATATTCATATCATAATGCATAAAGTAAGGGTAGGAGCAGGTAATTATTAATCCCTTTTGACAAAAAAAGCCACCAGTAGCAAATGTACGCATATGTGCTTACTGGGCATCTGGGATGCAGCTGGCATTAAAACTCAAATCCCTTGCATCCCAAGCAAGTACCGTGTTTATAAAGATAGCTCTTTCATAATATTAGACTCTGCAAAGCTTTATTCAGATGAAGCAGTTGTTTAATTTAATCTACAATTGCCAGATAGGTTCCTAAAAATCTTATTTTTATTAATTTAGACAGAACCAGAAACTTGGCATGATTCTTTTACTTTACTTTACCGGGTCGCAAAGCTCTAAGTTTATTTGGATAGCCATTTCTCAGTGATGAATGAATTCACTTGAACAGAACCCCTTGTCTTAAAAATATAACCTCTTACTGCCTTTCAGTTGCTCAGAGACAGCATCAGCCTGGTCAGTGATCATGTGAGGAGGACGCCTTTGTCAAAGGAGAAGCATAACCTTTATGTCTGCCTTCATCCATAAATATTCACGGAAACCCCCAGAAATAGCAATTTGCTTTAATGCAGCGAAGTCATCTGGATAAAGGTTAAATACCACTTCCACTGCACTGAATATTGGTTATCTGAGCTTTCTGTTATCTTTCTGCAAGAAGCATGAAAGTGACGTAAAGACCTGTGAGGGTAGTGGGAGCCAAAGGGGCCATTTAGTCTAGCCCCCGTCTCCAGTCTCTCCCTCAAGTGATCCCACACAGCAGAAACCCCTCCTCTTTCTGCAAAATAAAATGTCGGTGAGGCAACGTGCATGGTGTTTAATCATGTGTATTAACACGATGCTCTTTGCATACAACCCAAATACACCTGCAGCATCGTGCATTCGTCAGTGATAGTTGGTCATTATTTTCTGTCCTATAAATTTATTTCTCCTCTTCTGCCAGAAAACAGATTCCAACTCTTTGTGCTTTTCAACAATTCTAATTAATTTCATAAATATCATATACGGATGGGGAAATATTGTTTTATCTTTACTTTACTGATGCATAAATATCACATACGGACGGGGAAATATTGTTTTATCTTTACTTTACTGATGAGGAAGTTGAGGTTCCGAAAGCTTAAATGACTATCCCTGCCCCACTCAGAAAGAAAACAAAACAAAACAAGGCAAAACAGTTTGTAAGTGGTGGCGCCAGGATGCATGTCTAGAGTCCAGGACTCTAGATCCTAAGCTCTTTTCCCTTCGCCTCTCATGGATAAACTTTCTCACATAAACAAATCAGTAGGAGGTTAGAATCTACTGACTAGGGAAAACAACTTCAGGGATATTCTGGTACTTTGAAAAGAACATTTTTTTTTAAGTAGAAATGTATTTACACTAAGTTAGAGAAAAATTGTTTCACTGGCATCTAGGCTCACTAATGGAGACAAGTATCAAAGTCAGGAAGGTAACTGGAATTTTAAAGAATAAAGAGCACGTCACAGGCACAGTCATCTGCAGTTGCCTCTGTGAAGAATGAGAGTGACAGACCCCACGGTGATTTTTCTTTTTAAATAGTATTCTACTGTTGTAAGAAACTTAATGTGGGCTTTAAGATAACGTACTATCCTATGAAACTAAGTGATATCTAAGTGGTTTGAAAGGAATGAATTTAGTATGTACAACAGTTGCAGAATAAAACTGATTTAATTAAACCACGTCATATAAAATATTTAATTTATATTGTGATATATACATTATAAATTTTTATGTGAAATCATAAGCTCTGGATCCATTAGTGAGCTCATGTCTGCGGATCGCCTGTCATTGGCCAACAACTGCGCTAACATTGCGCGCACACTAACTTCATTTAATCTTCAGAGTGGCCTAATGAGATACAAGTAGTATTTTTTCTAATTTTGCAGATGTGGAAGGAGGAACTTTAAACAGTTTGCCTAAAACCCAGTGTCCAGCAAACATCAGAGCTGGGATGCGAGTGCTGTGCTCTTCGCACCGCAGCTGCCCAGACGCCTGAAGCCTCGTGCTGTTTTGGTAAACGGGAGCACGTTAGAGACTGCTTTCTGGGTAAGCTCAGTCCTGGCGGAGCAGGTTGACAGGTAAGGACAAAGGCCATGGTTATCCTCAGGAAGCTAAAATTTGCATGTGGATTTCAATGGTAAAATCTCAAAAGGGAAGTCTTGCGCAGTTAAGACACCAGCAAAAGAGACCTGGATCCCTGAGATTCTTTTGCCCTGCCTTCCTGGACCTCTCTTCAGGAGGCCTAAATGGTTCTGATCGGGGGACAGAGGTTTCTTGCATAAACTGCTGAGGTAATTGTGGCCCAAATAAGCCACAGAAGCACTCTCAGACCCTCTGTGCTTTGACAGTCTGTGCTTATTAATCTGTGCAGGAATATAAAGAGTGGAAAGGAGACATTTTGAGAAAAATGAGTTTCTGATGACACTGGAATTTTTCCAAGGCATTTGTTCACTGAATCTTATATTGGCTTTTCATGTAGGATCCTGAAATAGACAAGGCATCTTCTTATGCCTTTTTTTTTTCTTTTTGCTCTCAAGCTCATTGGTGCAAGTGGATGGAATTACTTCAAAGTGTTTCTCTTCCTATCTCTTTCGCACAGCGTATGATAACACATGGCTTTTTAAAATATGTTGGTGATAGCAGCCAAACAAGGCTATGAAGTTCCTTACTGGGGATGTGAGCTAATCACACTGGGTCTTCAGATAGGTGTTTCAGTATAATTTAGCTTTGTTCATTAGAATGTGATTATCACATGATAATAAATGAATGATATTTTGTTCCCTTAGTATACAGAATGGTCACACTGTGGATATTACAAAATTACTTGTTTACAAATGCAAGTGCACTTTGGCTCTTTCCGATGAGCACATGCCATACCCAGTGATGCTTTTCAATTAAGGAAAAATAATGTCTGCTTTACCAACCAAGGCTGACAATGATGCAATGTTTGTGTATGTTTAGACTTAGTAAGATAATTAAACAGTAACATCGATCATGTGACTTACAATGCATGAAGTACTGTGCTAAATACTTTAATACCTTCTCTTGGGAGATGGATAGTGGGCTAGATAGTAGGTACATTTTTAAATGAAAGCTAACATTTGAAAATATTTAAACATAAGGCTATTTTCTCCATTTTGCAAATGAAGGAACTGAGGTCCAAGACAGATAATTAACTGGCCTGAAATTTTAATAGCAAGTCAAGAGAAAATACTGAAACCCAACCTAGCTTTTTCAACTTCAGATAATGTAACATAAAACAAAGATTAACTGTAAAAATTAAAATTCAAAATAACATCAAAATTATACAGTGATGGAACCCTGTGTAGTATATTAAAACATTATATAATGTTCCATATTAATGATGTAAGTTTTATAGTTTTAGAAAAAGAAATAGCATCTCCTCTTGGGGAAGAAAATATTAAATACTACAGACATCCATCCTCTTAGAAATTGTTTCAAGCACCTAAACCCAACAATTTATCGTTAAGAAAAAGTTATAAACTATTATAGATGGCTCTAACTCTCTACTGTAATGGTTTCAATGTTCACTTTTAAAAATGGGGCCATAAACTTGTTAATAATTCATCAGTATATTTGTAAAATATTAAGAATGAAACAAATTACAATATGAAAACATGTTGATGAAATGGAAATAATTACATACTTTTAAAATATATAGGAGTTTCTTTCTGATCCCAGACTAATGCTTTCCATCTAAGTGCTCTATCTTCAAACTAAAGAAAACATACATGAGTTTCTATATGGAGAGAGAGCGAGAGACAGAGTAAATGTGGAAAAACAGTAACAGTACCTCGAGGTGGAGGGTGCTCAACGTACTACTATTCTGTCCACTTTTTGAAATTTTAAATCTTCACTGCCAGGAACCTCTCCTTGACCCACAGGTATTTCCACCCTCCTCATTTATCCTGCTGCCATTCTTGGACATCTCAGATGCATATAATTTTAATGTTATAAATTGTCTGGAAATTTCTAGGACTCTGTCACACACAGCTACCCAGAAATCTTGTCTCTCTCCACTCATTTGTCCCTGACATTTGGTGCTTTTCAAGCACTTGAAGATTATGGAATCTGTGTGAGATGCCTCCAAACTTCTCCAAACCTAGAGTCATCCACGTTGCTTTCTTTGGACCCAGAACAAGCAAAGAAGATCATCACTACTCGATTTTTCAAGGAATTCCAAAAGTTGAGGGTGTCTCAGAGTCCTAGAACACTGATGTTCCAGAAAACACAGTTTGAAAGCAGTGTTCCTTGAAGCCACGCCACCCCATCCCTTTATTTCCACTCTGTGTAGTCTGCAGTCAGCTGGAGTTGTGAGGGGCACAGGGGGAGGGCAAGAGGGGTCTGCCAGGGGAGCATGCTGAGTCACAGGTGTTCTTCTCCACAGAAGGCCTCGGGAAGTAGTCATTCGTATTCTCCCTCAAAGAGAAAAATGCCCAAGTTCTAGCAAGAAGCAACCTGAGAAGGTCAACAAATTACTTCTATTTTTTTTAACTTAAAGTACACAGCAGGAATCAAACGAATCTCTGTCAAATTACTAGGAGTGGCAGAGGTCCCAACCTCTCAGTTCAGAAAAAAATGAGACAGAATCAAGTGAAAATTTTCACTCCTGGTGATGTCTCTTCTAGGGCGCAAGGCTCATTAATTTGCAGTTTCCTCACTCTGCAAGTCATGGACTCTTACGTCCAAGTTCCCTGAGGATATCCTATAAAAAGCTCAGGGTTAATATTTTAAATGCTGTGTCGGCGGGAAAATATCGATTATTAAGCATTCTAATATATAAATACAAACATCTTAAAGACCAAAACACAAATAAATACCTCTGCACAACACTTCCACTTAAACAGTTAGTAAGAGATGTATAGAGCTTTGCTGAGCTGAAGCACCAACTGTGCTGTCTGATGCATGAAGAATAACCAAATAAATAGTTGTACAGTGCTACGGACAGATGTTTACTCTACAGCACTGCAGGCTAGGTAGCAGGATTTGTGCACAGTGGCTTAATTAAATAGGCTACCATGCAAAACACTTAGCCTCCAGTGAGACAGTGTAATGAAACCTGCATCTGCAACACCATAGAACACAAAACAGAAAGCAAGTTAGAGTGGCCCTCCTGGCAGAAAGAGACACAACTACTAGGAGACGGGCGCAGTAAGGATGCTCGCAGAGTGCCAGCTAAGCCCCCTCTGCTCCTCCTTTCATCGCAGGCTACAGGAGAAGTGCCCTAAGAATAAAGAGCAGGAAATAGGAACCATATCCTTTCTTTCTTTTATTGTTTCAACAAATATTTACCAAGTGCCAGCCTTTCTTTAGGTGCCTGGGATATTAGTAAACCAGACAGAACCCCTGCCCTCCTGCAGTTTAGCCGGGTTGGTAGACAATGGAAGAGGAAAACAGCACAACAAACAAGCATGTCTTTTCAGGTAAGGCATTTCCAGGTCATGATAAGATCCAAGAAGATAAATAGAGCGGAACAAGGGATGAGAAAGTGAAAGGTGCTTTTTTAGGTAGAGGGGACAGCAAAAGCCCCCCTAGCAAGTGATATTTGATAGAAGGCTGAATGGAAGTGACAGAGTGAGCCGTGTCAGCATCTGGGGTACTCGTCTTCCAGGCAGAAGAAACACCAAGTGCAAAGGCCTGGAAGTGGAAACGTGCAAGGTTTGCTGACACAGAAAGGAGGCTCACGTGGCTGGAGAACAGATGAGCTCACAGGTAGCCAGGAGGCAGGTAAGGTAGGGCTATGTAAAGCATAGCAAGCATTTTTCAATTCTCTTCTGGGAATCACGAACACTCCTCAAGTATAATGTTGCTGGTGTCTCGACAGTGATATCAGATGATGTCAGAGAAGGAAGCACCATAAACATCCAAGGAGAAAAACTGGGAGACAAACGAAAGAGAGAGGAATGGGAAAAGAAAGCACGTGGGGTTTCACAAAAGGGCTTAGCCTGCAGGGCCACCTTCCTGCATGTGTCCTGGGGGTGGTCATCATGACTTTACAAAGCCCCTTTTCCAGTAAGTACTTTAAAAATCCAATATATTGAAGACTTGCAGACACTAAAAGGCCAGGAAAACACCATTTATAGACTTGCATTACTGAGAAAACGCTTGCTCTGATTAAAGCAATAGAATCAGGCTATGATGCGTAGATTTCCACTGGCATTCAGTTCAGACTGTGGGCTAAGATAATTTCTGTAAAAAACTCACCAGGGTTATACACAAAATACAGCACACAATACTTCTAATAAACTTGGACTGAGCCACTCGGTTTTCCCAAGATGCACGCATCCTCCCGAGCAGCTTTGCTACCACTGTCTGATGCATTTGGAGGTAGTGCAGCAGCTAGAACTACGCACAGCATCACGCTGCAGGTGAGAAATGCAACAGATACCAAATTTACATACTTCCCTCCCAGTTTCCATACACTGTAATTTGTTAAGTCACAAAGGTTGCCATAAGCACAGTTTTCGATGTTACGGGAAATACACAAAAATCAGAAGTCATTTTCTGTCAAATGCACATTCCACCTTTCCCCCTGCTTAGTCTCATCCTCCGACCCACTCTCCACAGTGCAAAACATCTTTCCAAAGTAAAAGCCATTTGTGGCAAGGCCCTTCTCACAACTTTGCAGTGGCACCCCATGGCTCCCCACTGATGATGGAACAAGGCCCCAGGTCTTGCTCAGGATACTGGAAGCCCTAGAGACTGGCTTCAATCTACAGGCACAATCTGACTTCCTCTGCCTTCTGCCTTGCACCTTAGGTTGTAACTCCAGTGGACTTTGCTTAGTTTCCCCTACACCCTGAATCAAATCCCAGCTCAGCCCCTTACTTGCTGTGCAATCTTGGGCAAATTACTTATCCTCCCTGTACTTCATTCCCCAAGGGCCTTTTATGGCACAAAATAAGCAAATACATTAAAATAAATTAAAACAATGTCAGATTCCTTTTAAGTGCCAAAAAATGTGAGCTATTGTTACTGTTATTTGTTAATGGACTTTTCTTATTATTGCTTCTTTGGACAAAAAAAAAAAAAAGCCCTTCCTGCCCACTCTCCTCCTGGGAAAACTCCTATTCATTCTTCAAGACCCCACACAAATGTCATCTTCTCGCCAAACCTCCCCTAACACATTGACTCACTAGATTCCAACAGTACTTATTTCTACTTGTGCTCTTAAGACAAGTTAAGTGTCATTCTTCAATAGCATTATTTAAACATCATTGATTAATTATTAATTCATAAGTTTGTCTTCCAAGGAGTATATGTGTTCTTTGAAGGCAAGTGCTCTATCTTTCTCATTTTGTACCTCCCAGAGTAGGGCCTGGAGCATAGTAAGCTTTTAACAAATGTTTTATTAAATTAAATGTTCAATCAGTAAATACTTAAAGACACAGCTATTTCTCAAAAGTTTTCCAGTATTGCTAGGAAACAATTCAAGGAAACTGAAGAATAACACAAGGCACAGAGCAGAAGATTTAGCTAACCAACTAAGACTAAATTAAATAAGACAGTAAATGTGCCTAAAAGTTCAGAGAAAGGTTAAGCATATACTATTCATCATTTTCTTTTTACTCTTCTCCAGTTATTCCAGCTTTGTCTTTTTAGGTGTAAGTTCCTTTAGAGTATGAACTGTGTCTTCTAATACTTTTGCAGTCAAATACGAGGCACAGAAGTACACATTTCATGATCAAATGAGGAAATATCTCCAAGATATAGGTAGAACTTAATGGGGAAAAGGAAGAAAAGCATGTCTTCCTTCTAATACTAACTCTGAAAGCACACCATCCTCTGTGAAGCATATCCCATGTGCAAGCGTGGACAGACAGGCAGAGTGTGGTGCTCACCAACCCATCTGCTCTTCAAGAGGATAGTGAGGGGGGAGAAGTGTGTGGTGGGGCTGGGACATACTCAAGACCATCACCAGTAGCCTCCATCACAGAGCATCATGCTGCTGATGATGGAGGAGAATTGATGACTGAGGTTGGAACACAAGCAAAGGAGAGAAGGTTGAAAAAGCCAGACACCATGTGACAAGTGCCAGCCAAGAACAAGCAGGCCACATAAGTCTAGGAGGATAACGCTATGCCTTAGGAGTCATCACACCTGCCTTGGTTGGTTAGGGATAGATAACACATTGACCTTAAGGACTCTGGCATTAATTTCCCTTCTCCCTGTTCACCAATGCTGAACATCCCATTGACACCTTGCAATGTGGGACATATCTTTAATCTATGTCTTCTCATATCAACTAACATTGAGTTTGGTGTCCACTGTTGGGTTTCGGAACTCAAAGAAGAATTTAGAAATGTGGGATAATAGTATAGAGTCAATGATTAATGGAGTAGAAATACTTGGAAGAAGCTAAAGCAATTCAGAACATTTTTTATATCTGCAACATGTAATACTGAAAAGAACATGAATTTAGAGTATTCTCATACTCCAAATGAAACTTAAATGAGATAGTATATGTGAACATTCCAGTAAAGAATCTAAGATACAGTAGGTCTTAGAATCCACGCAGATTGAATCAGAATTTTTTCTTTCCTTGCTCACAGCCATGCACAATTGTATACATTGAGTGAAGAAAAAGAGAAAACCCAGGGACTGGTCAATAGCGATTTTCAGATTTATGCAGGTGTTTATAAATATTCTCTTAATATCGACTGAAGACCAAAAACATTATAAATTATATATATATATATATACACACACACACACACACATTATACATATATATACACACACATATACATATATAGGAAGAATTTTCAATACCTGGACTATGAAGCAGTAAGACTGTGTACTAAGTGAGGTTACAGAACCATTTTCTCCAGTCTTAAAAATGGGCCAGATTCCCATATGTCAAAGATGGAGTTAAGTGTGGTCCTGCCCGAGGGTAAAAGGAACCAATGAGATAATCACCCAAATTCCTCCCAGATTTAGGATCGTGTAAATACTCTGATTAGCAACAACACATTGAATACCTACTCTTTTTTGGAGATTTTAAAACCAATCCCAGAGTCCAGTGCGTGTGTCGTAAATATTCTGCCATTAGCCTATACTTCATAAGTTGGGTTTTCAAAATCAGAACTACACATTCATCTGACTAAAATGTAAAATCTACAAATAACTGAAGATAAAAACTTTGTTCCATGGGTTCAGATATAAACTGCATCCTCTGCATTGTTTAGCTTCATCATGAAAATTACTTTAATTTCAATGCTGGAATCAAAACAATCCAATCTTCTTAAAAGAAGCCTACTGTCTACTGTAAAGTAATAACATGTTTTTGGAGACTTCTAAGTGCATATCTTGGAATCTCTAACTTAAATGCATGGTTTGGAAAATACCAATCGTTGATCGTGAAAGGATGGTTACATTTCATCATGACAGAGGCAAAAATAAAGTACCTATGATCTTATTTCCTCACGTAAATTATACATGATGCTTAAAAAAAAAAGGAGCATGTATTTGAGATTAGTGAAAAAGCTATCCAAATACATAAGATATGTGTATATTTTCCAAAAAGAAATTTTTATTAAATGTTTCATGAAAATAAATTTGAAAAATATTAAGCATACACTCAGCAATAGAAATAAACATAAATATAGACTTAATCAGAAGCTAAAACAAACTGTGGTACAGCTTTACCAAGAAACATAAGAAGAGGAGTGTGTGAGCTGGGAGATAAAAAAGGGTGAAAATGAATCAAGATCATAACTAAAGTTGTAAGTTTGATGATTAATGGATTAATCATCTTTAAACCTGTAGTGTGGTACTTCATCCCAAAGGCATGTGTTTTGTTTTTTGGCAACTTGTGGAAAATTTTGTTTCAACTCATCTAGAAGAAGACCACTTCAATAGTATAAGTTACCTCAAATATCATTTAATTGTTCTTGTTGTGATTTGCTGCAAGAAAATCTGTTTATATAATGCAAGAGTGAAACTGGCTCTTTAGTCATTTTAAAATTTGGGTCTTTTGAAAAGAAACAATTCAGTATTTATAGCTCCATGTTCCTAGCACTTACTATTCTAAGTCAAAGAAAGGCCACATTATTATATTCAGGAACTCGACAATAAGGAAAGAAGGCAAAGGTTTCATGAAGATTTCCCAGTACCTGGAAATCACCTTAGTAAAATTAACTGTCCTCCTCATCAAAATAATGGGTTAATATTAACCCAATTTGTAAAACATATGAGACAATTAATTGTATGTTTTTCACTTTATTGATTTTATGAGACATAATTAACAGTATACCTATAAACCTTCTCCTATTCAGTTATACTTCTTAGCAAACTATATGAAAATACACACGCATACTGGGTGGGGTAAACCACGAGAGAGAGGACTTCAAATCAGTACATACTCACATATAAATCTTCTCTTTATACAAATGCTACCATTGGTAGGTTTTGAAAGGCTCATCACGTGTACTCGACAAATATGAGAGTATAATTAAATAATAATTCATCAAAAAGATGACCCAAAAAAATTCCCCAGTAAAGCAGTTATGTGAACAGTGCATTGTCAGAAAACAAAAATAACCAGATCATCTTTAGCCAGGTAAAGTATGTGTGATGGCTTTAACGTGTGATGTCCATCCAAGACAAGCTACATACTTCTAGGGGTAACTTGAATTCGCCAATACCCTCTGCAGTAGCTTAGGCAGACAAACATTTCAGATGAAAACGACACAGAATTCAAGTAAATATGAATTTTCCAAACCCAAACATCCTCAGTTTATAATGCTGGTTGGCAATCTAGTCTGCAGTGAAAATCTCTTGTGTTAGAATTGCCCTTAAGAGGTAAGAGCTCCCTTCATTGCTTTGGTCCTTATTAAATAAAAACTACAGGTACAGATTTCCAGTTATGAAGAATATCTTAATCTGAAAGAAAATACAACCTTCAAAGAAATCTGAAAAGGCCCAGCTTTTACCATTAAAGTTTATTTACTCTCTATTATGCTTTCCCTTACATTTCATTGTTACACTGTTTAAGGAAACTATCTTGTTGTATACAACATATATATTAAAGGTGGCAGGCTCAATGCAGTTTTTACAGAGGGTTCTTGAATTTACTTCCTTGGCATTCCCAAGTAAATTGGGAATTTATTATTATCTGTGAATTTTAAGTCACTTTTTTACAAGTCTCCCAAATAGCAATCTGAACCATAAATAAAGCTAATTAACCACGTAATTTCAGAAGTGGGAACTTAGTTTTCCCTTTCCTTAAGCAGTGTAAAGACAGAGGCAATAAATCAAAACCACTAGTTTACACACTACAAAAATGGCGAGGCCATAAATTAAATTTGACTTTATACATTGTCTTGAGAAACAAATCCCAGCTAAGCTTAAATTACGTATTCTTGTACCCCCAAAATACTAATAAAAAATATTATCCACAACCACCACAAAACACACAAAAAAAGTCACCTAGCACCTCAACAGAGATTAAACAAAAGACCGAATTTTTAAAACTCCTTCAATACTCATTTGGCTTGGAATTACCCAGGTGTTTTTTATAAGCAGTAATTTTTCCCACAGTGAGAGGCTTATTTTATCTGGAAACAGCTAGTGGCACGGTGATCATTTAACACCCAGTGCACTGTGTATTCCTCAGCTGACCCGCTCTCCATTCATCTCACACTCGTGGTATGTGTTAAGAAAAAAATTCAGATGTTCCGTTTGCTACATTCCTAAATGACGGTGGCTAATGAAAAGCACTGCAGACACCCCCAAGTCCCGTCTTACCATGTATGAGCCACAGTGAAGCGACGACGCTGCCGGATGCTTTTATTCACCAGCAACTTTCTGAAAAAGCATGGTGAGTTCCTTGGCGAACTGCGTGGAGAAATTTTAGGAGATGTAGGTCTGTTTCCCGGTAGTCTCGGAAGCTCAAGTTCTAAGTGCATTTGCTCCTTGAAAGTCTTGATGCAAACCTCAGATTCAGAAGCGGCAAGTTCTTTTGAAGAATCTTTTGCTGTCATGTCTTATGTGGAGTGCTGGCTTTCACCATCCAAAACAAAAACCTCACACATAGCAGAGGCACAGCTGCAGGTTAGGAGGCTGAGAAGTCTGCAAACTGTTCCCAGTTTAATTTAGGAAGCTGTGGCTCCAATGTATGAGCTGCTTAGAGCAGGAGCAGCATACTCGAAGAATGGCAAGTCAGGCTGTCACAAGGAGCTTTATCAGCCTGGCTTTGCCTCTGAAAATGCGCCAAAGTGCTTCCTATGTCAGTAGCCTCCTTGTGGATGAGGTTTGTCTGCAAGCTACACACTGACACTCACTGAATTCATTCAGCTGAATATATCAACTCATGAAATATTCATGAGGGCTTCTGATAAATCCTTCACATGTATATTTTTAAAAAATCTTATCAAACATGCTGTATTCACTAATGGACAATAAGCAAAACCTAGTCACCTAGTCACTTGTTTCCTGTTTGCACAAAGGGCAGGACCAGAGCCTGTCCAGCCTGTGTGATGTTTGAAGTCTTCATTCAGAATTTATCTTTCCCTGTAATGCACACAACGGTAACTCCACCTACCAAATGCTTATTGGCCCACGATTATTTAAAGAACTGCACTCTGTATCCCCCTCAAAAACATCCCCCATCACTCAGATTTTCACAGAATTTGTGAAGCCACTGTCCTCATCAGTGGAAACATTAAATCAGGGATTGTCAAAAAGCCTAGCCAAAACAGCGCCCCAAATTCCATTTCTGAATGAAAGAGCTGATTTGCTAAAGTCTTTTGTGTGTGTGTGCCCTCTCCAGAAGCTCCAAAACTGCATCAATATAAAAACTGTCAGCTAACAGGAAAACACTGGATTTGGTTCATTCCCCTAAGGAATTTAAAGGCTGATCTTTATTCCAATAAAAATTACCCTCATTCTTCTGCTTAAGTTCATTGTCCCTGAGATGCCGAGAGCAGCCACTCTCTGTTAGATGTAAAGTCACTTCTAAAAGCCCAAGTTCCCCAGAATGGAAATGGAGGTAACAACCGGGAGAAATGACTGTGCCCCCTTATAAATGCAGGGTCCAAAGTTAAACATTATGCATGGGTGTGTGTGCACACACACGTGTGCAGGTAGATATACACAATAGTGTATGTCGTGTGTGTGTGTGTGTGTGTACACTTGGTTCACAAAGGCATGCAAGCGAGAAGTATGGGCAGGGAAGTCCAAAAAAGTCTCAAGTTCCAAAGCAGATCCTTGTAACCTGAAATTTCATTTATAAATATACCGGCATGCACCATCTACACTTTTTTAAAGAAGTGAAAAGAATACTGTGGTGCTTAGCGTGTATGGATGTTGTGAAGTTCTGTACCTGCAACGTCTACTACCAGGGCCAGCCTGATCTCACACAGATTTGACAAAGCAGAACTGGGCGAGTCTGCCTGAGCGACAGTTCAGGAATGAGTCACAGTTAAGACTCTAGTGAAAAAGCAAGAAATTTATTTTTCCTCTAAGGCGTGAGAACTTCACCTTCATAAAATCATCCAAATATGTCACACACCCTGGCTCAGTATCTAAAGGACTGAACAAGAACTGACTATGACCTGTGTATAGGAGAAAATTAACCCCACTCCAGCCCTTGGGGGAAGGAATTCAAACTTAACAGGAAGGATTTAAACTCCTTACTGGTACTGCCTTGGAAGGATAACAATATTGCAATAATACAGTAAAAGGCTATTACGAATAAAAGCAAAGTCATGGAATTTTCGAGTTTGAGTGAATCCCGGTAACCACCTTGTTCAGCTCTTCATTTTAACGACTAGGAAACAGACCTAGGGAACTTTGATGACTTGTCCAAAGTCCTATTTGTAGTTGACATCAGAGCAAAAGCTAAAACCTAGGCTTTCTGCTTCCCAATTGTTTTTTCATTATATGATACAGTCATTTTGGCCAGCTGGGCCCTACCACATGTGCTTTATATATTTAAAGATATTTTAACTGCTCTATTTGAGAATGAATTGTTGGCAATGCCATGGGAGAAAATATGGTTAAAGGTATCTATTATTTAGTGCATTATGAAATCAAAGTTAGGACTTTCTTCCAAAAATAATGTGATTTAAAACTGGGACATGAGAATATGCGATCCTGCTAATATTCAGAGCGACTTACTTGCAAAAAATATAATAGCAATTTGAAGTCACTGGGGTCTTTCTCCTATTCACTTTTTAAGGCTGCCAAAATACAATAAGCATTTTAGGGATTCTCCCCTCCCCAAATTATGGCAAATTTCACAATCCAGATTTAGCTGTATGTGAACTGGAGTTCAGATAAGGAAATGTTGACATAAACTTACCTAAAGCAGCACTGTGCTGCAATTATAATTACTTTTTTATTCTTATTGTCAACTTATGTGACATTTCACATTATTCTTCCACTTTGCCTACTATGACAGCCAATGTCCCAGTTAAAGAAATTTTAAGAATCATCCCAAGAAGTAAAATTCTCAAAAATATGTAAAGTATGTTCATTCTATCTACTTTAAATGACATTTAGGAATATCAAAGACAGCTAACTGAAATACAAAACGTAAAAGATAGACTATTTTAAAGTCTGAATTAGTTACCTCTGAGAAAAAGGAAATACAGGCTTACAAATAAATGCACAAAAGTTTGTTTCTAAAGTCAAAATGCCAAAGAAAAACTTGATACTGTGTTAAATATTGAAACCAAAGATGAACACAGAAGGTAGAAAACAGGAGATGGTATCCAAGATAAAGATAAAACAGCACAGTAAAAGCAGATAACACCCTACTATATTTCAACAAAGAATACGCTGTCTTGAGAGAAAAAGCCAGAGAACAGGAGAAAAAGCCAAGAAGAAAGCAAATAGAGGGGAGGGTATAGCTCAGTGATGGGGGTGGGGAGGATACAGCTCAGTGGTAGAGAGCACGCTCAGCATGCATGAGGTCCTGGGTTCAATCCCCGGTATTTCCATTAAATAAATAAATAAATACATTAAACCTAATCCCCCCCCCCCAAAACCAAACATACAAAAATTTTTTAAAAGAGAAAAAGCAAACCGAGTTTCTGTGTCCTTCTGAGTGCCAAGGAAGGAGCTAAAGAACCAAAGTGAAAACCTTCCTGTCTACACGTAAAGCATAGCCCGTGACACCTCAAAGGGAGAAGTGAGTAACTGATTTAGTCATTTATTTGCAATTTATTTAAATTAATTGCTATTTATTAATGTGCAGAGAGATGTTCTTGGGAATTACTTGAGAATTCCAATTACAGCTATGTCTCAATTTTAAATAATGAAATTCCCGGTGTCCACGTCTTGTCAAGAATTCATCATAATTAAATATCACTCAAGAATCTGAATATAAATTGCATGGTCAATAACAGTCAATAATGAGTTACTTATAAATATTATGGACAAATTGAAAACATCTTGATTTTCCATTAAATTTAATTGGAAAGCAAGTTAATTTCAGCCAAATAAAATGATAAACATATGGTGCAAGTATGATAACATTGTTACCATATTTTTAAAGGTAACAGTTTTATAATGAAACTTATTTTAAATAAAAATAACTACATGCTCTTTATATGCAATACTTGTCAGACTTTAAAAGTTAACCTGGAGTAAACTTTCTCTAACTGAGCGACCAATATTTAACTAATTATTATTAAAACATTAAAGTATTTTAAATTGAGGCACCCAACTATAGATTTTGTGCAATAATATGAAACATAATATTGAACCCAAAATAACATGGCTCACATTTACTGTAAATACAAAGCTGGATATTTGAAAAGACAGAGTTTATCCAGAAGTTTCTTTTTAAAGAGGAGTAGATTTAAGACTATCGATATTAACATTTAAGTCATTGCGGATTGCATCTTTATTTATATCACTATTCTGTTCTCTTTTTCTAAGACAGCACACCATCTGAGCACAGCCATTGGGCCCTATTCAACTGAAGACACACAAGCTCTTCCTTCAGTCCGACAAGGTGGTAAGTGAATGCAGGACACCAAAATCCACTGGAGCCTCTTTCAAGAGAATACCGCATTCACCATAGATGGCAACTCCTCCCAGTTTCTCTACTTCATTTAGAAGAAATGGAACTAGAGAATTATTCTTACATAGTTGAAGAAAAGACAACATTCAACCAAATGAAAGTTGTCGTCTAGCCATTTGGGGGAAGAACAATTAAGGGACCACTCTTAAGCATTAAGGGATTATAAGGAAGGCGCTTACATTGTTTGCATACTTGCTTGCTACCAGATATTTTTGTAAGTGTTTTTAATAAATTATTTCATTCGGTCCTCATTACAAACATATCAGACAACTGCTGCTGAAGTCCACATTGGACTTCCCCCGTGGCATCAAACTATGAAGTTTATTTTAGGACTGAGCTGAGCCTTCTTCATTTCTACAACATGGAACAGAGTCTGGCACAGAGTGGATACTCAATAATGTCTGTAGACCAAATGCACCTTATTTTGCTCATTTTCAGATGAGCACATCAAGGCACAAAGTTGCACAGCATTTAAGAAGTTGATCCTACACCAAGTTTTTTATAACAGAAGATACCCAATGAGACAGAAGAGGGGATGCAGGCTCCGAGGGTGGTCTAGTCATGCCACTAAAAGTCTAAGTTCACAAGTACTAACTGTCCTTGAGTCTGAAGCTATCTAGCATGTTATTTTTATACACAATATGAATGCTTTGCTTTTATCCATATGATATGATTTAATTACTCACTATTAGTAAAATGATGCTCCAGAAAGATCAGTTTTAGCTGGTACCACCTACCGTGTCACCTGAATCCTAGGGAGGAGGTGGGAAGGCTGCACTCTGGATGCTTGAGCATAATGGTTTCATAAGGTTCTTAGGAGGGTCTCATTCAAGAAAGAAAAGGCCTCCACACTCAGAGTAAAAGCAGAAGTCCACACAGTGGCCGGGGAGGCGTGTTTCCTCTCTCCTCATCTCAGTACCTCTCTGACTTCATCTCCTTGCACTCTCCCCCTTGCTCTCTCTGCCCCAGCCTCACTGGCCTCATTTCTGTTCCTTGAACATGTCATGAAAGGTTCCTCTTCCCTGAGATATCAGCATGGTCTGTTCCCTCATCTCTTTCTAGGATTTGCCCAGATGTTACCCGTTTGATGACATCTCCCCTAATCACCCGGTTTAAAACTGAAATTTTCCCTGTTCGGCTCTATTTTTCTTCATAGTACTTGCCTGTATAACTTATTTACTTGTTTATCATCATTTATTCCCCCTAGAATGTAAGTGTCACAAGAGTCTTTGTTTTGTTCACTCCTGTAATCTCGACACTCAGAACTATCCTGACCATGGTAGGTATTTGGGTAATAATTTTTGAATGAATGAATGAATGATCTCTTCAGTGCAGAAGAAGACGAGGGAGGGAGGGGGGCAGGAGGCAAAAGCAGGATGAATTACCTCTCTCAAATCAGGGTCAGTGTTATAGTGGCATTAAGCAGTAACCTTTTCACAATTTTGTATATTATTTTATGTAGTCCTCACTGCCTGAAGTGTTACTTCTCTGTTTTCTTTGCCAAAAATACAATGTCCCATCCATTAAGAGTAAATTCAAAAGAAAACTCTTCAATGAAACCTTTCCCAGCTTTCATAGGCAGAGTCAGCTGTTGCATCCCATCTGTACTGCACCAGCACAGGATTCATCTCTCAGAATGTTTCATAGTATATTGTAGCACATACTTTTGTTTGTCTCCTGGACCAACCTATGAGCTCTCTAAGGACAAACTATTTTACTCATCTTTACATCTCCAAAGCCTGACACTGCATCCTGATTGATTAGTATTTCTTGATTGAAAATATGAATAGAAAATTAATGTAGTACCTGCCCAAAATCATGCTCACTGTTAGCCCCAGATTTTTCTTACTGCCACGAAAGCTAGTCCAGTCAATATCCTAACTTCTTGCTCTTGAGCTGACAAAAGGATTCCAAAGTGAGCTTCCTAAATCACAGCACTTTGGCTATGTTTTGCCATTTTTAACTAGCATTTCTTTGTTCCTTAAAAAATTATTATTATTACTATCATTATTATTCACATCCTCACTGCAGTGCAAAAGCAGAATACTTCTGTGTCGCGGTCTCTTCTCATTAGGTGGTATGCAGATAGGAAAGACTAGTGGGGTCCTCTCCTCACACTGCTTTCTGGTTTTGGCAGAGTAATTAGGTGCTTCTTTCTCAAAGCATATTCTGTGAAGGCAGACCGCATAGACAAAAATACCAGGGAAGCCCCTCTCTTTGTTCCCTAGGTCATTGTTAGCGTCAAGATGTATTAGCAAGGATGAGTCACATACCTACATGCAAGGAGAGAAACTGTTCCCATGGTAGGTGTTTTAAAATCTGCATTAAGAGAGGGTACTCCAGTTCCCAAAGATAATACTAACCTGTCAGCAAATAACCTAAAAGGGTGATTTCAAATGAATAAGGTATTATGGACCTATACGTTAAAAACAAAGGCACGTTTGGGAAAACCTCTTTCTCTAAAGTGAGCTCTCATCGTTTTGTTATTTTCAACCCTGTCAGCAGTCTTCCATAAATATGCAAGAAAAAAAAATGGTATAGTATTAATCTACAGTTAAAATTTTTAAATGTAGATAATTATCTCTGTAAGACCAATTAACCATGATACCACAGAGATCACAGGAAGAGTATAACACACATGAAAATTAAGGTAAATTCACTCCACTGCTTTTTTTAAAAAGAGAATAATTTTTAGGGATCCATTCATATTTAAGTATGTATTTGCAGCTATTAAAGAAACAAATTTTCCTAAAGTAAGATTTTAAGTGTATGAGTCTAAAAAGGGTACAGAATACATATCAACGTGGGGAAATGCTTACAAAACAGGGGGTTGGATCAAGATTGGTTCATTCAGTTTCAAGATTTGCTTATTTATTATGCATTCTGTTAATTTTAAATCTGTTCATATTAGAATTTTTTTAAATGCAGTAATATTAACGGTGATGGCTTTTTGACACCTAATGAAGAAACTAGAATTCTATGTATCAAAACTGGCTATCAAGTTCTAGTATTAAGAAGAAACTCAAACTTAATTTCATATAAATAGCTCATATTCTCTACACTGGAATTTGACACAACATTGTAAAATGATTATAAATCAATAAAAAATGTTAAAAAAAATAAATAGCTCATATTGTCAACACTGTAACATTAGCATTTGTAAAATCCAAGACTGAAGACATACTTACATAAGCATGCTGAGTTTGTAGCAAAGACTTTTAAATAAAATATATATATTTTTGTAAAGTTCCCTGGCTACCTTTTAAATTTCTTTTGTTTTATTTTTAAATTTATCATACAGTAAGATTCACTTTTTTTTGATGCACTGTTCTATGAAATTTAACACCTGTATAGATTCACATAACCATGACTACAATCGAGATACAAAAGTTACGTCACCCCAAAAGAACTCTCATATGCTGCACTTTTAAAGTCATATTCTCCTCCTACTCCTAATCACTGGCAATCTCTAATCTACTCTCTCCATCACTATGTCTTTTCACTAGTGTCATATACATGGAATCACATGGAACTTAGCCTTTGGGACCAGCTTCTTTCAATCAGCACAAAGTCTCTGAAGTTTAGCCAAGATGTTATATCTATTAATAGCTCACTCCTTTTTATTGTCAAATAGTATTCCATTGTATGGATGTACCAGTTTGTTTATCCTCTGAAGAACATTTGATCTGCTTCCAGTTTGGGACAATTATGAATAGAGCTCTTATAAACATCCATGCACAGGTTTTTGTATGAATATATGCTGTCATTCCTCTGTGGTAAATACCCAGCAGTGGGATTGCTGACTCATATGGTAAGTGTACATTCATCTTTATAACAAAATGTCAATCTGCTTCCCAGAATGGCTGTTGCATCATTTTGCATTTCCATCAGCACTCTATGAGAGCTCCCAGTCACTCCACATTCTCACCAGCACTTACTTGCATTATTTTTTTTAGCCATTCTAATAGAAGTATAGTGGTATCTCATACTGATTTTAGTTTACATTTCCCTAATGGCTAATGTGGTTATCTATTCATGTGCTTATCTGCCATTAGTATATCCTCTTTGGTAATGTATATGTACAAAATTCTTGCCCAGTTTTAAGTTAGATTGTATCTTTTCTCACAATTGAGCCTTCTTCCCCAATTTGCCCACTAACACTTACTTTTCAAAGTTCTCAAATAGCAATCCATGTATTCTGTCCAGGATTTAAAGCTGTATTCAGTGGTGGAGACAAAATGGAATGCGATTACTCCCATATTTAGTAGAACAGAGTCATCCCTCAGTATCCACAAGGAACTGGTTCCAGGACCCCCATGATACCAAAATCTGTGGACGTTCAAGTCTCTTATATAAAATGATGTAGTGTTTGCATATAACCTATGCACATCCTCCTGTATACCTTAAATCATCTCTTAAGTACTTATGATACCTAATACAATGTAAATGCTATGTAAATCGTGGTAAATACGTAGATGCTATATAAATAGTTGCCATCATGCAGCAAATTCAATTTTTGGTTTTTGGAGCTTTCTGATGCTTTTCCCCCAAGTATTTTCAATCTACACTTGATTGGTTGATTGAATTGGCTGAGGTAGAACCTGCAGATATCAAGGACCAGCCATAACATCAGTTACAAAATCTGAAATTTTCAAATTGATTTTATAGTTTATAACCCTTTAAATTTATCAATGCTCTTTCCAAAGCCTTCAATAGTTACATTCTTGACTTTGCTGTTTCTTTGCTTCTTGGGGCTTGCAGATTGCACCATCTAGAGTCATTTCCTAAAGCTCACTCTTGGAGTGATTAGTCCTTAATGCTACCTCTGGGGCAAGGCTGGGAAGGGAGGAACTATCACTGAGGTACAGCAGAAGGTTTAATGCCGTTAAGGCTATTAAGATGACCTCTTCTAGAAATGGACTCTCGGTGACTCCCAATCTGAATCTCCTGTCCTCTCAATCTGTAAATCTGTATCTTCTTTCCCAAGCAACAGTACCCTTTCTCCACTGTCCCCTGTGGCATCATGACTGCCTCTGAAAGAAACCTGATCTTTTTGCTCCTTCTCTTTATTTCTCTGTGTATTTCTACTAATTCATGCATTCTTCAAAGATATACTTACTGAGTAGGGACTATGTGCTAAGAATATGATTCCCTATTTTCTTTGGTAAGCCTGGGTTATTACTTGAAGTTTGCCCATTTGTTACTAATATAAAATCATAATTCTAAAAAAGCTTTATGCAATTTTAATTTTATCTGATCAGGTTTTCAATTATCTGCAATTAACTTTTTTGGTTTACTTTGCATTGGAAGACTCTTTTTTCTATACATCTATAATAAGTCTTCACTGGAAAATGCCACTACATCTAAGAAAGTTTCATTCTCTCTTTTTTTCTGGGGGTGGGGTGGGGGAGGATAAGTAAGTTTATTCTTTATTCTTAGAGGAAGTACTGGGGATTGAACCCAGGATCTCATGCATGCTAAGCATGCACTCTACCACTTAAGCTATACCCTCCCCACTAAGAAAGTTTCAGCATCAAGTCTTATAATTGCTTTCCTGCATGTGCCTCACAAAATATATTATGCTGTTAGAGAGTAAAGGCCGTAATTTATTCTTTATGGGTTAGACTCTTTATCTAAAACTCTTGCATACATTTAGAAAATGTTCTGTGCATGCTAAACACATGTTTAAAAACCTAGGGATATGAATCAAGAGGATCTATTAATTTATTGGTCTTAGTTAAATGTCAAGTGTGAGTCAGGCACTGTGCTAGTCTGAGGAAACTTGCACTGAATAAGCTGGACTGAGGCCTGCCCTCATGATACTAAGAATCTAACGTCACAACTACCACAGCCCAATTCTAATTATAATTCAAAACGTATTTGCCTCCTTATTCACTGGGTCTCCTTTTAAAGGAGGTCACAGCCAAGTTCTCCTCTATTTCCCTCCATCTTTGGGTTTCTCCCTGTTACAAAATGGACTATCTTTGTCCTGAATGTCCTGTAAGATAAAATATGTAAGCATTCTTTGTACAGAGTTTCAGGAGATTTTTTTCCCCTTAGTCTACCCTGTCAGTGCCTATTCTTTGCTCACAGCTCAGCCTTGACTTTTTTTAAACACTGCAGAGACTGCAGATGCCCATGCAGGGACACTCACCAACCAATACAAACAACAAAAATCCTCGTTTCAACTCTCCTTGAATTCCAACTGGGACACAGGAGATTTCTGTCCCAGTTTCATAGTAAATAGCAAGGAGTTTTTCCTTCTAAGTGAACCAAACTCTGACCCCTGACAATGCCCTCCTATTGGTTCTAGATCTGTCACTTGGAATGACAATGAATAAGTCACAGGCTAGCCCTTCAAAGACGCATGCTCTAACACATTTATTTTTCATCCTAAATAACTACGGCTCCTTCAACTATTCCTTCTCAAACCCAGATTAGATCTTGTTAATAATACTTCCACTGAACCTCTGACATACACAACAGTGATGGGAGCGGGTATCTTAGTTTGCTAGGGCTGCCATGACAAACTCCCACAGACTGGATGGTTTACGCAGTAGAAATGTATTCTCTCCCATTTCTGGAGGCCAGGGGCCCAAAAGTCAAGATGTTGGCAGGGTTGGAACCTTCTGAGGGTTAGGAAGGAAAGACCTGCTCTAGGCCACTCGTCTTGGCATGTAGATGGCCGTCTCTCCCTTTACCTCTTCATGTCAGCTTCACCTTGTATTTTGCATGTCTTGCTGTCCAAATTTCCCCTTTTTATAAGAAACCAGTATTACTGGATTAGAGTCCACCTTAATGACCTCATTTTGACTTGATCACCTCTATAAAGATCCTGTCTCCAAATAAGGTCACGTTCTGGGATGTCGGGATGTAGGACTTCCGCATGGGGTTCTGAGGGGGTACATTTCAACTCATAACATTCTACCCTCTGTCTCTTCAAAGGTCATATGCTCCCATGCAAAATGCACTCGCCCCACTTTACTGTCTCCAAAAGTCTTAATTATTCCGGCATTAACTCTAAGTCCAAAATCATTTAAATCATCCAAATCAGTTACGTGTAAAATTTAAGGCAAGATTCATCCAGGGGCAAAGATCCTCTCCATCTGTGAACCTATAAAGTCAGACAACAACAATGGTGGGACAGACACAGATAGATATTCCCTCTCCAAAAGGGATAAACTGGAAGGGAGAAAAGGGTCTTGGGTCTCAATCATGTCTGAAACCTACTAGGACAAGTTCCATTAGAATTTGAGGCTTGAGAATAGCTTTCTTTGACTCAACGCTCTATCCTCTGGGCTCCCTGGGGTGGTGGCCCTGCCCCATCAACCCTGAGCCACTGGGGCTCTGCCCTCTGAAACCTAGGAGGTGGCTCCACTCTCTGAGACTAAGAAGGTGGCCACACCTCCTGGAACTGTGGAGGACACTGCCCTACCATCAGGCGTGGTGCTCTCTGGGTCTCTGGTGTCAGGAACAGCTGCTGGTCTCTGAATTGCCTTCAAGGGCATTCTTCACTTTTCTTGAATGATGCACATGTTTGCAGCTGGGTAGATCTACCAGTTTCTTTCCTGCCTGTGGAATCCCAGAAGTCTGAGAGCCTTCCTTTATTTCATCCTGTCTCTGCCTCCCTTCAATGCATGCCTGGCAATGTTTCTATTGACATAATTTTCCCAAAAACCTTGTTGGCCTCCTAAGCAATTCATGGGGGTCCAAGCTATCAGAAAGAGTCCCCTGCAGATCCTTCCTGGATAATGGCTCCCCGATTCCTGATTTTTGCTGAGATGGGTCATTGGATCCATGAGTCACATGCCTAATTTCCCTGGCAAACAGTTGTCCAATCACACCCTTGACGTTCTCTTCTAGAAAATATTTTCATTTCTTTTTTCTTTTTTTCTTTTTTTTTTGCAATAGAATAGACTGAGAATTTTCCAAGTCCAAAGCCACTTCCATATTTTGAAGTTCTTATTACAGCAGCACCCCCCACCACAACCACCACTACCTGGAACCAAAATCTGTATTCACCTGCCAGGGTTGCTGTAAGAAAGTAGCGCAGACTGAGTGATAATAAATTTATTATCTCACCATTTTGGAGACCAGAAATCCAAAGTTAAGGTGTGGATAGAGTTGGTTCCTTCTCAGAGCTGTGAAAGAAAGACCTTTTCCAGGCCTCTTTCAGGGTGGTGGGAGGCACAAGGAAAAGGGAGCAAGTTGAGGAATAAGATATCGCTGGTATTTATTGAGAGCGTTATCACGTATTAGGCACTTTTACATGTATAATTTCCACCTTTAAATCTCATAATACCCCTTTGAATATATTTACAGATAAATAACCTCATAATCAAAGAGTTAAAGAAAATTAGGATGAGTGAAACATAATCAAAAGTTAAAGAAAGGCAGGATGAATTACCCAAGATCGCCCAGTGAGTAAGGATTCAAACCCAAAGCCAGCAAACTTCAAAACTCATGCCTGAATCCACTACACTGCAGTGCAAAGGAAAGATGAGAAGGAAACATAAGGATATGCCCTAAATATAAAGATAATCCACTGTATAAAAACCTGTTAGCGCCAATGATGTCAGATTCTGAAACTAGAGTTGCTTCTCTATAAACGCCATATTTCAGCATGACACAAAACAACTTGAATACGCAACAAAAATGATTAGTTTCACCCAGGCAGCAATAAATTTCACTAATGAGTTATTTTTTTAAAAGTAATTTTGTCTCAATTCACCCTTACCAGTTTTAGTTAATTTTGAAGGAGAAGATATTGGCTTAATGTGCCTTAGTATGTTCACTCATTTGCAACTCCAAATTAGAATTCGTTTGATCTTCATGTGTTGCTAAAAATTAGAAAATTTTCTTTATGATCTTAAATATGAAAGATAGAACTATCATCCCATGATTCTATTTTATAGCCTGTTTTAGCTTCTAATAGACACTCCTGAGATTTACATTTTGGGGACTCCCAGGATAGAAACTTCACGGCTGTGATTACTACAAATAGTGTTTTGGTGTGAAATCTGTACTGATTTTGCAAGTTCTACGCTCAGATTTTAAACCGTTTCACTTGTGCTACATTAGCCGTAATCAATATTTTCATTTTATTTTTGGTAATTTAGAAATTTTAGAAGTGGGAGGCCAAATTCTTAATGATAGTACTTTTATTTAATTGCTTTTAATTTTTCTCTTTTCTGGAAAGCAGGTCCACTTTTGAAAGATCCTCAAAGGTGCTGCTTCACACGAGCTGCCAAAATAAAATTCAGGGATTCTTTCATTCCTCCTTCTCATCTGTGCCCAGCACCATTTCTTGGTTCAGTTTTCTAGATTTCCAGGCACATTTTAGGATTCAATTGATACAGTATCCTCTAAAATTAATGAGCACCACTTGCCAAACACAGAAGCCAAAGAAAATTTCATCATCATGAAAATATAAATAAACTCAAAGTAAAGCATAACGAACAAAAACGAAAATTACATAAAAAGAAAAGAAATGCTCTACCCCCTTTATAGCAGGTGATTTATATTCTAAAAATCACAGCCTATGATTACTGCTGTAGATTCCATCAGATTATTTTTTTCAGCTAAGGAAATGTGCCTTTTAAGGCAGAGATCCAAATTTCTGAATCGTGACAGCAACAGCTGAAGACTAAAGATAGACAGTCAAAACAGCATTTTTCTGTACATTTTCAGTTGTTAAAAAAGCAGTTACAGTACATTATGTATGAAATATATTGTTTTAACCCTGTTGATGGCTCCACTGGGAAAAAGATTTATGACAGAGAATTAGAGAATTTTATTTTATGCCTTCCTGATACCACATCTTTAAAATGGCGATGGCTCTTTTTCTCGATGTAATACTTCCAAATGTCTTTTATATAGAGGTATGCGATCTTTATTAACAAAACCTTCCTATTTCAAATAGATGCTGAGTTTACACATGGCTCGTCACATGCTACGCACATTCGCCTGAGAGGCTATTTGCTTTTTTACCTCTGCTTGGAAAGCTTTTTCTCTAGATTTTTCTGTGGTTCCCTCTCCATTTCCTTCTGGTACCTGTTCATATATCTTCTCCGGAGAGACGTCTTCCCGAGCTATCCTCTGTAAAACAGCATCTCATCCTCCCTCTCACCTTCCTTAGCTTTCTTCTCCTAACAGCCTCTGTCGCTCTCCAACATGGTTATTGTCCATCACTCCCACTGTAATCAAAGTCCCATGAGGACAAAGACCTTCAGTTTTATTTACCACACTGACTCCAGCACCAAAACAGTGCCTGGCATATAACAGGTATTTAATATATGTCTGCTTAATAAATAAAGGTCACTTAGTTAAACAGCAAGAGCATTTACTCTGTGCACCAATTAAGCACCATCTGTCTCCTCAGTCACCTCAATCAGGTCCTTAAGCAAATTCACTCTTAGAGCCACAGAGAAGAGATGCTGAAAGACATGTTCAGAAAAACAGAGCAAAAGCAAGGATAAGACTTGTCTTGCATTCACCACTCCTAACGGCCTCTTAGCCACCGCCGCCAGGGTGCCATCGAAAGTCTGAACTTCAACATGCAGAAGAATATTGCGATTATCTATTGCTTAGTCGGAACACTTCTTGCTAGACAGAAGGCAAAGCAGACATGAACTTGTGACCTTCCCAATGGAGTAGCTGTTCCACCGCCACCCAGCAGGATTCAGCTAGCACAATGGCAACACTGTGTACGGAGGCACGATTCACAGGAGAAACAGGAGCTCCGCCAAAGGCAGGAAGGCAATCTGTACAGAATACTATATGCTGAGGGGGCTTTCTTTTCATTTCAAAATGAGAAGCAAGCAGTCGGGCGGGGGGAGATGGTAACGATCCAAGCGGCGATACATGTCCCAAAAGTGGGAAGACCCAGGATGCGTGAATCACTTTTTTTGTTCAGGAGCAGAATAACGAGCCTCACTTTGGTAAAGCAATCAAAATGTTTCTTGAACTTGATTTTCAGTTTCTCATAGCTCAATAAATACTGGAGAAATGTGACGGTGATGATGATGATAAAAATTAGGGCAACGTTTCCAATAGAACTGAGTCAGATGACAAAAATATATATTAAATGGATAGTGTTTAATGGGATTTTGAAAAGTACCTATTAAAAACCCAGAGGTATATAAAGAAATGAGATGCCAAGGTGAAAGACCCTTAAATCTGCATAAAATTCTAAATGATTCAGTATTCAAAACATTGGGCTTGTTGTCAAGGAGATTTATGGTAAACATAGCAATTCTCCTTTCCATTCCAAGCTATCATTTATACCATCCAGAAACACTGCAGTATAATTAAGAACTATTTTGCCCATAGATAACATTATATTTCCTAAAGAGTACTCTTGATTTTTTTTATTAAGATTACAAGCCCCAAAATACAACAATTTATTTTTTTAAAAAGTCTGCATGTGAATATACTAATGCAGAACCAAATTAAACCCCTGGTAAACTGAAGAGCAGTCAAGTAGGAGAATGACCTCAGTCAATGAATTATTTATCAGGAGACTGTGCTTTGAGATCTAACATAAGCCAACTTCACCATTACCGGGCAATTCCTTCAAGCTTTCTGTTTCTCATTTCCTCGCCTGTAAGATGTAAATGCTCATACCAAGTATTTTGCCAGGTAATTCATGTAAATTAACAAATTACAATTTAACATGTAAATGGCATTGCATTTATGATGCAATCTGGCATGTATATTTAGATACTACACTCCCTTGGAGGATCTAAAAAGTGTTTTAGACACGATCACATTCATTTTTAAGTATTCCCTGTCAAGGAGGGAAATTCCAGCCTCAACGGGGCCCCTCCGCTTTCATACACGTCTCCCGTCCGTGATTACCATTTGTCCACTTTTCCAAACTTGAATCAAATTCTCCTCAGGGCCTAAGGCAAGATTTTCAAAGCAAAGAGAAACTACCTTTAAAAACAACATGGAATGAGTTTCTGAAGATTAGACTATGTAACATTTCTTGGAAGAAAGTGCAAGAACAATTCATGATTGTCTCTGTTTCCCTACAGTATCCAAAATAATGCTCAATCTGATTTTTTTTTCCAGTTACAAAGTGCCAAAAAAGTACACAAAGAGAACGAACATTCGTTGAGGGATAATTTTCACTAAGGGCTTGAAATATCATTTCATGTAATGCTTAAAATAATTCTACGATACAGGGATACAGGTTTTATTACACAGACAATTTCATAGAGGAAAATTTAAGGCCCAGATAGCTTAAGAAACTTACTCAAAGTCAAAGCACCAGGAAGGATGTCCCCAAGGCTTTCCTGTCTGTAATTCTGTTTTCTTTTCATTACGCCAGTGGTTCTCCAAGTATGGTTCCATAACTACCACCACCAGCATCCCTTGTGGTTATATTTCCTGAAGAGTATTCTGGACCTGTTGTTACAGATTGCTACACCAAATCAGAAACCCTGACAGTGGGACCTGCAATGTGCTGTAACAAATCTTCAGACGGTTATGATGCACACCAATGTTTGTGAACCATGACATTCCATGATGTTTGCAGGGTTGATTCCATGGAATTCAAGCACATAATGAGATCAAAAGGGGGGGGGGCAGAATTATATAGGTATTAGGGCAAGATTCCTAAATATAGATTCACTGGGCTAGAAAAATCTGCCTTCAGTTAAGATAGTGGGCAGGGACATGCTCAAACTCAGAAATGTGTAGGTCAGGATGATAAACAGATGTTATCTCAGGTGTCAGATCAAATCAATTGGTTGTGATTGCCTAAAATGCAGAGGCAAGGTTTGTGAGGCTGCATTCAGTGGGAAAGAATGCCAGTGATCAATTAGTAATGCCTGCCATGGGTCAGGGATAAGGCACCACTGCACTGAAGCATCCAAGTAAATGTAGTGACCAACTGTGAGCAGCTCTAATTATGAATACTCACTTGGTAACAAACCAACTTAAAGATACAGTTTTAGAGATTACAGGCCTACTGGAAATAATAGTGAGAACTTACAGAATTGAGTTGTTTATTGCAGTTGGACACTCCAGTTACTGATGATAGTTCTCAAGAACATCTTTGACTTTATTAAAAAAGTTTCTTACTGGAACCTTAAATGTATATTACTAGGTGAAAGAAGCCAACCTGAAAAGGCTACATACTGTATGACTCCAGATATATAACATTGTGAAAAAGGCAAAACTATGGAGATAATAAAAAGATGAGTGGTTGCCAGAAGTGGAGTGGGAGGGAGAGATTAATAGGCAGAGCATAGAAGATCTTTAGAGCAGTGAAGATACTCTGTATGATACTATAACCATGGATCTATGTCATTATACAGATGTTCAAACCCACAGAATATACAACACCAAGAGTGAACCCTAAAGTAAACTTTGGACTTTTGGGGGGGTGATCATGATATGTCAATGTAGGTTCATCTTTGGTAGAAAAGAAAAAAGAAAAAAGTATCATTCTGGTGAATAATGTTGGTCCTGAGGGTGGCTATGTGTGTATGGGGGCAGGAGGTGGGTGAGAAATCTTTGTACCTCACTCTCAGTTTTGTTGTAAACCTGAAACTACTCTAAAAAATACAGTTTTTATTTTTTTAAAAGCTACATCAGGGAGGAGATCTCTAAATAGAGACTGGGAGGCAGGGCAATGACAATACAGAATTTCCATCTTTATGACATAAAAATTATTCCAGAGCTACATACATTTCTGCCCTGTAAAGGTTTTGCGTTGTTTTGTATGTCTTGTATTAGGATTGTTTCAGAATTCTTTGATGTGTGAATGTGTCTATCTCCCCACCTAAACTGAAGAGCTCCTTCAAAGACAGAGATCTTCTTCTGTTGCTCTTTGTGTTCCTCCCATATCTTCCGGCAATCTTCTGCTCATAAATAGCACTTCAATATTCATTAAAAAATTAGTTAACAGCAAAAAACAAATAGCTACCAATTCCTAAGTGTCTACTGTGTCCTAGTAGCTTTACAGATATTACAATAACGTTGCACAATATATATTTTTACCTCCCATGGTACACTTAAAGAAACTCATGTTCTGAGACATAAGGTTCAAGCTGGAAACTAGTAATTCCTGGAAGTTTCATTCAAACCTAGCTGTCTCATTCCAAAGTTCTTTCTCCAATTAGAATGTCTTCTCTAAAAATCAATCCTCTATAAAATAAGCTATATATTTATTATTTATATTGCATATAAATATAAAATAATCCCTGTGTTTGAATACCTATATAAGTAAACCTGTATTCACTCTTAATTACCTGTGAATTGAAGCATTGCTCTATCACCCAATCACCTTCAGATTAGTTCTGTGGAAGTGGAACTATATTATGGAATAATTCTGTGTTTTCCATGTGATGAGGAAAGAAGCTCAGTTCTGGAGCTGATATTTTTTCCAATATTGTCAATTAGTGAATGCTCAAAGCTGGCTAGACCTGGGTTTTCCTGATAAAAACAGAAGGGATAGATTTTCAGCCAAAAGAACACTTTGCTCCTAGAACTCTACCTAAATGCAATCAAAAGAATGTACAAGATAAAATATTTGCTAGACTAGAAATTCTCTAAGGCAACAATTTGTCACAATCAACCTTATGCCACAATCTTATGCATTCAAGAAGCGTTTGGTCCTGGAGAAGCTAAAAGCAATAGAATGGGTTATCTTCTCCTCTCCTCACTGAAAAGGTAAGACTGACTAATTAGTTATAGTATAATTGCATTTAAATATGGGGAAAAAATAGAAAATTCTGTCCAGCAACAGGCAGGCAGGAACAGTAAATTGGTGTATATCAAATAGGATGTAATCCCTTGTATCTCTTCCTCCACTTCCACTACTTTTTGGTAAATATCACAGACTTTCAGGTTGATTCTGTCTTATCCCATGCCATACTCACCAACTGAAAAATACCATCATTCTTTGGCCAAAGTTATTTTCAATCCCAGAAAGACTGATCTAGAAGATTACAGATTGCCCCCTTCTTTTGGAAAATATTCAGCTTTATTACACCTCTTTCCAAACAATCTAGACCTATAAAATATTGTAGGAAAAAAACCTAAGACCCAGAAGGTAAAGATACATGGATTTCCTGAGATCTCAAAATCTATAATAAACACACAATCCAAATGACAAAAAAAAAAAAAAAAAAAAACCCTTTGTGTAACATAGCTTGATATGGCACTCCAGAGAACTGTACAAACACATGCCAGCAGACCACTTGAAGGAATAATCTCCTGGCCTTTTGAGAAACTGACCATCTAAACAGCAAACTTGTAAAACAATTCGCAATCTGTCCATAAAATGTAACCTGTATGTGAACGTGCAAGGGGCCTGAACGCTTAGAAATTTAAACGTCAAGTTTATCCATTTAAAAGAAACAGAAAATCCAACAAATATGCAGTAATAATACTCTAACAAAGCTTTTTGGACCACAGCCTCTACCCAGTCTGGCTGGAAAGAACAGTGTGACTTCGTAACAGAGAGAAGCAACAAGGGTGGCTATTTCTTGGTAACAGAGATAATGGCTTTTATATTCATCAGATATAAGACGTGGCATTTAAAAGTCCAAAGGAAGAAGAGATTGTGACCTAGTTTGTTTCACTGTTAATAATGATGTCCATTTCTGAAACCTCTCAACTTATACCTTGTTATATGAGAAGATAGCAAAACACCCACTTACGCATGCTGGAGATAATCTACTCAATTTAGGCACTAATCATTCTCCCTTGTTTTCATTCTTGATTTGTCAGAAGTAGCTTCTGCTGATGCCAGCATCCTGTCTGACACTGTCAGGGGACTAGCATATTCCACTTTTGAAACAGTTGAAATAAGTAACAGTACTTTCACTTCACTTCAACTATGTTTTACTCTTCAAACTCTATCGATGGTTACGTACGTGACATCAACTCCTTCCTTTCTTCGCTGATGGGTTACTGCATTTAAGTCACACGAGGCTCTTCATGAAATAACTCCTTGAGAAATCTCCCCAGTATATCTATTACAATCTATTAATAGAAATGTTTAGTACTATGCAGATTTGTACAGCTGAGGAAGGCAGTGACTGCTGTTACCATGTATGCTGCTTTCTAACAAATGTACTGGTACTTGAAAGAAAATTTAATAGAGATACGTATGTAGAAAAAAGCAATCAAGGTACTGAAGGACCGGCTGCCATTCTCTAAGCACACAGTCATAATACTATAGATTAAAGTACAAGAATTAGTCACCTATCTCAACTGCCTAGAATCTAGTCATTGGAGAATTAAGCTGGTGAAACCAAGATTTAAGTTCTGCGTGCCTCCAGGTCTCACTGTTTCTAGTTTCTCCCTCTCCATCCCCCACTGCAATTACTTATCTTCCTAAATATATCAACCTGACTGTGTCACTCTCTAGATTTGTCAGTGTCAATGATCCCAGATAAATTTCAATTCCTTTAGCTGATGCCTCTCTTTTCTTACTCTGAAAAAGTAATATATTCTTTCGGAGGCAAATCCAAGCCAAGACCCTGTTCTGCCTGGCTCAGGGCTCTCTTTCAGCCTCATCTCTTGCCAGTGCTCCCCAAACACTCCCCATCCCCATGTCCACAGCCCTCAAGCTGCACATATTTTCACACCTTTGTGCATTTAATCACTCATGCTACTTGTTGTGCTCACAATGGTCTTCTCCCTCCTTTCCTGCTAAGTTAATTCCACTTGAGACCCCAGTACATGACACTCGATGGCCCCACTCTTGGAACATCTCACCAACAACTCCAGGTTGGTTTCCCACAACCTCTTGTATATTTCCATTGTATTCGGTAAGTACCTTTACCATGAAACTTTATTACATTATATAATTTTTAATTGTACTTTCACACATCTATTTCCCCCAGTTTACTGTGAATTCCAGGAGAATATGGTTTTTGACTTAATGATCTTTATATTCTAAGTTTTTACCGAAGAGTAAGGCACACTGTAAGCACATGGTTACTTTGGGTTGATTTAGTGCATAACGTATGGATTCCAGAATATTTAATGGCAGCACATCATATCAGTACCTCCAGTCAATAATCTTCCAAATGCTAGGATCACAGGAAAGAGTGTCATCTAGCCCCTGCCACTGGACATGTATTTCAGAGTGCATGTTCCGTTGTTAAGCTTGTATTGCCAGCTTCATATAAGAGAACAGAACCTTTAATGACCCTCAAAGTGTAACTAACTTACTTGGAAAATTATCTGTGACTCCTCATAAATTCTCAGTAATAGTCATATAATTAAATCAGTTTGAGTGCCCGCTACAGTAAGAGTACAATAAAAATTTGTCGAACAAGTAAATGAAGAAATAAATAAAATTGTTAATGCATATAAAAATGCTATAGTTTGAAGACGTAAAGTAAAAGGCATTCATACATTGTTTACTACTTTACCTAAGAAAGTCGAGTAATGAAATGAACCTTCGAGATTGATATGCAGAAGTACTGCAAGCCTGAAATGGTTTTCTGACAAATTCCTATCTGCTCTGGCTCAGAACTGCACTAGAATGGAAAATTAGCAAGCCTAGCAGAGTACTGTCAAAGAATAATACTAATGTAACAATTCAAAGTAAAACCCTGAAAGGGTCTAATGAAAACACAAAGGGGAAAAGAAGAATTGAAGAAACAAAACCTCTACTATGACCTACTTATTTCTTTTTTTAATGCTTTTGAGAATCACATTCATAAAGTGATGAATATCCATGGGCAAGATGTAGAAAATACGCATCATTGCACATGTTGTCACAAATCTAAAATTCGAAGATGTCGATGAAGCTTCAGCAATAGATGACAGAATGCAGTAAATCTTTTCAAGAAAGACGGTGCTTGGATATTTTTTAAAAATGGTTTCCCAGCTGAACAAGTGGCTAGGATAGCCAACAGTTAATTGATTCCCAAGCAAATTGAGAGAGCTAATGCCTGAAAACGAGTCTTTCACACCCCGCATGGTAGTGATTAGTGTTAGTCACCGAGGAACCCAGCTGTCTTCCTTTTAGGCACATGGTAGGTAGCATAACACCTCCTGGCCCCTCTGTGAGAATACGGAACATGTAACTAATTCCTGACCAACGATTTGTAACTGGATGTAGCCAAGCAATCCACAGCCTGGGTGAGGCCCTCCAGGGGCATTCTGTGTCCTCTTGCATGTCGCATGAAAGTGTGTGAGGTGGTGGCTACTGTCACCATGGACCCCAGGAGGACTATGTCCCATCTAGCCCATCCATATCCAAGATGAATATGTACTATGAGAAGAAGAAAATCTATAGTGCTTTAAGCCTTTGGGAGTTGGGAGTTATTCGTTACAGCAGAATGATCAGCCAATTCTGACTTACCCTGAGAACGCAGGGTGTTTTTGAAGTCAAACCAGATACACTATTTCAGTACATCCCCTATCAGATCAAAGGAATAAAAGTTTCTATGGCTTTGATTATTTTAGTATAGTTACCTTCATTTTATTAACGTATAGAGATGCTTTGCATTAAGAAAACTCTTAGAGTAAAAGAAAAATGGGTCATATGGTTGTGTCATAATTACATGGCAGTATGCCCTCACAATATGTCCCTGAAACATTCCTTCTAATTATGAGTTTACTCCAGTGCCATAATATTACAGTTTATAAAATATAATTTATAAATGGCATTTTAAATGTATATCTACATTGTAATATGAAGTATACCCATGATGTCACTAAAAAGCTAGAAAACTTGGAATTTGTCATTGTTCTGGTCCATTCAAACAATTAACAAGGAAATATAAACTATGAGTTTAATCTTTCTGAATTCATTTATCTTATCAAAGAGAGCTAGCTCTCTGATGACACTTACCCCATTAAGAATAATTTCCCATTACTTGAATGAGCATACTTTAAACAATGAGTGAAAATTTTCAAAATGTAGTCAGTCAAGTAGGAGGGCACACAGCTCTCTCCCTGGAGGAAAGGACCTCAAGGCCAGGGGCTGTGAGCGCCTTGTCTGTTGGCCTATTCTGTGACATAGCACAATGCCTGCACAGAGGAGGCATTCAGTAAGAATCTGCGGAATACATTAATAAGTACATGAGCACGGGCAATAGGGAGAGAGAGGAAAAAAACCCCCTGAGGGATCCTTTAGAATGTAGGTACTTAAATATGAAAGAAACTCCCATTGGAGTTAATCTAGTCCAATTTCCTTTTTAGCAAATGGGTAAATGAAGACACAAAGAGAAGTCATACATTGAGTTAATAGGAGAGCTGGGATTAGAACTCAAGTCTCTGGTCTCTCTGTCCACACACCATTCTATTCAACAGCAAGCACAGACTGGAGACTTCCACGTAAGCACATTTTCCAGCTCCATCAAGTATGTGTATTTTCGGTGAGTTCCTCTTCTCCATCAGGTACTGTGTCAAGCACTTGGGAACAAGGTGAATAAGATACAATGTTTGCTTTATAGAAACTGATTCATGGTTACCTTGATCCATTAACTGGGGACCATGATGGTTAACAGTATTATATTTCAGTTAAATTTTTTTCCCCATCAGATAAACTATTAAAATATGTTGTTTTGCCTTCATGGAAAATAAAAGCATTCATTTCTAAGTAAAAAAAAGCTGACAAGATTCCTGGAAATGTTCATTACGGTTTAACATTTAAACCTATGAAATTATCTAGTGTGGTCTGCTCCATGTAAAATGCATTTAAAATGCATTTACCTTTTATTCCAAGAATGACATCTTTCTGTACTAGATTTACTTTGACAACAATATGTGCTTTGTAACCTTTGAGAATAGGATCCTGCACCAATTTCACTGAAGTTTGTAACCACAGACTATGCAAAGCTGAATTCTAATTAATAGTACAGTCAAAGCTTTGTTCCTCTTGCTCTGGAGGGGGATGAGAGCCTTAACTCTTTAAGCAGCCATCAATTCATGCCGCCCAAGGTGTTCCCATTCCTTTAGATTACCCTGCTCACCTTTCTAAAATTTATCTCTGAATCTGAATAGAAGGGCAGGACTTAATGAGTTACTCATGTGTCCCCACTCCATGAGTTCAGCACATATACATGCTTCACTTTAAGTTAATTGTGTATGACTTTATTTACCTTCTTCAAAATTCAGTAAGTTCATTCAGAATAACTTTTCCTTTAACTGAAATAGTGCTCAAGGCGGTGTCAAGGTAAAGACAAAGCACAATAAATAATATAAGTAAGAAATAGAGCAACTTAATTTCAATCATTTTACCCAGGTATAACCACTGTTAATATGTTGGTATACCTTTTTCTAGTCTTAAGGTCTTATTAAACACACACACACACACACACACACACACACACACACACACACACACAGACACATGTGTAAAAATATATTTTGAGGACTGTTTTCATCATTTGGCAATTATGTTCTGGATATCTTTCCAAAACAGCAAATATTCTTCTATAACATAGTTTTAAATGATATGATAGCAATCCATTAAGTGGCTGCAAATGAAATCATGCTTCTTTATTAGATACGCAGAATTCTTACTCTTCTGCAAAATTTTAAACAATGTTTTAGTAAACAGCTTTATACATGCGTATAGATATAGATATATACCACTTTATGAACATCTGTTATCTAGCCTCATATCCTATTTTGCATTATCAAAGACATTAATGGGCACATTGTAAGCGCATAGAATTTTGTGAATTGATTTTCACACTACAGTTTTTATAAGGTTAACTATTCTTGTTACAACCAAAAGTACCAGGAACAGTGAATCCTGACCTTCCTGATTTTGACGCATGTCTACTAAAAGCTGAGGCTTACAGAGTCTTTAGTTGCAGTTAACGAACTTTGTACCCTAGTTTTTACAGTACTTTGGAATAATTCACCTTGGAAAATAATCGTTTAATCATTTTGGTTGGCACATAAACTGGGAAGACTTCCGTAACTGAAAAACAACAATTTAGGTAACTCACTTTAAAAGGACAGTAGTGGTACAGGAACTGTCACTTCCCTTGATTTCTTCTCAGCAGAGACTTGCTGGAAAAGACTATGCGTGTTTGTGTCTATGTGCGCGCGCGCATGTGCGTGAGCACACCTGTGTCTGGCTCAGAATAAATTTTGCCCCAGCAAAAGTGCAGTATTAACCATTTAACAACAATATATTTGGGATTTTCAGAGGAAAGGTCTTTCAATCTCATCACCTTTCAGAAACGAGGAAAACTGCTTCTCTGAAGTCTGTTAGAAACTGAATTCTTCTGATATTTCACCATTCTGTAAAAATGTAGAAACATCTTTACAGAAAAGCAGACATAGGAATAAAAAAGAGGGAAAGAAAGGAAAAATCTAGAGTCCAGAAAAGGATAGATTTGCACAAACCAGGCTCCGCTAACAAGCTCAGGGAACCAGTTTATTTCCAAAGCAGTTTGGAAGATGCTGCTTTTTGGAAGGCACAGATTGTGCTATTTGAAGAACAAAGAATGAACAGTGAGTGTGACAGTGCTTGCCTCGGGCCAACGAGAACAAGCTAAGGGGCAATGCTGATCAGGCCGTTAGTCCCGAGGTGGAAATCGGGGGGGACCATCTCACCCCTGAATGGACAGCCTTCATTTCCTGCCTATGGAAGGCTAGAGTTTGACAGGGGATGGGGAGTTGACAGTAATCAGATATGGGTGAGGCTGTCACAGCCCAGGTCTCAGAATCCCCTGAGAAGCAGGTATCTGCTCATCTGTCACAAAGGCGCTTTCCCACGGCTGACAGGCAAATCGTAAATCACAGTTGGGTAACCGTACTCTGGGGAGCCAATGAGTGACCCTGGAAGCATTAATCAGCAGCTGTTTACTGACAGCCCCCGCATATTCCTCACCATGCTGGGCATGCAGGGAGTGAAAAGGCGGTCACAGGGAGTCTCCCCCGTCAAGGAGCTGGAAGTGGAGTTTGGAGGCAGACACCCCACTGCCTACATTCTCAAGCCCAAACACAATTCTGTTGTAATCAGTCCTTTTGGAGTTGCAAGAATCAAATGCACTCAGAAAACCTAAGTGAAAATGAAGGAGCGTGGACCTCGGGGAAGAAGTATTTTAGGTAGGGCAACATGCACCCAGCGGTGTGCTGGAGCTGACCTGTCACAGCTTGAGAAAGCTGATTATTACATTTTCAGGAATTCTTCAACCAGTTGATACTGCATTGAGAGTTTAGAATCAGCCGCCATGGGTGTTTTTACACCATGGAAAGCAGCAAACCCTGCAAATTAAACTCTGCTCTGGTGTCGTCACTGTTAGTTTCTGGGCAGCAAGTGGTAGCCGCTGTCTACGTCCCAGTTTATATCTGTCATTGTCCAGTTTACGCTTGCAATTTTTTTTAATTGAAGTATAGTTGATTTACAAGGTTGTGTTAATTTCTGGTGTACAGCATAGTGACTCAGTTATACGTATATATTCTTTTTCATATTCTTTTTCATTATAGGTTATTAGAAGTTACTGAATATAGTTTCCTGTGCTATACAGTAGGACCTTGTTGTTCATCTATTTATGCTTACAATTATTAATAGCACCCACTTGTCACTCTCAAAAGTATGCCAGTTTGGGTAACAGATTATAGGATTCCCTTCATTTTAGGATACAGAGATCTCTGGGGTCCAGGACAGGAAACAGATCTGCCTCATGAGCCCTAAAGACATAGGAACTGTAAATACAGCAGAAACTGGGGGGCTGCTGTCTCCAATTCTTTTCTTCATAGACCTCAATGTTGCATCTTTGCTCATCTCTGCAGGGGCTGCATTTTTCTCTTTCTGCAAACAGCTTCCTAATCAGTCTTCACATGGTCTCACATAACTTCCTGAGACCCCCATTCAGGTAACCTCCCTATTCTAGGGCTCCTCATAGATTAGCGTTCGTCTTGGTATCTTTGCTTCAAAATTTTGAAAGGGAGAATCTGTTTCAGCCAACTCATTTTTTGAGCAAAGCCACACAAGTCACGTGTCCCTAGTGAGACAACTGATTCTGCTGCATTTGGGTCAGGGTTCCATCTCCGCCTAGCCATGGCCGGCAGGTGTCCTGTATCATGGTAGCAGACCTTCCCCCTGGCACCTGCAGGCACAAGAATGTATCTATCCCACTTAGTGTTCCAGATTCTTCAGGCAATGCCTAACTACGTGCTATTTCCTGCATAAACCATGCTCTTCTGAGCCTCCATTGCTTTGTTTCTGCCAGGAGATTCTCTCTCCACTCCCACCCCTTCCTCTCTTTCCTTAAGGGACTCAACCTCGTCCTCCAGGGCACAAGTGGCATGTCACCTGCTCTTGGTAGCTTCCCATAACTCCTCTCACATCATTGTTTTTCACTCATATGTCTTCCCATTGAGTCACTCTGCAGCCTGCACTTCCAAACAACACAAAGTGCTGGCTCACCAACTTCCTGGATGTGTTACCTTAAAAAGGCTCTTTAGAGTCTCTGAATAATGGGGGGTAATTATATTTATTTGGTAGGGTTGTAAGGACTAACCAAGAACATAGTGACTACTCAAGTGCTAATTATTATCATTATTCTTATTAAAATACACTTAGAGGAACTATGAAATTATAATATTGTAGTAGATACGGTCTCCCAAAGAGACAATGAATTCTTTAGGAAATTCATCAACTCTCATGGTTCACCCTGGTCTCCTTGCTGTTTCTCAGACACAACCACCATGCGTCTTGTTTTCAAGGCCTTTTACTTTTGGTTCTCTCCGATGAGAGGTTACTTTCCCCAGATACATATGTGGCTCACTCCTTTATATAATTCAGTTTTTGCTCAGTTTTAACCTTCCCAAAGGAGGTTTTCAAGACATACTACTTAAAATGGCATCCATTATCATTCTCCAGCCCTTTAGCAAGCTTCGTTTTCCTTCATATTTCTACCATTCTACCAGTCTACGTATGTGGACGTGTTTGTGTACCGTCGCCCTTACAAACACAAGCTCCAAGGGCAGAGGTTTAGTCCATGTTGTTCATGGCTGAATACAGAGTGCCTGAGACCGAGCACATTGTAAAACGAAGGAATATGTCCCTAGTATATATTAGGTGCTCAATAATGTTTATTGATCTGAACTAACTAGATAAGCGCAAAAGCATACTGTATGTATCAAGTAGAAGCTGAGCTCGGAGAAGGGACCATTACAATCTTGTATTTTTACAAAGCTTTATAGTTTATGAAGCATGCTCACATCATCTTTCGTCTTAACTCTTAAAATTTAAGCTCTCTAGAGACACCCAGTGGCCTCAGTGGGCACTGCTCACAACTGCAGACGGCTCTTGAGTTAGAAATTGGTGCCCTTGTCACAGAGCAGAGTAGACTAAAACAAAAAAAAATTGTAAAGGCTGGCCATCATTTATTGAATGGGTATGTGTGTACCCAAAAAAACCTTATAAGTATATTAAATTAAATATATATAAACATACATATACATACACACATATATTTGTTTATGTCATAATCCCAAGAAATTGGCATTATTCTTATCTTTCTTCCACAAATGAGGAATCTGAGGCTCATGGAGTTTGCCCAAAGTCAAGTGCCAGAAAGTGGCAAACATGGGACTAAAATTCAAACCTTTCTGCTCCTGAAGTGATGTTAAACTCCAAAGGTAGAGTTCTGGTTCAAGAACAAACACTGCTGGCTCAAAGATTTCAACCATTAGCAATCACAGACAATCTACCCCAGCAATGTGTTCTTGCCTCAGGTTCTCTTCCTTGAAGGTTACGATGCTGTCTTCCTTACCTGCCACTGGCAGGAAACGGAGATAGTAACCCACCATCTTTGCTGCACCTTGGGCTTCTCAGAGGAAGATGTGTGATGGGACTCCACTGTGCTGCCGTGCAAAAGCAAGTACTCCCCTTTTGGTCGCTGATGCACTAGTACAGTGAAACACAACTCTAAAAGGGACTGGGGTCTTCTACAACCTCCCCCACAGTTCTGCTGGGATCCAGACTATCAGATAAGGTATTAAATAATTGCTGTAAAGAGCTAAAAAAAAAAATAAATGCAGTAATAAAATTTAGACTTTATATAGCACTTTGTATTTTGCTTAAGGTAGCTGTATAGTCAGGATTTTTCAAAGAAACAGAGTGTATGTATGTATACACACACACACACACACACACACACACATAATATGGAGATTTATTACAGGAATTGGCTTACATGATTATGAAAGCCAAAAGAACAACAGAAAAAAAAAACAAAACAAAAAACAAACACATCTGCTGTCTGCAGGCTGGAGAACCAGGAAAGCCAGTAGTGCAATCCAGCCAAGTCCTGGTCTGAGTCCAAAGGCGCAAGAACCAGGAGTGCCAATGTCCAAGGGCAGGAAAAAATGGACGTCCCAGCTCTAATAAAGAGCAAATTAGCCTTTTTGTTCTATTCAGGCCTTCAAAGGATTGGACGATACCCATCTACATTGGAGAGCAGGATCTTCACTGATTCAAATGCTAATCTCTTCCAGAAACACCCTCACAGACACACCCAGAAATAATGTTTTCCCAGCTGTCTGGGCACCCCTTAGCCCAGTAGAGTCGACATGTAAAATTAACCATCACAGGGCCCTAGACTAAATCAGATATATGAATTGGATGGCGTAGGGATAAGGAAGTTTGAATATCGGATCCAATAACTTTCTATAGTGAATCACTGGATTCAATCTCTTGTACGTTGATGGAAAGGCAACAGGAAGTAGCGAGAGAAGCCTGGGTTTGGCGGTCAGTGCTGCCACCCACAGGCATCATGAATGAGGGGTGAATCTCTTAATCAGACCAAGCCTCCACTCCCCTGCCTATAAAAATGAGAGTAACTTGACAAGAGGATTATATTAAGAATAATACGGTTATGCAAATAAAGGATCTAAGATAAAATGAACAGCCATAAATGGTACTTATTATTATTAATTATTATTATTATTACCATTACTATTATCGTCGCACCCTATCCCCCGTCTCCAAGCCCACTCACTTGTACAGACCTGCCTGGAGGCAGCACTACTTTCACTCTCTCGCAGGACATGCCGACACACCTGACAGGAGGCTCACCTGCTCTGCGAGGTGTTCATCCTTTGTGTCAAACAGGCCTATCTCCTGGGTCCCTCTCTACTTCCCAGTCATGTGATGGAAAATTCCATTTAAACGAATTCATATTTCTAGAAAATTACCATACATAAACACTACACCACACAATAGTACACAGTCTTCTCACAATTGTGTGATTACTATAGAATCAAACAATGAAGGCTTTATGAAATGTATAAAATTTGTATGAATGCCCATCACAGGGTACTGTTTTCAACATTAGCATTAAAGTAAATGTCATGTGAGTGATAAATAACCGGGGTCTTACTCTGTGCAATTAAAGTGATTAACCATTTCAGAGAGGTACGCTGTGTACTGAAACCTGCACGAAGTACAGCTGTGTATGGCCTACAGGAAATGAACAGTGGTCCAATGCTGCCCCCTTGTGTTGGAAAATAAAATGAAAATAAGTTACTTCTGCTCATCTAGGAGGGACTGAATGATACATAGTTATAAACAAATATTTCAAGAATTTTTAAAAGAGCATGTTCATAATTAGAAGTAAGATTCCATACATAAAAGGCATCTATCATACAAATTACCTTTCTAGTTTTTATAGCTCCCTCTACACCTGAGACAAACATACTGTGGCCTTTCATCGATCACAAACTTGGCAAGAAATAGACTGCAGTCACCTCCCATACACCATCAAACAGGCGTGTGCACTTTGTCCATCAGCAGCTACAGAAGGTGTGGACCTTGAAGGGGGTTAGGTGACACTGTGGCATGGATTCCATTCCCATCCCAACTCTTCCCTCCATATCATATTTTATTCCACAAAACTAGACGACTAGAATTTAAAAGGTCTTCACATCTGTGTATCTTGTTCATTTGCTTTGAAGGCGATTCTACTGATGACAATCACTGAGAGAAAAGACTAAATGCAAGAATAAAATCCTGATGTATTTTGGTGCAGCCATTATGGAAAACAGTTTGGAGATTCCTCAAAAAATTAAAAATAAGCTTACCACATGATCCAGCAATCCCACTCCTCGGCTTATATCCAGAGGGAACGCTAATTCAAAAAAGATACATGCACCCCAATGTTCATAGCAGCACTACTTACAATAGCCAATACATGAAAGCAACCTAAATGTCCATCAACAGATGACTGGATAAAGAAGCTGTAGTATATACATACAAAGGAATACTATTCAGCCATTAAAAAGAATGAAATAATGCCATTTGCAGCAACATGGAAGGATCTGGAGATTGCCATTCTACGTGTAGTAAGTCAGAAAGAGGAAAAAAAATACCATGTGACATAACTCATATGTGGAATCTAAAAAAAAATAAAAGAGGAAGACACTAATGAACTCATCTACTAAACATAAACAGACTCACAGACATAGTAAACAATCTTATGGTTACCAGGGGGGAAAGAGGAAGGGAAAGGATAAATTTGGATTTCAAGATTTGTAAATATTAACTAGTATCTGTAAAATAGATAACAAATTCCTTCTGTATAGCACAGGGAAATATATTCAATATCTTGCAGTAACCTACAATGAAAAAGAATATGAAAACAAACATATGTATGTATATGTAGACTGAAACATTATGCTGTACACTAGAAACTGACACATTGTAAGTGACTGTACTTTAATTTTTTTTATAAAAAGAACAAAATCCTGCTTGAATGAAAGAAGGCAATGGTATTTGTTTCCAAGAGCCACTATAATGAAGTACCACAAACTGGGTACTTTAAGCAAATAAACTCTCTCACAGTTCTAGAGGCTGGAAGTCTGAAATCTAGATGTCAGGACAGCCAAGCTCCCATTCTGGGCAGAAGACTTCCTTGCCTCTTCCTGGTGTCCAATGGTGGCCACAGAGCCTTGGCTCTCTTAGCCTGTAGCCGCATCCCTCCAGTGCCTGCCTCTGTCATCACAGGGCCTCCTCCTGTGTCTTCACATGGCACTGTCCCTTCTCATGAAGAAGCCAGTTATATTGGATGTGGGGTCCCACCCTACTCAAATATGACCTCGTCTTGATCACATCTGCAAAGACCCTATTTTCAAATAAGATCACATTCATGGATATGGAAGTTGGGACTTCAGCTTATCTTTTGGGGACAATTCAGCCCACAACAGCAAGCTAAATACTCTCTTAATGCTCTTATGGGGAGGCACTCATTAATTTTTACCTAAATATTTCTGGTAATTCATCTTATTAGTGATCAGAGAGCATCAATCCAACGGAGGAAAAAGCACAAATGGAAGAGAACTGTCAGAAGGGATCAGCTCGGCTCAGGCTGCCGTAACAAATCATCACAGGCACTGTGCCTTCAAAAGCTAAAGTTTATTTTCTCACACTTCTAGTGGCTGGGCATCTGAGATCAGAGTGCCAGCATGGTCCTGCTCTGTGAGCGCTCTGCTTCTGACCTGCAGAGGGCCACCTTCACCATGCGTCCTCACATGGCCTCTCCCTGGTGCTGGGGTGTGGAAAGAGAACTCTCTCTTCCTCATTCTAGAAAGCCACTAATCCCATCATGAGGGCCCCATCCTCATGACCTCGTCTAAACCTAACCACCTCCCAAAGGCCCCTTCTCCAAACACTACCACAGTTCAGGGAGAGGAGGGTAGGGCTCCAACACAGGGATCTGGGGTACAATATTCCGTTCATAGCAAGGACAGAGTACTCCAGAGGAAGGAAGCTTGCTTTTTTGGGGGGGTTGAGGTAGGGGGGCTTATTTGCTTTGGTTTAGTTTTTCACTACACTGTATCTTGGGAACATTCTGAAATGTTTTGCAAGAATTCGGACTTCCCTCTCAGAGCTCATCCAGGAGCCTTACTCCCTTTGGGATGACTAGTGAGGTAGATTATGGCAGGAGTCTGTCCTCCAAGTGGGTGCCAAGTATGAAAATGAGAAATGAGCATACAACCATCACGAGGACTCTGTGCCTCCAGGTTTTATATTACAAGGGTAAAACTGTATAAAGCCGTATTCTAGAATTAACTGTTTAGAACATATAGACAAGAGATTACCTCTCCTCCTCAAGGACAGACTGACCAGTCCAGAGGTGAATGCTAAGTGGAGGGGCTGCTGGGCTGACAAGGCCAAGTGTTCTCCTCCGTGGTTTATAGCTGGCGTGTCCCTCACCACAATGTTGTTCACATGTGTCCCCAGGCTTTTCTCTACAAAGGACCCTTTGGGTTATCTTCTCTCATAGCATGCGTATGTTAGAAGAGTTTGGGTATCTTTCCTAAAACCAGTAACATTAACATCTGAATGAGGTACCATGCTGAGAAGTTAGAATGAACCCATTCAACATTGACACACATCCTATGATTTTCAGATGGGACACAAAGAATGTTTAAGGAACTTATCCAAGGTATCACCAGTGGTAAATTACAAGTCCCAGACATGAACCCAAGAAATCTGATTCCAGAATCCACTGGCTTAACCTTGCTAATTCTAATTTTCCCACATGGTAGCTACTATAGCAGTATCTGTTAATCAGTTTTTTAACTAGTGAATTTCAAATACTTGTAGATCCCATCATCAATATTTTCTCAATGAGGAGAGAGGTTCAGAGGGTTTAAGAATCTGACCTATGGCATAAAACACAGAGGAGAGAGGCATGATTCAATCCCACATCTTTCAGACATCTAAAGGCCATGTTCCTCTTTCTGTATCAATGATCTAACCCGGACCAGCTACATTATTTGTGAGGCCCATTGAAAAATTAAAATGTGGGGCCCCTGGTTTAAAAATAAAGGCTATAAATTTCAAGGCAGCCAGCGAGCATTCAATCAAGAGCTGGGACCTTCTGCATTTGGGACGAGGAACAGGCCCAAGAAGTGAGCCCTGCACCTACACTCATACCCAGTAGTTGTAAGGCTGTTGCAGGAAACAAGAAAGCAAAATGTATCAACTTTCTTTGTTATAGCAACTTTGGCTAACTTTTCTGTACTCCATTTTGTGGCCACAGCTCAAAACTATCTGAAGAAACTTGCTAGGAATATCCAAGGAAAGAACGAAAAAATATACAAAGAGGCAAAGGAGGAACTCAGCACTAAAGGCTGGGAAGTGCCTTGGTCTCCAAGGCTCAGAACCACAGATCACTTGAATAAAAGAACTTAAAGAGTAAAGATCAGAATTCAGCCCCCTTCGTTTGAAGGCAGCAGACCACCATGTGAGTTGGTGATCTTTGTAAAATATTTCAACTCTGGGATCTCAATTTTTTATTTTAGAGTGATGTAAAACTAGGTTATTTCTAAATGGCTCCCAGGACTAAAATTCATGACACGATAATAGATATTTTAAGTATGTACTCTATGGGTCCATGTCAGTTATAAAAATTTTTGAAAATGAGACTGTTTTAGGTCAATTTCCTCTTGGAAAGCAGACTCTGAGACAGATTTGCATGCAGGAAGTTTATTGGGGGTGGGGGTTGGAGGGGTTCCCATAAGATCATCCAAGCCCGTGGGGAAGTGACAAAAGCAGGATTTGCAGAGAACTTGAGCTGTGACAGTCACAATAAAGTTCTCAACCAACCCCACAGGGGAATCTGAGCTAGGATGGCCCTTGAGAGGTGTCCTGAATTGAGCACACAGATACATCAACAGTTACTGGATGCAGGTTGACCCTTGATCATGGCAGTCCTCTTCAGACAAGGGGGCAAGTCACAGAGGATAGCGGTGCCCAGCAGGTGGGGAAAAGAGTGCTTCAGTCCTGAAAAGGGGTCAGGGGGGAATACTGGCAAAACTCCAAGACATACAGTACAAAGATAGCACAATTTTATTCAATACTCATTCCAAAGATGAATAACCACTGTTACCTTTTCTCCAGAACTTCAGCTTCCATCAATATGGGGGACTAAGAACGTTACTAGCCTTCTGCTACAAAGTAGCTGGATCTTTGATAGGACCTAATTTGTGATATATTGCTGTGTGCACAAGCCCCACTAGAAAACAAATAAACCTTAAGCAAAGCTGCCACTGAATGCAGTAAGCAGCCAGAGTGGAGGAGAGGCAGAGTAGCCCCGAGGACAAAGGATGTGGTGTGGGAAGAACCAAGACTGTGATTCCTTTACCGAGTCAGGCCCTTAAGGGTCTCAGAATGGCCCTGGTTCTGTGGCATCCCTGGACCCTAGCAAAACAGACACAAATCCTCTCTGGAAAGAAACCACCCCAGCTTTAGGATGGTAGGATTCTCACATAATGTGATCAAGTAATGAACACACATTAAAATATCTCAAAGCACATTAGGATCAGCTGAAAGGAGTGGAAGTCCAAGATGTCCAGGACGTACAGGTGTTGGAATGTCCAGTACAGGATATGGAATTACCAGGTTCGAAATGTCTAAATAACTGAAGAACAAAATTACAAAGAAGAGTGATATTACACGATAGTTTTGCAAAATACCAAGGGAAATGTCTAGGTAAAGAGCGTATTAGGTAAAGGATACTCAACTATATATGAATCTACAATTACCTTAAAATAAAAAGGTTAATTAGAGAGAAAAAAAAGCAGTTAGTGCAAAAAGACAGATCACCTACAAAGGACAGATGGTCCGACAGGAGAGCAGTCTCCTGAACAACATGAAAGTCAAATGAGCAGGTAGAACTTCTGAGAGAAAACGACTGTCAGCCCAGTACTGTCAATCAAATAAAACAATCTCTTAAGAAAGACTGAAAGTTAAGGCAAACTCCGACCATCACCAAACCTTCTCTGAAGTACACCTGAGGGATACACTTCAAAAGTAAAAATAATCCCAGAGCAACAGATCTATGATGAAAGAGGAAATAGTGAGCAAACAAAATGGAAGCATGTAGACTTAATCCAAATAAACACAGAACGATATAATAAGACTATCAGATATGTGGCAGTTGTTTAAAAAAAGTAGGACAGAACTAAAATAACACAATAAATAAGGAAAATGTTTGAAGGTCTTGAGGCTTTTTGGAGGGTTGTGGCTTAAGAATAACCACTAAGAATAGTGGGGATAAAAAAGAATAAAACTAGGTAAATACTATTTCAAGCAGCCAAAACAAAACAAAAGAAGAAAAATACATAGATAAAAGGGGAACCCTCCTACACTGCTGGTGGGAATGCAGTTTGGTGCAGCCACTATGAAAAACAGTGTGGAGATTCCTCAAAAGACTAGGAATAGACTTACCATATGACCCAGGAATCCCACTCCTGGGCTTGTATCCAGAAGGAAATCTACTTCAGGATGACACCTGCACCCCAATGTTCATAGCAGCACTATTTACAATAGCCAAGACATGGAAACAGCCTAAATGTCCATCAACAGGTGACTGGATAAAGAAGATGTGGTATATTTATACAATGGAATACTACTCAGCCATAAAAACCGACAACATAATGCCATTGGCAGCAACATGGATGCTCCTGGAGAATGTCATTCTAAGTGAAGTAAGCCAGAAAGAGAAAGAAAAATACCATATGAGATCACTCATATGTGGAATCCAAAAAACAAAGACAAAAACAAACAAACAAACAAATAAACAAACAAAAACAAAGCATAAATACAGGACAGAAATAGACTCATAGACAGAGAATACAGACTTGTGGTTGCCAGGGGGGTGGAGGGTGGGAAGGGATAGACTGGGATTTTAAAATTGTAGAATAAATAAACAAGATTACACTGTATAGCACAGGGAAATATACACAAAATGTTATGATAACTCACAGAGAAAAAAATGTGACCGTGAGTGTGTATATGTCCATGAATGACTGAAAAATTGTGCTGAACACTGGAATTTGACACAACATTGTAAAATGATTATAAATCAATAAAAAATGTTAAAAAAAGAAAAAGAAAAAGAAAAAAGGGACAGAGAAGAATACGATAGAAACAATCTTGATGATATCAATAATCATGATGAATATGAAACACTTAAGTTTGCCCTTCAAAAAACAGATTAGGAGGCTGGAATGAAAAACACAATACAAACCCATTCCAGATATACAGTATTTATGAGAGACATTCCTAGAGCATAAAGACATGGAAATTTTGAAAACAAACACATGGGAAAAGGCACTCTAGACAAATACATAATGAAAAAAAAAAGAAGAAAAAAATATCAGACAAAACAGACTATCATTATTAGCATATTATTATAATAGCTATCACTATCAGCACTAAAGTGAGTCACTATATAGTGATGGAAAGTTTGTTACATCAGGAATATACAAAATTACACTAAAGATATTTACAGCACATATAACTGACAAAATATATAAGTATTTAAGCATACATAAAGAATTCTTGGAAATCACTAACAGAGAATAAAATATGGAAAAATGAACCAAATACACAAGCAAGCATGTCACAGAGATAAAAAACAAATGGTAATAAACAACTCTATGGCCACAAAATTGATAAGGTACATAAAATGGACCAATTCCTTTAAAGAAACAATCTGCCAAAACTCACACAAGAAGAAATAAAGGATCTTCATGAGCCTATATCTAGTAAAGAAATTAAATCAATAATTAATAGCCTTCCAAAACAGGAAGCAACATGCCTAGACAGGTTCACTGGTGAATTCTTCCAAACACGTAGGGATAAGGTATACCAGTACTCTTCAATCTCTGTTAGAGGACAGAAGCAGAGGGACTACTTCCTAACTTACTCTATGAGGCCAGCATTACCCTAATATCAAAAACAGACAAATATATACCAAGAAAAGAAAACTACAGACCAATTTCTCTCATAAATAATGATGCAAAAATACTCAACACAATCTTAGTAAATTGAATTCAAAAATGTATAAAAAGAATTATACACAACAACCAAATAGAATTAAATGGTATGCAAGGCTGGTTCAACACTTGAAAATCAATTAATGGAATCCATCACATCAACAGACTAAAAACAAAAAAATTCAGATGATAATATCTAATTGATGCAGAAAAGCACTTGACAAAATCCAATACCCATTCATAACAAAAACTTCCAGTAAACTAGAATAGAGTGGACTTTCTCACTTTGATAAACTATCTACAAAAACCTACAGCTAACGTCATATTTAATCGTAAGAAACTTGAAACTTTCTCACTAAGAATCAGGTATAAGGTAAGGATGTCCCCTCTCATCACTTCTTTTCAACATTGAACTGGAAGTCCTTGCTAATGTGACAAGGCAAAAAGGGAAATAAAAGGTATAAAGATTGGGAAGGAAAAGATAACACTGTTTTTGTTCATGGATGAGATGATCATTTACACAGAAAATCCAAAGGAATCAACAACAACAAAAAGCCTTCTGGAACTAATAAAAAACATAGCAAGGTTGCAGGATACAAGGTTAATACAAAGCCAATTGCTTTCCCATATAGTAACATTGAACAAGTAAAATTTGAAATTAAAAAACATTTACAATAGCATTTACAGTAACACTCCCTAAAATGAAATACTTAGGTATAAATCTAATAAAATACCTACACTATCTATATGAGGGAAACTATAAAACTCTGATGGACAAAATCAAAGAAGAACTAAATAAATGGAAAGATATTTCTTGTTCATGGATAGGAAGACTCAATATTGTCAAGATGTCAGTTCCTCTCAATGTGATCTACAAATTCAATACAATCTCAATCAAAATCCCAGTAAGTTACTTTATGGATAACAACAGACTGGTTCTAAATTTACATGGAATGGCACATGACCCAGAATAGCCAATGCAATATTGAAGGAGAAGAACAAAGTTGAAGAAATGACACTATCTGACCTCAGGACATGCTATAAAGCATGTAATCAAGAAACTGTGATATTCGTGAAAGAATCAACAAACAGATCAGTGGAACAGCAGACAGAGCCCAGAAATAGATTCCCATAAATGCAGTCAAGTGATCTTTGTCAGAGGAACAAAGGTAATACATGATGCAAAAATAGTCTCTTTAACAAATGGCTCTAGAACAACATAAAAACCATATGCAAAAAAACACACAAAAAAACAAAAAACTAGGCACTGGCTTTACACTCTTCACAAAAATTAACTCAAAAATGGGTCAAAAACCTATGTGTAATATGCAAAACTATAAAACTCTGAAAAGATAACATAGGAGAAAACCTAGATAACCTTGAATAGCATGATGGCTTTTTGACTCAACACCCAAAACACAGACCATGAAAGAAATAATTGATAAGCTGTATGTCATTAAAATTGAAATTTTCTGCTCTGCAGAAGACAACATCAAGAGAACCAGAAGACAAGCCACAGACTGGTAGAAAATCTTTACAAAAGACATCTGATAAAGGATTGTTATCCAAAATATATAAAGAACTCTTAATACACAACAATAAGAAAATAAACAACCCAATTTAAAAATGGGCCATGGACTTTAACAGACACCTCCCCAAAGAAGATATACAAATGGCAAATAAGCATATGAAAACATCATACATATGTCATCAGAAAAATGCAAATTAAAACAAGATACTATTACACACCTATAAGAATGGCCAAAATCCAGATCACTGATACCACCAAATGCTGACGAAGATGTGGAGCAACAGGGAGTCTCATGCATTGTTGGTGGAAATACAAAGTGGTACAGCCACTTGGAAAGATGGTTTGGCAGTTTCTTACATAACAAAACATACTCTTATCATATAATCCAGCAATTATGCTTCTTCATATTTATCCAAACGAGGTACAAACTTATGTCTACTCAAAACCTGCACAAGGATGTTTATAGTAGGTTTATTCATAATTGTCAAAACTTGGACGCAACCAAGACTCCCTTCGGTAGATAAACTGATAAATAAATGTGGACATACAGACAATGGAGTATTATTCACAACTAAAAGGAAACAAGCTTTCAAGCCATGAAAAGACATGAAGGAACCTTAAATGCATATTACTAAATGAAAGAAGCCAATCTGAAAAGGCTACATACATATAATTCCAACTATATGATTTGTATAAAATGCAAAACTATGGAGACAATAAAAAAGTCAATGTTTTTTTTTGTGGGGGTGAATAGGCAAAATATACAGAATTTTTAGGACAAAAACTCTGAATTATATTATAGTAATGGATATATATCCATAGAATGTACAACACCAAAAGCGAACCCTAAAGGAAACCATGGACTTTGGGTGATTCATACATCAATGTAGATGCATCCTTGGTTAAAAAAGCTACGATTCTAAAGAGTGATGTTGATAACGAGGGAGGCTATGCAAGTGAGGAGTGGGGGAGCAGAGGATACACGAGAAGTCCTCGTACTTCCCTCTCAATTTTGTTGTAAACCTAAAACTGGTCTAAAAAATGGCAAATAAACATTGGAAAATTTGCTCAACTTCATTATTAATTATGTAATACAAATTAAAGCCACCATAAAATACCATTACATCCTGACTAGACTGACAAAAACCAAGATGTCTGAAAATGCCGAGTCAGACAGTGTATAGGTAATGTAGGAATGTACTGCTGGTAGGAATGTAGATTTTCAATGATTTTGAAAAATATTTTGGTGTTTCCTAGTAAAGTTCAAGCTGTACACCTTCTAAGCCAGCATTGTCACAGTGCATATCTCTTAGAGAAAATCTTCCGCAAATGTACCAGGTAGACATGTGCACGTAATACAACAGTAGAAACAAAGGTAATGAGGTTACCTCAAGCCCCACACCTCACTTTATCTCACTCATCATTCAGGTATTTCACAAACATTTACTGAATGTCTGCTGTCACAGGAATGTCACTGGAGAACCACACAAGGAGAAAACCCTGAGAAAATCAAGGATCTACAGTCTGCATCACTTTGTATACCTACATTTAAAACTGTATTCATACACAATGAAATACTCTGTGTGTGCATGTGCGTGCCTGCAGGCGTGTACGTACATCTTAAATAAAGGGGCTTTGAGAATACGGAGAAAGGAGTGAACAATTTTGCTTGCAAAGGGGAATAGCTGATGGAAGAGGAAACAGTCAGATGCTATCCCTGTTATTTAAACCAACCCTTTTGTTTCCTGAATTAAAACAGGACCATTCAGCCAAGAAACTAAAAATACTGCTCTTTAAAAAGTGCTGAGTTAAGATGTTCTCAAACCTTAAATATGCCCCAGGGGTAAGAATGAAACTTCGGCACTTAGAGCAGCTCTCTCAGAGCTGCAGCACATCATTTTAGAAACTACTGCTTCAGGTTCAAGATCAGGAAGAATTTGCTGACAGCATGGAGTGGCCTTGAGTCAACTATTGAAGGAAACTGTGGAATCTCCGCTTAAAATATCTCAGCGGCTAATTAGTTTGGAACCCAGAGACATTTGAGTGACTTCTGGATGTCATGCCCATACTAACGGTTCTGCATTTGCTGAATTACAGTAGAGACAGATTTCTTTTTTAAAATCAACAGCTTTCTTAGTATTCCCTTTAATTGAGTTAAAATGGGTTTGCTCAGCTCCTAATACATTCCAGGCATGCTGTTAGGTCTCAGAAATACAGAAATGAATAAGACACAATCCCTGTCCTCAAAGAAGTCAGGGATCAGTAGGAGACTAGCTATAATCCAGCAGGTGACTAACGGATGTGTTACTTGTAACATCAGAATTATGTTTACAAAGTTCAAAAGAGGAAGAGCGGCCTTCCACAAAGAAGCCAAACATTAGCTGGATTTGAGTGACCAAGGCTGGAGCACCAGAACAAGCTTTGTGTGCAGCAGACCTGGGCTTGAATTCCAAGTCTCACTGTTACTAATACAAGTTTGGGCAACTTCCTTAACTTAAATTCTTCACGTGTGTGTGTGTGTGTGTGTGTGGCCCAAGAGAAAGACTTCACTACATTTCTTGCCCCAATCTTCAACATAAAAGGCCACTGTGTCTTTATACCTAAGGTTTATGATCTCTGCCATAAGCTACACTGAGACAGACATGACTTCAGAATATAGGGAAAGATTTAAGTAAAAGAAAACACTAACTACTTAAATATATCCTCTTCTACAGAATGAATGCAAAAGATTCTCTTAAAACACATCATTTTCCAGCAGTGCCAAGCATCCATTGTCTGACATCACTCTGTGTTCTTGCTCATGGTTCTTGAGGTACTCACAAACTGTACAGTATTTTCAACAGCTGAACATGGAAACTACAGAACATTCTGCAATATCAAAGAACCGGTATTACCGATAAAGTTGTATATACAGAAATCTAGATATAAAATGTGTGAAATGCAATACAGATTGTTTTTTGCATTGGCAACCAAATAGATATTAAACACTAGAATACTGAAACATTTAATTTTCATAAACTGGTAAGAATTTGTAAAATTTTCAAACATATTAAATATATTTCCACTTTAAATTATTTTTGCTATATTTAAAGAAGTTTTTAAAAGCTTAAAAATACCTGCAATATGGAAAGCAGCCTCTAAATTGGTCCCCACTGATGCCCACCTCCTCATATTCCTGCCCTGGCACAATCCCCCCACTCCTTTTTTGTGGGTTAGATCTAATGAATGGAATGTGTAAAAGTGATGGGATGTCACGAGAAAGACCTTGACTCCTATCTTGCTCACCTTCTATTGGTTCGTTTTTATCTATCAAAGCCCTTGCTCCATAAAAAACCAACTACCACATTATGAGTAGTCCTATGGAGAGTTCCACATGGCAAAAAAGTGATGTTTCCGGTCAATAGGCAGCAAGTACCTGAATGTATCAAAAACCATGTGAGGTTGGAGCAGATCCCACCCACTGAGTCAACCCTTGAAATAACTGCATCACTGGCTGATAACTTGATAGAAGCCTTGTGCCACACCCAATCAGAGGTACCCAGCTAAGCCACAACTAGATTCCTGATCCACAGGAAATGCATTTGTCAAATTTAAGCCATTAAGTTTGGGGATTATTTGTTATGAGTAATAGGTAACTAGCATATGCAGGGAAAATAAAACTATATAAAATTACCTAAGCATATTTAAAAATTAAATAAACACAAACTCTAAAAATAAAAAGTACAATAATCAAAATTGAAAAAACTCAATATAATAGGTTTAATAGCGAACTAAATGTAGTTGAGAAGAGAATTAGCAAACCAGAAGGCAGATCAAAAGTGATTACCAGAATACAGACTAGAAAGGCAAAATGAAGAGATTAAGATAAATGAAAGATAAAGAAGTAGGTCCAAAATACTTATAAGTCCAAAAGCAGAGGAGCAAAAGACTGGCAGAGAAGATATCTGAAGAGATAATGAAAAAGAATATTCCAGGTCTGATGAGAAAGACACCAATCTACACATTCAAGAAGTCCAGTAAATCTCATATAGGATAAATACAAGGAAACCCATTCCTAGACACATCAAAGATGGACTTCAGAAGTCCAGAGCTCCCCTCTCCCCAAAAAAGGCAGATTATTTACACGGAAAAACAATTAGACTTACAGCCAATTTCCTAACTATAGCAATGGAAGCCAGAAGGCAAGTGGACAAGTGTAGAAATAAAGAAACTGCTACATAATGGAAAACAAAAACAAAAACAAAAAACCACTATCTAGACTGAGAGTAAAATAAGAATATTTTCAGAAAAAAAAAAGTGAGACTAAATTTTGAAAGACTTACTTCAAGCCAAAAGGCAAGAGATCCCAAACAGAGGGTCTGAGATAGAAGAAAGAATTAAAACAAAGATACTGGCAAATATCTAAATCTAAATCAAAGACTGACTGCAACAAAAACTCTAATGTATTCTGAGGTTAAAAAACTATAGATAATTAAAAACTGTAACCCTACCTCCTTACTTCTAATCAAATGATCTTTCAATTAGATTCCTCAGCCAGCAATTCCACCTACCTTTAACAATCAATAACCCAAAGGAAGTATTTTTAAAGGCTGTATTGAAATGTTTTTAGGTACTTATATTTAAAAATCAATTTGGAGTCAATGACTGAATACTCTCATACTTTAAAAAGTATCCAGGTAATTGAAAAAAACAGACATGCTATGAATGAATCTCTACTACATGGTGTTGGCTGACGGCGTAACAACCTCTCTGGATAATGGCTAAATCCTCCATTTCACCCTAAACTACTGACACCCAGCATGAGGCTACTGATACTTGAGACACGGTTTCTAATTTTCAAAAGGCTTTAGTGCATAATGATCAAGAGAAGAGAAACTAACGTTTGTTGATTGCCTGACATACATTTTTTACTAAACCAAGTATTTTATAGAGATTTATCATATTTAGTCCTCACAACAGCCTATGAGGTGAGTACAGGTACTCTCTTTGTACAGATTGAATATATTCAAACTAGAGAGGTAGACAAGCGTGCCCTGAATGCCAGTCTGGATTCAGTACTTCTAAATAGAGAAGGAACAATTCCACAACTCCCAAAGGGTCTCTGAGTAAAATGAACTCAAACTTTGCAAGGTGTATTTTATCCCAGAGTGTTATTCTAACAGATAAAGCACCAACGATGCGCTACAAAATTGGACTCTGTGTTGTGCCAGTCATCACCTCTTTAAGTTGCTGGGGAAAAGTCTAGGGTAGTAATAGAGGCAATCAGAGAGCTCAGGAAAGCATCTATTTACCAACTGGTATGGAAGCATTTCAATATTGCAACAACTGGTAACACTGCACCAGCGCCAACCTGCCGAAAAATAAATCCTTGGAAATCTTTGACTCGAAATTTGCAGTTATGCAGAAGCAAACTGGGACTAATCACGTCAGTCACATGACTGAGTAAGCGATATGGGGGCACTATGCCCATTTCAGTTCTCAATGATTGGTTATGACTAGTCCAACTTTAATTCAGCTGAAGAGAAGATATAAATCAATGCTTTTCAAGTTTTTAACCCATTTCCCCCCGACAATGTATTCTCATGCTTTTCTATCCCATACAGACCATTTAATGAACAATTTCATGCTAATAAACTGTGCTACCTGAAGTCTCAGTGATCAAATTCTTAGTGTATTTGATAAACACCAACTACAACATTCCCTGCATCATTCAATGAGCACATCTTGGACTACTCAACAGGAACGGAGAGCTCCGCATGTGGAAAGGGTAATGGCACACCATAAAATCCACAGATTGTAAGGATTCACTGCAACGATACTGTACTCTGATTTAACATGTTAAGCCCTCCCTAACAAACGACTTAAACAGTGATTTTAAAAAGGCACCTTGTTATATAATTCAAACTCACATAAAATATAGCCAAAATATTTTTCAGGTTGGTGATAAAATCCTGTATTATGTAAGCAGGCCATTCTTGGAAAATATTTGAAAATTATGTAGAGCAAAAAAGGAAAAAAAGAGAAAATGCTAAATATTAAATATGTGATAAAAAAACATATTTGAAAAAGTGTCATGGCACAATTTTAACCACAGTTATGAATGATATGTACTTGATTAACTTCTCAACACTAGATTAAAGTAGCCTTTTTCACAAAGACAGACTGTGAAATAGTCCAAGCATCTCTCATAGTACAATTTTCATTCCTCTTTTGATTGAAAACGAAATGTTTTATTTTATAGATCATCACAAACTGAGATTAGTAAAGTGAGATTGTAGTAAAAAGAAGCTAAGAGTAATTATATCTTGAGTACAGCAATAAGAATGTCTCCTGTCCTTTCTATACATATATTTCATATATATATTTCCTTCAGGGACTCTGTTAGGATTCTACTTTTCTAAATTAAAACACACCGACACATACTGACACATTTAAAAAAGAGCAGATCATAGGCCGTAATTCTGCTTTCCCTGATATTAATGAAAATGCATCTCATTCTTTCTTCAATACAGGCCCCTTCCAATCTTAAGATGTAGAATGTATCTCCCCTGTTTAAGAGGCCTCACTTTGCTACGCAAAGGGAAGCAAATTCTCAAAAGGTCAACAGCCTTAGTTGTTCCACAAACACTAACATTTTAAAAACAGGAAATTGCATTTGGAGCAACTGGAAAATGCAACTCGGAAGGGACGTTTAACGTGGGGGCTACTCACCACTCCTGGCTCACAGTTGTGATGGCAATGCTTGGAAGCGTCATCAAAGGAAGCGTGGTGGGTCTGGAAATGCCATCTCCCTCAGGAGTCCTGGCCCTTCCGCTCTGTCTTTGGGACAGTGGTGGTAACTGCAAGTTTCCTGAGCAACATCTCCTCCCTCTCCAGAGGTCGATCCCCAGCGTGTTACTAGAAGAACTGTAGGATTTACTCAGGCTACACTCAAAATAATCTTTCACAGTCTAGAGGAACCACAGGGAAAGAGAAAAGAAGAAAAAGAAAATGAAATTCAAACGTTCAAGACGATGCACACTGGAGTAAAATAAGAAACTAGATGATCAAGCTGTCGCTCAAAGTCCTCATTCGTTATTTCACAATCAGACTCTAACACTGACATCAAAAGCTTAAGAGGAAACAAAGGCACAGGGGGCCAATTCTCAAATTTTAAACATATCAATTGCACATTCTTAGTGATCTTTAGGACTACAGATAATATTTGCCAGTGATAGCATGTTAGATTGGAGGGATTTTGTTCTCTTTCTCTTTTTAAATTTTTTCTTTCTCTTTTTTTTTTAATTTGCTAAAATTAAAGCTTATCATTGAAATATATTTTGGATATCAATGTTATCATTGTAGAACATGAGAACAAACTACACTAGCTAAAACATAACATTTCTTCTTCAATGTTTTGAAGTAAAAATATTTTCTATCTCGGGTCAGCAATATACAGAAAATTGCAGGGTGACTGTTCCTATTCTTATAAAAGGTCTTTGCAGGACTAGGGTGTTTTTTGTTTGGTCAAACATACAAGAGCTCAGAAAAAAGAAGAGTATACTTTATGTAGCCCTGAACTGAACTGCCATGTGTTCCACACACGCCCTAATGCTGACATGAATGAAATACTTGTGAGAAGATAGAGGCATTGCATTATAACCAGTGATAAGTGTGACTCATTCTTCCTGTATCTCTTGGTGACTATGGTTCCTGGTACTGTGGGGAGTAATGGAGCCTCTGCCTGATTCACCATTCATACCAGCTCAAAGACAGAAAATGTTACAGCAATGCAAATGGCCACTGGTAGCAACGTGGAGTTTAAAAGTTATCACTGTCACTCTCCACTAGTATCTTAAGCAATAATAGAAGTCTTAACACCAGCTAAGGTCTCTCAACTGGAAGTCATTCCTCAGCCCTAAAAAGGCAGGTACTTTCTTTTAGCCCTTCAGAATAGATTTAGGAGAACCTGGGACCAGGAATCCTTAGGTTTAAACAAACAAAAGTTCTCTACCCACCACTCCTCCACCCATCCCCATACTAGTTCATACAAGAATAATTAACTCAAGTTCAAGGCTCTAGCTGGGTTCATTCAACAAATATTTGCTGCACACCTACCAGAGTTTTGCACTATGCTGCCTAAGAAGGATACAACAGCAAAAAGAGACAGAACTTATATTCTAGTGATTTATGCTTATTTCATCCACACAAAACCACATTTTCATGATGAAAATCTGGGCATGAATAGGCCGGACAATTTTCAGGGGCCCCACTCTCTCCAGCTGTAAATGGGATATGGTCATATTTTCTGGTGCTTAACTTAACAGTTTTGGAATACTATGTATTTGAAATTCCATAGAATTGCAATTCAGTAACAGGAAGAAGATAAAACAATCTAGAATTTTCCAGAGTTTGAAATATTCTGGAATGTATCCAGTAGAACACTGGACTGTTCAGTTAAAAAATAAACTGTTTAGTAACTGGTTATTATATTAAATCTACTGTAGGCCTAGCACTTTCTGTGGTCAGAGTGTGTGTGTGTGTGTGTGTGTGTGTGTGTGTGTGTGTGTGTGTGTGTTAGAAATAAAAGGCTGAGGGGAAAACATAGTGTATGTAAGTTCCTTTCTCGAAGGAGAAATAGACTAAAGAAACAAAGTCTTAGGAGACTCAAAGTCTTCCTAAAGAGATTCAAGAACAAACTAAAAGTCGGAACTTAGAATTATAAGTCAGTCTAGATCCAAATACATGTGTAAAGAAAGTGCTGATTACCTGGAAAGCAAAGTCTTAAGGATATACTTCACCACCTAGACAAGAAACATTGCACCAAAGAACAGAAGTGAGGGTATCACTTAGTTAAGCCACCAACCACAACAGTCTTAAAATAAAGTTATTGGATATTTTTTCCTCTTTTAGAAAAGGAAATATTACCAACCAGGTTTAATTGTAGTGAATAAACTATATGAGTACTTATCTGATACCTGTTATTTGAAAAGTAACAAAATCATACCTACCACAAAATATCTCCTATACTGACTTGCAAACAAGCTTGAATTCACAGATATGAAGTCATTCTTTGAGTTTAAAGAATTTATTTCAAAAGACTTCAATGAAACGTACTGCCACCAAAGAACATAATGCAATGGCTTTTTTAGAAATTAAGTTAAGTACTGAAAACATTAACATTGTTTTACAAACACTCATTAACCCATGTTGAGTTATTTATAATTGCCTCAAACTCTCTAATTCATACTCATAATTACTCCCCCAAATTAGCTAACATCCTCAAAGGCAAAATCTAATTCAGTCAATTCTAAACCACTGAATCTGTGGTCTTGGACTTATTTTCCTATTTTAACCAGCCTGGTTCTGGCCGATTGTACCACTCATCAGATCAAAGATTTTGGGTGGAAAAGAACCTTAATTTGAATGTTACTTCTGGAAATCATACTGTTCCCTTTGCCGGAAATGCTCTTCCCCCAGATCTTTACTGGGCTCTCTCCCTCACTGCTCATATGTCCTCTCTGTCCATATGTCATCTCTTCATGTTATCCTTCTATGCACGCTCTTGTCACTATCCAATCATTCTTTGCCCCTTGACCAATTTCATTTTTCTGCATAGCTCTTATCATAGCTGGGATTATTTTACAATTTATTGATTTATTTCTCCCTTGCCCTCTGGAATATAAGCTCCAAAGGGACAAGAATTCTAATCTCTAGAACATAATCAGTGTTTGGCACATAATAGGTGCTAAGTTAATTCTAGGTGACTATTTAATTCACTGAGTAACTGTTCGCTTAAGATGAAATAAATGAAAATATAATAAATAAATGAGACTATAATAAAATATCCCTGACTTAAGGATGAAACTTTCTTCAAGAGTGTGGTATAGAAAATATAATATCAGCTAAATTGTTTTTCTTGTAAGGGAAGAGATACTATGTGTAATATTTGATATGACCTTCTGTATTGCACTCAAAAGGTTGAAGTTCATAGTGAAAAGTTCTAGGTTATTACTGTCCACTAGAGATAAAGATCAAGCCACAAATGGGAGCCAAATGTATAATTTTAAATATTCTAGTAGTTACATTAAAAAAGAAACAGGTGAATTTATCTTTAATAATATATTGTACTTAGCCTAGTATGTCTAAAATAATATCATTTCAACATGTAATGTATATTAAAAATTATTAATGAATTATTTTACATTCTTTTCTATTTGTACTATTACATATATTCAAAATCCAAGATATATTTCATACTTTTAGCACACCTCCATTCAGAGTAGTGTTTAGTAATCACATACGGCTAGTGGCTAGCATGTTGGACAGCACAAAGCTAGGTAATAACTATCCACTCTGGGTACGGTTAGTATTCTTTGAATGTGCTTTTCTTTTTTGCACATTCTTTTATGCAACCTCCCCTGTACTTTGATTGTGACAACCATTACCTCAGAGAGGATTAGGATTATTACTATAATGAACGAATGAAAAAGAAAAAAAAAATCAGTGTTCATCTTTCATAGACAGAATACATTGCTTAATTTTATTCTTCTAAAGAAAGAACCCACATAGAGACAGAGAAGAAAACTGAAAATTAGCCTCACTTAGCCTGCCAAGGGGTTTGCTGGAACATAAGGCAAATGGACCAAGAGTTCATGGGTTGAGCAGCCCAAATGTGAGTGCTGCACAGAAAGCAAAGCTGAGTCTTTGAAACAAACAGAGCCCGCCTGAAAGGTGAGGTGAAGAGCCCAGGCAGCAGGGGAGAAGGTCAAACTCACAGCGAGCCGAGCCCAGAAGGTCCCCTGCTCAGGCTGAGTGCAACCATCACCTGTTGCTATCATGTTAATTAATATTGTTTTCCTATTTGCTCACACTGAAGAGAAATCCTAATAGACTGGGCCTTTCCCTAAAAGATCCCAGTTTACACGATTAATCGAGTAAGTTCAAGTTCCTCCCAGCCCCTTCCCCATCTGTGAAATAGCAGCTTAACAACAAGATGAGCTATTACAGAGAGCAAGGAAAATTACTTCTGTTTTCTATCCTCCATTCCTTCCTTCCCTTGGCACATCTCATTAGTGGCATATAATTTTTAGCTTAATTAGAGCCAGAAACTGAGTAAGTACTGGACAATTAAAATAACACATTCATGAGGGACTGGTCAGTTGAAAACAAAAACGCTAATCTCAGCAGACCAGGATGTAAAGCTATGAAGATGATGAGTTTACGGACTTCTTCAAGTGACCCAGAACAGGGCTTCTCAAATGCAATGTATATATCTAGTCACCCCAGGAACTTGTTAAAATAAAGTCTGATCTGTAGGTCTGAGATGTGGCCTGTGACTCTGCATTTCTAGTAAATACGCAGGCGATGCTAGTGCTGCTGGTCTGAGGCCCACCCTTGAGTAGCCAAGTCCTAGACGATGAGCACATCACAAACTTCTCACAAGCAGCTGTCAAAGACCCCACCACAGGAGATGACTCTCAAGGATTAACTGTACGTGGATAAAAGTGTGCAAGAAAGTCATCAGGAAACTGACAATGCAAGCAAGGTGGAAAGAGAAGTTTCTAAGAGTGAGGATGTGCAGACACCACAGATTGGTGGTTTTGTGAACGAAAACCACAGAGCTCAAACTGAGCCCACTTCCAAGCTGCAGAGAGGTCAGTGTGTCTCACAGGATACTGGGTCCAAGGGCTGGCAATGTCCACATCATAGAAACACCTAATGACAGAGTGGTGCTGTTAAACCTTGCCCAACCTTGGAACAGAATTATGGAGCGACTTCTTCACTGAGTAGACCAAAAATGGGTGGAATCCAGCAACTCTGACTTTGGGAACTTACATCATCAGCCGTCACTGTCATCACACTCCTGCTTTTCTTCATTATAGAGGTGAAAAACAGCCCCTCTTGGGATGTCTGTTACTCAGTGCAGCTTTGCTGACAATTTTTAAGACCTACAGGGAAGGAAAGACATACAAAAAAGAAGAGTTCAGTTTCCTTAGTTAAATACAAATACGTGGCTTATCTGTATTCTCCAAACTAACATCTGAATGTATACAATGCACATCTATAAGTAAATTTCACAATTTACCAAATCAATTAAATCTGACATATGAGAAAGGAGGTTCACAAAATACAAAAATACAAGACATCAGTGCAAAGCTATTTGGGAGGAGAGAAAAGAATAGAGGGTAGCAATTAGGCTCCCAAATAATCAATGACCTTTAAGAATATAGAAGTAATATGTACTAGTGAAGGGCTTTATACTTAAAAAGTACTTTCCCATATTTCATTTGATCCCCATAACAACCTGTGAGATGATTTTCCTCTCTTTATTCTCTAACGAGAGAATAGAGGATCAGAAAAATAATTCGGCCAAGGTAACATGGCTAAAACATGGCAGATTTAGAATTTAAGGAATATGACCCATTGATACTACTGTCAAAAAAAAAAGGAAAAGTAAGAAAGATAAACCAATACAAAAAATATGCAAGACCAAAAAAAATCCTAATTTCCACTTTACCATCAGTCTAAACCTCTTACATGTATAAATACATAGACAAGTGTTTATCATTGAGAATTTTAGCAGTAGTGAGAAAGAGCTACAGTTCCCTGGGTTAAGTCACACAAACTTGGCCACTCAGAAGTATAGACACTGCAGTTCATGACATCTGTGTTTTTGTAGATCACTGGAAGCTACTCCAGAAATAAAGAACCTCAATCACACTTGCCAAAATTTAAGGGTACACCCTGCCTGTGCCAGCTCCAGAGAAAAAGAATCACAGGTTTATAAAAAGTCAGGTTATTAACACCAGCCCAAGTTTAAACTCAGGCATACGATCATCTAAAAGAGAATACGAAGAATTCTGAGTTTGCAGAATTGAACTGGAAATGATGCATAACTATAGAAATCATTGAACCCAAGAAGTGTTGCTCCACATGGTGGATTCTCAAGCTCTCGGCATTGAAAATGGCCTGCATCGATGCTGAGCTCAAGAAGCTCCTATATTTTCTCACTCCGTACATTTGAAACTCTTAATACATGCCTGATTTGAAAAGCCTGCTTCTGGAACATGAAGATATATATAGATTAAGAGCGTGATGGAACTGTAGCTATGTGACTAGGAATACTAAGTAGTGGCATTGTACCATCACCCAGGAAACCAGGGTTGAATTTCTAACACATAATTTGACTATATTATGCAGGAGTTGGCAGTGAAACTGACAGAGTAGATAAGAGAGTAGGGGCGGGGAGGAACTTCACCTTTATACGTTTTCTAGGGAGAGAACCCTACAGGCTTTTCAGGTGTTTGATTCACTATGCCAAGGCAAAGAATTTCCTCAGCATATGCCAAGGAATGATTACAATTACTGAGTTCCTCTAACACTGACCAAAGAGGACTAGGCAGAATTTTAGCGCTTTCACACAAAGGCTGCCTGAGACCTAACAAAAGTAGACACATAATAGACATATTTTATCTCTGTTACATTCAATCTTGAATACTCCTATAAGGCAAAACCTGAAAAAAAAAGTTTACGCTCCTAAGTTTAAAAAAAAAAAAGCAAGATTCAAGCTGTAAGTTTCACATGCAGGATATAGAATTTGACACACCCAATAATTATAATTCTGTCAAAATAAGAGCATAGAAAAATATTAAAGTTGTGTAAAATTATAACAATGAACATTATATTAAGACTAATCAGAAGTTTTTCTTTCTTTTCCATATTTTCCAAATTTTGGTGATGTATTCTTTTCCTGGCCAAAAAATGATCCATTTCACTTGGCAAGAAATGCACTTAAAAATAGGATAAAACAACACAACTGGAGTAGAAATCTCTAAGCTGTCTTGAGCAGGAAGGAATAATGATCAAGTTTCCCCAGCAGCAATGAAGAGGAAGACCTTAGCTGTATCTTCTTAGACTTGTGCCAGGCATGACAGGATCCAAAGGAAGCTCAATGCAAATCCAGCCCTCAAGAATTTGAGGTCTAGTCTGGCAGGAAAGACTTATATATATTTGATATGCACTTGGCACTTAGGTTCTCCAAAATATTTCTAAAATGAGCAAATCAAAGAATATAGTTCAACGTTAAAGTCCTGGAGTTTCAGGCAAGGGTTTCATTTTAGCCTTAAATAATAATTAGAATTTGTTTAGTGGAGATAATGGAAAACAATTCCTGGAAAGGAATTAACTGTACCAAGGTTGTGACACATGCAGGTAGATGCCATGCTAAGGAAATTCATGACAGGCTGAAAGATAACACCTTCCAGGGTAACATCTGTAGAGTTTTTGGCATGTGAGAGTTTTTTTGTGAGGTCTTAGTCATGAAAATAAACTTATGTTTTATGGCACTTCAAGTGTGAGAGCTTACTGGATAAATTCATGTGCCTTCAAGTGGGAGCAGGTCCTGGCTAGGAAAAAGCAGGATCTCAAAGTTACAAGGCAGTTTTCCAAGTGTTCTACATTAAAAATATCTTACTTTTACATTTAGAAATAAAACCCAACATCTGTTATATAAAACAAGATAAAAGAGACAAGGAGAGATTGTTTTCTAGATAGTCTACGTTTGTCCCTCGAGATCCGCTCCGCCACCTTCTCCATCCTGACTCTGCCCTGGGAGACTGGTCCTCAGGGACTGGGTCTACTGGGCTCACCAGCCCTCTGGCTCCTGGGAAGTGCAGCAGGAGATTGGAGGGTGAAAGGAAAGAGAGGACCCTCTCTGCTGGCCAGGGTGTAATAGTGGCTAAAGCCCTCTACTCTAGGTCATATCTCCAGTAGACACCCCTCTAGTGAGGTGAAAGGCTTCCCGGGGTTCCATTAACTACTGTCTCCACCTGGCCCTCCAGGCATAAGGCTGGTAGCAGCTTTCCACTGGTGCTAGCCTCATGGTGCTTCATCATCCCTTTGTGCTTATCCTCAACCCTGCCCACACCTTTTGTAAACAGCACCTCTATTAAATAAATTCTCTTTCACTCCCTTTTGGGGTGCAGTCTGTTTCCTGCTGGGACCCTGATTGATAAGAGATTTGCTCCAAAAACTTTACAAAGCCAGAGGGTAATTTTAAAATATCCCCGTTCAGTACCTAGTGCAGTGACCAACACAGAGCAGGGTCTCAATAAATAACTGTTAGAGAATGATTAAGTAAAATCTAGTTGGAGTTTTAGAATGGCTTTAAGGCTTTTAGAAGAGAAGGTCAGCAGGCATTATCTCAAATTGCTTTTGTGAGGCAGAAATAGACATGTCATCATTCATGGGTGCCAACGGTGATTCTGTTTGGGAATTCAGAGAAATGTTATAACATGTTTATATTACATTGTTATATTAGTGTATTACATTATTGTTATATAATAGTAAACAATATAAGTTAACATTATATTATGTATTATAATAATATATTATAATGTGTATAAAATAGAAGAATAAGGATTATACATGCCATGTTATTGCTGATGGCTAGTGTCAGTTGGCTCTCATTCATGCTAACATGGATGGAGAATTTATCTTATGTCACTTTAAGCACTTTACATACATGATTTCCATTATGTCTAACTTAGAGCAGCCAGCCAAACGAGGTGGGCTGACAAGCGAGGAGAAATCAAGTCTGAGAACAGTAATGGAATATGCCTAAAATCACACACTCTGCTGGTTCAGACTAGACACTGGCTCTAAAGCCAAGTCTCTCAATTCTATGCAGCTGATTGGGCCTTATTCACATCTTTTCAAGGTAGAAATGAATGAAGTGATTTTTATTTCTTTTTCTGATGTTGGAATACAAGTTAAGTTGATCAATTTTCTGGAATCACGCGTCCTATTCATGGAAGAACAAAAGGGAGTAATTTTTAAAAAGATAATGAAGTTTTTAAATGCCTCAAATTTAAGGCAAATGTAAATGAACGAAGAGGTCAGACTCTTTTAATTTGAGATTATTCTTCCATTAGCAAAATTTGCTTCTCAGTATGTAGAATACCATGTGCTTCATTCAAACAAAATGTTTCTAGAATTTCTGAGGCGATGAATAAGTATGATGACTATAAATTCCATTTCTGGCATATTTGAACAGTTTTTCCTGTGGTTTTATACTTCATCAATTAAAAGATACTTTTAAACTTATATTCATCTTTCACAATGTTCTGTTATGTTCTAAGACTACAGTATTCTTCACATAATTCTGTCTTTCTCTCTTTCTTCACAGAGAGATGAAAACTAAAATGAGGGAAAGGACCCTGACTGCTATGCTTTAGTGTGAATTTCCCTTTGAATGGGTTTCAGTTATCCTTGACTGACAGAAATTTCAATAAATAATTATAATCATTCTAAAATCCTATATTATGGATACAAACTATGAAGAAATGTAAAAAATAAGGAAAATATTTTGAATTTTTAAGAAAGTTAACTTTTCTCAGTTTCAAGATTGCCCTTTATTCTAAGATGATATTCAAAAAAGTTTCATTTTGTTTTTTGTGTAATTGATTTATTGAACATTCTGAACTCAAATATGGTGGATATGTACATGTTTGAATTTTTCTCCAAAAACTGCTCCCCAACTGCAATGTCAAATCGATTTCCTCTTCCTTAATAACAGTTCGGATTGAATCCTTAAGTCATAACTGCCTTAAATCACATCTCCTTCCCTTTTCTCAGCTCAGTGGCCAGCTCTGTGGGGCCATTTGGTGGCCAGTATATAGGACCTGGAATGGAAAGAAGGAATGATCTACTCATTTATTCCTTCTCCCTCCTTTCTTTTTCAGACTCGAGCTGTTTCCACATCACAGAAGAGTGGAAGAGTGAGAGAGAGAGAGAGAGAGAGAGAGAGAGAGAGAGGGAGGGAGAGGAGAGAGAGAGAGAGAGAGAGAGAGAGAGAGAGAGAGAAAGAAAGAAAGAAAGAAAGAAAGAAAGAAAGAAAGAAAGAAAGAAAGAAAGAAAGAAAGAAAGAAGAAAGAAAGAAAGAAGGAAGGAAAGAAAGAAAGAAGGAAGGAAAGAAAGAAGAAAAGAAAGAAGAAAAGAAAGAAGGAAGGAAAAAAAGACAGACAGACAGACCTCACATAACTGAGCTTTTAATTGCAATCCTCTGAGTGCCACAGCTTCTCTGACAAAAAGAGACTGTCTATTGATGCACTTTCCAAGGCAGGTGTCCAAATGCTGGCTCTCTTCTTAGGGGTAAGCAGGAGCTTTCCCACTGGAAAAAAATAACTTTTCTCATCTCCTCAGCTCCCATCCCCATTGGTACACACTGAAGCTCTCGTTGGTAGGGTTCCCTTGAACAAGTCTAGTCTTTTGATTGAAGTAATGATAAGATGGCTCAAGCCTCAGTGCATTTATTCAGAACAAGCTCAAGCATCCTTGTTATACCAAGAGGAGAAGGTAAGCTGCTTTGCTGCCATCTCTCCTCTCTGCCCTGCCATCTCGTTCCATTTCTCTTTCTCCCTTGTTCAAAAGGACGTAAAGAACAAATCAGAAAGTCTTGGACATAAGTGATCAATGGAGATATGAGGTATCAGTGTGTTTCAGACCCAAGCCAATCATTCTAAACTCTGCCCTGTGACGCTGGGGCTGAGATGCTGCCAACCACATTTCACAGATTCTCTTCCCAGCTGGCTTCCTTTAGGTGTTAAAAACAGGAATCATGAGTCAGAAAGTGGAAAAAGGGAAGGGACTCTCTTCCTTTTCTTGGGAACAGAGACAACAGTGGCACTCCCTCCTGGCAGACCCAGAACCAGCCACACAATGCCCCCATCCGATGCCTGCTCACTAGCGTCAGAGCTACCCCTTGGTGGTTCCAGCTCCTGCGGTGGTGACCCCTCCTCTGCACTGCTAGAGCCTCATTATACCACCTTCCCTTTCTCCTTCAGCACTAGGCATGGTCACTGCTTCACTAACCTTTGGGTGATCAGCTGGCCCAGTTTCACTTTCATTATTCATACTTATGTAATCAATTTCTTGTATTAAATCCCTTTTGTTTTCCTAAGGGATACAGGAGCTAACCCTCTTTTTCTTGAAGGCACCCCCAATCTCTAGAACCAGCTCTTCATCTTCAGGACACCAATAATTCCCTTCTCCAACACCTCTTCACGTTCCATCCCCAACGTCCTCTCCAGAGTCACTTCCATGAGGATTGGGAGGTGGCTGGAGTGATGACTGGTGCCAGAACCCATGTGGCTCCCTCTCAGAGGGCACTGCCTGAGCACTTCTGTATACAGCTCTCCTTAGAGAATATGGGATATTTGCATGGCTCTTAGTCCCCTGTCTGAGGTTACGGTCCCCATTTCCTTTTTAACAGAAGTCTTGCTCATTCTTTCAGATGTGAAAATGTCCCTTTTTGAGATAATGATCATGTAATGCGGCATGATCATTTCTTTCTTTTGTTTCTTATTGGCCTCAACTGAGAAAATTAGACACTGGCATCTCTATGTTAGTCCTCTAATTTTTTGGAAATTTGCCTGATTCATAAAGTACAAATGTCTAAGAACCTCTTCACTAGACCTGTGGACCTTAACTTTTAAAAACAAATAGCACAGAGTCTAGCTCAAGAAAATAAAGGTTTTCTGGTTTGGGCTAAGCTCTAATGTAATATGAATTGGAGGAAGAGATGCTGGACCAAGAGGAGTCTGACGTGCTATCCCCATTCACAGCCCCACAACCCTCTAGCATAGCTATCAACCTAGCCCTGGGCTTTGGGTGCCCTCAATATTAAAGGGGTTGGATTATATATAATTATTCAGAAACTTTATGAATCTGGTGAAATTCTAGGAAACTAACAGAAGTAAACCCAAACCATAGAAACCAACACTATAGACTCAACAAATGGATAAACATGTCCAGAAGTCAATACCGAACATATAAATCTCCTCCCTGGAGTCTGTATCTACTGGTCTCATCACACTTTCAGGAACTCAGGGTCACTGCACCCAATTAGAGCTGGTTTGGGACTCGACTGGTGGGGAGATAAACAGGAGAGACAAATGTGTTTCCTCCTAAAAACTGTTGTAGTGGAATGTAAATAATGGAGAGCAAACAAACTTGAGAAAAGAGATGTATGTAATATACAAAGACATACTCTGTGTGAAATTTTTTAACACTATAAGCACCTAACATTTAGATTTAGACATTTCTGGAGAGAAAATCAGTTTGTTTAATTAGGCAATAAGCATCAAGGACTTTTGAGATGAAAACTGAGAAATATTAAGAATTAATATGACCTTAAACCATTAGCTTAGCCTGAGAGAATTATAAGTAACAAAGAGATAACAGCGTTCTTTTAAAGTCATCAGACTGCAAAGTCGCTACACTAAATTGTGCTCTGAGTAAAGCGTGTCTCCTGAACAACCACTTAAAACCAATTTCTACTATAAAATGTGTTCTTTGTAACTTACTAGTAGAATACAAACAAAATCAATACACATGTTGACAAGAAAAAAAGAATTCATAGCATACAACTTGTTTGGGTGAACGTAAATTCCTAATAATAACAGAACAGAGAGAAAGTGACAAACATGCCCACGTTTCTACTTGTATAAATACTGCTTTATTGGGTTTATTAGTGAGTTTCTTTCCAATAAAAATTGTCTAAATGGAAAAGTTTTAAGGAGTTGAATTATTTTTCCCTACTCTAAAAAAAGTAACTGGTACACGATTAATTTTTTATAGTTTAAAATGCCATAAGGCAGTATTTACATTGCTTTGCTCTTCAGCCATCTTTGGTTCCATCTTAAATATGAGGGAAAGAACAAAGCCCTATATTCAAATCAATGAACAATTTGATACTGCAAAGCTCCCTCAATATCCGAGGGCTTCCATGTCTGAGTTATCAATGTACCAAAGCAAGGATATGATCAGGGAAGACTTAGAAAGGATTAAGAAACTTTTACTATCTCCTACAATGAACCACAGAAGGTCTACAAACAAATGTAAAGGGCCAGTATGGATGAAGGATATTCAATTTACTCAAGTATTTGTGGGGTACCTGCTCATGCTCAAATTTAGGCACTCTAATTCTATCTTCAGAGCTATTTAGTAATTTTCATAAACCTATTACAGATCTTCTAGGATCCCAATTAATGTTGCCAACTTTCAGTGAGGGTATAATATTAAATTGCATCCATGACCCAAAATTCCCACTTCCATCCATCATGTATATTGACATACTTCTTTTCCTTCAGTTTCCCAACAGCAGCAACAAAAATTATGAAGACCCTGCTGTGTGACAGAGACTTGCTAGATGCTGTGGGTACTACAGGAAGAATATGACATAATCCTCGACCTTAAAATGCCCACTGTCTAGTCTTCAGAGGGATGAATCAGTGACTATTCACTCTACAATACGTATGCGTCCTTGGCACAGTGTCGGGCTCAGAGAGCAGTGTGACAAGTGCTTTGACAGGAATAGACAGTGGGTTCATTAGGAGAGCAAACGAGGGAAGACCACCTCTATGGGCAAAAATTAGCGAGGAAACCTTCATAGAGGAGCTTCCAGCTCTTTTCCAGGTACTGTAGCTAAGGAACAAAGAAAGAAGCTCTTCTGCTCCCCCTCTGTGTATTCTCCAGAATGATCTTCTTAAAATGCAAAATTGCTCGTATTACTTCCCTGCTTTACATTCTTCATGGTTACTTGCTACATTTAGGATAATCCAAAACCCTTAATATGACAAACCAGTGCCTACACATCAGATCCTAGCTTGCCTCTTCAGCCTCAACTTCCTATGTTGGCTTCTATTAACCCCCCCCCCCGCGCGCCTTATTCCACATCACTGTCCTTTCAACTCATTTATCTTTCGCCAAACTGCATTTAGGATTTCCCCGACATGTCTTCCTCGCCTCAGGACATTTCCTACACTGTAATAATCTCTCAATTTTGCCTGGCTAACTCATTCTTCAGCCCTCAGCTGACAGGTCATTTCTTCAGAAAAGCCTTCACTGACTTTCCCTACGTGTCACAAGGTCTGATCACATCATTACTTTCTTCTTACTCACAATATTCACCATAGTTATATATTTGTCTGTAAGGATGCATAGCTTTGAACTTCTCAGACGCTCATGGTGAAGACTGCTATGAGTATTACCTTATTTCCCTGGGCCAAGCAATAAATATTTACTGGAAAGTGTCTGAATGCATAAAATAGACATGTTCTATGACCCTCCCTGGATGCACTAAAAGTGTGATATTCCAAAGGCAGCAGATAGGAGGGGGCAAGAGACAGAACCAGGATGCCTGGTAAACTGCAAATACCAGCTCGCAAGTAACCAAGGCTGACTGGATATACATCCTTACTCTTGTGATGGGGATACAAATAGCTTTGCGGTGGGCGCTATGCTATCATCCCTAAATACACTACTTCATGTAATTCTCACAACTATTTTTGTCCCCATTTCACAGGTGAGAATTTTGAAGCACAGAAAGAGGAAATGACTCATCCAAGCACATTCATCTAGGAAAGGACGGCTGGAACTCACACCCAGGCATCATGCCTGCAGAGCTCACACAGTTAACCACTATGCTCCGTTGCCTCTTGGAAGCAGCAAACCATTATTTATCAGAGAATAGGCAGCAAATGAGGATGGGTTAAGGCCAACAGACAGAGAATAATGGGTCATAAAAGTGGGATTTCAGAACAAAAAAGGAACCAGATTTTATTTTTTTTAATAATGAAACAAACAAAAAGAAGAGATAAGATTCTGTTGTTCACAGAACATATGGAGCCTATGAAAAGCTAACTCTTTTATGTAATCTCATACAAATTTATCTCAAATCAAAAAACTTGGACTATGTGTAACAGCTGTAGAGCTAAAACAACTAAAATGACATAATAATTCGCCTCTGCTTTCTCTTACACTTAAGCAAGAATTCACAAGTGTTTTCTTCTTCTAAATTAGGTCTTTGCTTTAATATCTAAAATAATTTTAAGGTAATACAGAAGGCTCGATGTCTAGGCTTTTTAAAATTGTCCATCAGTAAAATGCTTTTCAAACATGTTTCATGGGACATTTGGGAGACAGATAAGATTTTGGTGAAAGTCTTCTTATTAGGCTCAAAGACCCCAAACACACCATTAATTCAAATTTTTTCCTTTCTTGGGAAGAAGACTGAAATAACAGAGTTCATTATAATCTTAAGCCAGCAAGCACACACAATTCTGTGTGTTCCTTTCTCAGAAATATAAATACCACATCATTACAGACTTCTTATGAGGAAGATTCCAAAAATGTGAGCAATCTTCACAGGACCTCAGATGAATTAATGGCATGACATTTACTGGTTTAACTGAATTAATTGTATGTTTTCTCTGCCAACGATTACTGACTGGTTAGAAGCAAACACCTAATTTTGGGCCAAACAGTCTGTCTCAGCCCTCCTAAAAGGCTGGGGGTTCAGATCGATATGAAAAAAAGAGGAAATCTCTCAACAGCAGAAGGCTGAAACTAATATGGCAATACCAGAATGCTGTGTAACGTTGTTTTGATAGAGCAGAAAGGAGCATGTGGAAATAATTTTACTGGTCTTTAAGTATCTTCCTATTTAAAAACTATAATTACCTTGCTTATTTTTAAAGCTGCAAAATTAGACCTCACCCTAAGGTTGGACTCTCTCATGAACTGGACTAGTGCCTAATACATTTGATATACAAGAAAACATACTGAGTAGATCTTAGAAGATAAAGATGATGGCAGCCACAAAATCTTAATTTTTACCTATTTTATATTCTGGGGCTCTATGGAAGATTTTACTTTGCAAAAAGTTCTGCCAGTTAGAAAAGCTTGAGAACCACTACCGTACTACCTACAAATACCCCCCATTAGTTCCTTAGAGCTGTGTTTGTCAAAGTTTATTTATTGAAGTGTCATCTTTGTAACACTTGCTATATGGGATTCCCTCATTTATAGATGAAACATAGAGCCCTACAGAAGCTGACTTGGCATTCACCTAACAATAACTAGGACTGAACTTCCAGAAACCTGGATTTGGTCTACATTTTGTTCCACTATAGTACTTGTATTCGCTACTTCTAAATTAAAGGGGTTTGTTTGTTTTGTTTTGTTTTGTTTTAGCAAAAGTTTATTTATACATTAAAGGGCATGCTAAAACACATACACACACACACACAAAGACTTCAGCATAAAGCAATTCATTTATGAATTCATATATGCACATACTCAGGTACTCATTTATTCATTCACCTATCTGACAGCCACTCACTGAGCACTGCTCAGAGGGCCACGGACTGTAAGCGTCCTGAGAAAACACAGATGAGAAGCCATGATCTCTGTCTTCAAGGACCGTACCGTCTAAGCAGAGTGGCAGAGTAGGAATGAAAGCTGATGCACCAGTTATGTTACAGAAGGTTATGTAAGACGGCCTAGGAGGACCAGGAAAGGATTCACAGCGAAGATAGATCTCAACCATGCTCTGGTAGGATAAGTAAAATTTCATCAGGAAGGCAAAGGAGAATAGTCAATTCCCAAACAAAACAAGACGTCCTCTCACTGACCTTTAGTTACCAATAGCTCAATAAGTGACTATAGCATCTTTAGTAAGTCATTTGAGCCTTCTAGCCTTGTGCTTCTATTGGTGAAAAATAATGATTTGCTGTATGTATTTCTGACATGGCTGCAATCATGTATGATCAGGATTAAACATGGTTAAAATGTTGCATGCTTTTAGGTTGACAGAAGCAGTAGTAACTCCTGGTTGTAGTGATAGGCATTTGCAGACTCTCCGATACAAACCACATTCAGTGCAGGCCAGTTGTTGAATAAAGGAAAGCTCTCTGAAACTGGATTCAGAAAATTCTAGGTTGAGATTCCAGCTCTGTCACATACTAAATGTGGGATTTTAGCAACTTGCTTGACCTCTCTGAGACTGTGTTCTTCTTTATAAAACCAGACACAATGCCTCCTATCTCACACAGTTAATGTGAGGATTAAATGAAATAGTGAGTCTGCCTAGCAGGGTCTGGTTTGTAGTCGGTCCTCATTAAGTGGCTGGCTGAATCACAAGCCCATCAAAACATTTCAGTTCAGTCTTATCTCTTGACACCTCACCAACAAGATGCCCTCTTTCAACTCTTTTCCTTTCAAAAAACACAACTGAAATAACACGACCTTATATAACTGCTTCAGAGCTATTTATGCCTGAATTTTCTTATTACCAAAAGAACATAACAACTGCCTCATGGGGGACAGACTGTCTCCAGGGATCTGAGCAGAGGGTCAAGATGAATCTGACAAGGTAAATACTACAATCATTACAAAAGGGCAAAGAAATAATATAGTGTCTGAAATGGCATTAATCCCAAGTCCTTCAAACTACAGTCCATTCATGGGTGTTTACGAGAAATGTTTATCAGAAAGTACTTGACAGGCGCTGCTACCAACAGAAGACACCCAGTTTGCCAGCCGAAGAGCTCACAGTCTAAGACACTGCAATACTGAATGGGTGATAAGAAGCATTATTCATTCCGGAGGGAAGACGCGCGTGAAAGGGATTGATTAGCATGAATAAGAGGACTACGGACTTACACTAGAGCATGGTTTTGAGGGACGAATGGATTTCACCAGAGCAAAAGAGTTGGAAGAATAATCCAGTTGGAAGAAACATCACAGAGACATTCAACAGTATGGTATGTATGGTGAATGTATATCTAGTGTGTATGGCTCTGAGGAATTGGATGTGAAGGATGAAAAGCAATGGAAAACACAATTGGAAAGATGTGTGACAGACAGAACATGTTAACCCTTCAATCTAATGCTAAATGCTAGGGACTTTGTGCCATACATAATGAAGGAGGGAAAGGTTTTTGAAGAATGTAAACAAGGGATTAAAATGTTCAGCTCTGCACTCCAGGAGATGCATTCTTATGGCAAGAAGAAAGTAATCTGAAGGTAGAATTCTGAAAGAAGGATATTAAGAAGACGGAAAACAGAGAGGCAACAGTGACAGGAACTAAGGAGCTTTAAGGAGGAGGCAAGTAAGTAGATACGGTCAGGGAGCAGACAGAAAGGTCAAGCAAGGACTGAGGAGCGATTACTGAACGGAGAAATTAGGTGGTCATTAACCAGCTTCGAAAATTAGAGGCTTCAGGAAGTGATAGGGATAGAAGCTTGATTTGAGTGGCTACAGGATAAAATTAATATCTTTGGAGGCCCTGAGCACTGAAAAGATTAAAATGTCTCCACATGTGGGATTCAAAATAAAAACTACACTGCAGAGCCAATTTAGACTAGCTGAGAAGAAAACAGTCTAAAATAAATCAGGCATACAATCAACCCTACGACAAAAGGAGAATTTCTTTTATTCCTGGAACAAAGTCCTGACCTCACCCTAATACAAACCTCCAACAAATAACTGGCCAGGAAAAACTCATTTCACGCAAAGATGAATGAGAATCAAAAAGGAAAGAACACAAGCTCTAGGCAAGCAAATGAACCAATGAACAAATGAATGAATGAGTGAGTGAATAAAAGAACAAAGAGGTGAATAAATCAAAGATTAAGAACATCACTAGAAAAACACTACTATGAGACTAGATAAAAATTTTAATCAAGCACATTACTATTAAATTGTAGTGTATGTGGGGAGAGAGAGAGAGATAACTTCTATAAAATAAGACCACATAGAAGAGATGCAACCATTCAGAGACTTGTCTAATATATGGTAAAAGACATTCAATAAATATCTGTCAAATGAATGACTTGTGAAACAGCAAGAGAAGATAAAACGTGAATACATGAATTAGCAGAGCTGAGTGAAGAAGTGAAGCACATAGTAAAATCAGCATAAAAATAGAGGCTAAGTTGGAAGCAGCAAAAGGGCAAGTTGGCCATTAGGGAACAGACTTAGAGAAAGCAGGCTAAACTGGAAATGATCGAAGACTTTAAAGAGATAAAAGAAATAATGAAATAAGGAAAACAAGCAACACGTAGTTAGTACCTCTGGAAAAAGAACCAAAAAATAAAAGGGCACTAATATGAAGCAAATATCTAAAGGTATAATTTAAGACAATTTTCTAGAAATGAAAGAACATTGTAGAAGAATGAAAAGATACAGTGCGGTCCAGGAAAAAGTGACCAATAACAATCACATCTTAAGCTAATAAATTCAAAAATTTAAAAAGAACCTAGTAAAAAAATTTAGATTCTGGTAAAAAAAAATTAGGCTACTAATAAAATTTCTAAAAATAAAAATTTCAATCACTATATCATATATGCAATCATACAGTCTGTTCTCTTGTGTCTAGTTTCTTCTGTTCAGTTTAAAGTCACTGAGTTCCATCTGGAAGCAAAGATGATAATAGATTTTGCCTTGGAGGGTGGGAGGGAACAAATTCATCAAGCTTTAAAGTACAGAAATTCCCCCAAATCATTATAATATTTACAGTTCCAGCAATTCTAAATTGCTCACACAGTTCTTCCTTGACTTATGTTGGGGTTATGTGCTGATAAACCCACTGTAAGTTGAAAATATCCTAAGTCAAAAATGTGTTTAATACATCTAACCTACTGAACATTAGAGTTTAGCCCAGCTTACTTTAAACTTGCTCGGAACATTTACATTAGCCTACAGTTGGACAAAATCACCTAACACGAAGTCTACTGTATAGTAGAGTGTAATTTATTACTCATGTAATTTATTGAATACTGTACTGAAACTGAAAAAGAGAACGGTTGTCTGAGTACAGAATGGTTCTAAGTGTACTGGTTGTTCACTTTCATAATCATGTGGCTGACTGGGAGGTGCAGCTCACTGTCACCACCCAGCAATACGAGAATGTCCTAGTGCACAGAGCGAGATCAAAATTATATATCTGAAGTAAGGTTTTGACTGAATGCACCATTGTAAAGTTTAAAAATTGTTACCAAATCTTCATAAGTTGGGAATCATTTGTATTCTCAATGGTACAAGTAGAATTTAATTTCTTTTCCTTGAAGTATAGTTGACATACAATATTATATAAATTTGAAGTGTACAGCATAATGATTCACAATATTTAAAGGTTATATTCTATTTATAGCTATTACAAAATATTGGCTATATTCTCCGTGTTGTACTACATATTCTTGTAGCTTATTTATTTTATACATAGTCGTTTGTATCTCTTAGTCCCCATCCCCTACAATGCCCCTCCTTCCTTCCCTCTTCCCACTGGTGACCACTAGCTTGTTCTCTACTTCTATGGATCTGCATCTTCTTTGTTATATTCATCAGACCGTTGTACTTTTTAGATTCGACATATAAGTGATATCATACAGTATTTGTATTTTTCTGTCTGACTTATTTCACTTAACATATTGCCCTCTTAGTCCATCCATGTGTTGCAAATGGCAAAATTTCATTCTTTTTATGGACTATGGTATTCCATTGTGTGTATATACCACAGCTTCTTTATCCATTCATCTGTTGTTGGACATTTAGGTTGCTTCCATATCTTGGGTATTGTAAATAATACTGCTATGAACACTGGGGTGCATGTATACTCCTAAATTAGTGTTTTCATTTTTTCAAATACCCAGGAGTGGAATTGCTGGGTCACATGGTAATTTTATTTTAAGTTTAGTTTTTGGGTTTTTTTTTCTGAGAAACTTTCATACTGTTTTCCATAGTGGCTGCACCAATTTACATTCCTATCAACAATGTATGAGAGTTCTTTTTTCTCCACATCCTTGCCAACATTTATTATTTGTGGTCTTTTTGATGATATCCATGAGATTTTTTTTTATAATTTACTGGATTAGTTGTTTAAATTGAAGAAAGTTGAACTTTAAAACTATTGAAACTGTCAAATTAATATCTACTTAAACTTGGCATGATTCAGCTGGGGTGTGTTTTACCTTTGGCAGGATTATGAACCCAATGAAGGTTCTAAAACAGGAAGGAATATGCACTATATTTGTTGTTCATAGCAATAGTTATTGTGTTTCCATGAGGATGTCTACTGAACACAATGACCCCAAATCAAAGGAAACTTCTGAGCAAAGGAACACTGTAGACCATAATGTTAATGCAATGTGTCTGTTTTAGGGTGCCTCCACTAAAGCAGCAGCCACACAATGGGCGGCTTGCCAGAGTGCACTAGGAAGACTGTCCCTGTCTCTCCTCTGGCCAATTCTCAGTCAGATGCTGCGTTATCTGGCACCTCATTAAAAGGACAAATATTTTTAGCAGCAGCATGTGCCTTCCTTGGCTTCAATTCTAAACATATTTGATATTATGGAGCATTTTTTTAAATTTATGATTTCATTTTATTTCATATTTTTAGGAATTAGTTATGAGTTACCCATAATGTAAATATTAGGTGTGAAAAGCAGGGTATTAATAATAGAGTTTCCATAATGTTTTATAGTTTACAAGGCACTTTCACACAGGAGTCTCATCTAATTCACTTAATCCCATAAAGTAGATTATATAATGACTAGTCCCATTTTACAGATGTGCAAATAAGGCTCAAAAAGGATAAATAGTTTGCCCAAGGTCTGATAACTAGTAATGTGACACAAATTAAGGAGTCAAATTTAGACCTCAATTCCAAGTTCAGTGTTCTTTCCACTCTTATGCTTAAATTGAAATTAGTTCTTTTATATTTTAAAGGCATTTTGATCTTCAATGTTACCTATTAAAATTCAAATACTCCTATAGCCTGATGCATTATTAGATTACTTTTCTTGTAATTTTTGAAAAACATTACATGTATGCATTGTATATACCATATCAGCATATATAAAACAGTAAAAATCTTATTCATCATTCTTCTATGACCTTTAATATATACATGGTTTCCCAAATAGTTCCCATCAACAAGAAAATACAACTTAAAATCCTTTGTTTGACCTAGTCTGACATTATGAACCCTTCACTATGTCACTCTTCAACGTTAATAGTGGTTATTGATGCATAGCATCCCATTGTCTCTTCACCATAATTTTCTTAAGCATTTGCATATTATTGGACATTAAGATTATGTCCAGGTTTCTGGTGTCAAGAAATAAAAATTCCTATACTTCCAGGAAAAGACTGATTATTCAGTTGCCAGAGTAATAAGTAGTTACCCAGTAGGGGGTTAAACCTATTTATGGTCAATGACAACTCACCTCAATAGCCTCAAAAACCAAGTTTCTGTAAGTCAGCCAATCAATTAATAGAAATAAAAGCAAAAATAAATAAATGGGCCATAATCAAACTTACAAGCTTTTGCACAACAAAGGAAACCATAAGCAAAACAAAAGGACAACCTACGGAATGGGAGAAAATATTGGAAAACAATGCAACTGATAAGGGCTTAATTTCCAGAATATATAAACAGCTCATACAACTTAATAAGAAAAAACAAACAACCCAATCCAAAAACGGGCAGAAGATCTAAACAAGCAATTCTCCAGTGAAGACATACAAATGGCCAATAGGCACATGAAAACATGCTCAATATCACTAATTATCAGAGACATATAAATCATAACTACAATGAAGTATCACCTCACACCAGTCAGAATGGCCATCATTAAAAAGTCCACAAATGATAAATGCTGACGAGGGTGTGGAGAAAAGGGAACCCTCCTACACTGCTGGTAGAATGTACTTTGCTGTAGTCATTATGGAAAACAGTATGGAGATTCCTCAAAAAAACAAAAATAGACTTACCATATGATCCAGCAATCCCATTCCAGGGTATATATCCAGAAGGAATTCTACTTTGAAAAGATACATGCACCCCAATGTTCATAGCAGCACCATTTACAAAAGCCAAGACATGGAAACAATCTAAATGTCCATCGACAGATGACTGGATAAAGAAGTTGTGGTATACTTACAAATGCAATACTACTCAGTCATAAAAAAGGAATTACATAATGCCATTTGCAGCAACTTGGATGATCTGGAGATTGTCATTCTAAGTGAAGTAAGCCAGAAAGAGAAAGAAAAATACCATATGATATCACTCATATGTGGAATCGAAAAAAATACAAAGACACAAATGAACTTATTTATAAAACAGAAACAGACTCACAGACATAGAAAACAAACTTATGGTTACTTGGGGGAAGGGAATGAAAAAGGATATATTGGGAGTTCAAGATTTGCAGATACTAACTATTGTATATAAAATAGACATATAACCAGTTTCTTCTGTATACACAGGGAACTAAATTCAATATCTTGCAGTAACCTATAATGAAAAAGAATATGAAAATGAATATACATATGTGAATGTATGACTGAGGCATTATGCTGTACACCAGATACTACCACAACATTGTAAACCGACTATACTTCAATTAAAAAAAAAAGTCAGCCAATCAATGACACCTCAAGATTCTGAAAGCCAGTGACCACATTTTTGAAAGTCAGACAATCAGCAACAGACACACACTGATAACCATGTTTCTACAACTAACAGTCAACCAATCACTATGCAGTTCTGTGCTGTTTTAGGCTCCCAAACACCTAAACTCCACGCTTTCCCAAAATTTTACAAAATCAGATTCATGCTTTGTTCAGGACTGTACCTAAAATATAAGGCTGTCCTGTACTTATAATAGTAAGGAATTCAATATTTCATTTCAGATATTGAGTTGGGATTTCTTCTTTCAACAAAGATGATAATTTATGCACATAGATTTGTTCTTCCTTTTAACTGTTTAAGAATAAATTCTCAGGAAAATGACTATTAGGTCAAATAGCATAATGACATACAATGTTATGCATTTTTCTCAAGAGTTATTTTGATCAACAATGCTGTCAGTAGTGTATAAATATATCTGTGCCCTAACAACCCCAACAATACTGGATGCTATTATAGGTTTAAATATTTACTGACTTAGTAGGCATAAATTGCAAGTTTAAGGTAGTTTTAATACTACATAGTTTCAGATAATTTTTCAAGGGCACAGATTGACATGAGAGAATGAGAAGACGATAAAGGATCCTGAGGAAACGAGCTGGGAAGCTACAGAAACAAAATTATGCCCATTGTGGGTCCAGCCGGTCACTGCAGGCAAGAGAAGACACTCACTCTTTACAAGAATTAGCCAGCATGCATGCTTTTAACAATGAGTATTATAAATCGGGCTCTCTGTGAAGCAGATGCTGAGTCTGAGATCAGCGCTCCAGATAATTACTAGGGAGCACCCTCAGGATCCATGTTTGTGAAAACGAGGACAAGGAAGCAGATCTGGCAGGGGCAGAAGCCGAGCTCCAGTGACGTCCCAACAAGGGTCTCACACAATCCTATGGCAGACCCATCCTAGGTCCAAATATACACCCCACATTGGTGAGTCATCGCATGCAGGCTGCTCCAGGAAGGAGACTGAACCTTGGTGAAGGCAACTGCCTGAGGGCAGTTCCTTAGAGAATTGAGAGCCATTCATTGGTACTGATGGAGGGGTCTGTATGGTGCAGTACAGCATCCATTAATTTAAGAGCACGTAATAAAGGGACATTTTACAGAAGTACAGGCAGGGTTAAGGAAACTGACAAGGAACGGTGAAGCAGCCGAAGACTAGTGGTCGTGGGGAGTGGTTATCACCCCGAGGCCTGGAGGGACAGGCAAGGGTGCAAGAGCTGGAGTCGTCGAGAACGAGGGGCTGTGTGAAGCAGCGAAAGGAACACAGCCTCTGCCAAAACGATGGTCTGGGAGGGAGGAAGAGGGGTAGCAGACACCTCAGCTCTCTTCATCTTCCCCTCCTCTTCTACTGCTTCTCATGGGGCCAAAATCAATAGGAATCCAAAGGACGGGAGTCCCAGTAATGGAGTCCTAGAGGTCAGCCTCCTAGAACACAGAGAAGAGCAGAGAATGCATTTGGCGGAGCAAACAGAGAAAGGCCAGCATAGGCCAGGAAATATTTTGCTACTCAGATTTACATTGTATTGATGGTCATGACTCAGTCCAGACCTGCTTCACTTTTCTGTAAATGCTTAGTCCTCGCTAGTCCAAAGTCAGTAGAGGTGTTCTCATTGGCTGATGTCACTGGAGACTCGTTCTGTCCAGATGTCCAGGCATTAAAGGGAAACTGGAGCAGCGTGGCTGGAGCTATTGTCCAGGTTATTTCTTTCCTGGTCAGATCTCAAATCTGGCCATCAAAGGTACAAAGAGTAAAGAATCAGACACATCAGCTTCAGCTTCTCCTGTCTTGTAGTGATCATGATGCATCTGAATATTTGGGGAAGCAGCATATACTAATGCTTTGGGGAAAGCAAGCCAACTGCACTTCTTCCTTTTGTCATTCTATTTCAGAGTCTTTATGCACGGCAAGGGAGATACTCAGACAAGAACAGTACTAAATTTCTGCTGATCTATGCAAGCAATGAGAAGAGAAAGAGATGGATGCAACTAATCTTCAATAATCTAAGGAGTAAATAGTCCCAAGTCTGGTTAGGAATCAATGCTCTTTAAAATGCATAACGGACCTTGAACTAAAGTGCCACTGACATTTCTCTTTCCAGTTCCTCCCATACCCCTGTACTCCAAGGTTTAGCCACCGTACCTGATAAACAACTCCCTTTAAATCTTTCAATGCTTTTATTCATGCTTTTCCTGTGCTGGAATGCCTACGTAATTGAGTTATGGCCAATCTCCTATTCCTTTTAAAACCCAGCTCAAATCACGTTCTCTCTCTGCAGCTTTCACATTTTTGCTTCCTCTGGTCTGAATTAAACTTTTCTCATCTGTTTTTCTATGACACTCTTTATACATATTTACTTTATATTATTTATGTTTTGCGCATGTTTATTTGGGAACTTGTCTCTTCCCCCACTCAGTTGTTTATTTTATATATCTTTGAATCACATTCATAACATTTGTTAAACAAATGAATAACCAAGTAATATTCGTAAGAAACCTTGGAAATGTCAGGGAAATTAAACAGCATACACCTGTGCCTTCCTCACGGTTGCCATGTGTTACTGCTGGACATGTTTGTCCTGGGACCCACCCTTCACCCTTCCCCGGTTTGGCGTGTATTTCAGAAGTACTGGATTTTGATTACTGCATTTCTCAGGAAACCCTGACAGATGGCTTATGGCTCGGTTCAGCCAGTAGGAACACTGATGGGAGACTGGAAGGCAAGAAGAAGAGAGAAACCAGCGTGTCAGTTTTCTGTCTCAGCTTCTTCATTTTTAAAATGAGAATAATAATAGTTATCTCACAGAGGATACATGAAGATAAGGATGTAAAGAGTTCAGGTCACACCTGGCTTATAACGACCCCTCCACAAATTAGTTTTTCTCATTATTTAAGTATTTTCTAAAAAATTTCATAATGACTATAATTTTTGAAAACTTCTCTAACTGCATTAATCTGAAAATGTTACACAGAAACATATTCAGGTTATCATTCCCAACCATCAAGATATTTCAAGTTGTATGAATAGAGACAACAGTAATTAATGATTCTATATATCTACAATGTGTGATAAATTACAAACATGTATTAATCAACAGCTTTAAGACTATATGTTTTGGGAACCCTGACCACCAATCATTTAAATAATTTACTGATGAGGACGCTAATAAAAAAGATTTAATAGTAAACAAAATATATATCCATTTTCTTTTTCTAATTTAATAAATCTCAATCTAACAACAAAATTGTACACACATATGTATATATATATGTATATGTAATATATATGTAACTGTTGAAATTTGTTTTGATCATTTGGTAAAATACTATTTTTCCACTGTGTTCTACGATGTACATAAGATGCTTTACAATCCTAGACAACTCTTTAGAGACCATGTTTTAGTTAACTAAATTTTTTAAGGACTGACAACATTAAATTATATAAAGAAATGTTCGTGATTAAAAAAATTTATACTGTGTATGTACTGATTAACAGTGGGGAAATCTAGAATAAAAACTGTAATAAAACAAGTAGTAAGTGATTCAGGTTAAAGATGGAGGTGCAGAATATCTAATAAAACTTTTTATCTACATTGTTCTTTAAATCCTAAGATATTTAACCCCCCCCCCACCACTCTGCACCTTATATCAATTTAAGGAACGGGGATCTTACATCAATTTTTGAACTACTTTGACTGCACATGAAAATAAATGAACTGCAATAGGATGAACGTCAGAATATAATATAAAGAAAAATGAAAGAAAAATTACAGGGAATACCCTAGAGTAAACTATGGAGAAGAAAAATAATCAGAATTTGGCAAAAATCTCTAGCTCCATTTATGAAGTATCACGTCAAGCCCCAGCCCATATACGTAGAACTCAATGCTTCTATAAAATGTAAGTCCTAGACACTGATCTGGTAAAAAAAAATTATCTTGATAACAAAAGATAATTGTTCATTTTCATATATTCAATTAAAAGAGTTCTTCTATATTAAATTCCTAATTAACTCCCAAAATATTTTTAAATGTCTTTTAAAAGGAACAATTTAGGAAAGTTTTACAATGACAATTATACTAATTGCTTCATACAACATAGTTAATTTTAGAAGATGAATGCTTTAAACTGATCATTAAAAAAACTAGTTTCTTCCTCTTACCTCATACCTTATAATCCATACATCACACTCTACCATATTTATCTTCATTAATTTTTTGTAGATCACTCGAATGCTTAAAAGCCCCTTATCTTACACTTCCTGGGTTCTCTCTGGTTGCTCCTGGCCCTCTCCCCCATCCCCACACTGCCACACACAACTTCAAAGCCAAGCAGAATTCCCTGTCTTCCTTGCCAGAGTGAAAAGAATTTCCCTCTCTATACTGTCAGTGTATTTCACTGCACCAGCCACCCAGAGCCCAGTGTCTTCTCCATGGAATTGTTATTTCCCATCTCCCCTTCTGGACCGTGAGCTCTAGAAGAGCACAGGCTTTCTATCATAGCACCAGTACTTGGTGCAGTGCCTGGCACATAGTAGGACCTCAATAAATATTTTCAAATGAATGACAGTTTAGAGATGAAGATGTGTATCCAGATGCCAGCTCTGCAGATGACTGGACAAATTTAATTTCAAAAGACCTCAAGTTGTCTTATCTCTAAAGTGGGAAAAATAATAACATCTGTATTTCTTCCTCACAGAGACGTTGTCAAAATTACAGGAGATGATATATGTGAAAGAATTTTCTTTACTTGGAATGTGCTACACAAATGCTTCTATTATACTCTTCTATATCCCTCCACAATTCTTAATATACATTACTTTGCACGTAGTGCTTTGCATGCAGTAAGTATTCAACGAAGCACACTGAAGATGGAGAGAAATTCCACATCACACTGCCAGCCTGTCCTCCTTTGAAAACTGTGATGGCTAAATAACTGCTCTTTCCTCTTCTTCTCTAGACATTAAGCAAACTGACGTTTACTTTGCAAACTATTCACTGAGTGCTGAGAATTACAAGGCTGCTACGGTTTCACAAACTGTTAGTAACTCTTTGATCTAAGTAAGAAGTAAGGTACAGCTAAACCGTCACTACTCTTTCTTTACTTCCCATCCTCACAGTGAACCCAGCATCAGCTGAAACACTGACTTACTGAGAGGTATCTGCTCATGTCTGCATTTTAAGAACTGTATGTTATTCAAAGCAAGACTCTATCTCTTGACTGCGTTTCATTATTCATCATTAATTATTAACAAGTATTCAATAAACTGTACGTGCTATTTCATTACTCATAAATATAACCATTCATTATTTCATTACTCATAGACATAACTATTTTTCTGAAAATGATTTCAGACAAAGTCCTAAATAATTTGGTGCGTAGGCGGCAATTAAAAAAAAAACTTACATTTTCTTGAAATGTGGCTAAATCTGGCACTTATAAATTTGAAAAAAACAAGCACAAGTTTGATAAGCAAAAAGAAAGAAATTAGACAATAACTTACACAGTACATACATAGAGTTTTCCCATAAAATATCATGAAACCAAAACAATAACTATTAAGAAAACAATTTTTAACTTCATCTATTCTTTTTTTAAAGCATATTTGCATCTTATTCTTAGTACAATACTCACGTTTTCAAAAAAATCATATCCACAAAAAAAAAAAAATACTCTCCATATAGTATTGTATTCAGAAAAGAAAAGCCATATTCAGCGTTTAGGCAAAAATGATTAATATATTAAGCAGACCTCTAGAGATAGGATTTCAGATGTTACGTTTCTTGGCAAGCATAATTACAAGGGTTTTCCTTGATTTTTATATGGAACAGTCACATGATCAGCCAGGCTGACAGGCACAAGAAAAGAGGTAGAAGCTGGGGGAGGGAGCCCACTGAGTGTCTGGTCAGCTGACAGAAGGCTGAGTAACCACTGGTGCCTGAGTATCAACCCTCCAGCCAAACTAGTTAGAAATAAAAATAAAGTACAAATTCTAATGAGCTATGAGCCCGGCGTTATACCAACTGCTTTACATCAATACTAACAATCAGCCTGTGAAGTATCCTTTTTATTCTCATATTACAAAAAAACCAAAGCTTTGAGAATTTAAATAACCTGACCTGGGTGCCAAAGTGAGTAAAAGGATATGTTTAAAACCAGAATTTTTATGTTTAACCACCATCCTGTACATTAGTTAGCAGTGAAACTAACAGACTGGTTCGGATTAGAGCAAAGAAATGTGTTTCACCAGAGGATGAATCATGAATGAGAACATTTTATATCTTAATTCTCACCTGCAAGCCCTGCCTGGTTCAGCACCCCAGGTCCGGGACCAAGCCTGTCTTTAATTTGGGAAGATTTAAAGCATACTCAAAAGAGATCAAATTACCCTGCCGTTTAAAGGGTTCTGACTGCAGGTCTCACCCTAAGAGCTAAGCTTCTATCTTGTGCTTGGCAGCAAATCTATACCCTGAACCCCAGTTCTGACAACTAAGTCCCTGTTATCGCTTCCCTTGTTTCTCATCTAAATATTCTGCCCTGGATCTCAATGTTGAACACATTCCTGGACATCAGGCTTAAAGCATGGTCCTTCTTCTAACAGTGTCATCTCTAATTTAACAGGTCCAGCTCTCTTGATCCAGATACTCTTTTTTCTTACCTATCTGGATTTTAGACTGTTAAACATTATTTATACCTGAACCCACCCTAGGTCTCAACATACCTACCACTCTGCTCTGTGATAATCTTTCACGGCTCTCAAGTAAACAGGGACAGGCTTAGCTATACCCACTGGTGACAATAAGATACTCGCCTTATGGTTGGTAATTTACTTAAATGGTCTGATCCACGTGGGAAAATGCAGTCCCTCTCTTCTTACTAAAAACTTTAGTTACTAGTGATTTGAAAAATAAATTCCTGTATTGTAACTATTTGCTGATTTTCTTGTTAGACTCAAAGACATTTACTAAGGAGCACCAACTAGGCACTCAGATGGGATTTTTTTTTTAAATTAAGTCCCGCATATTATCTAGATGAATGTAACGTGTTCTAAGTAGAAATTACCTTTTAACCCATCTATTCTTTACATTTTTAGTTTAGTTTTGTTCTGATTGATTTTGCTGTTACTGTTTTTGGCCACTGTCAAGGGAGGTGAAGGGGTGGGTGGAAGACTATTGAGAAACAATATCCTTTGATGAAGTAAGTTTGTGCTCAATAAGCAACAGAATGTGCCATTGTGAGCATTCCAGGACATGATGCGAAGACAAAACAACACCTAAGAGCATGAGTATGTTGGTTCTGGAGACATGGTTAAAATATGCAAACTTCTTACACATTTCTTGGCCTGGCTCTGAAATTTATTCAGCTTGGAGAAGAATATAAATGCATAATGAATCCATCCTCTTGGGAAATAATTCTGTCTCACTCGTCAAAAATTTCTTGGATATTATAAATCTTAGCATGATATTATAAAAATGGAGAAAGTAAGTGAGCGTTGAATGGGAAAAAATATCTAGTCTAAAATTAATCTTATGACATATGTGAGCTGTCTCAGTGCTCAAATCCGTCCCACAGCCATACTCACATTTTCACATCTCTAATGAAAGCAGTCAGAGTTCTGGAGGTAGCGACTAAAGGCTCTAATTGCCTTTATGGGAGTACTTCCGTGAGATGATGAAAAAAGTCACGAGTTATAACATAAAATATACTGGAATTTTGTCTTTCACATAAAAGACACAAAAATCCACATTTAAAAAATATGGGGAAAAGGCAGGTAATAGGTGTGGTTCTATTCAAGCACTCTGGTGACCAACACTCAAAACAAATAAACTAATACAAATATCACTTCAGAAACTGCAAAGAGTGGATTTTAATAGATTTCAGCTATTGAAAAATGTGCAGGAACCACGCAGCCTCCCTCTCAGAAAAATAAGGTGACGTTCCAACACTCTTTGATGTAACTCTTATCATGGGAAATTGACAACTGGTACTTAACTCCATGATAATGACTGGTTGGTATCACTGGTTCACAAATTAATTCTTTCTGTAACATTCTGTAAACTCCTGCACCATTTGTATTTAAAATACACACACACACACACACACACACACACACACACACACACACAGAGAAACCCACACCCCTGCTGTTTCATCCTTTTAGAAACATTGCAACTAACACTGGTTCAAAATCCCAAAACTTTAAACAATTATATTTATTGAGCACTTTCCAAGTGACAAAAATTCTTGAGTTACGTAAGTTATGTTTAATACTCCCAAGAGTCTGTGAGGCAGCTACACTTATTTTCATTTTACAAATATAGAAACAAGGGCACAGAATGGATAGCTTTGCCCAAGATAACACATTTGGAATCTGAACCCACATAAATGCCACCAATTTGGACCTGAAATGGAAAATGATTTACCTGCATTATCTACCTGCACTTCCAAAGCTGTCTGATTATAAGCCTGTCCCAAATTTCTGAGGACAGAGCATCTGCAAAGAATCAGACTGAGTTTCCCATTCCCCATACCTGGACTTGATCTGTGAACATCTGAGCCCGGTTATCAGTATTCCCCGTGTTGTATCGTTGCCGATTTGGTGCCCTTTCACCTGTGAATCAGTGCCTAGTCGAGTCCCTGTCATGTAGAAGGTACTTAATCAGTATTTGTTCAATGAATGAATACATAAACTAGCTCTCTGCAGCTAATCCCAGCTACATGGAGGAGGGAGGGGCAGTGAGAGGAGAAGGTTAACCCAATTTTGCACGTCATCCTTTGAAACCCAGACTAATTTTCACACTCTGAAGCCCTTTTTTAGCCACTAAGCAGAGTCATTCAAAACTCCCCTTTCCTTGTACACTCTTATATCATCACAGTGTGTAACAATCTCTGTCTCTCACTGGACAGCAGGGTTTCCAGAGCCTGGAACATAGTAGGATGCTCCATTACAGTTAAATGAACAGGAAATGAGGATAAAATGCCTGCGTCATCAGAGGCAGCAGCAACTGGTGAATTGTCTGAGAGGTGGAATAATCTTAGACAAGAGGGAGTCCAGGGAGCCATCTGGAGCCTTAAGAATTAGAAAGTTTTTATAAAGCAGAGGACATCGATGTCAAATTTAGCACTGAAGACAAAGAGACTGAGCACTAAGGGGAAAAAAAGAACAGGAAAGCAAGAACCATGCCACATATACTCACCTCTCTCTCTCCAGGACCCACCCTGAGTCAGACATTTGTCAGCCACTCACTAAATGCTTATTATGTGACCACCAAGTGGGTTCACTGGTGACTTTGTATAATAGCAGTGTCAGTGAAATTGCAATATCAGAGTCAGTGGGTAAATACAGAGATTTTGATGAAGAGCGTATGGTGACGCAAAGTATGTATTCTCCCTCCCCCACTATGCCTAGAGAATCAATAAATATGTGTTGGTTCACAGAATGACATCTGGTCTTTTCTGAAGTGTGTATCTCTGAAAAAAAGACACTGACCACTCAGAGCAATGATGTAGGCTATGGAGAAGAATTCCTAAGTAAAGGGGGTAACGAGTCAGACTGATGGTTTGGTCCAGTGCTTCACAAGCATTTTTAGGGAATGACGCAAATAAGAAATTATAATATCTACATAATATATTAAGGCAAAAAGACAAGGTAGCTAACGGCTGCATGATTTAAGTCCAAGCCCAGGAGATCAGATGTCCCAGACGTCCAATGGCTAAAACAAATCCCTAATCCATTCTCATCATGCAAACTGGGAAGCTCTGGTTTGGAGTTAGAAACACTGCCAATCTGTCAGACAGAACTTTTTAAGTGTAAGACACAAATATGTTACAAAGTTAAATAGAAAGAACTTGCACTTATCTGCCACTGAAGATTGCTAGGGAGCCATAAAATTTGAGCAGAACTGGATTGATTTTTACTAGGTACCTAGGATTTTTAAATCCTCTTTGGCCTTCCTTCACTTTGTCCCATGAAAAACACTTTCTCAGAAGTCTTGTTGGCCCATCCTCTAGTTCTTACAGTCTCGCTTAAACAACTTTGTTCTCTTGGTGGTTTAAAAATTTTCATTAGAACAAAAATCAACTCAAAATGGATTAAAGACTTAAACATAAGACAAGATACAATAAACCTCCTAGAGGAAAACATAGGCAAAACATTATCTGACATACATTTAAAAATTTTTCTCCTAGAAGAAATAAAAGCAAGAATAAACAAATGGGACCTAATGAAACTTACAAGCTTCTGCACAGCAAAGGAAACCAGAAGTAAAACAAGAAGAAAACCTACGGAATGGGAGAAAAGTTTTGCAAGTGAAACCGACAAGGGCTTGATCTCTAGAATATATAAGCAGCTCATACGACTCAATAAGAAAAAAAAAACAACCCAATCCAAAAATGGGCAGAAGACCTAAACAAGCAATTCTCCAAGGAAGACATACAAATGATCAAAAAGCACATGAAAAAATGCTCAATATCACTAATTATCAGAGAAATGCAAATCAAAACTACAATGAGGTATCACCTCACACCAGTCAGAATGGCCGGCATTCAAAAATCCACAAATGACAAATGCTGGAGAGGCTATGGAGAAAGGGGAATCCTCCTACACTGCTGGTGGGAATGCAGTTTGGTGCAGCCACTATGGAAAACAGTGTGGAGATTCCTCAAAAGACTAGGAATAGACTTACCATATGACCCAGGAATCCCACTCCTGGGCTTGTATCCAGAAGGAAATCTACTTCAGGATGACACCTGCACCCCAATGTTCATAGAAGCACTATTTACAATAGCCAAAACATGGAAACAGCCTAAATGTCCATCAACAGGTGACTGGATAAAGAAGAGGTGGTATATTTATACAATGGAATACTACTCAGCCATAAAAACCAACAACATAATGCCATTTGCAGCCACATGGATGCTCCTGGAGAATGTCATTCTAAGTGAAGTAAGCCAGAAAGAGAAAGAAAAATACCATATGAGATCGCTCTTGTGTGGAATCTAAAAAACAAAAACAAAAACAAACAAACAAAAACAAAGCATAAATACAGGACAGAAATAGACTCACAGACAGAGAATACAGACTTGTGGTTACCAGGGGGGTGGAGGGTGGGAAGGGATAGACTGGGATTTCAAAATTGTAGAATAGATTACACTGTATAGCACAGGGAAATATACACAAAATGTTATGACAACTCACAGAGAAAAAAATGTGACAATGAGTGTGTATATGTCCATGAATGACTGAAAAATTGTGCTGAACACTGGAATTTGACACAGCATTGCAAAATGATTATAAATCAATAAAAAATGTTAAAAAAAATTTCATTAGAGGAAATTTCAAACATATTCCACAATTGAAACAGAATACTGTAATGAACCTCAGTCACCTAGCTCCAAAAACTATTAACTCATGACCACTCTTACGCTACCAGTTTATTTCCTCCTTTCCAGACATCATATTATTTTATCTGTAATTATTTCATTATCTATGCCCAAAAGTTAGGTATTCTTTTTAAAATGACCACAATACTATTATCACATCAAAAAATATATAGGTAACAATAATTCCGTAATACAGTCAAACACTCAGTTACATTCATATTTTCTAAGGTTTTAAGCAATTTTTATTTGCTTGAATCAAGATCGTAGCATAATTCTGCCACTGCAGCTGGCTAATATGCCAATACGTCTCTGAAGTCTCTTTAATCTACTCTTTTTAGTTCTTTCAGTCCTTAGTTAAAGATACCGTTTCTCCAGCAGGATTTCTCTCCACAGCCCAGAATATGCTCGTGGTATTCCTGCAGTGGGCTTTGACGTATTCTTATTCTGTATTTCCGGGAAATAAGCAATCACGTCCAGAGCTCCTCATGATGTAGGTGTAGCTGCTGCTGGTGGTTTTACTTGACCTGATCATACTTGGGGAATTCACACCTCATCAGCTAGTTTTGTTACTGATATTTTCTATAGGTTTGAGGCTTTGACATTCTAGTTGCTTTTTCATTATTATTATTGTTTTGAGCATATTTTGGCCATTGATTAATTTTCCTTATTTCCCCTTTTTAATAGCAAACTCCTTTTGACAACTATTTGGTCATTTTACATGACAAAGAACACATTAGGACACCGAAATGCAATACCAGTGTTTTTTCAAAAATTGCTTATGGAAATATCTTCATTGAATTGCAAAACATAAAGAAAGAAATGTTGCAATTTGTACAAAAATAGAATCTACTCAATCACCCAGCCCATTCATATGCAAGATAAACATGGCATGGTACATATTCTTTTATATTTGACGTCCCTTTATCCGTGTCTTGTGATGATTCGATTCTCCCAACTCTTTTCTCAATTCAAACTAGGGCAAAACTTCTGCATTAATCATTGTGACGTCAAATGACTGTCACTTTGTTCCAATGCAAGTGTAAACTCAACAGAAAATGGGCGTCCAGATAATCTAGAATATTTTGTCAATTACTTCACATCATCAAATGGAAGATCTAAACATTCTCATTGTACTCATGAATAACCAAAAATAAGTCATTAAAGATCCAAGTATCTATAGATGACAGTTTGAGAAATACTGGCCAGAGAAGAGAAATACACAAATATCTGCGGTAGAATACATGGATGACACAATGTGGCAGCACAGTAAGTAGTAAAATTCAAACGGCTCCAGAGAAAACTAGGAACGCACATATCACCAAAGGCAAACGTCTCTAAAGTGGGAGCAAAGGCTCCCTCTTCCCATCTCCCTTGACAATGATCTGCTATGGGATGGGGATTGATAAGTAATGGAAGGGAGGCTGAAGGGAACAAAGACAGGGACAGGCATCCATTGTAAAGTTCCTGAATCAGCCCAGAGACATCACACAGTCTAACCCCATCATGAGATCAGAAGTTTGTTCACTCTTCTAGATGATGACCTGGTGTCTCTTTTCTATAGGTCACCGTGTGATTCTAAGCGACCACAGTTATAGCATCATGATGGCAGGAACATAATTATCTTCACATAAGCTCCACACCAGACTTCAGAGTATAACTGCATCTCCTGTCTCTCAGTCCCCCTGTTAAGAGGATGCCTGGCAAATAAAATCAGGGCCACAAGAATGGTCTTCTGCCATTCTGTGGTAAATTCTCTGTCCTTCTGTTAACAAAATTGCCAATCTTTTAAATGCTAAAACAACCCAGTCTTAATCTCTGATTTGATAACCACGTGATACAGGCACAAAAGAAGAGAATGCTGTATACAAACTGGTAAGAAGGGTCATGTGTTTGTATGAGAGAAGGACGAAAAAACTACAGAATTAAGCCAAAATATTACAACTTAATGCTTTTATACTTTTTACTCTCTCATACTGCATTTAATCAACATTGATTGTCGCATTTTATCCAAGATAATGAAATGTTTCCAAGTAAATGTAATCCCCAATATGTCATCAAGCTGTATTTCAAAACTGTTTAAAAATCAATCACTTGGAACTTGCAGCCAGAGAGCCTTCACATCTGCTTAGAACTTGGATATACTTTCTCATATAAAAAGGATTATAAATCGTGTAGGTACAATGATATTAGAATTACCATTCAGCTTCATGGGGATAAAATAGGCTTTTGTGGGTTGGCCTGTGCACCTAACCACCACTTATAACAAGGAGGTGGCATGGGATAAACACTGATTATATGAATTCAAATGTTCACAGCTGGACTGAACTCATTTTTAACACATTCAAAGAGGTTATCGGTGACTACAATGAGTTGCCCTGAAACTTAAATTAAAGTTGCCATCCAAGAATGAAACCTTCAGAAAGAAACCACAAATAACAAAATTAGTTCTCAGCAGAAATAACCTATTCCCTGAGGTACATACTGAGTCTTTTTGGGGACTTTTTCAAGTCCAAGCAAAACAACTGATATGCAAAGCCAGGAAAATATGTCTGAAAAGAGAAGAAAAGAAAACTTTACCCTAGACATGGGTATTGTGTAACCTGTCTGCAGAAAGAGAACATGGTAACAGGGCAGTCTCTGTAAAGTCTCAAGAAAAAGGAAAGTCAAAGATCAGGACCCTGCAAGTTTTTGTAAAATGCTGGAAGGCACCAGTATCTGGTCGCTAAGATAACTGACTACAAATATTTGTTTATTCTACAAATATCTCTTGTGTATGATATTCTCAACGGTGTTTTAGGCAATAGCGATATCCGAGTGATTAAACCAGGCAAAAATTACGTTCTAGATGGAATAAAAAGAAAATTGAAAAATTGATAAAGCATTTGGCTATGTTAGATGATGGTCAATGCTACTGAAAAAAACAGATAAAAGAAGGAGAATAATGAGGAGGGAGAGGGGTATAATTCTAAATGGATGATTAGGGAAGACCTAACAGAGAAGGTGATTTTGAATAAAAACCTGCTGACGGTAAGAGAAGCAATGGGGATACCGGATGCAAAAATCAAAGAAGGAGGAGAACAGAGATGCTAAGGCCCTGGAGTGGAAGCATGCCTGGTGTGTCTGAGAAATAGCGAAGCACCACTATCTCTGGAATGCACTGCATGATGGAAAAAAGAAGCAACTGGGGCGAGTCTATGTAGATCCTTGTAGATTACTCTCAGGAGTTCAGCTCTTCCTCTGGGTGAGATGGAAAATCACTGGAGAGGGTTCATATGATCTGACTTGCATTCTAACTTTAGACTACTTTACTTTAGATATTTTATATACTATGGATTACTTTAGATACTATGTCAACATTAAAGTGGGGGAGGAGTGTGTACAGGTAACAAAGGACACAGCAGAGAGAACAGGTAAGGAGCTACAATATTCCAGGCACAAAATAATGATGACAAGCACCATTAACAGTGACAAGCATGGTGGCAATGGACATGATGACAAGACACTGGACAATCTTGATGGCTGAAATGACAACTTCCTAAAGACTGGGTGATGTGTAAGAGAAGGTGAGATGCCAAGGATGACTCCATGATATTTGGCATGATCCACCGGCAAGGCGGGGCTGCAGTTCTCTGAGGTAGGGCAACTTGCAGGGAGCACATTTGCGAGGCTGACAGGGTTCACAAGACTTTTCTGTGGCTGAGGCCAACAAACCCCTAAAAATCTCCATCTCCCCGTATGTTGATTCCATGCTCACCAGGAGTTTCAGCTATTCAGCAATCCTCCCAATGGCATTAGGGAGACAGCACCCAGGATAACAAGTGGGAGTATTTTAGTCACAAGGAAGTTTATCTTCCAACACTCTTCTCACGAGGCTGTTCCATTTACTGCTGGCTTGAGAAGTCTGTAATCATTCTTATATTTGTTTCTCTATATGTGTCTTATTTTCTCTGGCTGCTTTTAAGTATTTATGTTTATCACTAACCTTTGGCAATTTAATTTTGATGTGTGTGTGTGTGTGTTTTTTTTTCTTGTTTTGCCTATACAAATTAAATAAACTGAATTTATTATTAAAGTCTTAATAACAACAAAAATGTCAAACCCAGATGGCTTCATTGAAGATTTCTGTCGAACATTTAAGTAAACTATAATACCAATGCTACATAAACTCTTTGAGATTTTCTGAAGATGAAGGAACATTTCCAATATATTTTATGAGGCCAATAGAACTCAGATAGCTCAGCCAGACAACGGAAAACCAGGAAAACTATGGATCAAAATCCTTCATGAATACAGATACAAAAAAAAAAACTCAAGAAATTTTTGGAAATAGAATCCAGCAATATATTAAAAGGGGGTACTGCACCATAACCAAGAAGGTTTTATCCCAGGAATGAAAGGTTAGTTTCACATTCAAAAATCGATGTAATTCACCACATTAATAGAATAAAGTACATATTATCATTTCAATAGATGGTAGAAAAAGGATTCCTAATTTTAAAATACTTTAAAACTCTTAGAAAACTAGCAATAGAAGACATACCTGTCAAAAAGCTCCTTCTATTTGCTGCACACCAGAAACTAACACGACATTGTAAAGCAACTATACTTCAATAGTAGAAGAAAAAACTCCTTCTAACATTGTACTTAATGATGAAAGAATGAATGCTTTCCCTTTAATATTCAGTAAAATACGTAAGGATCCCGATCTCACCACTTCTATTCAACAGTTTAGTAGTAATTCTAGCCATTGCAGCAAGGTGAGAAAAGGAAATAAGAGGCGTACAGACTAGAAAGAAATAACTAAATTCCTAAATAATTGAGGGGGAAAAGCTAAATAAAGTTTAACTTAATTGGCTTTAAGATTTAAAGCCAATATTTTAAGACATCAAGCTTATTTCTATATACTAGAAACAAACAATTCGAAAATAAATTTTAACACTATTTTAAATATGAAGAAAGGGAAAAAAGAAATAAAAATAATAAAATAGCATCTAAAACTATGAATTATTTAAAAATAAATTGAGCAATTTATGTGTAGATTTGAACAATGAAAGCTACAAAGCATTGTAGAAAGAAATTTAAAGGGACCTACATAAGTGGAAAAACATACCATGGTACTGGAATATAAGGCCAAAGTTGTTTAGATGGAAGTTCTTTCCAAATTGACACAGAAATTCAGCTCAATCACAAAATCTCGGCAAACTCTTTTGTACACTTTGACAATACAATTCCAAAATATATATGAAAATCCAAAAAAAACCCCAAAAAACTAGAATTGCAAAAACAATTTTGAAAAAAACATGTGGAGAAATTATACTGTTGGATTGCAAATTTTACCATAAAGTTACTATAATCAACAAATTAATGGTACTGGCAAAAGGATAAAACATAGATTAACGGAACAGATCAGAGAATCCAGAAATAGACCAGGCATATGTAGCCTATTGATTTTTGACAAAGTGCTCAAGGTAATTCAATGGAACAAAGAAAGTCTCTTCAACTAATGATGCTAAAACAACTCATTGTCCATGTGGTGGGGAGTGGATTCATATTCATATCCATATAAACCTCAATCCTTATCTCACCCCATACAGAAAAACTGACCGGAAATGGACCATAGGCCCAAATGTAAAAGCTAACTCTCTCAAAATTACAGAATAAAACATAGGAGAAAACATCTGCTACCTGGACAAAGATTTACTAGATTGGACAGAAAATCACTAGCTGTTTAAGAAAAAATGTTAAACTGGACTTCATTAAATTTTAGAAGTTCTGCTCTTAAAAATACATCATTAACAAGGCAAGACACAGACTAGGAGAAAATATTCATATTACATACATCTGACAATGGACCTTTATCTGTGTATGGATACATACACACACATACATATGTGTACACCACACGTACATATGTATGTATATATGTGTGTATATATACACGTATACTCTTAAAACTCAATTACAAGAAGACAAACAACCTTTTTTAAATGAACAGAATATTTGAACAAACACATCAAAAAAAGATACACAAATAGCAATAAGCAAATAAAGAAAGTTATCAACATCATTCACCATCAGGAAAATGTTAATTAAAACCAAAAAGGTATCCCACACCAAATTCACTGCAGGAGTTACAAGTAGAAAGACTGATCATACTAAGTGTTAGTGGTGATGTAGGAGCCACTGAAACGCTCGTATGTTGCTGGCTGGTGGGAATGTAAAGGGGACAACCACTTTGGAAAAGTTTGGCAGATTCTTTTATAGTTAAACACACAGTAATAACATACAACTCTGCAATTCCACGCCTGTGGATTTACCAAGTGTGCCAGTTATCCCAGCTCCATATCCACCTTTCATTGCCTGCTCTGTGATAATACAACTTGATCCTCCTGTAAGGGTTTCTCCTTTGCCAGATGGCACAACATGAGGCTTTGTAGTGGAGGGTTCTCTTTCTGGTTCTGGTGTACTCCCTACATTAGGCTCTCACAGTACACACAATTTTCTCCTGAGGTGCCCAGGGGTCAAAAGCATACACACCTTCCAGTGGGCAGCTTCGTGTAGCACTCTGTCAGGCAGCGGTGTAGTGGAATGCCACTGTCAGGGCATCTCACCGTGACTAGATTCCCCCAGGACCCAGAGAGCAGCTTCCCTACCAGTGTCACCTGCCAAGCACCTTCCTTTAAACAGCTCTCACTGGCACCCAGGGAAAAGCATCACTGGCAAGACAACTCCACTTGAGCGGCTTCCCTCAGCACTCCCTCGGGATGCTTCCCCGTTGAGGGCCACTACCTGGCCCCCTCTGAGTAAACGGCTTTTTCCTTTGATATCCCAGACAGTGATTTCCCTTTCAGTGTGGCCATCTAGGCATCTGCCCTTGAACAACTTCCTGGCCCTGCCTCAGGAACCTTTGCAGTGAGATCCAGAGTATACATTGGAATACTACTCAGCCACAAAAAATGAAATAATGCCATCTGCAGCAACATGAATGGACATAGAGATTATCATACTAACTGAAGTAAGCCAGAAAGAAAATACCGTATCATATCACTTATATGTGGAATCTAAAAAACATGACACAAATGAACTTATTTACAAAACAGACTCACAGACATAGAAAACAAACTTATGGTTACCAGTAGGGAAAGGGAGTAGGGATAAATTAGGAGTTACGGATTTGCAGATACTAACTACCACATAAAACAGATAAACAACAAGGTCCTACTGTATACCATAGGGAACTATACTCAATATCTTATAACAACCTATAGTGAAAAACAATATATATAATGTATAACTGGATCACTATGCTATACACCAGAAACTAACATAACATTGTAAATCGACTATACTCCAATTAAAAAAGAAAAAGAAAAAGAAAAAAAATTCACGAATTCACAAAACTGATTAATACATTAGTCCCTGTTTACTCAGTTTTGGTGACATTGTCCCCCTGAGCTTACTCAATGCTCATTATACTGACCACACTGAGTTTCCAGATGTTCGAGGCTAAGGACTTGGTACTGAATGGTGATATTATACTAAAGAAGTTCCCTTTTTTAGACTTTCCCTTGATACACTCTCTTTCTAAGTTCCCTTTGTGCTACAATTCCATGAAGGTGGGAATGACAATAAAGAAGGGACAGTGATTGCTGCTGTGTCACTCATACACAGGCCACTGAGAACTTCAGAAAAGTATGGTACCTCACCAAGCCCCCACACTTCAGAGATGGCCAGTCTGCCACAGCCAGACAGTGACCGAGACACGTTCAGTATGGAGGACGGCTAAGGAAAGGACCCATGGTGGACAAAGTAACAGTTTTTAAACAGAATCATACATTTATTCCTCTCTTGGTTAAAAACACTTAACTTCACAACCCTTCCTAAATTAAACTAATCTGAAGCTTTTCAACCTAGCCTTCAAGGCTCTCCACAATATGGCCCAAAAGGTTCTCCTTTCTACAATTTATCTCCAGTGCCACAACCAAACTGGATTATTTCTTTGTGTCCAAACATGCCCTATGATTTCTCACCTCAGGTTCACTCTGGTCTCCATCTAAAATTCCACAATCTTTCCCTACATCCATTCGTTGAAGTATAATTTATCAAATATTTAAATATTCAACCAAGCCTTTGAAGCATGCTGTCAGTCCCTACAAGCTTTGAGGAGTGCAGAGTTCATGGAGAGAGGCCAGTCTCTCCTTCCCGTGCTCTTCCCTTGTCGGGACTAGTAAGAGAAGCTCCAAAAGACTTGTTCACAGAGATGGGGAAGTCCTGACATCCACTCTGGCTGACTGGGAAAAGACCCTGCAGGCAAGCTCTGGTGCCGTCACGAAATTGAGCAAGACGAGGGGGCACACAGCCCCTAAAGTAACAGGGATAAGTGACCATAGATCCTGAGGCGCTTTTCTGGAAAAGAGACTTCTGAAGCTGAAATGCCCACGGAAGTGGCCAGGCCAGCAAGGGTTAAAGAGATGATGGTACAGTGCATTTTGAAGTACAGGAAGGGAATCCTCTTCTTTATTCTTTAAGACCCTCAGAAGACACTGGAGAGAACCTTGAGGGCTCTCATGGATTCTTCTGATGGGACCACCCATCCAGAGAAGGGAGATGCACAACTCAAGTAAGGTTTGACTTCCCCAATCTGAATGGGGTCCTTGGAGATAAAGGGAGCAGAAGGAAAGCTGACCAGTGCCCACCAAAAAATCCACATGCCCAGCCCCCACGTGGGCATCCCTGCACACTCACAGAGGCCTACAGGATCAGCCAGACCCAGGACAGACCATGGTGACAGCAAAGGCATTTCCAGCATCACCAACATAAAACCAGTTTTACTGCAAGATCTCTGTTTTCCTATTCCTTCATCCTGCTCACCTTTCCCAAATCCAAAAGAGCTTAACATTGCAGAGTAAAGTGGAAAAGGCAGGCATGCCTCACCCCTACAGTAAAGTCAGGGTTACAGCTCTACCCTTCACTATAGGAGAGGGCTTTGACCCAGATAAGAGAGTGAAGTTTTTAAGTAGACTAAACTGAATTGTAGTAACTGAGAATGACTGGAAAGCTACAGAATCTATCCAAGGTATCGTTAAGGGACACTAACAGGGGTTTCACATAGCCTGGTTAAATATTTGGACTTGAAAAAATAAAGGTGTTTCATATTTATACTGCAATGAATATATGTTCCTCAACAAATCATTTACAATTGTTGGCAGGTGCAGAAAGAAGTGCGTTGTATGCGCTCACTTCCGAAAACTGCCAAGGATGCTATGCTGGAGATGATGTTGAATGCTGAGATACTTATTATCCAGAAAAGGAGAAATTGTTTGCAATACTAATTTAAAACAATTTGTCATGTCATAGAAACCAAGAAGACAAAAATATTAGGTGGATGGGGGAGAGCAGAACTCTCCACTGCAGTCACAAATTTCAACATCTGGGACCGTCTAGGCTTATGGCTATCACAGTGTATGTCAAACTACAGACCACTGAAGTGATACAAACTTAAGAACAACCACTCCTAAACCAAGCTGCTTTACAAGTCACCTTCACCTCCAGATTCCTTAATAATTCTATAATAAAAACCACTGGTCCATTCTTCTGCTTGATTCTGGAAAGCTGTCCAACTGGTCACGCCACCTTACATTTTGAGACAAGAAGCCACAGAATAGAATGCCCTCTGTCTTCCCCTTGCTTCTCTTTCTCTCTCTTTTGTAGTTGCTGCTCTTTCAAGTAATATGGTCGGGGCTGGTGGTTACGGGGGGTGGAATAAACAGCATGTTAAAGAAAGCAGCCCTTTTGGTTTTGGTCACTAAGCAGTCTTGGAACAAAACTCTTGTGATAAGAGAGATTATAAGAAACCCAAATTATTTGTGCTTTTGCTTTGTTTCCACTTTTTTGCATTTCAAATCCAACACAAAATGAGTCTGTAAACCACTTTCAGCTGCCAAGTTAATAGTAGTGAGTAAACCAGTTTAACTGGAAAGCTTCCATTTGTCAAAGGGAACACAATGGTCTCTAAGCTGCTAGTCCTGAGAACATATTTTTTCAATAATGTTAGACTCATCATCGAGGCAATGCCAGACACTCCCGTGTGAACCACCTTTGTTCCTCTTCAAAAAAGGATTTGTGTTTGGACTGCCTGGTTAAATTGCAGGCTACCTGAACGCATAGAAAAAATTTCTTTCTCAATTTTGTTATCCCCTAGAGCACCAGCACAATCATTAGTGTCCAATAAACACTCGTACGCTATTGACTGCTTTTGCCGTCCTGCCCACAAGGCCTGAGTCCACATTTATAAAGCAAGTTATGAATGTCAGATGTCATTCTAGACGTACCAAGTATTATGATTATATATTGAAGACGCGGATAAGAGATGTTTGAGATAAATGCAGTTAGACGGTACTTTGTTTCCCTCAAGACCAAACAGGAAGTAAAAACCAGGAAAAAATAAACTCAATTACCTGAGACAAACAAAAAATCTAACCAAGCCATCCACTCATATAGGCCTTATATAGCAACTTTGTTACCAGAATTGCCTATAATTGTCTTATTCCCTCTTGGGTCACATTCTAGAAACAGGCAAGTAATATTCATTTTCACCATACAAATATATGTAGAGATATGCTATTTTTAGAATAAATATTTTTAACTGAGAGGAAATTTTAAATTAATAGTTTTTATATATATATATATCTTTAGCTTTAAAAACTTGGAAGAATGATATGTTTGGGTACAAAACTTCTTATTTGCAAATGTAAGAAGAAAAACAGCTTGGGAAATATATATATTCTCTCTGTCAACATCTACTGATGTAAAAATAAACCAACTAAGTAATTAAATGTATGTATTTTCTCATGAACTTTTAGCCTTACTTTCCAAGTGGAGATATACTAACAAGCATGACCCACGTCAGATAGCTAGAAGGAGGAAAAGCTGAAAGCCCGAAATATATGTCATGTTTTTTAACTGTTACCGTGGGGGCGACTCCTGGCCACCGATGGCTTTCGTAGTGGGAAATTTTCATGGGCTCTCTTTGCAGCATAACTTAGGGAAGCAAAGGGCAAAGTTTCCCATACAGGAATTAAGAGGATCTAGCCTCCCAGGAGTGAAGGCAAATGATAGAGGAGAAGCCAGAAAATGAATCTTAAAATAGCTTCCTTAGGGATTTTCCTGGGAACCTTCCTAAGGGGTCTGAGTTTATTTCCATTGTGTAGGAAGTTAGGCCTTCCCAGCCTCACTTTTGCTGGCGACTGTGACTAAGAGTCTAATTTCAACATCACCTATTCTCTCCGTAATTCCTCAGTGTAGTCCCAGGTCCCTCAGAAAAAATCCACAGGTCCCTGGCACAACAGATACAGTTCTTTAAGAAATGGTCTCCATCTAAATCTCCAGTCTCATCTCTCCCGTCTCCCTCACCCACACAGCTCCTAGGAATCTAAGCATTTCCCCAACAACCATGCACTTTCAGACACCCATGCCTATGCTTGTGCAATGCCCTCTGTCCGGAACCCCTTCCTCTACTTCCTTCACTGCCTGGCACGGCTCCCATGCATCCTGCTAGATGCCACCCATCTTCCGAGGAAGCCAACGTCTTTTCTGTGAAGTTTTCTCCAACGTACCTCAGGTACTTCGCATACAACTCTACTTCCTGTATGGGTAAACTTTCCCATGTAGGAATTAGGGAATCTAGCTCCAAAGAGAAAAGTCACATAATGGAGGGGAAGCCAGCAAATTAATTAATCTTTTAAAATATCTTTCTGAAGGATTTTCCTGGAACTGTCCTAAGGGATCTGAGTATGTTTCTTAGTACACACACACACACACACACACACACACACAAAGCGTTTGACTGTGAGCTCCTTGAGGGCACAGATTTACTCTTCTCTGCCTCTATTCTCAGTGTTTTGCACAATGCTTGGCAGGGAGTGGGTCTTCATTTATGGATTCAGCATTTACTGAGCACCCACCAAGTGGTAGGCACCATGCCATCTTAGAATGACAAGTCAAATGAACTTGACCCTCAACTTTATAGAACTTACAATCCAGAAAATTTCAATAATTAAATCATATTCCTTATTAGGGTTTGCTTAAATATTTCCCACTCATGAGCCTCTGTGCATGCTGATCCTTGTGCCTGGAATAGCCAACTCTCTCCTCCCTCCATATTTAGCCAAATTCAGTTTGTCCTTCGAAATCCAGCCTGTATCCCATGCTCTGAAGCTTTACATAACTGATCTCATCTACATTGACTGCGATAAGAATTAAACTCACTACCATCTTCCCTTCCTCATGCGATTCATCCTCCTGACTATCTTATTACTGCCGACAGCAACAGCCCTCCTCTCAGTGACCCAGGTGCAAAATCCCTGACTCATCTTTGCCTCTTCCTTTGCTCATCAGCTGTCGCATCCTGCCTGCCGCTTCCGCCTCTGCCATGCCGCTCAGACCTGGTCCCTTGCTTTTGTTCCCACTGCACTTACCTCCATTGAGCCTCTCCTTACTCCTCACTAGTCTGTTGCTCCAACAGCTCTCTGTCTTTGTCCCTCTTCCCATGTCAATGCATCCCGTTAAGCCTCGGAGTTCTATTATGGCTCTATTTATTTCCCCCTTGTTCATAAATCCATCATAATACTTCCTCCCTACCTCACAGAAAGGCTCAGGCTCCTCCCTTAGCCCTGCGCTACTTCTCTAACCTGTTAGAGGTTTACATCAGGTAAACAATGTGCCACAAACGTGCCTTTAGCCAAGGTCTTTGCTCCTGCTGCTCCCCCTCTGCTCATCTGAACTATTATTAAATCCCACCACAATCTTGGTTCCAAACCTTTCACAAAGCCTTTTTCCGACTGTTCCCTCCAGCTCCCTTCCCCATAGATGACAGAGAACTCTCCTTCCCCAGAAGCGACACGGAATTTCATGGCAAATTGTAATGCAGTCCATTCTGTCCTATGTTTTAGCTGTTCGTGTGTTTACTGCACCACTCAGACTTGAGAGAGCTGAGAGCCACTTTAAGGGTCAGCTTACAGTGACTCCTCTGTTTTCTCATGCACTGTTTTCACGTCTGAATTATAATACTGGATCACAACATTCTAATGATTTGTTTCTGTCTCTATTTCCTATACTACAGCAGTTCTTAATGTTGAAAGACCATATATTATTTTTTAGTGTATTTTTGTGCCTGGCATATTGTCAGTGCTCAATAAATATGTCTTGCATGGATGGATTAACACAATACTTTAGAAATATCTTCTTAATACATCAACGAGAATTAATAAAACATTTCACTTATAGCCAGTATAGTCTTAAATATAGCTTCTCTCTAATTTTCCTTGGTGTAAGATTCATCTCCATGACTACACTGAAATGAGAGATTAGGTTGATTTAGTCTTTGGGTTTCAGTTTGGGTTCTTTGAAGAAAGATGTTGGTATACACTTCACGATTCCCCCTTGTTACAACAGTTCAAAATATATAATGGTTATCAATAAATGTCCAGTAGCTACTTGATGGGTTAATTATTTGATTAGTATAGTAAATGGGAATTTCTCTTGTATAATCACAAGTTGAAAGTTTGAATCCTTAATTTTAATCTCCTGAATAAAATTGTTGCATGTTACACTAAAGACTATTTTTCACAGTATAATAAACTTTAGAGATAAATTAGACCAGAAATTAAACTTGGGTGATAGAAGGAAAATTTGGGTGTAGACTCCTGAGAAACTATTAAAGGTTTTCTCCAGGTAAAAATATAAATTCTCAAACATCCACATATCATTTTGTACACCATTTCAAGTCATTCAAGGCCTTGAGGTCATTTGTGACTTCAGATTAATAAACCTTCTTTGATCCCCATGCTAAATATCAGATTCATCAATAGTAGGCACTTGCCCAAGATCACACAGGTACCTTACCCCTAGACCCCTGCTTTTTCTACTATACTGAGTGCTAAAACACAGAAATGTTTATTTACATATAAACTCTAAAGTGCAATGCTACTATTTGAATACTGTTAAATAATTTGCATCCTAGCAAGTTCAAGAGATCCTACACCTGTGTTTTCTTCCATTTACAAAATTTCGGAGGAGCCCAAAAATGATTCAACTTAGTGATTCCAAAATCTTAGTTTCTCACCCTGGCAACATGTATTTGATTCAATGCAACAAGCAAATACTGACTGCTTTTTATGAATTGAGCTTTGTGCTAGGTGCTAAAAGTACAGAGATGAATAATACACATACAAAGAACAAAGCTAGTCACTTCATCCTTGGAGCCAGGAAGCGTGTCTAATTCATCCAGTGCCCAGCACAGGGCTTGGTAACTAACCAGTACTCACAAGGTTTCTGTTTAAAACAATATAAAAAGTGGTACATGCTCTTAAACAGCTCATGTTTTCTTGAAAAATTTTTTCACCATTATTTTTATTTTCCTAAACTGAATCATCAATCTGTTGGCTTTCTTTAGTTTTTTAGTATCATTAATGCTAATCCTAATTATGAAAAATTCTAGAGACAAACCAACTAAACTTTTAAGAGGTTATAATAAAAGTACAACTATTCATTTAAAAAAAAATCAGAATAATGTTTTAATGTCCTAAGAAAATCATTCTTTTTAAATCCAATTACTTGCTATTTTTGTATCAGGTTTAAAAAGCGTAACTATATGTCTCTCTTTTTAAACTTTTATTGTTTTAATTATTTAAAATATGCTACATTGAATATGGCTTCTTGGTTTAATTTACAATTTGTTTTGAGGAATTTACATGCATTTGCTTCTATTACAACAATAGAACATATTATATTCTACTATAACATGTGGTGTGTGTGTGTGTGTGTGTGTGTGTGTGTGTGTGTATACCTTACCATATTTGTTGAGGAATAATTAACAAATAGAACTATTTTTTACTGGAAATGGGATCATTTCTTTTTCAGATAATTTCACTGTTAGTGTATAAATCCGCTACTGATTTTCATATGTTAATTTTGTATCCTGCAACTTTACTGAATTCATTGATTAGATGTAACAGTTCTATGGTAGAGTAATTAAGATTTTGATACATAAAATCATGTCATCTGCAAATAGAGACAATTTTACTTCTTTCTTGCCAATTTCTGATGCCTTTTATTTCTTCTTTCCTGATTGTTGGATTATTTACTAACTGAATTTTAAGGACATGGTTAGGTTTCACGGGTTAGCTTTTTATTAACTTTGATGATCATCTTTTTTTGTTTCATGTATTGTAACAAGCACAAACACTACCTTCACTTTGCTTATTTCTTTACTTTTTTTTCTATATTTAAAATTACAGAAAAATATATGTCTAACAAAGAACTCAGACCTAACCTTGGGAAGCTGAAGGTAAAAAGTACAGGGATTTTAGTGGAAGGATTTTAACTTCAGCTATTACTAGTTATTTCCAAATCCTAAAGGACAGAGCAAAATTTCATATCTTACATATGCCTACTGTACAAGTCACTAGTTACAACTAGTTTTCTGAAATAAATCATTTTCCCTAGTACAATCTTTTTAAGCTCATCATTCAACACAATGACATTGTACAAAGCATTGATTAGCTTCAAGGTCTTTTTTGGTTGCACAAAACCTTTTCTTGCACTTGTCATTTTTAAGCAACAGAGACCTAAGAGCTTATAAATCAGTAGGAATGATTAACATTAGAAGAGCTTTTCTAAAACTCCAAGGAAAACAGGATTTTTTTTTTCTGCCTTTCTTATTAAAAGAAAAAGAAAGTAAAGGAATGAAAGCAATTAGAGTCACCTGGTATTTTCAAGTCATCTCCCAGGGCTAGATCAATCATCAGCGCTACATGCTCCTGCAATAAGGAAATGGAAAAGAAAAAAAATTCAATGATCTAGAGGAAGAAGAAAGAATCAGTGGGACCAAGCTGTAGGTTGTACAAAAAAAAATTACTTCTAAATTAGTCACCTTATTAAATCTCGAAAGTATGTGTTTCTGCTGTAGCTTTCACTTCCACATAACCTCTAACGTCATCCCCTAAAATCAGGAAGCAAATAAATTTCTTGTCTCTATGTATTTTTTTTATGATCTAGAACGCAAAATAGCAAAAATATCAATAGAACATCTTACCCGTTAAGAAAGATGATGTCAAGTGTTAGGCACTTTAAATATAAAATTACATACAGCGGATTCACTGGCTAAAGATACATTTCTAATTTGAACAGAAAAATTAAGAGGGAAAAAAAAACTTCACACAAGTAACTATGCATATCTCATCTAGCTACAAAAAAGGTATTTGATTTTTATAATGATGTTTTATATCCAAACAGAACAAAAGGCATCACAATAGTACACGTTTGCAGTTTGGGGGAGGGTATAGCTCAGTGGCAGAGCACACGCTTAGCATGCATGAGGTCCTGGGTTCAATCCCCAGTACCTCCATTTAAAAAATAAAAGTACACTACATTAGATGTGCTCAAAACAAAATCATACCCCAACAAGGGTGCCTACCTGCTTTGACCTTACATCTGGTCCTCAGGCTACTGTAGGAAGCTAGCATATTAGAGACGGTACCTTTATCCCTGTGAACCAAGTTTGAGAAATACTGTTTCAAAAACTGTCCATTTAGATGTGATAAGCACCTTGTCCTTTATGTAAATGAGTATTTTATGTAGACTATAAAGAAAAATGCAGATCGTTTTATTCCTTATATATGTTGGTCTAGGATGTCCATCACCTAGTAGCTTTATGACAAAGACTTGCTGCTAGGCTGATACATTCAACCTAGAAAAGCCTACGATAAACACTTTCAGCAATGGCCTCTTTAATAATATAAGCAAATTATACGCAGAAAATACAGTGGAAACTTTGGAAAGTATTTTCCCTGAGTTCTGGAATCCTCTTTTAGAATCAGCATTTTTTACTCCTTCTGGTCCCATGAAGACTCTAAACAAGGCAAATGGTCTCTCTTATATGAAGAGAGAACAGAGAATGGAGGGTCAAGCAAATTCCTTTATTTCCATTAAGTCCCACCCTCTTTCTTTCTGCCACAGATAACCCTTGAGGCATCGCAGTCTCAAAATACAGCAGGAGAAAAATCATCTCTTAGATTATGAGAGAGATCGAGATGGAGAAGAGAGCAATAGTGATAGAAATGTAAGATGGGAAACAAAAACTGGAAAGGAATAGTGCAAGAGCTTAGGTTGTCCCGTGTAAGCACAGAACTGCTAGAGCAACTAGAAGCCCTAGTGATCACCTTGGTCTAATCATTTATACCTGAAAAACAAGATTCAGGGAGGTCAACTGTCTAGTGGAAGGGTGACTGGCTACCAAACAATGGATTATAGCCCATGTCAAACGTAAGCAATATTACGTGGGAAAATGGCTATTCAACAAAATCAAAGGAATACTAGGACCAGGCAAATAACTCAGTGGAGTAGGGCTGACCGGGTACAGGACATCAGGACACTGGGACATGGTGGGGAGGGCGGTGAGCTGGAGAGTGTATGACCCATCCGAAGAGGGTAGAGCCACTGAACTCAGGTGGATTTTCGCCTTGCAGGAATACAGGTCTAGTGTTACCAGACATACTGAATTTTCAAGAGAAGTCAGAAATCCAGATTTTAGGTCGAAATCCCCTGATACTTAATTATTGGAAACTAATTCAAGTTTTCTTAACTCCCAGGCAGACCTAAAATAGCTGCAACCAGACACTGCCTACGGATTGCCAGCTCATGAACCTTGGTCTACAATCCGAATGTCCTCAGAAAACATTTTTTATATGTGCTCAAACCGGTCAAAAGGTGCTGTCTCTACTGACTTCATTAAGATCACCAGTAGATTTCAGGCTACGGAACTTTTCAGTGAAACCTCTTTAAGATGGTTGGTCTGATTTGCCTTCATTTCCCCTTGCTCAGCTCTCTGATGGCCTCATAATTGCACTGGCTTCTCTGGACTGACAATCCACTTCACAGCCTTATCTTCTTCTTTGAGTTTGCTGAGACTGAGTTTTGGGGATTAAAGTTTATCTGAGTTAAGATTGTATCTCTTTGCCCCAGAAATCAGCAGTCCTGCCTGCCAATGCAATTGCCTTTAAAACGACAAGCTAAGAGAAGATGTCAAATTTTCTTCAGGAACTTGTAAATGGCTCAGAGATTGCTTTGGAAAGATGCCTTTGGAGGACTGGGAGGGATAACTCCTGTCTGTACACTGAATGACGTTAGGTGCCATTTCCTAAGTGCTGCCTGTATAAAACAGCCCCAGCAGGCCCAGCCTAAAGAACAGAGACCAATTTCAGCCTCATTAAGACCTTCCCACTCATGTTCCCTGGTTTCTCTGATCTTGCCTCTTTTAAACTTCTGTTGGCCCTGACATTAATCCATTCAGTAAATAAACATTTACTGAGCACCAACAACAGTGAACATAACAAAGACTGCACCCACACGGAGCTTAAATTCTAGAGGCAGAGAGAGATACAGATGGACACAGTGGGGTGCTAGTAAATGTTTACCAAGCTGTTCTCCAGGGTCTCCTGGAGAAAAATGGCTAAGATTACAGTTAGGGTTACAGTTAGATTCTGACTTGTAGTGTTCAATGATTCCTGTAGTATAAATACTCCCACCACAGCTGATTTCAAACTACCAATGTACATCCCTGAAGGCAAAGCTGGAACAGATATGCAGTAGCACACCTTGCATGTTTCCACCATACGGACGTGATCCATGCAGATAATCTAAAGAGCATAAGTAATAGTAAAATACAGCAAAGTAATTAGGAAGGGATGAGTTTTTAAGTGTTATTACCTGTTTTTTTTAATATAAGTTATTTCATTGTGAGTTTACATAATTTAACTTTTGACAACATCTATGCTTAACAACTAGCTCCAAAAATACCTGAAAATTTAAAATTTGCTTCTCTTGGCTTAGTACAAGCTAACTCCAGCACACTCCTGAATACAGACAGACTGATAGATAGATGGATTTTTAAGAGAATGAAAAAAGAAGTGATAAATTACATAAAGAAAAATAAACGATGGATTAAAAAAATTATAGGGAAGGTTATCCATTGGAAGAGATCTAAGAATCAAAAACTCTGAGGCTAGAAACAGCCAGTCCATGACAGAATGCCTTCTACCACATACTCAATATAGTTTTTTTAAATTAATTGAAGCCCGTATCATCAATCAATGCTTTAACACTTCCTATGACAACAGCTCACTCTTTCGTGTCCCACTCCATCTTTGGATATTTCTGACTGAGAGAAAGTATTTCCTTTTATTGAACTAAAACCTTTCTTCCTGTAGTTGTGGTTTATAAATTGAGCTTTGTTAAGATGTAGGAGTTCCTCAAATGGGCCCCAAGGACCTCAGAGACCTCAACATCTGGTGAGAGGAGGGATGGGAAGGCTGACTAGAGGGAGCCTTTCAAGCAACCATTCCAACAAAGCAGTTGCACAACTTCCATCTTTCTATGTTGAGAATCTCCTTAAATTTGTATTTGAGAAAATATTTTTATTGTTAAAACCTGGTTGAAACCCACTTCTATAATTATATATACTTACATATGACTTCATTATATACTTGTGTATTATATACTCCCACCAATTGATAAACTTTCACAACTATATATATCTTTGTATCACTAAGGACAGGCTAGATTATGCAACAGTAACAAATGATCAAAGTCTAAGTGGTCTAATATGACAGAAGTCTATTTCTCATTCACGTAGTGTTCTCCAAGCCCAGGTGACATTGCTCACTTTCATTCATCACAGAAAGTGACAAGGCTACAAGAAACTTCAAGGAAGCAGCAAAGAAGGGCATACTTCCCGTGCTCAGAGGAACAGAACTGAGAACATTATTGAGCAGCACTAATGTCTAGTACAATCTTCCCCCTGGGCTAAATACTACTTATGCCTCCTAATAACTCTAGCCAGGACTATATAAAATTAGATCTTTAAAAGTGCCATATGAAGGTGGGAGGGTATAGCTCAAGTGGTAGGGTGCTTGCTTAGCAGGCACAAGGTCCTGGGTTCAATCCCCAGTAACTCCTCTAAAAATAAATAAACCTAAGTTACCTCCCCCCACCAAAATAAAATAACTAAATAATAAATAATACATAAAGCTAAAATAAATAAATAAATAAATAAATAAATAAATAAAGCCATATTAAATCCTGATATTTACCACTACTTTGACCCATTATTCCCTATCAAAACCATTGACTGAAGAAGGCATATCTTTCCACCACTTCTAATTTTGACTCTTAACACCTTCCAAGAGGTTGTCTGTGACCATAATGAGTGAAACGTAATAGTACCATCTGAGAATGAAACCTTCAGAAAGAAACCACAAATGGCAAAATTTGTTCTCAGTAGACATAACGCACTCCAAAAGATACACTTCTGAGTCTGCCGGGGGACTTCCAAGTCCAAAGAAAACCACCAGTGTGCAAAGCCAGGAAAATATATCTGAATACAAAAGAAAGCAAAAAATCAGTATTGTGCAACTTGTCCAGCTTTATTCTGGTTATCAGGGTGAGTGAGAGGGACGCTCTTTCCAGGTCCCTATATTCCCCAAAGCTGCTCTCACGCTTCTTATATTCAGACAAATTCTCGAATGCTAGAATATTTCTTCCCCTCCTTTCCTCTCTCTCTTGACTTTTATGTTAAGTACTCTCAGTTGTTCTACCTCTATTTTGGGGTTGTGAAAGCTTCTCATATTTACATTCCAGAATAACCCCCTAAAACAAAGGTCATTAAACTATAATCCATGGGCAGAATCCGACCTAGACCTTATTTTGGTATGACCCATGAGCTAAGAATTGCCTTTACATTTTGAAAGGGCTGTAAAAACAAAAACAAAGAAAAATATTTCAAAAATGACCATATGTGTGGCCTGTAAAACCTAAATCATTTAGTAGGAAAAGTCTGCCTACTCCTGCTCTAAAATAAAAAGCCCCATATTCACTGGAAGCCTGTGGTTCAAGCTCAATGACTCCATTAAACTCCGTCAGGAAGTCAGGAAACACGGACAAAAGAAAGTAACAACTTACGCTACTGAAGTTATTTTGCAAGGAAGCATCACAAGGATTCCTAGCTCCACCAAGGCAACTTCTCCAAAGTAAGAAGTCTCATGAATTTCTAGAATATGTGTACTCTGGGAAGGACAGTTGATCTGTAGGTGAAGAGTTTGTTAAAATTCATTGAAGGGGCAAGATTAGCAATTCTTCTGTAAATCAGGCGTTTCTAATTGCAGACGAGCACAGAACACTTTATGGCAGCCCAGATGTAAAAGAGGATGAAATTCCAATATGAGTCAGGTTTCTATAATGATGATAATATCATCATCATAAGAGTATTCACAACCAGAGCCAGAAAGATGTAGTATATGAAGAGAATGAGTAAAAGGTTGTTATAAAATCTCTGGAAAAGAAGTTTAGGGGGAGTCTTGTGAAGCTCATTTCAGGACAGAAAACAAAAACTCACTGGGAAGTTGTTAAAAAAAAATAGACAGACAGACAGACAGAGATATTTTCAAGAAGATTATAGAGAAAATTACAGATGGATGACTCTTTCAACATGTTACTCTATCAATTAGGATGTATTCAGCTTCAAAGAACAGAAAATCCAAAGAAGAGTAAACAATAAGACAACTATTTTTACTATTACCTCTGTGTAGAGGTGACATTTCCAGGGTTCATTCCATCGCTTAACAGGATCATCATGAACCAGCCTCTTTCCATTCTTGTGCGTCACACCTCAGCTCGGTGTGCTGGCTTTTTGCCTTTGTAGTCACAGGATGAGTGTTACAGTTTCATATATAGTATCATCTCAACACCATCCCAAGAAGGAAGGCACGGGACAGTGCCAATGACTTCTCTTCATATGCTTACCCTTTTCACTGGGAAGCAAATTATCTTTCTCAGAAGGTCCTCAACAATCTTTCCCTAAGTCTCTTTGGCCTGAACAGGGTCACATGTAAGTATCTGGATTTTTCAACTCCTAGTGTACGGGGACAAGATATGAAAGGAGAAAGAGTTAAGAACTGCTTTGGGGTCACCAGCCAGTCAGGAATGCTAGTGATGAAAATGATACTGGGGGATTTCATTATAGAAGACAGCCACATTCTTCTACCATCACTATGAGAGACAGGCTGGGTCTAATGGACCTTCGCTCACACCCAAGTAACCATTCTAATGACATGGGGTCTCACTAAGGAGCCTGGTTCAGCTGGGCTTCTGAGCCTGGTCCTCCTTACTGCTTGCACACCAGACCAACTCAGAGACCTGAGGAAGCAGCAATCAAGCTGCATTCCTGATCAACAGCTCAAAAGTCTACCAAGATGGGTTTACTATAAGAAGAGATGGTAAACGACAAGAACGGTTTTAAATGAGACTTTATTGGTGTATAAATTGGATATATATGGAATATTTTGTTGGAGAACATACATGTGTGTATATATACATATATTTCAATGATGATTTCAGTTCTAAAAATAGTTTTTGAAACATTCATGTAGGGACAATTTGTAAGTCACATAAGAAATTCAGTCTTATTCCTTTGCAGTCTACATAATTAATCCTTTAATATTTTTTGCATACAGCAAGAACCCTGTCAATACTTTTCATAAGTAATATTGCCTAGTTACTTTAAAACTTTAATCACTAGATTTAATTCCTAATAAATTTAAACTGCTTTCTTTAAGCAAATTCACATTAAAATATCTACTATTTCTCATTGCTAAGAACTTTTTTCAAAGTATCTTTGATCTTAAAGGTCCAGTTTATAGTGTAATTTTAAATACATCTGCCAAACAACATCAACAATAAAGCCCATGACCTTCTTTCATCTTCATACCAAACACATGAAAGATAGTCTCGTTAGGAAAAATCATACACAGAAATCATAAGACCCAGTTCCTGGCCTCAAGGAGTTGACTGGTTTAACAGAAAGAGGGGGAGAAAAAAAAAAAGAAAGAAAGAAAACTAAATCATGAAACTTGGGTTCTATTTCCACTCCGCAATTTCATTCATCCACAAAATTTACTATTATCTAGTATATACAAGTCACTGAGACGGGAGTGGGTAAAATGAAGGATTGCACTTTCACAGGATTCTTTGCCCAGCAAAGACAACGACAACACCAGGTAGAAAGTGGTAAGTAGAATAAGAGGAATGTACACAGGTTACAAAATGTTACAACAGTGGAGCTCGTGGGTGACTAGTCAGGAAAGGAAGAAACTGTGGCGCTTATACTGAGATTAACAGGATATAAGGATCAACAGGAGTAAAAGGTATATGATGAAACTAGAGGTACCCAACATGTAGGGAGACATTCACCAAAAGGGCACAAGAAGTTCAAACTTCCTTTGCAGGCAAGAGGAAGTCAGCAGCAGAACTGGGTTCCGGGAAGAATCTGGTCAGATGAATTAGCAATGGAGAGACCGGACGCTCAGACACCAATGAGAAGAGTACTGTGAATAGAGGAGATGTGCTGAGGTGATGAGGGTCTGACCACGTACAGACACAGTAAGGACAGAGAGGAGGGGACAGAAGGCAGAGACGTGGAGGCAGTTACTCACACCCCTGGCTGCTTTCAGAAGGACCTGTGGAATTTTTAAAAATACGATGCACAGCAAAAGAGAACACGAATTCTGCAGAAGAGGAAGCCAGAATGGTAAACACACATAAGAAAAGACGCTCAGCCTCATTAGTAAATCAGGAAAAAGCAAATTAAAATCGCTGTGAGAGCCTACTTCACATCCTCCAGGATGAAGATAAAATACAGCAACAAAAACTTGGGCATTAACAGGTGAAGACAGAGATAAGGAAGAGCACAAATCTGGATACAACCACTAGGGGGAAAAGGAGTGACATTTTGAAAAGTTGCAAATGTAAATACAAAAGTACAGCCCAGCAATTCTGCTCCTAGGTATATGCTTTTAAAAAAAAAACTGGGTAGTATGTGCTTTTGGAAAAAAATAAAATCTAAATATCCATCCATGGGACAGCGGCTGGACACACTGGGCTGTAGTTGTAAGTGGGGCACGACGCTAAATAAATGAGCCACAACTGTAGGCACCAGCACAGATGAATCTCAAAATCATAATGGAGAATAAAAAAGGCAAGTCACAGAGTATAGACAGTATGACAACACTTACAAAAGGTTCAAACAAACAAAATTTGACCATGTATTGGTTAGGAAGACACAGTTCTGTAGTAACTACCATGAAATCTATGAGGAAGATAATTATAATATTCAGAATAGAAATTACCCTTGAAGGGAGGAATAACAGACTAGCAGTACACAAGAGACCTCAGCTCTGTTGGTAATATTCTGTTGATTTGAATTGTACTGTAGCTTAAAAAAGTCATTTTTATTATATCTACATCTTATTTTTGTATTTTATATTGCATTTATTCTTCTCGATAGAAAATGCAGATACTCATATCCCAACAAATCCAGGGACGGGTTGTAGGAGCAGTACCTTTAAAAGGTTCCACAGGCGACTCTCACATGTGCTAGGAGTCCCTGTGTTTGGATGACAACATTGGCAGGAGATCAAATTTTAGGTTGTAGGATAGGAGTATCTATGACATTCAGTTCTGAACTTCTGTTTCTAGAGAGAAGCAGGTACCATTAACCAAAACAGGGAATTCAGAAGGAGAACTGGATTGGAGAGAACTATGAACAAGATGAATTTAAGGTACAAGTAGGAACAAGACCACTTGTTGAAGGTAACTGGATAAAGCAGTTAATTTCTCCGTTAATTTTCATTAAATGGAGAACTTTTATCTGTCTGAAGACCAGGAATGAAGAAAGTAGACTTCTTCCAGCCCCAAGAACTATCATATAGAATCTTTGCTACTTTCAAAATAAATGTGACAAAAGAACTTGTTAAATTGCTTTAAAATTAGAGTTTTTTAATAAATCATAACAGGATTAGGACCTTCCAAATTTCCAGTATCTCTGCCAAGGGATATTCTTGTGCTGATCTGCATTGGAGGGGATAGCCGTTGCTATGGTAATCACTCCACTGCAACCTTAAGAATAAAAAGGCTGCTGTTTATAAATGACACACCACTTTATGCTTTCCAAGGGCAGCATGAGCTGTGTTCCCCGTGCCTGACCCAAGCTGTGATCAAGCTGGAGTCAGCACTAGAGACAGACTGCCCTATCTCCTGCTCTACACTCATCTCTCCTCAACAGACTCAAACAAGCTAAACCTGCAAATTCTGATCAGGGTACCTGAAATTTTTTATTAAGCTTCCAAGCAGCTAAGTGAATTCTGAGGCTCTGGGGAAAGAAATTTCCCTTGCTGGGGACCTCCATGCATCCGGACAACTTAACGGGGCTATCAGGAAGTGTCCAAAAGTATAAATCAGTGCTGATCAAATTCTGCCTTTCTAACCTCTTATCCTGCTCCTTCCTAAGAGCTAAAAGTGGATGAGTAACTGTAACTATTTCAGTGAGTACATCATCAGGGCTACCACTGATTGTCAATATTCCACATGCATTATTATTTACGATAATAAAATATTAAGGTAAATATTTTTACCTCCACTTTATAGATGAAGAAAGCAAGAATCAAAGAGATTAATTAATTTTCCCATGGCCTCACTGCTATCAAGGAGTAAAGACTGAATTAAAATCCAAGGAGTTCAAAAAATGTTCAAAACAACCTAGATCCATCTTACTTAAAACGTGTGCTGTTCTCTCCTTCTACATCTGCTCTTCAGGTAACTCTCACTGCCCCCGCTGAGTCTCTGGTACTAATACACATTTCTTACCACATGCAATCTAATCTCATAAGCGAGAGAGCGATGATCTGATGAATTTTACCATGTCATACTTTGCCTCATTCATAAAATACGATTACTAGAATTGCAAAAAGCACCCATCTAACTTAAGGCATTTGAAGTTCCACTTTTTTTTTTCTATAGCCAATTATTGAGATTGGTTTTAGTCATTCAAGAAGATGAATGTGGTTATTCAAGGATAGAATCCATTCTTCATTCTTAAAGATATCTCCTTCTGTGTATCTGAGAAAATGAAGAAGTAGACCACTTGAATATATTCCAGAGTGGAGAGAAAAACCTGAATGTCTCTGATCCAGGATCTTGACAGCACTTCCACCCTGATCTCAGTCTCAGAATGCCCTGAAAGATAAATATCATCACCATCACTTCTGCCTTTTTCAAGTCTGATCAAAACTGAAAATATTTACTTATTTGCCCCCTTGGCGCCACTGAAATATCTGACAGCAAAGACCTTTTGCAACGGAATCATACAGTTTGTTTTCCTAATCAGTCTCTTGCCATGCTTGATACTGCTCTCATTCTTGTCCTTCTGATTTTTTTTTAAATGGGTTTCTCTGAAACTATACATTTCTGGCCACATCCTACCTCTGAGGTCATTCTTTCTCTAACTTCTTTCAACATCATTGCAACTATTTCCCTGCTATTTACAGAATTAAAGCAAATACGAGAGAGAATGAGCACAGAGATATCAGATAAAGAGATGTTAGCAAGCACCTGCCATGAAGCAGCACAAATAGCAAAGTCATTCAGACCGGGCTCCGATGTCGGACTAACCAGACCACAGCTCTGGCACACCTATCAGCTTCTGTGGTATTCGGTCATTTAGTCACCAAATACGGAGATCTGCAACATGCCGGGCATAGTAAAGGGGCTGAACAGGCAGTGGTAAACAAAACAGTTAGGTTCCCTGTGGTAGATTATGTGAACGTTTGCCAAATACTTCATTTTTCCTCTCTGAGGTGCTGTCCTCATAGAAGGACTGTATATACCCATCCTGTTGTACTTGGGAGTGGTCATGTGACTTGGTTTGGCCAATGAAACAGGCAGAAATTAAAGCCATCATGTCCCTTTTGCTTCTGCTGTGACAACTGGAAACATTCCAGACAAAGGCTCTTCTGCCAGCTGATAACAGCACAATAAATCCATGTCTCTAAGCTTCCATTTCTTCATCTGTCACGTAACATCCACCTCTTAGGTATGTCTCAGGGAATTAAAAATGACAATGTATATAAAGTTCCTGACTTTTATACATGTCAGTATGAAACATCTGTTACATAACAAGCCCTTAGCTGGTCCAGGAAAACGTGGTTCTGACCTTTGAGTATTTCCTAATATTTACAGAGGAGATATACAAATAACCAAAAACACTGCAGTTTCATACCTACGCTGCTTGGAATGCAAGAAAGGAACAGATTACTGTGCCAGGTAAAACTGAGCCTATTCAAGGAAAATTAGAAGTTTTCTCCCAAGAAAGAGACAATAGCAAGAATGAAGGAGGGAAGAGAAAAAAAGTATAAAAATCAAAGAGAAAGCAGGAAAAAAACAAAAAGATCACAGCACTCTAGGAAAATCACAAGTAATTTAAGAAAGTTAAATAATAGGATGGGGAAAAGGAAAGAAGTAAGACACCAGGGAGGGCGTTTAGGTGACGTCTACGGGGGCAGGACCGGGTGTGCCAGGTTCAGATGCGGTTTATGACACAGGAGGCTACCGGAGAATTTTAAACAGGGAAATAAGCACAGCCAGGCTTGCATTCCAGAAACCCCCTTCAGAAGGCAGTGGCGGAGGGTGGAAGAGGATGGAGCAAGGACTCGTGAGGAGGTGGCCCAGGCGTTCTGGATGAGAGATGATGGCGGTGGCAGCTGAGCAATGAATTTTAGCTTTGTGTTCTGGTAAATAAAGCAGAAGAGGCTCCACGTTTTTATCTGACAGGAGAAATCTTACAAGTTTATCTGGGGAAACATTTTCCTGCGGTGTTAATCTTTTGAGAGTGATAGTATATGGATCCTTATGCACATCAAGTAACACAAGAAACCTCATGCTTATTTACAATTTTGTAAGATATTTTTATATCAGCTATAATGGTGAGTTTATAAATTATACTTTGTTGTTGAAAATATAAAGACTAAATCTATAAACAGAATGCATAAATAACCCCACTACCAAAAAGATGGCTACCGTTCATTTTTAGTGTGTATTCTGCTTGGCCTTTTTGCTCATTCACATATGTACAAAACATAAACACAATTCTATTTTTTTGGTAGCAAATTTTTACCTAGAATCTGGCCAACATAATTAGCTGCAATAACAAAAAAAGAAAGTCTAGGATTTGACATGTTCCAAATGGAACAAAATAAAACCAATTCCTGTGTACACTGCAACGAGTTAAGACTCCTCAGTAAACTACACACCCACTGACACACACACACACACACACACACACACACACACACACAAACCTTCCACTATTAGAACAGTCTCGCTTTGACAGTTAAGGCTCAGTCTTTTCGTTTTAAAATTTCAACCTTAAACTGAAGTCAGAGCTCTTCTATTCCCCTGCCACTAGTGAAAGCTGGATTTGTGTTGACTCTTAAAAACTGTGTAAGTAAAGTGAGGCATCCTGACACCACACACCTCCTCGCTCTTAAAGGCTAACTCCTCCAAAGCAGAGGAGAAGAGAGGGGACAGATCACTCCTCGATTAACTGGGAGAGACTGGCAACCTCCCCCTGGTTATTTCCTGGTTACTGTTTCTCTGATCAATAATGACACACTGGCTTTAGCTGCCTTCTGTGCAGCAGGCGTCTTGATAATGTCCCCTTCTTTGGGCCTCTCTTCCCAAACACTCCCAAAAGACAGGCATCTCTCCAGAGTAGACTGTAATTAACCTTTGTTCTCAGCTTTGGAACTCAGCTGCAAGTCCAGAAAACAAGCATAATCTCACCTGACACCCTGTGCTGCGACTATGTTTATGAATATGTTTGCTTTTTGTTTTGTCACGAAATCCTTTTTCAAATCATAATTTTATAAAAATGCTTTTTGCAAAACTTATTTCATAAAGAAAGTCTGCTTAGAAAACTTGGATCACACGCGGTATTATATCTCGCTTTTATCTGATTGACACTTGATCATATGTATGTATGTTCTCAATTGTTTAAATACTCCTCAAAGAATGCTCTTTATGGCTTTAATCATAAGTAGTACAATATTTTCATATTAGATAATCGAGCTGCTTCCCAGTTTTTCCCATTACAAATAATGCTGTGATTCACATTCTTGTTTATAGATCTTTGATTACTACCTTAGATTTTATCCTAAAAATGAAAATGAGTATGAACCTTTTACAATTATTGATACAAATTGATAATTTGCCTTTTGGAAAAACTATACTAATTTTTATTTCTACCTATATTTTAAAAGATCCTTTCACTACAAATCCTTCAATGCTAGCTATCTTTCCTTCCGAAACCCTTTGTGAATTATCAATTTGGTAGCAGGAAAAAAAATGGTACCCTCTTGTTTTAAATTGCATTGCTTTGATTACTACGGAGAATTAATATATTTTCAAGTGTTTATTAGGTGTCAGGGTTTTGGATAATTAATCACACTCTCCACTCACACACACACACAACACACAATACTCTCAGGCTCTTTCTTTCTGTCTCTCTCTCTTACATACACACGCTAACACACACACACACAATATATCAATAATTACTAAAAAACTGAAGCAGGAACCACACTACCTAAAAATAACTTTCTTAATGTTTACTCTGATCAAAAAAGAATATTAACTTTAGATAACAATTGGGTATCCCAAGATTCTTCTAACACTGAAATGTAAATAGCAGAGATGCACCCAAAGCAAAAAGAAAACAGAGAAAGAGCTGAGCCACGCATGTGTGATTTTTTTTTCTCCCAAATCCTTCAAATCAGAGAATTAGATTCTCCCCTATAGGACAGAGTGAGAAATGGGGAAACTGGCTAAGGCTGAAGTCCTCCCATGTGGAAACATGTGGCAGAGAATAGGGTCCCTTCCTTGCATAAGCTATACGTACAAATTACTTTATTGATTGCCTCTATGTTCTTGGCCCATTTTTCTTCCAGGGGATTAGCATATTCATTATTGACTTACAAGTGCACTTTATTTAATAAGGATGTATCACTGTCATACACACTCACATCTTTCTTTTATAGCTTATCACTTTATTGGGCAGAAACTCTTAATTTTGCATCTGCTATCTCAATGAAACTTTTTAAAGAAACTTTGTTTTCAAATAAGTTTAAATTTATAGAAAATCTGCAAAGATTGCAGATTTTCCCATATACAATCTACCCATTTTCCCACTCATGTCCTTTTATGGTTCCAGGATCCATTCCAGGATAACATATTGCATTTAATCTCAGTTTGATTTTTAATTTTGGTTGTTCTTCTTTTTTATTTAATTTACAGAGCCAAGAGCATTACATTTCTCATCCCAAATTGACCAATCATTTGATAAATAATCATCGTGTCCTCTAATGACTAAAAACACCAACTTAATCTTATAAATGACTTCCAAATTGGTATTTCTTAAATTAAATTCCTACAAAAGCAGAGATGCAATATTTAATTTTGGCTCTCAAACCACAAAATGTGTTTGCTCAAAAATGTGTGTTAAAGGCAGAATGAATACATCTTTTTTTTTCTGCGAAATGTGATAGTTTTAGTACAGCCATGTACTTTCTGCTAACCTAAAACAATCAAGCTATTTCATAACTAGCTATTTTTCCAACACATGAAAACATACGTCCGCACAAAGACGTTAAAAGTTTGTAGCTGGCATTTTTGTAATAGCCCACTGCTGGGAACAACATAAATCCCAATCAACAGGTAAATGGATAACAAACTGTGGTATATCCACACAGCAATAAAAAGGAAAGGCATTGAGTATGGGAAAAAGAGACAGAGTACATATTGTGTGACTCTATTTACATAAAATTATAAAACTACAAACTAAGCTACAGTGAAAGAAAGGAGATCAGTAGTTGCCAAGGGCTGGAGAAGAGGGAGGAACCGACTGCAAAGCAGCAGGAGGAAACTTGAGGATAAGAGAAATATCTTGATTATTGTGGTGGTTTCACAAATAAATCCACTTGTCAAAAATCACCAGATTGTAGACTTTAAGAGAGTGTAATTTATTGTACATAAGCAATAACCTCAATAAAGCTGATTTTAAAACACTGAAGAAAGTACACAAAATAACCCACTGGTTATAGGAATGTATATTACAACTCATTCCTTATCAATTTATTTCATCTTTCTAAATTTCTGTTTTCATGAATTCTCTACATTACACACTCTCACACATATTTATACATACACGTGGTACGACAGCGGGCTTTAAATGAATTTAGTTATAAAGACAAATGAGCAAAAAGATTTAAAGAATACCAATCGAGCAAACTGGAGCAAGGGTGATGCTATGTCTCTTGAGCTGTTTCCATCAACCAGCAGCTGTCTCACGCAAGGCTTTGGCAAGCAATGTGCTTTAGTCAATACACGACTGAATTTTCCGTCAAGTGCCCGGAGTGCCCCAGTCCTTCTGTTCACCTGGCTCTCTACTCTGGGTATTGCCCAGAGCCCAAAACTTGGCCTTCTGCGTTTTGTTCTATCTTTATTCGAAACCTTTGCTTAGAGCTCAAATACACTCAATGGCTTCCAACATCACTGAGAAGCTGAAGACTAACCGATCTACACACCAGATCTCACCAGTTCTCCTTTGTCGTAACCCTTGCTGCCGGTTGGACGCACTAGTTTCCAAAGTTCTAACCCAATTCAAATTCAATATTCTAATCACAGATTTTTGCCAAACCAATTCCTTTTCAAACTCCTGCATTACTGCCAAAGAAAAAAATACCCTGACGTTATTTTGATTCATTCACTTCTTTTACTTTAAAAATAATCATTCCTGCCAATTTGTTCTTCAAGCTTTAATTTACTCTGTGGCAGTGATTCCCTGAAACTACAGCGGACCCTCTCCTCCGAAAAACCACTCTGGTACACAATATTTTTCATACAGTTTTGCGTTTCCAAGGACCATCCTCCACCCCCAGCCCCTAACCAAAAAATGTATAATCTCTACATTGTTCACTTGTAAAATTTAGACGCTCTGATGTAGCTCCTTCTTGAGAGTTTCAGAACCGCTTTCCAAGTACTTTCCAGGTGGTTGTTATATTACGTTGCACAAATATCTCAAACTCAGGACGTTCAAAACTCGATGCACCATCTCCCCACCCAAAATTTCACCTTTCTCTTGCTCTTTTGTTTAGTGGCTTGCAACACTATCCCCTCAATTAATTAAAATAGTAACTTGAATAGTATTGTTAACTCCTTTCTCCCCACACCCTTCACATCAAAATGGTTAATTATGGTGGCCTGACAGAATCGGTCAAGGGTGTAAACACAGCTTCATTCACCAAGATGGTAAATGGATGTCTAACAGCTGGGCCACCATATACACTTAAGTCTTTTCTGTATGAATGAAACAAGTGATTCAGTCCTTTCCAGTTTGGTAGCAACACTCCAAATCCTCAATCCCTCCCTCTGGGACTCCCTTAGTATCCTCCTCACTGCTCCCTGTTCCCAGCCTCTTTCCAGTTCTAACATCTCCTACCGCATCTTAAAGTGGATTCAGTTTTCCCCTCACCTCCTACAGAAACTTGTGTCCTTACCCTCATTCATAAGTCTTTCTAGTCCTGGGGCAGCTTTTCCAGGGCTGACTGGGCCTTTTAGAAAGCATCTGATAGTTAAACAGAAAATGAAGAGGCTAGAGAATCCCTGTTTAAGATTTTACATCCTCCCACCCCAACCCAGTGGGATTATTTGCATTTTCCTGGGGGATGTTAGCATAACAGAGCCACTTACATAGTTTTACAGAGGAGGCTGACAGATTTGTCTCCTGGTGATAGCCATATGGGTTCTGGAACCAAGAACAGCTTTATCTATGTATCTCAGCATTCCCTACAAATATTAATATTTCCAAAGTGTGCCAAAAGATGGAAAAGTTAGAAGGGCACTGCAGGCACAAAAATCCCTCAAGAAGTCTAAAAACGATGAATTTGCACCATGGTATTTTACTGTCTGGGGAATTCAATGCCACCAACCTATAGCTAAAGCCTAAATGATTATGGCCAATTACACTTGGAAGGCATTTGTTACAGGGCTGGGGGCAGCAGCAGAAGGTGAGAAATGCTGGCTCTGAGCAGTTGGTGCAACTCAGGCGTGGCGGGGCTGGGCCTGCCATCACCTAAGGAAGGAGTCGGGTGGGGAACCTAAATCAAGTCAGTAGCTCACCTGAAAGAGGACCTGGGAACCTAGAAAAGGAAATCTCAGAACAGAAGCTGAAAGCCAGGAGCAGAACTCAGAAATGAGTCAGAGGAAATGCGGCAAAAGGTCAGACCTCGGGGAAGGAAGAAGAGCTGCCAAACCAGCAGAAGGCTGAGGGCTGAGCTCAGGCATGAGTCAAGTCCGCTGTTCTTGAGGCCAAAAGAAGGCCCTTCTGCAGCCACCAAGAGGGTTAATAATTCTTTACTGAAATAAAATGAACTAAACCTAAGTCCTCATCAAAACCTAACTAATTCATATGTTATTTTATTCTGTGTAATGGCCCTACGTTTTGTTTGTTTGTTTAAACTTTGTTTCCCCCTTACTTTCCTCATTTCCCTTCCGAATGCTTTTTTTTTAATTTTCTGTTATTTTTATTTAATGTTAACACAACAGCAGCTTTCAAGTTGTTCCATGTAAACAAAAGAAAAATGTTCGTTCCTTACCTGAGTGAAATGTAAGTACACATAATGATCTCATATTATAAAGGGAAAATCCAAAACATTTTCTTATCATTAATATTATGATTACTTGTATTACTAGGAGGTGCCATTTACTAAATTTTTTTTAATCTTGTGTCATGTACTGTGCAGGGTGATATTTACTTCTCACGATACCGACGGAAAGAATTGTAAGTCCCAAATAGAAGAGGAAACCAAAGCTACAAGAGGTCAAAAACTTGTCCCCAGATCCTAGAACTAACAGATGGCAGGGATGAGATTTAAACTCGTGACATGTCTGATTCCAAACCCGGCGTTCTTAATTACTGCACTAAGCTAAATTTTATTTAAAAGATTCTTGTTTAAATATGACCCACATAAAATGAGCCACTTGTTTAATGAACATCTGTCAAAGCACCACAATATTAAGTACTTTTCCAGACACCCTTGGGGCAAAAAAAAGAAAAAGGAAAATTCGATACAGCCCAAGGCTTCTGGAACTCTCAAGTTAAGTTTGAAGATATAATCTATGAAATAAAGTGAAAATTAGTCCAATGTGATCTGCCAGCCTTGAGTTTGAGTCCTGGAGATGCCACCGCCCAGCAATGTGACCCTGAGCAAGTTATTCCTCCTGTATGAAACTTAGATCGTAAGGGTATAAGCTTCACAGGGGGCTCTGAGGACAAGATAAGATCACACAGACCAGAGGTCCCCACCTCAGGTGACTTCCTCTCCACCAGAGGACACTGGCAGTGTCTGGAGCATTGCTGGTTGTCACAACTGGGGAGGAGAGGAGGAGTGCTATTGGAAGAAGCCAGGGATGCTGTTGAACATCCTGTAGTGCATCAGACAAGTCCTCCTCCCCAACAACAAGGCATCATCTGGCCCCAAAAGTCAATGGTGATGAGGCTGAGAAACCCTGACGTAGAAGAAGCATTTAGCAGAGTGCTATCGGTATGCGGTACCTCCACATTAGCTCTGATTGCATTTCCATAAAAAGGTGGGGCTGCATGTGCTTGGGCAGCAAACAAAATAAATTATTAGTAAAATAAGTTATTAGTAAAATAACTTAATAATGAAAAATAATAATTTTAAAGTATAACCTTCAAAGACAAAGCCTTATAAGGCAGTGTAGTAGGTGAGAGTACAGGCTTTGGACTCAAATAGACCTAGGTTAGGTTTGAATCCCAGGTCTGTGTGATGCTGAACAAATCACTCAGACATTGAACCTCTCAGTTTCCTCATCTTTCAAAGGAAAATAAATATACCTACTTCTCTTTCGCTTGGGGGGAGATTAAATGAGATAATTTATGTACTTGGAACATAATAAAACTCTCAATAAGTATTTTTTAAATTTTAACACACCGAGTCTTATTAAGCAAGGCCTAGAAAAAAGTACAGACTTGGAATTAACAAAAGGAAAAAATAAATCACCTTTTTCTATATAAACTGAAGCAAATTACTTAGTCTGCTGGAGACTTATTTTCTCCAAAACTAAGTCTTCAAAATGCGTATAAAATGCCTCTACTGTAAGGTTATACTAAGAATTAAATAAAGCAGCATTTTAAAATTTCAAAGCATTGAGTAAGCATGCCTGGGACATGGGGGCTATTTAATAATTAGTTACCTTCTCCCCAAAAAGAAAAAAAATTGAGGTTTCTGTAAAGGTACCAAGGTCAAAATAAATAATAAAAATTGTCTTTGCTAGAGCAGAAAATCCGGACAGAGGAGGACAGGAATACTGCATAACTGACAAACACTCCACCTTGGAGCAGCCCTCTGCACTTGCACATTATACGTACACCTCCTTCTCACCACCCACCAGCTTTCAACAAGCATCCTTCTTTTGGCCTAGGAATGTCACTGCGACTTATCTGGGCGGAAAGAGCGTCCAGCCCTTGGCTACACTTACAGAAAGAACAAAAATGAATTCTTCAGCTACAAATGTAACTGCATTTTATGAGCCCCCAAAAGATCCACAATAACAATTCATAAATGAGCTAAGCACACAGCATGATTTATGAGAAGACATTTACCATTCTGCCTCTAAAAAAAACACATTAATGAGGTTTTATGACCATCTCTGAAAATCACTGTTCATCAGGTAGTAATGCCAGACCCAAAATTACTTATTCAGTTACTGACCGCCAAAGAAGGTTTCATCTAAAAGTATAATAAATGCTATTTCAGAAAACACAGCTTAGATTTCCATGAAAATAAGAAAATAATCACAAACCATCCAATCCCCAGCTATTAATGTTTAGGCCGTTTTAAACATCCTGTACCATGTGCTTAAGATAATTTCCCAATCAAATGAAGGCAGTGTTCACGTCTCATCTATTTTCATATTTCAAGGATGAAAGATGTGTCCACACACAAATGAAATTTTAAAAAAAAGAAACCTACAACTTTGCTAGTCTAAATGGCTTAATGAGTGCATTTTCCATTTGAAATTACACATTAGCTGCCATTTGGCAAAGTTGATGATCCTATGGTAAGTCGATTGGGTGTTTGATGCAGCTTCTGAATTCATTTTGCATTTTTATATGCCAAGTATCTTCCCACGTACCACATGACATGTTCAAAAACAATTTCACTTTCTGTTACAGCCTATACATATTCCAAAGACCTGACTTGTCTCTCAAAAAATGAAAGCACTTCCTACTTTCCTTTCTGGGAAATAGAGAGTAACACCACCCCTGTCCTGGAAGCATTCACCTGATTCTGTGTCCCTCTAAACATAAATCAGCCACAACTGAAAAGCTTCTAGCCTTTATCACCTGCAAGATACATGCAGAAACCAGGAATACAACCTTCCATATTGCCTGCATCCATTTCCATTGCCATCTAATGCTATTAACTCCCCCAAATCATGCCATTTGTCGGGTCTCACCATACTAGGACTCCATAAATCTCAGCGGTCCCCCAATACGACCTCAGTTTACCTTTCAAGCACATCCTCCCTGCCTATTCTAGATGAACAATTGTCTGGGGTTAAGCTTCCCTCACTCTGCCTTATCCTGTCTGCCTTCAAACGTTTGTGCCCTTCCACCTGCTTGGCGGACCCTCCCCTTACTCCCCACTGACTCAAAGCCCCACTCACACCTCCCCTACTTATTGCCCCGAGGCCACTCAGTCTGCAGGACTAGCGAGGATCAGACAGTTGGGAGGCTGCAGCTGTGGATTCTCACAGAAGCCATGGTCAAAGTCATAAAAACGATGGTACCTGGAAGGCGTCCAGCCACGTAGGGAAGGCAATGAATGGGACCTCTGTGAAGGTCACAGGGTTTACACCACAGGGTTTCCCGGACCTTCCAAGCCTCAAAAGCAGTAACTATCCCTTCCGTGCCAGATACTTCTGCTGACATCAGCCCAAAAGCTACTCACACCCACCTGCCCCAGCAGCCTCCTTCTCTCCTACAGGACACCATGTTACATAAGCAAGCTCTTCAGTGACCAAAGGAAACAAGCTGAAAACAGCAAGGAGATCTTTTTATCACATTAACAAAAGCCTGACAAAACCCAGAAGTAGACCGGTGTGGGGAAATGATCACTCTGATGGAGAGCTGGTGAAAGTGTAAATTGGTGTAACCTTTCAGAGAGGCAACGTGGTGGCAAAAAGCCTGTAAAATGAGTACAGCCCTTAACTAAGCAAACCACAAACATTTATATCAGGGTGTTTACTGAAGCATTGTTTGCAAAAATTAAAATGGAAGCAATTTAATGTTCGACACTAAAGAAAGGATTAAATAAAAAGCACAATACATTTATTCAAAAAATACTATGCAGCCATTCATAAAGATGCAGGAAATCTGTATTTTTCGCTCAATTTTGGGTGAGCAGGTCCAGTAACAGTATAGAATATACACTATGATTCTGCCTCTATTCAGAAGGAAAGCCAGAAAAAGGTTTCCCACTGCTTTTAGGCATGCTTCCCTGATGTACCTGCACAAGGAAGCCCAAATCATAAATGTGGCACTTCTTACGTTCTGATCACCTCCAGGGTCAGGTGAGCCTTCTGGCACATGTGCTGCTTTTAGAGGTCAAGGATCCGCAGGGATCCTCATCATCTCATCTTGAGAAAATTCAAGTTCTTCTTCCTTACAATTTAGGCACATAGTGGAAGAATAAGATTGTTCTCTATCTCTATCAATCTACACTAAAATGAAGTGTGTAACAACGTACAAGATGTAAACACTGGATTTTAAAAGGTAAGAAATTCTTAGAGGATTCATCGCTATGGTTTGACATCTACATACCAAGCACATTGCTTCAATTATTATAGCTGTGAAATCAGATACATCTCACAATCGATAGGATCTTACAATTGTTCTCAGAGACAGCAGTAACGAGCTAGTTGTCATGACCTGCACATTCATAAGAACCTGCAGAATGAGTATTAGTTTGGCTGCAAGAAAACCCAAGAGACAATAATGGAACACTCTTCTAACACCGAGAAATCAAGCACTTGTAAGGAAACAATACGAACAGTGGAGAATCAAGCCTTTTTAGCAACATTCCCATAAAAGGAATCACAAAGCAAGCTTACTCTATTCAACTGCGAAACATCTTTTCAGCACCAGCACTATGCCTGGCACACAAAGTGACAGTGCGTGAATGAACACAGATATTAATGACCTGGAATTCAAAAGGCATTCAGAAGAGATGAATTCTGACTATGAATAAATTTTCAGAAGAACTTACCCAATTTATTTTAGTACATGTTCTTTTTTATGCACCCACAGGAGAAATATATGATGCATTCCATATTTAATTATGTCAAAAGGTATTTCTGAATCAGAATAAAATTAACATTCTAAGTGATAATAAAACATTTTTCATAGCTTAATTGAAAGCATATCACTCTTCTCTAAGTGATACATAAAATAACAGTGTATCTTACAGCGCAAAGCACACTAGATTAGACGAAATGTAGTAACAGAAACTCTAAAAAGAGGAAACTAGGAAAACCAGATGAAAGAACTTACAATACTCCATGGACTCTAAGACTCTTTGATGCTGGCCCTTTGTTTTTAATCCTATAGGAGAATGTTTGTTACACAACCATGTCATGACTGCCGCCTGGATAATGGCTATTGTAAGACATCATTGATTTAATATACATCCTGATTACTTGATTTGAGACGTTAAACTGTAGAGGGAAGTTGACTTTACAATTGATAAAATCAGTAAAGGAAAGATTCATCGTGTTCCTCCACACAATTAATTAGAAATGACCTACCCCAGACACATCATCTTGAAATTTCAAAATTCCAAGGATAACAAGATGATGCTAAAAGCTTCAAATTAGAAAAAAAAAGTTTACATTTAAAGGATCAAAATTCTGAATAGCATCAGGACTTCTCAGTGGCTAAAATGGCAGCAAAAAGACAATGAAATATTCCATCAAAATATTGTGGAAAAATGACTTCCAACAAGAATTCTACATTGAGAAAAAATTATCCAACAGGTGTGAAACACAATAAAAATATTCTCAGATATAAAACATCTCAGAAGTTTTACCTTCAACATATCATTTCTTGGGAAGATATTAGAGGATGTGCTCCATTCATCAAAACAAGACCCTAAATCAAGAAAGAAGAAGAGATATGGAAATCAGGAAACAAAGGATCCAACATAAGAAAGAGGTAAAGGAATCTGCAGAATAATTGCACTGTACATACTGCTAGCTGTTCACCAAAACCCGTTTCCTCTTCTCTGGACACAGAGCCAGACAACATCATTTCAGCCTTCTGTGCAGTAAGACTTGGCCACAAGACCAAGTTCTAGACAATGATGCACAAGCAAGAGGGATGTGAGCCACTCCCAGGACTACCTCCACGTTGACTGAATGGAACTGACCATGACAGCTGCAGAACCCATGTCCTGAAAATAGAAGTACCCGTAACCAGGGTCCCTGAGTGACTGCAGGAATGAGCAGCACCCCACTCTACTCACCTGAAAAGCAGATCAGAGCTCCCACCCCATGCCCAACTCACCCAGAAGAGCTCAGTAGTGTTACATTAGTGAGAACTCTATTTCTGTTGTGCGTGAACCATCATACATGTGTGGACTACTTGTTACCTCAGCCCAAGATTACCCTAACTAATATAGACAGAAAAGGGAGATTCCAAAATGACAACAGTGAACAAATGTAGGAACAGCTTGAGGATGCCTGTGGCCAAGAAAAAGATGCATGTATAGGTTGTCTGATTAAACTAAATTGATTAAGAGGAGATTTAAAATTTAGATGGAGCGTCTGAGGATAAAATAATGAGAGAGGCTTTGAAAACTGAGTAAAATAAAATAACTAATACAGTTATAAAATATGGGAAAATAAAAACATTTACAAGAAAGTAAATGTAATCATATCAGAATATGCCAAACGGTTCAGCTGTGCGTGATGTGGGTTACAGTCATAGCAATTTAAAAATTAAACTGAGGAAGCACAGTAGGCGAATGTATGTGTGCCATCATCCATAGCAGGAAATAACTATATAAAGAAGGAAACTAAAACAATCAAGAGATAACATCATAAGTATCTTGTTCTCACAAAATGGAGGCAAACATAAAGAAAGAGACTCAGAAGGTAATGCCTCTAAGGAAACAGGAATCAGAAATGGGGACCCCAGGGCAACAGAGGACCACTGCTTTCAGAGGGCGTATCCAACCGTAAATTTGCAATTTGGACAAATTTGTCAAAATTTATTGCATTCTTGAATGAACAAAAATATCAAACTTGTTGGCGTTAACTGTAATTATAACTCCTCTGCAAGGTAACACTGGTTATCTCGTGGTAATTAGAAGTTCTAATTGGCTGCTTTATGTGCTAACTACTTTCAAAAGACAAAATTATAGAAATAGTTTGATAAGTAAAATATTTCAAAAACCAGGGAGTCGGGGGGGGGGAAATAAAAATGGCTGTGAAATGAATCAGGCCCAATCCTCTCATTTTCTAGGTGAGAAAACTTGCAATCCTTCTGGGAATCTGCCACCATCTTCAACAGAAGTAAACCCCTCGCCTTTAAAGTGCAGGGGACGGAGAGTCTTCATTTGAAAAATGGAGATGGACTGCTAGGGCTGTGTGGCAGCCACAGCGCCTCAGTCCTCACCATCAGCTCCTCCGCATCTTCTCTTAGGAACTTCCTACTCGCTAACTGTTGCTGCTGGTTTATCACCACAACGGTTTGGACTAGGGGGCACTCTACCCACCCAGAGCTGTTGCTGGAATTTGACCTTCCCTTAACTTTCATAAAACAGAGAAGACAGTTAAACAAGACTTTCCAAAGACTTGGAATAAAAACAGAGAGAGAGAGACAGAGAGAGAGAGAGAGAGAGAGAGAGAAATCAAAGAAAAAGAAAAACCAAAAAACCAAAAAACCAAACAAAAAACCTCTGGCTAATCTTTACAAAGTAGGACATGCTTTCCTTAACTGGCCAACTTTGTTCCCTTCGTGCTACCTTCAGCACATACCACTGACGAGCCCACACCTGAACGTTATCTTCCGCAAATCACCCAAGTGAACAGGACACGGAGAAAAGCACAGCTTCCTTCCTGAGACCCACTTCTAGACCAGCGCTCACAGGCCAGCTTCATGACTGAGTACACATCTCATACGACCTGAAAGAGGCCCAGAGCTCTTCCCACAGAAATCTGACTTTCTCCCACATCCTCAACTGGTCAACTTCAGCACTTTAAGTCTAGGATGCGATGCCTGAAGAGAAGGATATGGCCTGAAAGTGTTTCTTTACACAAAACAATCAAAAACCTTCCCAGTTACAAAGATAAATTACTAGCAAACCTGAGACAGGAACCTTGCTCCCTGGCTCAAAGTCAAGGTTTCTTATCACCATACAATGCGACTTGTCTTTCCTGGAGATCAGCACATAGAAAGCATGGTGGTGAAGTCAGAAATAAGGAAAATTTTCCTTTCTCAAATTACCTTTCAAGGAATAAAAACTTGTGGCCAAGGGGATGATAAAAACCTTTATGGAAGATACTCAAAAATCTTTTTCGAAGATTTTTATGAGTCAAGCGGAGCCTCATTATTTTTGAGACAGAGCCACTGAAAGTTCCATTCTAGGTTATAACCAGAGTTCACATTTTCATCAGTTTTCCCATGTCTTTAACCACTTAAGAGGCCCAAAGACTTTCCATATCTGGACAAAACCTTTTACTATACCGCATTATTCAATAAATCCCTGTCTTTGAAACACTTTCTATACATGCTTTTCCCCTCACAATGAGGTTTACTTTTGATATGTCAATGCAAGACTATACGAATGTGCCGCTACACTGCTCTCCTTTGAAGAACACTGACATTGAGGACCACACTCAAAGTTCCTGGTTATGATCCTCACTTCTGGAAATGCTCACCCATCATCTTATTTATACGTTACTAACACTATTAATAGAATTTATATAACACCTTCTTTCTTAGGAAAAACTGCACTTCACCTCCATTATTTCATTTATCTTGGTACTTACTATCCCTCTGAAGTGTGGTGAGAACAGTGGCCTCACCCTATTTTAATGGAAAAAAAAAGACTTAGCCAGAAAAGCTCCATTATCCTTCTTGATGTGGATAAACAGCTTCTAAGGAGAGTGCCTACATCAATTGGAGAATAAACCCTCAATTACGGGATATTTCTGTCAATATTCTAAATGAGAATAGCAAAGCAGAAATACTGAAATTCAGATAATTTTACCCTTTTTAAGATAAATATCCGTTCTTGGATATTATTCATACATGTCATTAAATTTTTCAGGACAACCAAAATAGCCCAAAATTTACAAATGCAAGTTTAAACAAAAAAATGAAGCAGGGTATTTCATAAATGAATAGCATATAATATTGTCACTACCTGATTTCTCAGAATTTCACACTTATTACAGATGTCATTGTAGAAGGAAATTATGACCTTTTTGCCCACAATTAGCTTAATACTAATGACTATTAATATTGAGTTTTATATGTCAACTATCTTATCCTTATAGAAAGTGACAACTGATACAAAACTTTAAATGACTGTACATTCTGGGACTTTTAGGTGAGTAATAATTAATAGCTATTTTTCAATTGTCGTATTTTAAGAAGTCTCCAGATTATACATTATTGATACAGCACCACAAATATTATTTTAAAAACTGAGAAATAGTCTTCATATGCAATGACAATGATGGTTGCCTACTCAACATCCATTCTCCCCTTTTCCTTAATAATGGAATGCTGGCATTTGTGGAGGTACCAATTTTCCCAGATTAAATTTAAAAAAAAAAAATATATATATATATATATATAAAATTTCTTTTTAAATCATATTTTGAAAATTTACTAAAAAATTATTAAATATGTTTTAAATAAAACTGAAATTCTAGCCAAAAAAAAAGTTTCTTTATTTCTCAGACCACCCTGCCATTAGGGATGGCCATTGACATAGTTCTGGTCAATAAGATATTAGGAAAGCCACACACAACAATAAGGGAGCCAAAAGCAAGAAGGAGCCTGAATTCTTGACAACCTCAAGGATGCTCCAGCTTTGTACTATCTCCCTCCAGACATCTATGGCACGGGGGAAAAAAACACAATAAACTCCTTACTTGTGGTATTACATGTCGAATTTTCATTTACTCTCAAATGAAAACAATCCTGATAAAATAACACAAATCCATCCCAACTGAATTCTTTTTCTCTCATCATATGGCTTAATGCAAAAATCAATTCTCTACACTTAAGTCAGGCAAATCCAAATAAAGAGTGTGCAGATGCTGTCTCGCACAAAACATTCTTTTCCACCTTTTATATACACTTACTGTGAATGGCCAACCTTCTTGAATCTTTAAAGTCTGGCTTTAAACCATTTCTCAGTCTTATGAAAGGAAACAAACCTAGACTAAACAGTAAAGAGGGCAACCAACTCGGCTATACATTTTTGCCTATAAATCAAATAAGGAAAACATTTTTTTCAAGACTCGTTGGTATTCTCCAACCGTATCCCCATCTTACTGACGATTACAGAGAAGTAGGAGGTGTGACTCACAGATATAGTTTCCTCACATAAATTTCACTCATTGAATAAAACCTGAAATATTCTCTCAACCATACAAAATACAGACTCTTGGAGACTTAATGCTATTCTTCATGCTATGAACAATGGAATAAACATTTTACAAATTATCCAAAATTTTCACACCCAAGCTTCCTCAGAATGAGAATATTTATATAAACTAGCCTAAATTTCACAGTCTGAGATTAGTAATTACAAAGATCTGTAAACACTAAGTTTTATCCTTCAAGAATGTAAAATGCTGTCATAATAATCATTTTGCATACTCGGTTGAGAATGTATTTGGCTGGAAATAACAGAAAATTTAATAAAATAGTGGAAGAAATAGGAGTTTTATTTTATTTTCTCATGAAATAATAAGACTAGAGGTAGGCAAAGCAGAGCTGATATATCTACTTTAAGATGTCATCAAAAATCCAAGCTACATCTATATTTTTTGCTTCATCATCCTAAGTGTGTCATGTTATTCCTCAAGCTTGCAAGGTGGATGCTCGCCTCAAAGCAAGATGATACGGGTCAAGGGCAAGAGTCTTCTCCTTGAGAAACTTTGCCTTTTCAAAAATGTAAGCATTCCCCAGAAATCTCCATCTAATCTTTGCAATGTGGGCCACCCCTAGCTTCAAGGGAGTCTGGGAGGTTGAATGATTTGTTTTCCAACTTGTATAGCAGAAGAATATAAAAGAGAAAGAGGGTGAATGGATGCTGAATGAGCCATCTACAGCATCACTACACTTCCAGACCAATTAAATCTAGTGCCATCCACATTAGCATCATCTTTATTGTCATTATCACTACCAGCATTCAAGTATTCGTTCCCCAAATTGTGCTGTGTCGTATCCATATAATTGGGTAGTCCTAATTCAATCATGACCTCTAATTATTGTAAGTCTCTGACCAAATTAGGGTATAATATTATGAAATTATAATAATTTCAAACTAAAAAACTGAAGAGCTTTCTTATGAACAATACGGTAGTCCCTCAGTTTGGGGGGACTGGTTCCAGGACCCCCACAGATACCAAAATCTGTGGATGCTCAAGTCCTTTGTATATAATGGCACAGTACAGTGGGACCTCAGTACCTACCAGTTCCACATTGATGTAGTATGGCCAACCCTTGCTCAACCCTGGTTGGTTGAATCCAAGGTTGGCTTGAATCTGGGGATGCAGAACCCAAGGACACCACTTATACTTAACTACACAGGCCTATCAAACAAGTCCCCTCACTGTTGTGTCAAATAACACCTCCTAATCTAGAGTGTCACCAAATCACAATGCTGGAAAGACTCTCAGAGAGCATCAGAATTCAAAGTCTCATTTTATAACCTGAAGCTTACACAGGGGGTGTCCTTTATCCACTTAGTAGCACAGCAGAACAGGAACTCAGGACTTCTGATCCCCCCATCCTCAATTATTTAGTTACTAACCCCAGAAAAAAAACTCCTTTCAACCCTTTAAAAGACATAAAAGCACTAGAAACAAAAAAAAACTGTCATTCTATCATTTCTTTTTGTACAACCTCCCCATTTCCCTGCACTGAGTTTCTCACCCTAGTCTACCTCGTGGCACTTCAAGTCATCTCAGGGTCTTATTTCTCATTCAGGGAGTTGTACTGGTCACAGAGGAGTAGACAGTAGCTTCTTTTAAGTATATGTAAGTAGCTTCCAGCAAAGTAATTTCAGCTACTCTAACAAATACTGTCCTCACTTCCTGATTTCTGAGTTCAGAGACCTTTTTCATCCTATGCTCTTAAATTATTTTGATCCATAAAATAAGGAAACCATGATATCATTTTCTTCTTACTCTCAGAAAGTCCCCAGGAAATGCATCAAATGCTGCTCTACACTTTCTTCTCTCAGTCCGGAACATTTGATGGGGTGAAGTGAGGTTTAAATGACCACCAGAGCCGCCTTACCAGAGAAAGGGAGGATTATCTCTGAGGGCAATGCTTCCACATACAGTAAGAGGGTGAAAGCAGACAGGAGCAGAGGAAGAACCTTTCCAAGGAACCTCGAGATCTGTGTCTGTGTCTGTACGGGGGAGGATGGAGCGAGTACTGTAGGCCGAGTTGCCTGTTCTCATTTCCCCGCAGTCTGTTTTAACACCTGCTGATCCTGCTATAGAATTCTCACCTACTGACTCTCCAGAACGTACTGGAAAACAATTCCCCAGCACACCCATGCACTGTGCCCAGGACAACCACCACAACCAACAAGCCTCAAGGGTGAGTCTATAAAATGAGGCATTTAAGTCACTTTCTCCAGCAAAGACCATTCTCATGGCACAAACAATACAAAACCAGAATTGAGGGTCCTTCCTTAGGAGTTCATAAATCTTCAATATTGTATGCAAAATTTGAGTTTATGTTAATTTTGCTGGATAATTGGTCCATATGTTCATCAGATTTTCAAACATGCTTATTTTTAAAAGAGTACCATTATGCCGTCCTACTTACTTATTAAAGCATTATTTTCTCTTTAGAAAAGGGAACTGAAAAACCATGCCTCAATATAAAATGTTAAGTCTTCTCAAAAGAAAATGACTCTGATATCTTTAAAAAAATTATCAGAAATACTAAGAACTTATAATAAGCAAGCCCTGCCATTACTAATTCAAAGGAACTTAAGCTCCCCGTGGCCTTTCAAGGTGTCAGTTTTCTTAACTATCAAACAACAGGATTGAAATAGGTGATCTCTAAGTTCACTTTCAGTTTTAGAAAACTGTAATTCTATGAGTCAGCACCGTGGTATAAACCCGGGGAGCCAAACACAGAACCCTGGTATCTTTTCCTTAAGCTACACAAAACATCAGCAAGTTGCTTGTACAAATATTGTCAGTTACTTTCTCTGCCGTTTAAAGTCCAGCTGATAAAGGATTTTTTTAGCATTTCCCAGAGATGGTAACAGATAAAAGATACTAATATTTTTCAAATGCTTTAAGACAACTTAGAGAAAAATAGTCTGTACACAAAACATTGTATATATAGATTTTTGTCTTAGATTCTACTGGCAGGATGTGACTTAGCGTTTATTTCTCCAATTACAGTAATGTTAATGAATTTAAATTGATTTTGAAACTGAGGTTATACCATATCTCCAAAGTTTATACTGTATCTCAAATGCAAATTACAAGAAAACCCAAGTCAAACAAGTATTTTCAACTATATTAACATATCATGTGGCTGAGGAGTTAAACTAGAGTCTTTTAAAAAAGCATATCCTTTTGGGGCAGACAAGATGGCATACGTGTACCTCCTCCTCACGTAGTGTAACTATAAGCCTTGAAAATAAGGAAAGAGGCAACCAACTAAATGAGGACTCAGTGAAACAGTGTAAAGGAGGTGGACTGGTTCGTGGCCTGGGACTAGAGGAACAACAGAGCAGGAGGTCGCCTTATGATTCCCCACCCAACAGCAGATTAGCTAGGCTCAGAGTCTCCCAACCCCTCAACCTAGCACTAGATGATAAAGGCAGGCTTATGTCCCTCCCTCGCATCTAACTGGGGTCCAGCCGACAACACCAGATGGCCTCACAGCACTGGTGGGGGAATCCTGCCGCAACAAGCTCCAGATCCAGGAGTCGCCTCATCCCTGCAGTCGAAAAAGTCCCTCCCGTCACCTGGAGGCCCCAGCGGGCCCGGCCTGGGCAGGCTCTTTCCGCCACCTCGAGCATCAGCAGGGTTCCGCGGGAGCTTCGGAAGCACCAGACAAGCCAGGCAGACCGAAACAACACCACAGAGCCTCTGGAAACTAAACTGTCACTGAAACCAGAGCTCACAAAAGTAACCCAAGCCCTGTGTGCTAAACCTAAACAGGGTGACTGTCTGCTAAATTATGAAATCTCGGTAGGACCCAGAGCCTCTCAACCTACCTGGAAGCCAAAATGTCCAGGACAATCACAACCTCAGTGAGAAAAGACAGTCAACCAACATGAACACTGAAGTGAATTAGATGTTAGAATTGTCTAGCAAGAATTTTAGAGCGCTCATTACAAAAATGCTTCAACAAGCAGATTCAAATTCTCTGAAAAAAAAAACCAGAAAATTTCAATGAAGATGTGTAAGTTCTAAAAAGAACCAAATGGCAATCATAGAACAAAAAAATACAATAACCAAAATAAAACACTCACTAGACAAGCTCAGTAGTGGAGATGACAGAGGACAGAATCAGTGAACTTGAGAACAGAGCAATAGAATTTATCCAATCTGAACAACAGAGAGAAACTAGCCAAAAAAAAAAAAAAGAGAGAGAGAAGAGGGCCTCAGGGTCCTGCAGGACAATGACAAAAGATCCAGCATTCATATCACCCATCCCTGAAGGACATGAGAAAGACAGTGCAGCTGAAGAGTGTTTGAAGAAATAGTGCTAAGAAACTTCTGAAATTTGGTGAAAGACACAAACCTATAGATTTAAGAAGCTGATCAAATTTCACATAAAATAAACTCAAAGAAATCCATATCAAGGACACAACATCCCTGAGCTTCTAAAAAACTAAAGACAAAGAAAATATTTTAAAACCAGCCAGAGAGAACTGGCACATTGCCTTAGGAGAGCATCAATTCAAATGACAATAATTTTCCCGTCAGGAACCATGAAGGCCTGAAGAAAGCAGCACATTTGTCAATTGCTGAAAGAACAGAACTGTCAACCACCAATTTTTCCCCAGCATGAGTTGTCTAAGTTATATTTAATGAACGAAACAAACAAACAAACAAAAATCCTTCTTATACTCAAAACAATAGCACTTAAAAAGAAGAGAGAAAAGAGCCTTAAACACATCTAATAATAGCCAAGCAACCCCTGAGAAAACTATATAAAGAGATACACTCAAAAATACTGTAAATAAATCAAAGTGGAACCCTGTAAAATGTTCAAGGAACTCACAGGAAGGCAAGAAAAGAGAAACAAAGGATTAAGAAACAGAGGAAACAAACACAAAACATAATAAAATGTCAGGCTTAAGTTCTAATATAATGCAGAGAAACTGGATCACTCACACACTGCTGGCAGGAATGTAAAATGATAACAGCCCCTCTGAAAAGCAGTTTGGCAATTTCCTACAAAACTAAACATGCAATTATCATGGGACCCAACAGTTACACCCATGGGCATTTATCCCTTTGGAGAAGTGAAAACTTACAGCCACACAAACACCTGTACACATGTGTGCATACCAGCTTTAACCATAATGTAGCCAAAAACTGGAAACAACCCCATAGTCCTTCAGTGCCTACACAAGCAGTGGTACACCCCCACTACGGAACACTACTCAGCAATAAAAAGTGACAAAGCATTGACACATACGACATCTTGGATGATTCTGGGGAATTCTGGTGAGTGAAGAACAAAAACAGTCCCAAAGATCATATAACCTACGATTCCACTTACATAAGAGTTTTGAATCGACAAATTTATAAAAAGCAGATCAGTGGTTGTCAGAGGTGAGGAATGGGACCAGGGAGTACGAGGAAACAGGTAGGTATGGTTATAAAAAGGTCAGCACAAGGGCTCCTTGTGGTGACAGAACTATACTGTATCTTGACTGTGGTGGTGAATACAGGAACTTACCCTTGTGACAAAACTGCACAGAACCAAACACCCACACAAATGAGCATAAAACTGCTGAAATCTTTATAAGACCTGTAGAGTATGTCAGTGTCAGTCTCCTGGTTGTGATATTGTCTTTTAGCTTTCCAAGATATTACTCTTGGGGAACACTGAATGAAGCGTACACAGGATCTCTCTGTACTATTTCTTACAACTGCTCATAGATCTACAACTATCTCAAAATAAAAAATTTCATTAAAAAAATACTGGGTGAAAGTTGTGGAGAAGCTGGTTTTCACATAGTCTCAAAGGGGTCCGAGAAAAAGGATGAATTTGGTAGGTACCACCTTTCAAGTGATCTAACTTAGTCACCAAAAACGGGACAGACTTTCCTGCTGTGATGCAACAGAAAATACACATGAGCAACGTGGGAGTATTCTTGCTAAAAATGTTTAACCTGAACATAACCAAGTAAGTAAGCCGTTAGACAAATCCATACTCAGAAACACTCTATAAGACAACTGCCCTGAACTCAACACAAATCCTAATGTCAAAAAAGAAAAAAAAAGACAAGGGGACTAGCATACTTAAGCTTTTTAAAATAATGTGAGGATATTGTGGGGGTAAAAAAGAAAATAACTGAAAAGAGTTGATTCTCAGAGTAAACAGAGCCACAGAAAGACATCTTAAGTCTCTAGCATGGCAGATTGAGTTCATGTGAACCAAACTCCCTTCTGCTAAAAACACATAAATACTTAGATTTTTTAAAGACAAGAAAAACTGAAATAGGTTATACGGTTCAGGTTGAAGAAAAACAAAGGTAATCGGTAGCTGTCAGAACAGGAAGGAAACAAATATCAAAACAGCAGGCAGGTAAATTGGAAACACAGCAACCCAAAGTGATGCAGAATACACACACAGGCATGAATGCCCAGAGGCTGGAGATTTTATATGCGTTTATGGACAAAACTTGGTTTGGGATCCATGGAAAGAAGGACACTGGAGCTGGGATCTCTGCCTAATGAACACTGAAAGGGTTGACCACTTAGTTTAAGAAGGACCACAAGTCTGGCCTGAAAAGCAGCAAGAAAGTTTGCCTTTTTAAAGTGTTTCCTAATCGGAAATAATACAGAAGTAATAGACATAAGAGATAAAATAAGAAGGTCCAACATATATCCAAGAATTCCAGTGGAAACAATAGAGAAAAATGGAGGAAGATAATATATGATGAGATATGCTATGAATTTTTAATAATTCGAGAAACACAAGAGTCATCTGATCAAAAGAGCATAAGAAATTCCAAGTAGAAAAGGTAAAAATAAACCCACACCTGGGCATACCACAGTAAAACTGCAGAACACCAGAGAGTAATCTTAAAAGCAACAAAGAAACAACTCCTTTTCATCTACAATAGAGACAACATCTTCAGAATGATGAGAAAAGTAACTGTCAACTTAGAATTCTGCTCCAGACAATCTATTTATTCAAGTGTTAGGGTGCAATACAGTTTCAAACAAACAACAACAACAAAAAGACTGAGTGTTTAAACATCTGCATATGCTTACCAAGTAACAACAGTCTTCTATAAGAAGGAATTTGAATCCAGAAGGAAGAAGAGGGAGGTAAGAAGTAACAGTGAACACAGAAAATGTGGGTAAATTTAAATAAGCATTGACTGTAAAAACAATTTAAAAAAGAAAAAAGTAATTATGTAAAAATAACATAATGGCTGTAAAAATGTGGAGGAATTATATCACTATAAAATATTAAGAAACATGGAGTATGATCATAATTACAACGTTGAAAGGCCCTCTTATTATTCAAGAGAGTAGATATTTTGATTAATATCATCTGTTAAGACAAAGCATGTGCTGAAAACATAAAAATACTAAAAGTATAAAAACGTATATAATATTTAAACCAACAGACCGAAAAGAGAGTAAAGAAACTGTAAGTTCAATAAAAGGAAAGAATGGTAAAAACAAGGAAGGACAGAAGAGGAACAGGGTCATGGAGACATCCTCCAGTGAGAAGTGACACTGTATTTTAAAAAATAAAAGATTGAAACTGGAAAAATGAATGTGCATGAAGAAGGTGGTGTTACAGGATAGCTTCCCCAAAGAAGCCGATTCCAAGACAAAATTGAGCATGCAATTTTATTAAGGACTGCCCTGCTATCAATATCTGAGAATGGGGAAAGAAGCAGAGATGGGCAAAGGAACGCATGGTGCTGCGATGCGAGCCTCATGGAGAGTTCCAGAGCCGGGTCGTTTCTTCAGAGCTATCTGGGGTTGGGCTGAGATGGCCAAGCTTTTACACTCCCACTAGATCAGCCATTGGTTATGAGCTGCCCCGGGAAGTGGTGTGATACTGGACAAAGGGGCTTTCTACAGTTCAAGCAACCCTTGAAGGGACTGACCCTTGAAGACTATCTGTTGACGGCCCTCCCCAAAGCTGGGGCAACAAGCTCTTCCTTGAAGGGGGATCTGGCACATCACAGCGTCTGCCATTGGATCACAAGATGACCACAAAAAAACAGTGCTTGACGGATCCCATTTGTCCTTTGATCAACAGCATCCCCACACCTTCTCCAAAGCCTGCTGATCAAATTTTCTTAGAAAGCACAATGAAGTTTTATGCAATAATAAGGAAAGATAAATCCAAATTACTAGGCCCTAAATCTTTCTAACGTGACACTACAGTATGTACTTCTTGCTCTCTAATCAAAGTTAAGCCAAATAAGATATGAAGAGCAACCTGGAACTCTTTCTTCTTTCACAATTCTAAAGCATCAGTTTGTAAACCAAAATGAAGATACAATTTCTGTGTCTAATATTTTTATCAAACACAAATCCTTACTCGAGTGTACTGTTATTATTAAATACTTGTCTCTAGACAGGCAAAGGGGACTCCAAGATCAGAAAACTATATATGATTGATATACCCTATTCTTCAAATCAAAACCAATTCTATTCAAACGAAACAAGCATGCCCAAGTGGGTACCCTCTAGAGAAATTCAATATAATTTATCTGTGCAAAATATGTCTAGTCAGAAACAAACTAAAAAAGCAAATTGGCGCAGAAAAACATACAAGTAGACATGCTGCAAAACTGATTACCTCACAACTGTAATGCTAAACACATAGATAGAAAATTCAATGTACCAATCATGTCATCTCAACAATTCCAGTCTATTTAACAACTTTACGTATTTTTTGTCATGGAGATTCTGTTCTTTAAAAAGAAAAAAGAACAGTAACAGCCAGCAAATATCATACTAGCCAAGTCCCACAAGTACTGATTTGAGGAGTTGAATAGACCATTGTTATGCTGAAGACACATGTTGACATCATGGGGATTTTTCTCTTGAGATACCCTAAGATAAATGAGGTGCCTCAGAGGGAGGGAAATGCAGCTGAATCTCATTTTTCCTGAAGTGAACTCATTTGCCTTATTCACCTCTTGACAAATCCATCCACAGATAACTTCCAGACCCCTCCCCACACCTCAGGCCTAGGTAAAAACACTCTGAAGTCACCAGATTATTTTCGTTTTTATGAAAATTACTGACCTAACCAGTTCTCAGTAAAAAGGAAAATGGGGGAGGTGGATGGTCCACTAAAACAAACAAACAAACAAAAAACCAGCATCAGTACTTCTTTAAAAATGTAATGTGCCTGGTTTCTGTTTTCTCACAGTGTAGCCCAGGGATTTCAAGCAGCCAGTAACCTCTGAATTTCAAAGATGGATGTGATTTAAATAACAGTTATATCTCACACAGATATAAGACATAAAATGCACAGATTTATCATTTGTTTAGTAACATTATAGATGTGATGTAAACATAATGTAAATGTAATCTAATTTTAGGCAAGAGTCTCAAAGTATTTCTTTAAATTTCCCTCCAGGCGTGTGTATATTATATATTATACTATATATAATATAGTACATGTTATGTATATACACATATATTCCTCTTTAAAATGAACCACACTGTAGGAGCTATTCCTCTGTGCTCTCTATACCTGCTTTAAAGCTATTGAGTACAATAGATTCGGATTTTTTTGAAGTATAGTATTTGGGGTGGGGGGGGTGGTCTGTGAAAAAGGGAAGGAAGGAAGCAAAACAGGAAAATGGAAGAGGAGTGAAGGCAGGAAGGAAGGGGGGAAAACCCTACACAAATACACACACACACTTTCCTGTAGTTTAGAATGGGCCAGACCCTAAACACACCCCAGCACCCCTCCCCAAACATGAGACAGAGCTTCCCAAAAGTTCCTAGCAGAGCCTTCGTTGAACCGTGACCTGGGTGCACCCACTTGGTGCCCCAACTCCCGGGCAGGCAGGGCCACCCTGGGGCCGCAGCCCTGCAAACTCTCGGGTACTTCAGGCTCCCTCCCGCGCCCGCTGTCAATCAGCCGGCACCGCGTGCCAATCTATCCCCGACTCCTGGGCGAAACCTTCTGTCTTTCTCCATCCTCCCTTGGCTCTTTCCTACCCAGGGATGTGCGAGGGGGTCCAGGGCCGGAGGCAGAGACAGAGAAGGAGCGAGCGAAGAGAAAGGGCCGGTTGGCGGATTTACTACAGGCGGGAGCAACGACGCGGTCAAGGCGACCATCCTTGCGCGGCCCCATTCCCGCCGCGCTCCCCATCGGCCCCATGGCACCCACACTCTCCATTTCGGCTTCGATGTGCGACGAAGTAAGAGAAGGGGGAAAATAAACCCGCAGCCTCCGGGGCAGCCCTTACCTCAAGCTGCCCTCGCGGAAGAAGCTGTCGTCCTGTCCGAGGCGCCGCCGCTGCACCGCCGCGGCCGCCGCGCTCTGAACGCCCGGGCTCCCGCAGCGGCTCCGCCCCGCGTCCGTGCGAGGCGAGCGAGCCTTCCACGCTGCCCCGGGCGCGAGAGGCGGCGGGAAGACGTCGGCGCGCCGCTCGCGTGTAAGCCGGCCGGCGACCTGGAGCCGGCAGCCGCCACAGCTGGGCCGGGAGCCCGGGAAAGGGGCGCACGAGCCGGGGGCGGCTGCGGTGCGCGCGCGGACGGGTCGGCGTGGAGGACCCCGCCGGGACGAGACGGGCGGCCGCGGCGCGTCCCTGAGCTCGCCTCTTTGCTGTCCCCCCAAACCCCCTCTCTGCACCCCTACTTGTCCCCCCAAGAGACAGCTCGCCGGCCGTACTTGTGCGCCGCGCTCGGCTCTCCAGCCCACTGCGGGGAATAACAATGTGACCGTATTGCACGGACTAGATGCCGTGTAGTAGATTGTAACTGCTGAGGCCACCACCTGTCAATTCTAAGGAGCAAGGCACACGGTCCCCTAGCCGGCTGGCCTCTCCCTGATTCCCCACCTCGCTTATTTTTCGCCGCACCTACCTCGCCGACCGCCTGCAGTACTTCACCGGCACGAGACCAAGGGAGTTTTGCAAAATAACCCTCACTCTCAGCCAGGAGCTCACGGCATCTCCCTTCCCAGCCCGAGCTGAAAGATTACGCACGCACAGCCCTGCGTGCCTATCCAAAGCCGGATGCCGAAAATCCTGGTTTGAACCCCACACTCACCGCGCCCCCCGCCCCCATTCATAATCCCAGCGGCCGTCTGCCACTACGCACCTCCCCCCGCCGCCCGCGCTCGCAGCGATTCGCCGTCCCTGGAATGTGTCAGTCACTGGCTCTTCATCTGCCATGAATACTGTACTAGAAGCTCGGCAGCCAAGGGTTGACAAAGGGGGATGGGGAGGGAGAGCGCTCAAAGCTCCGGGTTGGGGGAGGCGAGTGACTGAGTGGGGCAGTTACATGGAAGGAGCCCATGAGAGGATAAGAGCCCGCTGCTCTCCTGTTGCACAATGAAGCTGCAGAGTGGATCAGCGCAGTGCTACTGAGGCCAACCGGTCAGATCACCACCGCGGAGGTGCCCACCCCCAAGACACCCCGGGAGTGGATGCTACAACTTGGGAATCTGTGTGACCAAGCAACAGGCACCCGGCAGCCTGACTGCCCCACCTTGAAAAAATGCAGCTGGGTGGTGAGGCCTGCTAGCTATGGGGGATTAGGGGTAGGGGGCTGGGGGTAGGCAATGTGAGAAACACTGGTTTCCTTTTCCCCAACCCTTGCAGTCATAGAAAGAGAGTAGAAATCTGGCAAGGAAAAGAGGAGAAAGCTAGGGATGCAGTAACTTTGTGTATTGAACTGCTGCAGCCAGCTAGAGCCCAGAAAGACTTTAACGGATAAAATTGGCCTATTTCTCAGTTTATTCCAGTAAACATTAGGGCATACCCATTTTGCATTAAGCACAATATACTCTGCCAGATGCTGGGGTACAGAGATGAGTAGGACACAGTCCCTGCCCACCAGGAGCTCACAACCCAGTGGGAGAAGCAACTACTGAAAGCCCAGAACGGACAATACAAGGATTACCCAACAGAAGGGCACAGCAATTACATTAGTGGGAGGAATTTTCTCCATTTGGAGGGGGAATGGGTCTGAGAATTAGGTGCATTATGAACCGTGCATAGATGGGCAAATAGGAGCATGCCAGAGAAGTGGCAATAACCTTCCATTACTCACCCATTAACCCAAACCAGCTTTACATACCCACTCATTCAGAGTCGCCCTTGAGAGCTTATCATCATAGGTGGGTAATGGCCTCCTGTCTTGCACTGTTGCAGTTTTGGAGGAAATATTTTCAAACCCTGGCCCTGGGAGTATAAACACCCAGTGCTCCACAGCTGAGATGCTGCCTTCTTGGACCTGTTGCTTTACATTCTGTACCATCTACCTTATCTCCTAGCTTGAGCCCAAAGGTAAAATTAATAATAGAGAAGCAATGAGCATCAGGAGAGAAGCCAATAAATCCTGCAGCTGCAGTCGTGATTCTGACACAGTCTCTGTAAAATGATGACAATATAATCTCTTTTTTCTGAACTACAGTGACGATTAATTAGTCAGACTCATTAACTATAAAGGGATCGTTGCCCGAATAGAGTGTGGGATGGGAACCTAAATTGTGATTCAATCTAGGGAAAAAAGAACCAGTTTGAGTGGCATGCTCCCCCTCTCTGAATATTGGAACTTTGAAAAGTATTAACGATTATTAAAGCACCCAAGGTTATTATATCATCTTCAGAAAAAAATGTGTCAAAGGGTTCTGGTTGCAAAAAAAGAATTAAATGGACTCCAGCATGAAGATGATGTCATCTATTTAAACACCTTTTCAACTTCTCCTTAGAAATAATATAAACTGACAAAGACAATGGGGGAGAAAAATGCCATTTTCAGCAAACTCACATAGATTTTACTTACAAACTCCAAATTATTTGTAAAGATTGCTAAAAGCAGCTGAGTTGGAGTAGAAGTCATATGGGAAAGGCCCAGGGAAAGTCAGAGAACTGGCAGTAGGGACATCAGAAAGTATCAGCAAAAATGTATTTCCTGAAAGTGAGTGAATTACCATAAAATTCAAAAGCGGCTCTGCCTCTCCAAAAACGGAGCAGAAGCAGAACACGTAAGGCAGAAGAGGCACACGTGGTTGGGGATAAGAGGCACAGAGGGTTTCCAGGGAGCCCAGGAGCAGATCCCAGGGTCAGCAAAACTATAATCCTTAAAGGAGATGTAGAAGCCCTGTGCCTTGTTTTGTAAGAACTGGGGAGCACAGAGCTGTTAGCAGAAGGTCTCCTGAACCAAATTTACTTCAGAGGCTCAGAGGGAGTAAGTCTACAGAAAAGCCATAATTACTGGAGGCAGTCTGTTTTTGAGGCAGCAATAAAAGTGAATCTGTAAGGCATTGCTGCTTGGCAAACCACCCCAAACAATGGTTTCGGAAGCTACCAATTATTTGCCTACAGTTCAGTGAAGGGGCAAACTGGGATGGGCTCAAGTGGGATGGCTTGTCTCTGCTCCATGTGGTGTCAGTAGATCTCACTCCTGTATTTGGGCCTCAGAAGAAATGGCTTGGACACCTGGGGCTCTTTGCAGGAAGCTGGCTCTGGCTTTTCACATGGGAAGAGAACGAATTCCAGCAGCAAGAGAGAGGGCACACCCCAGTGTTCACGCGCTTTCAGAATTCTGCATGTGTCATGTTTGCTGAAGTCCCATTGACTAAACCGCGGGTCAGTGTGGGAGGGCACGGATATGAGAAGGTGTCCTGGCTAGGGATCATTAATACAACAAGCTATCACAGAAATTAGAGCTTTCTGACTGAGAGAACAGGAAAGCTATCTTGAATCCTCCATTTCAGGACCTTTCTACAAAGACTGACCAGAAAAACATAATCCATTCAGTGGGGAGAGGTGATAAAGAAGAAAGTGGCACAAAAAGGCTACTAAGATACTATTAAGAAAATTCTGAAAAGGAGCATGAAACCTTACCAAGGGATGAGGAAAAAAAGTTGCCACAGAGCCAATGAAAATTGTGACTATGTATTTTGCAGTGAAAGAAATTCAATAAAAATAGATAATACTTGAATAGCATTTACTCTTGCCAGGCAATATTCTAACCATTTTACAGATATGAATTCAGTAGAATTTCAAAACCGCTCTGTGAATTAGACATCATTGTTATTCCCATTATATGTATGAAAACAACTAAGGTATATAAAAGTTAAATAACTAGTTCAAGATCACACAGCTAGTCAGAGGAAGAGCCAGTCTTGAAACCTACTCAGTCTTTCTCCAGTGTTTGTATTCTTATTCATTAAGCTATATCACTCCCTTAAATTGAATATATTTACTATTATGTTAATGAAGCAATATGATCTATTATGAAAGATAAAGAATGAACAAATTCAGAAAAGAGATGAGGCTGAAATGTGCTGATATAAATCAGGTATGAAGAAGAAAAAAGAACCAAAATATCACAGAAATGAAGACAACAAATTGGAAGAAACACAAAAAGGAGTAAACACTGTGGATAAGTAAGAAACAGAGAAGACAGATATAAAAAGAATGGTCAAAATTAAATGAAAATAAAGAGAAATGTATGTTTAAAGTATTGTATGAAAATACTGGTGATAGAAAAAATACAATGCAGAGCCAACATATTTGTAATCAGAGTCTCTAAAGAAGGAAACCTTAGTATCAGGACAGAGAAAATACTTTCAAAGAAAATTTTAGAATAACTTTCTTGAAATTAAAAAAAAAGACTTCAATCTACATGTTGAAAGTAAACACCGTGTTGTACTAAAGAAAGTTGATTTATAATAGTTAAGCCAAGACATATGCTAATGAATTCTTGAACTTTAAATATAAAAAAGAATCCTTGAAGCAGAAAAGCAAAATGATCAAATCTTCTGTAAAGAAAAACAAATCAACTTCTCTTCAGACTTCTTCAAAGCAATATTTAAAGACTAAAGTCAATGGAAAAAAACATATGACCCTCTGAAGAAAAAAAAGTCTGATCTAAGGACTGTATTGTCCATCAAGAATAAAAGCCATAGTTTTAAAACATTGGAAGTCAAAGAATATTCCTTCTTTATGAAGAATCTGCTAGAGTAAATGTGGGAAAACTTCCTCAAAATAACTCATGGTGAAAAATGCATATACTTTTACTCTAAAACTTAGACTGTAAAAAAATAATGAATTATAGACTTTGAAAGTGTAAGAATGTCACAAGTCACCAATACTCAGAAAGAAAAGGAAAAAGGTGGTGGTAATTTGAGGAAGTTCACTGACTGACTCATCTGTAATTGCTGAGGTTGAAAATGTCATTTAAAGCTGACATACGAGTAGTACACTCAACATTGCAAAGATAAACACCAAGAAATGTAATTTTTTTAAATAAAATATGATAGTGGATAAAATTCAGAGTAGGGGAAGAAGAGGATAATTTATCATTGCTCATAACTAACAATAGCTAACCTAGTAGAGGATTATGAATATGAAGATTTAATTATAAAAGTAGCCACTAGAAAGCAAATATACACTTAATGCACACCTTCCTAAATATTAAAGGAACCATAAACACACAGGCACACACACACACACACTCATATACACAGCAAAGAAAACCAACCATATAGTAACATGCACACACAAATGTATTCCGAGAATAAAGACAAATACTTCTAAATCAATACATATTTTAAGCTATTTTTTAAAAGAATCTTCAAATAGCATCAAAAACAAAACTTTATACTGTATACAAGACACATTAAAAAGAAAGATTCAGAATGATTGAAAACAAGAGGAAAATCAAAAGTTTTACCTGGATAATGCCCCATCTCCACACACACACACGCAAAACAGAATAATAATAAAAAAGTAGAAGTTTGACTTCAATCAGACAAGTTGGATTCAGGCAAGGAAGTGTTATGTGAGACAGAGAATGACACTTTATAATACAGAAAGTAAAATTCACACTGAAGGTGTGAAAGTTCTGAATAGCTATGTGCTAAATGTATGTACTCAACAGCAGCAGCTTATGTAAACAGACATTACAGGAAACAGCACAACACACAGAAAGGAGACCAGAGATAGGTGAACGTTACTCATCTCTCTCAGTCTAAGTCTGATTATAGCAGACACTCTGCCTCAAAAGTAGCACATTCTTTTTAAAGGTTAATATTATATTCACGAAAAATGGCCATATAGTAAGCCATAAAGAAAACTTCAATAAAATTTAAAAATAAGGAATCATGGACAATATTCTATGATCACAAAGCTAGAAATGAACAGAAAAATTAGAAAAACAGAAGTCTCTCCATCTGGAAATTATATACAAAAAATTCTCTTACATATTCATGAACAAAAATTGAAAGCTTTTAAGAAAATAATGATAAAAGAAAACACTACTTATCAAAATTCTGTGACACAGCATTAGCTAATTAATTAAATAAGCACCAATTCAAAGGGGTAAAAACACACTATTAAGTAAAAAGTAGGAAAACAGAAGAAAAGAAAAACTCACTTTTAAGAAGAAATAAATGAGCTAAGAAAGGAAACATTAAAATCAATACATAATTCCAAAGGTTAGTGTGTTTTTTATTATAAAAATAAAACATCTAAAATATTGTTAAATTAGTCAAGAAAAGAGATATAAACTACTATGTATAAAATAGATTAACAATAAGGATATATTATACAGAACAGGGAAATACAGACATTATTTTATAATAACTTTAAATAGAGTATCATCTATAAATATATTGAATCACTATGCCATTCACCTGAAACTAATATAGTATTGTAAAACAAATATACTTCAATTTAAAAAAAGAAAGAAAAAGGATATAAAAACTAAAACTTAGGAATGAAAAAGAGTTAAAATACAGAAAAAGACAATGCTAATATAATCCTAAGAACTACTCTAATCTATTGTAATGTTTCTCCATCATTTTTTCATTCTTGTTCCCCCTAAGAGAAAAATCTAATTTAATTTCTCCCTAATAAGAGAAATTAAATTCTAAGGAATAAGATTTTAAGAAGGTGGAGATTTGGAGGGCCACAAACCATTGTAATATCAAGATATATTGTCCTCACTGAGAATTCATGCTCTAATGTAGGAAAATACATTTGAAAACCTGGGTAAAATGAATACTTTAAGTGGAAAATATAATTAACCAAAACCTTCCCTAAAGAACATGGAAAATCGAGAGAAGAAATTGTGAAAATTGTCAATTCTCTATCCCCCCTCCAATGAATTACGAAGCCAATATGATTTTCCCAAGAGAATTTTACTAAACCTGTGAAGTGTAGATAATTTTATGATATCTAAACTAGTAAAAAGAATGAATGTCTCCAATTAAATTTCATAAAGCAAGTGACATTGAAACCAAAATCTAACAAAATTTGCATGTAAAGGAAACCTAAAGATCAATTTTACTTATAAATCCAGAATACACAAATGTAAGATTAATTCAACATTACTAAAGTTATTCAAGTAAATAATCATATGAAAAGAGCTAAAAACAAAACAAAAAAATCGAAGGATATTAAAAAAGTGTCTGAAAAATTCAATACCCATCCTTGATTTTTTTTTTCAACTCTCAATTATCTAGGAATACACTGATACTTACTTAACAAGATAAAATATCTGTCTTAGCATGAAAGCCATGTTTAAGGATAGAAGCATTAAAGGCATTGCTATTAAAGTAAAAAAAGGACCATGATGCAACTATTACAACTGTTTTTTTTAACATTATTCTGAGGTTATAAGTCAGTGCAGAGAAGAGAAAGAAGTTGAAGACATAAACATTGGAATTAAGACTGTAAAACCATCACAATTTGTAGAAAATATGAGTGTCCTAGAAAACCCAAGCAAATGAGTCCAAAACTATTACAAATAATAAGTAGTATATCAATATGCAGAAAGTTTGTACATATACAAGTAACAACCAGTTAGACAATATAATGAATAAAATGTCTCATTTAGATTAGCAACAAAAAAAGCTGAAATACCTAAGAATACACTAAGCTGGAAACATATAAGACCTATATACAGAAAACTTTGGTAGACTACTGAAGGACACAAAAGAAAGGATGAACGTATGGAAAGCCATTCCATGGTTTTGGAGTAATTTTGAATCTACCTATTCAACATCCTAAAAATAATAATTCTAAATTAATTTATAAATTTAAAGTAATTTCTCCCAGTTTTTTTAGAACCAGAAAACTGATTCTAAATTTTATGTAGAAGAATAAACTAGTAAGAAAAGTTCTAGAAGAAAACATGGGCAAGACCCTTAAATCCAAAAGCCCTAAAGAGTATAATGAAGTTTGACTAAGAAAAAGAAAACTTTTGTATGGCAAAAAGAAAAAAGAAGAGGGGGAAGAAGACATTAAACAAACACTGTAAGCAAAGGCAAAGGACAAACTAGTACAAACAATTTGAAAGTTTGGTAGAGTCTCAGCCATCATCGGCAGTGGGAATATAAGTAGATTCAACTCTTATGGCAAGCAATTTAGCCACATAGATTAATATTAAAATTGCATGTGCACTCTGACCCACACATCTAATTTTTTTATATAGTTCAGTTACTAAATATCCTGGATATACTGACAGTTACTAAGGTTGACTCACATATAAAATAGTATATAGAGAAATTTGTTGCAGCATTGTTTGGTACAATAAAAGACTGGAAACAATTTAAATGTTTTTTCCCAGAGATACAGCCATACAATGGTATATTACTATGCAGATATAAAAAATAAGAGGAAGTGTACTGATACAGAAATTTCCCCAAGCTATGTTATTAAGTTAAAAAAGCAGTGGGTTACCTTTAGGTAACCAAGGAAAAAAGGAAGAATATTTATTTGTCTGTGCAATAGCCAAGACATGGAAGCAATCTAAATGTCCATTAACAGGTGATTGGATAAAGACGATGTGGGGGGGGGGTGTATATATACATATACACACACACAATGGAATATTATTCAGCTGTAATAAAAGAACAAAATAATGCTACTTGCAATAACATGGATGGACCTAGAGTTTATCATACTAAGTGAAGTAAGTCAGACAGAGAAAGACAAATATCATATGATATCACTTATATGTGGAATCTAAAAAAATTGGCACAAATAAAACTTATTTACAAAACAGAAACAGACTTACAGACATAGAAAACAAACTTATGGTTACCAGGGAGAAAGGGGTGGGGATAAATTAGGAGTTTGGGATTTGCAGATATTGACTACTATATATAAAATAGAAAAACGACAAGGTCTTACTCTTTAGCACAGGGAACTATATTCAATACCTTATAATAACCTAAAATGATAAAGAATATGAAAAAGAATATATATATATAACTGAATCACTATGCTGTACACCAGAAAGTAACACAGCATTGTAAATCTGTACTTCAACTATATTTTAACTTAAAAAAATCATAGCTTTGCTTATCATCATAAAAATTCAGAAAAAAAATTTAAAATAAATGTATATATGTATTTGGCTGAATTAAATATGCATTTTGAAAATCTCTGAAAGGATAATAAACAAAATTAGTTACTTCTGGGAAATGGTAACAAGATTTTCAGTGAATTTTTAATACTGTTTGATTTGACCATCATAATTATTAGCTATTTAAATATTAAATAAATTTAAAAATTAAATGTAACGTGAATTACATGGTTTTCTCCCTGCCATCCTCTCTTTAAAGTTGGGGGAAAAAAATGTGATGTGCCACAGAACAATAATAGTACCAAAGTACTTTCTTTCTATGAAAAGTTCAAACTAATTTCCAAACGCAAGGTATAATCATGTTAGCAGGCATGATTCACACGGTTATTTCAGGTACATCATTTTCCTTTTTTATTAATTAATCATATATTCAAGTATCAAAAGAAATGACAATGTCTAAAGGAGTGATATATTTACCCAAAGCCCTGTTTAAAAGCTTTTTTATATTTGACTTCAGCCTAAGGTCAGCTGAAGCATGAACTTCAAAAGCATGAAGTTAAACCTAGCCACTTCGTAAACTTGAAGCATCTACAGATTCAACTCTGCTGTTCTCAAACCTTGGCTCTTAAGGAGAAAATGAGAATCATCCTCTGATCATGCCAACCTTAGGAGGATGTCCAACTCATCTCACAGAGAGCTACGCAGCAAAAATTTAAAGTCATTGTGAATATTGGAAGAGCGGGGTCACGTTCTGAGAAACTGCAAACTTGCCCTGCTTTCGCCTCTGTGACCCGTTCCTTAGAGAGCAAGTATAAACAGACAGTGATCTATTTTAAAGTGAAAACACGGCTTCAAGGCAATTCAAATCTTCATGTTTCCTTCTACAACATATCTCGTAAATAAACCTCAGCTCTTCCTGGTATTCTAAGCCACTAATTTACAGTATGACACTTAACATTTCAAAGTCCACTCACTTCACCCACACGAAGACCCAGAACAATAGCAGTGTTACTACAGCTGACAGTCTTCTGTATACTGGGATATACAGTAGTCTCCTGGAAGAAGACATCGCCAGGATTTTGTAGAGACTTGAATATCTGTAATATGTAAGCCTTCACGATATGTATGGTAATACATACTACAGGGAACTGTTGGAAGATTAAGTGAGAAAAAACATGAAAAGTACTTGGCATGAATTTGAGTCATTCACTTCTTTCCAGACTAGTGAACAGAATCAATTTGCTTGGCCATAATTAAACCAACCCAATCCTCTCTCTTCTGCATAGCGATAAGTCATTATTTAAGAATTTGAAGAATTCTGAACATGATTTGTCAACTAGCGATCTGGCACTGAAAACTTGCAAATTCTTACCATTTTCATGAGAATTTACAGTAATGTGTGTTTGTCAAATGATTTGGTGTGGTTACTAAATTTTAGTCTGGACACAAGCACTGTTAATCCTACTAATGAAAAACAGTAGTGTGAAAAATATCAATCTGAGTGTACCATATTTAGCTCCAAAGAGCTTACTTACGTATTATCATATTAACTCTGTAGGCAGGAAAGGGCAGAAAACATCCTCATTTCTAATGGTAGCACTGAAAAGTAAACCTTAAAAAAAGAAAAAAGAAAAGCTTATTTAATGACCAATATTATAAAAGAAGGCTTTGTTCCGTGTTCATTCATTCAATCAACATTCATTAAACAGGTAATAAATATTGAATGCTCCCATGTGCCAGGAACAATGCTGAGTGAGTAAAGTTTGAACAGGATGAACTCCAAGTTTGCCAGTGACTATCCAGGGTCACATTTGGCTTCAGCCTAGACCAAAACATATCTGCCAAGGGACTTTGAGTCAAGCATCTGGCTTCTGCTAACTTTTCTCGAGGCAGCATGGCTATAATTTGGCTGTGTAGCATTTTATAGTTAAGGTCCAAGTTCAGCTGTGAATTAAGACATGGCAAAAACTAGCTCATCTTTCTGGTCACTGGGCCCTGGTTTTCTGGGTCTACATGGTGACTGTCTTTGTTGGCTTGGGGTTTCAACAGAATAGCATAGACTGGGTGACTTAAGTGCTGGGAATTAATTTCTCACTGTTCTGGAGATTGGAAGTCTAAGATCAAGGTGGCAGCAGGGTTGATGTCTGGTAAGAACTCTCTGCTTGGGTTGCAGATGGCCACCTCCTCTCGGTGTCCTCACGTGGCCTTTCCACCATGTGTGAGGGAACTGGGGGGAGAGAGAGAGAGAAAGACAGGGAGAGGGAGAGGGAAGCAAGCTCTCTGGTGTTTCTTCTTATAAGACCACTAGTCACATCATAAATTCCTCACCCTCATGACCTCATCTAAAGCTAAGTTCTCCCAAAGGCCTCATCTCAAATGCCATCATACTGGGGGGTATGGCTTTAATATATGAATTTGAGGGGACAAAATTCAGTCTATAGCAGTGACCTAGAACCAGAAGCAGTGGAGGAGTTTCCACAGCCAGAAAGGTTAGGCCCATGATACTCGAAAAACACACCCACGTGCCCGTTGTACTGAACACTGGCCTATAAATTTGGAATTCATCAATACATAGTTAGTATACAAAGCCATTAGCCATTCCACAGGTAAATTCTCCTGTGGAATGAGTGTAGAAAGAGAAGAGAAGGGAAGAGACGAAGTTTAAGGACTGTGCCCTAGAATACACTCAGTGCTTAAAATCAGTGTCCAGAGAGCCAGAGGGAGAATCAAGAGAGAAAGTGATAGTCCTACAACATGTGAATAAAGTGTTTGAAGGAGTCAGGAACTCACCACTCAGGCCAAATGCTGGTTTTCTTTTCATAATACAAGCACTGAGAGCTGAACAGAGTTTTTTTCAATATAAAGATCACTGATGACTGTGACATAAGTCAGAGTTGGGAAGAAAAACTAGAACAAACTGGATTCAAAGAAGAATGAAATGGCACAACTAAGAAGTGGTTACGATGATTTTAGGCATGTCTTCTGAAGACATTTCTGTAAACAAGAACAAAAGAATGAGGCAGGCAATTTTATTAGAGCATTTTTGTGTGCTCTTTGGGAATAATTCAGTAGCCTGGAAAATCTGATGAAGCAATAGAGGGCCACATGCAGGAGCAATATAATGAAGGAGGAAAGAGAGACAGATCCAGTCCTGAGAAGGGGAAAAAAAAGTATAAAAGTATAAGAAAATATGGCTGTTTGATTAAGACGACAAATCAGGGGTGGATGAAATGGGAGAATGTGGTCAAAAGGTACAAATTTCCAGGTATAAAAAGTCATCGGGATGTCATGTACTGCATGGTGACAATAGCTAATAATGGTGTATTGTGTATTTGAAAGTTGCCAAGGGAGTAAATCTTAACAGTTCTCATCACAAGAAAAAATATTTGTAACTATGTATGGTGATGGATGTTAACTAGACTTATTGTGGTGAGTATGTTGCAATATATATATAAATATTGAGTCTTTAAGTTGTACTCCTGAAACTAATATAATGTCTTATGTCAATTATATCTTAATTTTAAAAAGATTGAATCTTGGATCCTTGACAAATAGCACTTGGTTACCTATGTAGTAAAATTGACAACAAAATATTTTCAAATAGATAAATAAGCACATTATGGAAACTTGGCTCTTACATATGAGGACATTTTTTTCCCTTAACAACAAGAACAAAACAAGGATATGATAAAGTCGACCAAAGGCAGAGCTTATTCTGCTGAGAGATACAGAGGTTCTGCTATATGGGGACCTTACCTGAACAGTAAAACTCTAACACCAATTTATTAACTCAGAGAGAGAGCCAAATTCTAGTTTTGCATTTAGTAATGTTCCCCCCCCCAGGGAGAAAAGTAAACTTTATTTACAAGTAATAATATTTAGAAAAGATCTGTTCCTCACCCTTAAAAGCCTCCCCGTCCCTCCAAATTGTACCCCTGTGTATGTCTGGAGAAGGTGGGGGATGAGCTGCCTCTAAAGGCCGCCCTGCTGTCCTCCCAAGTCATGGGGCCCATCTGTCTTGGAAAAGAGCATCCTCTGGGCAATTGTGCCCTTGGAGTGGTGGGAGGATCTGGGAGTGAGTGCTGACCCACCAGGTCAGTGGCCAGTCCTGGACTTTAAGAGCAAGTTCCTCTGCTAGGCTCAGCCACCAGGAGCAGCAGTGACCAGGACTCATTCCTCCAATGGTCCCTTCTAGATCCAGAGGCTGAGATGACTGGCTAAGCCCAAGGACCCAGTCACTCAATGCCAGCCTCAAATCTGGTTGTGATGGAGAAGAGACTTGGCTCTAAGAAGACATCAGGAGGCAAGGTAGGGAGAAGACTGAGATTGTCCAGACTCCATGCCTCCTGGGACGACTCTGAGTACACATCTGTCCACCTGGGGAAGGTCCAGGAACCAGGGTGGGATATGGGCAGGTATCACTGCCTCTAGGCATCACTGTTGGCCTGAGTGTTGAGAGAACGCACTGAAAGAGGGAGTAAGATATGTGCATGTATTGAGTAATAAAATTTTCATAAACTCTCTTTTTTCCTTAACTTTGTGAATATACCCATGAAAATTATATAAAATTTGCCAAATTTAACACATTTCATAGGTCCTTTACAGACTTAAGTACATATTATAAACCAAAGCAAATGAATTCAGCCCTTTCAAACCTACATTTTTCTACTCTCCCAGGTTTTGTCTTTTACTGTGTTTTTTCATATTCTGGAACAGGCTGAGCCTTTACTTTGGGAGAAAAATACTCTCCTTTTTCCTTGAAAAACAAGATCATATGCCCAGCTGTATTTCTCCAAAGACAGTCTGAACCACTCATATTAATTATAACTTTTAATTAAAGTAACAACTTCTGTTTCACAGAGAAGACCAAAAGGTAGGTCATTCGTAACAGTTTATCATTCAGAAATCTTTTAGCCAGCCAGCAAATCTCATGAATACACGTAATTCAATAAATTACAGACACATCTCTTTTTTCATCGATTTCATGTTTTCTTAAAGAAATAAAAATGAACACATTCATTAATAAAATCCCAAAACATATATTCACTCTGTAGAGTATCTGAAAACAAGAAGCAAAAGTTCATAAAATTAGTATATCAAGGGAACTATGTTCAATAACTTATAATAACCTATAATGAAAAAGAATATGAAAAAGAATAATATATGCATAACTGAATGACTTTGCTGTACACCAGAAACTGATACAATGCTGTAAATCAACTATACTTCAGTTAAAAAAAAATTTTTTAAATAAAACTCTCGGGATAGGAAAAAAAGTTTATAAACTCACAATTATGCTTACTAATCAATGTTTCAGTATTCTACCTTAATTATAAATTATCCAGCTATTTAAAGATTAACAAAAATAACTCAACTTGACATTAATACAAGTATTTAAGTTACCTAAGGATCTTGGAGAGTAAGCTGACGCACTACAAAACAGGGTTATTATTATAAAAATGTGTGTTAGAATTATAATTCAATTCGGTTGAACACAAATTTGCCTTATTCATAATCTTAAACAGTATGCAGGAATAATGTTAACTTATTTGATCAGGAAACTCCTTATTTTTTTAAATATGCTTACTCCATACTTCATAATGACAAGACAAAAAGCTATTATTGTTTTTTAAAATCAAAATCACTAAATCAGTCTAATTCGTCCAAATACTCATCATAATTATGTAGACTTAAGTTCTCATACAAACATTGCTCTAAGCCAGCAGCTTGTGTAAGAAGGAATTTTTTTTCCTTAAGGGTTTAGCACATTTAGAATCGTTAGAAATTAAGTTTCTTTTTATTTGTGAATTTGGTATTTTATTTCATATAAGTGCTTATCTCATCAACTGAATCAGAACAAAGTTCCTATATTTTTACTTTTTTCTTTCTGAGGGGTAGATAACTAAGTTTTTATTTATTTACTTTTTATGGAGGTACTGGGGATTGTACCCAGAACCTTGTGCATGCCAAGCATGTGCTCTACCACTGAGCTATACACTTCCCCCAAAAAGTTCGTGTATTTTAAGAGACAATTACTTAATCTATTAATACTTTCTACAGTTTAGGAAAGTACTTTTCTGATCGCAGGCATACAGAAGTAGAGAGTTTTTAGCTTGTTTTACAGCTCAGTCACAGGTCAGATGTAAATCTAAAAGTACAAAATCTCCATGGTCTAGATCTCAACTATTTTTCTTCCTAATGGGCATGAAAATTTTAATTGATTTGAGCTCACCGGTCGACAGAAAAGACAAGCCGGATTTTGTTCTCTCTCACCCAGAAGAGAACAGATCTGCATCATCTTTTTGCTGCAATCACCACGTGGTCAAATCATAAAGCCAAATGTGCAATTTTAACTGCCGTACTCAAGGACTGACATTAGCCAGGAGAGAACAAAGTGGGGCTGTGAGGCTAGGGCAGCAGCAGGGACAAAACTAGAGGGGGAGAAAGAGAGAGTCAGCAAAGTCACTTGGAATGCACCCTGGGAGCCGAGGAAAGAAATGCGCGGGCTTGGTAGCCCGTGAACTACACGCCTCCGTCAGCACAATGTACTTGTTTTTGTCAGGCGAGATTTGTTGGACACCTTGGTGGACGCACTTCTAAATTGTTAAAGCCTAATTCTCAAAATATTAAAAGTCATGATTTCATACAAACACAAAACAAACACATGTCAAATGTTTTATTTAATTACTTAATGAGAAGGATATTAAGGATGTTAAAACTGGTCTCAAGAATATTTTAACAGCAAGGCGTATATAGGGAATTTAATCAAGCATGTTAGGCTAAGAGAGCTGGCCTAGATACAAGAGTGGTTCACGTCTGCCAGGGCAAGTCGTAAGTTCTGCCGCATCTCTTCCACTCAACGGAAGTTCTTTGCCTCTATACCATACAAAAATCGATAACCTAACTTCTTTTCCCGCTGAGTTATAAAATACCCTCGTCCAGCCAGTAGCACCCTGAAGGAATGCTCAGTAATCTCTTTTGCCTATTTCTATGTTTTAGAAAATTTTTCTGATTACCCATTTTCTGTTGTATTACTTACCCCTATTTATTTTACATAAAATTAATAAGCATACAAGTCTTTGCTTTCTTTTTCTTTTTTTTTTTTTTTTTTTGAATGAGTACTTGTCTTTTCTTGCTCTAGACTCAGCCTTTGACTTTCTATGATTTTCCATCTTGGCTCTCTCTCTCGCCAAGAACTGGATTTCCATCCCCAAATCCCTGGTCCATACTTTCACTTAAGGTCAGAGGTTTTGGCCAGGCAATGGATGAAATCTTTGGGACCCATTCTCTTCTTCTGGTCTAATTAAGGGACAATAATGGCAGTGAATGGAGACTGCTCCTTAGGTACAGAGCTAAGAGTGGGGCTGGTGTGATGTCCAATACGTGTAGTAATAATAATACATCAAGAAGAGAATCAATCACCTGTGGGAGGACGACCTCAGACAGGGCAGGGTTTTTCAGATATTTATAACTCAGAAACCTGAAACTCCATGAGCAAAGTCAGGGCTATCTAGCATTGGATACTAGTTCTTTCTGTTCCCTCTTCCCTCTTCACATATATCCAGAGCCTGCCTCTAACTTTTCCTGGCCCAGACTCAATTCAAGGTCTCTCTTCTGGGAAACACCAAAGGTGTCTCTAAGGTTCTTACACTTACTTTTTCTTCCACCCAGTTAATGTTTAAGGAACAGTGAGTGAGTTCAATTCTCCAGGCGTAGGTGTTCAGAGCTTAATGACGAACACTTAACCGATAGGCACTCAGACATCTCTTGGTTATTCTGCAAAATAATGATATCTTGGAGGAATGGATTGGAAAAACTCTGTAAGATTAAAATCTTAATATAGTAAACCATTGGGAGCATGCATGTACAGAGGTAAAACATTTTTAAATTCCTTGTAACTATTGTCAGTAACCGTTTAGAGATTATTAACATGAAAGGAATATTAAAAAGGTAACTTGCCTCTCATATTTTATTGTCCTAGTTTATAGGTTGTGTTTGCTAAGCCTGGGTGACTTGAGACTTTTGTTCCCAGTTGAGAAGTTTCTTTGCTCTCTTGATGATTGTGCAGCCAAAAAGGCTTAGAAGGGAAGGATCTTACCAGCGTTTCCATCCATTGGTTCCAAGGACAGAAGTGACTTCAGAAATGGTCTTCAGGGGTAGGCTAAGAGCATGGTAGGGAAGAGGAAAAGAAAAGACGGGGGTGTTTTCAAATGCTTCCTTAGGTGATTCTGATGTTCTTATACGGTTTCCTGTTGAGAACAGCCACTTGTGTTTGAAATGATGGCTATGAAACAGGTAAACTAGATGTGATACTAAAAGGAATAGATCTTTTAAAACTAATTTAAAAAACAACAACTCTGGAAACTTAGATAGCCAATAGGACAAGAAAGGAAAGTTAAAATGATGACTAGTGGGTTTAGAATCAAGGCTTATAGTCTCACCTCTGCTCTAAAGAGAAGATGTCAGTACGTCTGGGATTTATCCTTTATGCTGTATCAGGTTTCTCAGTAAAAAAAAAAAAAAAAATCAAGATAATTATATGATTCCCTTTGGGATCTGTTTGTAAGAATTCTTATTTTCAAAACAAAAGAAAAGGTCAATGTTTCTGATTCCCTTGGAGTCAGAGCTTATAAAGAAGTAAACTGCTCATTAATGCTTTCATAACAGACCAGTTCACACAGTCAGATCCCACTTCTCTGATAATTCGCTTCTGCTAAGACACCCTTTAATTTTTCATCGGCTATTTATTGAGCACTCTTGGTATTTTAAAGCAATTAATTCCTGATGGATGCTTAGGTGATTTATATGTATACTATCTAACCTTTTTCAGAATTTCTGAACAGTAATATATTAATGTTTCCATTTTTTAAAGGAGTGAGCTGTTACAGCATGATGGCAAAATAATTTTGAGTGTGTAGTACTGAAGACTATTGTATGCAGGAAAAAAGGTGACTGAAAAATTAGTAAGACAGAAAGCCACACAGAATTTGGTTCACACCATGTGTAGCACACCAGCCGATCACAGACTCTGAGTATAAATAATAAACCAATAAAAAAGGTGAATCACTTCTTTAATCCATAGGGCTTTCTTCCTATTTTCTGAGATTTATAGTGTGTTTTCCTCAACAATAATAAATCCTTTTCCATGGGATGACTTGATTCTGGCAATCAGAGTTAGTTTCTCACACAAGAGAAAAAGAAAAGCAGCTTAATACCCAGGTCGTGGTATTCGAGAGACAGCGTGTGCAGTGAAGAGAATTTGGGGGTAGAAATGGGAACTGTTCCCACTGCATCTCTTTGGAGCGAATACATAATTTCTCTTTAACTTAATTTCCTCTTCTATGGAGAAATACTTTCCTGCCTACTTCACATCATTTTTCACAGCACAAGACAGAAAACCCATGTGAGAACACAAGTAAACGGCAAAGCACCAAGTTTTAATTTGCCACATAAATATAAAGAATCGCAAATATGAGGGCACCCAAAGATCCCTTGATCAAAACATATCTCTCAAAGGGGCCAATTTTAACTTTTCAGTGTTATTATCTTTCCTGAATTGCTTTGAAAACTTTGAAAAAGTAACCGATTAGCTTCCTAAATTATCAGTAGTTCTTTTAGTACATTAGTAAGTGCATCTGTTGGTTGGAAACTACACTCAACTAAAGACTCGTGTTGCTGTCTTTGTGGCAGTCTCTGTTTTAAGGTGTTAGATCACATCCAAGTTAAGTGTCTCTCTGGCCAGCCCACATGCACAGACCCAGAAACTGAAGAGCAGCGAGGTCGTGCTCTGGGTATGTTACACGTGCTGATGTGTTCCCAATTGGACAATGAAATAAAATCAGCATTTTCTTGCCAAGGCTTAACTTCCCCCTTTTTTTTTTTAAATGACCACAGTGATTCACTCAGGTGACTCACTATACATGTGCTGTACAGTTTGACCTGTGTTCAAGTCCCAGCTTCATCAACTGTGTAACCGTGTATCCCTTTGTCTGTAAAATGAGGGGAGTAGTCAAGTCTACCTTCAAAAGACCTTACTGAAGGGAGAGGGCAAGCAGAATTAGCGTAAGGATTTTATAGATCAGGTTCAGGGGTAAAACACATCACTTCCACCTCTAATTCTCCCACTACCTCCCGGACCAAGCCACCATCACTTTGCACTTCAATTATTGCAGTAGCCTCCTACATGGTCTCCTTTCTTTCAGCCTTGCCTCTCTACATTCTTTTCTCCATAGAAGTATCAGATGAATCTTATAAAATATGATGGATAACATAGCAGCAGATAATGCCTTGCTGCCAGTTATTTCTTTAAGAACCTAGTCCTTGAAGCCTTTGTAAACTTTAATGGTTGCTCTGGGCTGCCACATCTAGCCAGTGGCTTGGGGAAGAGAGAGCACTTGGAGGATACATGGAAGGTTTTTATGGCTTAGGTGTGGAAGGAGCACACAGTGCTTCTACCCACATTCCAGTGGCAAGACTCAGTCACATGACCCCTCCTGGTTGGTGAAGAGGGAGAGTTGGAAGATGGGCTCCCTGAGAAGCCACTTCTCGACACTCAATAACATCTCTACATTCTGGAAGGGAGCTGAGTCTTTGGTAGACAGCTAGCTGACTTTGCCATATCCCACTAAGAAGCATCAAGCAGAGAATCAGATACGTTTCTGAATAAAATTCAAAATCTACAAACATTTTTGAGCTCTATATCCAATGGCCAAATTATCCGCTAGAAATATGGCATCAAGTTACAATCTCACTGGCAGTGTATAACAATGCCCCTTTTAATGATCTTAGCTAACACTGGAAGTGATCAGTTTTAAAATTAGCCTTGCAAATTTTGAACCCCAAATCTAATTTCATTTATTAAATTAAAATCTATTGAGTGCTTACTTTCTGTCAGGCATTAGGTTAGACTCTGGATTTGCCCCTGATTTCATAGAGGTTATAATCTCCCCAGAAACTTCAGTTAATTAACTGTCATTGTGTCAACTGTGAGGAAAGAGAAGTTCCGGTGCTGAAAAGATGTAGCGCAGGGAGGATGGAACCAGTCCTGGAAGTCAAATAAACTCTTAACAAGGTGACGCTTGGTAATTAGTGTAAGTTGGTGAAACATTTTAAAAACTGTTTTTGTCACTTTTATTTATTTATAAGTTCTATGATCGTGTGTTTTGCACACTTTTAATTGAAATTGAATCTGCTTTTAAACATACAATGTGTAATTTTAGATGGCTTTTCTCACGGCGTATCTTGGAACAGAGCCCTTGTGAAATGTTGTCTTGGCAATGGCTGCTCTTTACTCAACATTGTACCTGTTTTTCCTCTCCCCACACCATATTCTGGTAACAGACCCTATCTTCCTGGCCTTGGGGGTAGGCATATGACCACGAGTCGGCTAATAGTGTACCCAGCCATCTGGTTCAACTTTGGCCAAGTAGGATCCTTCTACTGAAGCTGGTTGGAGAAAGTTTGCTTTCTTCTCCAGAAACAAATTGGTAAGAATCTAAGTTCAGAACTCCCTGTGGCTATAATTATATGCTTGTGGGACGAGGTAGCCTTGGAGAATGAAGTTCATATCTAAAGAGAAATGGGAGATACTGGGTGGAAATGGAGAAAGGGAGAGAAAGCGTGAAAGCAAGGAAGAGAGAGGGAAAAGACAGGGCATACAGCATGCAGCTCTGCATGCAGCTACCCCTGAGGCCAGCCCAGAGCTCTGCCCTGCCTGGCCCTTCTGTTGCTCAGGTGAGCCAAGAGAGTCCTAACTAATCAGTCTTACCCGACTAATCAGTCTTAGCAATCAGCAATTAGCATTCACCTTATTGAATATATTAACATTTTCTTATTTAATTTAGTACCTGACACATAGTAGGAACTTGATGATTGATTCACGATTGAATTGAATATGAATTAATTGATTGAATGAATGATTCGAGAACAAAGATTTTCAAATAAGCATACAGAAAACACAGGGTTTTGTTGTTGATAACGTTTAGCTTTGTTGCTTTGTTCCCAGCATTGCAGGGATCCTAAACTGGTGCTGTCTGGAGAGCTTCAGGAAAGCAAGACAAGAATTGGTTCGGAAATACCACGTTCGGTCATCAAGGCTGTATGCTTTAATTGGATTTTCAGGGATGAAATATATTCCCATTTACTTTTATTTAATAAATGTCCTATCATAATGTTTCTTCTGGAAGCCTTCTTCCTGGTGGGTTTTTTAATTTTGCCATGCCATGTACTGATGTATTAGTCAACTCCATTTCCCTTCTTCCTGTTGGGTGACCCAGCTACTAAGGGGCACAGTTTAGGAAGGAAAAGAAGGAGCAGAAAGACCCATCATTTCCCCCATGCCTGGGGGTGTTCTTTTGCTGCTCTCTGTGGTCAGATAGCATTGTAAGTGGAGATCACATCATATAAACGTAGAGGAGGAGGAGGAAGACAAATAACTGTGTGTCCTCTGTTACATGCAAGCTGGGCTCTAAGGAGTAAGGGGAGAGCCCGACAGAAATAAAATGTTTCTTTATTTGCCACTTTTAAATAAAGAAGGAGTCATCTTTCACCTGTATTTCTTGCTAGTGTTCAGCCCCCAAAATTCTATTAGTGTTTTTTTTGATATAAAACACTGTCAAATAGACAAGAAGATATACCTTTTAGCATTACAATAGAAAGATACATTTGGCTTTACTGTAATTTTTTTTAAATAATGAAATAAAGGGGGGGGGGAACCATGCTATTACGTCTAAGTCCTGTTGTCTATAATTTCACCACAAAACTGATAACTATGAACTACAAACTTTGCATAAGCAGTTTTCCTTTGAGAAGCACTTTCCGAACCATCCGTTTATTCTATCTCAACCTGTAGTACAATGGGAAAGTCACAATGTCTCGAATCAGAAAGTTTACTATGCATTTGGACAGGTCACTCAATCTCTCCTCAATCATGTTTCCTCTTCCATAAACTGATGATAGTAATACGTACCCATTTGACAGGTAAGGAAGATGGGGGACAAGAAGAGTACGCGACTTGCCCACAGTAATATCAGAAGGCTGGCAGAGGCAGACATTGGAACTCAGCTCTTTTGTTTATTTTTTAGGATTCCTTGAAGGATGTTGTAAATAATAGCTACTGTTTTACACATAGGTCCATAAACAGTTTTGGGGAAATTGTATATTCTATAGGAATTTTTTTTTAAGAATAAGGATATTCATTTTGTAACACATGATACAGGCTCATTATAAATAATGCAGGCAATTTTTCAAAATATCTGGGCCACATTTGTCTACCCATCAAGATGAATGTGATAGCCAGTACTTGGTGTGTATATGTATAGGGAGGAACAGAACAAAGAACAAAACTTTTGCTTTTGTCTGTCAGCATCTCAGTCAAAGATTCAAAGCTAAAAACAATATGTGATACGTACTCCTATGTCCTCTAGAAGCAAGGAAACTCCTAAGGGTCTCTGGCTTCAACTTCTTACAGTCAGGGTCATTCATTCTAAATCAATTTTCCTATCAATCTTCCGATTTGGTTCTTTCATTTCAAAAAAAATTGTTTTCCATTAACCCTTGAAAATCTTTTCTTCTTTGTTGGACTCTACTTCAAAAACAGCAAGTATAATTAAGCTTTCTCATCTTTTTCCTTTACCTCTAATTATCTCTAAATTGCTTTATACTCTTCATCTTTCTTCATTTAACGTGATCATTTCAACCCTTTCCTCCACATCAGTAATTTGAATGGGTCATATATATTCTGTTCTTGGTGTTTTCCATTTATTTACTCAATTTATAATGGTGTTATTTCAGTAGCACATTTCACTTTCTCATCTCTGCAATTTCCTGTGTCATCTTATTCTGTTGATTTATCAGAACTCTCATTCTACAAAATGTGTCCTTTAATTAATCCTTTTATAGCAAAAAAATAATCAAAGGCGATTGCCTTCTGACCCTTGAGTTATGTTTTCCAGTCTCAGTTGTCCATTTTTCTGTTTCATATTGTATTTCCCCCAACTTTTAAATTATAGATTGTTTACATAGTTGCCATGCAATTTCTTCATATCTATCCAATGTTAATGTTGGCTGCTCTAAATATATATTTTATTTCCTCTGACATACTATTGATGAATTCTCTAAAATTCTCTTCCCACCTTGTCTGGGCTGTAGTTTGAGAACAGGGGTGGGTTTGGTGAGATATCCACTTAGGTTTAGTGCTGTTTTTCTAAGATGGTCTTAGCTATGCCCTCTCTTTCGGCATTCTGTTAACTATTTCTTTTCATTATCTACTTGACCTCGAGGGTTTAGAATCTATTCACTGGGGGTATCATCTTCAGGCCGCTTAGTGTCACCACCATTTAACATGGAGCAAAAGGAAGGCATCGCCAGACTCAGCCTGCGCTAGTTGTGAACTTTGCCCACTTCCCCCTTCTCCCGAAAGCTACTTCTATTTCATCCAAAACAAGAGAGGAAAAATAAAAGGTCAGAATTTGATTGACCCATTTTCTTTCACCAGAAGTGATTTTGTGGGGTTGGGGCCAGATCAGGAGCCAACAAACAAGGCTCAGGTCTTCTTTTCTTCCATAGCTACATACATTTTTAAATTTCATGTCATAAACACTGCCCCTATTTCCCTGTTAGATTTCATACGATTTTTTTTTTGCTAGTTTTTGTTTGTCTTATAGATTTTTTCTTCTGATTCAATTAAGTACTAAGAGGGAAATGATGTGATTCACTCTCACACCATCATTTTTTACCCAGGTGTTATTAATGGAAAATAAAATTATCCTACATTTATCATATTTTTATATTTCATTCATTCAGCATGCTATATCTATTTATGAAACACCTACTTTGTGCCAAGCAATGCAGCTATACTCCCACGGGCCAGAGGAGAAAAAGATTTCCATGACGCAAAAATTGTCTGATCCTGTTCTCCAACCTCTCCAAGCTACTTCAGTCAGTACTTTTGGTTTTATCACTTTGGCAACTTACAAAAACTTTTCAAGCTCCCTAGTTAATTATGCATGCCCTTAATCTTGTCTACATCACCTGCCAAGACTGCTAACTCTCTGTCTTTATCTCCTCCAAAAGCTTTAACAGAAGCAAAATGATCTCTGTACCAGGAAGGAAGGTTTTTAGTACTCAAAAAACTGTAGGTCTGAGACCACAAATAACAATAAAAGTAATTGGTGGAGGCTTCAGAGATACAGATTGTTATCCACCCATGTGTGGATTCTCTGGAAACAAGAGAAACAAAGGAATTCTACTTGATTAACTAAGTAGTTATCTGTGAATTGTATTTATCTCCAAGATCTTTAGATTTCAGAGGAGTTCCTTCAGCCTTTGCAAACATCCAGGCATAGGAGCCAGGAGTGGCTGAGAATACAGACCATCCTCTAAAGCCTAGTTTACCCTGAGTATTTAGGGATAGTGTGACCATTAGGTCTTATTCTTGTTTGTGCAAAGGGGGTTGTCAACACTGAGTGTGACTGGCAGTCTCTTTAGTTCTTATTGAGCAGGTCTGGGGAAGTAGATAGCACTTTCCAGACTGAGTGCTACCATACATGTAACAGAGTACCTGCCGGATGTGCAAACCTGAATATCTTGGTGGAGCAGGTGAACACGTGGTATTTGTTCTCTAATCAGAAATACAAATTTCTGCATAATAACACCCCTCTATTAAAGTAATTTTTTTCAGTAAATATAATCTCTTATATTTTGTTATACAGTGAGATCTAATCACATGTTGCAGTGAGCCCAACATTTCTCTTCAGAAGATTGCTTTATACAAGTGTGTTAAACTTTAGATTGCTTTACATGTGTATGGTAAAGTTCAAATGTACATTAAATTACTTGCTTTGTTACTTTTTTTTGGTGTCCTACATTTATGGAATTATTCCAACTAAGCAAGTGTGGAAATCAACGTAATTGTATAACTTATAATGAGGTATAGCAGAAGCTCTCCTTGATGCTGCAATCTAGAAAAAAAAATAGTATTGGTCTATCTCAAAGAATGTGACATGACTTTTTATTTTCAAAATGTAAGTCAGTCAAATATAATGACTTTTTTAGATACATGATTTAAAAAACCAAGAGGAAAAGTGAGGTTTCCAAGATATATTGTGTAAGAGATCTAGGGTTTCTCAGACTCCATGATTTGAAATTTATTTCAAGATTCAAAAATCTTAGTATAGGTTTGAAATGTAAACACTCTGGGCAGATAATCCATTAAATTACTAAAACTTCTATGTGGATAATTACGGTAATTACGTATTATTCTTAACGCCCAGCATCTATGCTTTCTTCTCCTGGTAAAGAATCTTGATTTTTCCAAAGAAAAACTAGTCTCTCCCTTGCTTTCCACCCAAGTTCATGGGTGGAACATGTGGTTCAATCCTGGTTTAAATACATCCTAAAAACAATCAGTATAACTTATCAACTGGATACATTCAGTGCTTAGCTCTTAAAAGGCAAAGAGATATTCCCAACTGGGACATTTATACCAGCTATCTGATCCTTCTTCTACAAAGTCTGGAGCTAGAGCCAGCACAGCCAGGGCTGTTAGAGGAAATTTCTTTTATAGAAATCCATGGGAGCTTTAAAGTAGAGGAAAATTTTGAATGGAAAGTTGAGAATGGAACTGAGATATCAAGTCAATCTACAGCATCTAAACAGATTACAAAACATGGAATCACAACCAGAAGATAGCAGTTGGAATATATATGTGGCAATCAAAGAGCCAAAAAATAATAGATTGAGCTTGTCCCAGAAAAGGGGCTGTTTTCTAAGACTAGCTTTTTCCATCCTTTTGCAGCGTTATGCTTAGACAAGTCAGCTGCATTTAAATGCAGACAACAGATATCCACTTGTTATATGCTTGTTATAATACTGAGATCATAAACTATCTAAAGGGCTGCCATGTGCATGCACAGATTATTGTATATCTGATCTTAATGCTGTCAGGTACCGTAAACCTAAACCTAAAATACAACATAAGAGAAATCACAGGAGATGATGGTCGGAGATGATGGTCTGAGGACTGGAAGTTTCCTTGAAAGCACCTGTACAGTGATACTCTCAGAAAGCATTCCAGAGGAACACAGCAGTGGTTTATGGTTTAGTAACACAGACATTCTGGGAAAATTGGGGGAGGAACTAAGATGCAGTCCATTGCAATGTTGAGCCCCTGCACACGCAAATACTCCACCATACTCCACCTTTAAACTCACCCAGGAGCAAAACAAAGAATGGGAAACTTCTCTTACCAGACAGTAAGCACAAGGCAATAGCCTCAGAATCACAGCACCCCCGAATCCCTCATTATTAAATTGTGTTTTTAATGACCAGAGGCACAGAGGATGTCAGCCGTTTAAGAGCCCTCCTTCTCTTCAGAGCCCAGCTGCCAGGGATTGTCATTCCCAGCAGCACTTGAAAAGGTATCCCAGCAACGGCACCTTCCCCTGACTAATTATAGGCCAGCGGGGCTTCTCAGCCCTTTTTCTTACCTGTCACTTTACTCCTTAGCTCTCTTTAGACACTCCTCCAACTGTGCCCCGTATCTCTCTAAATCTTGAATTCTCTGCGTCCTCTTCAGAGGGCCTTCTCATAACCACTTTTGTCAGGAGCCACACTTTCTGTGCCCTTTTGCTGTGCCATTCTTGTGCAAGGTGTCCCCTCTCTGATCTCTCTTTGGGACTAGTCCATCTCTTCTGTCATTCTTTCTAACTCCTCCTCTTTCCGCCTAGCGTCTGGGTGTTCCTTCAGTTCCTCAGTGTATCTCCTAATCTCAACAAGAGTAACTTTTCTCATCATTTTCCCTCCAGAAAGTAGCCAAGGGTTTGGCTCCACAGAAGTTGCAGCAGATACTGCTCCTTGCTTGCAGGATCTCCATTCCTCTCACTTTCTTTATTTCTCAGAACAACTATGATTTTGCTCAGGTAACCACCATTACTCCACAAAGCTGCGTGCTTCAGGAGAAATGAACTCCACTGGAGTCAGCTCAGGTGGGTGGATCCTGACTAGTGTAAGCCAGCTGCCATCATTTCATTCCTCTTTCCAAGTGTAGCCTTAGAAAAGGAAATCTGTTCTGGCAAGAGAGACAGGAGAGGAAGTCTGCTGGAAGACTTGTGCGAAAAGAATTTCCATCTTCTTAAGAAGACCCCGGATGAAAGCCAGCCCTTTCTTCTCAATGCCATCATCATGCATTAATAATAATGTATTACATTTGTTGAGAGCATATTTCACTGCAGGCTCACTGATTTATAAATAATCTTTCATCCTCCACAGTTCTGCAAGGTATGTATTATAATCCCCTGCGATTTAGAAGATATAAATTCATACAAATAACGAAGCCAGGACATTAAGCCAGTTCCTTCTGACTCATGGTACCTTCCTTTATTTTAATTAGAATTTTTTCTTCCTTACATTTAAAACCTTTTATATAAGGACATAGCTATCAATGAACTGGTATTCTATGGAAAGAAGGCTTTTCATAAATAGAATAATAAATTAAAGTTATTAATTCGCTACATCTGTTGTTCAGTTATATTTGAATAATATTCTTCTAATTACCTTCTTAATTCGTAATATAGAAAACTTGGAAAAGCAAAGGCAAAAAAAAGGAAAAATAGCTCTTGTAATCCAAATGTAACTACTGTTAATATTTTGCTATGGTCTACCAGTATTTTTTAATTCAAGCTTAGAAAATTTATAAATACTTTGCAAAGTCGATACCATTTTGCATACACTGTTCTGTAGCTCATTTTTTTCTCATTTTTTAAATTGAATAACATATAGTGAACAATTTCCCATGCCAAAAATATTCTTCCACAACATGATTTTTAAAGCCTTGTATGATATACAAATATATTTTTCTTAATTATCCTGTGTCATTGGAATTTGTTTTTTCCAATTTTGTAACCGTAGAAACAGCCCAAACTGGTCCTGTCCTGTTTCTAACAAGATACTGAGTTGTTTTTCAGAGATAAACAAACCCGCCAAGTCCTGTAGCAGTAGCAAGCGCAGAGAAGAAAATTTTGACCCCGAATAACTGAGAACCAAAGTTTTCTCCCCACCTCCCACCCCCACCTTGTAATTAAAGGACCAGGACATGACAGAACCCAAAGGTAGGAAACTTTTCAGAAGCCAAGGGTCCATTGTCTAGGAGGATCAGGTGCTGAAGCCCCTTCACCATACCTTATCGTAAATGACCAGGTTCCAGAGCCCTCCAACTGAAGCCTGTCTGCCAGCATGTCTGCAACCCTCCTCCCTCAACTCATAAAAGTTTGACTGAACCCCAGATGGGAAGACAATTTGAGGCCAGCCTCCTGTCTCCTTGCTGGTCGACCTTGCAATAAAGCTCCTTCCTTTCTCGAAATCCAGTACTTCTCTGCATGTCCAGCAGCAAGCCCTTTGCTCGGTAATAATTTTTGCTATTATAAATAGCACTATGCTAGCCGTTTGTATACGCGTATTTTGTCCATTCCTCGAACTGTGTTCCTTGACAGAGAAGTGCTGCAGCAAAACATTAAGGCTTTGTAACACATGGTGAAATTGCCCTCCAGAAAGATCGTTATCTTAAGCTGGCCGTAGTGGTGTCTGTGAGTACTCCGCTGCCTTCCCCCTTGCTGTTGGGATTTTTGAGAGATGCAAGATTCAGATAAAGACAAAAGAGCGTCCGTTTTATTACTGATAAAAATTGAATTGGAAGACAATACTTTAGGTTTGCAATCAAATTGGCTTTTTAACGTGTGACCTCTATACTAGTCAGATTTACAGACCCCATCTCTAGCCCAAGTGCGCTTCCACAGGCTGCCCCCTGGGGTCCTGGCCATCAGGCTGAACGTGTAGAGGATTATAGTTTTGAAAGTTTTCCGCCTGCTCAGAATTAGAACTGAGAACGAGTTTAGATACACATGCTTGGTTTCTTCTCCAAAGCATACCAACTCTCTCCTTCTCCCTTGGGAAGCAGTAGAGGGAGAAAGAGAGAGAGAGAGCTGGAAAGAGAGAAGCCAGAAGTGTTAGTCGAGCTGAAATCCCCTTGTGTAAACATGAGTCAAAACAGTTGGAGGTTCTACCCTATTGTTTGCTAATGCTGTGCACTGAAATATTTAGCTTTAAAAAATAATTTTCTGCCTTGATTGGGAAAAATAAATCGTCTCAATTTTTTTAACTTTGTTTCTTTTCCCAGTTTTACTGAGATATAATTGACATGCAGCACTGTACAAGTTTAAAGTGTTCAACATAATAATTTGATGTCATTGACATCATGAAATTATTACATTAAGTTTAGTGAACATCCATCATTCCATATAAATACTACATTAATGAAATAGAAAAAAAATTTTTGTCCTTGTGGTGAGAACTCTTAGGAAAGAGGGTCATTTTAATGCACTACTTTGGTTACTAGAAGGCTGAAATTCTTCTGTGAATTTCATCTCATGACTTGTGACTATATTGAAGAGTCATCTTTTGACGTTGATTTGTAACACATGATATGGAAGGAAAATAATAATTTGCTATATCTCTTACCCAAAATTTTAGTTTTCCATTTACCTCTTATTTTTTATAAAAAATTACTTTTATTCCTTTGAAAATATATATACCATTTTTAAAATCAGAAAATAACTAAAAGTAGAGGAAAAAAGTGAGAAATCTCAAGTAATTTCCCAACTTGGAGAGAACAACCAATAAGGTTTTCTTGTATATCTTCCCCAGTCTTAATAGACGAATACATAGACAGATGACTGGTTAGAAATGTGTATATACGAACAAGCACACACATATCATTTTATAACAATTGGGTCCCATCTGCTGTTTTGTAGCCTGCAACACTTGCAGTTACTGTCCTCACAAATCTATCTTGCTATGTGTGTCAGTTTTTCCTTTGAACATGCTTACAGAATGTTTATGTTTTTGATGTAAAAACGTGAACTCATATTTATTACAACTGAACAGTGTATACTGTTAACCGTATAATGTAACTTCAATAAGGTGGTGAAGATGAGAGAGATTCTCTACAGAAAGTTAAATTTATACAAGCATAGGCAGCAACTATGCTGCTCCCTCTGTCTGGTGGGTGACAAGTTTATTTTGGTATCTATTGTAACATTCACAATAATTTCAGGACATTAAAAATGTGAGAAGATAATCTGTTTCTTGGAAACGAGAAACTTTGGATATTAAAGCTGTTCATTGTGAATTCAAATGTGGAAATGCACATAGCTCTCTCATTTTTATTTCAATGTGTTGTTATCTTTTCTTACCCTTTTTTCCTTCTATATCAGACTGGCTATCATTTTCTATGAATAGTGAATATTATGGGCTTTACAGGCCTAATAGTTTCTGTCATACTGCTGGATTCTGCCACGGTCGAACAAAAGGCACCATAGATCGTATGTCAACAAATGAATGTGGCTGTGTTCCAATAAAACTTTATTTACAAAAACAACAGGCCAGATTTGGTCCATGGGTCTCAGCTTGCAGACCCCTGTTACATGAATATTGGAATCATTTTGCTTTGGGGGAATTTCATTGGAATTCCATCAAGGGTTAAATTAATCTGGGGTTAATATTTCTGTAATAATGCAACTTCCCTTCTTGGAGCAAGATACTTCACTAAATGAATTCAAATCTTGTTTATGTCCCATAGCAAAGTGTCATATATTTTTAAAGCTGTCCAAATTGTTTGTCAATTACTGCTCATATAGTGTACACACCAGGGATCATTCTCTCCACTCTTTGAAGTATAGTTGGTTTATGATGTTGTGTTAGTTTAAAATATATATAGTAAAATATGTATATGATATATTTTATATATATAAAAAACCGAATCACTTTGCTGTACACCTGAAACTAGCATAACATTGTAAATCAACTATACTTCAAGAGTGGAGAGAATGATCCCTGATAATTTATTATATATACATAAAATATATGTAATAAAAATATATATAATATATTATATATATTCTTTTTTGAATACTTTCTCATTGCAGGTTATTATAAGATACTGAATATAGTTCCCTGTGCTATACAGTAGGATCTTGTTGTTTATCTATTTTATATATAGTCATGTGCATCTGTTAATCCCAAACTCCTAATTTATCCCTCCTTCCCACACTGTTCCCCTTTCCTAACCATAGTTTGTTTTCTATGGCTGTGAGTCTATTTATGGTTTGTAAATAAGTTCATTTGTATCATTTCTATTTTTGTTGTTTAGATTCCACATTCTTCAATCTCAGAACACATCACTCTGTGTAGAGCCCATTCTAAGGGGAGTGTTCTTTTCCCTCCTACTGTAGTTATAAGTGTGTGGGTAGCTGACTATGTGGTTCAGCTTTTTTCCCTTTCTTATTTTGTTTTTTTAGAGCAGTTTTAGGTTCAAAACAAAAATGAAAAGAAGATACAGAGATTTCCCATACACTCCCTGCTCCTCCTGATTCAAAGCCTCCCCCATTATTAACATCACTCCGGAACAGTACATTTGTTACCAAGGATGAGCCTACATTATACAGCAAAATCACCTAAAGTCCATAGTTTACCTCAGAGTTCATGCTTGATGGTAGTACATTCCATGGGTTTAGACCAATATATAATGACAACGTATTCATCATTATAATATCACATAGACTATTTCAGTGCCCTAAAAATCCCCTATGCTCTGCCGATTCATCCCTCCCTGACACCACCACAAACACTGATCTTTTTATTGTGTCCATGTTTTTACCTTTTCCAGAGATCAAATAGTTGAAATGAAAGCATATATAGTCTTCTTAGATTGGCATCTTTCACTTGGTAATATGCATTTCAGGTTCCTCTGTGTCCCTTCATGGCTTCATAACTATTTCTTTTTGTACTGAATAATATTCCGTTGTCTGGATGTACTACAGTTTATTTATTTGTCCATTCACCTACTAAAGGGCATCCTGGCTGCTTCCAAGTTTTGGCCATTATTAATAAAGCAGCTATAAACATTCTTATGCAGATTTTTAAGTAGACATAAATTTTTCAATCCCTTTGGGTAAATGCCAAGGAGTACAATTGCTAGATCTAATATTAAGAGTATGTTTAGTTTGTAAGAAATTGCCAAACTGTCTTCTGAAGTAGCTATAGCTTTTTACATTTTTACCAGCAATGTGTGAGAGTTCCTATTTCTTCACATCCTCACCAGCACTTGGTGTTGTCAGTGTTCCATGTTTTGGCCTTCCTAATAGATGTGTTTTGGCATTTCGTTGTTTTAATGTTCATTTTCCTGATGACATATGATATGGGACATCTTTTCATATGCTTATTTACTATTTGTGTGTCTTCCTTGGTGAAGTGTCTATTAAGGTCTATGACCCATTTTTTAATTAAGTTGTTTTCTTATTTAAGAAATTTAAGATTTAAGAGTTCTTTATATACTTTGGGTAACAGTCCTTTATCAGTCACGTTGTTTGAAAATATTTTCTCCCAGTCTATGGCTTATCTTCTCATTCCCTTGGCATTTTCTTTTGTGGAGCTGAAATTTTTGCTTTAATGAAATTCAGTTTATCAATGATTTCTTCTTTTATGGTTCGTATCTCGTGTTGCGCATAAAAAGGCATCACCATACCCAAGGTCACTTAGGTTTTCTCCAATATTATCTTACAAGAGCTTTATATTTTTGTATTTTACATTTATGTCTATGATTCATGAAGTCTATGAGTTCATTTTTGTGAAGAGTGTAAGGTCTGTGTCTCGATCCTTTTTTCTTTCTTTCTTTCTTTCTTTTTTTTTTTTGCATGTGGGTATTCAGTTGTTCCAGCACCATTTGTTGAAGACACTGTCTGCTTCATTGCATTGCCTTTTCTCCTTGGTCAAAAATTTGTTGACTGTGTCTACAAGGGTCTATTTCTGGGCTCCCTACTCTATTCCATTGATCCTTTAGTCTGTTCTTTTTTTGTCTATACATATACTGCCCTGTCTTGATTACTGTAGCTTTACAGTACATCTTAAAGTTAGGTAATGTCAGTCCTCCAACTTTGTTCTCCTGCAATATTGTGTTGGCTTCTCTGGGTTGCTTCGGCCATTTTACCCACTGAATTTAGGCATTAATAACTTATTTCTCTTATAGGCCAAGGCTTTAGATCAACTGAAAAGAGAAAACAAAGAGAGTGAGAGGGTTGATGGAAGAGGGTGATAGATTTGATAAACAAATTCTAAGAAGTCAGTTTGACCTTAATGCATTAGCTCTCATGCCCTCTTAACAGAGACCTGTTAACGATTTTCCATTTATTCCCACAAACACTTTCTCCCTTTCACGGTTTATAGGTAAGAGATAATGTGAACATCTTTCTCTCTTTGGCATACATAATAGAGCTAGGGAATCCTCTTTTGTTACTAGTTTCCATCCTGACTAGCACAACAAACACTTATTTCATTGAGCCTGAGACAATCACGTTCGTTATTAATGAGTGTGCCATTTTCTCCTTTGGATATAAGACGGTATGTTTGGAGATTTTTCATTTCCATAAAGTTTCCTTAGAAACATTTGTCTTGCAGAAGAATACATTTGCATTGCAGATGAAAGTTGGGTGTAAGGGTCATTCCGGTGGCTTTAGCTGAAATCAAATGCATGGAAACCACCATGTACCCTATGTTAACTGCACATAAATGATATCTTCTATTGTAGAAGGGAAACATGCAAAAATAAAAGACCGATTTTCCCTAATTCAATAATAAAAAAAAGAATTCAAAATCTATTGATATTAACAGATGAATTATTGGTGACAGACATTCAGAATCTAGGAAATTTAATTGAACTCTTCATTCAAATGTAAAATGTGTCCTTGTTTTTTTTTAAAAAAAGATTTTTTTCAACATTTTCTGTATTGTTAGACTCCTATCCATATGATCCATAAAATTCCATCATATGTATATGTGATAATTTAGTCAAACCTCTATTGTTGAGCATTAAGATTACTTCATTTACGAAAATGTCTTTTAAAATATATCTTTGCATGTTTTTTCCTTTCTGTGTGATAGATTTCTAGATGCGAATTACTAGGTTTATATGAAATTTTCAAGGCTATTGATGCGTTTTGTCAAATTATTCTTTGAAAAGGCTGTAACAATTACACTTCCACCTGAATTGTGTAAAAGGTCCTATTTATTCACACCTCATCAATATGAAATATTTACATACTTATGCTAATTTAAAGGGCATATTTTTATTATCAAAGTGGTTGATATGGGTTAAAAGGACAATGAAAGAAAGATCAATATCATTTTTGAGAATCACAAAAAGATTATTTGTTGTTTTCCACTTACCAAACAGTGACAGAGTCCCATCTCAAATCTCTTAACTCATATTGATGTAAATCCATATTCCTAATTATTCCTATACTTAAATTAAATGTATCTTCAGCAAAGCCACTATTACACTTCAGAATGCTATTCATTTCAAGACCCTGCAGCTATCAATCTAGAAAGCTTTTAACCAAGTTCCTAAGGCTGATTAATGGCATCCTTTCCCAGTGGTTTGATGAAATAAGCAAAAGAGGAAAGAGGCTTAAATTGAGCTTCCAGTTTAGGACTTGGGACTTCTGCCTTCTTCTAAGATTTGACCCAGCTGTTATATGACTTCTAATTGCTTAGGGTGTATAGGGGATTCTTCTCCAATATTTTTCAAAATGGAGAGAGTGTCAGATATTTTTCTTTAGCTGAATCTCCAGGTCCTCATTATAGCAAAAGAAAGAAATAAGATACTGTAGGTTTTCCTGTTCCCAGTTGTGAGTGAAAAAAGGGGAGGGGGGACTTAAAATGAGATCTTTGTATCTCAGTGTCGACTAATGTGGTACGTAGCAGATACTCGACTGCACGTACAGCCTATAAAACAAGTGAGAGAATGGATACAGAAACAAAAGGACTTGGAAAGAGATTTCTTTGGAAAGAGCAGGCTTCACGGTGACACGGCAATCTACTCCACCCAAAAAGAGAAAAGTTTATTCCTGTCCCCTTTAGCTACGGAGGGGGCATTCCCTGGTTTCTGCAAGAGCTTTAAGTTGTCTGTAAAGCTGAAAAACACTAAGGCATGTTGCCTTGACCCTCATATGAGAAAGATTAAAGTAGCCAGCAGGTAAAAGATAAAAGTCACTGCACTGCAATGAGCCAGCACTCCCGGATGGTCAGAGCGAGGGGTGAGTGCCCATTCCTTCTGGGCCTGATAAGAGTCCGCCAGGACAGAAGGGCCTGGAGCTATGCTAAGTCCTACCTAGAGGAATATTTAGGAGGGCAAAGAAAGCCAGTAAGAAGAACCTGCAAGAGAGAGAATTGGGTGCCTTGACGGGGCTGGGCGGCTGCTCAAGGGAAAACATTCAAGGGAAAACATCGCCGGCATCAAGGGAGCTGCACTGAGACCACAAAAGCACTTGAGTCCACTTGAAACACCAAGACCAGGGAGCCGTCTGGTTAAGGTCAGACTCAGCAGGCGTGCTGGGCCGGAAGTGAACACCAACAAGAATTCTAACCTTCCCATTAATACAGAAAGAAAAATCAGCATCTTAGACTGGATATATTTTTTAAATTTTTTATTTACTCTTTTTTTTTTTTTTTTAATGAAGTTACTGGGGATTGAACCCAGGACCTCATGCATGCTAAGCAGGCACTCTACCACTGAGCTATACCCTCCCAGCTTAGACTGGACATTTTAAACTTATGATCCAGATTGATTTGAAACTTAATAAGACAGAATTGTCTATTGGAGCCTGATAGAAACAAGATTTTGTTTAGGAAAAGGGCATTTCCTCTCTGAAAAAATACTGAAGGGAAGGATGGCAGACTTAATGATAGTGTCGCAGCCCAGGGCAGGCCGCCCCAAGATATTCCTCAATGACATATTGATTATCTTGAATTAAAGTTACTTAAGAAATGGCTGATGCAAGAGGGACAATTTAAAAAAAAGTTTTTTTTTTATTGAGGTATAATCATTTTACAATGTTGTGTCAAATTCCAGTGTAGAGCACAATTTTTTCAGTTATACATGAACATACATATATTCATTGTCACTTTTTTTTTCTCTGTGAGCTACCACAAGATCTTGTATATATTTCCCTGTGCTATATATATATATATATATCTATTCTGCATATGCCTGTCAGTATCTACAAATTTTGAACTCCCAGTCTGTCCCTTCCCACCCCCCAAGAGGGCCGCTTTGACCCTCCTCACTGTCTCCCTGAAAGCAGGAAGTAAAGCTCTCACACGAAATGTGCGCTCCCTGCGTCTGGAGACAGAAGGACACCCGTATTGCCAGAGTCAAGAAATTCAGACCAAGAAGCCTTTATAAACAAACGTTGTTACCTCTTTAATTTACTACATCAAGCCCAAACTCTATTTAGATTCTTCACTAATTAAACACTCAAACCCTAAGTTTCTTTGTCTTGTCAATTTCTTGCCAACTTCTCATTTCTTTCTCTACAAAGTGCAAAAGCTGCTTGCTTTGGCCAATTCCTAGGTCCTAATTCTATGAACTTCCGTGCTCACAAATTAAACTTGCTTATTTTTCTCCTGTTAACCTGTCTTGCGTCAATTTTATCATTAGTCCAACCGTAAGAACTCAAGAGGGGTTGAGGAGGAAATGGTCCCTTCCCCAACAATAGCTAACACATGTTGACTTTAAAAAAAAAAAAAATGCACAACCTAGAAGTGGAGAGTTATGTTTTATTCGTCAGGCTTCTTGAGGACTTCAAGCCTGAGAGGCAGCCTCTCAATTCACTCTAAGGAACTGTTCTGAGGAGGTAAAGGAAGAGCCAGGATATATAGGAGTTTTTTTGAAACAAAGACCAGGTAGCAGGAACATCAAAAGATTACTGTTGATTAAAGAAAACAGATACTGAGGAATCCAGAAATTTTCTAGGTATGGGATGATGCAGAAGTCTAGGCTCAGTGAAATCATTCCTTTACTATGCACCGCAGCTGTCTGGGGCCAGTCTCCTGTTCTTCCCCATCCTGAGTACCCTCAGGGCCCACCACTGCGGGTGGCTGCAGAGGCTGAGGACTTGGCAGTGGGCAGCCTGTTTGTCTCCATCCAGAGATCTCTCCAGCTCACCAACAGAGGGGTTGCGGTAGTGGCTGATAGCTTGATGGCCGCAGCATCCTTTGTTTACTGATACGGCAGGCAATATTTTTCATTCACACACTGGATAGGGCTTTCTATGTGCCATACACTATCCTAAATGCTTTATACCGATTTTAACTCATGATCATTACCATGATCTCAGGAGGCTGGCATTATTTTTATCCCCGTTTTACATGTGAGGAGTCTGAGGCATAGAGTTGAATGTGACAAACATCCCAGAGCTGGTAAGCAGCACAACTAGGATTAGATATTCAGCAATCTGATGCCAGAGTTTATCAGTCTCCAAAGCTGGATGCATGCATTAAGAATTATACAGGGCAAATAACAAGCTCTCCATGGGTGGACGTGTGAGGGAGATAGCCTCGAGGGCTTTAGGAATCATGAACAATCTATCTTCCTCCCTGGCACATAGCACAACAATATTGCCAATTGCCCAAAACTGTGTTTCCCAATCTAAGTTGTAATCTTATTGAGAATAGAGAAAATGCAGTGATCTTATTTGCATAAATGTTGCTGAGGTCGGACTACATAACCAGCATCTGTGGATGATGACACATTAATTTAAGGGCATTTAAGGGAAAATGACAATCCTTATTTCAGTTATTTTGGAAATATGCTCAGGAATGGAAATGCTAGATCAAATGGTAATTCCATTTTTAATTTTTTAAGGCAACTCCATACTGTTTTGCATAGTATGTGCACTGGTTTACATTCCCACTGGCAGTGCACAAAGATTCTAAGTTCTCCACATCCTCACCAACACTTGCTACCTTTTTTTTTTAACAATAACAATCCTAACAGATGGGAGATGATATCCCGTTGCGGTCTGGGTTTGCAGTTCCCTGATGATGAGTGGTGGTGAGTGCCTTTTCATGTGCCTGTTGGCCACCTATAGGTCTTCTATGATATCTGCACTCCCATGTTCACTGCAGCATTATTCACAGTAGCTGAGATATGGAAACCACCTAAATGCCCATCAACAGACAGATGGAGGAAGAAAGTGTGGTATATACATATGATAGACTATTACTCAGCCTTAAAAAAGAAGGAAATTCTGCCATATGTGATACGCTGTTCACATGGATGCACCTGGAGGCCACTATGATTAGTGGAGTAAGCCAGCACAGAAGAACAAACACTGCATGATTCCACTTATGTGAGTATCCAAAACAGTCAAACTTATAGAAGCAGAGAGTTTGGTGGTTGCCACGGTCTGGGGGGAAATGAGATGTTGCTCAGTGGGTGCTCGAGGGGATAGTGTTGATGATGACAATGATACTGGAAGAATCCTTTAGTTACTCATCTCATCAAAACATTTTCTTGAGGGCTCCCTGTGACCTAGGCATTGTGCTTTCAGATGGGAGTTCAACAGAGAACAAGGCAGACGTGGTCTAGCAGGCGCAGATTAATTCTGTTCTATATTTCAAACTTATCACCTTTTCAAAACCTGTAATGACAACATAGAAAGGTAGATGTTCTTTACTTGAAGTGGAGCTGCTGGCTCCAAACAAATCTATTTGGCTAGTATCCTAGAAATCAAAGTGAGAAATACTTAGATTCTGAATTTCACAATCTGACCCTAAAGCTCTCAAACCCAGGTAGCACCGAACATTCTAACACTTCGCAATTCAAATCATAAGAGAAGCTTTTTTTAAAAAATGAAAATAAGAAAGCTCATACTCCTCAAGAATGCTAGTCATGTAGGCCAGATAGAATGTGCAAAGTTTGAATAAAATATTCATCTTAGCACATGTTATTTTTTTTTCCCCTTAGGAAGATAACTGCATATTGAATTCTTTCTTTTCTCTAGGGTGAGCGCTAAAAGGTCTTAGAAAATAAACATGCTGTGCCTGGTAGAGAAAAGCTTTGTTCTTCTCTTGAGCTTCTCTCTGTTCTTTTTTGGTCAGAAATTATGCTTCTGAACCATGTAGTCAAGGAGGGAGTGTACACTCTGCTTCTCTAGATTCTAGTTTTACAAATGGAGCCAGAGGGGTCAGAGACGAAGCCGATGAAGGATTCCAGAGCTTCGGGCCAACAGTACATTCAAGAGCCAGAGTGACACCCACCAGTTCAATTTCATGAAATTAAATTTGTGCACAGTGATAGATGCTTTGGACATAGAGAGCCCTAGATCAACACTGCTCAACATGCATGCGCACACACACGCACGCACGCACTTGTGCCTTTGTTCTTAGCCCTTCAACTGGTCAGAGGGTGAAAGACGCACACTTGGTTGAAAATTTTTTCTTCCTCTGGCCTCCTAAGGAACTGAAGGAGTAAATGTCATCGTTTTCACAGCATCAGGTAGCAAATGGCTTCCCAGCAGGTACGAGGGAGCTCAGCTTGAAACACAGCTGGTATTAGGTTCCAGAAGATGAAACTGAGAAAAAGAGTCTCATCTCCAGCTTTAATCAGTGGCTCTCTGCAGCACCCAGGCCAGCAGGCGGTCAGCATTCAGCCCTTGCTGTTTCTTCCACTTGGAGAAAAATGGAAGGCGGTAATGAGAAGAGGATGAAGGCAGCTCACAGGTGGTCAGTGACCCAGCCTTTCCAGTGCGGTTGCTCCTCTGATTCCCCACCCATCACATGTGCGTTTTGTTCTTCCTATTACTGACTCTGGGAGCGTCCCCAGACTTGAGCCCTGGCAACAGATGTGCTGACAGTTTTAAAATCCTCTCTAAACCTCACTGTGCCCTGAGCAAAATAGTTGCTCCAGAAATGTTAGATCATGATCACAAGGATGGAGGGTGGAAAACTCAAGCTCAGCCTCCCAATTGTATTCATACATCCAAACAAAGCTTTGAATATTAACTATCCATTGAGTGATTACTGTGGAACCGACACTGATGGTCTTCACAAAAGTGAATAAAAACGGTTATAGCCCTGCGGCATGGAAGTTACAATTGCAAGGGGGAAACAAAATAAATCAAAAGAGTGTAAGTTTGTAATAGTGATCAGTGCTAACAAGGAAAAGTTCAAGGTGCCATGGGGGGGGGGCAATTTTAGAAGAATTTGAGGTAGACTGTGGGGCCTGGGGGGGTTTTTCTGGGCAAGTACAATAGACCTGAGAGCTAAAGGATAAAGCAGAGGTACTGGGTGTGGGAGATGGAAGGGAGAGGAAAGCGTATTTCCACCCTGGGCAAATTCCTGAGGTAAGAACTAAAGTCCCAAGCAGGGGACTGCTGAGGGCCACGGGGGACATGGTACCGTTACCCCACCCTTTTCAGATTCTTGGACAGCGATATCATAGAAATGAGTGTTGCTTCCATAAGCCTGTTAGGCAAGCAGAACTTTTTATTAAAAGAGACAGTGTTGTGGGCACAATGAGACAATGGGCTGGCTGGTGACGCAGGTTGGTAAGAAAAATTACCAGAGACAGAGAAAAGTTTAGGAAAGTTTAACAGTTACACTGCTATAGGCAACAGCGGGCCAGACGGGCAAGAGGTGCCTGCCTGAGCCCCGAGGGTGTGCGTGCAGGGCCTTCTACTGGGGGAGGGGGCTGGGCACACAAGGAGTAGGGGTTGCAGGAGCAGTTCGTGCACAGGCACCTGATTGGTTGTAAGGCCCATCAGGAACTTCTCTGAACCAACAGGCTTTATGACTCTGATAAGAGCAGGGTCTGAGGCCAGTCCCCTGGTAGTGTGAGCCAGGCTATCCCCTGGGGCCATGAGTCCTGCCAGGGTAAACACACAATAGGTGTTTTTATCCTACAGAAATGCAGGTATGCGGAGAGGTCCTGCAGTGGGGAGTCGGGGGTTAGGTGTCAGCCCCCCAGGGTCTTTGTCCTTTAGCTTGCATGGCCTGTTTTGCCCTAGTCATTTCCAAAACGGCTGTATTCTTGTCTTCCTGTCTCAGACTGAGATGAGGCTGAACGGGATTTGTACCCCTTATTAAGGATTTGGGACTCCATCCCTGAGAGTCAGAGGGAAAGAAAAGGTTTTGCGTTTCAGAGCATTCTCTCTGATTGCTGCAGTAAGAATAGATTGGAGGCAGCCAAGTTTTTGAAGGAGTCTAGGCAAAACAGATGAGGACTCGGGGCTAGCACAGACAGTAGAGCTGGAAAAAAGTAAATAGAGCCTAGATGTGTTTAAGAAGCAATTGGTATATTATTTTGGTTATTCACAACTCAAATCAAAGGATCATTTTTATTCATTAATTCATTAAACAAATATTTCTTAAATGCCGATGTGCTAGACTGTGGAAGAATAAGTAAAATAAGTAAAGATGCAGTTCTAATTGGAAAGCACTGCAAGCATCCATTTACAGGGCAGTCAAGAGCGTGGGCTTAGAAGTCAGGTGGACTGGTTAGAATTGTGACCATGCATCTGATGGGAAGCAGACTATGTGACCCCAAAATATGTCACTTTGGCATTTGGCTTGTTTTGAGCTGAAAGCAGTCAAGATTCAGCAGACTCAAGAAAAACATACACCTCTTCCTTAACCACCTATGAGAATTTATATAGGGGGCCTGGCTCAGAAAGAGTTAATACCAGAGAGAAATTGTTCCACCTGAAATGGTGGGGCAAACATCTAATTACCCAACGTCTGCCCTTCTTATTGTTCTGTGAATTACTGTCTCCCCTTTGAAGCCCACGGCCCCCATCCCATTCCTTAGCCCAGGATGGCACATAAGCCTCAATTGCTTGACTTGCCCCTGTGTCTCGTAAATTTGGGACTACTGCGTATACAAAATTCAATTTGTTTTTCTTCTATTAGTCTGTCTTATGTTAACTTAATTATTAGGCTAGCCCAAGAACCTAGAAAGGAAGAAGGACAGTTTTTCTACCCTTTCACTTCTTACCAGCTGTGTCAAAGACTCTGAGCCGCTTTTATAAGTGGACATCAATGGCGCCCGCTCACAGAGCTGTTGTCAGGATAAAATGAGGTGATGCACGTCAAATTAATGATGAGATGCTTGTTTTTAGAAAGTTTTTAATAAATAGCAGCCATTTTCCTGATTCATCAATAATTGAAATACCAAAGATACATCAAAACTTATTTGCAAACACAATGCTTACTTAAAGGATTCATGCTATACTGTATAGCACAGGGAAATATATACAAGATCTTGTGGTAGCTCATAGCGAAAAAAAAGTGACAATGAATATATATATGTTCCTGTAAAACTGAAAAATTGTCCTCTACACTAGAATTTGACACAACATTGTAAAATGACTATTACTCAATAAAAAAAATGTTAAAAAAAAAAAAACTGAACCCGCACTGGGTTTTGATGATATTAAAAATAATAATAATAAAATTTTTTAAAAAATTAAGGATTCATGGTTATAAGATGGGTTCTTGGTGAGTTCTTTCTAGTTAATGACAACAATTTCACTACAAGCTAGCCTCCCATCATAGAAGTTGAATTGTGCTTCACACATCCTGCCCCAGATGTGTAAACTGGTAGAGAAGACATTTGCAATGTAACATATGTTACATAAATATCTCCTTCCAAATCTTCCATAAATACTATTCTCAAGACCTACCCAAACCTAGTATGGCTGAAAATAACATTATCATTTGCTCACTCAAAGGTAGCTATAGACCAATATACAAGCTAAAGCTGGTATATTAATTTGACCTGAAAAAGATCTTACTTTTGGAATCTTCTTTATCATAAATAAAACCCCACCGTAATGATCAGCACTTTTATGTATACTGCTAATAACTTTGGGCAACTCTATCATGGGTCCTGCTGCAGCAATAAGTAGATTAGCTTTGCTGACCAGCTGGTTGAAGTCAGATTCACTCTGTGTTTTGAGCAAGGAATCAATAAAGAAGATAAAGTCACCTTGGAAAATCTCTCTCACCAACTCTTACTTCATTCAAAGGTTCTCAGGGGCACTCGTGCGTATCAAATGACCATAGGACATTTCAGGATAAATAATGCTAATTTTGAAAGCAGTTTAAAAATCTTTGGAGCAATGGACTGCCTCTGCTTGGTGGAGGAATATTTATCAGGCAAAGAAGGTCTAAAGTTATATAAATTCTTCAGGCAATAATACTCATGTAGAGAAAAATCTTCCAAAGGGAATATTTTTAATGCAAATTCCATACCACATAGCTGTTTCATTTTCTTTACCCTTGTTTTAATGACTGATTTTTGGATTTAGTATGATTTGAAATGGGATCTTAGAAACAGATCACAAATTTTAACATTGATCCTATAGGAGATGAAGGTTCTACTCACAAAGGCACACTTGTAACCATCCCCCAGAAATAAATTGTCAGTGGTTTTCAAATTGTTCTCAGATCCTGACAGTTCTTCAGAGGTGTCTCAGAGCTGCAGCAAGGCCATGGGAGGCCAAGAATCACCCGATGAGTGTAACCAAGTAGGACCCTATGGGGCCTTCCAGGGACAAACCCCTCCCCCATATCCTCTGTTTTAGCTCCTCTCTGAAGTATCTGATATACATTTCCTGAGTTGTTTCACAGATGCTAAAGCCTCTTGGTTTTTATCTTTTCCTCTAGACATGAGATTAATAGCTGTGTCCCCAGTTATGTATGCATTCAGGTTTCACCCACAAAATTTCCTTACTCTTGGACAGATGCGTAACCTCCAGCAACTGCACGCATTATTGGGACCAAAAAGGACATTCAGCAAATTCCCTACTTAAAATACAATCTTTCTGAAGGGTATCTTTGAAACCAAGTTTGTTCTTAGTCATAAGCCTGTCTTCTCCCCAGGTTGCCGGCCCCCTGAACAAATCAACATTTCCTTTCCAATCAGCACTTGTCTCCTGAATACTGGCTTTCAAGCAGCAAGCAGCTGAACCTAAGTTCAGTAACGTTGGGACGAAGTCAGTCTGGCTTTTTCAATAAAAAGTACTTTTGCAGCCCAAGGTACATATTCAGTGAGACTAAATGGGAGGTTGGAGGGGCTTCAGAGCTGATAAGGCACCTTCCTAAGTCACAGAGGGCTGAAGCTGAGTCTGAGGGTCTGCGTGGGGTGAGGCAGAAGCCTCAGTATGGGGATACATGGCTCCTTCTCACCCAGAGTCACCCAGCCCCTTCCCAGGCTGCCCCTCCAAAGGGTCCTGGAGGTGGGGCAGGAGGAGGGAGGTGAACTTCTCAGCCCATTTCCCATTTTCTCTTTAATAGCCTTTACTCATTGTCTTTCCTGGCTTTCAATAAGGATTATGGTTGAAATCTCTAAGGCTAAACTTTCCACAAGATATGTACTTGAAAAATCCATGGGCCTGGGGGTTTGCAATCTTTATCATAGGTGTTGAAAGCTTAGGAGCCAATAAAATTCACTAAATGGTGGAGGAGCGGAGCTAATGATGAAGATTCTCCTTAATCTAAACATGACATTATACCAGGAGATGGAACGTTAGAGGGCATGCCAGCTCCTCTGTCTCAGATTTGTAACTGTGTGTGCCAGCATCGTCGTCTCCCCTGGTGGCCAGTTTTCATGTCTAGATGGGGAGTGTAGAGTCAGGAGGGAGAATTCCTTTTCTTTCTCAGGAACGGAAAAAATACTTCAGCAGTCTTGACTGTAATTTGGCTTTTGGTCGATTATCTGTAGTGTGCTTGGTGATGCCTGTGTGGCATCGGTTGTTAACCATTTTTAGCATTGCCCTTGTGTGGAGAACTCCTGATGAGTCAAATTGAGAAGATTGTTTGCCTTTGATTTGACACAGTCTTTGAGAAAGTAAGAAGAAAAGACTGTAGATATTGAAGGTAGGAACTGATAGGCCTCTGGAACCTTCTATGGACCAGTCGTTATCTCATTGAATCCTCCAAGTCATACAAGGTTGGGAATATGACCCTTTTCTCTCAGCTGAGGAAACCGAGAGCTGTAAAATAATTTGTGTAGAATCAAATAACCAAGTAACTGGGAGGGAGAAATGTTACCCAGGTTAGCAAGTGGTGGAGCAGAACTTCAGCATGGGTCTTGTTTTTCTAAATGTCCCGCCTTTTTTTTTTTTTTTTTTCAGAACAAAGGGTTAAATGAAGACACTGAAATTATGCAGTAAAATTCAGTGAGAGCAGGGTGAAACTTGGGCATTGAGAATATAATAAAAATCACAGAAGCTCTTTAAGTAATAGTTGGAATGGAAGATCTCACAGTCCCTAGAAGCTCAGAGAACTTGTGCCTGTGGAAGACGCCTTCTAGGCTCAAGTGCAGAACTCTCAGAAGGTTCTCAGGACCTTTCCTCCCGCTGTCACAGCCTCTGGTGCCACCAGAATTAGATCCTCCTTACTAAATCCAGGAAAAGCCACAGCTCTGGGCCACTGAAGGGGTGTCTGTTCACAGAAGCAGCAGGTGTCCGTTTTGTTGCTGGCTGTTTGGCGATGAGGCGGCACGCTGTGGGGATACTTACTGGGGCTTTGACGTAAAACAGACCCAGGCTCAAATTCCGGCCCAGCCAATCAGCAGAGATGGCCCCCTGGGCACTGTCTGTCTCACTCTGTTTTCCCATCGGAGGGATGTATCTGAAGGTGTTACATCTAGTACATGCTTCACAGTGCTTTGCTCCTGTCGTGGTTCTTGCTTTCCCACCTTGCTGTTTGGAGAACAAACCTTCTTTGTGGATTTTGTTCAAGGATCACCTTTTGTGGTCCTCCCACAAGCCAAGCTAGCTGATTTTCTCTCTCTCTCTCTCTTTTCTGTCTCAGCAGAAAACTGTGAATATGTTGATTAAGGCACTTGTCACATTATGTCATAATAATCTGTTTAAAAATCTGTGTCTGTAAGAAATCCTTTGGCTGCAAGTAACAATCAAATTCCAACTGGCTTTTTGGATGAGGAAATGGCTTATGTCAAGGGATGAAAAGCTAGAAGGAACTAGACACCATCTCGGAGTTTAAGAGGTGCAATCAAGGGAGAGAGGGAGCGGAGTGGTTTTAAAATATGAATGGAAACTCCTTGGCACGCCTCTCTTCAAAAGGTAGAGAATAAACCCCTGTCCTTGAGTGCAAGATCCTCTAGATCCTCATGGGCTTCCTCTGTCTAACGGGGTAATACTCACACTCCCCTCCTGGGGTCATTATCAGTAGAGTGAGCTCAGGCAGGTAGCACGCCTCGGGGGAGACAGTGTTTCCAGGAATGTGGATTCTGCACCAACGGGGACTCAGCTGTTGGTCAAGTAAGTCTGGGAAGCTCTGAGTTAAGCTGGTTGGCTGTAGGATCCTCAGAGCCTTGAATAAGCTAATCTTCATTGCACCCATCTAAGAAAGGCATATTATCAAGTGGCAGTTCTTTGGTATATTTGACCCTAGAGTCCTACTTTGGAGGGCACTTTATGGGCCTGTGCCTTAGCTCCGTATTAGGGAAGCCACCTGTGGCCACCCGTGTCCTGTGGTAGGTTCATGGCTGGCACCTCTCCTGTTTGAAGTGGAGGGCAGGCCCTGTGCAGCGAGTGGAGCCCCGCCTTTCCTCCTGCCCTGTGTGAATTCTGGGCTGAGTAGACTTAGCAGTGGCCTCACCTGCACCTCACTTGTCTCCCATAATACACAGGGGCTCATAGTCTCAAGGCTTCCCTGGGCATCTGGTGCCAGGATGGCTGTGGAAAGGCACCCGGCAGGTGGCCCTGAGGGGCCTGGCCACGCACCACGCTCTTCTTACCACCTGTGCCTTGCAGCTCCATTTGTTATCAAAACAAAAGCCCCTGGAAAGTCATCTCAAGGACGACATGAGCACCTTTAAGTAAAAGGCACCTTTAAAATCCACACACCAAATGAGGTGCTTCCTGAGTGGACACCGTCACGGAGAACCCATCCTTAGCTTCCTTAGCTTCCAGGGTAGCTGATGGGAGTCAGGGCAGAAGAGGGCACAGACACAGATAGGATGGCACACAGCCACTCCCCGCCGTTCCTCCCAAGTTTCTATTTTCCTCCCCCAGAGAAAACAGCCATTTCTCCTGGCTTTGAGAATGTGATGCAATGCCATTTCTGTGGTGGGTTCTGGCCTCCTTTGTCCCTGGCTGTCCCAGTGAGGCTGCTTCTGTTTTTAAAAAATTAATTTAATTTTGAAATATAGTCAGTTTTTTAATGTTGCATTAATTTCTGGTTTACAGCCTAGTGATTCAGTTATACATATATAACTTTTCGTATTCTTTTTCATTGTGGAATACTACAAGATATTGAATATAATTTCCTGGGCTAACAACAAGTTTAGCTAATTTATTTTATTTGTGTGTATTCTTTTTTTTTTTTTTTTTGGTTGGGGGGAGGCAATCAGGTTTATTTATATATTTATTTATTTGTAGCACTGGAGATGGAACCCAGGACCTCGTGCATGCTAGGCACATACTCAACCACTGAGCTATAGCCTCCCCCATATATTACTTTTTTTTAATTGAAGTATAGTCAGTTTACAATGTTGTGTCAGTTTCTGGTGTAATGTTTCAGTCATACATGTATGTAACATGTATTCGTTTTCATATTCTTTTCATTATGGGTTACTACAAGATATTGAATGTAGTTCCCTGTACTGTACAGTAGAAACTTGTTTATCTATTTTATATATAGTAGTTAACATCTGTGAATCTCTAACTCCCAATTTATCCCTTCCTGCCCCCTTTCCCCCTCTGGTAAGTATAGTTTGTTTCCTATGTCCATGAGTCTGCTTCTGTTTTGTGAGGCTCCTTCTTAAGGCAGAAAAAGCTGTGGGTGAGGGAGGGGAAGCCCGTTGGGCTGAGGCTTCAGACTCAGGGTTTATCTGTCCCAGCCGCACAGCTTTAGTACCCACAGTGTGGAGTTAGTTTGGGATTCCCAGGGCTATTGGGCCATCTTGGGATGAGCAGAGCCTCTGAGTGGCAGTTCTTGGTCTATTTTGGGGACCAGATGGAATCTTTGATTCCTCTCCCCAGAGAAACACAACCCAGACTGACACAGATATAGTAGCACTGGCATTTGGGGGTAAAACCCCTTAGATTAGGGCACTATGAGTCTCTCTCTTCTCATTTCCTTTTTGGGGTCCCTGTTTGGTGTTGCCTTCCTTCCTTTTAGGGCTGCATTCGTGCCTGTGCCCAAGACAGAGTGAGGGTGAGACACAGGGATGACCAACCAGCTCCTCCATCTGTGATCCCCCATCCTGGTGGTGACAACACGGGTGACACGGACCAGAGCATGAGCTTCCCTCATCCAGAGCCTGGGATGGGACAAGTCAGGCAGGGCTGGAGGATGGGGGGGTGGGGAGAAGAGGAAAGAGATGGGGGTAAGAGGAGAGAACTTGGGGAGGAGGAAGAGGGAAGAAGGAGAGGATGGAGTGGGGTGAGGAAAGAGACCCAAGAGGAAGGGGGAAGGGAGGGGCAGGTGGGAGGGGAGGGGCAGAGGGAGCAAGGGTCCCTGACTAGGGGGCACTCAGCACAGGGTGACATGTGAGTGATGCCCGGTGACTTAAGAGAGAAGTTGGCCTGAAAGGGAGGGGGACAGAAAGCAGGGCTTTTCAATATGAGCATTCATGTTGCTGTGACAGCGGTCATTTATCACGCCCTGAATGGGAGCTCAGGGCCCAGTGCTGCCACCAAAGGCCTCTGGGTAAAGTTTTACCTGAGTGTGAAAGGGGTGGGGGCCTGGCCGAGCAGCAGCTCCTGGTGCTTCTGGGGCTGTAGGGGTGGCCCCCCAGGGGCCATATGTTTGGAGCAGAAAGACTTTGGCACCAGGAGAGGGGACACAGGACAGGATGTTTCCAGGTGGGGGACCCCTCCAGGCATCCCTGGCCATTGGGGGAAGGGGTTGCTTCATATAGGGGCCTGGAAAGACCTTCTCCAGCCACCCTTTCCCCATTCAATGCTGTGAGCTTGCCGGGGGGTGAGAGAGAGGGCAAGTTGGGGGGCATATCTGGGCAAGTGCTGTCACTGGTACCAGTTCAAGTTCTTAGAAAAAGATACTGTTTCTTACTTGCCACATGTAGGTCATGTATAGATTTTTAATGAGGGTGACCCTCCCTGTTTGCTGTCCGGGAACTCAGGTTTCCTGGGATGCTGGATGTCCCATGTTAAATCTGGGACAGTCCTGGGCAAAGCAGGGCAGCTGATCGCCCTAATATTAATTTGTTTGATTTCACAGTAGCTCTTGGAAAGAGGCACTGCATTTGCCTCCACTTACAAGTAAGGAAACGGGCAGGGAGAATGAAGTTCCAGAGGCCACAGAGCCAGGGAGCGGGAGGGCCTGGGTCTGGAGGTGACTAGTCTGGTGTCTAAGTATGCGCTCCCAACGCCTCCCCTCTGCCACCTGGAACCTAGAGGCGACACTAATGTGATGAACATGTTTTCTGAACAGTGAACCAGGATGATGGGGGCCAAGGGGGTCACTGGTCTGTAGGTCCCAGTGCTTGAGACAGGCCTGCCCCTCCCTAAAAATTAGATACAAAGAGAAAGAAATACTCCTATTTAATAAAACTGAAATTAAAAGGTGATAATAGAAACAACTCAATAGGAAAATAGATCAAAATATATTTCCGTTAGGACATCAAAAAAGTTTCCTATCACAGAGTGTATGCGCAGCACTATTGAAACAATGTAACAGCAGTTTAGTCCTGAGCACAGAGTACAGCTCAGCTGCACAACATTGGTCACTACAAGTAAACAGCAACATTTAACACAAACTGCTTAACATTCTTTGTTAGTAGGTTAAGGTCAACTCCATTTTATGAAAAATCATCAATAATACTCTTACATCTCTTTTCCATTACAGTAAAAGAGCTTTCAAATTTGGGAACCCTCTGCAGACTGATATGAATACCACACAAGCAGATCACAGTTTGACTAACATTCTCGACATGTTTAAATATGTAAATCAGCTGAACAGTAGAGTTAACAGCGGGTTGCATTGTATTCCAGGTGTATTTTCTGACTGTCACAATAGCAGACATCTTGTATTTCAAATAATTTGAAGGTGTTTTTTAATAGCTAGGCACAAAAATCCAGCCATGATAAAAGTGTGAATCAAGCAGTATATCAATTATAGGATATACATGCATTGGTAGATATTAAAATTAAGCACACAGGATAGTACACAATTTTATTAGAACAACATTTATATTCAGCAGTTGGACTCAGATATATTTCCCAGTTAATCCCATTCACAATTTTGCCTAATAAATGCAAGATGACATTTTCCATAAAGAACACAGAGTATTATCACAGTGTTCAGCTTATGACTATCTTCATCCATGTTTAGTTACTGGCAATATCTTGGACATTTGACCATCTTGCAAATTTTGAGCCTTCCAAATTCTCACAGTTCAATCACTACAAAATAATAAATTAAAAATGAACATGTGAAAAGATGTGGAAAGATAAAGAAATAAGTTCTTAGAATTACTTATCTTGGAAGCATTTTCTGAAAAGGTCTTTAATAGATGTAAGTAAAAATATACATTGTCCTATAAGTATATCAAACAGTTACCCATAATAATAAAACTTAAAATAGCTCATATGATCAAGGGCTTACTATGTGCCAGCCATTGTCACTATGTTTGCCTTACATAGATGAATGAATTTACTTCTCCTTGCCTACCATTAGATATAGATAATGCTATTATCCGCTGTTTACTGATGAGCAAACTGAGGTCTAGAGAAGTTAAGTAATTTGCCCAAGATCACAAAGTAAGTGATAAAGGCATGATCTGAATCTAGGCAGTCTGACTCCAGGACCCTGTCTCCTAAACATCACACTGAAATGACAAGGTCAGAGGTCCTTAGGCATAAGAGCCCACAGTAAGGTCAGAGTCCGGGGGCCGGGCAGGGACTCCAGGGAGCTGGTGACTCTGTCAACAGTCAGGAAGAGTTATGTTGCGGTGGGATCAGCAGAAGCCCACAGGAAAAGCAGGGGGCTAGTAAGAAGTGGACCACCACTCTGCCTATCAGAGAACACAGAGGATGCAAAACTTTTCTGAGAAAACTTACTTTTGTTCACCCAACATGTGGGTACTGGGGACCAGTCATTAGACACTCACATTTTTCTACCATGTCTCTCACGGCTCTAAAAAGGGAGTGTTGCTTTTCTCTGATTTCCTAATAAATCCAAAGCCAAAAAGAAAGGGTTGCCATGGAATTCTATAGTTAAAAAGCAGTTGAAAGGTTATGCAGTCCATTTCAAGGATAAAGAACATTTAACGACTTGTCCAATGTAACACAGTGGAGCACAGAGCCAAGCCTAGAATCCAGGGTTTCTAGTTCTTAATCAATAATCTCTCCTGCAAGAGTTCTCATCACAGGAATAAAAAGCACACTTTTTTTTTTGTATCTACATCAGATGATGGATGCTAACTAAACTTATTATGGTGATCATTTCATTATACATGTAAGTCAAATCATTATGCTGTACACCTTAAACTTACGCAGTGCTGTATGTCAATTGTATCTCAGTAAAACTTGGGGACAAATAATAATCTCATCAACCCACACAGCACATGTACACTGAAAACAGTAAGGGGCTGTGCTCATTCATCCACCCATTTATTCCATTCAACCATCCACTCAGCACATTTTCACTGACAACTTGCTGTGCTCTAGGCACTATTTTAGCTGCCTGGGATAAACATAAAATAAACAAATAAATAAAAAATAGAATTTTTTGCCTTCATAGATCATATATTCTAGCAAAAGGAGACAGACAATAAACCACAACAAATAATTAGATTGTAAAGCTTATTAGAAAGTAATAAATGTTATAGAAAAATAAAAGAGCACAGCAAAGGGGGGCAGGGGGAGCAGGTCAGAGGCGAGATCACAATTTTAAATAAAATGGCAAGGCGATTCTTCTTGAGGAAGAAAGAACTTAGAAGGAGGTCTGAAGGCAAAGCGTTGCAGGCAAAGAGCTCAGCCAGGGCAAATGCCCTAAGACTGGAGTGCGCCTGCTCTGCTCAAAGACCAGCCGAGAGGCGATCGGTGTTGTCAGAGAAGGAGCCAGGCAGAGGGCACTGGAAGGTGACATGAGAGAGAGCACGTGCTCAGAGGGCCAGGCCCAGTACGGGCTCGTCTCTACATGAGATGGACAACAACCGTGAGCTTTTCAGCCAAGAAGAAACGTGACCTGACTTGTGTTTTAAAAAAATTACTCTGGCTTCTGTGCTGAGAATAGACCACATGTGGGCAAGGGACTGTGTTTAGGAGGCCGCTGTAGTCATCCAGGAGCTGATGGTGACTAGGTCAGTGAGGCAGCAAAAGACATGGTGAGCAGTGGTCGGATTCTAGACGTAATTTAAAGGGACAACACCAACAGGATTTGCTGACGGCTTGGATATGGGTGTGAAAGAAAGGGAGGAATGGAAGCTTCTGGTCTGAGCAACAGAGAAGACAGAAGCCATCGACTGAGATGGAGAAGGCCACAGAGTGGCCTCAGGAAGGGTGGGAGTTCAGTTTTTGGCGTATGAAATGTAAGATGATCGCCACAACTAGTCAGGAGAGGAAAACTTGTGCCAGATTCGCTCTCCTGTTGTAAACAAAGTGGAAACTTGAGAAAATGCATGGAACAACTATTTTCAGACACTGGGCAATGGGTGGTTCAGGCATGTGATCCCTGAGAAAAGGGGAACAGAGAAGGTAAGCTCTGTGACGGCCTTGGTTCTGGCCCTGGAAGCACTTGCCAGACTACAGCAGGGGGCGGGGGAACCAAACAGAAAAATTACAGAATGGGAGGTGAAGAGATAGGAAGAAACACCTAGGAAGTATGAAGTCTTTGGAATTTGTAAGACCAAGTAGAGGAGAGGAGAGAGTGTGCAAAAGCAACTACGGAGCTACAGGAAAAAAGTTCCATAAATACACATAGAAAGCCTCTAACGTCTTTGACTGAAGGCGAAGCTGCACATGAGTAAAGACTATAAGGCCAGGCCAAAAACCAGTTACTAGTAAGTGTAAGTCAAACGACTCCCAGGGCACACTGAGGGCTGGGAGATGCTCAGGTTCTGACCAGTAGAGCAGAGAGTGTCATCACACACCCAAGACAGTCAGTAGGGACCCAAGAAGAGCTCAGGACAAGTCTCAGAAAGATGAAGCTGAGCCACAAGCAACTTAAGTGCCTGACAGACAAAGCCCAACACTCTTTAAAGGAATATAATACAATCCTGATACTCAAACACAACATGTTCAACAGTCAATAAAATACTACTTGACATAAAAAAGGAGGAAAAATGAGACCCATAGTCTTAAGAAAAATCAGTGACAACAGATCCAGGAATCAGATATGACGGAATCACTTCTACAAGGACTGGGGATTACACCTCAGTTTTCCCTCCTGTAAAACAGGGATGATGACAATGCTCCCCTCGTAGGGTTCTCATGGAGACAAAGTGAGTTAGTGCCTGAAAGCACCTGCAACAACGCCTGGCGGGTACTAAGCCCTGTACACATGTTTGTTAAATAACAGATACATACAACTAATTTGAAAATAGCCCTTTGGATTTTATTGTCTATTTTCCTGATTTAAAGCTATGTGGTAAATGCATCTACACCTGATGCACCAGGAATAAACTGAGGGAAATTTCAGTTCTTCAAAAATAACACTGGGTCATGGAGGAGAGGAACTACAGCATCCTCACACCTCACTGGACAGGCCTCAGGGACGCACAATTCTTCTATAGTCTTATTTTGAGCGTCCCATGACTTTGAGGGATATTAAGTTATTTCTGGTAAACTGTCAAGGACACAAGGTTCCAAGGAGATAAACAAAATGGTGACTCTTAAGAAAGTAATGCACCTTGGAAATTGCATCAATGAAGCACCAAAATTAGCCACACAGAATTAGAAAAACACAAAATAAATTGGCTTTGATGTTCTTTAAAGATGAGAGAAAGAAAATCTAAATGAAAAGAGGGATTTGAGAGAAACATCAGAAATAATAAGAGACACCACAGAAATAGGACAGAGGCTTCAAAATAAAATCAGGGTTATCATGCACTTGGGATAAAACAGTCAAGAAGGTGCTCAAGTTAAATTAAGTAACATAATTGGCGCAGAAATGACATAGGGAGATTTTCAAGATAGACATTCAGGAGAAATGACGTTTTATTTGAAGGAGACAAACCCCTCACGCTGTAGTACATACACTTTCCTTCCCAAAGTGCTTATACACATACGATGTCGTTTTCACGGTCGCATCTCTACACCTCCTTCAAGCACATTCTTAAGTGTCACGTTCTCAGGCAGGTCCTCACTGACCACTCTCACTGTGCAGTCCCCCCCGCCCCCCCAATACTCTCTCCCTTGCTTTACTTTCCTCCATCGCGCCCATCACCATCTGACACGTTTTACTTATTTATTTTCTTTTCATCTCCTTAGAATAAGCCTGGGGTTTGTTCATGTTTTGCTCACTTTGCTATTCCCAATAGTCTAGGACAGTGCCTGGCACACAGGAGACTCATCATGAATGAGCAAATAAATTAATCAACCCAGTCATCCAAAGAGGGAGGAAGCAAATATTAATATCATGTATTTTAAAAGAGGTGGGAGAGGTAAAAAGAGTTTTTTTTTTAATAGTTTGTTCTAAATATGAAGAATGGCAAGTTTGTTGCCTTTCTGGGAAAAAAAACCTTTAGAAATTAGTCACCTATGAATGATTAAAAAAAAATTAAAATCACCAGGGGCAGATCTGGAGGTAGACTTCCCAGTATAAGCAGGGAGCTGATACAGGAGTAACACTATTATCACGTACCTGGGGAGCCCAAACTCAGTGCCCACAGTGGGCCTCAGAAAACAGAAACGAGACAGCATGAACAGCCATTAGAGTGACTGCAATAAAAGAAGGGTTTCACATGTTCTGCATTCACAGATGTTGACAACTTAGAGCATTTATTAAATCTGAACACCAGCAACCAGTGTAGAGAAAGATCACACAGGAAAGCTGACTCAGCTGCAGTAGAAACGTGGGTGGAACTAACACCTACGGCTTTGCTGGGGCCATCATGACCTTCCATCTCTCTGACGGGCACCAAGTTATCCACGTTCCGGAGTTTCAGAATGCCCCCGCCGCAGCCACTGAGCAAAACCGGGTGGCCTGCCACCATTCCCAGGGCACAGACCCAGTCCGTGTGTGCGTTTGGAACTTGCCGAGAGAAAAAACAAAAATTACCAGCATAAGGGGATCCTTCCAAACAAAGTTTTCATATGAACACAAGTTACAAAAGTTTTTACTGACAAAATTACATATTTGGAACACTGACTTGGCCTGGAAACTATAAAAATCATTTGGTATGCAATCACTCTTAGTGATTTAAAGAAGTAAATCTATAATTTGCTCTGCAATGTGCCTCACTAGTTATCATCAGTCTTATCAGTACTAAAGGGCTAGAATATTAAAAATTTATAGAATCTAAAAGGCCTGGATAGTATACAGGATTTTTCAAACATCACTTCTTCTTCAAAGGAGCAAGTATCTCATCTTTCTCTAACACGTATTTCATGCAAGTTTGGAACCTTTAACCTGGTATGTAGTCTCTAAGGATTATCTCATAAAATCACTGCCTTAAATTCTGAACAAGAACATAGAGGCCTAAAGCTTTCTGTTGAAGGCTGGAGCTAACTATACATTTCAAAGTGAGTAGACAATAATTATAAGCTCAGACATTATGACCATATTTTATGCATAAATATATTTCTATGCATAATATAGAAGTTACATCCAAGAATGTGTATCTATAAAAGAAATGCTTTTGAATGCAATGTCTGCATCTGTTGCCAGGTTTTTTCTATCAACATTCAGGCTACTTGTTTATTTGCTTTTCATCTGGTTGTCAGCAGGAAAGTGACAGCAACAGCAGGACAAACGCGCCCACACGGAGAGAAGGGAAAGCTGGAACCTGAGAACAAGTTCATCTGTTAATTCATTTCTTCCTCTGGGAATTAGGGAAAGCCACCAGTATTTGAGTGTACTGACAAAACACTTCAACCCAACCACCATTCTACAGGAAGTGAGAGAACCACCACTCGTGGAGGTATGAACATGCTCCTGCAGAGGAGGCACCATTTACACTGCTCTGACTTGAGCTACACTTAGAATTCTTTGGACTGTGCATACCTAAAGCAAAAACAAAGCAAAATGAGAAACTGTAACTGCTTTGCTCTGAGACTGATTTTATTTAGTAAGCAAATGCACAGGGCAATCCCAGATTTCCCAATTCTTATCAAGGCCTATTGTCCTCTTATCTAAGAGGTTATCATTAAATGCTGAATGTTGCCCTTTCCATAATTAATAACTCTGGTGGGTGACAATGAAACACTCTTGAAGAGGAAGCCCTGACTGATACCATCCTTAAATGATGAAATTCTACTTAGAGGCTCTTCAAGTTCTTATAGAGGATACTGGTGACTGAAGCACCCAATCTATCCCGTGCATTACCTGTAGAAGGTCTTTCTGAGCCAGATCCCATTTCTTGATTCCATTGTCTCTGGACCCACTAAGCAGGTTATCCCTTTGTATGGTTAGTGCTTCAGTGCCATCATAATGAGGGGGCTTGAAAAAGTGGGTCGGACTCACAGTTCCAAGAGCCCCTTCAGTTACATCAAATATCTAAATGAAAGCAGAAAGAAAACAGTCATCCTATTTAACTTACAAATAAGTACCTATATGTGTTCATTCATTGAGATACATGAGATGTATATTAACCAGACATGATTTATTTTGTTGTGATATTTTACTAAGTTAACTTAAAAAATCTGCTATGAATGACTCAGAATGAACCTGAGCCCTATTTTCATATTACTTTTGCTTACATGTTAGGCTTTTAAAGGCAACAATTTTTTTCATGTACGAGTGCACAAATGGTATGTTCGATAACAAAAATACTGTCTATCAATCCAGTTGCAATTCAAATAAGTGACATGACCGTTATTTCAACACTAGAACCTCTGCGGTTCTGGTGGTCATCGTAAATACCCCAGAGCTGCTATTCAGAACTTTTCACTCCCCTCAGTTGCCTTCATCTGTCTCAGCTGTTGATCTTGTGATGTCCTGCAAAGGCTAGTGTGATCAAAAATAAACTTTCTGGACCCTCCTTCCAGTTACAAAAGTTCGCTTTTATCCTCAGACATTCTCTTACCCATCCTTTCTTTTCAGCTGCTAAAGTGTACTTACTTCTTTCCAAGGCTCACATCTTTGATCTGACTATTTTTTGATCTGATTCATCAATTGCCACCCCTTCTCTGTTCACACTTTCCCTCTCCACTGAGCCCATCTCCTAAGCATTTAAACATGCTCAAGTCTATAGAGTACAAAATTCTCTCCCCTTTACCACTCTCTTTTCAAGTCACTAACCCATTTCTCATCTCTTAATCAAAGTTCCTTAAAAAGGAGCACTTATATGCTTCCTAGCTCTCTTTATCACTGTGTCCTTTTTTATTCCTGTTGGTTCTTGTAGGACTCCCCAAGGCTGAGTCATGTCAACTTCTTGCTCCTTTGGCCATGTCAACTACTCTAACTCCTTGAACGTCTGCTTCTGTTTGACTGGCTCTGAAACACACATGTCTAGTTATAACTTATCTTGAGCCCTGGACTTGCCTTTCAAATGGCCTACTGGTCTACACAAGGAAATCCTCAAACTTAACATCTCCAAAATCAAACTATGCATCTCTCCTCATCTTATCTGCTACTTGCATAAAACCTGAAGACCATACTATGTTCAGTATGAAAGATGGTGATGATGGGACTTAAGCAGTAGTTGGATGACTGAGCCAAGAAATCTTTAAAATCCCTCCCAACCTATCTTCTATGACAAGTGATCATATATGTATAAATAATAAGACAACAAAATCAGGAACTATGAGTGAGGAAGATCAGGGAGAAAAAGCAAGGGCTAGAAATGAGAAAAAAGAAATCTGATAAAGAGAAAAGGGTCCTAGGTGTATCTCAATACTTTAAATCTATAATTTAATAGGAGAATATAATTCAACAACTCTATTATACACACTTTGATGTGATGATCCTTGGAGCTGGTGATGATTAGATCTTGTCCATTGGAAATCTGATCTACAGGAAGACATATAACAGGGCCTAGGTGTCCTGTTAACTTTCCTGTGGACTGAAACCTTAAAAAAAAAAAAAAGAAAAGAAAAATAACTTTGTTTGGAAACATTTCTTAGCATGCTAAGGCTAAGCCTCAACAAAAATAATCTATATTCTTTGATAAAACTGTTCATTCATTTTCTTCTGATTTAACCACCTCTATACAACTCTGTTCAAATTAACAGTCAAAAAATGGCCAAACTATGATGGAAGTGTCAGAAGTCCTAAACAATTTATTCCAAAGTGACTAATGTCATTCAGGTATTAAACAAAAAGGCATCAAGTGTCCAAAAACTTGCTACAGGTTAACTTTAACTCCAACCTAAGTCCAGGTAAACTTTAACCTGTTAAATGTCCGCACATGTTATAGACATATGACTGATGTTATCAGACCCAATGTGAAATTTGATTAAAACAACTACATCACTGATAAAACTAGAAAATAACAATATGGAGAAAGTAAGATTATTTTTTACACACACATATTTTCACACATACACATGTACGTATATGTACACCCATCTTATATACACATGTGTACACATATACACATGCATGTGTGGGTGCTATGTGTGTACACACGTGCACCAGGAAATAGGTAGTCCATTTCATCAGTTATTTTAAAGATATGAAAATGACCAGGAGTGTATCTGACTGGTAGAAAAACATATGATGTCAATTATCGGGGTGACAGTGAACCTTTGTTTCATAGTCCTGCCTCAAGTCAAGCTGCTGGGATGCACAGATATATTTCGCTTTCAGCATATTACCATCTTTTGACAACTCTTTTCTTAGTTACTTTGTTAAGACGAATCTGTATTTAATCACGTTGCTGAAATCAGGAAGGTTTCAAAGGATCTAACTTTTCAGCAAAAAAGAAAGTGTAAAGCTTTTCAAAAGCTGATCTTTTCTGCCTCATGTTATGACTAAGTTTCTCCCTCCATGGTGCTCTGACTACAAGTTTAACATCTTCAAGAATAAACCAAGTCTTCCTCTCTTTCCTAATTTTCTTAAACAAGCACTCTTTTAATTTTTCTACTTTTTATTTTTGAAACAGTACTCAGGACTGTGTTTCTACTTTCTCTCTCATTTATTTATATATAAATTAGGTTTATTATACTTTCTCAGACATGCATTAAAATATTACAAGTTATAACTAGTTATTCTCAAAATTTCTAAAATAAATTTTACTTTTATTTACCACTAACAAATTCCTTCTAGATTGGATTATTACTTGAATTACCTGAATTGCAAACTGAACTCAGTATCCTGTAATTGCTTGTTCAATGGCCTTTACCCTCCGTTATGAGATGAGTTCCAAGAAAGTGGACCCCACGTTTGTCTGGCTTAGTCTTTAGCCCCAGTACCTACCACGGTGTTGGTACAGTGTCTGCCATAATTGCTTGACTAAGTATTTGCTAACTAATAAATAAATATTCTCTTGCTGCCAAAATTGAAAGAACTAAAATAAACACTCAAATGAAGGATAAAAACTCATACTTCAATTTATCGTTTTTCTCTTTTTACTCGCTTCATCTTCTTAATACTTCATTTTTTACATATATTATTTCATATTCACCAAAATCCTGTGAGGATTTATGTGCAAAGTTGTAAAGTTTATAAACTGAAAAATTTGAGATGTAAGATGCATGACTGATGTTACAAAAAATAATCCTTTCACAGGTGCTGATGCGGTCAGGGTGAGAGTCTGGGTCTCTTCCTAGTAAACAACACAACTTGGAGACATATATTAAGAAAGGCTATTTTCCTTCGTATACATTTTTCCCAGCAACAGAGATTAAAGAAGGAAAATTGGGAGTTTGCTAATGAGTAATGAGGACAGAAGAGACATTTAGGAGTGTTGTATTCAACAGAAAAGCCTAAGATTTTATGTTAACTTCTGGGGTTATAAAAATTAGATTTCACATACACTAATGATGAGTGAAAAAATACATTTGCCATGCACAAGAAATACATTTTCCTTTAAAATTCTGCCTTTTAAGATCCCACATTCTGACCGCATTTCCAGAAGCTGCATAGAGGAAGGTGCCAGTTGGGTTTAGTGCAATTTGACTGATCTGGTTTTCCCCAGAAGGAATAGCAACTGTCCGGCTGGTACTTGCAGAACAAGCGTCTCCAAGAGGAACTTGACCTGAAGACCTTAACAGAGACGAAACAGCAAGATAAGTCACATTTCTGGATAACAGTTAGGCTTAGAATTCCTTAAATCCCTAGGAAACTGGCTGCAGGCAACAAGATCTGCTTACTGTAAGCACCTTACCTAGCACAGCACTTCACAGACAGGTGACTGGCACTTATAAATAAACATTTTGACAGATAAATGAACAAATGAATGAAGAAAACAAGATGACATGACTTTAAACTCTTAATTTGCAAGTCTCTTAAACACTAGTAATTCTGGGTCCTGAGTTAAGGATGACTTCAATATGATTCAGAAAAGATTAGATGACAATGATTCAAAAACTCAACAAATGATGCAGTGCCACAAAGGTAAATCATTTTTCTGCAGTTTCCAGAAGTCCCCTGAGGGGCAAGCCTACTGATATTCCTTTCATAGGTAAGATTTGCCCTTTTGAGTTAAAGACACTGAGGACTTTTAAAATTATTTTTAGTTTTTGTTTACTTTAACCCAATCATATATGGATTAGTTACTATTGCTTAACCATAACTTACTTCTATTTCCTCAGCTAAATTCTAAATGGCAAATGTATTTTTAAATTTGGGAACATTTTCTCAGTTAACTTCTAAAATATCAAGTTACAATCAATCTTTTCAAATTAGATTTTAGTGAGTCAACTGGATGGGTAAATTTCTAACGTAAGATAACAGTATTCTTTTTCTACAAAATTTCCCTCTAGAGACTTGTATTCAGTACAGTAAATAATTAGTAGTTTTCAAAATGCAAAATAGAATTTAATGTTAGTAACCCCCACTCTACAAATGCATAAAAACTAACCACTCCTATGCTTTCTACTCTTATTTAAACCAACAGAGTTCACCTTAGTTTTAATTATGTACAACAATTCATCAATCTTATGGCAAAAAGAATCATCTGCTCTACATTTTAAAGACATATATGATAAGAAACACAGAAAACAAACTCATCCTCCAATTATCCAACACAATCTAAAGTTACAAAATATGGGCTAACCCCAAGGCAGTGTTAAGTCCTAAAAAAACAAAACAAAACAACAAAAAAACCCTCTCAGTTATTCAATACATGCTAATTAAGTGTTGAAAGTACTTCTTCACCATCAATGGTGATTTCAGCCATTTTCCAAGGAGTGGTATTCATTTGACGCATGTAACTATATAAGTAATAAATACTATGAAAATTTAATTCCTTAGTTATTTGGTTAGGGAGGAAATATGAAATGTGTACTTAGTCACAGATCAGATAGGACTTCTCCCTTCCTGTTTAATATTGAGCTCTTATATATTATTTTCTCAACAGGTTTTTTCACCTTACTTTATCAGGCATTCTTACTGTAAACACTTTAATGTTCCTTGCAAGTAGACAGGTATAAATAAATAAAAATGCATTCACAGACCTATCTTTCCTCATATTTATAAACAAGGGCTATTTGCCCCTTATGCTGCTTGTCTTTAAGTTACTTACGTTAGCATTTGAATGCACTTTGCTGAATCTCTGATATCCCAGACCTTAATAGAAGATGTTGACACTGTGAAGACAAAACTTGCCTAATTATAGTATTTTACAGATATAACATTGTTGGGATGACCCCCCAGTGACATTATTTCCTGCCCAGTCACCAGACTCCATACTTTAAAAGCACAATCTAAAACAAAAAAAGAGGAAATACTGTCAATATGAACTAAATTAGACTTCTATGAGAAAAAAAAATGAGATAAGGAAACAGTAATTATTCCATTAACTTGAAACAGGCATCCTAACTCCATCCTTGACACTTTGCAGCAGGTTCAAGGGCAAAGTAGGTGTAAAGGATTGGATGAAAGCTAGGGATGCATCACACGGTATTAAAAAAAATTACACAAAATTTTGAAACAGATATATGAAAAGAGTCTTACTCCAAATTACCCCCGAATTTTAAACAACCATCGTAAATCAGCCATTTCAAAATCTGCTCTTACCTCCTGACAACACTCCATACTCATAAATACACATACATTTCTTTCCAGAAGTCACTGATGGATGGATTTTATCTTTGACTCAAAAAACATAATCATAAAACTATTCTATTTTGGTTTTCTGACATGCTGAATGTGTAATTATACTGGAGAAATCAATTAAACTTGAATCATTAGAAAATTATGTTTTTGCAGAGTCAATTTTTTTTTTAAATGGGGGAATTGCTTGCAATTATTCACAACACATAAGCTAGACTCTTATATTTCCCTCATAGACAATGAGCAAAAATTTTTGCTGATAAACTGAGTCTTGGAACATCCCTATATGCTAAGAAACTTTAACTAGCTCCCCAAATTTCTATACATGCTTCCTTCTCATCTTCCTAGTCTCACTGCCCATTGTCATGTATATTCCACATTTCAACTCAATTGGATTTAGTTTCCAGATTCCTTTTTTTTTTTTTTTTTTTTAAGGATTAGATTTATTCATTTATTTCTGCTTGGAAGAGGTACTGGGGATTGGACCCAGGACCTTGTGTGTGTTGAGCATGCGCTCTACCGCTTGAGCTATACAACCCCCCTCCCCCCAAATCCACTTCTGCCTCCACGTCTCTGCTTCTGCTCTTCGCTGACCTCGGTTGCCCGTCCTTACCTGTCAATAGCAACAATCCTGTAAGACTCATCCTAAACACCTCCTTATCAAAGCTTCCCTTATTTTTTACAGCTTGGCATAATCTCTCCCTTTTCTGAAACCCCAAAACTCTTAGTCTATAACTTTTCAAATCATTTGGAGTTGATTTTTTTAGCTGCCTGCCATTTCACCAAAGGGGTTAAGAGTGCAGGTCTGGAGACGAGTAGACCTAGGCTTCCAATCCTGGCTCTTTCGCCTTCCAAGGGTATCTGGGGAAATTACTTAGCTTCTTGAATCTTCAGTTTTTTCATCTGTAAAATGAGGATGCAATATGTACATCATTGGGGTTGTTGTGAGAATTAAGTGAGATGTAATTTGCACACTGTCCAGTACAGCCTCTGACATAAAGGAACTGCTCAAGAAACGGTGGCCGCTACCCACCTTACTCTCTCTGTCACGCTGTATGCTGCAATGGCCTTTCATAGATTTTTACGCAGCCTGCATTACTCAAGCTCAGGGCTTTGCACACATTAGATGCTCAATTACCAAAGAGGGATGTATCCCCATGCCATTCTACTCACAGCACATCAACAGAGGTTTTACTTTCTTACCAACCATGCAGTGATTTTATATTTTATATAATTCAGAGGTTGAACCAGATTATCTCTCAGATTCTTATGAGTCTTAAGCTGGTTTGACATTTTTTTCAAAACCAGCTCAGCGTAATCATTTTTTAAAAGATCTGTTACGCACCCACATGAAACAACAACCAGCACCTTTGATCCAGTGAAGAGAAGAGCATCAGTAGCCCCACACGGAGCGCAGCTGTGTGTGCCCTTCAGCTACGTGCACACACGGAAGTGGGGGTGAAGCTGGAAGTGGGTTGATCATGCCTCTGAGCTGGGGGGAAAAACACAAAGCTTTACTTCAGTAGCTGTATCATGAAACTACTTTTACTTTTTTTCTCTGACTTTAAGAAGTCTTTCCAAGTAATTAGTAATAAAATCCATACTGCTCCCTTGTCTCATTTTTTAAGCAAAGGGACACAGTGTGAGATAGTAAAAGCAGTGATGGCGTGCACCGAATAATCAGGTGTCAGCCAACAGGTGCCTTCTGCAAGGAGCAAAGCCAGTGCTGCATCTGGATTTTCTTATTAGTAATTCCATCTCCTTCAAATTTAATGAAGTAGTATTGGGAGCTGTTCGGGTATAGTGAATTCTGACAGGTATGAAAGTATAAATGATGGTTAACTGGAAGATGTGACTCTCTGTCAGGCTGGAATATAATTCTATGTCAAAAAAGACATTCTGGAGAAAGCATAACACATACCACCTAAAATACTAAGAAAGCAAATTTCAAACCAATTTGAAGAAATATAAGAATATTTGCATAGACAGAAATTCTAAAGGGAGAATGGCTCAAAAATAGCAAAAACTTTAAAAACTCTTAACAATGTCAAAGAAAAAAAATTTTTAAGAGTAAAATTTTAAGAGAACAGTGAGGCTCTTTAGGGAGCTTTCTAATAAATTTAATATTTCTGAAGTTTCTGCTTTATGCCATTGGACTATGAACTATGGAAACAGAAAGTTTATCAAAACACTGTCCCTATCCTAAAGGAATTTAAGACAGGATCTGAACTGAAATAAATGTAAGAGGAAGACTAAAGATGAGTGTGAATTAAGACATGATAAATACGTAAGTTGAATGTAACTTTGCTTTAGAGCAGGAAGAAAAATTATGCTGAAATATGCCCATCATCTAAGACAGATGGCATAATATGAGGGCAGATACAGGCATAAAACAAAGCTATCTGTTTCCATCTTCTTGATGAGTAAGAACAACTTTCACGATGCAAGGGGCGGGATAATTCAGAAGAAATGTAAGCCCAAGATAAGTTAGAACTGATAATGAAGACTTATTCAATGAGCTCAAATACTTCTGTTTCTGAATCATTGTGTCACAGGGTTTTGAAAGTACATACCATTATGGAGGCAAAATCATTGTTGGGACACTAAAGGGATCTATAAAGGGGATAAAACTCATAGACCCAGTTTTCTAGAAAGGAGAAACATAGTGGATTTCAGAGATTACAGATGGGTAACTTGTTGAGTCTCACAGAGGAAAACATTACATAATTATAAACACTTAGATGTTCATCTATAAGAGATAACATGAGCTCACTAATCTCATGGGGAAGTTCTTTGTAGAATTAACAGGCAGCATGTTAGGGGAATGTCATATTCACAACGTATGTTGACTCCAAAAAGGTCCATACAAAAAGCTTTTCAAATGACATCCTTGCAGACGAGGTGAGTAAGTAAAACCCTACTGTAGGAAGGTAGTCCCACCAGTGGCTGAAGAACCACACCTAAAGGGTCCATGTTCCTGCCAGTCTGGAAAGAAGGCCTTCAATGCCTAGTCAATCTGTCCTCAGAAACAAAGACAGACATGGCCTGTGTATTAAATTGATATATTAAAGCAATGCACTGCGTAGAAAAAATTACAACAAAGTTCATTTAAGTACATACCTAGCACTAAAATATTCAATGGAAAAAATTTAAACGTAAAATTTAAGTTGAAGAGAGAAGAGAATGCCCCAAGTAGGAAAGGGACTTAACTCAATTTACAAGCTAAAGAAACTTGTTTATTGATATGAGATCAATGGCTTAACAATTTTTGATTCCTCTATCAACATTTTCAATGACTTGTGCAGTAGAAGTAAATATTTCAGAAGAAAGCAAGAGAGATACTACATTCTGCTGAGGCCACATCTGGAATGAGGTTGAGCTCTGGATGCCACATTCTAAGAAGAACTCTGAAAAATGGGAGATTTTCCAAAACTGTGGAAGCAGAAGGAAGGATCCTAGACTATATCATATTAGGAACAGATGCATCTAAAACTTTTGAGATGATAAGAGAACTTCCATTAGAAGAGAGCATACAAAAGCACAGTTAAATGGCTGAATATTTAAAAGATCTGTCAGATACCCACAAAAAGATGTACTGGGTTAATTCTACTATAGCTCAAGAAGGCTGATGAAAGACCAATGAATAGAAATTTAAAGGAGGTAAATTTAGGCTCAGGATTTTTAAAAATCCTTTATTTTTAGGGTTTAGTTATGATTTCAAAAAATGAAGGGAGTCCCTCATTACTAGAAATAATACCAGGAATTGTTATCACACGGATGTGTAATGACAAAACCCAAAGTATTATTTGCATACATGCATCAATTTGAGATTTTTGAAACTAATGCTCAGTAACTTGTTGGTAATCTAAGAATTTAATCAGAACTGAAATGGGAGCAAAACCTCTTCAAAAGTCTGAATCTGCCATTTCAAAATCTTAACTGATGTGGGGTTTAAAAGCTATGAACTGAAGCCATCAAATTGTAACTATTGCTTCACATGTTGAAAAGTTATGATCTAATACACAGTCAACTGCTACTGTTACTTCGAAAACAGAGTATGTATGTATGTATGTATGTGTGTATGTATGTATGTATATTCTAAGAAGCTGACTATAAAGAAAAAAAAATCCACGTTAACAGCCTAAGAGTTGCATGGTCTGCATTTAATGACACAAATCATCCTAAGGGGAAAAAAACTAAACAGTACCCTCAGTTATATAATACTACGTCTCCAAAAAATTTCCTTCATTCAGATCATTCTCTTTATCCTAAGAATCTATTAAATGTTCCCTTCATGACATAACATCCAACACAATTCTGTCATGTCAAAGGTTGTAATAATACAAAAGTAAATATTTGCCTCCAGTGACAATGTATGGCACAGCCTAGAGACCAGGATGTCTTTTTTTCATTCTTGTTTTTATTTTTTCAGACCTTTGAAGAAAAAGAATTTCAACACTAAATAAAGAATTTTATTCATTAGATACTGAAAAGTGCTCTCATATATTCAGAATACTAGGGTTAATACTTTATAGAGATTACCTTATATCAAAGATAATAGAAAAAATACAGAAATTGGAAACATACATCCATGCTATTTTTTCCTATTAAAATTAATCTATTCATGTTCTGAAATATATAAATCAACTTTAAAATTGTTTAAGTTAAGGTTAAATACTGCAAATCTTACACAACAGACCTGATATGAAGGAAAAAAAATGCTTACTTTTGTTCCATGCAAAACCAGTAAAGTCTTGCAATGCTGTGAATGAGATTAATTTCCTCTCCCTTCCCCCGCCTGACTTCTGGAAGGATCTACTGATGATCAGGAAAATGGCCATAAGACACGGGCGGAAAGTGCCAAGGGAAAGGAGACAAAATGATTAGTGGAAAGAGGAAATGATAGAAAGAAAAAGAAATTAAGGGTCCAAAAAAAATCTGTAACATGAAAAAATGCAACATTGTTGTTTCTAAAATAGCATTTACTATTTAAAAATATTTATTATTTTTTAAAACCTCTTTTTCCTTCTATTTCTTTCTATACTTTAGGTACCATAGTATCCTTTTCCCCCTAGCATACTTTTTTTCATCACAAACCCTGCCATAAGCTTCTTATTTAAAATCGATAAACCAACATGAAAAACTACCTTATTCATCTCCCACAATTTGAGGGGGCAATATTCATTGAGGAAATTAATTTTCATAGAACTAAATTTCTTCTAAAGAAAACTTTTAGATTATAGACAGAAAACAAATAGCACAATTTTTTATGTTATTATACAAAAAAGTCTGCCACTACTTTGTCTGAGAGTTATGATCACAAAAATATATTATTATATATATATTAAAATTTATGGTTAAAAATATTCGTGCATTGACATTTACCAGTTATGAATGCAACAAAAACGGGACTTGCTTAAAAGTTTCTAGGAAGGCATTTTAGAACTTCACTGAAAGGTCAGAAGGTAGGAAAGACAGAAAGTCCCCATGTACCTCCGACAGAGAAGAGTCATGCTCATCAGACCTACAGGGAAAGAGTCAGAATTATGCAGAGAAAGACTGCAGATGGTAACAGGCTGACACTGAGGCTGAGCTGATGCAATGGTATGAATAATAGAAACACAGCAAACATTTCCTTTAATGGGCCCTGCTTTCCTATTTGCACTGGATATTAGCAAATTCAATATACACCTAAATTAGGTAAAATGTTTTGTTCTTATGTTTTCTACCAAGATTGGAGGGGGGGTGGTTCTATTACTGATCCATGGAACCGATCTGTCCTCGCTTTCTAAAATGTAGCCCCTGAAGAGGAACACCGTCAGGTAAATGAAATCCATCACTTCAAGGTGCTATTTAATCTGACTAGTACTAGAAAACTTTTCCCATTTCAATAACCATTAATGAATTTTATTCCTCCTGATAATTACTTTAGAGTCTCATATGAAAATTACACAAATACATGTCTGCGTGGGGAGTGAATCAGTCAAAATTTAACAACCTTTGATTTAACTCATCTCAAAAACACGGAGGTCTTCTGCTTAGTCAGTCCCTCAGTAACAGCTGGGAGGTTTTGGTGGGATTTTAAAAATAGCTGAGCCGTTCCTGTCAGCCTGACCCTCAATCCTCCAGGACTGACAGTAAGTCTGGTTATTATGATACTAAATATTTAGCATTTAGTATCATACAATAGGCTTGGGAAGGATGAGAACAGAGTGAGTGCTGGCATGTCATGTCATCAGAAACAATGTGTGGGACCTAACTTCTAGCAGGTGAAATATGCTAGTCTCAAAAAGGGGCCCAAAGAAAGTGATTCAGAAGGTAAGTGAGGGTTCGGGGTAGTCAGTTATTCTAAGTTTTAATTTACAGAGATGGCAATGCAATTAAATGATTGGTAGCTGATAAACCATTTCAGTAAAAAACATGGAACTATGATTAGACTGTCAAGATTATCAAAAGACTGACAAAATTTTATGACTGTAAATACAAGGCGGACAAAATTTAGTAATTCTTCATATCACTAGTGAAAATGGACTTCCTAAAGACATTCCTAATGCTCTACTCTTTTCTCAATTAAATGAGAGGTATGATTTAACAATGTTTAAGAATATTTAAATACTTGTTTTTAAATTTTAAAAAAAATCACCTAACTAGATCACTTTAAAGGACATATCATCTACTGATTAAACCATATTTTAAAATCTAATCAAGAATTTTATCCATAAATTAAGTAGATTAAAGATTACTTCAAAATAATAGTGTATCTTTCTAAGTCTACAGAGCCATTTAGCGTGATCAAACATGCCAGACAGATCTTAAACAGTATCCTGTAATTTCAGAAATCATTGATATATATAGGAAGATCACAGCATAGAAAACAAATTGGCGTGGGAGGCTGGATATCAAGTACATACATCCACAATGTTATAATTCAAAATCAAAGCAGACAAGTCAGAGTTAATAAATACTTTATGGCAACACCTTTAGTATGAAATTTTTACAAGACAGATTCTGGCTCAATGTGGGAATATTCTTTCACTTCAACTTTGATGAAAATTGTATTTTCCCTACCCCTCCAACTTTTCTTCCCCAACAGCCCACCCTGAGTTCTACCCCCTCCACCCATAAAGGTACTCTTTTTTTTCAAGAACACAATGACTCAAATTTTGTGGTGGATTTGTAGAACAAGCAACTGATAACATGTTACACGTCTGTGACATGGTCTTTGTCAGCTGTGACATCCATCAAAGGTAAAATAATTTGCCCCTTTTCAAGGCAGGCTATCGAATTAGAGGCTTTTATGGGCTCAGTGAAGATGAAGAATCCCAAGGAATTTCAACTTCAAGTGATCACAAAGATGCTTCAATTCTAACTGACTTGCAAAAGGAAAAGGCAAGGCAAGTGCTGCAGTGGAGCAATGCAAATCTACAGCAGGGAATGATGTTCAGCAGGAAAATAAATTCATCTAACTTTGTGTACATAGTTCATTTCCCATTGGAAAAACACATAAATTACAGCACGAGTGCACAAGTCAGACTCCACCTCCCGCACAGAGAGAGAGCTAAGTGTTCTCCCTAGAGTGTATTGAAAGGCTCAGGAATATTATAATCCATAGTTGGGACTCTTTAACATAATGACTTACTTATCCTGCTGAACTGATGCGTTTCCCTGAGAAACAGTGAGACGATTAAAAACATTCAGTTCATTACGGGGCCGGCTCGGTGGGGAAGACGGAGGTGAAAGGCTAGGTTCCAGGATCTGAGCGACAAGGAGAAAAGAGTTAAATAGGTGGCCTTATTGGCTTTTATTTGTTAGAAATGTTATAAGAAACATGCTTTAAAAAAAAAAAAGCTTGTCAATAGAGAATTCCTTCCTTCCTTTCTTCCTCTCTTCCTTTTTCATAAGATAAAATGCACTCTGAACAATTTAATTTTCCCCCCACTGGATTGTGTTAGATTGGCCAAAAGATGGCACTAAAGAAAAAGTTCTGTTGGCTAAAATCTAAACTCAGCATGAATAAATCAAGGCAAATTTAAAATTATACAATTTTACACTTGAGACCAAGATGCTCACTTTATAGATGAGGGAACAGACCCTGAGAGATTAAGAGGGATTTGCTTATTCAACTGATTAATTCATTTCTTTTTCAATTACTTATTTGCTCCATCCCCTATCTCCTAATTATTCTTGAGATATTTGATTCAGTAGAAACAGGTAAATTATATCTTTAAATACAGGAAGCAAGGATGATTAGAACAATTTCCATGACATTCAAGGCAGCTAAGCCAGTGGTCAAAGTAGAGAGTGTGCATGATGGTACAGGGGAGGGGATGGTATAAGATCATTCACTTGGGTACAGAAAATACCCAAAAACTTCTTTTTGTATTTAATATTGAAGAAATTGGCTTTACCAATATTTGAATAGAGATTGCCATTGATACTCTCACTCAAGACCATGTCAGAGATCGACCTGCCATCTGCAGCCCGTTAGGTGACCCGAGGGAAAGGTGAGTGTGCCGCAGGTAGAAGGGTACAGGGGCTCTAACCCATTCATAACTTTCTGCATGTTGTGGTGTTGCAATTTACAAGTGCCCAGGTAAGTGGACCATCAGATTATATTATATACTGTTAGGCAGACTAACCCTCACAAAACACACACATAGCTTCTAAAAGATTTCAACAACAAAAAAATTAATCATAATACCAATTTAAATATGAAAGAACAGCAAGAAAACAGCATAACTCACACATCTTCTAACACTAGATTTTTTCAACCACTTCAAAGCGGTGAAATCAATCTGTGTTATCAGATAACAGTCAGAATTAATTTCAAATTTTTCTAGAAGACTATTTGAGTTACAGTTTTAATAAACCTCTCCTCAAAGGTATATTAAGTCCACAATGACATACACAAATAATTGAAAAATAAATCAGAGTACATGATCGATTTAATTTACAGGTATATGTGTGACCAAGAAAATTAGAAGACCACAAGCTGACGGCTGATTTGATTGTCTTAAGTCAAATCAGTCACAACCCCAGAGTCAGCCTAAATATGGAAAATAATTCCACTGCTGTCCTTTAGCATCTCAGTGCCACTGATGTTTTATACACCCTATCAGATAAAAAAGCATTAGTAACTGACTGCTTTTGTTCCTTGGTCTTTGGTTTTTCTGCTTTCTCACACACCTTTCTCCTTGCTATGGGGGGAGGCTCTGGTGTTTTTTTTCTGACAGAGATGACTGTCTGGAACTAACAAAGAAAAAGATTCTGTAATCATCTAATTTTAAATATATACATAGAACTTTGGCAGTTCAACCTAAATTTTTAATAGATTACTAAGTAGAACTTGAAAAAGGTTACTTGGGAATAAAAGATAGAACTAGGATAGGAAAATATTACATGAGTTATTTTTAATTAATGGGAGCTTGACAATGGTATATTTAATTTTTAAATTGGCGATCTTATCAAAAATATATAAGCCTATTATCTTTGAACACAAACATCAATGCTATACTGCCAAATAGCTAACATGAATTTTTAAGTTTTAAATGTCTTTAAGTTTGATTAAAACTGCTTTAGGTGAAGAAAAATTGTCTTTACAATTTTGCAAGAACAAAAATATTAGAGTATCAGAATATGAGAAACAATGAAATTTAATGAATTATTATTTACAGAGTCACAAAAGAATACTACAGGTGAGCACAGAAAATGTTTCACTTAACTAGTATTTAAGTATTAGTTAGCTACGTAAATTTTGGTAATAAAAATATTCTTAATTTATTACAAATTTCAAATGTTGAATAGTGGCTATGTAGCTAACAATTTAAGACTGATTTTTGTGTATAGTGGTAATGAATTTTGATTGGAAAAAAATGAAATTTTGCTATCCTTGGCTAGTTATACTAATAAGGAAAAAAACACCAAAGAATTAGAAAGCAGGATCCTCAGAATGGGCTTACAGTGATTCCTACTGAAAGTGAAAACTAAATGTAACTAAACTTCATGTGCTTGATTTTTCTAACCAGAGGAAATCACATTTTAGAAGTTCTGCATCATTTAAGTCATAGGCCTACTTAGGTAAATTATTTTATTTTATGCAATAAAAGTCATGAAGTGACAGGCTGTAAGAGTCATTGCACCAGCACATGACCAGCTCTTAAATTTGTACATAATTACACAAGCATCTTAATTGATGAAAACTTCTGCCATCATCAAAATTAATGAAAGTTCTGCCATCATCAAAATTAACTTTGGAACTAAAGGTAGCAGATGGGCTTACTGAATGGAAGACAATGAAAATACCTTCATAAGATGAAGAAAGTTATGAGAAACAGATATTCAAGTTGGGAGCAGGGAGTTTGTTATATTTTATTATTTGCAGAGTCATTTAGTGTGTGCCACTTTTTTGGCACTATTTCTCAATGCAGTCATGTGTTCATCCAGTAAATCATTTGCTAGATCATATGTGAGGGTTAGTTTAAAAAAAGTCATTAAAAATCTTTACCAGTGAATGACTGATGTAGTTGTAATACAACTAACAAGAAATACACACACATGCACACACACTGGCCTGTGTAGGAAAATTATTCTTCTCAAGATAATTATGAACAATTTCTAAATAAAATCTGTTTTGAATAGAATGTTTCTTGTTAAGATTATCATAGATGGGAAATGTTCCCTCCTTCAACTCTTTAATAACACAATAACAATTCTTTGTGTATACACTCATCCCAGACATGCAATGTCTTCAAGGCAAAGAATTAGGAAAGTTCAAAATGGATTAAGTTGGTAATTGACATCTGCATTTTTCTTTAAAAGTGACAGCAAAAGTCTACTCACCTGCCCAGGCTCTTAGAATGAGGATGTACCATGATTCAGAGCAAACTGGAGAGGCTTCAAGGTTCTGTTTGATGTAATGATTTTACAGGCGTCACTTTAACCTACATTTGTTTCTAAATAAATTTTGTCTGTAATTCACATCTCAGCCTTATAAAAATGATACTCTTTAAGAAAGACCCTAAAACTTAGAAGTAGGACAAAGCAATTTCAACAAAGCACGTGTCATTTAAATTATTTTGAATATTCAAAAAATTAGGGGACACGACACCTAGCAGAAATTACTTTGAAAACTATAGATCTTACTTACATAATTTTTAAAAAAAATAGAAATAAGAAATTAGCAACATGCGTATTAAAAAAAAAGTCAAAAGAAATGAAGTTGGTTTAGCTGGGCCAGACTTACATGCTACCTACCTTGGAAGCGAAGCCAGACGGGGGAGGGAGCTCTTTTTCCCTAGCAGAAGTATTGGTCTCAGTATTCATTCCAATCTCTTGGCCTTCTGCAACAGGTGTAAGAGGGCCAGGCAAGAAGGCATCTCCTGCACGAGTGTCTGAAGGTAAAAACATTTAGCATGTCTTTTCCTAGCAACTGTGTCAAACATAGCATGTAAGACAGTGACAAGCCAAAGCTACAGCAAGGTAAGATTTTCAGGGGTCATACTCAGCCAACATTTGTATATGCTTATTGGATGCCAGAAACTGTTCTAAATACTTTATTATATTAGCATATACTATCATTATTCCAGTTCACAAATGAGAAAACGGAGGCACACAGAAGCTAGAAGTCCAAAGTCACAGTATGTGGCAAAGCCAGATTCAAAACCAGGCAATCTGCCTCCAACATTACTGCGCTATGCTGACACTCATGGCCAGCTCCCTCAGTGTCTCATAAAAGAAAAAAAAAGAAAGAAAGAAAGAAAGAAATTAAACCAAAAGATAATTGCAGGGAGTTTCAACTGAATTTTGATTTTTCCCATGCTTATATAATTTATTTAATGTAAATTTTATTTTAATATCAATTTTTATATTTGTATCTCCATTTTCATGACCCTGCCCCCTGACGTCTTAACTGGATGTTTAATCTGCCTGCGGGATATCCAACGCCAGCCCATCCTAGCTTTTGGCAGCATGGTGAGGCAGGTGAAGGTTAATTTTCCCTAGAATCTAAATTCACCTTAAGCATTCCCTTCCATACTCCTGGAAAACCAAGGGACTACCTTGTTATTAATGCTTAGAGTTGGATGTTATCAATAATGTGTTAACAGATAATCAAGGTGTTTGCCACAGTAAACCTTCAAAGTACAGACACCCTGCTGTATTCAACTTTACACCCCCTGCATTTAACATAGTGCCGGTACATACCTATTTAAAGCATATAGTCAACTTCCTTTATTCAATGAGTGAAAAATAAATGATCTGAGAGCCTTTTAGGCATCTTTGCAGTTCAAAAGGAGTGGCAGAGAGCAAGAGAAAACTTTTGGAAAGAAAAAGCCCTGCAGACACGCACCCCCCACCACCCAGGCCCCCTGCAGCCAGCGCACCTCCACGCCAGGGCGCCCGCCCACCCTCGGTCCATCCCTCGGCTCGCTCCCAGCTGCGGCTGCGGCGCCTCGCACTTCTGACTCGAGTCCCCGCCCCGCTAGTCTTCGCAGCTGGGGTCCGCCGCCCCGCGGACCCGGTGGAGCCGGCTGGGCTGCGAGCGCCGCATCCCCCCACCCCGGGCCCCGCGGTCCCGCCTCCGCCAGGGGCCACACGCCCTTGACCCGTCCCTGGCCCGCCGGCCGGGCTTCCCGCCTGCGAGCCGCACAGCCAGAAGATGAGCGGCAGCTGCGGATCAGCGAGAGCGGCCAGTTCGGCGACGGGCTGGAGTCGAGGCTTGTCAGAAAGCAGCCCTCGACTAAGACCTCACGAAGCCCAGAACCACAGGAAGAAGGCATTGTGGGTCTCCTGGTTCTCATTATTGTCACACTGGCCCTGGCGGGGGCTCCCTTCAGTGCTGACTTTTAGCTGAGCATCTTCTGAGAAATGCTGTGGGCTCCTTTGTACTTGGAGATGAGAGTGATGGATATATGTAGGTATGGGGGGCACCTCTCTTCTCAGAACTGGCAAGACTCAAATTTTAAATAGTGTGTCCATTGCAGATAAAGACGATGACCCTTCATTGCAGAAAGAAAGAAAGAAAGAAAGAGAGAAAGAGAGAGAGAGAGAGAGAGAGAGAGAGAGAGAGAGAGAGAGAGAAAGAGGAACAAAGAAAGGGAAAGAGGAACAAAGAAAGGGAAAGAAAGAGAAAAGAAAAAGCCCTGCAGGCCAGCCTTTTATCCTGTCAATTCTCTCAGCTGCCAGTGGAATCATTTCCCCAGGCTTCCTAACCACAGTGGTTTTTTCAGGAGACGGCCTTGAGGCCACCCCTTCAAGTCTCTCCCTGGCATCCTACAAGGGCACGAATAGCAGGCCTTCACAGAGCCTGAGACACAAAGTTACCTTAAGAGATTTTCTCCCCAGCTGAAGACTGGTTCCAAACTACACTAGAACGTTTTGAGTCTGGGTACCTTCTGCTCAGTCACTTAGAATAATAAGACACAAACCACACGTTACCAAGCCAGTAGCTCAAGGACCACACATGAAGCCCGTCGATTTGTTTTAATTGGCAAGCCCATAATTTTAAAGATAATGAAATTCTCCACTGAAATCCATATTTAAGGCTTCTCTTGAAAACAGAGAATCTGGTAGCCTTAGGCCCATATTCCATCATGGCAAAAATAAGCAGCAGTGGAGTGGTGGCCCTTGTTTTAGATGGGGCATGTCCTCTTCAGGTAATCACACTGACACCTGCTAATTGCTTACATCCAACTGAAATATTCACTTGCATTACCTGGCTGACCACTGTGGGCCTCAAGTCCATCCTGTCCACTAGCACAGTACTGTTCTTTCAGGTCCGGCTTCCACCCATTCATTCAACAAATATTTACTAAGCACTGCAAAAATCCAAAAAACATCTTAAGGTGGTTATAATTCATCTAGTAGCAAATGCTACCAACACTCAATCTGAAATATATCATGTGCGTCTTACACATTTAACAGTATATATTACTCATATTTTTTAAACTTCACAAGTATCCATTATAGCCTCAGTTTTTAAAATAAAAAGATGATTAAAAGTTGGCCTATTCAAACCACCTCTGGATACAATTAAACAAAATACATAAGGAACGCTTAAGGACATATTAACAGGCTAAAATTTCAAAAATCTCCTATCAATCTAAACTATTTTGAAGGATTGCTCTCCATAATCATCTTATCTGGTGGGAAAAGTGCAAGAATAGAGTAGGTCACAAGCCCCATAAAGGAGAAACTGTTCAATGTAGCTTTTTTCTAAGGGGAAAACGATAAAGCACTAACTTTCCCACACGTGAGACCATGCCCACCTGCGAGCCTGCGAAGAGCCGAGCCTGCACCCTCCGTGTTCAATAGGAATCATGAAGAACTGTAGTAAGAATGTTCACCTGGTATTTCCAGTTCTCCTTACCTTGTTTTTAGGTTTCATTTCACCACGAAGCTTCATAAGGTCTGAAGACAATGAGCTATGTGCAGATAATTAACCACAAGATGAAAAGGGAAATTATAGAAAACTGTACATCCTCTCTCAGTATAAGTATGGGGGGAAATGTATATGCCTGTGGAAAACAGAGAATGACAAGATTCAAAATCAAAACGAATTAAAATAATTCATTTTCCTTCCTTAAATATCCCATTATTTTTAAAGTTTTTGAAGTTAAACATTACTCAGTTTGGTTTCCATATTACTGTTTCTAGTGCTCTTCACTTAGTCATAAACTCCAAAATTATTTCTCTTATGGTAATTATTTGATGCAACAAGATAAATGTATTAAAATATTACAGTGGTCAGCCAGGTAATGCAAATGAATATTTTAGTTGGATGTAAGATAAACAGTGGGCACAAACAATGCACACATTGCTGCATTTTGTTCCAGGGGGAAGCGTGTGCTCTGTGTGATCTCTCATGGGAGGGAGAGCGCATAAGGAAGCCTGGACATGGATTCCCCCCAACTCTTATCTGCATCTTTTCCCCATATAATCCTGTTGTGGATCCTTCCTACACTGCTCTCATGAATCTCTGCCATGAATACAATTATCTGCTGAACCCCGTGAGTCTTCTAGCAAATCTCCAAAGAAAGGGAAATATTCTAGGAGCATTAAAAAAAGAGAAAAAAGAAGGGAGAAATAAAAATATTCTTCAAAGGCCACAACACAAACCTATTAGGCATGAGGTACTGGCCCGGCTGCCCGTCCAGCCTCATGTCCCATCCCGCTGCACCACAGCCTTGTTGCTCCCGAGCACCAACCTGCTTGAAGGGCTCACGCCTATAATGCTGTGGCTAAATGCCCACGCTTTAACTTACTCACTGCACAGAGCAACTCTTTGCTGCACCCCCTTCAACCTTGTCTCTTGCCTAATTTTATTCTTCATGTTTCAGCTCAAATTTTACCCCCTCCAGAAAGCCTTCACCAGCTCCTCCATTCTTGGTGGGTAACCGCACTTTGTACCCCCAAAATTCCCTGTACAAATTTCAGTCTCTGCCCTCACTGCAGTGTATCACTATCTGTTCATGGTCCGTCACCCTCAGCAAGGCATCAAGTCTGTGAGTGCAAGATTTTTTGTCTTATTTATCTTCTAATTTCAGCACCCAGCCCAATACTTGAGATAAATTGGAACTAAATAAGTATTTTTCAAAGCAATGCATATGTGACTATGTAGCTTCCACGGATTTAACGTCTGTGCTTTTCTCCTTCCATACTCTTTCTTTCAGGAACCTGTGGTTTGGATCGTGGCCCCAGTCCTCAGGGAAAATTTCTGTCATGAGTCACAGGTCATATTAGCTAAATGTGTTTTCCCTCTCTGCTTCCGACCCTTCTTTAAGCTACAGATGTTGGAAAGTTGTGAAAAGTAACAGCACTCATCAAATAGCAGTTTAATATTTTTCTGCACAAAAGGTCATCAAAGGGGGCACTGCATTTTTCTTCCAAGTTAAAAGGGATAATAGGAGCTGTGAAGATGAAGAAGAATAAAGAGAAGGTGGAGGAGGAAGGTGGGAGCAGAACAAGAACGAGGAGGAAGACAAGCAGAAACATGCTTGATAACACGTGGAATGGTAAAAATTCCAGTTATGATCCAGGAACGTGGGCAGTCTAGCATGGTTCCTTAATACAGCCATGGTTCCACTCTCTACCCGTTCTTGTCACAGCTTGAGTGGGTTCAAAGGAGTAGCCTGTCCATATCTACATTACAGGGCTGATCTCAAGGAAGTATTTTGAGATTTTTCTGTCCGTATCTATATTACAGAATTGATCTCAAGGAGATACTATTCTGAGATTAACAGTGTAAACATGTAAAAAAAAAATCAAATAGCTCATATATTTTATTTGTGTAACATCTTATTTAACATAAATTTATTTTAAATTGATTCATAGATTGTTTAATGACCTAGAGAAGTAATTACATTTACTCTTTCAGTTACATTCCTCTCCTTCAAGTACAAGTATTTAGAAAACTTTTGACAGTTGTATGATTAAAAAAAAAAATTAAGATCAGATTTTGGAATAATTTTAATAAAAACTGCTCCAAAATAATCATTCAGAAAAATCACAAGTAATAAAATTACCCTGATACTCTTGGTCCTCCATGTATATAAATCACCAGAAGGAGCACAGATAATTACTCACGGTAGGTGTGGTTCACGTGAATATTGCAGTGGCAAGAGAAAAAAACTGAAAATCTCAATATTCAATGAAATCTAAAGCTCTTTCCAACCTGAAAATACCATGTTATGATTATATTGTTTCAATCTATTCCTATAAAGTCCTTTGGATAGTTTTTTTCAATTTATAATATACGTGCTTAACTTTATAAAACTTAAGAACAGCTAAAAATCTAGCAAATATATGCCAAAGACAAATATGTGCCAAAGATAAATAACAAAGTTGTTTATGAGGTTAAAAGAACAGATACAAGTTAACAGATATATTTAAAAATTAAAAAGGAATATATCTTCCCTTTTTTTCCTATAAAAAAAAAGGGGGCTTATGAAACCGGAGCTGAAACTGGAGTTCAAATAATGAAACAGAAAATTAACTAAACATACTTATTTAAATATCTAACAATTTAAAAATCAGGAAATGTGTAAGAAAGACAAAAGACTTAGTATGTTTGTGGTCACAGGTACATTTCAAAAAATGATCATGCAGAAACCAGCTGGCTGCCAATAAAAATGTTTAAAATAAGATGTACCACAATTAGTGTACATGAACAATTGGTAATTCATGCAGCTGTAGGCACACAGAAAGCTAAACACACTTACCTAAAGGTGTGCCATCTGGATCTGTGTAAATAACAGCAAAAGGGAAACAAAAAGCAATACTCCAACCAAAACAGATCCAACGTTAAAAACCCCCACGTAAGACAAGATTATGCACCATTTGTAAGGTATGTGAACAGATGCCACAGCAAACGCTTATAAATTTATTTTTAAGGCAGTTAGATATGCAGAGTAATGAAATTGGTTAATACTTTAAACAATTTAAAATAACCAATTCAGAAACATGGTTGATTTTTTATTTATAAAAGCTAGTTGCTCAATAATGTTAAGTAAGCCCTTTTAAGTTGCTACCCATTTCTCGAAATGACAATAATTACACCCCCCCAAAGTTATGCATGGAAATTAAAGGAACGATTATTAAAAGCACAAGTAAATACAGCAGCTGTTCAGTCAGGCTATAGGGGACAAGGGAACAGTATAGCAAACTCAAAGAGCAAAGTTACTATGCAATTTATATAACTAAAACTTCATCCAAATTACCTTGTAAAGCATGGCCGGGTAGAGCATCTAGCTCAGGATGTAATTCTGCTTTCTCTTTCGACATGTGGGATAAGAGCTTGTTTTGTGTATCACTGGTTATTTCAGTTTGTTAAATCCGACCTTCAGGTACTTTCTTGAGCCTCCTTCTGGGCAGCCTGAGGACTCTACACTACCACCCAAAAAAAAGTTATCTTAGATCACACAAAACAGAATCTCCACACAAAGATCTGTATCAAATAGCAAATGCATATGATGTATGAACTCTGACATCAGATAGACCTTGATTCATTGCAGCCCCTCCACTTCCAGGCCTGGTGACGCTGAGTAAGTTACCTTATCTTCCTAATTCTCAGTTTCCTCATATTTAAAATGGTACGAATATTACCAGTCCCTTGTATGTTGTGAAGATTAAGTGAGAGAACAAAACATAAAGGGTCTAGCACTGTCTCAACATGTGGAAAAAGGTGAATCAGGAATCATTATCACTTTCAACATTTAGGCAAAAGTTGCTTAAGGTAAGGAGAGAGCAACTGTATTTTTTTTTCCTGACTTTTTTTGAGCTGTAAAGAATCAATGTTAAATCAAAATTGACTCTAAATTTATTTGCATCCCAAGGGATTCTTCTTTTAATTTTCCTTTGTTAAAGTAAAGTAGAAATTATTTTATTCTTTATGTTGTTTATCTGTTCTAATACACAAGCACAAACGATGACAAGCTAATGGAATTGATGTAAATAATGCTGACTTTTCAAAAGAATCTTCCTCCACATTACAAAGGAAAGGGTCACTGGAGAAAGATGAACAAAACTACAATGAATTAATCAAAAAGGAATAGAGACTTTACTCAGAAAGCCAGCAGACTGAGAAGATGGCAGACTGATGTCCTGGAGAACCATCTTCCCCAAGTCACAATTCACGCTCTTCATACTGAAAAGGGGAGGGGGTGTGGTCACTTGTTGCAAATTTCTTGGTGGAGGAATTCTTTGTTCTTGGAATCCTTCTTTTTTGTAGCTGTCCATGAGGGTCAGGTCATGGTTCCCCTGTAAAACCAACAAAAGTTATTTTCTCTTCTTCAACTTGTTATCTTTATGAATGTAAAAGTGCTAATATCCTTAAAGGTCAGAGCCTTGAGAACAGGCTCTCCTGTGCATTTCAGGCTATTGGCAACACTGTTTTACAAAAGATGCAGCGCAGCAAGTCTAAGCCTAGGAAACAGGGCACAGGGTTAAAGTCAAAGGAACAGAGCTAATACAGAATCAGATTTGTTCTTTTCTATCACAGGGCAGAAGCCACTTAAGGATTTAAATTCCTTTAGGTTAAAAATAAGTAAATGTTAAAGGAGTTTACATGCAGAGGTTGGAATGTGCACAGCCTATTTGGAAAAACACACAAAGGATTGTAAACAGTGACAACAAAGAATGAGGGAAACCTTTCCTTTGTGTATTTTTGTGCTCTGATTTTTTTTTTTTTTTACCATATGCACATATTTCTTTCTCAGTAAAAAAAAGAAAAAAGTGTAAGGATGGAAAGGAGTGACCAGCTCAGCACGCCCGGCAGCCGTGGAACACTGAGCCGTCACTTCTGCTTTAGGCCGGGAGGCATTATTGACTCTCTGCTGTGCCCAGGGCTATCCTATGACTTCTTTTATTATTTATATATTTTATAAAATAATAATATGCTATTCCTCATCCCTGCCCACAGCTGGGGGGAAACCAATTGAGTTTTCATGGAATTGTTTTCCAAGGAATAGAAGTGAGTTACAAACAGAACCCATCTTAAGGGTACAACAGGCAGAGTGGGTTTCCAGTGGCCAGACAGCTAGGAAGGGCTAGCAACAGAGGCGCCCAGAGCTGAGAGAGTAAGCCTTGAGGCCCCACACAAAGCCACCCAGAGTGGCTTCTCTGTGCTCTGCTGTGGATCCTAGAGGGGAAGGTCTAAGGATCCAGATTCAAGTTCAGCAGCAGCTGGAAAGAAAAAGAATTAAGATTCTTTATCTAAAATACTTCATAGGTAACTAAATATGTTAGTTCTTTAGAAAGCTGAGAACTTTCTAACTGTTGAGAAGAATGAAAAGTATCTATATACGATACAATACCAAATGCAAGATGACGATTCTAGAATCTGCCCAGGGCTGCACGTTGAATTACCTGCTCGTGTGGCTGAGGATCAGAGCTTCTGGTTTTCTCATTCTTTATTCATTGGCCCAATAACCATGTGGAGACACTGTGAGAAGCACTGCAACTGCATGAAGATGACACAGTCCACCCTGAAGAATCACATACCATAAACTGGAAAAACAGGCAACTTCCATACAGAATCATAAAAACCACAGCAGGTATAAAAGGGGGCACAACTGGAACACTTAGAAGGGACATCCAGCTTTGTGCCAATACTGCCCCCTTTTGGTGGCAGTGATATGTAAGCAGGTACCTGAAGGAGGAGGACAAAGTGTGGGAGGGAGACGGAAGAAGCAAACACAAAAACTAGAGCCAGGGAAGAGCACGTGTGGAACTGGAAGCAGTCTAGCTGGGCCAGATGCTGGAGCAAAGCGGCAGAGCAGGGGAGTAAAGAGATACATCTGAATACTTTGGCAAGAAACAGATTGATGTGTTTTTTATTCCAAGCTAAGGAATTTGGAATTTTCCCTGAGGGCAAAGATTAACCAATGACAGGAAATTTAATTGTCACACACCAGTGGCAGCTACATGGACTGTGATTGCTTGTGTCTGAGTTTTTGGCCTCAGTCACTACCAGAAACTCGAGAAGCTGATGACCTCCAGGTTTTCTGAGAACAGTGTCGGTGTGCAGGGTGACAGTCCCACAGGGACAGCAGGAGGAGAGGAAGGATACAGCCAGAAATAAACAGAGAACATAGGCTTCTTGAGATGATTTTTTTTAAAGCTATGGATCATTATGAATAAATGAGGAGTAAGTATATTTTTCATTATGAATGGTTTTGTTTTCACATTTTTCATTAGGTATGGGTAAGAAAAAAATGTAACATAGTGTCTGTTATTCAAACAATGGAGATGTTATTTACTATTTAGTTTATTTCAGAAATCAATGTCTAAATGTAATTCATACATTTTGGCAACATACCTCCTAGTTCTCTAGTTATATTTTTCCCAACTCCTGCTGCATTGGAAATAAGTCAAATAATACTTATAATGTTTAAATTAAACAAGAGACAGTATCATGGGAAAGAGAGCTGGCTTATGAAATGTTAACTTTTAAATAATACTTTTAGAGACTAGATCCAACTTGGGGATTGCTTAAATAGGAAAAAAAAATCACATGAATAAAATAAAATAAATTCCTGCTTATTTTGGTTTTAGATAATAGGGAACATATATATGTAATGCAATTTAGATTCATCTGATGAAAAGTACAATAAATATTGGCCTATTGAATACATATAATTTCAGATTTTATTGCTTAAACAATTCAAGTCATATTTTACACTAAATGCATTACCTTGCAATTCTTAGAAAAATTGCCCTTTATAATAAAAGTTTAGTCAGTTTTGGGTTTTTTTAGTTTAATGGATTTTTCCTTAAAATGAGCTTTCCATTCTTGCATTTTATAAAACTAAAATGTTAAGTTCTGTTCTATGCTAATAGTTTTTTTAGCACAGAATCTTGAATACATAAAATGAAGAAAGTGGTTCTGTTGTAATGTCTCATGAAAATTCTACTGAGAAAAATTAAACGAATGCATTTTGCTGCTTATGAGTAAAACATTTATTTCAGAAAATTTCAAGAGGGGAGGGTATAGCTCAGTGGTAGAGCACGTGCTTAGCATGCACAAGGCCCTGGGTTCAATTCCCAGTACCCCCACTAAAAAATTCAAGATAAAAGTATAAAAGATTTTACCTTCAAGTGAGGATATTTTTCAGTAGAATCTAAAAGACAGAAGGGACACATAACCAATGATATGTAAACACGAAAGCCAACTGTACAGTCACCCAGAGTTAGGACTGAGCGTAATCCTCATGCTTGCTTTGGAAATGAACACATTAGGTTTTGGTGTTTTGTTTTTGAGGAGCAGTTAAGATAGCAGCAAGACAGAAACATGAATCCATTACAGATAATGAATAAAGGCAGGAATATAGAACATGCAGTTAAGATTTCAAAAGTATGATTATGTTTCAAATGACTTTATAAAGTAGAAAATTGTACATATACCAATGGGAACATGCTGACTCTGACTGATAAGGAGAAAAGTGAGCTTTAATTAGAGTAAGTCATGACTCCAAGAAGACTAACGCAGCAGCACATCTCTAATGCAGTTGACACCATCAGACTGCAAGGATGTATCACGTTCTTCAATTCCCCTGTAACTTAGGAAGCCCACAGTTGTGACACTTTATTTGAATGTGTAATTCACTTCTCATCAGAGAAAGTGCTATGAGTTGATCAGCTTGGATACACACTTGGGAGAATAGTTCATAAAAATATTCATTTTTTCCCATACCCATGTGGGCTACTGGTATGCCTATATTTCTTGGATCCTCTAGCTTAGCCAACTTAAATTTTTTTTTTAAGGTGTGCACTTTATTGAACTGGTCTCAAGTCAGTGTACACGTAAGCCCTGGCTGCCTCTGTGCCTCAGCCCACTCTCACGGGGACCAAAAGCCTTCATACATCTCAAGTTTGGGGACAAAAAAGGGGGACTGACCATTCAAAATAAAACAAACAAAAACAGGTATTAAGGTAAAGTTTTTTTTTATTTGCAGAACATCACTTACACAAAAGCAATGCTATCACCCTCCCGTGTGGGCTTCTGCAAGGACTTCCTTAGAGAAGCTGGGTAGTTTTGGGAAGGCAGGGGACTTCCTGTAACAATGCATCTCAGGATATTTGGGGTGACTATTTTAAAAAATGTACAAAGTCCTCGGTCACAAGGTAGAACTTTGGAGATGCTTGATCCAACTGCCTGCTGTCACCTTCACTGTTTTTAAATCTTAAGTACCAAAATAAAAATTTTTTTTAAGAAAATAAAAAAAAACAAAACAAAGCTAGGCCACTCTCATCTCCTTTTCCACCGAAGTTAGGTTTTGTCAAGAGAACGGTGGAAGGAAACTCAGTCCACCTAGAAGCACTTGCGGTGGACGATGGAGGGGCCGGACTCGTCATAGTCCTGCTTGCTGATCCACATCTGCTGGAAGGTGGGCAGCGAGGCCAGGATGGAGCCGCCCATCCACATGGAATACTTGCACTCAGGGGGCGCGATGATCTTGACCTTCACCGTGCTGGGGGCCACGGCAGTGAGCTCCTTCTGCATCCTGCCGGTGATGCCGGGGTACATGGTGGTTCCGCCGGATAGCACCGTGTTGGCGTAGAGGTCCTTGCGGATGTCCACGTCACACTTCATGATGGACTTGAAAGTAGTCTCGTGGATGCCACAGGCTTCCAGGCCCAGGAAGGCAGGCTGGAAGAGAGCCTCAGGGCAGCAGAAGCGTTCACTGCCAACGGTGATGACCTGACCATCGGGCAGCTCGTAGCTCTTCCCCAGGGAGGAGCTGGAGGCAGCGGTGGCCATCTCCTGCTCCAAGTCCAGGGCGACGTAGCAGAGCTTCTCCTTGATGTCACGCACTATTTCCCGCTCGGCCGTGGTGGTGAACCTGTAGCCACACTCCGTGAGGATCTTCATGAGGTAGTCCGTCAGGTCCCGGCCAGCCAAGTCCAGACGCAGGATGGCGTGGGGGAGGGCATACCCTTCATAGGTGGGCACAGTGTGAGTGACCCCATCACCAGAGTCCATCACAATGCCAGTGGTGCGGCCAGAGGTGTACAGGGACAGCACGGCCTGGATGGTCACATACATGGCTGGGGTGCTGAAGGCCTCAAACATGATCTGGGTCATCTTCTCACGGTTCACCTTGGGGTTCAGGGGGGCCTCGGTCAGTAGCATGGGGTGCTCCTCAGGGGCCACACGCAGCTCATTATAGAAGGTGTGGTGCCAGATCTTCTCCATGTCGTCCCAGCTGGTGACGATGCCATGCTCAATGGGGTACTTGAGGGTCAGGATGCCTCTCTTGCTCTGGGCCTCATCACCCATGTAGGAGTCTTTCTGGCCCATGCCCACCATGACGCCCTGGTACCGGGGGCGTCCCACGATGGAGGGAAAGATGGCCCGGGGGGCATCATCGCCTGCAAAGCCGGCCTTGCACATGCCAGAGCCACTGTCGACCACAAGCGCAGCAATGTCGTTACCCACGGCAAACTGGTGGTGGTGCAGCCCGGTGGCGACGGCGGAGCAATGAGGGGCCCGTGCTGTCGGGGTGGACGTGGTCTCACATGTCATCTCAAAGTTTCTTGATCCATTAGTGCAAGATGGTATATAAGACACACCTAAGAAATAATGTGTATTAAGTTTTCCACATTGAGATATGATTTTCAAAAAAGGAAAAAATAAATTTGATTGCCACAGAATTATTAGATACTAAAAGTCTTTTATATTTCAAAATCACTGTAGTTAGTTACTGAAAACAACAATTTTACCATCTAGGGAATGAACCCTATTAATTTCTTTTGTTTCCAAAATTAGTTTGGTTTGGTATCTCATGCTAATGTTTAAAAGGCTTTTTGTGAAACAACCATCTTATCAAAAAATTAGCTATCCTAAAAAAAAAACCACACACACAGCCAGTGCTTCCATATTCAAACTAATCTCATTTGAGTAACAAATATCAATGCAACACACATCCTTGATGCCTAATAGCTGTGAGCAGTGGTTGTGGTTTACCCCAGTTCCAGCCCCTTCCTGCTTCCGGAATTCTCTGCAGTGGCAACGATCTAATCTTGCTTCAGTGCAAACATATGACACCATCTAAAAGGAGTTCTCTCAAGTTTCCTCATCAATTCCCACATCACCTACCTGCCACCTTTTCTCCTCCTTCCTTCCTTCCACTGCATCCTCCCCTCTTCAAAAGGATCCCTAGATCTGTGGTCGTAATTCTTCCCCTTCTGGATTCTTTGGATGGATGACCCCCACCACTTCTTCTTCCTCTCTGCTTGATCACAGCACCTTACGTGGGTAATTTCTACTTCAGCTCTTTGCCTCCCTCTGGCTATAAACGTGCTCAGAAAGGAAAACAAAACCACGGTTTTCCTGATGCTGTTACATCATGAGCTCTCCAGGGGCTCTTCTTCCAGATTTCTCTAAACACACGTCTACCCTCTTGCTGCTCTGAGCGTGGTCTCAAGACCAGCAACAAGGGTGTCGCCTCAGAACTTGTTAGAAATGCAGAATCTCAGGCCTGCTGATCAGAACGTGCACTTTTCACCGGGTCCCTGGGTGACTAATTACAATTTGAGAAACTCTGGTCTATACTGAGTCTACTCGACTTAATTGATCCTTCTGAAATCTCACCTCAAGTGCCCACTGTAACGCTTCCCCAACCTGAGACTGCATTAGAAGGCACACACTTTCTAACGGACTCTTAGTCAGGAAGCAGCTTCCCTGGCCCCCATCCCCCGTAACACACCCTGCTCTTCCTCTTCCTTGTTCTCTTCTTTTGGCCAGGTGACACCATCCTTAAAGGCAGCAACACACCACGTGACATGAAGGTCCAGTCATTTACAGCTGCCCGCACCTGCCTGTGTTCACCCACGGCAGGGAGAACCCAGCTGTGCGTGATCAGGCACCTCAGCCCTCACTGCCCTCCTAACAATGAGGAGGACAGGGACAGTGGGAACATTCGTGCTTCTCGGACAAGCTGTGGTGCTGGAAGCTCACTTCAAGTCCAACTCACATTTCAGACACTTCCTCTTTCCAAAGAACTGCTCTGCCTTCCCACCCTCCTCCAGAGGCCCCTCCCTCCTTTCCCTTCACTTACTACCTGTCCCCTCTGCCTCGCTCATTCTTCATCCCCTCTTTCCCTTCTCATTTCCTGACTGCCCTAGGTCACAGAGCATCTTGAAGTAAAACTAACAACTCAGCTCCTTGAGCGGCATCTCAGTATGACCTGCTGCGGACGCCTGAGTTATACAACTGACCTCCTTGCTCACATTTCCCCTCACTGTATCTTCACCAGGTGATTTTCTTTGGCTTTCAGAATATATCACAATTCATGTCTGAAATCAACATTCTGTCAAATGACTTTTTAATAAAATACACCTCTTACCTTCTATTTGTTCACTTAATGTATTTTCTCCTGTTTGACCTGCATCTCCAGATGAATTATCCACACACTTCTGTGGTCGACTCTCAGAGATACTCTGTTAAAATCAATATTAATAATGAGTTGCATAAAGCTTTCCTAATCCCTTTGTAAGAAAATCCCTGCAATTCCTAACTTTAAAAAAAAAATCCTATTTTAAAAGCAGTTAGACTTAACTAAAATAAGAGAAGAATATCTTGGGAAACCAAACATTTAAGTAGAAAACCTTATATTCTCTAGATCAAGTCTATCTTTTATCTTCATTTGGCTTTTGATTCACTAAACTGACCATGGAAAGCCAGGGCAAGTATTTTCACATGCAAAATATTGACTTATATTCACATTTCAACAAAGAATTAACTTCAAAACACCTAACTCCACTTTGAATTCCCCCACAAAAAGGAAGACATTTTTAAAAATACATATTTTTATAGGTAAAGCGGAATTGCTTTGCTGTATATATGATACTAACATTGTAAACTGACTACACTTCCATAAAAAAGCAAAATTTAAAGTACACTTATTTTTAAACAAATACTTTAGTAAGTATACTTGCTATAAATTTAAAATATTTCTAAGGACAGACACGGATTTAGCATTAAAATGAGATCCTTGGCATGAAACAAACCTCGGAGTCTGTCACGCTGAGTCCGGACAGAACACTGGAGAAGCCGCTTCACCTCAGGAAACAATCGCTCAGCACAACCTAACTATTATTTGATAAAACTTTTATTATAGTTAAGAAAACTAGTTGACTAAATTAGCAACGTAGTAAGAAAAACACTGATGTTTTAATAACAGCCAAGAACTTTAAATGTAGTTATGCAACTCCTCAAAAAAGCACAGGGACTGCCAGAAGGGAAGGATAAGGACATTTATTTCCCAACCCTCCGCACGTGCCAGGCCCTTACGTGCACATCTTCTTTCCTACACACAACAACAATAAAAATGGTTGTAAGGACAGTTACCCACCTGCTGCCTCCTGATCACTATAAGTTGCTGGGGAACAATAACCAGACGTGACCCCCTGTTCTCTGTCCAGAACGTCCCTCCCCTGGGCCGTCATGTGACTGGCTCCGTCCCATCCTTCCCTTGGCAGCTGTGGTCACACTCCGATCTGTGCCGACTACGTAAATTCCACTCTTACCCCACCCTCATCCTAGTGACAAACACTTTCGTAAAAAACTGACGTTCTCCATTTTCTTTACCTGAAGGACTTACTGTGACTGACAGAGGATTGCTGTTTACTGGTTCTTCTGTTCCTACCCCTACAGCCTAACTCCTCGACCGGTACGTTCAGTGTCTAACTGCCCGGCACGCAGCTGGTGTTCAGGAGCAGGAATTTCTTTAAGGTCAAAACATCTAAAATCTCAAGATAGCCTCAAGTACCAAAGCACTCTATACCTATCAGAGATCTCCACTAAGTCCACTGAAACGTGACACACCCCAAGTGAGAAATCCACGTGCCCGCTCGGACTTTCCCTTTCTTAACTCCACTGCCATTTATTGTCCTTCAGGTGTCAAAAAAGTATCCTCAACACTTAGCCATGCACTGCCAGTGATCATTCTGTCTTACTCCCTATAGCACCACTTACAGACGACAACATGTTTTCACATTTGTTACCACATTTGTTCATTGCACACACCTCAGAGGTATCAGTACCATTTTACCAACAAAGTCGCTGACATTCAAACAGCTCCAACAAGTTTTTCCAAGACCCCACAGCCAGTGCATGCCAACGTATCTGTTGACTTCACATGCACTGCTGGGCCACTAGGCAGCAGCTGTCCAGATCCAAGAGCTCAGGGCCTCCTTACCTCTCCCCACAGCCGACAGCTTCGAACATGTCATCACTGCTACTTACGTTACTTCAACTACAGTCATGATCAAAGTGCAACATGCAGGCCACACTAACTATCCTCATTAAAACATCACTCACCCAAACTGTTGGTACACTGATCCCACACGTTTATCACCCTTCACCATGCTTCTGATTCTCGTGAAATAATCCCTGCAGATCAGTGACAAGGAAACTACAATAATTCCAATTCACAGGCATGTGCTTTTCAAGGTCAATGTGGCAAAAACAAAAAACAAAACACAACACGAAAACACTATTCTTTTTAATCCAACCTATATTTGTCTGAACCTGCCTGAGAGTCTGGCACATCCATTTATACAAAAGAAACAGACAACTAGTCACAGGTTGAAAAACAATAGTTCTTTACTTACTAGAGAAAACAACTCAAAAAGCTGAATCACTTCCATAGACTTCTCAACTTTGCTTTCTGTGCTACATACACAGGCTTCATTAAATAAGCCTCAAAAATTCAGAGTGTACTAGGCACTGCCATGACATACAGCACACAATGAAGCTCTTAATGGTGGATGAAAAAACGAAGAGAAAGTTTGGAAGGGCAAATGCAAAGGTGAGTAACTAATCTCAAGGCAACCCTTAGTTTATGTATTAACGTAACTCAAAGCTTATATTCGAATACAGTAGTAATAATGATACAACAGTACCTTCAAATGAGAAGAGGATTCTGTATCTCTCTCTACTTCAAAATCAAAAGCTGATAAGCCATCTATAAAATGAAGTTAAAAGATACATGAATGAGAATATTTACCAACGTAAATTTTAGATACACATATGCATCTATTGAGATTGATAGATTTCTCTATAAAATAAAGTAGCACAGAAGAATTAAAGAAAGTTTGAGCATTTTTTGAAAGAAAAGCTAGGGTGTGCTTCAGAAACTTATGAAGAAACATGGCAAGAGAAAACACTTAAAAAGTAATACATATGATATTTAAATATAAACAATTTACCACTATTCTGTGAAATTTTTTTTTATTGGAGGCACTGGCAATTGAACTCAGGAATCCCTACATTACAAGCATGATTCTATCTACCAATGAGCTATACCATTCCTACAGAGGAAACTAGTTTCTAAGCATAGAGAAAAAAAGACATTACATGTTCACGAACTTACCGCACACGTCAGTTTCGCGGGCTCCGTCAACAAAGGTCAATGTGTTATGGTCCATCAGTTCCTCTGGGGCGATTACAGTAGTCTCAGGAACATCTTCTGGTTCTTCAATTGCTATCTCAATCGCCCCGTCCTAGGGAAACAAAACGAAACGAGGACCGAACTTCAGAAACCGTCATGTTGACGTATTTGGCCACTCAATCACTAAGTAAGACGACGGTTGTTTCCTGCATCTATCAGGTCATTAGCACTATCCTGGAGAAGCTGCCAATTCAAATAAAAGACAGACTCGGTGCTCTACGCTGCCAGAGGCACAGATCAACGAAAAGGAATCGCCACAGGAAAGTCTGAACAGCTCTACAACTCAAGTCAATGGACAATGTCAGGGCACAAAGGACAGGAGAGTCTGTTGCACGTCCATAGCTCAGGGAATGCCGGGAAGACTGCACTGTGCCTCAAAAGACAGCCCCAGTGCAGGGGGTGGGGGCGGAGGGGCAGGGGTGTCGGGATGGGAAGGGAACGTGAGGAAGGGGCAGCCTGAGCAAAAGGATGAGGTGTAAAACAACATAATAAATTATAAGGAAAACGCAATACCCTAGACTCAACAAGAGATATCATTTGATTAATTTGAAATGAGGATTGCTAAAAAAGAAGAGAAGAAACCACCTTACTTTCACAGTTAACTCTCTGTATTCAATACCCTGTAATAAAGTGTAATAGAAATGAATTTGAAAAAAGAATTTAGCTAACAACACTGATTTGTTTAGGTGAGTCTGAAAAGTGAATATATGTTCATTTTGCAGTCCTATGACATTAAGCACAGAATAAGTTTTGAATTATAGATTAAAAATATAAGTGAAAAATTTTCATTGTCAAATGCTAACATCAAAATGGAAAGTGAAAACAACCATCATGTTATCTTTTAGCATTCTCAGATGCTTATATCTGAAAATAAGAATATTAAGAAAGACAGTACCTTCTTATCAGAAGATTCTTTGTCGTTTCCAAATTTGTAGATTGACATCCCATCTGTAAAATATAACTATAAATATATTAATAAGAATATTACTACTGTAAATTTTAAACACCCATGATCATCTATCTCCATTCATGGATATTTCAATTTAAAAAGGATTTTAGAGAGTTAAAGCATTTTTCAAAATAAAAGCTTAGTTATGGTTCGGATATTTTTGAAGGAAGGTGGAATAAAAACACTTAAAACTAATTAATATCATATTTGGAACTGCATAATTTATATTCTTTTTATTTGAAGTTTTTTTTAAATGGAGGTCCTGGAGATTGCTAAGCATGCATCCCGTATACCAATGAGCTGTGCCCTTCCCTGCTGCACACTACCTTCTAAGCATAGAGAAAACTAAAATGAAAAAACTCCTTCCCTGCTGACTATCCTACTGAAGATGTTAGTTTGCTGAAGCAGAACGAAACTTTTGAGCCATCTTTCACCGTCTGACACTATTTCCCACATCAGAACGAGGGGGAGACAGGTCTACTGTCACTTGAGGAAGCGACCACAAGCCACTGGTTCAGGTGTTTTCCTAACTAATGATCAACTGCGGAAGGTCAGGGCTCCACTCACTGGAGAAAATGATACGGGCGTGCTTCTCTCTCAAAACCGAGAATGCAGTGCATGTTGAAGGAACATGTGCAAAGGCACATTCTGGCTTCTGTCAGAGGACTCTTTTTTACTCTACAAGAGACACTTCCTTCTCATGTCAGGTTGGGGAAGACACAGTCCATCAAATGTGTGTGCAAACAGACTAGAGGAACGTGACAATGTCCCCAGTCAGGTTTCCCCATGCTTTGCAAAGCCCTGGAAAGAGATCTCCTCTTCTTCTGCAGTGACTCAAGAAAGAATAGAGGAATATGCTTTCATCTTACCAAGTGGAGCAGCTGGTGGTGGTGGGCGAGGCTGCACAGGGCACAAGGTGGGCCCAGGTGGAGGTGGCCCAGGGAAAGGATGGGGCCCTCTTGCATCAAAAGGAACCTGCAGAACAGAATGGAGAGCTGTGTTGGATGACAGACAAAAGCACCAACACCAACAAAAGCTGGAACCCAACGCAGCAGCGGTCAGCACCGGGCACCCTCCCCTCCCCCGGGTGCCCAGACAGCAGCACCGCGTCCCACACTTCACCCTCCCATCGGGGGCCTGCCTGCACAGGTTGCCGCGGGGATAAAACACTGTCACCACACGTCACCGCCGGTGTCTGTTAAGTGGAGGAAGCCAAGGGGCCTGCCCTAGATGCACAGACAGGTTCCAGCACACTGACAAAGTAGCGCCTTCCCAACAGGCAGCCTCTCTGGGCAGGACGGCCCTCCCCGCCCCCTTCCCCGGCGGCGCCACGGGAGCTGGCTGTGCGCGGACCAGGAACACGGAGAAAGGCCGGACGTGAAGAGCCCATTCTCCACACGCGGAAGCAGAGCCGCACCGGGGTGCTTGCTCTGCCCACAGGCCCCTGCCCAGCCCTCTCTGCCCCCTCCTCACAAAGGGCCCTCCTCCGCCCTGCAGGGGCTGCCCCTGGGTGCACAGAGCTCTGGGGAGCTGGGCACCCTGGAGGCCTGCAGGGGAGCTGGCCAAGTGCTTCTGAGGGGACAAGGCTGTCCTCAGAAGGCAGTCAGTCATCCTTATTCTCAGGTAAGTCTGGATTTTAAGTTTGTTATGAAACGCACACTACATGTATCCTATGGAAAAACAAAGTAATAAGTCTCAACCCCACAATTGACACAGAAGGAATTTTAGCTCATGCGTAAAATCCCAGTGTGTGATGAGACAGAAGAGCAGCTCTGACAGCTTCCAGGGCAGGACCGACCCAGCGCAGGATGGGGAACACAAGGTAAGGGCTGTGGTGCCAATCGGAATCCCCCTGCAGGGAAACAGGCATCTTTACTGTGGGCCCTTTCCCTTCCAGCCTCTATCTCCTACTACAAACGCAGCATCTCTGAGAGTCAGGCTTTTCTACCTAGAGTGCAACTGGAGGGAGCGTGGAAGACACATTTACCTCCCCAGAAAAGTCAGTGATGGGTTGTGACATTTACTACACCCAAGAGGACTCAAAGCTGCACAAAGCACATGGTATAAAGCTGGAGGGAGGGTGCTGCTCAGTTTTCAGTTATGAGGATTTGAATGGACATTCTAAACAGGCGAATCACCTGGCCTGAGACAGGAAAGGAGCAAAATAATGATGACAGGAATCTGTCTCAGTGACCCAGGAGCAATCCCAGGTGAAGGAGGTCAGGAATGAGTCAGCCGTGCCAGGAGAAGGAAGTTTGGAGTGAGGAAACCCCTCCTCCTGTTATTTCGAGAAACACACAAAGTCTGCGGTCCTCAGCCCCTAAGCACTCACTCCTTGATGGCTTCTGCAGGCACCACCCAAGGTGACAGGCTGAGGGGAGAAGCCCACTGGCTCCTGGGCAAGAGTTTGAATCTGGAAAAGAATGACACACTAGACCTGTCACAGAACACACAATCTGGAGATGAGGCCAGCAAAGGCCGCTGGGGAAAAAAAAGATCAAAGTTGCCAGAAAGAGTTTCAACAGAGAATGATCACCCCATTTACCTGGGCCTCCATGGCCGCCTCAGAAGGGCAGGAGTTGCCGTTCTGCACCAGAGCTGCACCAGGTCCTGAATCTGATAAAAACCAGAGAAAGGATGGAGGATTACACTTTGCTGCACAGACTTTGCTGAAGAAAAACAAAACTTCCAAGCCTCCCTTCACCATGTTACACTCTTCCCCACACCAGAACCAGGGGGAGACAGGTCTCCTGACCCTTGAGGAAGAGACCAGAGCCCTGGTTCAGGTGTTCCCATAACTAATCACCCTAGATGGGAGCACAGGGCTCAGATCCCTGGAAATCAGCACTAACACAGGGGACTCACCACACACTTCAGGGGAAATTGCAGTTCCTACACAGGCTAAACACTGAAATAAGAAGAGGCTTTCATAGGAAGAGTATCAACAACCCCTGACCATGAGCTCCACCTCTTCCTCCTCAGCCCGCTGGTAAGCTGTTCAAATCCTTCTGACAGCACATGTCTTGTGTAAGTGACCCGGTGTCATGTAAATATTTATGAAAGAAGTCGCCTTAAACAGACTAATATTGTAATAAGTGGCAAAAGAACAGTGAATTTTATGAAGACCCTACTGGAAGATTTTAGAGTTACACGTTCAACTCTAGAAGTGACATTACTCTACGTAGTAATGCCACTTACTAACTGGCACTGATCACTGTGCGACATTTTTTATAAGAACAAAGGGACCTGCAAAATTAGTGAAGAAATGCCTGCTGTCTTAAAGCAGATCTTGAATAGAATATTTATCCACCAAGGCAAATGAAGAAAAATGTTTTTCTCGTTATGACATACTGCCTTCATTCTAAAACGTCATCCATGTTATTTTCCTGAAATGAGAAGAAAATTCAGCCTTCAAAACCGTGTCCAGGCGGGAAGAGAGGGCTGACGCTCATGTCTTCTAGTGCACAGAAACCAGCCATGCCAGCCACGCCAGGCAACCAAGAGACTGGGGGGCGGCCCGCAGTCCCTGGAGGGGCGTGAGCTCCACCGCTCACAGGGGACAGAGCCCTGCTGGCTGGTGGCATGTAAAGAAAACAGCATCTTGTCACCCAGCTGTGAACCTGTTCCCCACAGTGAGTGTGTGGTGTGGTGTCCAGGAAACCCGACAACTACCCATGGGGACAAGCAGCCCACTGGGCGGCTCCTGCTGCAGAAATGGAGCTGCCGCACTTCACAGTGCGCTCCTTACCTCTCAGGGGAGGGTGCAGCCTGTACGGTCCTCCTGGGGTGGGCTCCTGCCTCATGTATTCCTCTGCCTGCCTCCGTCTGCAGATTGCATCCAATCTTAAAGATAAAGAATGGCTTCAATACAAATTACACCACCAATTCCTCTACTAGGCACAAAACAACCAGTCCTTAAAAATCTCAAAACACCCGTAAAAATGTGTCAAAATTCTGTACCTCTGTTTCAGGTGGGCAACTTCCCTTCTCAGCTCAGAGGAGTTTTCCCTTCTCAGGTCAGAGTTTTCCCTTCTCAGGTCAGAGTTTTCCCTTCTCAATTCAGAGATTTCCCTCTCCAGCTCCTGAGCCCTGAGCTGTGGGAGAAAAACACATCCACGTTCAGTTGTGGCCGACTGTGCACAAAGGGAAGGAAGGAAACAAATTCTTACTGAGCTGTCTTGGGCCTTCTTCTCGGCAAGAGTGACCTGAAAAAGTCAACACATCAAGAAACACCCCATGGCTAGGGGTTCTCAGGGCCACAATAACTGTCTGCATCAGGTGCTGAGGACTCGGTGTGTCAGGAGGAAGGCAGGTTACCTGGTGTCTCCAAATGATCTCTGCTTCCCGCATTTGCCCGTGACATTCTTCAACTCTTCTACGAGTTACAAATTGTTCCATCAGAGAAGACACAACGCTGGGTATGACGTTAAGTACCCTGCCCCAGCCCACGTCATCTGCACTGCACACTCACACACACACAGCATCTCACCGCACAAGACATGCTCGCTGCACATGGCTGTAGAAGCACAGTGGGTGCAAAGCTGTCACTGCACCCACTCCTTCCGTCACTGTTGTTGAATGCCTGCCGGGTTCTGCGCGGACACAATCCCCTCTCCCGTTCTCAGCGTTTCCCTCACGTGTCCTGTGCTGAGCATCTCTCATCATAAAGCTTGACTCTTCCTTTCCTTACATCCTGACCCTATTTCTCAGCCTTACAACACGTCGGTCTCCCCAGTGACATGGGCATGTTTATTGGTCCAACTGACACTACATCAGACTGCTGTCCTCAGGATGAGAACAGTTTATAGCTCCTTCAGAAACATCTCTGTGAACCGTCTTTCCACTCAGTCTCCCTCCCAGCCACATCTTTCTCCGTTCAGCCAATTTGCCAACAGCTTGCTTTCTCGTTCAGTCCACTCCTGAGAGGGAAAGAAACTCTGAAATTCTGCCAATGTTCCTTTCGCCATTCCCCATTAAATGCTCAGGCTGCTAAATACACAGGAAAAGAATAAAGTACCCCCACAAATATGAAAAAGCTACACTCAGGCCTCTGGCAAGTGTTTGGTATCTGGGCTTCCCTTCAGCGTCCCCACCCCTAATCATTTATGCATAAAATAAACACACAGGAAAAGCCCACGTGAGGTGTGCTCTGTGCCCCCCCACCAGGCTCAGGTTCCTGTGCCTGGGACAGCACGAGCTCACTGTGTTTCAACGTGGGAATCAGGGTCTGACCAAGTCATCACAACCAAACACATTAGGGTAAAGCAAGCGTTCATGACTTGTTTGATTTCTCCCACAGAGAGCCCAGATTTCAGTCAAAACCTGGAGCAAAACCTGATCCTTTAGGAAATATAAGGAAATGCTTGTTTTTGAAAGCGGGTTAATGGGTGTGATGTCCATGACCTCTCCCTGAGAATGACAGGAAACTCTGGACAAATTATGAAATCCATGATCAAATGTACCAAATTGCTAACAAGCCAGAAAGGGACATGAGGCCAAGATGGAGAAGAAGAAAGCCCAGGACTGGGCCCACCTTCCCCGGGGGTCACCCGGTAACTGCAGAGGAAACCACTGAGATGCAGAGCAGCCCGGCAGCCGGTGCCCCCTACGCACAGGCACCGCAGTCAGGCAGCTGGAGCTCACTGTCCGTCAGCGAAGGTGATCCCTAGAGAGACCCACAGGACTTAGCTGGGATCCACGAGAGCTATATGCCAGAAACAAAGGTGGACAGGAGACACACGGGCCTCACGAAAGCTGGCTGCACTGACTGATCTCAGCTGCTAACCGGGTTAACAGGATGTAGCGCTGCTGGCGCCCTGACCACCTGCCAGCTGTAATGCCCACCTTCTCTGCAGCAAGTTAACCTCACACGAGGCCTCAAATTTTCTCTATTTTCTACCCAATGTCTAGAGTTTATTAAAAATGATAGACACATGGCAGGTCATGACACTTTGATGTGGTTGAAACCTAAGGACAATAAAAATGGACCTAGGGGGATCCAGATAATGAAGTGACTAAATCTGGTCCAAGAACCCGCTAAAATCTCAAACTAAATACAAACAAGACTCTGGTAACCAGTTAGAATGAACAGAAGCAGCAGATTACAGAAATCAAGGTCGAAAAATAAATGCACATCTGTACTGATTGAATATGGTAAAGAAAATATGGTGGTAAGTATTCTGAAACGTATTACAATATCCACATAACTCCACACATTCATTCACACATTGTCATAATTAACACGGGAATGTCTTACCCTTCAGTGTCCATAGATCTCTGTCCACTGATTTCATCAAGGACACTTACTTTCTTCACCTGCCTTTGGAAACCGTCTTCCTCACGTTCTTTCAGAGATCCCGATGCAGCATGGTGGTCTTGCATTTTCTTTTTACCCTCTATAAACATAAAACAACTGGCTTTGTGTGTGCACATGTGCACTCAAGAGCTTGGCTGTGCTGGGGAGTGGAGAAAGGAGAGAATTCTGAAGGCAGGAATCCCCTTTTTACCTTCCCAGTGCAAATTCATTGCTATTACAGGCATGTTTCATTTTATTGCCCTCCCTGGTAATGCATATTTTTAAACAATTGAAGATTTGTAACAACCCTGAGTACAGCAATTCCATTGGTGACATTTTTTTCTGGCAGCATTTGCTCATTTCTTATCTCTGTGTCACATTTTTGTAGTTTCTGAAATATTTGGTTCTTTATCATTTTAATTAAAACAGGCATGACATTCCTTTAAGGCAAAGCCTAATCCAGCGGAAGTCCCTAGTTCTCAGCAATTCTATAAACCCTGAGAGAGGTGAAGAGGCTTCAGAATAAAAGTGTGAAGCCAGCAGGGGTTGGCCCATGAAGTTTAAGGCAAGATTCCATCTCCACTGCATACCTGTGCAAGGTAAGGCGGGAAGAGCTGACCCAGAGGCTGCTGCAAGTGCTCCAGGAGATGAAGCTAAGGCAGCTAATGAAGGTGGCTGCACTAAACAACAGGTTTTCAATGCAGAGAACTGCAAGGGGAGGCCACCCAGCACCATCACAGCTGGAGAGAAGTCAGCGCCTGGCATCAAGGCTTCAATGGACAGGCTGATTTTCCCGTTAGCGGCTAACGAAGCCAATATTCATTTAACATTATGAAAATCCTATGTCCCATGAGAATCAAGTGAAATCTACTCTGTGCTCTATAAATAGAACAAAGCCTGAATGACAGCACATCTATTTACAACATGAATATTTTAGCCCATTGTTGAGACCTACTGCTCAGAAAACAAAACAAAACACACAAAAAAAATTCTTTCAAAATATTACTGCTCATGGACAATGCACAAGTCATCCAGGAGCTCTGATGGAGATGCATGAGATGAATGCTGTTTCCATGCTTAACACGACATCTATTCTGCAGCCCATGAATCAGGAGTAATTATGACTTTCAAGTCTTATTATTTAAGAAATACATTTTGGAAGGCTTTAGCTGCCATAGACAGTGACACCAATGATGGGTCTGGGCAAATGAATGGAAAATTTTCTGGAAAGGATTCACCATTTTACATGCCATTAAGAACATTCGTGATTCATGGGAAGAAGTCAAAATATCAACATGAACTGGGGTTTGGAAGGAATTGATTCCAATCCTGATGTGTGACTTTGAGGGGCTCAAGAATTCAGTGCAGGAAGGAGCTGCAGATGTGCTGAAAATAGCAGGAGAACTAGAGTTACAAGTGGAGCCTGAAGATATGACTGATTGGCTGCAACCTCATGATAAAATGTGCATGAATGAGGAGCTGCTTCTTATGGACAAGCAAAGAAATTGGTTTCTTGAGATGGAATCTACTGGTGAAGATGCTGTGAAGAAGGTTGAAATAACAAAGGACTTAGAAGAGCGTATGAACTTAGCTGATAAATTACCACAGGGTTTGAGAGGACTGACTCCAATTTGGAAAGAAGTTCTACTGTGTGTAAAATGTGTCAAATTGCCTGCGACAGAGGACTTGTTCCTGAAAGGAAGAGAGAATCCTGTCACAAACTTCACTGTGGTCTTATGTTAAGAAATTGCAAAAGCCACACCGATCTTCAGCAACTGCCACAATGACCAGTCAGCAGCCACCAACATTAATTCAAGACCATCCACCAAAATGACTGTAACTCAATAAAAAAAAAGTTAAAAAAAAAGACCATCCACCAACAAAAAGATTACACCTCACTAAAGGCTCCAATGATGGCTAGCAGTTTTTAGTAATAAAGAGTATTTTCATTAAGTTATGAACATTGGGGTTTTTAGACACAGTGGTATTGCTCACTTAATAGACTACAGTATAGTGTAAACTTAACTGTTATTTGCACTGGAAAACCAAAAAAAAAAAAACCCAAAAAATTATTTGACTCTCTTTATTATATTTATTTTATTCTAGGGGTCTAGAACTGAAGCCACAACATCTCCCAGGAAGCCTGCATATGAGGCTTTCTTCCCAACAAGCAACATACCTTCCAAGCTGCAGTCCACAGTCATCACAGCACTCTGCATCGAACCCTCAGATCTGGTTTTCAAAACACGTGGCTGCAAGACAGATGTGAGAAAAGATGTTCAAGAAGTACTGCTCCACAGCAATGTGAATGTACTTAAGAGGATCGTACACTTGGAATCGGCTAAGACAGGCCATCTGCTTTATGTGCGCTACAGCACAATTAGACACTGACACAGTGACGCTCAGCTTTCTGCTGTAAGGATCTCTGGGGTGAGTAACATTTCTTACTCTCTTCTTGCTGCTCAGCTGGACGTCCTCCCGCACATGCACTTCTTCAGGTTTCATTGCAGCTTCATGGACACGAGCTTTATTAAGAGCAATTTCAACCTAAAACATTCTCACTGATGACTAAATTCCCAAGTAAAATAATCTGAACAGATATCAACATTTAACCTTCTAAGACATGAAATTGTTGTTCCTTGTGAAAGCTAACGTGTACAGTGAAAATCCTGCTGCTAATGGAGGCATTTCCCTCTGAAATTCCTGAAGTGTTCATTGAAATAGTGTCTTTCAAGGTCTCTGGAGATGTTCCTTTTTCCCGTATCTTCACACAGGACAGAAACAAAGCATGTGCTAAGATTTCAATGAAAACTCAGGGTGATATGCTTAAAAAGTGTGTAACTTTTTTTAAAAAACAAATTATTTTGTTAAGTACAAAACAAACCATAGAAAATAAATATATCAGCCCTGGTACATGTCCAAAGACTTTGGTGAGCATTCTCTCCAGAAGATATTAAGGCAGTGAAATGGTTCTGAACATACAAATTTTAAAAAGAAAGGAAAACAAGTGTCATACGTCCCCTTATACATGCTTGAAAGCATCTGGGACTTTCCCTGAATTTCAGTTTGGGGTCGTAGACAGTGTCTGCTCCATTTGAGAGTTTACAGCAGACGGGGCCTCTTCCTTCAGGTTCTAGCACTGGGCATCCTAGCAGCTCGTTCTGACCCCCTGCGTCTTGCATTTCCTTCTTCAGCTGGTCCTCTTCCATTGCCAGCCTGTCAAGCTCTTCCAGCAAGTCTTGGTTGTTCTGATGGGCAGTTGCTTCTCTTCAACCCAAGTGGAATCCTGTCCCTTCTCAGCCAGTACCCACAGCCACCCCTAAGTTTCCTGTGATGGCAGCTGATCCAGGCTGGGCCCAGGACAAATGTCAAGCCCATGAAGAAATGCAGAACAAAGAGAGACCTTCAGGCACAGGTATTCCCTAGCCTCCACAGACTTCTTCCTCACTGGACAATGGAAGACATGGCTGGACGACAAGCGGAAAGCAAGGGTGGGAAACTGCTCATGTCAAAGAGCTCACAAATCAGTGTCCCTGGTGGAACATAAAGTTTACCCAAATTCACATGGAAAATTCTGTTTAACCTAAACAGGGCAAGGGCCTGTACAGCTCAGCTAGTAACTTCCTTCACCTCTCCGGTGTTTCCTGGCATTTTCTATTTATCTTGGAGGGCAGTGTGAGTGGAGAGAAAACTCCCTAGGTTGTGAAAATAAGACATATTTCCTAGCCTCTGAAGTTAAAAAGTCACGGAGGTTTTAGTCCGTGAAATTCTGGATCGTTGTTCACAGGGAGGTTCTGCTCCCAGGCTCCCACACTCTACTGTGGCCAAAAGCAAGAGGAGCGGGAGCGCGCAGCTCGCCCAGGGCACAAGAAGCCTCAGGAGCCCAGCTGTGGTCAGCACAGCAGCCAAACTCTTACCGAGCGCAGACGCTTGGCGTTCTGGTCCCTCGCTGCCTGCAGTTTAGCTCGAGCAATTTGAATCATGTCATTCAAATATTCATTATCCTTCTCAATAGTTTTCAAGTTCTTCAAAAAAACATATTTAATCAGTAACAATTACTCATTACTTTCATTTGTTTTCAGAATGTAATCTAGGTAAGAAGAGGTTTGTACCTTAAACTTCAGTGCTTCCTCAGAGAGCACCTTCTTTTGCCTAATGGTCTTCTCTAAGCATTTCTTTGCATCATTGGTCTATGAAAATATGTAAGAAAGGAAACAGAATTACAAATATTAATCACACCGCTAGCCTAACCTATCTTGTGTGTGACCCCTTCCACTAATACAGAAAGTGGTGCTTTACAACTACGACACTTGCTTTATTTATTTTTTTTACTGAAATACAGTTACAATGTGTTGGTTTCTCATGTACAGCATCATGTTTCAGTCACACATATATATACCTGTATTTGTCTTCACATTCTTTTTCATTATAGATTACAAGATATCAAGTAGAGTTCCCTGTGCTCTACAGAAAACGTTTTTTTATCTAGGGCACTTGCTTTGAACCTAGACCTCTTATAGAACATATGGAACAGGACAGTAGGATGAAAAAAAAGAGAGCCAAATAACTGAACTACCAAAGGGGGAAGGAACTGAAGGTGAAATCACAAAAAAAAATATCAAAAGGACAACAATACCTTCTGCTTCCAAGCAGATATATTTTCTGCAAGTTCTCTGTTTTCTTTCTCAAGACTCTTGATCTTTCCAGTTATCTGCTTTAAAGTAACTAAAAGGAGATGAAGAAATTTCTCATATTGTCAGGAAAACCCAGTAGAATAGAATTATCCCGACTTAGCAGCAGCAGAGACATATCTCTGGCTGGCACTATGAGTATAATTAACTTTTTAGCTTTACTACTGTGCCTAAAGGAAGCAAATCTTAGTGGCATTCTAAATGTGAGATCATTGAGATTCCTAGTTTAATTTTTTTCAAAGATGCAGAAACACAATAAAAAGTCTTCCCCTAAATTCTCTCCCAGCTATAAGCACCATTCTTAGAAAATTCAATCATTCAAATACTTCTGACATCACCAGAGATGAAAAAGAAAAACCAAGCATCCTGTCCCCTTAACATTCTCTCCTCCAATTACTAAGGTAAGTAAACATGCCCCTGCTTAAAAAAAAAAGAAAAAAAATAGAACCCTTATCCCATGCAGGTTCACCCCACAGCCAGGCCCTATCTGCAGCACCACAGAAGGCAAGTTCAAAACGTCGCCTGACTGGGCCTGCACAGGCCTCCAGTGTCTTCCTGCTGCCTGGCAGATCGTCTTCATGAAAACCATGCTGGGGGCCCTGGAGGACAAGGTCACTGGAATTAAGCACTTTGGTACCATGTGGGCTTCCCCACCTAGTCACTGGAGAACCTGGATAACACACAATCCCTAAATGACAAGCTTTTCCACCCCCAGGATGAGAATATTCCCATCACTGATTCAGGAAAACAGCACACATAAAGCAGCCAGCCACAGGCGACTCCACGTGTGATGCTCTACAACGCAGCCCTCAGCTCCAGGCTCCTCTCTCGGGCATCTAAGTCCCTCATCTGACCGCACAGCGCACACGCATCTTCTCTTTGCCCAGCGGGGACGCTCTGATGCTGAGATCCCTCCGCTCAGCACCAGCCCTTCTGCATCCACCGTCACCAACAGCAGCCCTCGAGGGCCTACTGAGCACAGGGCAGCCACCCTGCCCACCACACACAGCCCTACTCGATCAGCAGAGCCTATGAAGCCTGCACAGAAAGCAGCATCCTCAGGCTGAATCACTTCCGTTAAGTCCCCACTGCCATGAATGGCCCCCTTCACTTCTGAGTCACAGCCCACGGTTTCCCCTCGGCTGTGACACACACACCTGGCCACACCTCAGCCTAGAGAGTCCTGACAGGCTCCAGTGGTGTTTCAGCATCTTTCCTTTTCACCAAGAGCCAGGTCACGTCAGGTAGTCACTCTGAACATTAGACTCTTTTCATCACCTGCTTCCAAAAGGCTTTATGCAAAATTAAACTCATCCTAGTCTCCCTACTCCTCAGACCCTCCTGGTCTCTTACCTCAATAGATGCCAACTTCCTCTACAGTGTCATTTAGACACCATCCCAGGAGTAAAATTTTCAAGAGTTAAGAAGTCTGACATCGGAAGTCATTGTGTTTACTCTTAGTTGAATGAAAACCCACATCGGATCCCAGTATTGAGAAAATATTACAAAGGAAACTAAACCCTAGTACCTTACCTTGAGTCACTGGAGGCTCTACCTAGGAGAGGAAGAGATATTACATTTGAAGTCAAAACATATAATGAGTAAATCTATAATTTCTAATAAACTATCAAAACAGTAATCATTGAAATCACAATTATCATTTTGGTTCAGCATAACAATATGATTAAAAATCAGGAAAAATCAGAATTTCCTACTTAAGGCATGGTCTTTCACTCACCATTTCTGATAGCACAATGGTAAATAACTTATTTTAGAACAAAAGATCTGTTTACATTCTATTAAATAATCACCACTCTATTCAATTTTCATAATGCATATTCATATTTAACAACACTGAACTATATTATTTTCATAATATGTTGTTGTAATGCATCATTTATCTAATTTTTTTTTTGTCAAACCAATCATCCACACTTAAGTCCAGAACCTGGATTGTTGTATAATCTTCAAAAGAGAGAGAGAGACAGAGAGGAGAAAACTAAAAGAAAAATAAAGGCAAAATCTTTATACTAAGGTTAAGATGCACCCCTTTCATTCACTGAAAGGTTTTCTGAAATCTTTTACAGAGTTGACTGTTGAATTGATAAGCAATTGTAACATATGAGGTCGTAAGATTTGTCAAGACCACTAAAAACAAATGGACATCAGATGAGACATCAGATGAGAATGAAAGTGAGCAATGGCTGTAGTAAAAGCACATGCAGCAGCAGGACGGACAGCGACCATTTTCAAGAAGCGAACGTGCTTCTTGACTCAGACACAAGTCATCATCTGAGGAGTAATAACTCAGTAAAACCCAGGCAGGACTCCACTGTAATACCATGTAGACACATTTCCCTGACCCTTAACACATATTTTCTTCATTCAAAACTTTAAGTGATGATCAGAGACTGAGGCCAGCCCCTAACCTTGCCAAGATATTGGAGCATCATCACAGTGTCGAAGCTCCAGTGGCAATAATGTGGCAATAGAAGAATGCATACATGGAGGGCAAACAGAAAACCACAGATGTTCCCTTAACTTCACACTTGCTCAGGAACACTGAGCTTCCCTGTCCCCTGTCACCCAACACACAGGCAGGGGCAGGTGGAGAGATAGATGGGCTCACCAAATACTTAACCTTCCTGTTTTGTTATTGAAGAGAAGATTTTATGAATTGCCATTGTCTCATTGAGAATATACTGTTGTCTTGCTCAATGAGTTCTTACTATAAAGATTTTGCAACAAATTTCCATTTCAAAACTAATTTCTGTTCAAGTTAGTAATCTAAAAGGAAACAAAGAAAAGACTCCTGGATTCTGGCCCAGGCAGGCAAATAAAATGTCCAGTGACTATAAAAATTCCTGTTAGGTGTGATTAAAAGGACACTGTCAGGTACTTTAGTAATACTCACAGAACGGATGGTCCTCCAGACAAACAAGAGGAAACTGGAAACATCCCAGGCGACAACAAGAAGAAGAAGCTTCCACAGAAGTTCATAAACATCAGACCCAGGATGGATAAGGAGAATCAGAGTGTGGAGGATCTGAAAAGATATTGGAGATAATGAGGAACCTCAAAGACATTAGCAGTTTATCTGTCACAGGGAATCATCTTTAGAAACCCTCAACCACATCCTCAAATAGCTCCACCGAGAGGCGAGAAGGGACACTTGAGTTCAAAGGAGCTCTTGGGAGTGTGGACATGTTTACTGCCTTCATTTGGTAATAGTTTCACTGCTGCACACATACGTCAAATACCTGATAAACAAAATGTTAGAGATTTGACTTTGCTGACAGGCACATTGCAAATATTTTTAAAATAGTTAACAGAACTTAACTTATGAATGTAGAAGCCAACTTGAAATTGAAAATAAACAAACACAAACCTACATGGCATGGGACACCTCCATCTTCTATTGGATGTTCATGAAGTACCTGGACAAACCCCTATGTAGTGTCCCCAAAAATACACCCAACATGTATGGGGAAAGAGCAATGAAGGTATGTGTTAAAATACAGAGAGATGTACAGAGATGTATTTCTACATTTATAGACTGGACATGAGTGAGAAAGCAGACCAGCTCTTAGAATAATGTCAAAATTACTATTCCAGCAAAAATTAATGATATATTTTAGCCCAACTATCTAAAAACCATGGAGGTTTTCTTCAATATTCACTTTGGTTCTGAACCAGAGCACGTAATGTCAGACTTCTGAAATAAAAAAGGATTTGTATAATAAGAGTTTTAATCATATTGTACAAGATTACTCAAAGAATGAAGTTATATAAAAAGAGAACTCAAAATAATCAGTACAAATAATTTACATGCATATTTCACAGTACTGTACCTACATCCATTAACAGCCACCAAGAAAATTAATTTGTATTTCTGGAATGTACAGTCACCAAAACAAAAGTCAAACACATAGTTTTGTAAAAACTAGATTTATAAGTATTATAGGAGGGAATAAATGCGCAATGTAATTTGTACTTATCTAGATACCAAGTTTCAGTCTTGTGCAAATAAAGTCTCTCTAGAAAGCAGCCTCTGAATCAGTAACACTGTCATTGTCAGCTCTCACAGTTGGGGTCAGTAAAATGTGTGCTGGTGGAAAACGTGCACCGTCTTTGCATAGCTGCCGTCTGAGAGAGCAGTGGGTCTCAGCACAAAGGAGAGACACGCAGATCAAAGACACAAAAACAAACACCATCTAGTTGCTAACTGGTAAAACCCCCTCCACCGTGGGCATGCTTGTTACACACGGCACTGTCTGAGCGCTGACGTCAGCAGCTGCCTCCTACCTAGAGTCTATCCACCAGGGCCGATGGACTCAGGTTCTGTCAGCGGCCATGAGCAATGGTGGAGAAGGACAAGTTAGTTTATCCAAATGCTCAAAGATGTGGTAGGGAAAGAGGGCTGACTAACCTGTGAGAACTCAGCCTCATTCCCTTTGAGGGAAAAAATCCAAACAAAGATGACCTATAAATGCCCTACTTAGTAGGCTCAAAAGAAACAGAACAGACTCTTCTTTGGGTGGAGTGTTCATGTGGCGTTGATTCTGCTTCAGTGCAAAGATTGTTCCTGACACTCGGTTTTTCCAGGTCTGTAAGAATCTGGTGGAAGCCTATCACAACAAACCCACTTAAATCCATGAGGTGTTCTCAGTCTTTCTTTTTTAGGGTGTGGAGGTGATTTTTCCTGACACAGTAAAAATTTTACAACATGTATCTGAATTTTCTTTATATTTGGACAATTCTAAGGACATGAAGGACACTTTCTGCTTTGGGAAAATCAACATTCTTCACAAGGACACGTCACTAAAAAAAAAAAAAAGACAACTCGTCCACTTCCTGGTCACATCCCTCCTGAGTATTTCCTCATTATAAACATCACAGCAGGTTGCAGCCACTGATTTTCACATCAGCTCAGTTCTCAGGGCTCCTCCATCAACCTAGCTGGACACAGAGTCCCTGGGGGCAGCCTCCAAGATGAAAAGGAAAGTGATAACTAAGAATTTGCTAGAAGTCCAATAAAAATAAAAGCAAAAATAAACAAATGGGACCTAATTAAACTTAGAAGCTTTTGCATAGCAATGGAAACCATAAGCAAAACAAAAAGACAACCTACAGAATGGGAGAAAATCTTTGCAAAAGATGAAACTGATGAGGGCTTAATTGCCAGAATATATAAACAGCTCATACAACTAAATAAGAAAAAAAAACCTCAATCCAAAAATGGGCAGAAGACCTAAACAAGCAACTGTCCAGTGAAGACATACAAATGGCTAACAGGCACATGAAAAAATGCTCATTATCACTAATTATCAGAGAAATGCAAATCAAAACTACAATGAGGTATCACCTCACACCAGTCAGAATGGCCACCATTCAAAAGTCCACAAATGACAAATGTTGGAGAGGCTGTGTAGAAAAGGGAACTCTCCTACACTGCTGGTGGGAATGCAGGTTGGTGCAGCCACTGTGCAAAACAGTTTGGAGATTCCTCAAAAGACTAGGAATAGACTTACCATATGACCTAATAATCCCACTCCTGGGCATATGTCCAGAAGGAACCCCACTTCAAAAAGACACCTGCACCCCAATGTTCATAGCAGCACTATTTACAATAGCCAAGACATGGAAACAGCCTAAATGTCCATCAACAGATGACTGGATATAGAAGAGGTGGTATATTTATACAATGCAATACTATTCGGCCATAAAAAAACAATATAATGCCATTTGCAGCAACATGGATGTCCCTAGAGAATGTCATTCTAAGTGAAGTAAGCCAAAAAGAGAAAGAAAAATACCATGAGATTGCTCATATGTGGAATCCAAACAAAAAAAAAAAAGAGCATAAATACAAAACAGAAACAGACTCACAGACATAGAATACAAACTTGTGGTTGCCAAGGGGCTGGGGGGTGGGAAGGGACAGACTGGGAGTTTGAAATTTGTAGATACCAACAGGCATATGCAGAATAGATAAACAAGATTATACTGTATAGCACAGGGAAATATATACAAGATCTGGTGGTAGTTCACAGAGAAAAAAAATTGTGATAATGAATATATGTATGTTCATATATAACTGAAAAACTGTGCTCTACACTAGAATTTGACACAATATTGTAAAATGACTATAACTCAATAAAAAATGTAAAAAAAAAAGCAGCTGTGGTATATTTCATACAATGGACTACTACTCAGCCATAAAAATGGTAAAATGATGCCATTTGCAGTAACAGGGAATGGATGGACCTGGAGAATGTCATTCTAAGTGAAGTAGTCAGAAAGCAAAAGAAAAATACCATATGATATCACTTATATGTGGAATCAAAAAAAAAAAAAGACAAACTTATTTACAAAACGGAAACAGACTTACAGCATAGAAAACAAACTTATGGATACCAGAGGAGAAGGGAGTGGGAAGAGAAAAATTGGAAGTTTGAGATGCATGGATACTAATCTATATAAAGTAGACAACAACTAGTTTACACTGTACAGCACAGGGAACTCTATTTAATATCTTGTAGTAATTTATGGTAAAAAAAATATGGAAATGAATATATGTATTTTCCCATATGACTGAAGCATTCTGTTGTACACGAGAAATGGACAACATGGTAAACTGACTATACTTCAGTAAAAATATTTTAAAATTTATAGGGCTATTGAGTATTTTTGTTACATTAAAATTTCTGAAAAGAATACACTTCAAAGAAAACAAAGTTGCTGTAAGTTAACAAACCAGAAAGCACAGAGCACAGATGACATTTCCCTGTTTAACAGACCAGCACCAATCTAGTGCTGAGACCCCACTGCTCCCAGGACTGCCAGACGTCACCACCAGGAAGGGCGCACGCACAGGAGAGCGCACCGCACGGGGACGGCACCAGAACACGCACAACTTGAAGCAGGATCCTGACAAGCTTTCCAGGAGCCAGTCTCACTATGACTTCTAGTAAATAGGAGTTTCTCGCTTTTTAAAAAACTGCTTTACTGAGATATAATTCCCCCATTCCCTCATTTGAGGCATACAACTCAATGGCTTTTAGGATGTTCACACTTCCTTCTTTGATGCAATAAAGTAACTATTTCAGGTTTCATCCTGTCAACCTGCTGTTTGGTCCAAGAGGTCCTGACAGGACTCAGATCTTGAGGACTGCCGGTGGCCAGGGCCGCTCTAGGCTGGTCAAGAAACCTGTCCTGAGAGCCTCGGGCTTCACCAATGATGCGTTCCCATCAAGGACCCCATGAGAAAGCAGCTAGTTAACCGCAGTGTGAAAGAGCCCAGGAAAAAGGAGGACACCTGATGCCCGATGTTTACTCACATTTGAATTTTCATATCCAGTGCACCCCAGCATGTGGGACCAGAACATCCTCATCACCTCCATGTCCTGGTCCTCTCAGGGCCTTGAGGTCCCCAGGCAGGAGGAGGGGAGGGGAGGGAGGGGAGGGGAGGGTTGGGAAGGGGAGGGGAGGGGGTGGGGGATGGGTGGGGAGGGAGTGTGACAGGTAGAGGGGTTGGGCACTTGAGAGGAGAAGAAGGGGGGTCACAGAAAGGATGAGGGCCAATCAAGCTCTTGAGGGGAGGAAGGAGGGTTCAGTCAGGTCAGGAGGTCAGCAGGTCAGGAAAACAAACAGCAGGCAAGCCGACTCTCAGGAGCAGCTGGAGGGGACGAGACGCCTCCCTCCAAGCCTTCTCCTGTCTGAACGCTGCCTTAGCAACGCCAGTGCTTTATGACCTCTCTTGACCAATCACCTGCCTTTGCCCCTGGCACCTCACAGTGGACATTTTGGGTGACCTCACTTTTACAATGCGCCCCGCCTAACTGATCCCCCACCACCAACTGCCAGCCAACCCTGGGTCCTCTCTGAAAACTTTTCTGACCATATGCTTTCTGGTCCTGCACAACCGATGTCCCCTGCCCTCTACTTCCGGGCTGCTCCCTCCTCCTTTTCCAAATTCCCAGGATTTCCCTTGGGCAGTGGCTGAAAAACATATTAGGTAGACAATGACAGAACCAAGAGGAATCAAATATACAGGCAGGGTGGGAGGTCCTCACTCCCCTTCGCTCAGCACTGCACACAAAATGCAGAGAGAACGTCCACAAGACGGAGATCTTAACAGCACACCATCTTAATCACATCGCCACACCCATGTGGCTGTCCTTATCTGTAGTACACCTGTAGGTGACACATTAATTTTAAGTACGTATGTCACATGCATAAAAATAAGCCCTATGATTTTTGCCAAAAATATATAAAACTATAAAAAATAATTATATATTGTCACACCCCCTACACTGCACTTGGGTGATTCACTTACACCCAGGTTCAAGGAGGCAGAAACTACCCGGGTGGGACAGAAGCAAAGTTGTGCTTTGGGGCAGTACTGGCTGTGAGGGGGCCTGAGAAACCCTTTTGGGGCGGTGGGAAGACTTGGTGTCTAGATATGGGGGGTGGTTGTGTTCACTCAATCAAGAAATACTGAGCATATGGGGCCTGCCAGTCTCAAGAGTCGGAGAGACCCTCGTGTCTGTCCCCGTGAAGTGGCCAACTGCTGACAGTGAGGAAGGGATGAGGTGCCTGCAGTGGCCACCAGAGTCCAGTGAGAGGGCCCCGCACTCATCCAGGCTTTGGGCCCCAGCCCTGCCAGCTGCCCCCAGGAGCCCCAATTCCAGGCAAACTCTGAGGGGGGCCGAGGGCAGCAGCTCGCTCCTAAGTCTCAGGAGCTCCCACAGTCTGCCCAGTGCTCTAAGTGAGAAAAGGGCAGGGGGGCAGTCAGTGGTTTGGGACGCTCTGCCATTGACAAAGAGGAGTTGGGTGAAAATACCTGGCTCCTTACACGTCCCTCAATCCAATCCCCCAGGAGCCCCTTAAGCCCACAGGGCCCTCCCTCCTTCCAGCTGGGGCAAGTGGCCAGCTCTGCAGCAGCTCTGGGGCCCAGGCTGGGCCAACTGGTCAAGGGCCACCAACAGGTCAAGGTATGACTGTGCTGCCCAGGAAGAGGGGGGACAGCAGTGAAGCAGTAAGTACCAGCAGGAGCAGCCTCTGTAACCGGGCTCCTCCACTGTGAGCAGGGCCGGGGCCAAAATGTGGCAGTGAGGGTGGGAGGGCTGGGAGAGGTGCGGCCCTATGGCCCTGGACAGGGCTGGACCAGAGCCCAGGGCCTGAGGGCCTGGGGGGAGAGACAGAGAGAGACGGGCAGGGAGAGAGACAGTGCATGACAGAGAGAGGTGGGAGTCAAGTCCTAGAGAGTGACAGACAGTGACAGGGGGGAACAGGGTAGGGAGAGCAGATAAAAGACAAGGCAAGAAGGAAAGAGGGAGCCAGCCCACAGTGCATGGTGGGGGACAAAGGGCCAGGGTGGCCTGACTCTGGGAAGGGGCCCAGAGTGGAGGGGGCAGAAAAGGCAGGAATCCTGGCATCACAGTCTCTCCCACGCTAAGGCTCTCACCTCCCTGGAGCTGAGCTCCCCAGGGGTCACTGTACTTGCAAAGACTGGTACGTCCCATTTTCCTTGGGACTGCTGGTACCAGCCTCTGTGTCTGTCCCTGTCGGGGCTGACATCCAGGAGAATGGGCTGCCCCTTGGGAGGAAACTCCAGAGCCTGCCCTGTGGGGAGTTGACCCCGACTCCTCACAGACCCAGTGGGGCTGCGTTTCCAACCGCACTGCTGGGCCTTCCTGGTCCCACAGCCAGGCTTCAGGTGCTATGCTGGCTCCAGGATCCCCTGGCCTAGAGGGACTGAGTCCCATCCAGGGTGAGCAGGCTTCAGGGACCCTGGGTCTTCTCCTACTGTCAACCAGAATTCCTTCCAACTCTCAGGAGTCGGGACCCCCTATAAATCAATTAACATCAGGTCAAAGGTATTGAGGTCTCAAACTAAGCAATAAAATGTGCCATCTGACCAAATTCAAAGTGCAGTGTTCCAACTACACAACATTCTCAATAATCCATTTTATGGATGAGAAGACAGAAGGGATGTGAATCACCTAAGGGTCTCGGGGCTGGAAAGCACTGTAACTTTACCCTGAACCAAGGTCTACCTTGGAAAGGGATCCACCTGGAGCCCATCCTGTGACCTGCTCCCTGAGGTTCTGAGGAAGACTGTTGGCTTTTCCTTGGGAAATTCCTCTTGCAATGACATTAAGTCATGCATCAGTCAGGACAAACGGTGAGGATGTGTTCACGAGGGATCCTGACTCTTAACAGCAAGTCAACTTTGTCTCAGGAAATGGGTCTTCTATCATTAATTCAGGCACCAAGGTAAATAAGAGTAAAAACATAAAATCCATTCATACATGTGAGTATTTAATTTAAAATATAAATAACTTAATGAACTATATAAATGGATGCACTGCATTGGTCCATGACAAACAGGACATTACGTACATTCATTACAAAGAAGTGCTGTCATGGGTGGGGATGTGGTGACAAGAGCAGGGTCATTTTTAGCAGGGAAGGGGGTCCTACAGCTCTCAGTACAGGGTGGGTAAGTTCACAGTGCTTCTCCTCATGACCAAACTCTCAACACACACACACATGCAAACACACATCACACACATGCACACACACACACACAAAGGCAAATAAATGCACATAGATCCTAAAATGACCATCTTACCTTCTGATCAGAAAAAAAGACAAAGATATGTGCTCACACCACCTAACAACACACTGAGCACACACACAGTCCCATAATAACTTCTTAATACTTCAGTTCTATGAGCCTCTGAAGTTCCCCTCACTTGTGCTCACCATCATCTAACAGAAAGAAATCATAAACAATACTTCAAGTCTGATTCATTACAGTTCTTCTAGGAACTTATATTATTGCAAGTGTCAGAAGAATATACAATTCACAATTTCAGATGGAATTTTTGGCTCAGTAGTTTTCATGGTTAAATGCTTCCACTGACTACACAAAATTATTGGCTCTACTTTTCTTGTTCTGTGCTTTCTATGCCAACTAAAATTTCCCTATACATCTAATTATTTTGGATTTCAGTCAGTGGCCTGATAGTGCATTTTGTAGGTAAGGTAAAGTGTGATTTTGTTCCTATAGATCGCTATCTATCGATGAGCATTTTATTCTTTTAGTATTAAGTAGAACAACTGACTTCCAATCTACAGCTTTTCCTGTAGCTGGAGAAACACTAATAAAGCTTACACTGATGTCACTCACCAATACACTACCAGACTCACAGCTTGTCCTGACCGCACTCTGACCTCCTCTAGTCAGTGTCCAGGAAAATCAAGCCCACACACGTGCGGGTGTGACTCTATAGGGACAGCATGCCCACCTTCTCCATTTACTTACTCTTAGTTGTCACTACTTTCCTATTATTTGACCTAGAAGTTGCCCTCCTCCTACCCCTACCCTGAGCCTCTCAAAAGAGTAACCTAAAAACTAAACTCTTCACATGGCACAAACTGTAATCTCATTACTAGTAGCCATAAGGTTAGCCTATGAATGAATTTAAAAGGATTAGAATGAATGTATAATTAGTTTAAACAAAAACATTTTGACTCATAAAATTATAATTAACTTCATAATTATCAAATGGCATTAGTCTATATTACTATTCTCTTTGCATTTACAGTATCCTATATATGGATACTAATATATATCACACTTAACATCCCCATTACTATGCTCAGATGGCACAATATCATCATTTTTCATTACAGCCGCTGTCACCACACTCAGCACCCATTCTACGTGAGCTGGCATAACACCTGCCATCAGTGCTCCCCGCCTGTGCGGCTGCACCGGGACCGTCACTAACAGCTGTGGGATCCAGCGCCTGCGGTACTGATTATGTACAAAATCTTAACCTTCTTCAAGGCTAAAACTCATTATTCCAAACATTATAGTAATACAATTAACATGATTATCAAAAATTATATCCTCTGAATTAACACTAAACCTTATGGCCTATTAACCAGACTTATCAGCTTATTGTTCCTGAATCAACTGACACAGCCTCTACTTTTCACTAGCCTCCTCTCTGTTAGTGCCTCCACTTGCATCAACAACGTCTCTTCTTCCACCAGCACACACAGCCAGCCGATTTCATCCATCCCAGCAATCATTAACCCCCGAAACTGTATCATCACAAGTACCCTTACTACAAACATCCTTAGACTTTCACACTTCACAACTGACCACATTCTAGAGTTTTAATCAAAACAACATGAGTCAAAACCCTAATTATTTACTACCCACTGAGAAAATCAGACAAGATGATTAAATTCAGGACTCTGTTTCTTACTGTATGTACTCCTTGGATCACTTCCACTTGTCACTGCACTAATTTTTACCCAGAATCTTGTAGGTTCCTTAACACTTTATAATAATTCAACACTAAACTCAGGCAGCATCCATTTCCTAATCTGGTGTTTCCCTATGACTGACACGTGTAAGAACATTTACAGTAAGCAGACCCCTTTAGGACCTGCTCCTTTGGTTCCCAAGGGCATAACTGGAGTTTGCATTCCTGGACCCAGAGCACCTGCAGTCATGCTGCTCACACTAGGCAGCTGGGGCACATCACACATTATAATATTCAATCCCTTGGAAAACCAGATGGTATATCCTGTCCTTATACTATCTTTATGAGGAATGATCATAACGAGCCCCATCTGTCTGTGCCAGACAGACGTACAGCCGCTCCCTGCAGGGCTCCCCACCAGCCACACACAGCAGGAGCTGTGGGCATCTGTGCTCAGACAGCATGATGTCACAGCGGTGCTCCAGCCCTGACAACCACCCATGCCTTACGTCATGGTCTGAACCACGTGTCAGGCACCCAGGCACGGGGTTCAGCACCGGGACGAGGAGTCCCCTCAGCTGGGGTGAAAACCAGCGAGCTTGCTGGGGCGCTGTAAGACGCGGAGCCACTGCTCTTGAAGAGCCTGTGCAGAGACCCGCTGACTCCCCGTCACGGCAGGGACACAGCAGGCTGAACACTGCCTGGGGCTCCGGCCGGCTGGCAGGGGTGGCTCAGGGGGACCCCCGGACTCCCCCAGGCTCCTGCTCCCGCCCTCCGTGTTCTGGTGCTGCTCCCCACTCAGGCGGAGGCCTCCACTGCCAGTGAGCGTGCACACCGTGGGAGAAAGTGGCGCTGGCCTGGGTGCGGCCCTGCCTCTGAAAGACGGCCGGCAGTCACGGCCAGCTAGAGTGTCCCTGCACACCCTCTGCAGGGAACAGTACTAGCACAGGACAGGGGCTGCCAGCACCAGAACTCACTTTCCTGTGCACACCTGATGGGGTGGGGCCAGCTCAGTGGTGCGGCCCCAATCTCTCTGGCCCCGACCCACTCTCTAGCCAAGGTGTGCACACTGGGGAAAAGGTAAAACCAGTACAGAAGGGCCACTGCAAGCCCTCAGGCCTCAGCCACATTCCAAACCAAAGCAGAGACTGCCCTCACACCCAGGAGAACCCAACTCCCACAGAGATCCTGCTCCAGCCCAACGGGACCCTGTGCCACCGCTGATAGGGCTGGTAACAGTCATGGAGCAGAGGAGAAGCCCCTGCTCGAACCTGGAACTGGCTCCAGTCCCTCTGACTCCAGCCCTGCTGCCCCACTGCAGCGGCTGCCAGCACGTCCCGGGGGAAGAGAGCAGCCCAGGATCACTTCAGGTCCAGCTCTTCCCAACAAATCCCCTGGGCACAAAAGACTGCACAGGAGTGCTCTCACACAAGGACACCTTTCATTCTGGGGCAGGTTAACTGTTTCGCCTAATTTCACAGAGATACAGAAAGTTAAAATGAGAAGACACAAGAACACGTTTTAAATGAAAGAATAACAAAATAACCATAATGAAAAGAAACTTACCTGACAAAGAGGTCAAAGCAATAGCAATAAGAATGATAACTGAACTGGGAGAAAGAACAGATGAGCACAGGGAGAACTTTTTAAAAAATATAAAAAAGAACCAATCAGAGAACTGCAGGTAATACAGAAGCTCAGGCAATGCAGATGACCCATTAGCAATCCAGAAGACAGAATGAAAAACACCCAATCAAAAAAGCAAGAAGAAAAGGCCTGTTACATGAGTTTAAGGCACTTCTGAGACAGCATCAAGCATAGTAACACTCACATTACAGGGGCCCCTGCAGGGAGAGAGAGAAAGGCTGAGAAAACATTGGATAAAATTAAGGCTGAAAACTTCCCTAATCTGAAGAAGGAAACGAATATCCAGGCACAGGAATCAGAGAGTCTCAAACAGGATCAGCTGAGACAGACCTACATCAAGACATATCATCATTCAAAAAGCAAAATTTAAAGACAATGACAGAATTCTGAAGGCAGCAAGAAAAAAGGAGTGTCACAGAAAGGAAATCCCTCATGAGCCTATCAGCTGTTTTTTCTACTGCACATATTTTTCAAATTTATGTACCTGCACTGTTCATTGTCTCTAAAAAGCTTTAGCTTTTTAAACTTAAGTAGTTATTAAAGGAATAAATCCAAACACAAAATAAAAATTCAAAAAGATACACACACCCCACTATTAACAGGAACACTATTTACAACTGCCAAGACATGAAAGCATCCCAAGTGCACGTCAACAGATGAATGGATAAAGGAGATGCACCGTATGTAGGTAATGGAATACAATTCGCCCATAAGACAGGAGGGTATTTTTCCATTTGTGGTCTTTTATTCATTTATTTTTTTCACTTCAAAACCCAGAATTTTAGAACTGGCATAAACATATCCATTGCATCAAAACCAACAAAATACCTAGAAATAAACTTAACCAAGGAGGTTACCTATATTCTGAAAACTGTAAAACACTAATGAAGGAAACTGAAAATGATACAAACAAATGGAAAGATATCTTGTGCTCTTGGATTGGAAGCAACAACATTATCAAAACGGCCATCTACCCAAAGGAATCTACAGATCCAATGCAACCCCTGTCAACACTCATGGCATTTTTCACAGAACTAGAATAGACAATTCCAAAATTTATGTATAACAATAAAAGACCCCTAACAGCCAAAGCAATCTTGTATGTTTTTTTTTTTCCTGCTCTCTTCTTTTTTGTTCCTTTCCTGCGGTTTGATGACTAGAGAAGTTCCTTTAACATTTGTTGTAAAGCTGGTTTGGAGGTGCTGAATTCTTTTAGCTTTTGTCTATCTGTGAAGCTTTTGATTTCTGCATCAAGTCTGAACATGAGCCTTTCTGGATAGAGTATTCTTCACTGTAAATTTTTCTCTTTTATCACTTTAAATATGTCGTGCCACCCCCTTCTGGTCTGTAGATTTTCTGCTGAGAAATCAGCTGATAACCTTACGTGAGTTCCCTTGTGTGTTGTTTTGTTGCTTTTCTCATGCTGATTTTAACATTTTCTCCTTATTTTTAATTTTTGTCACTTTGATGACTATGTGCCTTGGTGTGTTCCTCTCTGTGTTGATCCAGGACTTGGGTGACTGTTTCCTTTCCCAAGCTGGGAAAGTTTTTGGTTATTATCTCATAAAAATCTTTCTCAGGTCCTTTCTCTCTCTCTTCTCTTTCAGGGAACCCTATAATGCGAATATTAGTGTGCTCCATGTTGTCCCAGAGTTCTCTTAAACTGTCTTCATTCCTTTTCATTTTTTTTTCTGTTCTGCAGTAGTGATTTCCACTAATCTGTCTTCTAGCTCACTGATCAGTTCTGCTTCATTTAGTCTATTCTTGGTTCCTTCTAGTGTGTTAGATCATTAAAATCATTTCAGTGATTTTATTCTTCAACTGTTTGGGTATTCTTTATATTTTCCAACTTTTTGCTAAAAATTTTGCTCTGTGCATCTGTACTCCTCTTCAGTTCTCTAAACATCTTCACCATCATCACTTTAAAACTTTCTCAGATAAATTGCCTATCTCCTCATCACTCATTTCTTCTTCTGGGATTTTATCTTGTGCCTTGGCCTGGGAGATACTGTCTGCTGCCTCATTCTGTCTTTCTATATGTATTTTTAGGTAGGTTAAGTTACATTTCTTGACCTTGAAGAAGCAGCCCTCTGTGTGAGATGTCCTATGTGTCTCAGCAGTACGCTCCTCTCTTGTCACCCAAGGGCCAAGGTCCAGCCAGTTCCAGCGTGGAACCTGGCTTGTGTGTGGACTCCTTCCACAGGTTTTGGGACTGCTGTTTTCTTCTTTCTAGTATCTTCTCCCTGGTGGATAAGGCTGGACTAGAGGCTTGTGCAGGTTTCCTGGCTGGAGAAACCAGTGCCTGCCCACTGCTGGGTGATGCTCGGTCCTGGACTTCTGGTGGGTAGGGCTGTGTCTAGAGGCCTTTGTGGCTCAGGAAGTCTGATGGGTGGGGCTGGTCTTGGTTCTAATGATCCAATCAAGATGTCAGCCTCCAGGAAAGCTCATGTAGATGAACACTCCCAGAATGTCTTCTACCAGCTTTTATGTCCCCTGGGTGAGCCACAGGTGTCCTCCATGTCCCCAGGAGACCTTCCAAAGCCAACAGGCAGGTCTGGCTCAGGTTCCTATGAAATCACTACCGCTGCCCTTGAACCTGACACACATGAGGTTGTGTGTATGCGTCCCAAGAGAATGAAGTCTGTTTCCCCCAGTCCCATGGAACTCCTAGAGCTAAGCCCCAATGGCCTTCAAAACCAGATGTCCTGGGGTCTCCTCCTCCCAAAGCGGGAATCCTGGGCTGCAGAACCTGACGTGGAGTTTAGAACTCTCAATCCGGTGGAAGGTCTCTGTGATTTATTCTTCAGCTTCTGGTTCAGCCACCCTGAAGTGTATGGGGCCTGATTATATCATGAGAATGCCTCTTGTACCGTCCTGCTGTGGTTCCCTTCTTATATTTCCAGTTGAAGATTTTTTTGCTAGGTTCCAGTCTTTTATTTGATGCTTGTTTAGCAGTCAGTTGTGGTTTCACTGCGGTTGCGAGGAGAGGTCATGGAGGCCTATCAGCTGTTTTTCAACAGTCATTGCAGGCCAGAAGGAACAGTCATGATATATTTAAATTACTTAAAGGGAAAAACCTAGAACCTAGGCTACTCTACTCAGCAAAGTTATTAATCACAATTGAAAGACAGTTAAAGAGCTTCTCAGATGAGCAAAAACTAAGAGTTCATCAATCCTAAACTGACCTTACAAGATGTATTAAAGGGTTTTCTTTATGTGAAACAGAGTAAGAAATAAGAACTTGTGTGAAGGGGAAAATCCCACTTTAAGGGCAAAAATGGAGCAATGGCTGTGAATTAACCACTTAAACAAGCTATTACAAAGACTAAAAGACAAAAATTGTAAAAGCAACTATAATTACAGTAAACACTTATATGAGGCATATGAAGATGTAAAAAATGAAATCAAAAACAAAGAAAAAGGGTGGGAGAGTAAAACAGTAGATCATTTAGAATTTATATGACCTTAAATGACAATCACTTTAAGACAATCAGATATTGTAATGGAGCAAAGTATATGAACTTCATGGTAACCATAAATCAAAAACCTACATTAGATGCATAAAAACAAACTACAGAAACACAAATATAACAACAAAGAAAATCAACTAACCATAAGAGAATAGTATGAAGGAAGAAAGAGAACTACAAAAACACTTGGCAAGGCAGAAGGATAGACGATTAACACTACACAAATAAGCTTGCATTTCTTGACACTAACAATGAAATGGTAGGAAAATAAAGTAAAAAAAAAAAATCACATCCAAAACAATAAAATACTTAGGAAAAAATTTGGCCAAGCAGGTGAGACTATACATGAAGAACTACAAAACATTGATTCAAGAAATGAAAGATGACTTAAAGAAATGGAAAGATATCCTATATTCTTGGATTGGAAGAATTAATATTGTTAAAATGGCCATACTGTCCAAGGCAATCTACAGATTTAATGCAATCTCTATCAAGTTACCAAGGACATTTTTCACAGAACTACAGCAAATAATCGTAAAATTTATATGGAATCATAAAAGATGCAGACTTGCCAAAGCATTATTGAAGAAAAAGAATAAAGCTAGAGGAATGACCCTCCAAACTTCAGACAATACGGCAGAGCTACAGTAATCAAAACAGTGTGGTGCTGGCATAAAAACAGACATATGGATCAATGGAACAGAATAGAGAGCCCAGAAATAAACACACAGACCTACAGTTCATCTTCGGCAAAGGAGGGAAGATATACAGTGGAGAAAAGACAGTCTCTTCAGCAAGTGGTGTTGGGAAAACTGGACAGTAGCATGTAAATGAATGAAGTTAGGACCCTCCCTCACACCATACATAAAAATAAACTCAAAATGGCTTAAAGATTGAAATATAAGACATAACACCATAAAACTCCTAGAATAGAACATAGGCAAAACATTCTCTGACATAAATTACAGCAATGTGTTCTTAGGTCAGTCTCCCAAGGCAAGAAATAAAAGTACAAATAAACAGATGGGACCTAATCAAACTTCTAAAGTTTTTGCACAGCAAACCATAAAGAAAATGAAAAGACAAACTATGACACTAAAGAAAACATCTGCAATCAATGTGACCAAAAAGGGCTTAATTTCCAAAATATACAAACAGCACATAAAACTCAGTAACAACAACAAAACAGATGACTCAAACCCCAAAATAGGCTTAAGACCTAGTCATTTCTCCAAAGAAAACTACTAATGGCCAACAGGCACATGAAAAGATGCTGAACATTGCTAATTATTAGAGAAATTCACATCAAAACTACAATGAGATATCACCTCACACCAGTCAGAATGGCCATCATTAAAATGTCTACAAATAACAAATGCTGGAGACATTGGGCAAAGGAAACTCTCCTACACTGCTGGTGGTACTGCAAATTGGTACAACTACTATGAAAAACAGTATGGATGTTCCTTAAAAAACTAAAAGTAGAGCTACCATGTGACCCAACAATCCCATTCTTGGGCTTATCCAGAGAAAGCACTCAATTAGAATGATATATGCATCCCAATGTTCAAGCAGCATTATTTACAGTGGCCAAGACAGGGAAGCAACCTACATGTTCCTTGTCAGATAAATGGATAAAGAAGTGTTTTATATATACATATATTTTATACACACACACACTAGAATACTACTCAGCCATTAAAAAAAAGAATGAAATGATACTATTTGCAGCAACGTGCATGGACCTAGAGATTACACTAAGTAAGCAGGTTACAGAAAGATAAATACCACGTGATATTTATATGTGGAATTTAAAACATGCCACAAGTGAACTTATTTACAAAACAGAACAGACTCAGAGACATAAAAAACAAACTTATGATTACCAAGTGGAAAGCAAGAAGGAAGATACATTAGATGTTTGGGATAAGCAGATACAAACAACAACAGATAAAAACTACTACATATGAAACAAATAAAAAACAAGGTCTTCCTGTACAGCACAGGAAAACCTTTCCAAAATCCTGTAATAAACCACAATAAAAAAGAATACGAAAAGGAATATATACATATATTATACACACAACTAAAGGACTATGCTGTACATATTCAAACAAAGTATTATTATATGAATTAAGCCATTATGTAAACATAACAGAATAACAGTAGACTATACTGGAAAATACAGTACTGGTCAAGATTCAAAAATAACTGTAAATTATCCCATTAGCAGAAAAGCAATGATAAAATAATGATTAAGTAGGATAAATGTAAAAAGGTATTTAATAAACTTCATCAACCAGTCATGAAAATAACTCTTAGCAAAACTGTAAAAGAAAGCAACTTCCATGACAAAGTGAAAATAATCAAAACAGTCTGGTGTTGGCTTGGAAACAGACACGTGTATCAATGGAACAGAATAAAGCTCATCAATAAACCAGTGCATATATCATCAATAATTTACAACAAGGGAGTCAAAAATATACAATGGGGAAAGGACAGTTTCTTCACTAAGTGGTGTGGGGAAACCTGTATAGCTACGTGCAAAAGAACGAAAATGGACCCCTATCTTATTACCATACCCAAAATTCAACTCCAAATGCATGAAGGACTTGAATGTAAGACCTGAAACCATAAAACTACTATAAGAAATCATAGGCAGTAAGCTCCCTGACATCAATCTTGGTGATGAGCTTTTGGATTTGACACCAAAAGCAAAGGAAACAAAAATAAAGATAAGCAAGTGGGATTATATCAAACTAAAAACTTCTGCGCAGCAAAGGAAATTAACAAAAACATGAAAAAGTACCTTACTAAGTGGGAGAAGAGAACTGCTAATAATATATCCGAAAAGGAGCTAATATACAAAATATATTAAAAAGCTCCTACAACTCAGTAACAACAACAAAACAAAAAACCCCAATCTGATTAAAACATGAAAAGGATCAATATCACTAGTCAACAGGGAAACAGGAATCAATACCACAACAAGGTATCACCTCCCATGTGTTAGGATGGCTGTTATCAAAAAGACAAGACAGTAACAAGTGTTGGCAAGACATGGAGAAAAGGGAAACCTGTGACTGTTGGGAATATAAATTAGTGGAGCCACAATATAAAATCACATGGAGGTTTCCCAAAATATTAAACATAGGGCTACAATATGATCCAGCAATTCCATTCTTATTTCTCTGAAAGAAATGAAAACACTAATTTGAGAGGAGATCTGCATGCCCATCTTCACTGCAGCACTGATTGCAACAATCAAGATACAGAAACAACTGAAGTGTCCATCAAGGGATGAATGGAGGAAGAAAATCTGGTATGCATGTATATATCTGACAACACACTATTAAGTCACCAAAAAGAATGAAATTTTGCTATTTGCATCAACATGGATTGACCCTGAGGGCATTATGCTAAATGAAATAAATTAGACAAAGAGAAACATGCATGATTTCACTTACAGGTGGGAACTAAGACAAAACCAAAAACAAGCTCACAGATACAGAGAACAGACTGGTGGTTGCCAGGTGTGGGGAGGAGAAGAGGGGCCAATACTGGTGAACGCGGCCAATAGATATAAACTTCCACTTACAAAATAAATAACGTGGGGTCATGACACATACAATGTGGTCACTATAAGTAATAACACCACATAAAATATTTGGTATTACTAAGGGAGTAAAATCTTATCACAAGAAAAAAATGTGTAAATATATATAATGATGGAAGTTAACTAAACTCACTGTGGTTATCACTTCACAATATATATACAAATCAAATTATGATGTTGTTTACCAGAACCTAATATAAAGTTCTATGTCTACTATATCTCAATAAAAACAAACAAACCAAACTGCTATGCAATTTGTAAAAGGATATATTGGGATAATGTGAACATTTAGCAATAGTAGTAGTAGTAATAGTAGTAGTAGCAGTAGTAGTAGTAGTAGTAATAATGATGATGATGATGATGATGATGATGATGATGATGATGATGATGATGGTGGTGGTGGTGGTGATGATGATGGCAACCCAGGGCACATCCTTTGGTGATGATTGTGCTAAGGGCTTAATTCACATTATCTCACTTATAAGACAATCAATCGTAAAAAGATCTGTATCATAGGTAACTTTACAAAGAATGAAATTGTGGCTTGGAGAAGTTAAGCAATTTTCCCAAGACCGCAAGAGGCAGAGCCAGGTCTCAGACCTGTCTTGGAACCAGAACAAAAGTGCACAGACCTTCATCCTACAAGACTACGTCTTACAACTTAATCACTTCTGATTCCAGCCACTTCAAGTCTCTGAACTTCAATTTTCATTTACATATAAAACTTAGGATATGAAAACCTGCATTGCTTATCCTGAAAAGCTGTATTGAGAAAGAACGGGGTTAATGATGCTTTGAAAACTGTAATAAGATGAATAAAAACCAGGAAGACAGGCAGTGGTCACAGCGTGGTGGCAGCACCAGCCCCAGCAGCCTGGTCAGAGCATCAGCACAGGGTAGCTCTGGTCTCCACACAAGATAAAAATTGGACACTCCATTGTTCTTAGGCATCTTCCTGCTAAATAAAAATATCTAAGTGAAACTTAAATGAACTACAGCACATCCAGAATTGGCTCAGTAATAGTGTTGAGGGTTTGATGTGTGTGTTTTGTTTTGCTACATAGAAGAGGGACGCTATTATTAACTCTGAGCAACTGTCTAGTTGTGGTTCTGTAACAAAAATATACTTTGGGTCCTATTCTTGCTATTTCCGGAGTGGGTGAGGACAGGGGGGGTGGCGGGGGGTGGGCTTACTCTACCGCACAGTAACGTATGTCCGCTCTAACACCCCATCCTGATGAGTCAGCACAAGCACTTTAGGATGAGCAATGTGGGAATAAAGAGAAGGCATCCTGCACCGGGCATTAAGTTTCACAGAGTCCAGGTGCCCTAGTACAGAAATCACACACTCAGCAGTCCAAGAAAATGCAAACAGCACAGGAGAGGAACATAAAAAGACAGCAAGTTCTTGCCTTTTGTTCAGAAACAAAAGTGACAATTCTATTCTGCTTTACAGAAACCTGAAACTGTGCAGGCATGTCCTGCGGGGGGCTGCAATTACCCAGGTCACTTCAGCTGTAGTTACTCCTCCCCCTGCAGTAGAAGAACTCTAGTAAAGACTGCCATCTTTATTTCTTTACCAACATAAATTCCATTAATAGTATTGTTCAAGTTCTTTGGGAAGAAATAGACTGAAAACTGGTTTTTTACTAGACAGAAATGCAAAAAGCAAGGTGCAGAGAAAGGAAACAGAAAAATGAATCTAACATGATTGAGCATGAGTCCAGTAATGTTTAGAATCCAGACAGGAAAAAACACACTCTGAACACCATGAACCAGAAAGAAAACAAAAGGAAAGAAAGCAATTTCCTGAATCTGATTATCTAAGTGAACTAATAATGGAATAGAAAAGAACAAATCTGACTCCACCTTAGATCTGTTCCTTTGTCTTTAACCCTCTGCATTGTTTCCTAGGCTTAGTCTTGCTGGCTCTGCACCTTTTATACAACAATGTTGCCAATAGCCTGATATATATAGGAGAGCCTATTCTCAAGGGTCTGACCTTTAAGGATATTTAAGGATGTTTCCAATCATATAAAGATAGTAAGTTGCAACATAGAAAATAACATTTGTTTTGTTGGAGGTTTACAGAAACACCATGATCTGACCCAGGTGGACAGGTGAAAGAACACAGGATTCCAAGAACAAAGAATTCCTACACTAAGAAGTTTGCAACAACCAAGAACTCCCCCCCTCTTCTTAGTATAAAAGGAGCCTGAATTCTGACTTGCAGAAGATGGTTCTCCAGGACATCAGTCTACCATCTTCTGGGTCAGCCAACTATCTGAATAAAGTCACTATTTCTTGCCCCAACACCTTGTCTTCTGATTTATTGGCCTGTTGTGCAGTGAGCAGAATAAGTTTGGACTCATTAACAATAATGATATAATTAATGAGCAAATATTTAAAGAGTTTTCTCTGTAACTGGAACCAGATGCCAGCTTTCACCCCTTCTATTCAATATGTACTGAAGACACTGTCAGGATAATAATGCAGTGACAACAACAATAAAATAGGCATAAAGGTCAAATTTTAAGCAAGAAAACTGTCATTGTATGTGCATGACATTATTATATGCATGGAAAATCCACCATAATCCAAAGACACTTACAATTAGTAAGTGAATTAAAGCATGGTTACTGGATTGAGGACCAGTATAAAATCAACCAGATTTTTCTGTCTGTAAGCAAGAAACAAAGTAAAATTAACCTGTAAACAGCAGACCAGGAAATGGGTATCCACAGGAGAAAAGAATCAATAAAAGATTAACTTACACAACATTAAAAAATAACGCTTCAGGCCTTGTTGTGCCTGGTCTGCCCACTCCACAGGGGCTGTGAGGCCTCCCCAGCCAGGCTGGGTCCAGCCCGGGCTGCAGGGCACTCACTATGCACAGGCCGGGCAGGAGCCCAACATCGGCCTCCCTCTGCAGCTGGCACTCGCACAACACTGGCCCTAGTCGGATGTCCAGTGCCTCTGAGCCCAGGGGCTCTGGGTAATAGAAATTTTAAAAATAAGTCTTCAAATCAGTATGAGAAAAACACAAAGAACCAACAGGAAAGTGAGCAGACAATATGAAGAAAAATAAGCCCAGGAGGCTGACAGAACTCCTGAAAGGTAACTCTCCTGATTGCAGGGCCAGGTGAGAGGACCCCAGCAGGGCCCCAGGACAAGATGCTAGGAGGCAGGACCACCAGGGAGGTGACAGAGCCCCCTGCTGTGGGGGAGGGTCGCAGGCACAGGACTTCCAGTGGGGGCTCCAGGTCTCCTGCCTCAGTCTTGGCCCCCACTGCACTGCCAAGCATAGCCCCAAGTCATCACCCCCAAGCTGGGGAGGATTCTGATTGGCCAGGTCAGAGTCATACAAAATGTGACTGTCACATGAGAGTCACACAGGACACACTATCATACTGTCACACAAGAGACAAGACTCAACTGTCATCACAGTACTTCCTAAAGAAGAAAGCTTAATTTCACCCTCCAACCAGGCAACATGTTACAAAATGTTCAAATGAATGAGTATCAGACTCACATATTTATCGACTGGGTCACCAAAGGTAGGAGAAAAAATGATCCTGTGCAGCTGAGCTGGCCCATCAGTGTGATCCCAGGGCACGGACAGGCTGATGGTTGTCTCCCCAAAGACTCACATTCCTCGGTCCACTGCATGGTCCTAAATAAATCAACACAACAGAGTTAGTAGCCTGTCTGCAAGCATGGTGGGCATGGGGGTAGTGGAAGGGGTATAAAAGAACTGTAAGCAGGTCAGAGTAACTGTACCCAAGGGGTTTTTCACCACTCTCTGGGGTGTTTCCCCACTTGTGATAAAATCCGCATCTCCTACCTTTCTCTCGTGGACCCATAAACAGTAAAAAGTGTTCCATTCAGTACAAAAACAGACTTATGGACCAATGGAACAGAATAGAGAGCCCAGAAATGAACCCACAAACTTTTGGTCAATTAATCTTCAACAAAGGAGGCAAGAATATACAATGGAATAAAGAGAGTCTCTTCAGCAAATGGTGTTGAGAAAACTGGACAGCCACATGTAAAGCAATGAAGCTAGAACACTCCCTTACACCATACACAAAAATAAACTCAAATGGATCAAAGACTTAAATGTAAGACAAGATACAATAAACCTCCTAGAAGAAAATATAGGCAAAACATTATCTGACATACATCTCAAAAATATTCTCCTAGGGCAGTTTACTCAAGCAATAGAAATAAAAGCAAGAATAAACAAATGGGACCTAATTAAACGTACAAGCTTCTGCAAAGCAAAGGAAACCATAAACAAAACAAGACGATAACCTACGGAATGGGAGAAAGTTTTTGCAAAAGATGAAACTGACAAAGGCTCGATCCCCAGAATATATAAGCAGCTCAATATGACTTAATAAGAAAAAGGCAAACAACCCAATCCAAAATTGGGCAAAGACCTAAACAAGCAATTCTCTAAGGAAGAAATACAAATGATCAACAGGCACATGAAAAAATGCTCATTATCACTAATTATCAGAGAAATGCAAATCAAAACTACAATGAGGTATCACCTCACAGCAGCCAGAATGGCCATCATTCAAAAGTCCACAAATGACAAATGCTGGAGAGGCTGTGGAGAAAAGGGAACCCTCCTACACTGCTGCTGGGAATGCAGTTTGGTGCAGCCACTGTGGAAAACAGGATGGAGATTCCTCAAAAGACTAGGAATACACTTACCATATGACCCAATAATCCTGCTCCTGGGCAAATATCCAGAAGGAACTCTACTTCAAAATGACACCTGCACCCCAATGTTCATAGCAGCACTATTTACAATAGCCAAGACATGGAAACAGCCTAAATGTCCATCAACAGATGACTGGATAAAGAAGATGCGGTATATTTCTACAATGGAATACTATTCAGCCATAAAACATGACAACATAACGCTATTTGCAGCAACGTGGATGCTCCTTGGAGAATGTCATTCTAAGTGAACTGAGCCAGAAAGAGAAAGAAAAATACCATGAGATCGCTCATATGTGGACTCCAAATAAAGAAAAAGAACATACATACAAAACAGACTCATAAACATAGAATACAAACTTGTGGTTGCCAAAGGGGAGGGGGTTGGGAAGGGACAGACAGGGAGTTTGAAATTTGTAGATACTGACAGGCATATGCAGAATAGGTAAACAAGAGTATACTGTATAGCACAGGGAACTATATACAAGATGTTGTGGTAGCTCACAGTGAAAAAGAATGTGACAATGAATATATGTATGTTCATGTATAACTGAAAAATCGTGCTCTTCACTGGAAATTGACACTGTAAACTGACTGTAACTGAATAAAAAAATGTTTAAAAATAAAGTGCTCCATTCAGAACTATGGTTATGTGCTGATCTTTCAGGGACAGAGACTAGGTTGGAACCTAAATGTACAGACTGGGAGAGAAAGGGATTTCAACTACTCTGACCACTTCCTGTTGAATGAAACAGAGAGGCCAAGCCTTCCCATTTCAAAAGTGCCCATTTGGTGAGAAGACCCACCACAGGGCAGGAGAAGGGAAGAAACCTCCTTAACAAAGGTCCCAGATGAGAAAACGGCCCAGTGACACTCACTCAGCCCAGAGGGCCTTCAGCCTGAATGAGAACGTGGGGAACCCGGGCAGAAGTGGGTGCCAAGCCTCCTCTCACCTGCGCAAGGTGGAGGCAGCTCTCAGCACCCCTCCCTCACCACCCACCTGTCCAGCCTTCCTCACTGAGTCACAAGGGAACTGGGTGGAAAGGATTTCAGGCCCATGTGTTGGTGCCCTGGGCAGGGCTGGGATTCCCCCTCCATCCAAGTGGAGGGCAATGATGTTCCCGGAATAGGGTGTGTCTGTAATCAGCTGCTCCAAGTGCCCCGTGTGGGTGTTTCCTGGCACCACAATCTGGAAGGGAGGACCTGACAAATTCTGTCTGTCGACAACCCAAATGCTTACTGAGTCTTTTATTAGTCAGCATAATAATGTTTATAGTAAAGGGCTGAGAGTCCAGACACTGCAGAAGCCAACCTCTGTGCTACCTCGTGAGATCTGCCCAGGCCACAGCACTGGATGTAATTTACCCTCATAAATTCCCTCTCCATTAAATTTGAGCTCACACTTGACCCTTAGCAACTTCAACAACCTCCCATTTAGGTTCCTGGGGAAGGTTTTCACACACAACATCCAGGGCTTATGATAGTGACCCCAAAGCATCCCAAATGTTAGAGACATGTACACCTAAGATAACTTCTTGGGGAGAGGTTTCTCTATTAAAATAGCTACTCCAGGCAGCGGGTAAGAGCAGTGTTGTCTGAACATGTCCTGCCACAAACAGGATGCAAATCAACATTCAGACAGGCTCAACTTGTGTTTATTTTTGTTCATGGTCCCTGCTTCTTTTTATAAAGTCTTGTAAATTTACTTTCCCTCAGGTGTTCTGATACTCTTCCTACTCAAATTAGTAATTTCTGCTCTCTGTGTTATTAATCTACTTAGAAAATGGAATAGTACCAAGGTAGATTGGCAATCTGTCAAGAGCCAATGAAGGCAAACTTTCAGGTAGACTCCTAACAAAGATGTGTGTGTTATAATAAAAGCCCATACTGACAAGTCCTATTAACGATTTGCATTTACTACTGGGGATTTTTAACTCATATAGCTAAGTGCTATAACTCATATAGCATTTGAATTTTCCCCAAATTCATTTTTGTTTACTAACCCTACAATTGATACCCTTATGATTTAATTCATCAAAAGCAATCACTTAAGCATTGTACGCAGGCATGTTTGTGGCCTGCATTCTCACAGGCTGCCAAGCACAACACAAACATGAGACTAAGTTCATCAGGAAATGAGTGTGCATGTGACCCAGGGCCACATCAACTCATCTACTGCCCTGCGCCAGCAACCACAGCAGAAAGCGCTGTAAAATCTACAAAATTCTTCTGCCAGCTCTGAGATGACAACAGTACTTACAGGTTCTGGGGCCCTCGTGCCAGCCAGGGAAGCACACACACGTGGTGCTGCTGCACTGGCCAGGGGCAGGGTCCAGCCAACATCCCGGCTGTTCGGCATCGGATTGTACATTTGGACATTTCTGGCCAGTCCTCTCATCACTGAGAAAAGAAAAGCCAACACATATTTCATATGTCTACTTACACATGTCGAGCTATCACTTCCCCCGAACTTCTGCTCTGTAGTAGGAGAAATACTGACCTCCTTAAATTTTAAATTATCTACACACAAAAGCAGATGAAAACTCTCCAAATCAACATTTAGCCAAACTTAGTCAACCAGGACCTTGGGGTCTATGGAAGCTAAGTTGGTGCCAATAAAAACAGGGGAGTAAAAGTAGTAGCACTGGGTTGGCCACAAAAGGACAAGGGGCAAGAGCGAGAAACTGGAAAAGCAGCTTCAGTTTTCCAGCACAGGTCAGGAGAGAGAGACAAGAGGATTCTACCATCTCCACCTCTAAATGAGAACTGACACCACCGAGGATGACCATCTAATCCAGGCAGCTAGGTTAGCTGGTTTCAATCATTCATTTCTTTTCATTCAACAAACAGACACTGAATGTCTTCTGTGATTCAAAGAAAAGGCAAACATAGGGAGAAATCAAAGATACACTCAGTTCTCAATTAACTGCCCCAATAGGGACTTAGAAAGACATGCAAATTAAATCCATGTATTAACCCCAAACTCCAGTTTAGCCAATAACATCATTTTTGTAGACCACTAATCTTTTGCCAAAAGAAGTCATCCACACTTGCTTTCTTTTAGCCATCAGCACGTGTATTTTAAAGCCAAAAAAAATATTTAGAGGTATGCACCAAAGCCTTTAAACAATACTACAAAGAATTGTAAAACCACAATAAACTAGTTTCTCAACATATTAACAGCAAATGAAAGCACACGGGTTTTCAACGCCAAAATGCACTTCAGCAGCAGAGAAATGTGCTATCAAGCAACGTGACCAACAGATTTCAAAAACTTACACTGAAAGCCAGTGACAAAACTGCTTCACACAAATTTATCGAGCACAAAGCAAAACTCATGAACTTTTGTCAGTGACAGAGAATACTGATAACTGTATACGCATTTATAAATCCTGAACTTATCATTTCAGAAGAATGCCATTATACATTTTTGATTTCATACACGAAGATATTAACAACTGATGGGAGTTGGTAGGTAAACTATGGGCAATTGTTACATTTTTCTTCCATCATTATGAATTTCCCAAATTTTCTTTAACAGGCTTATATGGCCTTTATACTAAAAAGCAAAATGCATCATGAAAAAGCTAAATTTGTCGGCCTTCTTACTTCCATGTCCTTCTCTTGTCTGGTGTATGCCCTCCATCGCCCTCAGGATAAACGGGAACCACTGTAACAGTGTATGGGGCATCCGGCTGCAGATTCCTAAGAACAGCATAATTCGTGTTCCCAGGGATTGGCACCTAAGGATTTTAATAAAATGAAAGGACTTGATTTGAAAAACTTGTACAAGACATAATACTTCAAACAATAAAATACTCAAAACATTTTAACCCAAGACCAAGTCAAGAAGGAGGTTCTATAATATTGGGACCTAAGGACATGCCACCATACAAATTGTTATAAGAGTTGATGAACACTTCTCTGCACATGCCCTCACACCTTCTTGAAAAGTCCCTGGAATGATTCAATCCTCCAGCCCCAATCCCCCAGAAGCTTCCATCGCCCAGGCTCTAAGGCCCCAACCGACTACCCTCTGTCAAGTTCTACTGAAGGAACATGAATGAATTCCTTCAGCACTGTGGTGAATTGGTTAACTCTTGATCTCCACTTTGCAAGCTACAGCTGAAACTAACATGCACTTTTCCCTACAGGAAATAATGACCAGTTTCTTGGCAGATCACCTGCTGTTGGTGCACAGAAGAGCTTGTAGTGATCAGGATTTCCCTCCACGTGGTCCCAGCGAACGTTCAAAGTGCTGGTGGCAGGGTCATGCACTCTGTAGTTCCTCACGGTACTCAAAGGTTCTGAAAGGACACAGAAAGCACATCACGTGTGATCTGACAACCCAGCACACATGAAGCCCAGGTTTACTGAGGGGTCCCAGGAACCCTAGAACACAGCAGGACCCCTGTAGTAGGCACCCCACAAATACCTGCTAAAGTAGTGAATAAAGGAAAAAAGGTCTGTGATCATCTGGGTCATGTCTCATCCCTTCACAAGGTATTTTGGCCCCAGAGCATAGTTTGTTTTTTTGTCTGTGTTATCCCAGAAAGTAATAAACACCTTTCTCCAAGACCAGAGACAGGTAAGTCCAGTAAGGATATTAAAAACAATTAAGATCTTGGGGGGAGGGTATAGTTCAGGGGTAGAGGGTGTACTTAAAATGCACGAGGTCTTTGGTTCAATTCCCAGTACCTCCATTAAAAAATAAAATCTTACTACTACCCTCTCATAAGACAAAACAAACAAAAACAATGAAAAGCATTACTAACATGCATTTTAAAAGCTTAGCAAAACCCTGTGTCACCCCAGTGTTTACAGTGGAAGACATGATTCCATCCCCATGATGATTACTAAAAAAGCCGCAGGAGTCCAGGTTCACTTACTGGTCTTGCATCTTCCCATCATCAGACCTCCATCCGCATCAGGACACAGGGAGGACAGGGTGATGGTGTAAGGAGCATCAGGCTTCAGCTTCTGCAGGACCACACTGTTCTGTTGTCCGCTTATCCTTGTCTGGAGAAAAACAGGGTAAGTGTCAGCTTTGCTCTCTCCACCTCACTTGTCTGTTAGAAAAAGCTCTTTCTACGGGGGAGTTGTTTGAGACCTTTGCCAAGATCTGGAAACATGTCCCGCTGTGAAACTGTAAAATATATCTTAGGGTATCATTTTACATGTAAACTATGTACCTGAAATCATAAAAAGGATTTTTGAAAATATATTTCAACTGGCAAGGCAAGTAGCCAGGACTGCAGAATTTTATCCAAAACACATCTCACAGATCTCTTCTCCAAAAAGGCATTAGTCCTAAGTGAGCTGCAAAGTAACTTGAAGACAGCGAAGAGCTGCATGATAGTACAGGCCATTTGGTATTATTCCCACCTTTTTACAAATGGTTTTTATTTGCTTTAGAAGCACATTAAAGTGATTCAGTAAAAGATCTAAAGCTTTTTGGTTTCCCCCTCCAAAACTGACCCTCGACCAGCATTAGCTGTGCGGACTGTGTGACAGGACCCCCTGCGGGGCCACACTCAGTGCAGAACTGCGCTGACTCCAGCCTGCTGGTATGAAGCATTTTCAATATCCTCGGATTAGAGTTTGAAGGTTTTTGTTTGTTTTAATTCACTGCTTAAGGCCATCTAGCTAACTTGTTGAAAGAAAACTTAGATACTTTGTTAACAGCCTACTGAATTCAGATGTTTATGCCATAGGAAATAAAATCACCTGAAAATGGCAGGCTGCCTACAGCGGGTGCACACGCGGAGGGCTGGATGCACTAGCACAGTCCAGAGGTTTCCCACTGAGAACCGTCCACTCGAGCAGCCTGAGTTTCAGAGAAAACCTCAGTGAATCACTGAACTCATCCTCACGACGAGTGAGGATAATTTGGACAAACTTAATAAATTTTGAAATTTGAGATTTGCAAATGTTAAAACTAGATAAAAAACAAATCTGTTGTGTATAGCACAAGGAACTATACTCAATACCTTGTAATAACCTTTAATGAAAGAGTATAAAAATGAATATATGTGTGTGTGTATATATGTGTGTTTATATATTATATATGAATGACTGGGACATTATGCTGTACACCAGAAATTGACACATTGTAACTGACTGTACTTCAATTAAAAAAAAAACTAGAAAAAATTAGTATGTGAGGTTATGAGAGCAAAGCATCGATATATTTGTTACTTAACAAATCTGAGAGCATCCACTTAGCAGAAGTAGCCTCACGAGGAAGCAGAAGGGCGTGCGCCTACTTCTCCCATCCAACTCTCCAAAATCATTCCAGCGCCAGGGGGTTGTCACTTTGATTATTCCTTGGACTAGCAGTAAAAAGCAAATATGCCCAAGAATAACAAATCTTAAAGGATTGTCACCTAACGTACTACACAGAATAAGTTTATGAGATGCCATCTAATTACAATAAACAGCTGAGAGACAGTAAGAGAGACACAGGGCCACAGTTGGAGGGTCAGTATCACCAACAACAGAAATGCTGAGGACAAGCTTTGCCTAAATATGGCCTGACACAGACAAAAGTTCTGTTTCTGCTATTAAAATATCAATCCATCAAATGTGTCTTCTTTTATATAAAAGCCAGCTGATCACTGTTGGTCTTTAGTTTATTACTGATAACCTGTAAGACAGATCCTCAATCCAAGTATATCATACTACCTAAGTCTAGTTCCATGGAAACTGCAACAGGGCAACTCACAAGTCACACTGGGGACAGAAGGGGCGCTGATTCAGCTAAACCACTTACTGTGCAGTAGAGAGACCTGTAACCACTGCCAGCATCCACCTCTGCTAATATTCGAGCATGGTAACAGGTATGAACATTTGGTGGAGCTCAGCAAGTCAAATGATTAAAAGTGAGTAACTCATCACTCTCTCAGGCTAATTGAGAAAATATGACCAAAAAAATCGACAAATTGCTGGCCCTCATCAACAGAGGCATTTGGAATAAATCAGAAAGCATCACCCTGTCTGTGTAAAATCCTGGTGCTTCCTGACCCCAGGGGAACAGGTGTGGTTCTAGTCACACGTCTCATAAAGGCAAAGCTGGAGAAGGTTCAAGGACACACAACTAAAGCAAGCAAGGTAAAGTGGACAAGGGCTCTCTGTTAAATGGGGTGGGCTGGGAAAACAAAGGAGACAAGCTTCCAAAGGTGGAGTAAACATGTCAAACAGAAGATCCGGGAGCCAAGGGAATGCCTTACCAAGTCCAATAATAAGACACTGACCTCTGGGTTCTGCCTATTCTGGCTTTCTGGGAAAACACTGAATACTCTGCAAAGCACACCCTAGACCTAGAATAAAGGGAACTGTGAAGGAGGGACAGTGGCTGAGAGTGCCTGAGAATAGCGTGCGCATGCCCACAGTCACAGTCTGAGTGGTCTCCGAGGACACCCCTGCACTTCAGTCCCACGGACCCTGGTCTCACCCGCCTGTCTACGCGGCATCCGTCTTAGCAGTACCAGACACGCTGTAGGATGACCTCAGACCTGGTGTCTTTCGCCCTCCCCCGAGGCTGCACTCCAGTGTTCTCCTGGGGCAAGGCCAGGCATGGGTTGTCCCCTGGGGCCTCAGAACAAGACTGGGTAGGTCTGCCCAACCCAGCGCCACCCCCACCCCGGTGCCCTGCACACCTCAGGGTGGAAGAGAGCAGCCCGTGGACACTCAACCTGTTACAGCAAGGCCGGGACGGAGTGTGGAGAGGCTCCCGCAGGACCTGCCACGGGGGCTCCAACCTTCCCTCAGGACGGAGGCTGGTCCGTGTCCTTCCGGTGGATTCTGCGGTACTAGCATTAGCTGGAGTTTCTAGGAGTTGTGAGGAGAGAATCCTGATGGACAGACATGCGAATCCATCAGATGATAACCATGTGATTGATGGATCAAAGGGGGACTCGCAACACTGGGTTCAGCGGGTGCTTCTGTCCTATTCACTTTACAGTACCTTTGAAATCTTTACCAGACAGATGATGCATAAAGGTTCCTTTAAGACATTAAATTACACAAGTGTTACATGCCCTAAGCAATTTATAAATCCAGAACAGCCACGTACTAAACACTGTTGGTAAATAACCAAATAGCCACCCACTCCTGATTTCTAAGAGGAGTGAGCTTGGTCCCCAGGGCTGGGCCTCCTCCTCATGGCCTCGGGGCACCAGACACAGCTCGGCCCAAAGATGCCTTAAGATTAATCTAAACCCCAACGATGGTCCCATCCTTCCTGCTACACCTGGTCCAGCATGATGGGGCAGGAGGGAAACACTCCTGAGGAACCTCCAGGTGAGGTGTCTTCACTCCAAAAACAATACCAGGAGGGCTTCACAGAAACAGCCCATCACAAACCCCTTCTGCTTCTTCCCTGCCTCCCTTGAGGCCTTGAGGCCAGTGCGCACGGGACAGAGGCCAAGGGAGCTGGACCAGAAGAGCCCACGTGGCCCCCAGCTCGCCCTACTCTGGGCTGGATGAGGGTGACAGTGGCAAAGCCACCAGGCAGGAAGAGCCTGGTTACAGAACGACCCCTCAAGGGACCAAGAAGACCTCCCAACTTGACCTGAGCTGAGGACAACTTGTGCTCTGTTTCCGCACACATGCTCCAGAGGGTCTGATATGGCAGCTTGGGGACCTCAGGGAGGGACAAGTCCCCGTTCCACCAGTTGTCACAACTTAGAGTGATGGCTTTGAATGGTGATGGCCCTCTGCAATGTGGGGGGTCAAGCCACCACTGCGAGGGCCGCAGAGCAGGGAGGCGAGGAGAACTGGGGTTCTCGCATATTCTGCCCCAGCCTCACTAGGAGTTAACAGACAGTCCTGGTGAGGCCACTTTGTCTGGGACTTTCTGTGACCTGAGGCCAAACATTCTGATGCAAATAGAAAAAAAGGAAAAAGAAACCAAACCACCTCCAGGCTCGGCACCCCTGGATAAGGAGTGTTGGTACTTTGATTCTGTCCACTTGCTGAGCAAGCACTGCACCTGGGTCCCCGGGCCGGCACCCTGCCCTGACCCAGACACAGCACACTGCAGCCAGGGGCCCTGGGGACAACAGCTACAGATCCAGCTGGGCAAGACCCCACGCAGGACTGCCCCTCCTCCTGGTCTGGCCCCTCTTCCAAGGGGCTGGCCTCACAGGGGTGGTGCCACGAACAAGCCAGTGCACATGCCACACTCCACAGGGCACGTGACACGGAGTAAGAGCTCAGGAGATGCCAGTCACACCAGCAGAACTGGGGACCAGACACCCACATGTAAGGAGTAAATCCTGTAATACACTGGCCAGCAACTGGGAGGTAGGGAGGTAGGGGAGTGATGGAGTCCACTCACTGAGGAAGTGCCACATGGGGAGTGACCCTCAATGTCTGGGGAGCACACGTGGGCTGGTGAGGCCCATGCAAAGGCCTGACACCAGGCCTCCCAGGTGGCAGCTCAGGGAATGGCCCAGAGAGAGGCCCCCCACCCCAGCAAGGTGCAGATGCCACTGGATGAACAGCCCCTCACTCCGTGGCCCCGGGGGTCCTCCCAGACTGCCCTCTGCTCAGCAGCTTCAGGGAAAGGGGACCACACTGTGCATCCTATTTTACAACCTGCTTCCTCCACTTTGTGTAATAGGAACACCTTTCTGTAGCATCAAATACTGCACTTTCGTCTTTGTAATGGATGTGTATCTTTTTTCAAACTGCTGTATCATAATGAACTTGTCCAATCTCAGTCATTGCTAGCTTCCAATATTTTACTGTGAAACAAAATTGGAGTGAACATCTGTTTAGCTAATTTTCTGTAAATTCATGATTATTTCCTCAGGATACATTCCCAGAAGTGAAATTGCTGGGACTAGTTATATGCAAAAGGTTTTTTTTTTTAACTGAGTGCCTGCCATGACTCTTAATAAAGTATCACTAGAGAACAAGCCAGTGGATGAACTGAAGACTCAGAGGTGCCATCTGGTTGCTTTATAAAGCTGTAGAACCCCTGCTGCCCTGGGTACTGGTTTCCTTTCCAGACTGGCCACCCCGCCCCACCCTCAGAGGCTGTGCAGTGATGGCCCTACATCCTTCAGATTTACTTCCTAAACTTCCCTCAAAGGGAGGTACCATTCTTGGCTACAAAGAAATGCCACTCCTGAGCGAGGGGTGGGGTCCTGACTTCCTGAGCCCACTAGGACCCACCCTCAAGCAAAGACTGGGCTCACCACAGCCAGATCCTAAAAGTGGGCCAGGCCGGCTCTCCAGAGAAATCCCCATGCAGCTGTCCTGGGAGGCCGGATGGCACAGGTCACAGAAGCTGTCCTAATCGGACCGGTGAGCTCAACTCCTTGGAGACCCTCCAAGGAAGACGGAGCCTTCAAGAACACACACAGTCCACCCCAGCATGGAAACCATCAGCGCCAAATCCGGAGACGTGGTCCCTGAGAGCCACCCAACTGAAGCTCCTTGTGGGAAGTGTGGGAACAGCCAGAAACGGGCATCCCCCTGATGGGGGGCTGAGAGTGGGGGACCCCTCGAGGGGCTGCCTGACTGACTGTCTTATCACAGGTCAGGCCAGTGCACAGACCACACAGAAAAAAGAAGAGCTGGCTTGCACGTGGACTCCCACTGGCTTTCCCAGGAGAGCAACACCGACTCAAACCTGTTGTTTGTAGCTGGTGTTAAGCCCTGGAAGGGACTCGTGCAGTAAATGTAACCGCCCTTCTGACAGCAGGTGCAGGAGTTAAAGAGGAGTCTGCACCCCCACATCCCCACCATCCACCCGAGGCCCACAGCTTAGCTCCCAGAAACCAGTGCATTTGTCGTGAATAAACATAAAGTCACCCAGAACAGGCTTTGTGACCGAAGACAACGGCACCTACTTGAAAAGCTGGCAATCAGCTGGGAAGATGGTTATTGAATAAAAACAACTTATACATAAACCTGTGGTTGATCAGAATGATTCTTAACCACAGAAAATGCTTTGCCTGCTAACTTCCTGTTTGGTGGCCCATAAATCTTTTATAACCAACATGTGGCAATGCTTGAAATATGACTTCCATCTGGCCAAAATGATGAATCGTAGTTATTTTTATTGTGTCCAGTGAATGACCATGGCATATCCATTCCAAGGGTCGATAAATAATACATTTAATTAATTTCCCTTTAAAATCTATAATCAATGTATCATTCAACTCCTTGGAAAACTGAGAAACCATGAAGTTCTTTCTCAAATATAAAAGGATTATAGCATTTCTTCAATCTCATTGTGCAGGCACATGATGGGAGATGCTCTGTTAAAACCACAGACAAATCCTCTAACAATCTTTAAAATATTAGAATTTAGTTTCAGAATTGGTTGGATTCTGGGTGTTCAGAATCCAATGTGACTCAAATTTGGCAAAGTGCTTTTTTCTTTTATATTACGTGTGAAATTTCCGCCAATTTCAAAAATGAAGTAGACAAAAATAAGAGAAGCAACAGATTGCCACAGGAGGACATTTACATCACCGGAGAGAAATCATGCAAAGTAATCTGAACTCAATTAAAATAAACACTTTGTTATTAATTCATTTACAACTGAGGAAACCTAAAGCTCACAAAAACATTGCTAAATAAACCCGTGTTTATTTCTGTCTCCAGCAGCACCACTTAGGACAGCTATACTATAAGTGCAAACAAAGCTCTTTGGAAGGAAAGGGAGAAAATGATTAACAGCATTGAAAGCTGACTTAGATGTCATATTTCAGAAAGTATCTTTGTGGTGAGAAACCTCCAATTATGTCATCACTTTGTATGATCTGATAAAGAATTCACTGTGCTCTTGAAGCTAACCCTGATCACTGGGGTAAGTCAATGAACACCTACAGACTTCTTAACCAAGAGCAGAGAAGTTAGTGAGGGGAGGCCAGAAGAGGGAAAAGGGGCTCACAGACACAAAGCAGCCTTCCTTGACAGGTGTTCAGGGAGAATCAAGGCCCCACGTGTGGAACTCCTGACCTGGGACGAACTCGAGGTGGTGGGGGAAAGGGGCCGTGTGCTCCAGGACTGCAGTGTTTCATGCTGTTCCCATTCAGTAGGTCCACAGCCCTCCCAGCCCAGATGTGCCTGGGCAGAGTATTCCCCACAGCCTGCTGGTCATGTTGCCAGATGTGGGGTGTAAAATATTCTAAGTCAGTCCCTTCCAAGCCATGAGAAAGTAACAGTCACCCAGCTGCCTGTACCAGACAATTTGGCTACTGGAAATCCTAATTAATGACATTTTTTAAAACACCATGGTAACAACCTGACCTGCCAAAAACGACTTTTTCATCATTTCATCATTTTTTGCTTTGGTTACCTATTATCTTCTGCAGAGAATACAAAGGACGTAAAGTGAACATGGTGTTTTTAATGTACAATAACCTCAAATTAAAAGGCTGTTCCTTCCAAGGTGTGGGAAAGGGGAAAGGGTTCTGTGGTGTTAGCTTTGAGGGAATGAAAGACTCCTTTTGGATGGGGCTCTTGGGCTCCTTCAGGCCATGCTGAGACGCCAGGGGATTTTCTAATACCTAGCACAATTAATTGACATCTGCAAATCAGAATCCTCTTGAAGTCACAGATCACCAGGCCTGCGAGTTACAATCAGACACACTGTCCACCAGGACGCATCGTTACTGTGAGCAAAGTCCCAAGACTCCCGGGGCTGAGGCCCCTCAGGAAAGCCATTGTCTGAAGTCCTCCGCAGACAACAGAAAACCCAGGTGAGCTTTACATTTCCGGCTCCAAAACCACCCACAGCACAAGAACAAATTCTTGCAGACAACTTTATTTTTGCTCCATTGGAGACAGTAGCGGAGTTAAGTCCCGAATCCGGAGACCTGCCAAGTCGCCATTCATGGGGGAAGCGACACGCAGTTGGCCAGAATACTTTAGGGAGGAGAGAGCGAGCCAAGGGAGACGCTCCTGAGTTTCTGACGCAAGTCGACCCCGGGGGCTGGTTCTCGCTGTTCTCCCCCTGCAAACCGGTTAGGCCCCGGGGCACTCCGCCCTGTTGCCCCTCTCCAACCCCGACTCTTTCCCAGTCTCCACCGAATCCCATGTACTCCGCTCCATCTCTTTCCACGCAGCACGCCCAACTGGGGTGCCAGGAGCCAGGCACTCCCCTGGCCCGGCACGGGGCCACCATGTCTGCCGCCTCTACCCGTCACTGGGAAGACTGTAATAATTACATCTTCCAGCTGCCCTTAGACAGCCAGGCCAGAATGGCAACAGCTTCCAGGGGAAGTTTCTAATAGAATCCTTAGCCTCGCTCAGCAACCGCTCCTAAAAAAAGCCTCCAGGCTCCCCTTCCACTTGGAGAACTCGTGGCCACCTACCCGGTGCAATCCATCAGTCCCCTGGTAGCCACGGACGTCAAACCCTGCACGAATGACACCTCCCGCCTCCCAGCCGCGCCCTCCACCCTCTGCGCACTCCGCGCCCTCTACGCGCAACCCAGGCTCCCGGCGCCTTCCATCCATTCCCAGAGACGGTCGGTCTACCCGCCTGCGCTGGGCAGAGAAATGGGGTGCAGTTTGCTGCCACTACCATCCCCTTGCGGTGCCTAGCCTGAGTGGGGTGCGCAGCCCCTTGCCAAACAGCGCCCCCTCCCGGGTGTCCGCGGGTCCCTCAGCTTGCCTGGCCAAGAGAAGAATTTCACATCTCCTCAAAGCCACGCTCGGTGCTTGCTCCCGCACCCTTGGGAACCTCCCGCAAGGCTACATCTGTGTACCTTACCTCTAACTAGCCGTCGAGGAGCCCCAGATGTCCGTCTGACTGCGCAGTCCTCTTTCCTCCAACCCCCAGTGACTCCCACGTGGCTTCGGCCCGACAGCTCGCACCTTCTTCAGCGAAGACAGCCTCAGGAACTCCAGTTCAGCAGGTGACCAGGAACAAGGCCCAACCGCTCTTCAATCAGGCGACCCAGGGATCCTCGCCGCTGCCACTGCTCTGACCAATGGGAGCTCCTTGCCCCGGCCGGCTTTATGGATGGCGCCTGTGCGCTGGGAGCGCAGGGTGGCACCACGAGCGGCGCACAGCAGCGGTGGCCAGCGCTAGGACTCCGGAGAGGAGAGGGGCGGGGATCGCGTCTGCGGGAGCGCCAAACCTCGGACCTGTTACCCCGGCACGCGCATCATGTTGACCGCCCAGCCCGCTTGGCACTAAGGACCTGGGGAGCGCGCGCACATCCCAGGCCACCTACTGTTGCGTCGAAAACGGCGGGTAAGGCACGGGAAAGCGGGGGTTTCCAGACGCCCGAGGATGACGCCGCGTGAAGGCCGCAACCGGTGCGCGGCGCTTACAGTGGCGCGCAGTGCGCAGGCACCAGCCATAAGGCCTCAGACTGCAAAAAACTTTGAGCAGGTCGGAGCGGCGGCAGCGGTGAATACCCCTGGCCAGGCGGACTGAAAAGCGACCTCCAAAGTCGCCAATCACCTGCTGCCCTCATCCCTTCGCGGTGCCTAATCTAAGCGGAGCGCGGAGCCCCTCGGCAGCCGGCGCTTCCTCCCGGGTTTCCTCGCTCCCACCCCGCCCCCCCGACGCGCAAGGCGAAGCTGACAATGTGTCCTCTCCGCGAAGCCCGGCTTGGTGCTCGCTCCCATACCCACGGGGGCTCGGATGCCGGCTCCCCAAGCAAGTCTGCCCCTGGGTCCCTGCCACGCCCCAGCCGCCCTCCAGGCGCCCCAGCTGTCCCTCTCGCCGCGCAGCACTCGTACCCCCCAACCCCAATGGCTCCCACGTTCCGCGCCGGACCCCGCGTGGCTTTGGCCCGCTGGCTTGCACCTTCCTCACCGGAGACATCCTCGGGCGCTCCGTGCAGCAGGTGCCCAGGAACAAGGCCCAACCGCTCGTCAGTCAGCCGGCCCAGGGATCCTCGCCGCTGCCGCCGCTCTGACCAACGGGAGCCCCTTGCCCAGACAGGCTTTATGGATGGCGCCTGCGCAGTGGTCGCGCGGGGAGGCACCGCTCGCGGTGCACAGAATTGGTGACCACCGCGAGGCCTCCGGAGAGGAGAGGGGCGGGGCTCGCGCCGGTGGGAGCGCCAGGCCTCGGACCCGTTACACCGGCACGCGCATCACGCTGGCCTCCCAGCCCGCTTGGCAATCAGGACCTGGGGAGCGCGCGCACCCCCCGGGCCACCAACTGTGGCGTGGGGAACGGCGGGTAAGGCACGGGAAAGCGGGGGCTAGGAGACGCCCGAGGTTGCCGACGCATGAACGCCGCCCCTCGTGCGCAGTGCCTACAGTGGCGCGCAGTGCGCAGGCGCCAGCCATAAAGCCCCAGAGTGCAAAAAACCTTGAGCAGGTCGGAGAGGTGGCAGCGGTGAAGACCCCTGGCCGTGCGACTGAAAAGCTGACGGCCAAAGTCGCCGATCACCTGCTGCCCTCATCCCTTCGACGTGCCTAACCTAAGCGGAGCGCGGAGCCCCTCGGCAGCCAGCGCTTCCTCCCGGGTTTCCTCGCTCCCCCCCCCTGCCCCCCCCCACCCCGGCTCGCGAGGCCAAGTTGAGTATGTTACCTCTCCGCGAAGCCCGGCTTGGTCCTAGCTCCCATACCCCAGGGGGCCTCGGGTGCCAGGGCCTCGCGCAAGGCTGCCCATGGTTCCCTGCCCCGCCCCCAGGCGCCCTCCAGGCGCCCCAGCTGTCTGTCTCGCCGAAGCACTCGTCACCCCAACACCAATGGCTCCCCCATCTCGCGCCGGTCCCCGCGTAGCTTTGGCCCGGTGGCTCACACCTTACTCACCGGAGACAGCTTCGGGCACTCCCTGCAGCAGGTGCCCAGGAAAAAGACCCAACCGCTCCTCAGTCAGCTGGCCCAGGAATCCTCGCCGCTGCCGCTGCTCTGACCAATGGGAGCTCCTTGTCCCGGCGGGCTTCATGCCTTGCGCCTGCGTACTGGTCGCCTGGGGGAGGCACCGCGCGTGGCGCACAGAAAGGGTGGCCAGCGCGAGGCCTCCTGAGAGGGGCGGGGCTCGCGCCTGCGGGAGCGCCAGGCCTCGGACCCGTTACCCCGGCACGTGCAATCATTCTGGCCGCCCAGCCCGCTTGGTAGGCACGACCTGTGGAGCGCGTGCACCCCCGGGCCCACCAAGTGTTGCGTAGGGAACGGCGGGTAAGGCGCGGGAAAGCGGGTGTCTCGAGGCACCCAAGGGCCTCCGTGCCGGCATTCTGGGAATGGAAAGGTTCGTCCTGATGTGAGACAAGCATGGTATGTCAGTCAGGATAGTGATAATCCCAGTTTACATGACTTTAATGCCACTGTCAATCACACTTCGTTCCCAGAAGCATCTGGTTTGGGCACTAAATTACATGCTCGGTCTGAACTTAAATCCCCATTACATTTGCAGAGCACAGATCAAGTTGCAAGTGTTTCATGTTCTACACCTTTAAGAATTATACCTGTACCCAGTGTTTGTCCCATAAATAGCCTTTATCCTAATACCTTGGGAAATATACTTGTATATAAACAATGTAGATATAAAATCATGATTCTTAGAAAGTTAAAGTTGGCACAATATAAAAGATGGCTGGTTCTACTTTTCACTGGGCAGCTTGATTGTCCAGAGATCCTTAGTAGGATAATAAAATAAAGACATGTATGACTCATAAATTACTACTAAACTCATAAATATAATAAGGTGTTATTTATTCTTGTCATAAATTCATTTTTCTTACTTTCATTTCTGTTAAATCACTAGTTATATTGAGATCAACAAAATGTTTACATGGTTTATGTACTAGTGATTATAATACCAAATCAGATGACCTTTCTTAAAGAATTGTCCTTCTGTGTTTTTCTTAATTTCACTTTGGGGGAACTTCACTCTCTTGAGGCAGTCACATTAGGCCTGTTGGTAAAACTCTTAGAGTAAAGTTAGGCTCAGAATTTAGTTTTCAGGGCACATCAGAGTGAAGTCATAGTGGTTCTGAAGTGTATACAGATCAGAAGAAAAACAAACGGATCACACAGTATCCTTAGAAACAAAGACTATTCCACTCTTCAAATTGCCTGTAGTGCATTATCTAGAAAGAGTCCTCCCTGAGCTCCTCTGTCAAGCCCTGGCAGACAGAAGTCCTGAAAAGCCGTCCCAAAGGAGACAAGGGACTTTTTTGGGTAAAGGTCTTTCCCATGGATGGAAGTAAAAATACCCCAAGATTCCAGAGAAAGAAAAAATGCAGAAAGGGTCCTAGGGGGTCCAAACACTACGGAGAAGGACTGAGTACTGCAGGGAGCAGGATGGGAAGGCGCTGAGGGAGAGAGGAATGTAGGTGGTGAGGACCCGCCTTTGGTGAGGAGGGGCAGGAGACTCCTGGGACCCTGGAAACACGGGGGCACAGGTGATACACAGAGCAGCTCCCCACATCACTCACATCTTTTGCTGCCCACTGGGAAGAACTTCCAGAGACAGGACTCTCAACACAATGAACAGATACCTGTCCACAGGAAACACACCTGGAAGCAGTGCCCATCAGTCCTCATCCATACAGATCTGCTAGCAGAGGGACAGACTGAAAATCAACACATTGCAGGTAATTAAAAGTCCCTCTCCCAATTTCCTCTCTTCAAAAAGAAAAAAGTGTAACTCAATTACTCCAAGATCAACTAAATAGCCTCAAAAACATGTTGTGATTTTTTTTAATGAATTAGAACAGCAAGCATTAAAAACAAAAATGGATCAGTAACAGAAGAAAGGAAAAATTGTTGATTGGACTCAACAAATAAAAGAAAAACACAAATTCAGTAATTTAGTCTCAGAAATGAAGGCTAAATTACTAGATAACAGGAAAGAACATTAAAATAAAAATGTAATGAGACAGTGAAGGAAGGCAGAAAAGCAAACAAAAAATAAAATGAGGCAAAAAGTAAAAAGTGTCAGAGAGGAATAGGCTGAAATGGAGAAAGGGGCTACTGAAGAACAAAACCCAAACAAAAGAGCAGGATTCATCTGTCCAGCTGTCATAGAACATTCCAGAAATAAACTGAAGATGGACAGGTCCACCAGGTGCCTGGCATAATTGACCCAGAATGATGTTCTTAGAGACATATCCTGTTAAAACTCTCAGATTTTGAAGACAAAACTTTCCCTGGAGCTTCAAAGCAGAAAGATCAAACACTTTCCAAGGGCAAGAGAGTTAACTGTGCATCAGACCTCTTAAAAGCAACATGCAAGCAAAATAAAAATAGCAGCAATAAAGCAGTATTTTCAGGAAAATCAAGGGAAAAAACCAAACCAAGGATTTGTAAACAGGATTTTTGGCAGAATTTTGTAAACAGCCAAAGTGCTGTTTGGCTTTCAGGCCAGAGAAAAACAGTCTTATGGGGACTCCTACACACCGTCTCTGGCTTCACTACAAGCTGCCTCTGTCTACAAAGTGGCTGCAGGGAATCAGAAAATCCTGCAGTGAGAAATTAACATCCTACCCTGCACAAGTAGGACTAGGACAGGAAGGGACTGGTGACGGGGAAACACCCTGTGTCCCACCACTTACACCTGTGTCTCTTGTTCATGTCTTTTACACATTTTGCTATTCTAATCCTAATGATTTGTACTAGCTTTTAAAAAATATGTAAATAGTAACACTTTGTTTATCATCTAAAGTTTGTGCTTATCTTCTTTGTAATCTCCACGTTTCTGATGATGTTTGTGGCAAGGATTTTAAACTGACTGCAGCTACATGAGGTACCCTGTTGCTTTCATACTCTTTTCCACACTGTGTGTTTAAAACTCTTCCCTATTTACTTGCACATCAGATATTTTTCTCTTTTTCTGCATATTACTATTTTTCACCCTTGATTTTTAATCTGCAATGACATTATTTCAGAGTATGATGTGAGGTAAGGATTTAACTTTTATTTTCATGAAGGTAACCAATTTGATCTGAAATAGCTGAGGAACAAACTTCCCTTCCACTGATTTGCATTGCTAATTAATTATGCAGGCAGTGCTTACACACAGGGAGACCAGGTTTGGAATTGTCTGTTTCCTTTTAACTGATTTGTCTTTTGTCGTTGTTGCTGCCAGGACTGTGTCGTTTTAAATGTTGGGATTTTTACATTCCTTTCACACTTTTTCTTACGAAAGTGATCCAATGAGTGCATTTGTTGAAAATGTAGAAAATAGAGAAGCCAAGGAAGAAAATGGAAACCACCTATAACTTGCCATCAAGAGACAACCACATCTATTGTTTTGGTTTATAGCCTTTCAGGCATTTTTCCACATACACATTCTATGTATTTACTTACATATTTAGTTTCTCTTAAATTGAGGTCGATCTATATATGGAGTCTGACTTGCTCCCAAGTGCTGCCCCTCGTCCTCCCTCTCTTCTCCCCTCCCACCCTTCCTCCAGAAGCCCTTCTGGCTTTTGATGGGAAGACCTTGGTGAAACCACCGACTCCGTTCTGCTCTGAGTCACAAACATTCTGCCCCAGAACTTTTCTGCTTGATGATCCCTGCCTCCCAACCAGTGTCCTCCAGGAGGACATTTTTCTCGTGCCGGATGGAGTCTGGTTGGAACAGATGCATCGTCCTGTTCAAGGACTCCTTTCATGTGTACAGTGGTCCAGTCAACTTGATGCATTATCTTTTCCAAGCCAGAGGAGAATGGCAAAATGGGTCATCACATTTAATTGTAAATTAACTTTGAAAATCTGAGTTGTCTCCAGATACCAGGGCGTGAACAAGGGAATATCAGTAGTCATGGAAACGGGAAATTCCTGTAAGTCCTGCAGACGAACACGTTTCCCCATTAGCAGGCCCGGAGCTCCACAAAGGTCAGGAAGCTCGTTTTCTCCTAGACTCGGGCCATAAAAGGGAAGCAGCCATCACACACCTAGTCAGCTCCCACAGTCATTTTTGCAAGGATGGCAACACTGGGACTGAAATGCAAGTGTTGGGGATTTATTGTGGAGGAAGAAAGCTGCTTCAGCTTGTCAAGGACCTGCCTCCTGATGGAGGTGGGGCACTTAGACCAACATCTCAGCTTCTGTGATGAGCCTCCCGGCTGAGGGTTAAACAGGTTATCCCTCCAGCCGCCATGTGCACACTCACAGTGAGTTTAAAACCTTCTCCAAAGGAATCCTGCTGGGAGTGTTGAGGCCCACAATTACAGTAAATGAAGATTCAGAATTAGCAGAAGCGTTTCACTAACTAGAAGCGTTGAATAAGTACCAGCACATGGATGGTGCTGCGGTATTCCAAAGGGAGAGAAGCAGCTGACCCCAGGAAACGTTTTATTTATTTGCTTTTTAAATGGTTTACTTTTCTTTTGTTTAAAAAAGTAATAAAACAGCCTCCAGCTCAAAGATTAGGATGCAGATAAGGAGAGCAAATACTTTTGTCTTAAAATGTATATACACACACATGCAAATACACACATTACAGCTATCTATGTACAGACATACAGATAAAGCTACATTAATATCTGTAACATCTATCCACCTGTCTATCAAATACCTGCAGATGGATACCCAGCAAGAATTAAAGGAATCTGTGTGTGTGTGTGTGTGTGTGTGTGTGTGTGTGTAGGATCTTATAACTTTTTTCCTTCAATTTCCCCCATTCAACATGATTTTTAAACTGTTATTTATCAACTCTGATGATTTTCATTATGAATCATAATTTTTTGAGTTGGAGTTTGGTAAAGGGCTGGCAGAATCCCTAATCAAACGTCCAGAAAGAGAGACTGAGGAGAAGACTGGAACGAGAAAAGGAAGCGGGGAGAGGCACAGGGAGGGGAGAAACTGACGGGGAAGGTCTTTCCAGAAACACTCTCTCGCCGGCAGGAGTGGCCCTGTTCTGCACCCGCACAGCCAGTATGGGAGGTGGTGCTCTGCATCTGAAGCATTGGACTGAAATTTCTCATATGCAAGGCTTGTTCAGACACAGGTTCATTTCAGAGACAAATCTGCCAGTGTTTCTAAAACTCTACCACTGTGCTTTGTGACCTCAGCAAATCTGCGGTAGGAATTCAAATCCCTGAGGTCTCCATCAGCATCCATGACCCCAAAAGTGATCACACAGAAGGGTCCGCACCGTTGCCACTTAAATCAGTTTGGTCTCTCATTCTTTAGTCACAAATTTCGACCCATCAGACGTAGGGCAATGGAACGTGAACAAGAAAAAGAGGTGTTATACACGTGGGAAAAAATTTTAAAGCTAAGAATTTCCATTTCTCTCTCCAAATCTGTGCTCAATGTTTTCCTTACCTCCAAGTTTATTCAGGAGTTCTCCTTCATGGGAAAAAAAATACAAACATGAGGATGGTTATGGAAATGTTTTCTATAATTCTGGTGAGCATGTTTTCCAAAGCACAAATCAAGACACTAAATCTGATGAACTGAGATCAGTTATTCTTTTTTGGGAAGGGAGGTAATTAGGGGCTTTTATTTATTATTTTACAGCGGGACCGGGGATTGAACCCAGGACCTCATGCATGCTAAGCACAAGCTCTACCACTGAGCTCTACCCTCCCCTGGATCGATTATTCTGAGCGGGGCAGGTGGGCTCTGTCCCTGAAGCCAAGTCTGGCCCCTCAACCCCACCTTCAGCACAGAGAGTCACTGGAACCAGCCATCTCTCTCATCAGCAGGGGTCCGGGGAAGCTTTCATTTCACAGGGGCTGCAATGAGCAGCGGTGACAGAGGCCACGTGGCCTGTGAGCCCTGAACTACTTCGTGTCCAGCCCTTTACACAGGACATTTGCCAAGTCCTGTTTTGGGGTGTGGACCAACATGAGGCTCAAGACCCCGAGTTGCCACAAGGGAAGCCCCAGTCCAGAAATAAACATCTCTTTCTCAAGCACAGCGAGCTCAGAAGCTAATGAGGCTGCCCACCATAGAGACCCTGCCTGGACCACAGCTCCTAGGAGGCTCTCTCAACCCCCTCAAGATCCCTTCACTGCCAGCTTCTGAATCGGGCCGGCCCGGGAGACTGGGTCTCCCTTCCCTTGGTCCACGACCAGGCTGGGTCTTTGTGTGGATGCTGGTTCTCACGGCCCTTGAAATATAAAAGAAAACAAAGTCACACTCTTTGATCACACACAACAGCTAAATTGGATGAGAGGAAAATTGGGATTTGAATCTCTTTTTGGGCAACACGCAAACAAAAATGGATTCCTTGGCCATCAAAATACGAGGCAGGGAGTTTGAATGGCTGAGAGGTCTGCTGGATTTTTACTCTTAACTAAGTATGCAAGATAAGTACCAAAATCATTACATTTGTGTGTTTTTAATGGCTTGTCTGGGTTGTGTTTGGTCCGTAGCTTGTGACTGGGCTGGGCACCAGCCAAGATTTTTAGAATTCACACAGTTCTGTTTCCACATAATTATTTGACAATTCCTAGGGCTTCTGCCATCCACGTAGGTTATTTTTTTGAGTCTAACAGCACATCGGCTTATCAATCACCTGGCTAGGTTACACTCTGAGCCCTTTCCTCATGGAGGCATGAAGTGCCCACCAAGGTCATGGCTACCCCTGTGAGTTGGGGGTGGTCACAAGACTTCCTCTTACCTGTGATTTGGGGGGGCCCATCAAGCTGGCTGCTGCCTGAGGCTCTCTGATGAAGCCCCTTGGCAAGGATCAGGCCAGCAGGGCTGTTAACAGAATGAAAACACTGGTGAGGGCATCCCTCACCAAATCAGCCCTTACGTCGGCAGAACTGAGACCTTCATAACACGTCCCATTTCACAGAAAATACACTTCTTGGTCACAAATACCAGTCAGTGATTCCTTCTTTCAACAGCTCTCTGACTTTCATCTGATTTTTATTATCCATGATGTTTCTGCTATAGATCTTTATAATCTCGGATTCACTTTTCCTGAAAATTGAAAATTAAATAAGCTTTGCTTAGTAATTGCAAAATATGAATGGCCTTGTCTTTTAAAGAGAAGTGGGCAGAAAATATGAAATTTTGTGGAAAATAACAAAATAAATTATAAGAAATATTTTGTGCTTTTAGTACTGAGATACAATACAGTTTATGAAGCATACATTTATTTGATATATTTAATAAGCATACTTGTATTTGACATTTCAATGTCAACAATACAAAATGAATTCTTCCTTTCAAAAGGTGAATTACTGTTTTAAATGTGTACAAGATATATTTAAATGTGAAAAACAGAAACAGGCTGACAGACATAGAAAACAAACTTACGGTTACCAAAGGGGAAAGGGCAGGAGGGGTAAATTAGGAGCTTGGGATTAGCAGATACACACTACTATATACAAAACAGATAAGCAACAAGGCTCTACTGTGCAGCACAGGGAAGGATATTCAGTGTCTTGTAATAAGCTATAAGGAAAAAGAATATGATAAAGAAGATAAATAATACATATGACTGAATTGCTTTGTTGGACACCAGAAACTAACACAACATTGTAAATCAATTAGACTTCAATAAAAAAAGAGGTATCAAAAGCCAAAAAAAAAAAATATATATATATATGCACAAAGAAAGAAATCACACACAAGAAGGTAGGGATGTGTGGTTGTTCCCCATGGAGGTGGTGGTTTCTCTGTGCTGAATCCTGTCAACAGCCTGTCACCCTGACAGGCAGAGAGGGGCTGCTTTGTGTCCTTTCTCTCTGCAGCCTTAGCGGCCGGGGTGTGCCATCCTGACCACAGAGAAGGCTGCTTCTTTCGGCCTGGGTTCCGAGCCTGCAGCTGTGCTAAGACTGCCCCGGCCCCTCACCGGGCTCTCCCACAGGCTGGGACCTGATCACAGACACAGTCCTGGCCAGACCCACTGGTGAAGACCCACCGGTGATGACCCACCTTGGCAAAGTAAGGCCCTAAGCCCACAAATGCCCTGGGGGCCCAAGATCTCAGAATTCCGGGCAGAAGGCTGGGGCCGCTGGGCTGGGTTGGCTGCCCATGGCCACTATACATGACAGTCGGTCCCTTAAGATCCAGGCAGCTCCTGGCGGAGAGAATGCCCCAGCCAGCTGTCACAGGGCTGTGCCAGGGTCAGACGGGTCCTTGAGGGCTGGGGGTCCCCGGGGGCACTCAGGGCCTCTGCTCCTCTCAGGTGCACCCCGGAGTCGCAGGAGTAGCTACTGGATTTTGGTTTTAGTTCCAAGTGATAGAAGCCTGTATTTTAGCCACTCAGAGTGAATGAAAAGGCCATTCCTTTTGCGGATAGCTGTTTCTGACAATGTTGGTATCTCACTGAGGGAAACCACGCTGTATTCACACGAAGCCCAGAATCCTGGGGGCAGTGCGGCCCTGTCTCCCCATGATGTGGGTTTGGAATAGGGAACCATTTGTATTTGGGGGTGATGAGGGGATTTGTCCTTAGATTTTTATTGGGAGCCATTGGCTGCTTATTCTCTTAATTTATTTCTGGAAAATAACTGTTTAGATTAAAAGAAATTTTACTTAAAATAATTTGAGAAGCTCGTACTGTATTTTGTACTATTTATTTTCTTCTGAAGAATAGGGTTAGACAAAATGGTTTTTAAACATACATATATCAATATATATAATATTTATATTTGTATGGTATACACATATACACATATATACTTACATAAAATATACAATATTTTATATAGTATATGTTTATGTATGTATATATAACTTAAAGGTAGTTACTCACATTTTATGGGTAGCATAATAGAAATAATTAGAAGATTGATTTTAAAAACTTTAAGGTGTTTGCATATTATATTTAGTAAAATGTGCTAAGTATTTTTTACTTTGATACCATCTTAGAAATTTATCAATCCAAAGGACTCTCAGTGTTTCACATTATTAAATTTATTAAAAAGGTACCCTTTGATGACTTTTAAAAGAAAGTTGCTAAAATTTCATGAATAGCATGCTTAGGTGCCAACTATTCAGCGCTCGTAATTGTATGAAGAATATGCAAGAGTCACGTTTCTCGACACACGTCAATATCACTGAGAAACCCAGCCGTTTGTAGATCATAATACTGTAAATGAAGTGCTGTCTAACACGTGACATTAAGGTAGTCATTAGAACACCATATGCAGTTATACTTCACGCGAAATATACGGTTGTAGTTTACCACGAAGCTAATCCAAGAACCTAAAACAATTTACTATTAAGAGAGGCTTTTAAATCCCACACTTTTTATGCTTCTCACCGTTCAGGACCCAAAAAACACGTTCAATCAATGAAAACTGTTCATCAAGTGGCTATCTGACTAACTGCCTTCCTGGAGTTTTTGATCTGAGCAATTGCACAAGTTGTACAATCATTCTTCTCAAAAACGTAAACTGTATGCTATATATGTTATCTTCAGTGACTTATTTAAAATATGAGAGCCTCATGGGTCTTATTTGTTATAACCGTGAAAATGTATAGAGAATAATTCTGAGCTGAAACGTCGATTGTGTGACCGGTGCGCCTTGTCCCCATTCTTCACGTTGTGAGAACTCCAAGCCAAAGCTCCCCAAAGTGGCCCCCTGTGGCTTTGCCAAACATAAACACAACTCTGTGTGTGCAAACATGTGCATCTGTTACCAGTGCATTGCTCACGTCTTGGTATCTCCTCGGAGTTTCTCAGCAAAAATATAAAATAACACAATTTTTCTTTCCTAGTTCATCTTTTCAAAAAATGTTCCTATCCAAACCTTTGATAGCATGTTCTGAGTAGTGTTAGCTTTTAAAAAAATGCCTCTAATCACACCCAAATAGATGGCTCCCGAGGTTTAAATTGTGGGTATTTAAGGTTACTGCAAATATAATTTTTCTCAGACCTAAATCTTTCTCAGACTTCGACCTTTCAGAGGAAAATACCCACACTGGTTTACTTGACATGTAAACGTTCACAATGTATGTGGCGGTCTCACTGTAGGTTTAAAGGGACTCCCCATAGGTCCTGGCTGCATGGAGACACCATCTGTGTGTAGGACTAAAGACCTGCTCCTCCCCTATGATCCCCTGCCCTGCTCCCTGCAGCTGCCTGTCCTCTAGGCCTGCATTATCTTCTGAGGTTTTGCAACCTGCAAGATCGAAGGACCAGATGATTCTGAAGAGCGATTGTTTAACCTTTGCTAACATTTCCCCTCAACCACGTGGTTCTCCCCAAGCGCTGTTGGCACAGCTGATGGGTGAGCTGCTTGCACAGAGATGGCTGTTATCCGGGTGTCAGAGGAGATAATCAGGGCCTTGGTGGTGGTCAGTGTGAACCCTGACAGACAGTCCCTCCACTCATTCAAACCTCAGCCCTCACTCACCTCCGCCTGCCAGGACTGGCTGCGGGCTCCAGCTGGGGGATCTGTGAAATCATGAGTGTCAACAAAATCCGTGTAACAGGTGTGCATGCTGTGCTCTGTAACCGGTGCATTTGCCATAAGTCTGCAGTAATCCCACAGTCCTGGCTCTGGGACCGTCTGTGTCTGCATGGGGGGCAGCAGCGACACGAAGACAGTGGTGTGTCATTGAATGTCCCCTTAGGCTGGAGTCAATGTGAGAGTCGAGGACTTTGCAGAGGACAGTGCTGGTTGGGGTGGGGTGGGGTCAGAGAGCTTCTGGGTGGAGCCCCGGTGCGGTGCTATAAGTCCCACAGCTCCTGCTGTCTTGAAAGAAGTCGTATTGTGAACGCTGTGAGCATGGCCTTAAGGAATTTGAGGATTCTGTCTGATCTGATCTTACTGTGCTTCAGACACTCAGCCCCTGAAATGTCTGACATGGCTGGGCTATCAAGTGTGGACTCTGCTGTCTGAGACACCACTGCTCCAGGGTTCAGCACCGAGCTGGGCACCAGACGCAGATTCTCCATTCTCAGTGGTGTTAAAGTTGTTAGAATACATCTAAAATATAACTAATATCGATCTTAGGTCATCAATCATGAGTGGATTTTAATTGGAAACCATTCAAGCACACTTTCTCCTTCACTTTCTACTATAATTCAGTTCTGTTAGTGAAAAGTTTTCAGAAACATGAGAATTATCTTCATTAAGTGGAGGTATTTGAAGGTATACATCTCAGAATACTTTCCCAGCGAGTCTAGGATGAAACAAGAACCAGCAGTAACCATGGTGATAACTCTCTTCCTTGTCTGGTGATGTGAAGTCTCGGGTCTGCAGGACGTGATGCTGAGAGCCTTGCTCTCCAGGAACCATCCTTAGCTTGTGCTGAAATGTGGGATCCTGTTCCCTGATTAATGGACACCTAAGAACTTAGAAGAGCCCCATGTGGTTGATGGAGCCAGTTCACCTGCACACAGTTACACAGGTGGTCTGTTTATTCAATACTTATGTACAAATCTGTAGAACTTGGATTTTTTTTTTCTTTTTTTTTCTTTTTTTTTTTTTTTTGCATTTTCACACTGTCATTTCTCTTCTTGCGCTCCCTCCTCAGGTGAAGTCACACTTACTGTAAGTCACGAGTTTCAGTACCCAGTACTGGCACATCTGAGGCTGTGTTGCTGGGGGGCCGAACATTAACCAGGAGACAAGCACGCTGTTGGTTTTCCTCCACCACAAGCATGATCTTCACCCTCTCTCTAGCCCAGGACTCTTCTGCTCTTGATTCTCTATCTTAAAATACCTAATTTTCATATCGTCCTTTACAAATAAATCACTCGTCTTGGTCTTGGGTCTCCATGGCCTCATTGCCGAGTGAAGACATTGGACCAGCTGTTCCTAAGCTTTGCCCAGTTCCTTATGCATGCGATTCTCTCTGGGAATGTCCTGTGGTTCCCTCCTGAGACCAGGAGCCTGTGCGGACACCTGGGTGAAGCAGGCCCTTTATGAGTAGAATTTTACCTTTTGTACATTTTCCAGAGAAAGAAATATTAAATGATAGGTGTTTCCAAATATGCCCACAGTAGACCTCTTGGACTACAGAGTTTACAGGTGGATTTATGATGGGGGAGTAATTAGGAGCATAAAGTGGGGTGGTGATGAACTGGGCAAGGAGGTATAGAAAGCAAAGAAGATGCTACCGAAAAAACAAAATGAGTGGATAGGCTGGGGGACACGGGAGTGATACCTGTGGCTAGTAAATGGATGCACATGACAGGGTTGGTTTAAAGACAAGTTTCAGAACTGAAAACGCCATTGTGGGCTCAACAGCCCAGTTTACAGCTGGTGAAGATGCAGCGTCCAGCCGAGCCCGGGAATGCTGCCGCGTCCAGCCCTACTCACCGGCGCGGGCACCACTCCAGTGGACAACCGGCTGCCTTGAGCTGGCTCCCTGTGGCTGTGGCCTGTAGTAAAGCCTTTTTTCACGCCTGTTATCTTGCTCAGAATTTACAGAATTAGAAATACAAGACATAATGGCAAGAAGGCTAATTCCCTGACATACTAAATCTGTGCGTTAGCACTGAGATAAATAGTCCGCTTCCTGACTCTCATTTCATCACTTTCTCTTCTGTTGCTCCAGAGGCTTCTCCAGGCTTATAGTTTTTATCATATTTATTTTATTGAGATACAATTCATGCACCATAGAATTCACCCATTTAAAGTGTCCGATTCAATGTTTTTAGCATATTCACAGCTATGTAACCGTCACCATAATAAAAACATTTCCATCACCCCCCAAAATAAACCCCGCCCCCCAGTCCCAGCATGGTCTTAATCTGTCTATGGATTTACATGTCCTGGACTTTTCCTCCAAGTGGAATCTTGAGTGACTTTTACGTTGTTTCTGCTATTGCTCTATTTCCCAGGAACATCTAGTTTGATTTTCCACACGGTTTTTTTTTCCCCCCAGATCTTCACTCTCTGGCCCATGAGAAGCTGGCGTGGTGACTTTCCCTTATTGGTTTGGGGTTTCTCCAGAGCTGTTGCCCTCCGAGTCTCAGCCCCTCCCAGCGGTTTGCGGTGTTCCCTTGACAATCTGCCTTTTCTGCTCCAGACAAGCTCCCCCTGAAGTTTGGGTCTGGTTGGCTCTGAAAAGCTACACGCTTTGGGGCTGAGATGCGGATGCCCTGCCTGGGCGGTAGGGACCCCAGGAACTCCAGGGCATCCCTCGGGCAAGGCTGCTCTCCAGCGTCCTTAGAAAACCACTCACCTATTCCAGGTCCATCCTTCCCGTAGAAGAGGCTGTAAAAGAAAGTCACCTTTCCATCCAAACATCCTCTGCAACAGATAACATTTCAAAGATCGAGGGGATATGAAGAAGAAAGAACATTTCTTCTCCTCACAGAGGAAGGTAACCAAATTGAAAGCGCAGGCCACTTACTTAGCGTGGCTTCAGGGCGTTTTGAGTGGTGGAGCTGGCCACATCTCTGCGAAACAAAGGCTCCTTTCTCCTGCTTCCTCCAAAGGAAGAGGACATGAGGACATTGTACATGCGCTGTGCTCAGCAAACCGCCATCGATACTCATTTACTAATATCAGTAATAATGTCTCCTGGGGGACCAGTGTTCCTCGAGCTCTTCAGCGTAGGTGTCAGTAAAAGTGACTGCTGCTCTCAACCTACTGACAGTTATTAGAAATGACTTTGATGTAATTTCATGCCTATCAAAGACCATACACTAAGATTCTGAGAGCTCGGGTGAAGCAGGGAGAGACACCCAGAGCCAGCAGCAGGGGCTGCGTCTCCACTGATTACAAGTTCTGCCGGCCTCGCCTTCCTTCTTTCACTGGAATACCATCCTCTCCTGGGTGAAGCCATCTGCTCTCCTTAATCAGAGCTCTTGGAGCCCTCCTGTAATAGGCAGAGAGCCGTCTTCACACCTTACCTTGACAGGTAATGTACTGGAAAATATGACGAGCATTGATGAAGACCCTGGACACCCAGAGCCCGGCTGGTCTGGGGGTCCTGATGGACACCTTCGCTCCCGGTCCTCAGAGGGTGACAGATCAGAAGCGCCCTTCCCAATCTCTCCCCCCGGGTCAGTGCAATGATCTGGCCCATTTCTAAAAGCCTGCTTTTCTCTCTAGCCTCATAGTAGGACTTCATGGCCATTTTAACACGTGGGCCATGTGTGCACACTTGAAAAGCCAGACAGCATGAATATTTAATAGACAAATAGTATATTGATAATGGTAACTAATACCAAAACGCAGCCCCTACCTCTCTAAATTATGCACAGCAGAACAGTGCGGAGCAAATGCATAACGATAACCTACTGCAACGTTAAACAAGACTTGCTGCTTTCAGGTGGACTAAATTGTCTGTCCTTCCATCGGGTGACCGATATGCGGGCTCTAAGGCCACTCTGTGAGCTCCTGGGACGTCCTGCTGTGCTAAGTCCCCACGGCCTTGATGGGGTGTTCAGGGGCCAGATACATGCCTTTCATTTTCAAAGGGAACATACTCTTTCTGAGATGAAGTAACTGAAGCTCTTGCTTCAGCTAAATCCTGAGCCACTCAGACGCAATCTCCTCCTTCTCAGTAAGTCTCCCTAAAGTCGCCTGTAGGGTCCCAGGAATCTCCCCCAGTTTTATCAAACAATGATTTGCTCTGCTGTAACTTGTGTGGTCGATAACAATGATGATCTGGAGAAAATCCAAAACAATTTCTTACTGATGAAGTTTATGACTAATCCTGTCTAAGAGACAAAACAAACAAAACAAACCCCGCTCTGTACTAGAAATGCACACCAACCACGTCTACACATGGCAAAGGCTTGGCTTTTACTTTGTCTTTTTCTTTCGACAAAGGTCAGTCTTAATAAAATTTGAAATTTCTTGGATTTTGATTTTTTTTTTAATTGGGGGAGGAGGGTGGATCCCAACTGGTATCTCACTTCTGGGATTAAATCAGATATTTAAGAAACATCTGATAATTAGGCTTATGTGCAAGGAATGAAATACACTGGGCTGAAAGAATAGCTGTGTGTGTGTGTGTGTGTGTGTGCGTGTGTGTGTGTGTGTAAAAAGCCCAGAGACAGGCAGGCTAAGGCACACATCCCATCCTGAAGGTGGATTCGTTAATTCAAGATCTGTCGGCTTCTCTGCTCGTGTGCTCTGAGCATGGTACTCCAGTCTTAGTGGTTACCTCTTGATCAAAGGACCGCTGCTGTGGCAGTAGCAATTGGTCCATTTTCCAGGAAAAAAGAATAAAAGGGCAAGAGGGTAAAGTTATGTGATCCAACACTCTCTTCTAAAGACTTTTCCCGGAAGCCACAGAAGGAAAAAAAGAAGGTAGGGACAAAGAAGGACATTCACCCAGCAACCTAACAAGCTTTCAGTTCTCTGTTAAAGGCGGACTACCCCCTTCCTGAATCCCCTTCCTGACTCCCCTTCCTCACCATGCCCTCTCTGGAAGCCACTGAATCATGTTTTCTGCGACTACAGTCTCCCATCTGACTTGGCCAAATCTCAACACTCACCAGAAGCTGTCTCAGGGGCTTTGACAAAGTGAGTCCCTCCTTGAAATTTGCACTGGGGACCCGCACCCTCCTCGCAGCCTTCCTGACTCACAGACCTCTCCCTCCTCTGGGCCTCCTCTTCTCAATCCGACATCTGCAGTGCCCAGGTCCTGCCCTCACATCTCTTCCAAATCTGTCTTTGTTTCCTCTCACCATCAACAATATGCTTACAGTTCCCAAATTTATATTGCTAGCCCTCCTTTCTGCTCTGAATTCCATTTATCAGCTGCCTGCTCACCAGCTCCCCTCCTGAGTCGACCATTCATCCCAGCTTAACATGCGTGAAACATGGCTCTGGATTCCCTCCCAGCCCCCCAAATCCATTTCCATCTAAATGTTTAATGTCTTAATTAATGACACCACCATTCACCAATTCTCTCAAAAAGGCATTTAAATTTTTTTCTCTTAAACAACAACACATCCAGTGCAGGTCCTTTCAGTTCTGCCTTGAGAATACAGGGCAAGTCTGCCCTCTGCCCTCAGCCCGTCTCAGTGCCCTGGTCTGAGCTCCTCAGCCCGTCTCAGTGCCCCGGTCTGAGCCCCTCGGCCCATCTCAGTGCCCCGGTCTGAGCTCCTCAGCCCGTCTCAGTGCCCTGGTCTGAGCCCCTCAGCCCGTCTCAGTGCCCCGGTCTGAGCCCCTCGGCCCATCTCAGTGCCCCGGTCTGAGCAGTGGTCGCTCTTGGTCCATGGATGCTCGCCCTGCTTCTCCACAGGGTGGTCGTGCCCATGGCCAAGTCTCTGGTGCATTTCCAGTCAACCAAGGACAGAATGACATGTCCTTACCCCACCTTACCAAGCACCAAGCGGTCTGGGCCATGCCTGGCTCTTGGACCACTATCTGCTGCCTCCTGGAGTGGAGCGGGGAGGACTCAAGGTTTCAGATAGACATCAGGAGAGGCGGGTGGGGCAGAGCTTGGAACAGAAACCGTGTAGAGTTAGGATGTGTTGGGTGAGCAGCTCATGAATAGGCCCTTTTGAGAGTCTTGAGTGTGTGGGGAATTAGAAACCATCTCTGGGGAAGGCGCTCTGGGGAGTGAAGGTTCGTTGTGTACCTGCAGGGTGACGGGGCCAGGTGGCATCACACAGCACTGCAGGGAGGCAGAACTGAGCTCACCTGGTCTTGTCCCTGTGGTTTTCCCAATAAAAGAACTAGCATTTCCTGCATGCTCACTCCGCCTGCTGCTCCCTGTGAAACATATGCCCCACATCTTGCAACAACACAGTTACTACCTCATTTTCTCAGAAGAGGGTTTGACCCTCAGAGAGGCTGAATTTCTGTCCCAAATCTGCAGTGTGTGCTGGTTACCGTGGGTGACCTGCTCTCTGGGAGAGAAACCATCCTTTTCTGTGGACTGTGCCAATTACACCATGTAAATACTCACAACAGGGCTGATTTCAAGTTACCAGCATGGCCCCAAGCATCCCTCAGAATCCTAAAAAACAAACACTCAGCTTGCCTGAGCCAGTGAAGTACCCCCAACCCAGCCCACCACCACCAACCCGGCCCCCAAGCCCCTAAGATCAACTATTTTTCTCCAGTTTTACCCAGTTATTTTAAATCCAGTTTACTAATTTTCCATCTTTCTTCAGATTTCATTTGAGAACATTCTGTAACAAAAATAAAACAAAATAAAATACTATCCTTTTATTCCCAAATTATGTTAGCATTTATATTCAAGTTTGGGGTCTTGACATTGATTCTCTTCTTATTTCCATGATTTTACCTCCAGAACCTACTGGTATTAAAAGAGGACTTCTTCATGTTTTTGTGGGTGTCTTACTTAATCGGTGGTATGCTGGGCATTGGCTCTTAAAACCCAGGCTTTCACTGAGTCATGAGGATCAGGCTTGACACAGATTTTAGGGATTCAAAGATAGCAAGAATCCAGGTTATTATTAGGATATACTTAGCAAAAACTAGTTGTAGTTACCTGCTGAGAAAGACATATAAAATAAAATGCTATTAAAAATGCTGTTTATATTGACATTAAGCTGATTTACAATATTATATTAGTTTCAGGTGTGCAGCAAGGAGATTCAGTATTTTTGCAGATTACACTCCATTAAAAGTTATCACAAGATAAGGGCTATAATCCTCTGTGCCGACAATATGTCCTTGTTGCTCATCATTTCATACGCAGTAGTTTGTGTCTGTGAATCCCACACCCCTGACCTTTCCCTCCCTCTTCCATCTCCCCGCTGGTAACCGCTAGTTTGTTTTCTGTCTGTGAGTCTGTGTTTGTTTTCTGTATACTTCCATTAGTATTATTTCTTAGATTCCACATATAAGTGATATCATAAGGTATTTGTCTGTCCCTGTCTGGTTTATTTCACTAAGCATGACACTCTCTAGGTCCACGCATGTTGCTACAAATGGCAGACTTTCATTCTTCTTTAGAGCTGAATAAATTACGCTGTACTGAGGATTTGCTTTGGCTAAGTGATATTTAACAATGATTTTTTTTACCTTTGAACAGAGAACCTTCACACATGGGAACGGTAAGGCATTGAGATGTAACATGATGAGAAACCATCTGGTATCAGACTTGGGACTCAAACAGGAATTTCTGAATTAAAACCCCTTTTTTCTGCATGATCTTCCAAAAGGGACCTCATCGTCCCCATTACATTCAGTTGCACATCTACCCCAGGAGACACTCCTGTTCTTTGGGCTCCGCTCTCCCCGGAGAGCACTGACTGCACCCTCAATGATCACCCCACCTTATCTGCTGTTCAACATGGATTTATTTTGAGCACCTACCATGTGCCAGAAGCTGTTCTAAAATGAAGTGCAAGACAGCAAAGAAAAAAAAACACAAATTTAGGAGGGAAATACAAAATAGCGGAGCCACTCAAACAACAAAATACAAGTAAACACTATATTATGTTTTCTCTAGAATAAGAGTCCTTTAAGGGCAGGGACAATTTCTAGCTTGTTTCCCACTAGGATTGCCCACCTAAAATGGGACACAGGACAGGTACATACTAACTAACACTTAATGGGTATAATTTTCATAATGAAGGACAAAAATGAGATGTAAAATTTGAATGCTCTTTAGAATACAAATACAATCACTTAGGGTATTTTATTTAGCATATAATGGCTTTATATTAAAGAAATATGTTTACTAAAATGTATTCAATGATCCTGTTTAATATTAATTACCTTTTGCAAATAAACATTAACATATTAGACAACAGTAGACTTTTCTAATCTTTATTTATTTTTGTATATATATATATTTATTGAAGTATAGTCAGTTTACAATGTTGTGTCAATTTCTGGTGTCCAGCATAATGCTTCAGTCATACATTAACATACATATATTCATTTTCACATTCTTTTTCACCACAGGTTACTACAAGATGTTGAACACATATAAAGTAGATAAACAGTTGACTTTCATTGTCTTTTCTCTTTACAGAGAATTCATATATATATGCACAGACACATATATACGAATATATAATCATATACCAAAAATGTCACTTTTGTTACTGAAAGTAGATGGCATATATTAAAAATTCTAATCAGCTTGTCAAATATTATCCATTAGTAAACAAAAGAAGGACCTTTTAGGCGTAACAACATGGTATCTGTTTTCCAAGCTTGTGGATTAAAAGCCAGGGTCTTGGGAGCTGAGATTGGGTTCTTGATGCTCGTCCACCCATCACGTCAGTAATGAAAGGTACCAGCGCCTGACTCCTGTTTCAGAATCCACTTTGTTACCTTTGTTTGCATCCACCCAGTACTTCTTGAATGATTAAGCAAGATGTCTGATCTCAAGTGTGACTGATAATTTACCTACACATGACTAATTTCCAGATATATCTTAACAGAAGCCTCACTCTGCCTGCTAGGTCTCGATTTCATCCCCCATATCATGAAGTGGAGAAACCCATTTGCACTTTGCACTTCAGATATTGGAGCCCTCCTCCTCGATCCCGAGTGCCCGAGAGGAAACGTCAGCACAGCGTTCGGTCATCTCCACACACACCCAGGTGCACAATTTCAGTTTATGGAAACACCAAACACCCCTGGTAATGCAACCCAGTCTTCTGAGAACGGACCAAGCTGAAGCAGTATGAGCATTAATACTGGGATCTGGGGTAACTAGACTCTGCGACATACCACAAAGGCAGAGTTTTCATGCCCAAAACCAAATTCTAAGTTAAAAAAAAAACAAAACTCCATGGAACCATTTTCTCTTAAGTAGTCATTGTTGTCAATACCTTGTGTTTATTGTAGTTACTCAAGTTTTTCTTAAGATGTCAATTTAAAAGCAGCATTATATTATTATGATCTCATACTTATTTTTAATTCTCAGATAAAATTTAAGCACTAATCAAATGGTGATGGCATAAACAGAAAATCTTACATCTTAATATGGATAAAATAACCCCATTCACTTTCTATAACAACCTCCACAGGGAATAGCCTCAAAGTATTTTTATTCAAGTAGGTTCTAGAGAATCCATGATTAAAGTACTTATAACAGTTCTCTGCTTTGATTCATACGTTATTTGTCACCACATTCTCTGGTCTGTTCTGAGTATCCGCTTGACACGACAGTCACATTACATTAAATACAACTCATTATTCTTAACTTTAGCCTCTGAACTTGGCTGTTTCATTTTAGTCATTTATATTGTGTACTTTTTGCATGTATCACTTCGGGTTTGTTCATTTTTTTCCTTCTTTTCTGCAAATTTCCAATTAGTGATTTTTCACAACAAAAGGCACACGTTCCCTGGAATGCGGGGGGTTGGATCTTGACTGCTTCTGGCGATCCCAGTTTAGATCCGCAGCCTGGGGGGAATCGTAGCCCTTCACCACCTGCTGCTGTCTTTCCCGTTCACCATTTCTCCCACCGCATTGCTCTTGGTCTGTCCTTGAACAGACTGAAAGATTAAGTAAGCCTTCTGACACGTGTATTTTTGCCTCTGGGAGAAAAAGAACAGCAGGGCGGGGCTGTAAAGGCGCTGGACTAACGATGAGCAAAGATGAGACGTGGGTCAATCTGACCCTGGCACTGAGTGGCCAGGTAGCTCAGAAAAGTCACTTTCAAATCTCTCAGCTGCTCACCTGCCAAAGGAGGGCTGTGTGTTGACAACTGTTTAGTTCTCTTCACTCACCTGTCAAGATGTTAACATCCCACAAACAGTGGCTCCACCCACTCCATTTGTCTGACGGTGTAAGGAACTCCCTGGAGGTCCCGCAGCACGTCATGGACACAGTCATGTAAACCCGTGAGTCTCCCCACTGCAAGCTGAACCATGATGTCTCCCACCCAAGGCGCCATATACCTTCAGTTTCTCCTGTCAGCCACAGCACTTCTGAAACTACCTCTGCAACTCTCCAGAATCTCTCCCAGACAAAGCAATCACCTGTTTAAGAAAGTGGGCTTGTTTTAGACCACACTTTATGACTGCTGGAAGTACTCCCACATACAGCCAACCACTGGCTCTAAAACCCCACTCCACTGAGAAGTTATACACAGCCGTTTAACATGCCATCAAAAACTAAATCCTAACAATTTTAGCCTCTAGGTTCTCGCTGGCCTGGTTCTTTAGAAACCATAATGACTCAATTGCAGAATGCTGATTAAATGCACAGTTCATTGCAAGTATAATGCTCACACATTTACCTCATAAGTAACCAGTGTTAAATGAAGTATTTTACCTTCTTTGGGTCATTGCTGACTAACACCTGATTTTGAATACACACACACACACACACACACACAAGAATTTCCCAGGTCCTCTCTTAAATCTTTAGCCGGTTGTGAAAATCTGAAAAATGTCTCAGAACCTCTTTCATGCACGTTAGTGTAAGTGACTTCATGGAGTCAACACACGCAAACGTGTTTAGCACACATAAACATGGTAGACTTCAGAAACCAAAGCCTCACCTGGTTCCTGCCAAATTACTTTGACAATGTAAGCTGACTACACTTCAATAAAAAAAAATTACTTTGACATCCGATTATAGGTGACTTGTTCTAACTTCTGGCATTTGCACCTTCACCATATCAGGCAGCTGGAATCGCAGACAATGGAATTAACTGGTTGGTTTTCACAGGTTTTAACAAAAACAAACAAACAAAAAACAGCTGGGTGTTGTGTTGTAACCCTCCTGCACAGTCTGATTTCAGGTTTGTAGATGTGGCTGTATTTGTCATCAGGACACTTAAAAAATCTATTTGGCTTTTTTAAAAAGCTCCAATAATTTCTAGATATATTTGTTTTTAAATAATCCACATGGTGCAATGGGACTACTAATGGATTAGTTATTTTAGATAATTTATAGAAGTCACCCGGACAACAATTTTCATCTTTAAACCAGTTATACAAATAAGAAAAATTGTGTGCTTTGTAAATTGTGGCATTATAAAAAGTATATATTGGGAAGGAGGTAACTGGTTTTGGGCACTTCTAAGAGAACGTTTTTCATCTAAAGCTGGATTATTATTAGTCTCACAAATTGAGGGTCATTCCCAAAGACATGGAACTATGGAAAGTTCACTCAGTTTTCCTGATTCTCCAGCTTGCAGACTTTAGATCTTGGATCTTTTTGGCGTTCAAAACATGTTAGCCAATTCCAATCATAAATTTTCTCTTACATGTCTATATCTGTGTCTATATCTATCTTCTATTGGTTATTTCTCACTTTAGAACCCTAATACACAGTGCAGTTGCTCAATCACGTGTTGAGTATGTTTTGTTTTCTAAGAAACTACCAAACTGCCTTCCAAAGTGGTTATGCCATTTTTTAACTCTCACCAACAATGAATGAAAAGTTCCTATTGCTCCACATCCTTGTCAGCATTTGGTGTTGTCGGTGTTTTGGATTTTTGCCTTTCTTATAGATGCGTAGTGGAATCTCAATGTTATTTTAATTTCCATTTCCCTGAGGACATGTGATGTGGAACATTTTATCATGTGCTTATTTGTTGTCCAAGTGTCTTTAATGAGGTGTCTATTAAGGTCTTTGACCAGTTTTTAATCAAGTTGTTTGTTATTGTTGAGTTTAAAGAGCTCTTTACGTATTTGGGATAACAGTCCCTTATTAGATGTGTCTTTTGCAAATACTTTCTCTCAGTCTGTGGCTTTTCTTCTCATTCTCTTAATATTATAATTTACAGGGCAGAAGTTTTTGATTTTAATGAAGTCCAGATTATCCTTTTTTTTTTATGAATTGTGTCTTTGCTGTTGAATCTAAAATGTCATTGTCACACACAAAGTCATCTAGGTTTTCTCCTATGTTATCTTCTATGAGTTTGTAGTTCTGCATTTTGCATTTAGGTTTGTGATTGATTCTGAGTTAATTTTTGTGAAAGGTGTAAGGTCTGTGTCTGTATTCATTTTTTGCATGAGAATGCCCAGTGATTTCTGTACCATTTGTTGCAAAGACTATCTCTGCTTTATGGCATTGACTTTGCTCCTTTGTCAAAGATCAATTGATTATATTTATATGGGCCTATTTCTGGGTTCCCTATTCTGTCCATCAATCTGTTTGTCTATTCTTTTGCCAATATCACACTGTCTTGGTTACTGTAGCTTTATAGTAAGTCATGATATTGGTAGTGTCAGTCCTCCTGAAGTGGAATTTTATTTAATAAAAAAAAAACTAAATAGGGGTATTTAAAAACTAGAATTAATCCCAATTTGGTGTGTGAAGAAATGTAGTATAAAGAAGGAAGTAGAATATTCAACAAAAGTAGTCTCATTTTAGGTGCATATTCAAACTACTTTGAAGTAAGTAAAAACTGGGGTATTCTAGATGTTAAGTATCCAAATTTTAAATGATTATACTTAAATACATTATCAGAAGGAACTACAATGTCTCCCCATGCAAAAAAAGAATAATATTTGCTCTTATCTCTATCACAAGAATATTATGATAAAAGAAGATAAAACATGCTTGAAAGTACTTTGAGTACATGTGTTTGTGTATGTAAGTCCCTCTTCCTCCTGAGGAGCTATGATATTATTTCGATTATTTCTTCAAGTGGTGTTCTAGAACAGGCTCTCTCGGCTACTCATTATCACTCTACTAATGTCATTGTTGGAAATTACTCCTTAGGTCTGGTGCTCCAGCAGAAACGACTGAATAGCTCACATAATTCAAAATCATGAATTTTGATATTTTATTTTGGTCTCTATCCTTGTGCAGAAACTTAAATGAATGGCACCCAAAATAACTGTTTATAATAAATTGCCTTTACCCAGTAGAGTCAAATTATTCTCCTTGCAGCATTATCTTAAATACACTTAAATTCAAGGCAATAAATTAGTTAAAGAATTAACTAAATCATGGATGACTTTTCCCCCCCTTTCATCCATTTATTCAATTAAGGTCATGCATCATTTTTAAAAATCATACTTTAGAAGTTTTATGAGCACATTTGACCATGTCACACTCAGATTTTTTGCCAAAGGTGAACCACACCCAAAATTTAAGCATGGAAGCAGAGAACATTAATCATTGCTTTAGTAGATAATAATCAGACTCAGGAAAAAGGCATAGAGTAAAAGAATATAGCCTTCTTGATACTAAAATCAGGACAACCTCCCTTCCTTTTGGTTTGGACTGTTATGAGACCAGAACTTTTCCTTTTAAGATACAAGATGCTCTTAAGTGCTTTGCAATGGGGTATATTAAAATATCAATTCCCCAAATATAGAAAAAAATAACTTGAATGAACACAAACATTAGCAATCTTTCTTTTATTTATAGCTTCGATAATCAGATAATCAGATCAGTGTCTCAACAGAACTGTACTGACATTCTTTTTTGCACTGTTTTTGATCCAGAAAATAGTATCCCCAGAAATCCCCTGGTATTATTTACCATCATCTTAACATATTGCAACTTCTACAGGTTAGAAATATTTGCATCATTGACATACATCCCCGTAGATTTGACAGCTTACTTCATTTGACATTGTAACATCATGTCTATGGATTTACATTATAAAAATCTCATGAGCATGTCAATGACATAAAACCACATTACAGTGCAGGGGAATTAGTGACATTAGAAAGACACTGTGAAAAGTGACTAGACTGTCTCATTTCTGGGAGCTTTGTTTCATTAAAATGGAAAACCTCTTGACTTAATTATTAAAATAAATTTATATGTCACTTTTTACAAAAATATTATTACCACAAAAGAGAAACTTTAAAGAAACTAAGAAAATAGGTTGAACAAAAGAGTGGATACTTTCTGTTTCACTATTATAATTTGTTTCATGTAGTTAATGGCAATGCTACTCAGGCCAGAAAAGTGATGGGGAGGGAGAGGCCCCACTCACTTGTCACTTACTGTTTGAGCATACACAACTCTACAGCATGAGTACAGAAAGATCTGGCAGCGATTAAGTCAGGGTATTGAAAACTTAAGCCAAATACTATTTATGGTACTAATAATTCAGAATTCACCAGGTTGATTTAAAAGCTGCCTGGGGATAAAACTCAACTATTTCAAATTTTCTAGTACATAAAAGCATCCCTTTGTTTATATTTTTATCCTATTTTTACTTTAATTTCACTTTGAGGTATGACATCCTGTCCCATCCCTTGGTTACACCACGAGACAAGTTATTTGGTGACAGCTAGAGGAATAGCCTCCACTGCAGTTACTCTCATTCACAGCATGAAGGAAAATAAGTTGGACACTTTTCAGTTAATAGGGCAGAAATACGAATCTTTCAGATGTCCCCAATTTTGTATGCTTCTAGCCAAATCACTTTTATTCCCCTTACTGACATGGGTATTAATGTATAAGGTTCCCTAGAGTCTCTTGCTTTTATGCAAAGGAAGGCTGGGTGTTGTGTGGAAAAGGGACTCTGAGTTTCCTTTTTGAATTTACGGAGTTTAGGAGTAGCACGTAGTCATGTGTAGCTGGGCTGACAGGGAGCACAGCGCACAGTGCCACTTGTCTGCTCAGGGATTTAACATGACCTCCTGGAGACTATTGCTGATATTAGCTCAGTGACTTTTTATCAGATGCTTTAATTATAAAATAAATGTATCATGAAGACAGCAAACTTTTGTAAATTTCTAGTCTTCTTAAATCTTAAAAAAAATTTGGAAATGTGCATTCAGATGACACATAGATGACAGATATGCTATTTTGATAACAAATTGTTATTTGGGCCCTTCTAGTGGAAAGAGGTTAGCTTTTGTGGTCAGAAATGGCATGGAGCTGTGGTCTTCTATATATTAGCTGAGGGATGTCAAACAATGGAGGAATAGTATCAATTTTCAGGATAATTTTGAGACTTAAATGAAATAGTGCATATACAGTACCCAGCAGGGGCCGGACAGACATGAGCATGTGGCTCTCCATTCATGGAATTTGCATTACATTTTTTTCACAATAGTTCCAAGAAGAGCACATATTCATTTTTGCAACTAGCGGTTTTCTCAATAAGGAAAAGAAAAGAAGCCTCCAACTTTAAAATATCTAAATACATCTAGAAACCACAGCCTATCTCTATTGTGACTCAGAATTTGAGTAGGACTCAAGCACCAAGATCAATATTTTAGATGTATTTCAAAGATTCATTTATTCTCCCTTGAGAGTGATATACTAATAAGAAAATTAATGGTGTTTGGTTTATTTATAAATGTTTATTTTATGAATTATTTGAAAAATGGTTATAATTTTGGAGGACTGGGAACAAATGATAATATTCTCACCTAAGTCAATGGTCTCACTAAATACGTGTTACCTTGAAATTTATTAACAGTGTTAAGTGGTAAAGATTAAGTGCATAATGTATAAAAAACAGGGTAGAGAGAATGATTATACATGTTGTATTGACATATAATATATATTATATATTATATACATTATACACACACACACACACACATATAGCGGGGGAGAGAGAAAGACAATGTCTTCCAGTCACCATGAGGAAACTTTGAAATGAAGTTTGCAGTTCAATTTGAAAGTGTTCTTTCTATGTCATTCAGGATAACCAAGATTATACAGCTGTATCCAAGATTCCTCCATACCTCAGCAACTTAAAAAACAAAACGTCATCTCTTCTCACACCAAATTCCTATCATTTATAAACTGTGGGCTCTCCTCTGTGTTTTCAGTGTCCTCACTCTAAGAACCAGGCTGATGACACAGACCCTACCTACTTAAGAGCATTGCTGGTTCAGCAGCAGGGAGAAGGAGATACTGCCTAGTCTCACAACAAAAAAGCAACCTGAGGTGACACTTGTACTTCAACTTACTGGACCAAACTGGTCTCACACCAGACAAGGATGAGAGAGACAGGAGGTGAAATTCTGACACACTCCTGGAAGAAATGGACTGTCTGGAAAATGGCACTAGCTACTATTGAGCTACTGATCCATAAACCAAGTTGTCACTGGCTCCAGAGTATCTAGGACACCTGCACGTGCTCAGCAGCTGGCAGAGTCCGGCACTGAGAAGGGGCCCAGAAAAGAGTTACTGAGCGAAGAAGTGTATTGTTAGAGATGAAGCTGAATGGCAGTAATTTTAACAGGCTATCCTCTTAGTAAACTTAAACTATCTGCTGAGGAAAGGCTGAGATTTGCAGTCTATGGAATCAAATGAAATTAGCCTGCACTGCATGGCAACTTATAATCAATACCCTCTAATACCTTATTTTAAAAATGTAAATGAAGCCATCTACCCTAAAGTAGAATGCAAAAAATTTTTAAGCTGCAATATTGTTATAATACTAAATCGATCTCATTTCAACCATTGAGAATGAAGCCACACAAGAAAACCCAGCTGGGATAGGTTTATAATCCAAATAAAAAATCAAAATTGCAATTATTAGCACAGATGGAAATATATGGCTCTGGAAAGTGTCACTGTGTATAAATTCAGGAGCAATTTTAAAGCAAAGGGTACTGATTGAGTAACACAAGTCTCCTCAACTGAACAATCTAGAATGCCCACCCATAATCCCTTGACTTTTCCCATGCCTTGCCTGCCAGCATTACATGTGTCATCTTGCAGTCAGTTTACTGACACCCTGTAGCTCAGCTGGATAAATGAATCAGTAAACAATGAAAAATATGCTGAGGCATGCTGTCATTTAAGGAATAAATGTTAAGCTGGCTAGAATTATAGAGAGGAGGAAACAGGATATGGAAATAGAAAAAGGAGGAATGTGTGAGTGATTAAATATGAGGTCACGTACAAGGGATCACAGAACAAGTCAAGGAAGGATTGTTACAATGGAGACATTCAGAGTAAGATGGATGAGATTTATGTTCAAAGTACAAACACATGTAAAATTTTAATAAGTCAAGTGTTGTTTCAAGCAATTCATTAGGTTCTTTAAAGGTGATGATCAAACCAAACTCCAAAACAGATGCAACTAGAAATACATGTATATGAGGCACTGAGGTTCAGCCATTTGGTTGCTACACTGTAAACTGGCATTATTCCTTGGGTAGTTGGATTGCATTGCCTGCTGCTTTTATATCTCATCTCACTTGAGCATGTATTTGATATTCAGAGAAAATGTAGGGTAATTAGTGAATGCTGCAAGCACAAATGAATATTATTTCTATGCAGACTTTTTGGCAACTGAGAGTTGCCAAAACATCTGGAGAGAGTAACCCAGCATCAGAAACATGGATGGAGAATGGAGGCTTTGCATTCTAATCACATGCCTGCCTCTAGCTCCACACTTCATCTACTTGGGTCTTCCCTCTGTCTCCTGGCCGCACCATCTGGCTAACCGAACTGAGAGTTCTCCTGGTATATGTCATAGGACAACAGAACAGGGATCATTGAAAATTCCAATAAAGAACCAGCAAAGAACTGACTCATAAATCAAAGCCCCTGTCTTTGTCTTTAAAACATTCTGAACTTCTAAGTGGCTGCTGGGCATCCCATTTACATTCTAGGTCTTTTTAGGAAGCAGCAAGATATAGATAAGATGCGCAGAGAATAAAGCCAGAAAGTATTAGGCTTTGTTCTCACACTTGTTACCAAGACCTCACAGGATCACTTCATGCCTCTTAAAGAATGTTAGTTACATCAAATTTTAAAAGAGTATAAAGTTTACTCTGAGCTGTCTGCAGGATTATATGGTTAATTCATGTAAATTATTTTTATACACTCTACAGCAATACAAACACATAAGAAGTTACAAAATTTTAGCACAATGTTTCTAAGAAATAGTTCTAAGAAATCACAGAAGTGCTGGAAATAGTAAGATTTTTTTGATATTTCCAAGTCAATGGAAATCTTACATCTAACCAGGATACAGATGCATGGTCACTGTATAGCAAATGCTTTGACAAATATACTGAGGGTCAGGTCCACTAAGGCAGGCAGATTTTGATGCCAAAACAATTAGAAGTCAGCAGTGCAAGGGTGCTTTCTTGTGTATATTTTAAAGTTAACTTCTTACTGAAAAATATGAATGATCTGTGAAATAATTTAGACAGTAACTCTAAAACTCTGCCATTCTGATTTTTTATCTTACTACCTAATGTTTACACCCTCTTTTTTGATGTATTTAATTTCCCAATGGAGTTTTCAGTTTCATATTTCACTTGAGAGATAGTTTGTGTTAATAGGAAAATAGCACAAATTATAACAATTTGTCTCAATTATGAAAGCAACCACAGAGATAATCTAGTCTTTATGTAAGATCTGCCATAAAAACACTATAGTTAACACTTACCGAGTACTTATTATGCTCCATGAACAGGGTTAAGACTGTGTGTATGTGTGTCTGTGTGTGTGTGTTGTGTTCATTTAATCTTCACACAGCTCCCTAATTAGATAAACAGAGACTTGTTTAAGGTCACTCAATTCAGATCTGTCTTCAGAACTTTGGTTGACTAAGAAATTCTCTGTGTATCACACATATTTTTTGGTGGCTAGCCAACAGAACATTGGCATATGACAGTGGTTTAAAGAAAATAAAAAGACAGAATGATCTTCTATGTGTGGGTGTGATGCAAATAAAACACAATAAATTGCCAAATGGAAGGTGAATGTTCATTTTGTGGAATAGTTTTTAAACAAAGGACAAAGGGACTCAATTCATATTCACAGCAAAGCACATTATTTTAGGAACAGTTAAATGCTCATCACTCTTCTGTAATTCTGTTTTAATTAAATATTACCATTAAAGACCATACTAAATAATGTGCTAACATTTCAGTTTGTGGATAAGACATTAATCTGAGGTTCTCTATCATCAAAGTGTTAAAGTGTTAGCACTAAGTTACCTGATCTCTGAGAACCCTGGGTTTTTTGTATTTTAAAAAGAGAGAGAGAGAGAGAGAGAGAGAGAGAGAGAGAGAGTGTGTGTGTGTGTGTGTGTGTGTGTGTGTGTGTGTGTCTGTGTCCTTCTACTATGTGTGATGTATTAGGAGGCTCACAGAATACAAAATATGTGGATGTATTATTTGATTCCCTCATCAGTGTCTCAACAGATCTTTGGTAGTGTGAACTTAATATGCTTAAGATGTATCATTTCTTCAGAAGATAGCTATCTTCAGTCATAATATAAAACTTTACAGAGATATTAAGTCAGTGTTAATGCATATTTACCATGGAAGTCAATCCATTCTATTTTCTTGGCTTGGAATAAGTAGTTACCAGACTTACAGGATACAGCATACTTAAGGGAGAGTGAAAGTCTTCAAATGCTTAAGAGTCACATGAGTGCCAAGCAGGCATAAATGTGATTATAAATTCTGGGTTGTTCTGTAATATTAGAATGTTAACCTTCTATTAACTAGTTACTTTATATATAATATGTATATATATACATATATAATATATATACACACACACATATGTAAGTTATATGTATGTGTGAGTATATATATATAATTATTAAATCTCTGAAATAATCAGTTTCTTTGTCTGCAAAATTGTAATAATAATAAAACCCTGTCAGTGTTTCTTGTGAAAATAAAAGGAAATAGTATATTAAAAAGTACTTAGGATAATGCTTTCTGCATGGTAAAACAAACTTAAATATTACTTTTATTAATAGCTATATATTGAAACATGACATTATCAGTTTGTTTCATTATAATTTGAGTGAAACATAAGATGTGGATAAATGATTTGTTCTCTTAATCTATTTCACATTAGTACAATCAAAATTCCTAATAGTAATATAGATGTTAAAAAACAGTAATATTGAACAAAAATTTTATCCCAGAAAAAAAGTCAGAATCAAAATGTATATATACCTTTATCAGGCAGATGATATAGTTTTGAAAGAAGAGTAAAGAGTCAAAAACACAAAAATAAAGAAGGTAAAGATACCATCTTATTTGCTGTCTTCTATTTCCTACAAAGATAAGTAAGAATTGTTTTGCTCTAGGAATGTTAAGTTGTTCCCCAAAATTCCTCTCATTTATCTTCTAAATTCAATACCATCATGGTGTGCAATGACAGACTTGTTCTCAAAAGTCTGTATTACTATTATGTCTTGCTCTCAATTTCTGAGGGAAGGAAAAACAAAATAAGCTATAGTTCTACAAGGACAGCCTTTGTGTATGTGCTCAAACATGAGCCAACAAAAATGACAGTCTTACTGAAAAAAAAAAAAAAAAAAAAAGCAACTAAGGGTAGAAGAAAAAGGCAATCATGTCCCAAAATGGAATATAGTTTTTAAGACTCAAAATTTAGTATTGTAAAGAGGTTGTTAATTATTAGATCCACTTCATAAAAAAAAACAAACTGTTTCAATATTGTCTTTTCAATTCTATTCAGATGAATATAAACAAATGAAAACTCTATTTGTTAAAAGTGTCCATTATTTCAATGCATGTGTAAATTGGGTGTTGGAAAAGAGCCTGCAACAGAATTTCAAGAATTGAGTCATTTGCATTCTTATATTCAGGGAAAGTTGGTTTAAGCAATATATTACTTTGACAAGTAACCATGAGCTTCAAAGTAGAGGAGCATATTAATGCACTGATCTGATTTCACTGAAGGAATACACTTTTGGACAGCTCAAGAGATTGGCTGCAATATACGGAAAGAAAGGTGATTACTGGAGCCACCCTGTGCTGTTCTGTGAGCTCAAGTCACAGCAGACATTAAAAAGTCACTATTTTCACATGCTTGTCATAACCTTTGTGTCACAATTTCAGGACAGAGAGAATATAAGACAAAGAACATCATGGAGAGAAAGTTAAAGCAAGTCTGTCAAAGATTTTTGATCTGCCTTCTGTTTTTCTCACTGTTTCCTGAAAAGCTTGTGTCAATCTCACTTGGCCAAGTTTCAAACACAGCAACTAATTTGGGAAATATTTGAACACAATCAAGTTGTCATCAGCCTATCTTGTGGGCATTCAGGCTTCCTGGTAATGATACTTATTTGGAAAGCCAAATTTAGATCACTGTGCTTACACTGGCCTCTATAAAATCAGAATTTAAATTCTGCCTTTTAAAGTTGTAAACATAAGGCATCTCAGGAAGAGTCCCGAGTTAGCAAGCCCCTAAATGCAACATTTTTGTATATGACACTGTGATGCTCTAGGAATGACTAATGAGTGGCTTGCCCAGGGACTCTTAAGTTACATATTAATAATCAATAGCATGATTAAAAGGGAGGAAGCCCAACATGCTATACAACATTTTGGGATAAAGACAATTTAACTGAGTAACTATTACTGTGAACATCAATGATGTTAGTTCTATGCAAAAGTTTACATACACCAACTACAAATTTTTTTTTCAAAAATATAAAGAGAAAGAAACTTAAACAAGTCATTATAATGGTTAATATTTCTTATTCATGCTTATTTGGAAATCTAAAGTTAGAGCTAAAATTCAAGTTAATGTTATTAAGGCATACTTAGATATGTATATCATCTTCATGCTTTTAAATAAAATTCTACTTGGAATCTAACAGGCAATTAACCATAACTTCAAGCCTAGACATTTAGAGAAAGGCATTGTTTTTCTGAGGGCTACATAACACTACACAAAAAGAGAACAGTCAACAAACTTTTAGAGTTAGTAATTTTTAATCTATTTATGTTTCCCACAACAAAGGGGTCTATACTGAAGCACTTTCCATTAAAAAAAGGAAACAGGCCACGGCCACTCTCCCTCTTTGGAGACAGACCACGCTCTGTCTATGGAGTGTGTATCTACTTTTATTCTGAGAGCCCAACCCCCACACCTCGTGGCCTTTCTCTTGCCTTTCAATGTAACTCTCTGAATAAATCTACCTTTACTCAAAAAAAAAAAAGAAAAGAAAAGAAAGAAAGAAAGAAAAACTAATTAGTTTGAAAAAGAATCACGTCTACCTTCCTTGATAATCCCTTGCCTAATTGTATCACCTTCTTACAAATACAAGAATTTCTTCTACCCTTAATTTAACACAAAACCCATTATCTAAGCTATGAGCCAGCATATTTTTATATATACACAGGTATGCATATGTACATATCCATATGCATTTGTTTTAATTTGATTATTTAGTAAATCAAAAATGATTATGAAAAAGATATAAAATATAGGTATCCCTTCAAATTGTATTTCTCTGCATGTTTCAGTCCCAATTTATGTGGATCACCTTGTCCACATATGTTCTAAGGACCCAGGTTTCTTCTGACTTTTTACTTTGGCATCCTATTGTCCCATCTACAAGTTTGTAGCTAACTTACTCTATCAACCCCAAGAAAGAAGATAAGAAACAGAGAGGAAGCAGTGTTGCCTTAAGAAACTGGCATGAGACTTGTCTTTATGACTGCTGCTTATTCTGCATTAGTGAGAACTCAGTCATGTGGAAACAGACAAGAAAGCTGAGAAGTGTACCCTCCACCTGGACTTCCATGGACCCTACAGAACAAGTGCGGAAAGAGAGTTAGTGTGAGAATGGATACTGGGGAAAGTTAGTAAGCTCTGTTATATTGATTCATTTCTATTTTAATAATTTTAAATAATAATTTTAATAATTTAAAAATATTCATCATCTAAGAAAACCCATTAGTATTTTGAAATTGAGAGTTCCCTAGTCACTGTCACTCTTTTAAATTAGTATGGTATAAACATGAATTTGGTGAAGAATTTCCCTCTCCCAGGGCCACCAGCTTTGTCAGAGTCAGAGTGGTTGTGAGTTACAATTCGCTGTGTGTGCTCTGCAGTTTATGATGCAATGGCACACTCATTTTTGAAAGGAAATGGTCAATGGCATGCTCCTTTCTGAACATTATGTGGCAAGTAAAGGTCTCAAGATGATTTATAATTAGTAGATTTTTAAAATGTAACTTTATGACAGAATGAAGATTAGAATTCAGGATATACTTGATAAAATCACAGAAAATAACACAAAATAGTTTCATAATATGAAAATGTACGTTTTCATTTAATTCACACAAGATGAAAAACTCCAAGGAATGCAACTAAATCTTTCAAATGTAATAATTTCTGACTTGTTCTGGATATAAAAGTCTTACTTATATATCTACTGTCATTTATTTAAAAAAAATTAAAAACACTAAGTGGAATCAGTGTGGGCTATGTAGATGTGACCTCAATTTATGAGGTTTAAAATTTGTGATTTGATTTCTGAAATCTTTAGGTTTTAGATATATATTTTCTGTCCAATTTAATTTCATGAATTTTAATAATATTTGGCAAATAATTTTTAACATCTAAGCTTGCTACCAAGGAAATAAAATTTGCTTTTTAGAACAGTCCCAATTCTTCAAAGTCAAATTTATCACTAACTGAATGACAGGATCAAAAGAAGGCTCCTAACTGACCCAAGGTCAAGGAAAGTTTTTGGCCCTGGCTAGATTCTATATTGCACTAGGACTTGAATATAAATGTATAAAAAATATATTTGCCCACAAAGTAAATGGCATGATGGTTTCAGAAATGGATAGCACTGTGGGCAAATAATCAAGAATCAAAATGATATTCACTTCCTCAATAAATACTCATATGCTCATTGCATTCAGTCTTTGTCAGTCAGTGTTCTACGATAGATATACAAATTCAGCAGAGGAAATAAAATGGTCTATGCCCTAATGAAGTTTAAATTCTAAAGGGAAAGATAGGCAATAAACATATAATTACAATTTTGATGAGTGTCATAAAAGGCGATGCAGAGAGATCATTTACTGAGGCACCTAATCAGCTCTGAGGAGATTAGCAAAGAAGTGACATGTTAGTTAATACATAAAGGATGTTGTAAACTTATGTATGTGAAGATGTAGTGGTGAAGAAGAGGAGCTCCTGGAAGAAGCAATTTCCTGTTGTAATGCCTAAATGTGAAAAAAGCAAGCATGTGTAGAACCAACTGATGTCCCACTGACCTGAAGCACTCACAGATGTAGAAGTAGAGGGGGATGAGAGATGAACTTCAAGAGATGGCCAGAGACAATATCTTAACAATACTTGTTATCTGTATGAAGCATTTGGAACTTACTGTAAACAGCAATAGAAATTAGGAAGGATGGTCAAAATGCTCTATCTCTAGTCTCAGGAATAAAAGGCAGTGGTTCTCTGGTCTACAGCAATAGCAGTGGTGGTAAAAATGTGACAGACTGAAGAAGGGGTTAGATCAATAATATTTGGTGATAGAGCTGAAGGAGGAGTGAGAAAGAGAGAGGAGTGAAGACTGATTCCGAAATTATTGCCTTCAGAAACTGGATACATCATTTTATCACTGAATAAGAAAGAAAACAACTGAAGGAGGGGCTAGTTTGAGAGTTTAGATAAGGGTCATGAGTCTCTTAGTCTAAGTCATCTTTCACACATCTAAGTAGAGAGATTAGTGGGGAACTGGCTATGTAATCTGCAGGTCAGGACAGTTTCTAGGTTGGACATGGAAATTCAACAGTTCTCAGCTTTTTCTGGTAGAGGAATCCTTTAGAGAGGATATTAAAAGACAACAAATACATGTTAAGACAGGTTAAATCAAGACACAGAATTGAAATGAATGATATTCTTTCACTTTACTAAATGATCTAAATGGAGTGATTCACAAAATTATCAAATACCTAGGAACAAAAAGAGCAACATTCTTTTCTAAAAAAAAACCAGTTTTTAACAATAGGTGCTGATTTAAAGAACAGAAGTGGTCAATTTAAAACAGCCTAAAGAATTATAGAATATAAAAATTAAGTAATTTTAAATTACTAAGTAATATAAGCAACTAATTCCAATAGAAATGACCTAAGTAAGACACTGACTATAACAGCCTAGGACTAGGACAGTGACGTTATGCATCCCAGTAACAGACTGTCAGTGGATGAAACTGTGTGTCTCTTATCAGATTACAAATAAAAGACTCTTTGTCTAAAACAACGTTTTCTTCAATATAATCTCTAGTTGTGCTCAAGAAAAGGTAAGGTGAAAAGTTAAAATAAAGTTTCATTTCTACCATAATGTTTTATTTGGAACAACGGCTTTTATAACAAGAAAAAATAACAACGCACATGTGCACAGTTTTGTAGGAATTAACTTTCTCTCTTGAGGACTCATCCTTATTACTCTTATTAACACTTAGAGATACTTTAGCTATTAAGTTCATGGTCCTAAGAAAAGTTGGTGACTATGTCTTTAAAGTAATTTGAGCTAACTTTGTGAGGCGGAAAAGCCCACTAGAGTTACAAGACCTATGTTAATATCCTGATTTTACCATTTACTTAAATTTTCTGAACCTCAGGGTTTTCACCTGGAAAACAGATTAAAAACACTTTGATCACCTTAAAAACCAATTTGTGAAGAACAAAATGAGACAAGGTAAGTGACAGATTTTATTACAATGTCTAAAGCAGCTTAAGTGCCGTTTGGAATTTGGTCATGTAAATAAAGAATATTACTATCACACAAATCAAGGAGAAAATAAAAAGACTTCTGTATCATAACATATTTTGCAGAGCACATAGAGCAAAGGAGAAAGATCACATCTATGAATGCACTGATGATATTTCTTGAAGAAAGCCACAATGACATCAAAGAATACTATTCACCTCCATCTATGACACCTCCATGAAGGAGGAACACATGAAGACAGGAACAACAATGTGAACATAATGGAGCTGCATAATCCAAAACTAAAGATTAAAAAGCTACATGAATGTCCTTGAAATGCTGAAATTCTTTGAAAACCTAGGAAGGGAAGTTCATAGCAAATAAGAGCCTTGGAAATCTCACATCCTATATAAAAATGGAAGAACAAAGTGAATTTCCTTAAGTAAAAGTTGTGAATTGAATTAGCCTTTTGTTTTCATTAAATTTATAAATGTAGTAAATAAAGCTGACTTGCTTTCCTAGGAAGATGACTTAACATAATCAGTACTTTTAAAGTGGCTTTCCCCCATTTGACTTATTTGCTCACACTGGTCTTCATTTTACATTTATATCTTAGGCACACTGGCAGTCACAGAAGTTGACAGTTTAAGTAACTAGCTTTCCTGAAACTTTTGCTATAGTTTCACATCAATATCTATTCTACGTTACAGACAAGTAGCCTTACAAGAGCTATGAGCAATGTGTGACAAGTGTCTGCAGTACCTGCAAACACAAGTGAAATTAGCTCTCATTTCTCCAAAGTCATTAAACAGTAGATGTGAACAATGTAAATTACTTCTTTTCATATTTTTCCATGTGATCAGTTGAAGGATCCCTTTGTAAAATGTGGGGAAGAGGATAAGTACTGGCAATATGACACCCCTTTATGCTCAGTTTGAAAATTTGTTACAATTTTATGTTCACACTACTCCACTCTCTGATGGTCTCTTTTCAAAATGGGATTCCTTTGACAGTCAGGCATCTTAAATCTTATTCCTCCAACTAAGATCTCTATTTTTGCTGCTTCCTTGGAAAATCAGAATTTCTGTCTTCCACAATATTAAATAGAGGCTTTTTAAAAGAGTTTATGACTTGGCAAAAAATGCATTAGCTGTGAACACTGATGAGAATTTGTGCTTGTGGAGACTGCAATGCGGAGCAAAGTCTCTTACTAACTTATTGCTTTTTATTATAAAATATGACTCCCATTAGTTTTGGGCTACAGCCAAGTCTCTTCTCACGGTTTAAAAAGGAGTTACCTTGACAACATTCAACTTAGATCACATCTTGATCTATATTATGAACACAAAAGAACCCTTTCTGCATTAAAAGTGACAATAAGAGTCTGATTTATAATCCTAAAGCAAAGAAATTCAGAGTTAAATAAATCAAATGACTTAGCACGTGTCCCTAGATTTTTTGCAAGGGTGTGAAATCTATGAGGAAAAAAGAATAAATGCTGTAGCAAGTATTTCATCTGTAAACTCAAAGTATCATATGGGTGTATTAAGTGTGCATTTTCACTTTGGTGAATTTCAAAAAGAGAATTAGAAATAAGGCAACTGTCTCCTCAGAACTGCAATGCAATTTGTGATGTTTCTGGACTCATAATAATTGTTTTGTTTTTCTTTTCTCTCTCTGTTTTTAATAGGAGCATGATACAGGTTTACAACTAGTTCACATATTTCATAATCTTAAACACCCCCAGGAAAATTTACTTCTGGTAAACTCAGAAAGTTAAACCACCTAGTATTTGTCTAAAGCCTCCAAGCCTAACAACTCCATAGTATATAAAAGAAAATATCTCCACAGAAAACAGAGCACAACCTCAAGGAAAAGAGACAAACACTTACTCATTTAAAAAATCCAATCAGCATCAAGCACTATTCTGAATGATGGCAAATTTAACAAAATCCATACCCTCATGGAGCTTAAGTTTAAGGATGACTCCAACACAAATATAACAATTATCTAGTAGTTATCTCCTGGGATGGAGGGCAGGCTAGAAAATGGAAGGGACAGGTGGGGTCAGGATATTGCAGGAAAACTTTCAAAAGAAAGTAACATTAAATTGTTTTACATGTGACTAGAGGGGAGGAATATGCTCTGAGCAGAAGGCACACCGTGAAAGAAAGCATGCACTTGAAGTGTGTGCTTGAGGGATCCTGAAAAGAGCAGCTGAAAGGAGATGAAGAAGAGACGTCAGAGTCCTGAGTCGTGTGTTCGGGATCTCTGGGGTAGGAGTCTCCCACACACGGCTTTGAAAACGTAATTCGAGATTTAGGATGAGATTTCTTCATAAAGAAAACCAACCAAATGAGAAATGCTGAGCACAGACAGCTAGGACAGCTCCATCCCCTTCAGAGAGGATGTTCCACCGGCTAAAGGAGAAATAAAACTCCATTCACTTTCCTTTTTGATTTGAAATGCTTCCCAATCTCTATCACATCTACATGGATAATAACTCTCTAAAGAGTGACCCAGTTAGAAATAATTACAAATAATCCTGCAAACTAAATTAAACACTTTTGATATTTACATGCAATTAAGTTTTTCCTATTAATAAAATCAGTAAATATTTTTGGAAAATGTTTTAACACTAAGATGTATTAGACACTAAGAAGAAGTGTTAAGAGGATGACTTCTTGGTCAGCACTCTACTATAAATCCAGTTCAATTTAAAAGTGCTTAGTTTCATAAGCAATATACTTTCTAAATTATTAATGCTGTTTCTATGTCTTTCTAAAACGAACACAGTGTAAGTTAGTACTTGAATTAACCTTTCAACATTACTTGCTTTTTGATTAATTGAAATCTAATATAATATATTTATTCTAAATTGCCAAGGTATATCGAAAGTTGCATATTACTCACACACACCCAAGTTGAAATATTAGGCCTTTACTTTGCCACAGTATAGTTACTCTTGCAAGGAAATACGTTAAAGTTAGTAAAAAAAAAAAAAAAAAAAAAAAGAAAAGAAAAGAAATCAAATCAGCAGTCCTTTATACTACTGCTACCAATGAAAGTGTACATTTTAATTAACACAAAACAAAGGAGCTAATTACTATCGGACTTAAATTCACACTGCAGGGATTGGAACTAACATTTGTTTTACAAGTTTTTAAACAACATACAGGAAGCAATTGCCATATTTACACTAATTCAATATTTTGTACTTAAGTAAACAATTCTAAAATGAAAGAACAGTTGAGGTGGAAAATGATCTTTGGACCACAAAATTCCACTCCATATTTTTCAAAAATTGTGCTTTATAGACTGAGAAGCTAACACTCTCTCACAACTTGCTAGTATCAGAGTTCAGACTGGATCCAGCTCTTACTTGTAACCAAGGAATCTGTCCACGAGGTCACACTGAGTCATTACACTGTGGGACTGCAGAACACTTATGATGATGACTATAAATTGTAGCCTTAACCAAGGACAGCCCAAAATGGTAAACCATCTCTCTGCCATCAAACTTTTAATGCAACCCAGTGAAGGATTCTGCATTACTTCACACAGACCACTTACGTATTATGAAGAACTGGACAAATAAACAAATACACAGTTAAATAATTTCCTCAAAATGTTACCATAACTATAATGACTAAGTTAGACCATATTTCAGAAATAAATTCTCTAGAATTATACAAGAAGATAAAGGAGATTCTTTTGGATCCCAGACTTCTTTTGTCTCTCAGTTTAACACTACTAAAACTGAGTCTATAAGCCATAAGCTTAATTGATTAATAGTCAATTATGTTCAAGTAGTTTAACCAAAATGGTTACTTGACTTCATGTACCACTCAGTTGACTGACTGAGGGCAGATGCTTAAGGTTGTCAAAAAAAAAAAAATCATTTACTGTTTTATGGGAAGAAAATAAATACTCTGAAATATTTTGAATAATTGGAACCTAATAAAAATAATACACTAGGCTTAAAAGTAGAAGGTGACTTTGAATCCAAGTTGTAACACTTCCTACCTATGTTTTTTGCTAATCCATTTAATCATTTCATGAGATCAGTATTACCTTCTTTCTATTCTACAGGAAGTTTAAGGGATTAATACAATAATATACTCTAAATTGTCTTGTAAATCAAGGCATGTTATATTTGCATTGGAGACTATGAGAGTTGGTTTAAAAATATAGAAATAATTTTAAAGAGTCCATCAAAAATTACTGTGTATAGACTTTCTTCAGTGTTTTCCCATGCCTCTCTGCTTTCCTAACCTTCCAAACCCTGCTTGTTTAACAAACTTCCTTGTTGTCTGGCTACTAGTTGGATCCAGCCAAGAACGCCAGCAGAAGCTTAGAGAGAGGAAGAAAATTGTGGAACCCATCCTCACAGCTTTTTCACCACCCGACTATGTGCTTCAGTTGAAGATGATCACAGATCTTGTCAAGGTGCTTTCTCTCCTGATTCCTGTAACTTCATCTTTCCCTTACTTTTCTAGTTTAAGGGTAGTAACAGTGTCCCATATTACTACAACATCCCTTTAAATTTTGCTATAACTTGCTACCCCTTTGTAATCACTTTTACTAAACTCTCTTCAAATTCCCAACTTGCCAATGCAATCTGTTCCCTACTGGGAACATGACTGATACAAAACTTTAGCATTTGATAAGAATCCAGAACTGCAGGGTAAGACATCCTGGTGGTGGTGTTTGCTTGCTTTTTTCCCGCATAGTAATGCCTACTCGTTTGCTCAATTCTATCTCCATTTTCTCACACACTCCATTTTAAAATTAATAACTCATGTTTTCAAGTAAGGGCTCTCTCTTAGGCTCTACTATGGACCAAATAAAGCTAAGTGCCATATACCTTAAACTCAATCCCCATGACTTACAAATGTTAAGAAGATGAATGATAGTGTTCAATAAAGCAATCCACAATGCCTCTTGACAAGCTGTCACCGCCAATTTTTCACCAGTCTTTGACGTAGATTTTATAAGTGATCAAGAAACCAATATATAGGATAATGGGACAATTATCATGAAAGCCTTCCTTCTAGCATGTAGAGTACAGTGAAACCAAATGGCAGCTAGGAGCGATATCCTGGGGAAACTAAGCTGCCTGAAAGTTCTGTTTCTCCATTGAATTAGGAGTTTGACTGCACAGGTCAGTATTTTGATAAAATAAATAGCAACATGAATTCTAGTGCTGACTCTATGGCCACCTGTACTTTTGTGAAAAATACTGTAATGCATTTTTTTGGTTAAGCTTGATTTTTTATTTTATATTTTTTTTTACTCATTTGATATAGAAAATACATGATCATATCAAGTAATGACTCTGAGAAAGTAACATTATCAGCACCTAAACTACTCCCCCATCTTAGAAAATTGTGTGGCATTTCCATACTGCTAGAATACAGTGAGCCAAATTACTTAGAAACAGAATATAGGTTTTGGAGTGTTTGTATATACAAGTTGGCATTCATGTGGATAGTTACACGTTGTAGGTCAGTATTTGATGTTATTCTCTACTTTAAGTTATCCTAAATCTCAAATGAAAATCCAACAAATGCCTTTCTTAGTAAAGGAACCAGAATTGGGTCCTGATCTCTATTTACCAAAAATTTACTCCATTGGTGGGGGAAGTAATCTTGTATTTTAATATGGCTCTGAAAACAGAGTTAAATTCTCAAAGCATGTAAGTGAATCCTAAGGAATAGCTTCTAAACTAAGCCAATCCAAATCATTAAAAATGATAGATTTCATCTGCTGTGCTATTAAAAAGCTAGTATGGTATTATACAGAGTAGAAACTTAAAATCATCATGTATAGAAGGCAACTCTGGGAACAAAAGAGTTCCATCTATAGAAAATCTTTTCATCAGAACTACATTAGAGATTCTTAAAGTTTTTCAAAGGAATGAGCTTTATTTATCATTTTCAAATTAATGGTTTATAATTATGGCTTTAATATAGTGACTCATCAACTTTCTTTCCATGTAAATATATCACCTTACAATTCATAAAGTGACAAGTATTGAAATAGGCACTAGGCAAATTTTACTCCTTAAATTACATACATAAATAAGAAAAATATCTCAAGATTGGATTACTGAGCCACAAATGTAACTGATGAAATAAATGATGGAGGAAAGTGTTGCTGTTTTGATATAAATATTTCATTCCATGATATTTTTTATATGAGAGCCAAGAAAATGCATAATTTCAATATTATAGCTAATTACCTTTTTCTTTGCATATATATACATTTTTATCACTTTATATTAAACTTTAAAAGAAGAAAATATCCTAAAGTTTAATTAAGAGTTTTAAATCACAGGGATTTACTAATTTATATCTATGAACAGTGATAAACATTTGGTAGAAAAAAATACATATAATTCTTTTAGTTCAATGTGCAAGGGACATTACTAACAAAAATTACTTTAATGTTTAATTTTTAATGTAATTGTTACGTTACGTGTTTACATAAGGATAAATTGGTTCATCTTATTTACATTTCTTGGCCATAAAACTGTTTTTAATATGTTTACAAGATCATTAAAAACAATTTGTCAAAACCATGTAGTTTCTGCATGATTGGCATTAAAGCTTTTCCTGCTGGTATTTAATGAGAGCTTTGGATCGAATGTGTCAGAAGTACCTTCTAATTAAACAACAAAAAATAAGAGTTTGTAGCAGAATGAACTTTGATAAGACTTAAGACTTTGCTTTCCAAAGAGTTATCTGAAAATGTATATAATTTCATAAGGGTAGGTCTAGTACAAAGTAGAAAGGAGCCCAAAACAGAAAAGCACCTTCTCACCTTCGCAGGCTCAGCGCATCCTCCCCGACGGGCCGTCTGAGTTTCGGCTCCTTTGAAACGTCGGTGCCTTCTCCTCGCTCCTCCTGCGTGCTGTTTCTTCACGGAAAGAAAGTACATTTTTTTCCCCAGTCCTTCACAACATTTCATTAAAGTCATATTGGAATCACAGTACTCTGCGGAGACATCTTTAAAAGGGAAGAGGTCCCTGTCTGCTCCGGCGCTCCACACTTTCCCCAGCGGGTTCTCAATTCCACATGGAGTCGCTCGCTTGGCGGGTGGGATGAAAGTTTCCAGAAGCTGGGGCGGCGCGCCTGCGCAGGCGGGACAGCGGGGGAGAGAGTTCGCGCGCATGCGCTCAGGCGGTGGCGCCCGCCGCCCCCGCCGCCGCCCCGCCTCCGAAGCCCCCCGCCCCAGCTTGTAGCGCTAAATTCGGCGGGAAAAGGGAACTCGAATGTAGCATAGACAAGGAAGAAAGTATTTTCTTGTTGGTCTATTTATTCTCAAATTCTTAGGGAAATTTAGAAAAAATGACAGACGACTAATCTAGTCTTTATCTAGTTCCAATAGTAGATGCAGATGGCCTTCTATTTATTTATTCATTAACAAGTTTAATTTAGTGAGGACCTATTTCAAAGTATGCATTTTACGAGATACTTACGATTTGGGAAATGGCAATGCTTCCTTATTTCTGGTCTGGTTCCCTAAATAGATGTGGTAACATTAACCAAAAAAGGGAATATAAGAAGGAGATTTAAGATTATAAAGGAATGTATTACTATTTTTCTTTGATTTCATATCAGATTTATAACAAGTTGCTTGAAATCTGAGGAAGTATAATGAATTAAACTTCTTCAGTTGATTTAGAAGACCTAATTATGTATTTTTCTTGACTTTGTTTCATAAATTTTTAATTACCAAAAGAATTATGTATTTTCCTCTTTCTGTTACTTGTAAATTCCTGTGGTTTTGAATGAATCTGAAACCTCAAAATTAAAACCCACATATTACAGGTTAATATTTTGCCTGACCTTGTTCCAAATAAATTGAAGAATCTACCAAGAAAGATATTTTTCCCCACAGGTACTTTTGATTTCCTCTCTCCTCTTACTTTATTTCAATTGGCATTATCAGATTCTAGATCTCAGAAAAAGTTTTATTTATTCTATTCAGGCTTGGAATTTTTCAAATTTAACAGGATAATACTTGGTGAAATCATTTAAATGTTCTAGGTAATGTCTAAATATACAGTAGATTCACATAAAACTAAATTTCTTTTTCCTTCATTTGACTGTTAAAATCATTAAAGAAGACAATTTGATGATATAAACAAATTTTATGTAACACTTCATGAAGTGGACTGTCTTATCTCAGAGAACTGCAAAATGGCAGAAGGCAAGAAATTTTTACAGGATAAAGAATAAAGAGCAAGGAAGAGGAAAGTAGAAAATATCTGATGGGCTGAGGCCACATAGTCAACTTTTAGGGTGAGAAGACCCAGAGGTGACTTGGCCTGTGGGGACTGGCAGACTGGATAGGCTGTGCTTCTGGTTAAAAGAAGCATTTACAGGAACACAAAAGCTACCTAAGTTTCAGTTTGCTGACTTGGTACTCGAGGCAGGTGTGGGTCTGTCTGGGACCTAGAAAGTTATTTCAACTTCACCCTCTTTTGATCAGACCATTCAAGAGATGTGATAGCAAATATTGGTCTCAGCATGAGTCTCAGTTACCGGTGCCTCTTCAGGTCTCAGTGTGGTCACCACAGAGATCTGGGAGAACCGACTCTGGTGAGAAGTGTCACCTTTCTGCCAGTTATCCCAGGATCTCGTCTGCAGGATCCCAGGAGAAAGGGGTTCAGAGTATGGAGCACAGTCCTGGTATATACCAGAATTTGGCAACGTTTTCTATTAATTTTTATTTCAATTTTAGTTTCCCTTGGCTGTTTAAGGGAATAATGGATAGCAGGTTACTGGAGAATCCCTCAGGGTCCTGTCAGCCCTGGGAGGGGCCTCTATGGGGACCCTCCTTTGAGGTGAATCGGTAAAGCCACTAACTTGGCAGGCTTTTGTTTACAGTCTGGTAGTCTCTTCAGAGAAGAAAGGCAATTCAGATAAAGGATTAGTAGACTGAGTACTCAAGCAAAGGAGGATAGAAGGAAGTAATCATCAGTCTTATTGTCCTGTTTTAGGTACCTCTTGTGTCTTTGATTTTTCATTAGCCTTTTGCAATGAATCATTCAGTGAAGTGTTTTTTGTTTGTTTTGAATTTTGAAGCCTTTTGGAGTCTTCTGCATTCTAATTAAAATAGCTATCCTATTCTGTTTATTTCATTTAGGAGCCCCTGCATTTAAGCGCACTTCTTAAGTGAACCATCTTGCCTACTTCGAACGTTTTCCATGATGTTCATTGTAGTTCTGGGTGTCTTACTAAAGATTTTGCCATTTTTGCAGATATCTACAACTTCGGGACCACAGTTCTTAGACATAAAATAAGTAGGTGTGCCAGAGGTACACCCTCAATTCTTTGAAGGCTGTGGATCCCATTTCTTTAGCTAAGCCTTGGGTCTCTTAGAGCCAAATTATTACCTCAGAGGGAGGTGCCCCTGGGTTGGGGATTTTGTGGTGGTTTATAGTGTACCTCATTGCATGGAAATTCTCTTGAGGTTGGTGGGTGATCAGTGTCAATCTAACTCATTCTGTGACCAAGGTATCATAGGTTAGGGGTTTGAAAGTCAGGTGGTGAGTGTTCTAACAGCTTTTAAGTGCTTGATCCAGGCCCACCAATTTTTTATCTTTGGCTTTCAAGATTCCCATTAGCAACAGATCTATTATTCCTTTCATAAGAATATTTATTTACAGTGTTGGACACCCTAATGGCTTCTAGTAGTATAACTTGTGCTTACTTAGATTTTGACCTCTACCAGTGGTTTATGCTGTGGACTTACCTCAAGGCTTTGTGAGTCCCTTGGTGGCTGCTACACACTGCAGACTCCCAATACAACTATCCTGGAATCCTTCTGGGGCTCCAGAAACTTTCTGCGGAGTTTGTTTTGATCACGGAGCAGCATGCTAAAGAACAGAGCTAAAGTCCAAGACTGACTTACCCCTGGCCCTTCCTTAGTAACAATGAGAGAAACAGTGAACTCAAAGGGATCAGCAGGAGCCATGCCTGTGTACCTCCTGATCCCATCAGCCATTAGCATTCAGCTTTGGGTCTCACTCCTGGTCACTAAAAACTGTTTAAAAAGGATGAAAAAGCAACATAAGTGATACAAACAAACTTTATATAAAACTTCATGAAGTGAATCTTCTTTTGGAGAACTTCAGAATGGGGCAGAAGGCAAGAAACTTTTATAGAATAAAGAATAAAGAACAAGAAAGAGAGAAGAAATAAAATATCTGATTGACTGAGGCTACACAGTCAACCTGATTTTGGGTGAGAAGACTCAATAGTTGACTTGTCATCTGGGGTGGGCAAGGAGTGCAAACAGGGGAGAGTCCAGCCGGAGTCCAAGCTGTAAGTCCTTGGCTTGAGGATGGGGAGGGATTCATGCTACATATTCATTGGTCAGGAGGTAACTCTTAGTCTTCTGTAAATCAGGAGACTCAATTCTTAAAGCCGATTTTTCTGAGGGTGCATGCCTGAGATTCTCCATTTCAAACCCTCTGGTTCCATTTTAGATTGAAATCCTTTCACTCTTGATCATGAGGAACATTTGCACAGACACAAAGTTATCTAAGTTTCGGTTTGCTGACATGGATCCCCGGCAGAAGCAGTACCATGTTGTGCCTAGAAAGTTATTTCAACACTGGAAATGTAATTAAAGACATACTTGAGGCTGGAATATCTGGATTTGACAGTAGCATCAGATGCTCTCCCACAGTGTCTTCTGCGTGTAAAACTACAAAAATAATTTCTCTCTCCCAGTTGGTGATAGACTTCAACACTAGCAGGTACTGAATGCCCCTGACCCTCCCATCACTCCAAGAATAATGATAATGATATGGCTCAAGGGCACTACGAGGCCACAGCACTGTGGGGGTAGATGCTTCAGGTGCAAGTGAAAGATTAATTCCCTCTGAATTCACATAATGGGTTCATTTTGGATTCTCCCCATTGTTTTCTTTTGACTGCCACCCCTGCAAGCAAGAGAAGTGAGCCTGACTCCTGTATTGCCTGGGAAGTGGAAGTGACACAGATTCCCTCTTATAAACTGTTTTTGAACACTCTGTCCTTTATAGGTAGTAAAATAATAATAAAGTGAGCATTTTAAATTTCTAAGTTATTTGTATGTATCATTTTATTTAATCCTCATTAAATAATAATGATTACTAATCTATACTGAATATTTACTATAGGCTAAGCACTTCTATAAACTTTACATATGTTAACTGAATGCATCTTTAAAATAATTCTAGGAGTAAGCACTATTGTTATTCTCAATACTAGTTATCAAAAAGCAGTGTTTCATGGTGGTCATGAAAAATGTGGACGCTGGACCCAGACTAGGTTTCAAAACAGGCTTTAAGTCACTTACAAGTTATGTGACCTAGGCAAGTTACTTAAGCTGCCTTTTCTTTTGTTTTTTGTTTTTTTTTTCATCTGTAAGATGAGGAAAAAAATAATATCCTTTTTGTTCCATTGCTTTATGCATTAAGTGAAGGAATATCTATAGAATCCTCTAAACAATGACTGCCATATAGTAAGTGCTTAATAAGTATTATTTATTAGCTATAAAAGAAGAAACTGAAGGGCAGGAGGGTAAACAACTTTTTCAAGCTCAAACAAGCAGAATTGGCCTTAGAATCCAGATCTCTCCATCTTCAAAGTGATAATGGCAACCACTAAGCTGTGCTATGTTGTGGTTCTAAGGCTTTTCCTGCTCTGGGAGGGCCTGGGGTTGAATGAATGTACCAACTTTGTTCTGATCTCAGGGAAAAACACTTCTTTTTCCCTGTGTTCAGAATTAGGGTATGGGCTTGGGGGAAAGAGACCAAAGACTCAAGATAGAGTGTTAGAAAGAATCATCATAGCCCACACACTGTCCATCCCAGACTGGTTCAGTAGGGATGAGAGCTTTACATTGGAGTTCAGGGTGAAAACATTTATGTAATTTGAGATAGCATCTCCAGGTACCCTTCTGCATGTCACTCTTTGAACCCCAGCATGGCAGTTTGTGGTTGGTTGGTTACTTTAGAATTTAGATCCTGTTAAGTCTCCTCTTTCTGGTAATAATATATATATATATCTATATGTATATTATATATATATACACACACATACACACATGTATATTATATATCATAATGATTATAACACTAACATAATGAGCCTATTAGAGTATATAAATTGTGTGAGTTGGGAATCAATGTGGGTTTATCGAAAAAAGAACAAAAGGAAGGAAGATAAAGAGACAAAGACAGAGATGCTGAATGTTTTTCTATACAAGGTAGAGAAACTTGGATTTGGCATTATCGTAATATTCAATGAAACCTATACTCTATCAAACTGAAATATATTTCATTTCTTAAATAATTCACACACTTCCACACTTTACTACTACAACCCATTTGTCCAGCGTGGAATCACCTCCCCTCATACAGGCATCCTCTTCACCATTCATGACCACCAGTCTAAGCTCCTTAAGGGTGACAACTGTGTTACCTTCCAGGTATTCATAATACCTAGTAAGTGGCTGGCAAATAGAAGAAACATAATGCTCATTTACTGAATGAATGCTTAGATCAACTACCATTTCATCTGTGAATTGTGTTCTAGAAGTCCGAATTGAAATGACCTTAATTAGGTTCCACTGCATTTTTTCCCCCAAATTTTATTTAGGTACATTATAAACATAATGTTTTAAGTGACTAATTTTAAGTTGCAGCTCAAGTAGAAGTTTGAACATATACATCCCCACTTAATCGCCCAGACCAAGATATAGAATATTTCCATTACCCCATAAATTTCCCTTGGGTCCTTTCCCAGTCCATGTGTCTTCCAGGGCAATCACTATTCTAAATTTTATCACAATTGATAACTTTTGCCCCGTCTTGAACTTCATATAACTGAAATCATTTAGTAGATTCCCATTTGTCTTGGCTTTTTTCCTTTTTCATTCACTATAACATCTGTGAGATTTATCCATGTATATCTAGGGTTAGCAGATATTGCCAGTGTTCCAAAGTGATTGTACTTGTATACTCTGTCTAGAGTATGGCAATGTTCCAGTTTCTCCACCAGCTTGGCAAAACTTGGTATTATCTCTTTTTAGTTTCCAGAATTTGGGTGAGTGTAGTGCTATTTCACTGTGGCTTAATTTGCATGACCTTGATGATTAATATTTTTTGAGGCCCTTTTTCATTTGCTTTTTTTGTTTGTTTTGGTTACCCTTCCTTGTGAAATGAATTCAACTGTGTCTGTGTGTTTTTTTAATATGATGATTTATCTTTCTTATTGATTTCTGGTAGTTCCTTATATATTCTAAATGTATTTGTCAAACATTTGTAACTTTTTTTCTATTCTATATTTTACAATTACCTCTATTGTGTCATTTTATAAAAAGACACTTGGTGGGTTTTTTTAAGTCCAAGTTATCCTTTGTCTTCCTTACATGGTTAGTACTTTTTTTATGCTACTTAAGAAATCTGTGTCTATAGAAAAGTAAGAAAGACAATCTCCTGTGTTTTCTTCTTAAGGCTATGTTGATTTACTTTTTTCATTTAGGACCATGATTCATCTTGAATTGATTTTTGTGTATGATATGAGGTAGAGGTCGAAGTCCATTTTTCCACACAGATATTCAGTTGTTTCAGCACCACTTCCCCAACTAAATTGCAGTATCTCACCACATTTTTTCTTCTACTGTTGCCATAGAAAATTTTTCCCCTTTACTTTTTTTTTCCCTTTTACTTTTTGTTTGTTTGTTTACAAGAGGTGATAATGGCATGAAGAGTTGAATTCAGTCCTTTTATCATTCATTTACTGGCTGCATGATTTTAAACAAAATAATTTATTTCCTTGGCCAGCAGTTTCTTGTGCTAAAAACAAGGGCTCATGACTGAAGCTCTAACTACCTTCCAGCTCTAATATTTTGTTTTTCTCTATGACCTTCAATAACAAATTGGTGATGTACAAATACACTAAGATATGCAACTTCAGACAGAAGGATTTAAAGTCTCACCTTGGTTTAAATAACACAAGTTCCAGTTATTCATCTAAAACCCTTGGGGCTAGATGTGCTTCATAATTTAGAATTTATCAAGTTTTGTAAGGTTAATTTGATGCAAATATTGTGTATTGTGTATTGTGTAATTCTCACAGAGCGGTTGGCACTCTGCACTGTAATCAAAACTTAATGTCTATGCAGTGAAATGTGTGAAGAGAGATGAACACTGTAAATAGTGATATCCATTTGGGAAACATTCTATTAAAAATTAGTTCCAAAATATTTTTAGTTTTCATATTTCTGCATTGCAGCACTTGTAGACAATGGATTGTGGACCTGCAGTATTGTAGATTCATGACACAGTCAATGAAACATTAACGGCATTAGTTCTGGGCAAAATCTTAGCTAATTTTCTTCAAATTTTACAGTGAAATTTTGTTACAGTTGGTAAAATGTTTTCTCTTTGCCTATATAAAATATGCATTAGCAAATGCAGAATGAAAGCTATAAAAATATCAAACAATATACGTACAATGACTTTTAAAATGAATAATGTAAATTTAAACAGTAATAATGAAATCATAATGTAACTATTGGATGTGAAATGCAGATATAAATAAGATATGAATATCAATAATGGTATGGTATTTATACTCATACATATATTAAAAAATCTATGGCCATTTCAGACATAAAACAGTAAACAATTTCCAAAACCATGATGTTTTCCTCTCTTGCTTAAAATGTTCCTTTCCAGTACTTCCTTGTCTACCATGCCACTGCTGCTTCCCTGTGTGCACTGTGTATCAGTTAGTTTCTCCAAGACAAACACCTGTACATGAGGACTTTTCCCACTCAACCTTGCAAAAGGATACAATTGTGTTTAATTACTCCTAAGCTTTGGACATAATAGGAATCTAGCGATTCCTACTAATCTCCAATTGTTATTTTAGATAGAAAAGATATTAAACAGTTTTTAAAAACTGCTTAAAGCCCTTCCCAGCAGAGCACTGTGGGTATTATAACAAACTCAGGAGCTAGCACCATGGGCTCTAAGTAATCCCCACAATGGAGTTCACAGCACATAAAAATACTAGTAACTTTTTAGTTTGGTCAATCTAACTTCTTTTCTATTTTGTTATGGATGGTATGAAAGTAAGTTAGGTAGCTGTAAATAATTATTTCACTATTCATAGCATGTTGATGACATATGAAACCAAGTTGGCCTCCCTGAGCAGAACATAAAATCTAGTTGAAGATGTTATAGAAAAATTGGGTACTTAACCAGAGTAAGAGTAATTATTAAATATCTGAAGTCTTATATAACAATTATGCATTTAAAAGTACTAGTTGTGAAATATGTGGATCCAACCTTTACTAAATGAAAAATATTTTGCTCCCTAAAATCTCTTAATTTAGAGAATTTAGAAATAAACATCTAATCACTAAAGTACACTTAGTTTACTAAAAAAAAATTAAATATGAGGACAAGCTTTAATAAGCACTGTTTATTCCTTTTAGAAAAGAACTCTTTAAGTCAAAAAAAGGGAAATTTAAAAAAAATTATATGACTTCCCTAGAAATGCAATATACCTCCCTGATGATTAGAATTCAAGACATTATTTCAAAATTAAGATATGTGTTGAAAAATAAATTAAGCATATTTATCTTCCAATGACTAAAATAATGGAAATAAAAGAATTTGCTTAGTCAAATAGGAAAGTCACAAGCTGACAGCTATAATCCAATAACTCTCAGACTACATGAAAAAAGCTTTCAAAACATTCTACTCCATGTAAGAGATTATAAGTGAAAAACAGTTTCTTGTGTAACAAATTCAACTATATGAACAAATTCCTTAGACTCAAGGTTGCTACACACTAGGATGGATGGTTATTCTTGAAAATAGTCTTGGAAGTACTCTCACATACCTGAAATAATGTAGTTATGACTGAAGGAAGAAACCAGCTAAATTTCTTAGGATCCTTCCAACTCTATAGGACTACCATTCCAGTTGGCCTTCAAATTGATAACTCAGCATGGTATCAAAGCTAAATCTAAAAATCTGAGTATGTAAATCAGAGTATATTGATGAATGAAGAAGTTCTTATTTTCAATAGTAGAACCTGACACAAACTTAACTTAGCACTTATACCTGGTTCAATTGTTAGAACACAAATTTCATAAATTAAGCTTGATTCCATGTAAAAAGTATACTTGGAATAAGTCAAATCAGTGTTCACATGTCAATCTTCTAGAAGTACTAAGTTTCATAATCAATTCTTCGTGGAATTTTCCAGAAGAAATAAGAATAGAAAATTTGCTGTATACTTCTCCTCAAACAAGGGAGGTAAATGATGTTTAATGCAACTTGAATGTCTTCCTTTAACCTTAGAGATTCTTATAAAATGACATCTCTTCTGAAGACAGATTTATAATAACTTATGGCTCTGAGGTCTGAGGCCAGTCTCGATACTATTGCCAGTCCAAGGACAATTGTCTTTTGAATAACATCCGATCTAGCCTTCAGCACCTGATCACTTAGAAGGCTCAGAAACCCTAAAGTGCAGATATTAAAATAACTCAGATTATATATGCTATTCTTAGAAGGAAAGAAATAATAAGATAAGAGCAGAAATAAATGAACTAGAGACTACAACAATAGAAAAGATCAATGAGCTGCTTCTTTGGATAGATAAATAAAACTGATAAACTTTTCACCAGACTTATCAAGAAAGAGTCCCCAGATAAATAAAATCAGAACTGAAAAAGAAGTTACAACCAATACAACAGAAATACAAAGGATCATGAAAGACCACTACAGTTATATGTGAATAAAGTAGACAACATAGAATAGATGAACTTTTATAAATGTAAAATCTCTCAAGATGTAATCAGGAAAAAATAGAAATATGAACAGATTGGTTACCAGGAATGAAACTGAAACCACAATTAAAAAAAAAATACCCAATAAACAAGAGTCCAGTACCAGATGGCATCATAGGTAAATTCTACCAAACATTTAAAGAAGAGTTAATGCCTACCTTTCTCAAAATATTCCAAAAACTGCAGAAGAAATACTTCCAGACTTGTTCTATGAACCTGAATCACCATTATCAAAACCACTCAAAGATACTACACACAAACACGAGTGCACGACGCGCACACGACAGGCAAAGTCACTGATGAACACAGATGCAAAACCTGACACTGAAACCAATCAAAGATATCACACAGACATGACAGGCAAAGTCACTGATAAGAACAGATGCAAAAATCCTCAACAAAATATTAGCAAACTGAATTGATCATAAACCATGATCAAGTGGGATTTATCCCCAGTATGTAAAGATAATTCAATAACCACAAATTAATCACTGTGATACACATTAACAAACTGAGGAATAAAAACCATCTGATCATCTCAACAGATACAGAAAAAGCTTTTGACAAAATTCAAAATCCACTTATGATAAAAAAAAAACTCTCCAAAATGTGGGTATACAGGAAGTATACTTAAACATAACAAAGGCAATATATGATGAACTACAGCTAACATCATAGTCAATGATGAAAAGCTGAATGTATTTCCTCTAAGATCTGGAACAAGACAAGATTGTCCACTCTTGCCATTTTTATTCAACATAGTATTCGAAGTCCTAGCCACAACAATCAGACCAAAAAAAGAAACAAAAGGAATCTAAATTGGAAAGGAAGAAGTAAAACTGTCACTGTTTGCAGAGGTCATGATACTACATACAGAAAATCTTAAAGATGTCACCAAAAAACTATTACAACTAATAAATGAGTTCAGCACAGTTGCAGGATACAATACAAAGTTAATACACAGACATTTGTTGTATATCTATGCACTAACAACAAACTATCAGAAAGAGAATCAAGAAAACAATCTCATTTTCAATCATGTCAAAAGGAATAAAATACATGGGAATAGATCTAACCAAGGAGGTAAAAGACATACTCAAAAAATTATAAGACACTGATGAAAGAAATTGAAGATGACACAAATGGAATACCATGCTCTTGGACTGGAAGAATTAATATTGTTAAAATGATCATACTACTACTCAAGTCAATCTACAGAGTCAATGAAATCTCTATCAAAACAGCAATGGAATTTTCCCACAATGAGACCAAATAACTCTTAAATTTGAGGTCAAAACAGAGAAGGACAAATATATGATATCACTTACATTTCCACCAACAGTGTAGAGGGGTTCCCTTTTCTCCACACCTCTCCAGCATTTATTATCTGTAGACTTTTTGATGATGGCCATTCTGAGGGGTGTGAGGTGATACCTCATTGTGGTTTCTATGATTTGTATTTCTCTAACAATTAGCGATGTTGAGCATCTTTTCATATGCCTGTTGACCATCTATCTGTATGTCTTCCTTGGAGAAATGTCTATTTAGGTCTTCTGCCCATTTTTTGATTGGGTTGTTTGTTTTTTTTCGATACTGAGTTGTATGAGCTACTTATATATTTTGCATATTAACCCCTTTTTGGTTGCATTGTTTGCAAATATTTTCTCCCATTCCATACACTGTCTTTTCATTTTATTGATGGTTTCGTTTTCTGTGCAAAAGATTTTAAATTTAATTTGGTCCCATTTTTTAATTTTTGCTTTTATATCTTTTGCCTTGTGATACAGATCTAAGAAAATATTGCTACAATTTACACCGAAGAATGTTTTGGCTATGTTCTCTTGTAGGAGTTTCATGGAATCATGTATTATATTTAGGTCTTTAAACCATTTTGAGTTTATTTTGATATACGACGTGAGGGAGTGTTCTGGTTTCATGATTTACATAAAGCTGTCCAGCTTTCCAAATACCACTTGTGAAGAGGCTGTCTTTTCTCCACTGTATATTCTTGCCTCCTTTGTCATAGACTACTTGATTGTATATTTGTGGTTTCATTTCTCGGCTCTCTATTCTGTTCACTGATCTATATGTCTGTTTTTGTGCCAATACCATGCTGTTTTGATAACTGTAGCTTTGTGGTATTGTCTGAAGTCTGGGTGGGTTATGCCTCCAGCTTTGTTCTTTTTTCTTAGGATTACTTCAGCAATTCTGGGTCTTTTGTAGTTCCATATAAATTTTAAAATGATTTGTTCTAGTTCTATGGAAAATGTCCTGGGTAATTTGACAGGATGGCATTAAATCTGTACATTGCTTTGGATACTATGGCCATTTTAGCAATATTCTTCCAATCCGAGAGCATGGGATACCTTTCCATTTTTGTGAATCATCTTCAGTTTCTTTTTTCAATGTTTTACAGTTTTCAGCTTAAAGGTCTTTCACCTCTTGGTTAAGTTTATTCCTAGGTTGGTTTGTTTGTTGTTTGTTGATGCAATTTTAAATGGGATTTTTTGTTTTGCTTTTTCTTTCTGATATTTCATTGTCAGTGTAAAGGAATACAACAGATCTTTGTATATTAGTCTTGTATCCTGCTATCTTGCTGAATTCATGTATTAGTTGTAACAGTTCTTGTGTACAGCCTTTAGAGTTTTCTATATAGAGTATCATGTCATCTGCAAATAATGACCGTTTTACCTCTTCTCTTCCAGTATTGACGCCTTTAATTTCTTTCTCTTATCTGACTGGAGGGCCTAGGACTTCTAATACCATGTTGAATAGAAGTGGGAAGAGTAGGTATCCTTCTCCTTCTCCTCCTGAATTTAGCGGGAAGGCTTTCAGTTTCTGATCACAGAATATTATGTTGGCTGTGGGTTTGTAGTAAAAGGCTTTTATTATGTTGAGATATGTTCCATCAATATCCACTTTGGTGAGAGTTTTTATCATGAATGGATGTTGAATTTTATAAAATGCTTTTTCTGCATCTTATTGAGATGATAATATGGGTTTTGTCTTTTCTTTTGTTGATTTGTATATCTTTGAACCATCTTTTTGAACAGGATCAGATTTGCATCATAGTTCTCTTGTACAGCAGTGGGAAGATGAATTAGAAAGAACTCACAGGAAGGCCACGAAAGTTCAGCTGGGAGATAAGGCCCTGCACTACTAACAGAGTGAAAAGACAGCCCACAAATGGGGAGAAAATATTTGCAAATCACGTAACTGATAAGGGATTAATATGCAGAATATATAGAGAAGCCCTCCAACTCATCAATACAATTTTAGAAACGGGCAAAAGACTTGAGTAAACATTTACCTAAAGAAGTTATAAAGATGGACAATAAACATATGAAAAGTGCAACATTGCTAATCATCAGGAAAATGCAAATATCAAAAGCATAATGAGAAACCACCTCACACCTATTAGGATGGCTACTATAAATAACAGGCAATAACAAGTGTTGGTAAGGATGTGGAGAAATTAGAAACTCTGTGCACAGTTGGTGGGAATGTAAATTGGTGCAGCTGCAGTGGAAAACTTGCATAACTTAGCAAGTTTGAGGAGTTGCATAACTCCTCAAAAAATTAAAAACAGAATTAACACAGGATCCAGCAATTGCACCTCTGGGTATATACCCCACGGAATTGAAAGCAGGATCTCAAAGATAAATTTGCACACCCAATTTCATAAAGGCATTATTCAAAACAGACAAAAGGTGGAAGGAACCCAAGTGTCCATGGACAGGTGAATTGATAAGCATAATATGGTATATACAGTCAGCTCTCAGTATCCATGGTTTCACATCCACAGATTCAGTCAATTGTGAATCAAAATTATTTGAAAAAAACTCCAGAAAGTTCCAAAGAGCAAAACTTGAATTTGCCTCATGCCAGCACTATATACATAGCATTTATAATTATTTACATGGCATTTACACTGTATCAGGTGTGATAAAGTAATCCAGAGGTGATCTGAAGGATATAAAACAGTGTCCACAGGTTATATGCAAATACCATGCCATGTTATGTAAGGAACGTGAGTACCATGGGTCTTGGCATCTGTGGGGGATCCTGGAACCAATCACCTACAGATACCAAGGGACAAGTGTATATACAAGGGAATGTTATTCAGCCTCAAAAAGAAAGGAAATTCTGACACATGCTGCAACATGGATGAACTCTGAGGACATCATGCTATGTAAAATAAACCAATCACAGAAGGACAAATACTGCATGATTCCACTCATGAGGTACTAGTGTGCTCAAACCCATAGAGACAAAGTAGAATGATGTCTGCCAAGAACTGGGGAAAAGGGGTAAAGGAGAGTTCTTCTTTCATGGGTATAGAATTTTAGTTTTGTAAGATGGAAAGAATTCTGGAAATGGATGATGGTGGTGGCGGCTGTATAACAATATGGGTAAACTTGATGAACACTTAAAATGGTTAAGATGGTAAATTTTATGTCATATGTATTTTACCACAATTAGAAGGTAAAAGAGAGAGAGAGTTAAGAGCCTGAACTAAGGTAGTTGTGATAGATCTAGAGAAAAATCTAGAATGTTGCTTATGTTCATGACTGGGCAGATGATAGTGTCACCATCTGAGATGGGAAACAGAGAAGGCAGAAGAGGGTTTGGGGGAAAGAAGGTCAGATTTTGATGTGTTAATTCTGAAGTGCCTGAAGCAGTCACATCATGGAGGATACTGGACAGGTGGTGATTCAATCTGTCTACCATGGGGATCCAGGGTGTGGGGAAGAGGAAGGGAAAGGGAAGCATGGGGGAGAGGGAGAGAGGAGGTGAGAAGGAGGAGATAACAAAAGAGAAAAACAGAAGAATAAAAATATTTGAAATCTCTGTGAAGTAAAGAGAATACAATTCCTGCAGCCAGATGGCTGGGTTCTTATCCTAGCTTGGTCATTTACACACTATAGGGTTTTGGCAAAGTTCTTAGCCTCCCTGTGATTTGCTTTCCTCATCTGTAAAATGAAGATAACACCTACCTCAAGGAATATTTGAAAAGATTAAGTAACCTAATTTATGTAAAGAACATAAAGCAGTATCTGTAACACAGTAAGTGCTCCAGCAAGTCTTAGCTATAATTGTCACTGCACTGAGGAAACGTACAAACAAAATTAAGAGAAGTATTACTTCAGAGACCTGGATACAAAGAAAAAGGTTACCTAGTTTTGTATTGGACCTTGTTTTGAAAAATAACCAAAGGAGAAGGGCCATGGGAACTAAAGGAAGAAAAAAAAATCTTAGGTGATATTTTTTAAAATTCATGGAAAATACTTCTAAAGGTCTAATTTCATTAAAATATTACTTTTATGAGAAGTTGCCTTCCAATGCCAAACCTCATAAAGAATAAAAAGAAAAGTGCAGCAAACATCACCTTAATAACAGAGGTGATGCCTGAATGATAAACACTGGAGAGGGTGTGGAGAAAAGGGAACCCTCCTACACTGCTGGTGGGAATGTAGTTTGGTGCAGCCATTGTGGAAAACAGTATGGAGATTCCTCAAAAGACTAAAAGTAGACTTACTATATGACCCAGCAATCCCACTCCTGGGTATATATCTGGAGGGAACTCTAAATTGAAAAGACATCTGCATACCAATGTTCATAGCAGCACTATTTACAATAGCCAAGATATGGAAATAACCTAAATATCCTTCAACAGATGACTGGGTAAAGAAGATGTGGTATATTTATACAGTGGAATACTACTCTGCCATAAGAAAATAATAAAATAATGCCATTTGCAGCAACATGGATGGACCTGGAGATCATCATTCTAAGTGAAGTAAGCCAGAAAGAGAAAGAAAAACACCGTATGATATCACTCATATGTGGTATCTAAAAAAAAAAAAAGACACTGTGAACTCATCTATAAAACAGACTCACAGACTTAAAAATCTTATGGTTACTGGGGAAAGAGAGTGGGAGGGGATAAATTTGGAGTTTGAGATTTACAAATGTTAGCCACTATATATAAAAATTGATTTTTAAAAAAGTTTCTTTTGTATAGCACAGGGAACCATGTTCAATATCTTGTAATAACCTTTAATGGAAAAAATATGAAAACAAATCTATGTATGTATATGCATGACTGGCACATTGTGATGTGCACCAGAGACAGACACTTTGTCACTGACTGCGCTTCAACTGAGAAAATAAAATAACAGAAGTGCCGCCTCCCACAGTCACAGCAGCAGCACACTGAGCCTAAGTAAAGCACATAAAGCCAGGACGTCACTCCCTCCTTTCTTAGACTAAGTAAAACAAGAATGTTACCTACTTAGAACTTACTCTATAGTCATAAATATCACACAAAAGCAGTTTCCACTTTATTAACGTGTTATGTTCTAAAAGCTAGCTGAGAAACCAGATACTAGAAAGCCATTTTTGAAAAGAAATTGTTGCAAATGCTAATTAGCTTCCCCTACTCGAACACAAAAGTCCATATAATCCATCTATAAAAAGTCCATAATATACCAGAGTTTAGCAACTATACATTCTAGAATGTAGGCTCCACTTAAAACCTCTTCAATGAGAAAATACTATTTTTTAACATGAGATAGCTTCCTCTTCAAGTCTCGGCAGTGCGAGTAATTACTTCCCTCACCAAAAGGAGTAGGAGGACACTTCAGAGGCAGTAAGGAGAGAAGAGAGAAGGCAGACAGCTCTATAAGCCACAGGCAGGGGATTCCAGCAGCTGAAATTCTCAAGTTTACAGCACCAGGATTTCCCAACTGAACTTGCTGCCTGAACAGGTATTCAGCAGGCCAGATATGAATTACGGGAGGAGGCTATCACCACCCCCATAGAATGCAAAATGCTCTATGCTACTAATTCTTTATGCTTCTGGAAACTAAAACATGCATTATTTAGCTCTTTCTTTTATTGCTTCATAAACATTACAATCCTACATTAAACAGATAGGGGAACTGAAATAAACATAGAATACTCTTTGGTAAAAAATGAATCATATACACTTACAGGTGATTGCTCTAAATTTTCACGCAAGTAACACTGAGTCCACTTCACAACACATACATCTGCTCCCAAGAAAGGAATGGAATAACCAGTGAGTTCTCTGCAGTAAGAGCTTGGCGGCCACCTGCAAGACAGACCCACGTTACACCTTCTCTCCTTACAGTGACCACAGCTTTAACTGTAAGTTTCTGAATAAAAATCTTAACTCTTCTTGAGTCAGTAATAGCAATGAAGATGGCAGATCTACTCTTAATTAAAATTTACTTCAGTATTTGTCCTTTGTTCTCTACACTTACACTCACACCTGAGCAAGTGACAAGTTGGAACAATGTAGTACCCTTCACACCATGGGCACTTAACACATACAGTTTAACCATTTTACACCCCATCAATTTCCCTAGATAATGACAAAAAGGACACTCATTTCAATAGCCAAACTCTGATTTCAGAGCTCTCACGCATAAATACTATTACGAGATTGATTGATTAATCTACATAAGATCATCACATTTTTATTGCATAAAATTTAACTGTTTAATTTTGATCTTGATAGTGAAAATTCATAAAATTAATTTTTCCCAGAGTCCAAATATATTATGACAGATGAAATACTTAAGCTTAGGGTAACATATTAATTATATTTTATTTACCTTTGAAAACAATCCTGACCTCACTATGAAAGTCTCCCATGAAAGAGCCAGCTCACCAGCTCCCCTCTGGGCTTGAGGCTCCAGTGGGTGCACCTGCACCCTGCAGAGGTGTGGCCCCAGCACTGGGGGTCCAGTAGGGGCCATGTCACTGGCCAGACCCCTCATGCTCCCCATGGTGGTTGATGCTGTTGATGAGACGGATGCCCACCTGAGTGTGGTTGTTGGTCACAAAGACGATGTCCAAGACAACCTCACTCTTGGGGTACAGCTCCCACAGCCACCTATTCACAGCCTCCAGAGCCTGGACGGGAGGGTGGACCCTCCAGCTCAGACCCCCAGGGACTGATACCTAGAGGGGGTAGCCAGGGCTGGGGAGGTGGGGTGAGCTGGGATCCAACAGCGGGGAGAAGAGGGGAGGCCAGGGGCCAGGTTCACAGGTTCAGGGTAAGAGCTCTGCCTTTGTGGGGGTTAATTCTTGCCCAGGGCTGCAACACTAGAAGGGTGAGGGGCAGCCGAACCCAGCCCATGTTCCATGCACCAAGCTGGCCACCTGGAGTGGGGCTGCATCAGTCCAGAGGATGGTGACCTCTTATCCCCACAGCAGCTGTCCCCTCACCAAGCTGTGCTCCTGTGACATGTGCCCAGCGGGGACCCCTTGTCCTTACCCACACATCCATGGGAGTGCTTTCATCTAATGCTCATGAAGGCGCCGTGCGGCCAGGGCTGGGGCTGCCCCCTCCTTCACGAAGGGGAAGGCTGCCAGGGCTCCAGGGCTCGTTCTCGTGTTCCAGCTGGCAGCGCACAGCGCACAGTCTCCTCCTGCCCTGCTCCTGATGTGCTGCTCCCATTTGCACGGAACAAGGCTCAGGACCCGACCATGGTAACTGAGTTTTGAGGCTGGGGCTGCAGGGGTGCAGGAGAAGGGGCCGTCCCTCAGACTCCCCTGGAGGCAGGTCTCATGTGCCAGTCCCTCTGGGGACTTGGGACAGGGAGAAGGCCAGATCCATCCTCTGCCCTCAGGAGCTCAGCCCTGGGTCCCACTCAGTGCAGGCCCCAGCTGGGGAGTGAGGAAGATGCTGGCTCCCCTCTGAGGAGGACAATCTGATGGGAGGCACATGCCCTTGGGGCATCTGCAATCTCCTGGGCCATCTGGACACAACAGAAAAATGAACACAGTGTATGTAGCCAACGTGGGACTGATGCTCAACACAGCCTCAAGATGGTTTCCATTGTAAAAGGAGAGCTACGTGCCCTTAGGGAGAAGTGGTGCCTAGAAACACGACCGTTATATAAGAAAAAAAAGTCTCTCAGCTTTTCTTAGCAGCGTACGTTATTAACAGCCTGATCAACAACAATATGCTTAGATTAGATAAACCAAAGAACAGATTTTGAGATAACATACTTTCTTTTCAATTTGGGGCCAACAACTGGGACAGGCTTCAGATTTGACTCATTTCATAGTTTTCTGAAATTACTCTGATCTCCAAAACCATAAACTGCTGACTTACAGGTACCATCATGAATGCATAACCCCTGATGAAATAATTCAAGACTTAAACATATCTTAAGGGATAATTACTAAAATGTAAAACCAAGTAACTTATAATTAATACAAACAACATTTCACCTCTATTTGAGCAAGGCACAATCCCTTATTTAACAAGCCTGAGGTGAATGTCCACGACCAGCGAGGCAGCAGTAACACTCATTATTTTGATCATATTCACTATTTACACCCCATTTACATATTACATATTTACAACACATGCCCTTTTTTCTTTCCTCATACCATTATTTATGCTTCTTTTAATAAGACAGTGAGTTTCCTGTCATCATTTTCACTCAACTAATTGACCATGCACCTTTAAAATTAGCTTCTCTAGTCCCTTTCCCAATGTTGATTCTTCAAAATTTCAAGCTATGTTCATGAGCACAATTACGCATGCATAAATAACGTACTGTCCATCAGGTCCTTCCCTGTGTATCTGGTGCCCTACCTGTCCCCAACACCCCTCATTCTAGACCCAAGTTATATGAATGTGTTCCACAGAAGGCTTTTTAAAACTTTTTTTAAAATTTTACAGCTTACTAATATGATTTATATTTTAATTTCTTTCTCCACTTCAATTTCTTTCTGGTACTGTATCCAGCATCGAATCCTTGTTGGATCTTAACTGGACCCTCATTCATCCACTGAATTTCATCCAGATGAAAAATATTTCATCTCTTTGATGAGATTCTTAGCTCTTTGTGCCTTCCATTCCTTCCCATACTATTACACCTTCCACAACCCATACCTGCAACTCTAATTAGGAATGACTGGCAGGGGGGTTAGGGGGTTAGCTCAGTGGTAGTTTGAATGCTTACCATGCACGAGGTCCTGGGTTCAATCCCCAGTACCTCCATTAATTAAAAAAAAAAAAAACAGCCAAAAAAAAAAAAAAAAGATATGACTGGCAGAAAGGACAGCACAGGGGAGGTTGTAATCTCAGAAAGTACTGCCTTACTACTGTCCCTTCTTTACCTAATTTTAATTCTCTATTATGTAAATATTTTAAACTTCGTTTATAATTTTGATTGTACATGACTGTGTTATGTCCTGCCTTATATACCATCTACCTTGTTTGAATGAACTAAGTCATTTAGAAAGATCCAAAACCAACTTCATCACAAGGCGTTGAAAGAGGAGTACCAGTAAGGCAGATGTGAAGATATCACTGATTGCTTTAAGCAGAATAAAAGAAACAATAAAACCATCAAAAGAGTCAGGATTTCATTTCACAGCTTTGGTGACACTGAAAGGTAGGGAGATACCAACCTGATTTCCATTTTGGTGAAGATTAACTTCCTCTGTTTTGTTAAAACTAAAACAGAGCTAAAAGTCTTTAAGAGTTTATGAAACTATCCTAAATCTCTGCCTAGCCAATGTGACCTATTTGCAAAGACTTTCAAAAATCAGGAGAAAAGTTTTTGAAAACCTAAGGATATCTTCTTATAAATATAAGCCATCAAAAAGGCAAAAATTACATTTCATTTAAAAAGTTTTTACTTGATTTCATTGAAAAATAGAAAAAGTATTTAAAATACAAATGTATAATTTAATGAAATTATGAAGCAAACATCTATGTAAGCCCAGAGGGCCTTTGTGGTAATCAAGAAAAATCCTTGCTTTTCTTTAGAGTTTTACTACCTAAGTAAGTATTCATTCCTAAACAGCACAGTGAGCTTTGCTTGTTTCAGAATTTTACCAAAATGGAAGCATACAGTGTATATTCTTTGAGTTTGGCTTCTTTTGCTCAAAATTGTGCTGTTAGGATTCATCACATGTTAGAAGTACCTCCTACTCTGCAGCTGAACTTTCCATTTTCTTAGTGGTGTTTTTTGATAAACAGACACTCTCAATTTTAAATTTATACAAATGTATCACTGTGTCTTTGTATTTAATGCCTCTGTGTCTTTTTTAAGCAGTCATTCCCTGTACAGCCTGGTGACTACAGTTAATACTATACAGCATATTAGAAATTTGCTAAGAGAGAAGATTTTTAAAGTTCATCTCAAGAAAAGCAATTTGTAACCAATTTGTGGTGATGGGTGCTAACTAGCAGTGATCATTTTGTAATATATACAAATATGGAATCATTATGTTGTACACCTGAATAGTACACTGTTGTCTGTCAAGGATACCTCAAGAAAAATAAACTAATAAAATAAAAGTTACTTCTGGAAAATGGAAGCCATTCCCCATTCCTGACCTTGAGGCCATGAAATATGTCATCTTCTCAAAGCTTACTGTTTTCCCTTATGCCTCTAGGTCTATAATCCACCTAAAGTTGACTTGTGTACATAGTGCAAAGTATGAGTCCAATTTCATTTTTTCTCCATATGGACGCCCATCATCTCCTGAAAAGCCCCTATACCATAAGTCAAGTACTCACACATGCATGAAATACTCTGAGCTCTTCATCCTGTTCCCCTGGGCTAGCAGTGCGCCACTGCCAACACACTGACTTAATAAGAAGTCTTGATATTTGAGAGCATCTTTCTACCTTATTCTCCTTTAAGAACATCTTGGCTATTCTGGGCCCTCTGCATCTCCATATACATTTTAGAATTAGCTTGTCAAGTTGCACACCAGAATAAAACAAACAAGGAAAAATTTAAAAATCTGCTTGAGATTCTGATTGAAATTATGTGGGATTATAAGCCAATTTAAGGAAAACTTGACAGTTTAACAAAATCAAGTCTTCCAATCCATGAATAATGGTGAATTTTTCCATTTGTCTTCTTTAAGGTCTCTGTATAACATTTTATAGTTTTCTTCATAGAAATCTTATATATTTTATATCACTTATTCTTAAGTACTTGATTTTTTTAAATTGAAGTAGTCAGTTATAATGTGTCAATTTTTGGTGTACAGCATAATGTTTCAGTCATACATATACATACATATATTTGTCTTCATATTCTTTTTCATTATAGGTTATTACAAGGTACTAACTATAGTTCCTGTGCTATACAAAATAAACTTGTTTTTACCTATTTCATATATAGTAGTTAATATTTGCAAATCTTGAGTTTATCCCTTACCCTTGGTTACCATAAGATTGCTTACTTAAGTACTTAATTTTTAAAAACTCCAATAAATAGTCTCTATTTTTAAGAAACTCATTTTCTAATGGGGGCTGGTATACAGAAATGCAACTGATTTTTAAATTATTGGTGTAACCAGCAACAGTAAAGACTAGAGCAGAAATAAACAAAAGAGAGAACAGAAAAACAACAGAGAAATCAAAACCAAAAATTGGTTCTCTGAAGAAATCAACCAAATTTCAAAACCTTTAGCTAGACAGAGAGACAGAAAGAGAAAGAGAGAGAGAGAGAGAGAGAGAGAGAGAGAGAAGTCAAACCACTAAAACCAGGGGTGAAAGAGGCACTACCAACCTTCCAGACATAGAAAAGGGACGTAAGGCAATACTACAAACAACTGTATGCCAACAAGTTAGACGACCTAGGTGAAACGGACCAATTCCTAAAAGACACTGTTATGGATTAACCTGCGTGCTCCCTCAAACTCGTATGTTGAAGATCCAACCCCCAGTACCCCAGAACATAACATTATTTGGAAACAGGGTTGCTGTAGATGTAAGCTGAAGCCATACTGGAGTAGGTGGGCCCCTAATCCAAAACCACTGGTGTCCTTACAGAAAGGGGAAATTTGCACGCACACACACATCTTGGGAAGATGAGAGAGAGGTCAGAGTGATGCGTCTGCAGACTAAGGAATGCCAAAGACCGCCAGCAAACCACCAGAAGCCAGGAAGGATACATGGACAGATGCTCCCTCACAGCCCTGGGAAGAAACCAACCTGCCAACACCTTGATTTTGGACTTCCAGCCTCCAGAACTGCGAGAACAATAAACATGTGTTGTTTCAGCAACCCAGGTTGTGGTCCCCTATTACGGCAGCCCTAGAGAGCTAATGCGGACACAAACTAACAAAACTGACTTAAGAAGAAGCAGAAAACAGGAACCTGTGAGAAGTGAAGAGGCTGAATTCTTGTTATCTTCTCACTGATCTCTAGCAGAACTGCATTATAGTTTAAAACATACTCTAGAAGAGGGGTTGGCAAACTGTTTCTGTGAAAGGTCAAACTAAGATTTTCAGGCTGTGCGGGCCACTGTGTGGTCTCTGCTCCACACCCCTGTCTAAGTGTAAGCCACCCCTTCCCTGAAGCCATGTTAAGTGCGGGCCGCGGGCTGAGCCCGCTCTCCAGCTACACCGCGAAGCATGGAAGCCATCACACAGCAGGCGCGGAGCACCTTCGTCACCGTGGGGACCGCTACTGCACAGCACTATTCCTGACTACATGATTTCAAACCATGAATTTTTGAGTCTTGTTTCATGGTCTAACAGATAGTCTATGGTTCAATTTTTCATGTAAAATTAAAAAGCTTAAGGCGAAAAGGAGGATAAGAAGGGGCAGGAGAGCAACGCAGTGCCAAGGGATGCAGAGAATCAAGGGCGTATTTCCGCCCCACCCTTGTGAGATGAAGGCTCTGCACCTTGCTTTACAGGGAATCAGAGGGAGCTGCACTGATGTGGATGCTTCAACCACCTGGCCCTGAGGTAAGCCCCAACTTTGAGCCCTTATAATAATAATACGTACTGACACTTGCTGAGTGATTATTAAGTGCCAGCCACTGTCCTGATTTGTATTCATTGACTACTTGAATCCTCAACAACTGTATGCAGTGGGCATGGCCACCATCTCCTGTCGTAGAGCACCTCCTGCTGCTCTTTCCAGGAAGCCCCTCTCCGGCTCCACCTGTTTTCTCCGTCTCCCCGGGGTGGGCATCTGTTTTTTGTCAGTCCTGCACTAATCCCCTATAACCCCTGCCCCATCTTCTGCTTACAAAACACTTTTCTATTTGGAATTTGTTCCCTGTTGTTCAGAAGAGCTTGGCCCTATGATCCCCCTTCCAGAGGCCCACAACTCAGGCCAGGGCAATCTGATTACTCCGTCACCCCAGGTCGCACTGACAGGTTTGAGAAGCACCAGAGGACCTGGTGCTTGACTCATCTCCCCATCATCTGATATATACAAACTCTGGCAGCTGTTCCCAGGAAATCGTGAACCTTAAGGACAATGGGGCTACCAGCACCTTCTCTGTCACTGCGAGAGCCCACAGACCCAGAGGAACACAGAAGACATGAAGAGACAGGAAGAGAAAAGGGACAAAAAAAAGAAAAAAAAAAAGAGTTCCAATAATACCACTTACACATCTAGATCCAGCCACGCTGTTTACTTGTAGACATCTGGTTATGTGAATCAACACACTCCTTTTTGTTTTGTTGGTTTAAACCAGGTGAGTTTCTTTTTGTTGTTGTTTGTTTGTTTGTTTGCTTTTTGAGGGGGAGGTATTAATGTGTATTTACTCACTTACATTTAGAGGAAGTGCTGGGACGGGAACCCAGACCCTCACGCGTGTTGAGCACGCTCTGCGGCTCGAGCTACACCTCCCCCCCACCCCCGGGGAGCTGAGCTGCTAACACGCGCTGCCCAGGGCTCCATGCACGTCTCTCAGACTTACTTTGAAGCTGCTGTTTAGGCTGCTGCCTCTGCCCTTCCAGACGCTGGTCACTGTTCAAGGTCAAACTTAACAAGGAATCTGTGAGACACTCCCAGCGTCTCCCTTTATTCTGACACTCCTGGCATTTTAGCACGGTTTACAGAGTTCTCTGTGTTCATTAATCTGAACCCACAACCCAGACAAACGGAACCATACTTCAACACGCTCCACACCATCCCAGTTTCATCTTTATTAAACCATGTCCTCTCCCTAACTCACAGCTCACCTTTAACCCACCAACCTTTAAAATTCAGTCTATACCCCAGCTCCTACCAAACACCCTTCGCCTCTAGCCTCCCCCCCGGGATGTTCTCTCCATTCTCAGAATCCCACAGTGGTTCACCTGCCGCTCTAATCACAAGCCTGCTCATCTCCTGCTGAGCCAAATTATTACCCCTTTAAGGGCAGGGTTTGCATCTTATTCATTATGTGCCACACTACCTTGCACTACTACACAATATTTGAAATACTGAATGTATTTAAAGACAGCAAATACTTATGGAGCCTCAATTACAGACACAAATTGGGTTAGACAGTACTGGCCATAAAAGTGCTATCATAAAGCATGGTCCTTTCCCAGAAGTGCAACTGTCTTATGGTCTCTCATAGACCACATATTCAGTAAGGTTTCATTTACATCATACATTTCTTGTGTGGTCACAGGAGCACCTAACTCCAAGTCAGGCACGTAATAAAAATGCACTGATTTGCACAAAGGTGACAATGCTCTTGGCTGACCACATTCATCACAAAACAAAGGGTGATCTTTAGTGTTAGGATGATGGTAATTCATTCTAATAGAATGAACTGTGCAGCTCTTGTAAACAAAGTCTATTTTATGTTTTCTTCTGGGGGAAATTGCACTGGGGGCCTCTACTGGCTGGTACACATCTACCTCCTGGTGTCTGTCACAAGTGTTTCTGCGAGCAGGGGGCCCCCTCCCTCTCCATATACCCCCCCTACCTGGCCACGGGAGGGACTGAGGGCTCAGGGGTCAGAACTGAGACTGAATGAGACTAGGAGCCCTGAAGGTCCAGTCAGATCAGGTCACTTGACCTCAGGGGAATGAGCACCGGAAAACAAGGAGAGGCGAGGTAAAGGCGCACCCCCAGGTTTGGCTGGGAAGAAGAGGGAGCTGCCATTGCCCTCCCTCATCACCCCTGCCTATGCTGGAGGGAGTTCTGACTCCCTCAGTTGCTTGGAGCTTGGAGGGCCAGGCAGTGGATAAGAAGACAGAAGCTCCACACCCGCCATCCCCACCCCGCAGGCCTGCATCACACCTCTGCAGAAGGAAACTGAGGCCTAGGCCCTGAGCCAGGCCTCACATCTCACTTGGGCCACGCCTCCCTCTCGGGCCCCAGTCCCCGCTCAGTCCCATGGGAGACAGACATACACAGGGTGCCAGAACCAAGACCTGCCCACCACAAAGGCCTAGACGGCAGAAGGGACCCTGAGAATATTGATAAATATGGACAGTAGCACACTGGAGGCAGCTGGCCAAGCCCAGGCTGGGCAGGGAAGCCAGGTCCAGCCAACCCCGAGGAACCACCACCACTCTCAGTCACTCTTGTTTTGGCTCCTGGGGGCCACGATTGGCCACATGTTCTCCCCTCTTGCCCAGCAGGAGGCTGGGGGTGCCTGTGCCAGCAGGGCCTGCCCCGACACCTCTGTTTTGTAGAGCCCAATCATTGCTCCCAAGATTAAAAACCTCTCAGCTAAAATCCTCAAAGCCTCACATAGCTGGTGCAACCCCTCTCCCCAGTGGCTCTTCTCACCACGGTCTCCTTTGGGGCCGGGTTCTCCCCACTGTCCCATGGAGCCTTGAGGAGCCAGCTCCCCACACAGTCCTCTCTCGCCCTTCTCTCCTGGGTGGCCGAAGATTCCTTTGGGTCCAGAGGGACCTGGGGGTCCCATGTGTGCAAAACTCCCAGGGATGCCCATGGGACCAGGAGGTCCAGGAGGACCCATGAGCCAGTGGCTGATGGTCTCAGTGAAGGTGTTGGACAGAAATGGATCCTCATGGCTGGCAGATCCAGGCGGATCATGGTCCAAGAGGGGTTGGGGGTCCAGGGGCCTAGGTGGCCCTGGAGGGCCTGGAGGTCCCCTCTCTCTAGGGGCACCCATAGCTCCGGGCTGGCCAGGGCTCCTTCGGGGCCCTGCAGACCTGGCAGGTCCCTCATCCCCATTGGCCCCAGCTGCCAGGGTCTCCTTTTGGGCCAGTGGGCCCAGGAAGCCCCTAGGTGCCAACTCAGTCATCTCCATGAACAGTGAGGCCTTCACATTTTCTCTGGAAGCTTCCATCCCCAGGGCTGCCCTGGGCAGCTGGGGAGCCCCAGATCAGGGTGGGGTTCTTGGGAGCAACTGGGGTCGGGGCAACTGGGGTCAGGGGCACTGCCCACTTGGTGGCAGTCAGCACTGCCACCTTGGCCTCCAGCAGCTTCAGCCGCTCCATCCGCTCTGACACTTTGCTGCAGTTGAGACAACCTGAGAAGGCTATGGGCCAAAGTGCCATCCGCCACACAGTGCTGCCCAGCCACCCGGGCTCCATGGGGCCAGAGGAGCTTGAAACTTCCCCACAGCTTGCCCCCAAGTGCCCGGGGCAACACCTCCACTCATGGGCTATCACTGTCTTGTATGTTGCCTTGTGTGCGGGTCTCACCACAGTTCTGTAGCTGTTCCCAGGGCAGCTCAGAGTCCAGGGGCAATTCTGCAGCACTCGCTGAAGGTAGGTGCCATTCTGCACATGGCACGAGACGGCGCAGGTCACCATGAATGAGCACCAGTTCCTGCGTTCAGAGAATGGGATCCCCGACGCGCCACGCGATGCTGCCCCCAGCAAGCAGCAGCCTGAAGCAGAGCAGCATCCAGCGCCCCCAGCCTGGCATCTCCACCCTTGTCCCTGGGATGCACAGATCCCGGTTTCAGGCCCCCAGTGCAGCAGCAGGAAAGCGGCCAGGAGGCGGGGGCAGGGCCCAACAAAGTCTATTTTAAATCAAAATAATTCTCAGCCATCTTTTAAAAATTAGGCACAGTGACTTTCATACACTAAAAATTAAAACTATATATAAAATTTAATCTAAATCCTATTTAACAGGTATGTGTCATTTCCAAAATATTTTTAATATTAACATAGAAAACATGGGACAAACCAAAACTAACCTTAGGTCCTGAATGTAAGGTCAGAAAACTTTCCATAACAGTCAATGTACCTAAAATAGGAAGAAAATGGTAAAGTAAAATCAAATAAAAATCTACTGACCCAGGACAAATAATAATAATCTATTCTTATTTATTTAAGGAACATTTTTATTAAGCCTACAGCTGATATAATCATAAAATCTGCACTTACAACAGTATTAATAGGTTATTGTAAACAGACTTAAGAAAGAACTAAAACCAGGTAAATTGTCAAAAAGAGAGTAGTTTAGCATAAACTGACTGTCGGTACTGACAAAAGCTTTTCTAGTATTCAAACTGACAGTGCTGAAAGTATCTTCCAATAAGGCAACACTTCAGCTCACTCATTCTGGAAGGCCATAGGTTCTCAAACCCACAACCATGGGAATTATTCTATTTTCCAGTATGAGAGTTTTCAAGAAGACTTATTAGTAGTGACTTACAATGAATGTACAGAAAACCTACCAAAATGGGCCTTTGTGATGACTTATAAAATGCTACAGGAAGGCTGTTTTAATTAAATAAAAATATAATGAGTGAAAAATAAAAATAGAAAACCAAGACCAGAAAAAAGCTGAGAAATCAATTAACCATGGGGACTAATATATAGAGATAGTGGTTTAAGTATTTAATTAATAATTTTTGAGCGTATCAAGAGCAGTAAGACATGAAGAAAAACGTAACAGACCAGCTAATTCTCAAAATCTGGTAAAACGAAATGTATTAATTTCTTAAGAGACAATGTTACTAGTTTTTTTAAGTCCAAGAGAAAATTAAAGCATGGGGCCTTAGGAAGTTCACGCTGAGCCAGGTAATGAATGACCACATCATCAACAATGACGTGACAGTAGAAGAGAACCAAAGCCACATAAATGCTGCTAGCCTGACCACTGAGGAAAACTAAGCCTAGATCATTAAAATCAACTCCCTAGAGATGATTCTGAGGGTTCAGAGAACGTTGCCTGGGAATATGGCTCTGTGAGATAAGGCTCTCCACAGAAAGAACCTGCGCCACCTAAAGCAGTGATAATAAAGATGGGAACTACCTGCAGCAGACATCAGCTAGGGGGCGCCGGGCCGCGGGGCCCCCCCCAAACCCGGGCTAGAAGCTCACATGGCCTGCCGCCCCCAGGACGTGTTTCTCATGATCTGGTGCCACAAGACCGCCATCTTCACTGGCTCTAGGCAGTCAAGCATCGTGTTCCAGCTGAAGTGCAGTGTCCAGGGCATCCTCAAGCGGCCAGTGGATGACCAGCTATTGGATGACAGCAAGACATTGGGCGAAGTGTGGCTTCACCAGCCAGACAGCATGGCTGCAGGCAGGCCCCAATAAAAGAGATCTGGATGTCTGCCCTGTTGCTGCCTCTTTCTGCGCACCCTCACTGGGATGGGGCCCACTCCAGCCCACTCCTCAGGCCTACCAGGCTGGCCTGCTGGACAAGCCCTCTGGATCCAGCTATCCCTCAGGCCAGCCTTCAGGCTCCTCCCCCAAAATCAGCTGGGGTAGTTAAAATGTTTTCAGTATCTGGAAACAAAGTTTTAAATCTGCCATCTTGCTTCTCTGAGGGAAAACAAATCTTAAAGTAATATTTCTCCCTTAAAAAGAAAATGACATATTCAAAATAAAAACTATCAAATATTTAAGAATAACCTCTATTAAGAAATACGCAGGCCCATCATGAAAAAAAGCTAAACTTTTTAGTAATTGGAGATTTTTAATAAATGGAAATATACCAGATTCATGGATTGGAAGACTACATAAACATTTTAAAGATGTTCACTTCATGCCCTTCTCTTTGCTGGGCATGATGGTTCCAGCGTTCCAGCATTAAGTACGATGACTACTACGTTCTGGCATTGACTGTGTTAGGCAAGTGTTCTATTGCTCAATTTCTAAAAGTCAAAAGTTAGTAAATGGCATGAATTTTCAAATCATTTATTGAAATGTGCATGTAGCTTTTTGCCTTTGATATTCTGATGTGATTATGTAACTTCCTAATAAACCTTGGCCTTGATATATTATTATTTTAAAATGACATTGGAATTTTAGTATTTTCTTTTTACTATTAATTTCACAAGCAAGACTGATTTGTAGCTTTCTTCTTTGTGCGTTTGTGTGTGTGTGTGTGTGTGTGTGTGTGTGTGTGTGCGCGCGCGTGCGCACACGCGTACTGTGCTATCTTTGCTGGTCTTTTCAATATAAAATGGAACAGTTTCCATCTTTTTAAGCTCTAGTATGCTTTATACAAAACTGGACTTACTTGCTTCAAGTCATTTTCTAGATGGACACTTTTTATATATGCACATTACTAATACCCATTATTTTACTGTAAGAGTAATTTTTCCAGTCTTTTTGTTCTGATTTTTTCCATTTTTAAATTGTCTCCATTTTATAAATGAGGAAAAAAGATGTCAAAAACTTTGTTCAATACTTTCTAGCTTTGTTGGTTAAAAAAAACTAAAACTTCTAATTATAGTATCTATATAAAGTATACTTTAAGATGTATTAATTCCTAAACAAAGCAAGCTAGAATTCATAATGCCTGCTGAATTTTTTTCCAGAAAGTTTATAGCTGTAACCACAACCAAACTGAAACAATGGATAATTCCTTAATTGGAACACTTACAGGACTAACCATATCTCAAAAAACAACAGTGTCAATAGCATTTCTAATAAGTATAGCTATATTAAAAACAGAGCATGTGTTTAACACTCCCCTTTTATAGTTGTGTTTCTTTTCCCAAGCAGATTTTAGTTCATCACAGTTACAAACGTGAAGTCTTTCTATTTCAAATTCCGTGACTGCTTATTAATAAATAATTACCATCCATTCTATTTTTGGGATCTATTACTCCCAGATCTGCTGGAATGCAGTCAGAGCCACTGCTTCCAATGACATAAACTTCCTTTTCTACAGCTTTCTCATGATACTTTCAATATGTTAGTTCCAGAAACTAAACATTCAAGAAAAAAAATCTGAATCAGAGCTTTACAGAAACATCTAGACCAAAATTAAAATATTTAAGAACAAAGCAATTAAACTTTTAAAATGCTAACCAAAATGGCTCTACAGCAAAAAAAATAAGGGCTTTCAAGGTAGTAAGACTCAAGTTCACACCTTAAATCCATCACCTACTAAACTATAGAATTTATTTACAAATCACTTACATGGGCTACTATATTAATATACATTAAACATACATAAAATGGAAACAAAGTTGAGATTAAAATAAATACAACTCAAAATTCTATTTCCTTCCTGTACCCAATAAATCCCTTTGGGTAATCTTTACACAGAACCATCTGAAATTCATTTAGAGGTTTCCTTGTCCTTTCTCTTGGTCATTTTACCTCCAAATATTCCAAACTGGCCAGCAGTCCCCTGTGCTAGAATCACCTGTGCCACTCATTAAACATGCTGGTTACTCAGTCCCTCCCCAAATTCCCCAGTAACAGGTTTTCTGGGGTAGATGCCAGTAACCTGCATGTGCAGTGAGCCCCACAGGTGCTTCTTTGTCCATTAAAGGAGGAGACTCACCCCCCCAGACATGCTCCCTGGAAAATCTCACTTGCTGTCCTGACTCCAGCTACATCATGCCAATGGCTTCCAGCTTCTCTCTCCAGAGCTGCACACTGATGAAGGTGCCATATCTGTGGCCTCTGTTACAAAAGTCAGAGGACTCACAAGAGTACAGGACCTGGGGCAAAATCAATTTCACTTTGGCTTCATTTTCCCTCCACTATTTTCTCTTCAGCCAAGTTTCCTCACTTACTTAAAAAAATAATTCCACTATTTTGTATGCATTTCCTGTCTTAATTCAAAAATATCTAGCAGACACCTCAGTTTCAGCATGTCCAAAATCAGAATCATCTTTCTCTTAAAACCAGCTTTTTTCTCCTCCAGTTCCTGGCATAGGAGACAATAAATAATGTTTAAAAGCAATCATTCAGTCGTTTCTGTATTTTATGATAGAATGCTTGTTTACATATGCCTGACCAGGTTTACAGATATCATCTGATTCTCACTAAATAAACTGTCACAGATCAGAGAAACGAGTGAAAAAACAAAACAAAACAAAACAAAAACCCTGCAAAAAACCAAATTATGACCCCCACCTGGCAAAGTTAGCACATCTACCCCTGGGAGTATAACTCATATCACAAAGTGAAAACAGACATGCATGTAGCGCTTAGGGGTGAGCAGGTTTTGGGGGCAAAAGCTAGAGATGCCCATGAATCATCCACATGGAACCAGCCAGATGAAGGTAGCTAGATCCACCAGCCCGGAGTTTAAGGGGCAGGTTCTCACTGGGAATAACTTAATGTGGCATCACTGACATATAGTATTTATAGCCAAGGCTTTCGGATCTTTCTGACATAATCCCAAGAAATGCATTTCACATAGCAGCTCCATGCACGAATATATCTAGCTGGAACAAAGTGTTCATGAACTGGTCATTTACCAGTATTATGTGTAATTCACCCTATTTTCTATTTCAGTTTATCTGATACTTCCTTTTTAATGCCTGGTCTCAACCCACTGAATTGATTTCACAGTTTAAAAAATACTGGCTCGTGGGGGAGGGTACAGCTCAGTGATAGAGCATGTGCTTAGCATGCATGAGGTCCTGGGTTCAATCCCCAGTGCCTCCATTCAGGAAAAAGACGTATAAAAATTTTTAAAAAATACTGGCCCAGTTACAGTTTCTGTGTGTGATGATGAAAAAGTTCTGGAAATAAAGTGCTGACAGTTAACACAGCATTGTGAATGCACTTAATGTCACTGAAGTATATACTCAAAAATGCTTGAAAAGGTAATTTTATTTTATGTATATTTTACTGCAATAATAATAATAATAATATTAAAAAGTGGTCAGGAAGTATAAACAGAGAAGAGATTCTAAGGCTTAAGCTCTGAAGTCTCTGGCATTTGGAGGAGGATAAAAGATCCAAAAGAGGAGACGGAGGCAAAGCTGGTGGATAAAAAATAGCTAGGAGAGGGCAAGAATTCAGGGCCATGTGAGGAAAGGAGAGAGTGATGGACTGGGCTCAATGCGGGGAGACAGGACTCAGAAGAGGACTGAGAACTGCTGATGGGATGTGACAGGGGTACCTGGGCAGAGCAGTTTCATTTGAGGAGGAAGGATAAAAGCATCTTAAAAGACTCCTTTGAGATAGAGGAGGAGGTGGGGAAGGAGAGACAGTAAGTAAAGGGAGCCCTTTCCAGGAGTTTGCTAGATGGCAGTAGTGGGAGGAGTGTGGAGAACTAAGGGAGGTTTTTCTTACAATGGGAGAGATAATCCCATGTTTGTATGTTGAGGGAAATAACCCAATTGAGAGGGAGAACATGATGATAATTGTAAAGCTGTAAACATGAAGGCTTTGAGTCCCATGCCCAGTAGAAGCGGGTTCAGCGCCCTGCGATGAGAGGTGAGAGGAGTCAGGGTGCGATGCAGGTGGGCGGGTAGGAAGACCTGGGGTAGGAAGAGGAGGTCTCTTCTGACAGCTTCTACTGTCACAGTGAAAAGTAAGAAAGAAAATCACCGGATAAGAGTGCGGAAAAAGAAACGGGATGCTAAAAGTGTGGGGAAAAGAAGTTATAAAACTGCTGCTTCAGAGAGTAGGAGAGAATCGCCTAGAGAAACAGACCAGGACTGCTGGAGGTGCTGAGGCCCTGGGGGAGGCTTGTCCCCACGTATTTAAAGTGGGACCAGTCAGCAGGGGGATATGCAGGTACAGAGTGAGCAGGGAGCTGGAATAACCAGGGCTGGGGTTTTTCCAGGGCACTGGGAAGGGAAGGACTAGGGAGCTGGCTGAGAAGGTACGTAAGATAGTGATTCAAGCAACGAACTACAGAACCACATCCTAAGCTAGTTAAGAATGAAATAAATCTAAGTAAACAACAATTTAAATACATTTTTACTTGATAACAATCATAAAGACCTTTCTGCTTACATTTTTCAAATTATCAATAACTTTCAGATGCTTAGTTTTCAAATGTTTTGCCACTTGTGGTAGCCTCCTCAGAGAAGTAAACGTCACCAACATTCACCCTGTTCCACGGACCAAAAGTGTGCCCCTCGCATCCAGTCCAATAGCAGAAGCTATAATTCTCCTCTCAAAACACCTGAACTCAGCCACTTCTCAGCACCTCTAACACTCCTGCCCTGTGCTTGGCTTACTTTGACCATCCACTCTTGGTCCTCTACCATCTACTTTTCTTCTCAAAAGCCAAAGAATCTCAAAACTGTAGATCAGATCATGCCCTTGCTTTCAACCATTCAATGAGTCTGTCACATTTAGAAGACAGTTCAAACCCTGATCTTGACCTTTCAGACCTAATGACCTAGCTCCAGAGTACCTCTCCATCTAACTTCCCACCTCTCTGCCCAGCTCACCCAACCACACTGGCCTCTGGCACATTCCTCGGTCTTGCCAAGCAAATGCTTACCTCAGGACCTTTGTATCTGCTCTTTCCTGGAAGACCCTTCTCTTCAAATACTCAGGTGGTTTTCTCCCTCACTTCATTCTGGTCTACATGCAAATTTCAATTCCTCACAGAGACCTTCCCCGACCATCCATCTAACAGAGACTGATGTGCCAATCTCTTTACCTCCTTTCCCTGTTTTATTTTTCTCCAAAGCACTTGTCACTACCTACTGCTTCAACCTTATTTCTCTGTCTCTCCCACTGACTGAAGGCTCTGTGAGGGATTTTTGGTTTTAGGCACATTATGTTCCTAGACTAGTGCAGTGTACATATAATAAACATTCAAGAAATATTTTTTGCATAAATGAACAAGTCCTTTTTTAACCTCTGTACATATTTTAACATATATACTGGTACAGTAATACAGAATGTAATTAGAAATAAATAAATTTAGATTAGGGATATATGCTCAAACTTTTTTAAAAAAGTCTGGCAATTATAGCTGTAGCCACTAAATAAACCAGCATGCATTCCTTGAGTCTGGTGTCATTCTCTCTCTCAGGAGACCTTGGTCATATTCATTTGCTTGTCACAAGAAGTGAGAATTCCCCATATGGGATTAAGGCGCTGAATCAACTCTTCTGTCCCCTGCCCTTATGTTTCTCTGGAATATAAAATACCAGATTCTGCTAGAAATGAATAGGTTGTTCTGATAAAAAGAGAGGCTGATTACTTACCTGTCCTACACAATTGAGGACAACTGTTGCCGGTGTAGCCATTTCATCAAGTGAGGCTAGACTGGTGATATCACAAATTATTATTCCAACTTCAGATGACAGTATTGGTCTTCCTAAAATAAGAAATAAATTGTCTTAAGCAAATCCTGATACAGTATTAGATTTCCCAGATCTTCTTTTCATAGTAACCAGTGATGGTAAATTTACTAAATATATCGAAAGCTAACTCTCCCTCTCAAACAAAAGACGAAAGGGTTTTTAACCAGGTAATAAAAAAGGAAAAGACTATGAGGAAAATGGAGTTAATTCTAAGGATTGCTAAAAAACATTACTAACCTTTAAAAGAAAATCTAACATAAGGAACATGTAAATGGCGGGCCTTCTAATTTAGAGGTCTCGCTATCGGCTAACGGGACTGCTGGAGAATTCTTACAAGCAAAAAATAAATTAAAAATAAAGCTTCAGGAATGTTATCAGTAAAACTCTGAAGCATTCTCTCCCATCTCCAAAACACAAGGCAAAGTACAAACAATTCCAAAGAAACCAGCGCTCCACTTTCGTTTCCATCAAATAACGAGTGAACTCCAGCCCCACCAGCTACTAAATGGGATGGAGCTGGGAAAGGAAAACCTGAAGTTCTCACTATTTCCCCAGCGGGGCTCCCCAAGTAAAGGAAAAACTCAAGCTGCGAGATTCAATCTGTTTTTCTGTTTGATGTAGGGAGCGAAACAAAGCTGACACTACTGAAGCACCGCTCCCCTCCTCCCGGCCTCCAGCAGGGCTGGGGAGACGGAGGGGCGCTGCGGGAGGAGGGACGCCCATTTCCGGCGCCCTGAACCCCTCAGTCCCGAGAAGGGGGCTCCTGGGGGCGAGCGGCGGCGGTGGCGGCGGGGCCGAGCCCGGGCCCAGCCCGCCCCCCTCACCCGGCTTCACGGCAACCTCTCCGGCACTCGCCGCAGCTTCTCCGGGGAGCGGCCCGCGCGGCCCACGGCAGGTGGGAGGTCCGCTCCGGGACACCTGCTCTGTCATGAGCTGGCCGGTAAAGTCAGAGGCGCCGAGCACCGCCAGGCGGAAAGGCCTCTGCTGCGTCGTCAGGGTAAGCCCACAGCGATGCGAGGCCCGGGCAGACTGCGACCACGCGCCTGCGCCTCAGGCAGCGACCCGGGTACCGGGAGCAGCAGCCCCTCCGCCTGCGCGCCGCCGCGCCAGAGCCTCGCCCACGGCCACGCCCACTCCGCCGGGCGCCCACGCCCACCTTCAGGCAGCCACCCGGTACCGGGTGCAACAGCCCGTAAGCCGTGGGCGCCGCGGTCTCCCCCGCCCGCGCTGCCGCGCCAGAGCCCCGCCCACGGACGCGCCCACCCCGCCTGGCGCCCGCTCCGTCCCCGCGCCTCCTCTCGGGGGCTTCCCGTACTGGTGTCTGCGGTCTTGGCTCCGCGGCTGGTGCGTGTCCGGGGCAGGCAGGACCTGACAGCGGCCCATCGTCGCCCGGTCGTGGTTCAGGCACAGTTCTGCCGGCCCCAGGCATCGCATCTTCCCGCCTGCCTGAAGGCTGGAGCGGGCGGCAGCTGTAGCCAGTTAATGTGGTTGCAAGAGGGGGTTGCGCAACCAAAGAATTCATGAAAACCTCTGATGGCCGAAGAGTCTACACCCGGAACCCCATCCCTTTTAAAATTTTTATTTGGACTTTAGAATTACGTTGTCCAAGGAGTGTCTACGGAGCCTGATGGAGGTGGTGGGTGGACGTGGGGTCTGGGGTTTCCATGGATCGCCTCCGCGCTCTCTCCAGGCCCCTGCTTCCACCGCCCTCTTCATGGCCTGTGACAGTTATTGGTGAAGCTCCGTGGGGAAGTAACCCCCAGAGCTAATTTTTATTTTGCAAATTATATAAAAGAACATTTAATGTTCATACGTGTTATTCTTTTTACAGTGCCTTGTAATAAAGTACAATGAGAACAAAGATCAGTTTTTAAAGCTGATGACTGAACAAGTACTAAACGGGAATATTCAGTCTAACAACAATGTGGTGGAAAAAATTAAGGCGTTCACTGAACAGTATTTTAAATCTGAGTTGATTTTGCGGTGTGGTTGCAAACAAAACTAACACAATCTAGGCTGCCTTGGCAAGAATTTACTGGCCAGGTCAAGGAGGTAATGGTTATACAGATTCTGCGCAAAGCAGGTCACCTAAAATATTCAACTTACTTGTGAATTTCTGTTTTCATCGGGGTTAAGATACATTACAAAGTCATCAGCTAACCAAGATAAACCAACTAGTAAGAGAGTCATGACTGGAATTCAGATGTTTCTAGCTCTTTCTTATTCATTTTTTCATTTAATTATGTTTTTAGTTCTTGTAAGGCATTTAGCTTTGGAATAGAGACCCTTGAACAACTTAGCCAGAAGAAAGCATAAGACAGACATCAACAAAGACATGAATTTCTACATATGCAAATTAAGAAAACCTAAAATGAGTATCAATACAGAGAACTTGAAACCAAAAACTTGGTTTCATAAAGATTACAGGCTCTGGCAAGATTAACAGAGAAAAAAAGTGGATACAGTTACACATAATTTTAGAAGTACAAATTTGAATATAACTAAAATTACTCCAGAAAATTAAAAAATAAGAAAAATTATGAAAACTTTACACACAATAAATATAGAAATAAGTAAATTCTAGAATAATGAAAATTAATAAAATTGACTCCAAGGAGAAAAAATCTAAAAGTCACATGAACTTTAAGAGCAATTGAATCAGTAGTCCAAAAAAAAAATCTTCTCATAAAGATAACATTAGGTCTATTTTACTTACAGTTGAGTTCAATTGATATTTAAACCTTAAAAAATGCTACAATCTTACACAAGCTTTCCAGAGAACAGAATCATGAGGACTACTAAAGTAATTTTATGTGGCTTGATATGCATGAAATCAGGGAGCTATGAAAAAGGAAATCTCCATCCAAACTAACTTGTGAAAATAGATGCAAACTTCCCATCCAAAGCACAAACAATCAGAATCCATAATGTAGAAAAATGGTAAAACTAAACTGGCCACTTTGCTTTTATGACAAGAGTTCAATGGTGGTTTAATATTTAAAAATCAGTTTAAGTAATTGACAATATTGACTGATTAAAGGAGAGGGGGAAAAGCTATCTCAGTAAGAGTCGGGAAAAAACTATCGCAATAAGAGTCAGGAAAGAAATAGATAAAATTAAGTAATGATGCATGATGTTTTAAAAAATATTAAATTAAGATTGGAAAAGCACCACTTTATCTATTAAGAGTATCTACACAGAAATGAATAGTGTATATATCTTATTTAATATAAAATATTGAAAGAATCCTTTAAGCTCACAAACAATTTTCACTGTGACCACTTTTATTTAACATCATACTGGAAGATTTGGTCAGATATAGAGATTGAAAAGAAAGGAACAAATCTGCCATTTATAGGTGATATGATTATCTGCTTTGTGAACTGAGATGATAAATTATTAACAGGTGAACCTAGAAAGGAACTGTATACAAAATTAATATTAAAAAGTATTTTTTTACATCAGCAAAAATCAGTTAAAACAGCACTTTAAAAATAAGTCCTTTAGTAATAAATAATAAAAGTACCATAGATAGACTCTATATGGAAAAACAAAGGGCCAAAATAATCAAAGGAAATCCTAAAAGAAAGATGGAGATGGAGTTTTAATCAAAACTTATCTGATACAAAGACTTAGGACTCATTTTAAAAAAGAAATGATGACTGAGACAAAATGCTATTGGTATGAAAATAGATTTTGAAAGATTGATGGAATCTTGATGGAAAAATTGATGGAAAACATAGCCTAGAAATATCCCATGCATGTATGGAAACTTGACTTTGAACAAAATAAATATTGCAGATCAATGACAATAGAATAGACCATATGATAAATGCTACTGGTACCACTGGTTATCTAAAGAGAAAAAAGCAAACATCTCTGTACCCCGACTTCATATTATACATCAAAATAAATTCTAGCTGAGACAAAGTCTACAATTTTAAAAATCATACTAAAAAAACTTCAAAGGCATTATCTTGGAATTTTTGCTTTTGACTGTGATTGAATAAACCTTTCTGAAACAACAAGAAAACGTGAGAAAGAGTGTGAAACAGTAGTTTCACTGCACAACAGATAGTGTATGGCTGTGATCCCTGAGAAAAGAGAAACCAATGAGGCGAGGCTTACAGTAGCCCAGAGTGTTGCCTGGGTGCAGTTTCTGAAGTGATGTGCACTGAGGGAAAACCCAGACAGCACTGTCTGAAAGAGGAGGACTGGAGCTCAGGAAGTCCCAAGAAGCTAGAGACTGTGGACCAGAATATTAGAGAAGAGGAAGCTGAACAGAGACAGAGACAGAGAGAGAATCAATGCAGATATCTGTGAAGGTGTAAAAGGGAACATCTAGCCTAGCTAAGTACTGAGTTGGATGGAGAACACTACCTACCTAAGGCTGGTGGAAAACCACCAAAAAGCAGGAAGAGAAGCAGTTCCTGGAGCTAACACTGAGCTGGTAACAGCGTGTTTTCCCACCACCTAATGGGGAACGGCTTCATAACAGAGAGGACCGCAGTAAAGCACCCGGAGAGCTCTGCCCTAGTGGAGGGGCTAGGTTAGCCCCAGACTCCAGCCTGTATACGTTCACCTTCGCAGATCTTAAAAGCAAGCCTTAAAAGAAACCAATTTATTCCAAAACTGCAAGTTAGAACAAAATCTGATACTCCTTAATTAATTACAACAAAACTCGGCACCCAACGATGTAAAACCCATCATGTCTGGCATCGAATAAAAAATGACCAGCCATGTAAACCAGCAGGGCTGTATGAAGCATAACCAGGAGGAAAATCCTGGTCGATGAGAAAAACATACCAAGGTACATCAAAATCAAATTATTAAAAAAAAAACAACAGTGATAGAGATAAAGAGAAAATCTTAAAAGCAGCCAGAGATAAAAAGACACAACATGTACAGCAGAACAAAAATATGAAAGATAGAAGATTCTTGTCGGGCATCACACAAGCCCAAATGAAGCACAGAGATATTTTAAAGTACTGGGGGAAAGAAACGACAACAATAACAAACAAACAAAAAGCATTAGTCTCGACTATTTCCCAGACCAAATCACCTTTTAAAAAGTGAAGGCAAAACAGTTTCTCAGAGCAATAAAAGCTGAGATACTTTTTCACCAACACATGTAGACTAGTAGAAATATGGAGTTCTGATAAAAGGAATATGACAGCAGATGGAAAGTTGTCCCTACAAAAAGACGTTAAGAGTAACAAAAAAGGTAAATAATAATGCTTTCTCCACGGACTGCCACCTACAGCAGGACCTCAGGCTTGTCACCTCTTCAGCCCTAGGACTTAACACAATGACTACTTGAGTGACCAACAAAACAAACAAAGTTAAAATAGAAATTTGGATACTCTGTATGAACCTTTATTTGGAATTGTAGAACAGAAGACCATGCAACCCCCATTCCTTATCTCAGAACTAAAGAAAGCAAAATTGACATCACTTTGAAAGAGTTTTAATCAAATCTTAATGTAAGACTTTGCATTTTCACTATATCCTTTTCAGTAAAAATTTACACCCATGTTCCATGCACAGCTCAGAGGAGAACTACAGGGAAGCAATGGAACTCTGGAACTGAAAAAACAGCCTAGTTACTAGCCCGAGTCCTTGTGGGACAAACCCCCAGGGTGCTGGCCTCTGCCACTTGGAGGGGACCAGGCCCACCAGCTGTTGTCACTGTAGTTTACTGGGGTAGTACTATGCCATTTCTGAACCTGTTGTGGCCAGAGTGTTCTTTCTGTAGCGGGTTTTTATATCTCACCCAGTGTATATGTTGTGCCATTGTTGTTGGCAGTGGGAAAAGGGCAGGATGGTGGGGAAGGATGGGACGCAGACATGGAGAGAAGGAAGGTGGCCACTGGGGAGCCCAGGAGAGAGGCCCGGGACAGATCCCTCTCTCACCCTCAGAAGAGACCAATCCTGTGGCTTCAATAGCAAACAAACACTTTATTTCCTCTTCTCATTTTCATGAGAAGAGACTGAAAGCTGCTGTTATGCAAGGGGCTGCCCTGGTCAGTTGTTTTCAGTGTTTTGGTCCTTATGCCTTTCGCAGATCTGATTGAGATGGTGGATCTCTTCCTTATTAGTTTTGTAGTCTTAGACACGTACCATAATTTAGTTGAGACTTGTTTTCATTATCTGCAAATTGAGAGTTCCAGCACCTCCTTAGCATTGTGCAAAGCCCTCAAAACTGCCCTTAGCACACAGAACTATTCAGTAAATGTCAATTGCTTTGTGAATTTCTGTGCTCCCATGCTGCAGTAATTTACATCAGAGGTAATCTTTGTATCAGTTGAAAGACATTTGTTAAAGAGCACTTTGTCCCCTGCTTGTTATTGCTATCTCATAGAGCATCTAGAGGTTGTAAAGACAAGGTAGCATTCAAAATAAAAATGGACAATACAGAAGGTAATTTTAGCACATAAGTGGATTATGTGACTTAAACAGCAGCTTTGCAGCAACGTGAATATTTTAAATCAGTTATCGAGCTTCCTGGGAAACCTGCAGAGTGTTTTGCACTTTATCTTGAAGGCACCAAAATAAAGCTAAGAAGTATCACTGCAAGTCTTTCCACGCATGTGACATAAATGTCTAACCATTGCTGCTTCACTAAAGACCTAGTATTTACAGGGATTTAAGATTTCTGCCTGGGGAGAGGGGGAGGGTATAGCTCAGTGTTAGAGTGTGTGCTTAGCGTGCACGAGGTTCTGGGTTCAATCCCCAGTACCCCCATTAAAATAAACAAAGAAACAAACCTAATTACCCCTTCCAAAAAAGAAAAAAACAAACAAAAAATAGTAAATTAAAAAAAAGTTCTTCCTATCAATAGCTGATGAGAGAAGTACATTTTTTAGGCATAATAAACAGCATCAATGTCCTGCAGCTGTAATGGAACAAGTTAAAACTGAGGTTGTTAAGGTGGACCCCAACTTGATACCAGTGGTATCCTTATAAAAAGGGGGAATTTAGGGACAGACACCTCTACAGGGAGAGCACCCTGGGAGCATGAAGACAGCCATCTACAAGCGAAGAAGAGAGGCCTAGAACAGATAATTTTCTCCCAGCTTTCACAAGGAACCAACCCTGCCAACACTTGACTTTGGACTTGCAGCTTCTAGAACTGTGAGCCAATGAATTTCTGTTTTTTAAGATATTCAGTTTATAGTATTTTGTTATGGCAGCCCTAGCAAACTAATAAAACCCTTATTTTTAAAATACCATAATTTTCATTTTGTTTTAATTTATCATAAACAAAAGGCTAATCTAATATCTAAAGAAGTTATAGAAACTGATAAAAGACTAACAGTTCAACCAAAAGTGAGAAACAGATGTGAACAGTTCATAGAAAAGGAAATACAAATGGTTCCTAAGAGAATGGAACAGTATGCAATCTGACTCATAGTACAACTACACTGAGAAATCACTTTTCATTCAGCTTAGGAAAATAACAAAATAGCAAAATGGGTAGCACACAATTACTGATATTTTATTTATTTATTTATTTTAACATTTTTTATTGATTTATAATCATTTTACAATGTTGTGTCAAATTCCAGTGTAGAGCACAATTTTTCAGTTATACATGAACATACATATATTCCTTGTCACATTTTTTTCTCCATGAGCTACCAGAAGATCTTGTGTATATTTCCCTGTGCTATACAGTATAATCTTGTTTATCTATTCTACAATTTTGAAATCCCGTCTATCCATTCCCACCCCCCGACAGCTTGGCAACCAAAGGTTTCTATTCTGTCTATGAGTCTGTTTCTATTTTGTCTTTATGCTTTGTTTTTTTTTTTTGTTTTTTTTTTTTTCACATTCCACATATGAGCGATGTCATATGGTATTTTTCTTTCTCCTTCTGGCTTACTTCACTTAGAATGACATTCTCCAGGAGCATCCATGCTGCTGCAAACGGCATTATGTTGTCGGTTTTTATGGCTGAGTAGTATTCCATTGTATAAATATACCACATCTTCTTTATCTGGTCATCTGTTGATGGACATTTAGGCTGTCTCCATGTCTTGGCTATTGTAAATAGTGCTGCTATGAACATTGGGGTGCAGGTGTCATTTTGAAGCAGGGTTCCTTCTGGATACATGCCCAGGAGTGGGATTCCTGGGTCATATGGTAAGTCTATTCCTAGTGTTCTGAGGAATCTCCATCCTGTTTTCCACAGTGGCTGCACCAAACTGCATTCCCACCAGCAGTGTAGGAGGGTTCCCCTTTCTCCACAGCCTCTCCAGAATTTGTCATTTGTGGATTTTTGAATGATGGCCATTCTGACTGGTGTGAGGTGATACCTCATTGTAGTTTTGATTTGCATTTCTCTGCTAATTAGTGATATTGAGCATTTTCTCGTGTGCTTATTGATCATTTGTATGTCTTCCTTGGAGAATTGCTTGTTTAGATCTTCTGCCCATTTTTGGATTGGGTTGTTTGGTTGTTTCTTATTAAGTTGTATGAGCTGCTTATATGTTCTGGAGATCAAGCCTTTGTCGGTTTCACTTGCAAAAATTTTCTCCCATTCCGTAGGTTGTCTTTCTGTTTTACTTATGGTGTCCTTTGCTGTGCAGAAGCTTGTAAGTTTCATTAGTCCCATTTGTTTGTTCTTGCTTTTATTTCTATTGCTTGTGTAGACTGCCCTAGGAGAGCATTTTTGAGATGTATGTGAGATAATGTTTTACCTATATTTTCTTCTAGGAGGTTTATTGTATCTTGTCTTATGTTTAAGTCTTTGATCCATTTTGAGTTTATTGTTGTGTATGGTGTAAGGGAGTGTTCCAGCTTCATTGCTTTACATGCTGCTGTCCAGTTTTCCCAACACCATTTGCTGAAGAGACTGTCTTTATTCCATTGTATATTCTTGCCTCCTTTGTCGAAGATGAGTTGACCAAAAGTTTGTGGGTTCATTTCTGGGCTCTCTGTTCTGTTCCATTGGTCCATATGTCTGTTCTTGTACCAGTACCATGCTGTCTTGATGACTGGAGCTCCCTAGTATTGTCTGAAGTCTGGGAGAGTTATTCCTCCAGACTCTTTCTTTCTCTTCAGTAATGCTTTGGTAATTCTAGGTCTTTGATGGTTCCATATAAATTTTATGATTTGTCCTAGTTCTGTGAAATATGTCCTGGGTAATTTGATAGGGATTGCATTAAATCTGTAGATTGCCTTGGGCAGTGTGACCATTTTAACAATATTGATTCTTCCAATCCAGGAGCATGGGCTATCTTTCCATTTTTTAAAGTCTTCCTTAATTTCCTTCATCAGTGGTTTATAGTTCTCTGTGTATAATTCTTTCACCTCCTTGGTTAGATTTATTCCTAGGTATTTTATTACTTTGGGTGCTATTTTAAAGGGGATTGTTTCTTTACTTTCTTTTTTGTTGATTCATCGTTAGTGTAAAATGCAGCTGATTTTTGAACGTTAATTTTGTAACCTGCTACCTTGCTGAATTCTTCGATCAGCTCTAGTAGTTTTTGTGTGGACCTTTTAGGGTTTTCTATATATAGTATCATGTCATCGGCATATAGTGACACTTTTACCTCTTCTTTTCCAATTTGCATCCCTTTTATTTCTCTCTCTTGCCTGATTGCTGTGGCTAGGACTTCCAGGACTATGTTGAATAGGAGTGGTGATAGTGGGCAGCCTTGCCTTGTCCCAGATTTTAGTGGGAAGCTTTTGAGTTTTCCACCGTTGAGTACTATGCTGGGTGTAGGTTTGTCATATATAGCTTTTATTATGTTGAGATATGTTCCCTCTGTACCCACTTTGGTGAGAGTTTTTATCATAAATGGGTGTTGGATTTTATCAAATGTTTTTCTGCATCTATTGAGATGATCATGTGGCTTTTGTCCTTTCTCTTGTTGATGTGATGTATTACATTGGTTGATTTGTGTATGTTGAACCAGCCTTGTGTCCCTGGGATGAACCCACTTGGTCATGATGTATACTCTTTTTTATGTGTTGTTGGATTCTGTTTGCTGATATTTTGGTGAGGATTTTGGCATCTATGTTCATCAGTGATATTGGTCTATAATTCTCTTTTTTGGTAGTGTCTTTGCCTGATTTTGGTATCAGGGTGATGGTGGCTTCATAGAATGAAGAGTTTGAGAAGGACTGGTATGAGTTCTTCTTCGTATGTTTGGTAGATTTCCCGGTGAAGCCGTCCTGTCCTGGACTTTTATTTGTAGGGAGGTTTTTTATTGCTAATTCGATTTCATTTCTAGTGATTGGTTTGTTCAAGTGGTCAGTTTCTTCTTGATTCAGTCTTGGTGAACTGTATGTTTCCAGAAACTTGTCCATCTTCTCTAGTTTATCCAGTTTGTTTCCATATAGTTTTTCATAATATTCTCGTATGCTATTCTGTATTTCTATTTTATTTGTTGTAATTTCTCCATTTTCCTTTCTTATTTTATTAATCTGTGCTCTTTCATTTTTCTTCTTTGTGAGTTTGGCCAGAGGTTTGTTGATTTTATTTACTTTTTCAAAAAACCAGCTTTTGGTTTGATTAATTTTTTCTATGGTTTTTTAAATCTCTATTTTATTTATTTTCTCCCTGATCTTTATAATTTCCTTCCTTCTGCTGCCTTTTGGGTTTTTTGTTCTTCTTTTTCTAGTTCTTTTAGATGGTGGGTTAAATTGTTTATTTGAGATTGTTCTTTTTTGAGGAAGGCCTGCATCACTATAAGCTTCCCTCTTAGCACTGCCTTTGCTGTGTCCCATAAATGTTGTGTGGTTGTGCTTTCATTTTCATTTGCCTCAAGGTATTTTTTAATTTCAGCTTTGATTTCCTCATTGACCCATTGTTTTTTTAAATAACATATTGTTTAATCTCCATGCTTTCCTTTTTTTCTCCTTTGTTTCTCTGTTGTTGATTTCTAGTTTCATGACATTGTGGTCGTAAAGATGCTTGAGATAATTTCTTATCTTCTTAAAATTGTTCAGGCTTCTTTTGTGCCCAAGTACATGATCAATCCTAGAAAATGTTCCATGTGCACTCGAAAAGAATGTATATCCTATTTTGGGGGGGTGTGATGCTCTGAAAATATCCACCAAACCTAATTTTTCTATTGTATTATTTAGTTTCTCTGTTGCCTTATTTATTTTCTGTCTGGAAGAGCTGTCTAGTGATGTTAATGCGGTGTTAAAATCTCCAACTATAATTGTATTCCCATCAATATCCCCCTTTATCTCTGTTAGTAATTGTTCTATGTACTTAGGTGCTCCCATTGCATTTGGTGAGTACACAAATGATAGGTGAGCAAAGTGATAGGAAATTTGGCATGGCAACACCTTCAACATTTTCATTCAACTTAAATTATTTTTGTTGTTTTTTTAAACTCCTTATTGTGGAGTTTTTCAAACATTCACAAAAACAGAGAGTATAGTATAATGAAACCTCAGGTATCCATCAACCAGCTTCAACCAACATCAGTATTTAGCCATTGTTATTACCCCCCACAATGTACACACACACACACACACACACACACACACCACACACTATGTTTTTTTCCTTTGGCTGGATTATATTAAGGCAAATCCCAGATATTGCATCATTTCACTATAAATACCTCACTATATATGACTTTAACATCAGCACAATACCATTATATCAAATACAGTTTTTTCAAATCTTCAACGTCATGTAATTCCCAACCTGTCTGATTTTTCCTAATAATCTAAAAATTTTTTTTTATAATTGAAAGTCCACATGTTGAATTTTATTAATATGTTCCTTAGATTTTTTTTAATATGTAGAAGTTCTTCCTCCTTTGTTTTCATACCATGTCTCTGTGGAAGAAAACAAGGCATTTGTTTTGTAGACTTGCCCACATTCTGGATTTGACTGATTGCAATTTCATGTGTTACTTGACATCTTCCTCTGTGCTCTGTAATTCTTGGTTATTTGCGGTTAAATCTAAAGCAGAAAAGTCAGCAAACTGTAGGCCAAAGCTATGGGCCAGCTGCTTGTTTTTGTAAATAACTTTTTTGGGGAACATAGCCATGCTCGTCTGTGACTGCTGTATCAGTAGAGTTAAACAGTTATGACAGAGACCGTACTGGCTGCAAAGCCAAAAATATTTACTATCTGGCCCTTTAGGAAAATGTTTGCCAATTCCTGCTCTAGAGGTTGGAATAAATTCAATGAATTCTCTGACTTCTAAACACAGTCCTTCCTCGTCTCCTACTGTGTAGGAGCAATACTAACACCTTACAATAATTGGGATCTGCCATGTCAACCAACAGAGTAATTCCTTTATTTACTGGGTGGGTTACATGCGGGGCGAGCCCAAAGCGGCCATGTGGCAGTCACAGCTTCCAATTCAGAAAACTGTGCCGAGCCACACGTCAGAAGGGGCATCGCCCACTCCCACGGGCGTCAGGACCTCTCACACAGCAGAACTTAAGGTTGCGAGATCAAAAGGCGCCAGACTCTACTTGAGTCACTGGAAGTAACAATGTCAGACTCAGTTCCATCTATGGCCTCCTGGGTCCATCTGTTCAAGCTCTTGAGGGCACAGCACCACATTAGCCACAGGTTTGTCTGGCTCCTCCTGGGTGACGGCGTATCACTTGTGAACGGTGCTATCCCAGGGTTAGTTAAGCCCTCAAAACCCTGTTGCAGTACTGTTGGGACGTCAGCTTCCTGGTGTCAGAGTAAATAGCATGACTCAGGAATTGTGTGCCTGTTGGCCCATTGTTGCACTTTCTTTTCAGTAATTTCTTCCCGTATCTGAAGCACTACCCTGTCAGATATCATGTCAGATATCATTTCAATGGGTCATGATTTCCGCAAGCCCTCAGATGGCAGTGCTGACAGAGACACCACAGGCAACAAAGCCAAATGTGCCCTTACAACTGCTGTAAGGACACAGTGCTCCCCACTCCGTATTAGAAGGTATCCCATGTGAAGGCTTCACCAGGCAGATGGCTGGCCAGGGCCAGGGCAGTCACACAGAGTCCCATGTTCAGAAGGGCCCATACTTGGTTTGATGTTCTGCTGTTGCTGCCTTGACATTCTTAATAATTTCTAAACGTGAGACCCTACATTTTCATTTTTGTACTTGGCCTTGCAAATTATGTCGCCGGTTCTACGGCTGGTCTTAGAAGTCCATACAGTTGGCCCCAAGAATATCATCTATCCCTGAAAAAAAAATGGCCCAAATGTGCACGGTCCCATTGCACACACACTAATGTGGCTGAGGAGAGAAGCTGGCTTGACAGCCACAGGAGGAGTCATTCCAGCCTCCGGCTTGTCCCACGTCTCCTGGGAGTTAACACCCGCTCGGAAACCTGGTCTGCCTCCTCGTCAGCACAGGGCCCTTACGCTTCTCCCGCGTGGTCTTTGCAGGAGCTACCAGCAATTCACCAAAGAGTTTCTAGTGACTTTGAAACTCAATAGGGAAGAGGTCAAATTTGTCCCCTGTGTTGCCAGAAAGCACAGTGACCTCTATTGACCTCCTCCCTGGAGACCAGTCACGTGCCTTCCGAGAGGGAGCCATGCCTAGTTTCAGACTCCTATTATTCCTTCCCTCAGAGCCATGGGTACAAGGTTGCCTGACATTTACGTAAGTGAGACTAGCCATCCACCCAAGTGACCCTTCCCAAAGCAGTATCCGCTCGTGAGGACACCTTCCATCTACGACTCCAGGCATGTTAGAACTGGAAGCCTTTAAATGACAAGTTTTTTTTTTTTTTTTTTTTGGCCTAAAAAAAAAAAGAGCCCTCACTTGGATGCGCTCCATTACCAGATGCCTTATGAGGGAATGATCAACTGGTTTAGGCACTTTGTACTTTATTCTAACAGTCAAATTGGAACGTAAGGATTTTAAGTAGAAGAAAAACTCTGATTAGATTTTTATTGGGGAAAAAATATTACTCTAAGTGCAACATGGAAGTTGAATTTTAACATAGTACAATTAGAAGCTGAGATACCTGTAGGAAGGTTATTGCAAGTTCTGGTAGGACTCACTAGAGCAGTGACAGAGATGATGGAAATAAATAAACTGAGTGAAGAGATTTAATCTATAAGACTTATCTGCACATAGGACAGGAGGGAGAAGCAGGGATCAAAATAGACACCCAGGCTCTCGGCTTGGAAAACTGGACAAACTCTAGTCACTCACACTAGGAGCACAGAAGGAGTCAAGGGCTGGTGGGAGAAAGGGTTGTGGATCATTTCAGTTGGGGATGCTTGGGTTTAATGCAGAACAGGCCGGCTTTCTAGCCATATTCTGGATTGAAACCGGCTCTCCCCCCATCACATTCCAGGCTGTCAAATGCTAATCAGAGAAGCAGTCAAAGAGACGTGTCCAGAGGGATAGATGGGTCTATAAACCAAGGAGAAACATCTGGGCTGGAGACCAGAATCTATGCCCCATCAAAAGACAGATAGCAACTAAGGTTATGGGAACAGACGAGCTATTCCAGGGAAAGGAGTAGATGGAAGAAATAAAAGGGCTATTCTCATAGCCCTAAAAACACCAGGATAAAGAAAGAAGAGTCTTCGTCAAAGACTGAGGAAGAGTGGCCAGAGAGCTGGGGGCTGAGGCAGGGGCGACCAGGATAGTACAACATTACAGAAGCCAAGATGATGTGATGTTTAAAGGAAAGAGAAATTATCAACAGAGCCAAATGCTGCCAAAGATGAAATAAAATAAGATCTGCAGTGAGGAGTCAGTTTCCCGCCTAAATGCCTTCAAAGATTCTCCTTTCCCTACAGAGACATAGTCATGAACAGGACCCAGCTGTTGGGGTCTGCTCGTGCTCAGGACACGAGAAGGTTTTTAAAGAGAGAGCACTTAGTACCAGGAGCTGGTCGGGCGAGTCCTGCAAGGCTGAAAGTGCAAAAGGGGAAACGGGCAATAATCCAGAGACTAGGAACTGTGGGGAGCAAACCACAGCTCCTTGGAATGGGGAACCTAAGGGAAAGTTGGTATTTCCAGAACTGGAGAGCTTGGAGAAGGAGCTCTGAGTGCCTGGAATTCAGACTTCTTGGAGGAAGCTCTGGAAAACTGGTACTCAGACCACTGAGGATGGAGAATCCACCAGAGGCTTAGGGTTAATTATCAAAGAATTTTAAGGTCCATCTGGTGAAGGATCAGTGGGGTTGGTTCACTAATTGTCAAGAGGGTCACCACTCAGCTGCTATTGTCACTCGTGGGGCGTGGAAAAGCTGGAGCCAATTGCCCGCGACTCGTGAGAAACATGGACAGCGGGAAAAGTCAGCTTCCTCCTTCGCTCACTCTCCAACTCTTTCCAGTGCCTCCTGTTGGCAAAACCTAACAGGTGAGCAGCTGTTGTTCTAAACTGTTTGTAGTCATTCTAAACCTGCCATGTGTTCACGCAATTCCATGCATCTGGGTGGCTGTTGTCTCTGCCTGAAGGGCCCACTGATTCCCCAGCCCCTTTACCACCCCAAGTTGGCTGGCTAACCCCCATTCCTTATCTGTCCCCAGCCCAACACTCTCCTGCCTGGGCTCCCCGAGAGCCTTGGGCATCCCTCTGGAGCACTTCTTACACTGCCGGCTATATCTCTAACAAGACTTGGAGCTGCCGGTGGGCGTGCACTGTGTCTCACTCACGTCAGTAGCCCCAGCATCAGTTGCAGTGCCTGGAACATAACAGTCAAATTTGGCTGCTAAGTTCCAAGGAAGGAAGTAGGAGAGGACAAGCCTGGGATTGGACTGTGGAGGGACTTAGATGCCCAGCTTTGGAATTCATATTTCGTTTGGTCACTGCTAGGTACCTTGTGAATGCTTTTTGGTCACATAGTGAAACTGACCCTCGCCTTAGTCAGATGGCCTGGACAAGAGCGACTGGGAGTGTGAAGCCTCTGAGGAAGTTGGTGCTGTGGGTGAGCAGGGGAAACGGGATGGGGCAGGAGAACCACAGTGGGAAGCAGAGGCGATACAGACATCCGGGAGATGGGACTTCAGGACCGAAACCTTGTTTAGATGGGAGAGGAGGCAAAAGTAACACTAGGATTTTATGCTTAGGCTTCTGGAAGGGTGACGGCCCTGTTTTCAGAAAGGAGAGGTGGGGAAGAAAGAGTTTCTTGAGAGGAAGGAGAAGCTAAGTTTGATTTCACTCATGTGGTGTTTCAGTTGCTAATGGGGAGAGCCTAGATTTTAGCTCCTCTTGGCCCATGTTAAACTGTATACATTAATAAGCCTTAAACTTTGACATTCACAAACATCTGCAGGGTCCAAAAGTAAAGTCCTTGTGGTCCCCTCCCTCTCTCCCTTGACTTAATCCTGAATGAACAATGTCTGTCTCTCACCACTTGCTTGTAATCATTTCGCCCAAGGCAGTGGAAAGAGGGGTCATGGTGAGGAAGGGACAGTTACCTGAGCAGGGAGGGCTGGGGACAGAGGAGGTGGCAGCAGATCGTGGGTGAGGCAGGAATGAAAACAAGTGGGGATGCAAGGCCGGTGCCAGGTCTCTGGACTCCAGAGTCCAGCAGCGTGCCATCCAGGTCAAGCTAGCGGAGGCCTAAGAGAAGCAAAATCACTGTCCACCATCTTCAAACTGCCACTGAGCGAGCCCCAGTTGTGAAACAGAGCCACCCTGTCTTTTCTGCTTCCCCATCTCCTCTCTGGGAGACCCGCCTCCAACCAACCCACAACAAAAAAGCCCCAGGCACCCAGGTCTCTGGTTAAGAAACATTCTTGTTTTTTTAAGTTAAAAACTGTTACCTCAGTAATAAATGTTCATTGCAGAGGAAAAAAATGAGAAAATACAGTCAGGGAGAATAATAATTTCATCGCCCTCAGATGAGTACTGTTGGTATTTGGTCTTTTATCCGAAATTTTACATTTTTGTATATGTGCGAATCTATGCATTCACATATTGTTTCTTAATGTTTCTCCCAGATTTTAGGTGGGAAAAATAATGGGCAGTCTTCTAAAGTCACTAATGGATGTTGTTCAGTCCTACTGCACCACTTGGAGTCTGAATCCCCTGCTGACCTCAACAACCCACGTGGCTGAAGCCCTGGCATAACCAGGTCAGCCTCCGGCCGACTCGGTAGTGCTTCACGCACCCCAGATGAGGGCGCTCTCTCTTGCATAAGTCCGTGGGTGGATTTTTTTTAGCCAAGGCAGTCCTAAATGTCAACAAGAAGGCGCCACATGCTTGGGACTATCTCAGTGTGCTCCAAAGGGGAGGGGTGCTGGGCCCAAGCATTTCTTTGTGGGAGTGGGGAATGGGGGGGAGGCATTCTGGTGAAGAGAGAAGAAGGAAGAACTCTCATTTGGAAAATGCCCATTACACGCCAGTTAAGCACTGCTGGGTGAACCATCCATCACCCTTGTATCAAAAGTTCAGGGGACCCAGGGGAGAAGCCTCTGCCTGCATCCTGTTTGAAGGTGGGGATAGTCAGGCTTTTGGGAGATGGTTCTTCACTCAGAACTTTTCAGAGATGCCTGAAAAATAGAGGCAAGTCAAGGGTCTCAAAACTAGCTCCTTGAGAACAACTGCAGGTGACGCTGCGGTCACTCTCTAGGGCTGGGCAGGTACAGGTGGCAGAGCCAGGACCATCTGAAGCTTCCGCCTGCCTTCCCAAAGATGACCAGCAGGTGGTAGCAGAGCACAGTGCAAATCAGGACCTGGGAAAGACAAGTTGGAACCCTCATACTTTTTTTGATTGATTGATCCTTTTTTTTTTTTTTCTTTTCCACTTCATGGATAACTTAATGAGTCCCACCTCAGGGGGCTAGCCCATGATTGTCTCCTAACCCTTTGGAGATTTGGAGTCTAGGGATCGTATGTCCTCACTCACCACCATTCTGGTTTTCACACTCCCAAGTTAGAACACCTTTCCCATGAGAAGCGCACTATTTGACAAGCTGGCTTCCATCTTTGTGTACCTTCAGGCCTGGACGCCTTTTCTTACTTGAACACTTACTAGTTCTGAATTGTTGGAAAAGTTACCAAGCCCCCTTTTTCTAGTGAGGATATTAACCATTATGATGAGGATTAAAATCAGCACCCAGCTTGAAATGTGGTAAGGAGCCCAGTGATGCTGAGATTGTGATTAGGCTTCTAGTAATTCAATGTGTATTTATTTGGGGAAAAAATGACAGCTGTACTTTGTTTCACGCACTGTTCTAGGCATTAGGGATATAGAGTGGAAAACAGAATTCCACGCCCTCCTGAAGCTTATAAGCTTATATTTTAGTGAAATGTACAGGCAACAAAAAGTGAATAAAATAAATATTAATATACCTTTAGTTAGTGGTTTTATTTAAAAAAGAAAAAGAATGACTTGGGAAGTCTCTTGGTCTCGGATGGTGTCTCTGAGGTGAGGAAATCAGTTTGAGCAGAGACCTGCCTGCAGTGGGGCAATGACCCATGCACATGTTGAAGTGTTTCAAGTTGACAGGTACTAAGCGAAATTGTCAGTGTTCTGACAGTCTGACTCTAAAATGTTTTTATCCAGGTTAATTTATCTGACCTCTTGACAAGGATTTTGGTAGGCCTTCCTTATTTGTGGGTTTTTTTTTTCTTTTAAAGCTTCCTTCCCTTTTTAGGAAGAGCAAAAAATCCTAGTGCATCTTAACAGTTATCTATTATGCCATGTTGGAAGAACTTCTTTTTATTTCTACAAAGACACTTAACTTTCTTTACTAAAAATCTCTCTGCCTTTCCTTGCCCACACCCCCCTCTTGTCCACACTCCTCTTTGCCCCAGGAGGCTGATCTGTGTGGACTAAGGCCTCTAAGTCGTCTCCCTCTGGTTGGGTTGGGCTCGGTGGAACTCTGGGAGGAAACTGGAGGAAGGTGAGAAGAGAGATGGTGAGGCGGTTATTCTGGGGCTCTGCCCTTGACTGGAGCTGCAAGGCCTCCAGCTTTCTGTGTCCCTCAACCAAACTGCTCCTCGCTGCTCCTCTCAAGGTAGCTGACTCTCTCTCATTATGTTCTCGGGTGGTGCTCCATCCTCTCATCTTTTGGGACCTAGGAGTGGTAACACTTTGGCTATGACTTTCTTGACATCCTTTTGAAAAGGGAGCCCAAAATCTTAGCCAAATAAGTGGGTTGGAACAGATCTAGCATGGACAACCTGTTGGGTCATCTCGTGTCACCCCTGGTGAAGAGAGGGTCCTCTGGACCTCTGAGGTCCTTCTGTGCTTAAAACAGCCTGGCAGCTTTACGTTCCCTATCAAGTTAATAAGTGTGACACCACAGAAGAAGGAAGAGTGTTCCTCGGTTAAAGGTCTGAGGGTGAGCCCAGTCATGGTCTGGAAACTGAGAAATAGCTGAGGATTATTAGAGAAACCCACCACTTGAGTTCATTGATTTCAAGGGAGAGGTTGTGAACTTGTGGCAAGGTTCAAGGCTTACACTGTAGTGCCTATATTAATAAAAATTTTGCAAAGCAATCCTTTAATTTACAGAGAAATTTCTCCTTGTGAGTTAGTCAGCATTTGTATTATTATTTAATAAGTCGGTTTACCCACATACTTACTAGTTGGTTTGCTGAAGAACACATCTTGCACGTCACTCTTTCCTTTCAGGTTCCATTTCTTTCTTACAGTATCATTATCTCTTTTGGTAAAGGTCTGTCAGCGGTAAAGTCTAGGTGCCCTGTTCCTTTCTCTCATGACTTTACAAATATTACTCTATTCTGGTTCCCACCCTTACTTTTGAGAAATCTACTTAGAGTTTAATTGTTCCTCTTTCGTCATTTTTTTCCTCTGATTTCTTTTAGTACCTTTTCTTTGTATTCGTAGTTTAGAAGTTTTATCATCTGTCTGGGAATGGATTTAGTTTTATTCACGATTTGGTTTGTGATTTCCTGGGTTTTAAGATTCACATTTTAAAAATTATTTTATTTTATTTTAGTTTTTTGTGGGGGAGGTAATTAGGCCTATTTATTTTTAGAGGAGACCCTGGGGATTGAACCCAGGTCCTTGTGCATGCTAAGCATGCGCTCTACCACTTGAACTACACCTTCCCCCTCATATTTTTTTAAAATTAATTCTGAGTCATTGTTTGTCAGACAACTCTTTGAATAGTACCTTCCTTTCATTCTCTTCATTATCTCTTCCTAGAGTCCCCATCAGACACCTTTTCTCTTCACCTCCGTGTATTTTAACCTCTCTTTCACATATTCTTTTCCTTTGCCTTTAGGGGCAGCATTCCTGGTAAATTGATGAGCTTTATCTTCTAGTTCACTAAATCTCTTTGTCTTTATTCTGCTGCTGAGTTTCCCATTACTTTTAAATTGGAATGACTATTGTTTTATTTTCTAGAAGTTACATTTTGCCCTTTTTAAAATCCACATGTCTGGTTAGCAATGATGATTTTCTGTGCCACTTTCAGTTCTTTGCTTTGTCTCTATAGTTATTGTCAACGCACTGGTTTTAAACTTCTCATGTATCTAATCTGTTTTTCATTGGATCTGATGACTTATTCCCATAGCTCATGGTTTACTCTTTGGATTGTGAGCTTCTCCTTAGTGAAAGGTTATCTGTGGGAATCAAGGTAGCTCAGTTGAAGGCATGAACTTGTGGAGAGATTTAGCAATTGTTCCTTCTAAGCACCTCATTGGCAGTCATGTTTATAATCTCAATGACTATATATTTTACTTCTATAAGTTATATTTGTGTCTTTTTCAGATCTGTCTGATCTTTGTTAATATCTCTTTTGATCGTATTTTTCATTCCTTTTTCAATTAAATTACTCTTATTTATGTTAAGGTCTATCTGATAATTCCAATTTCTTACATTCTTGAGGGGTCTGATTTTGATGTTTTTCTTCTCTTTCCTGTTTATGGAACATTGCAACCTCATGTATTTCATAGTTATGGACTCTGAGTTCGTGTTTGGCTGATTTAAAGCTGTGTAATCCTGTGCAGTCTGGGCTGGAGACGTGTCCCTCTGGAGTAGTTTTGAATTTGCTTTTGGCAAAAGCTATAAGGATATTATACCACAGGACCACATTTATGGTTTCCCAAACTTGTGCCAAGACAAGACTCTGGTTATGAATTCTCAGGGAGGAGTCTCTCCTCCTCAGATCCCAGGACAAAATGGATAAGGTTGCTGCTGTTTCTTCTTGCAAACAGCAATATTTTATCTGGTATTTTCACTGGGAGTCGAGCCCTTCAAGGAATCTGATCTTAGTTCTAAATCCACGTCTCCCAAACGCCCAAGATCTCGTTTGCCCCTAGTATGCTCCTAAAACACAAGTTCCTGTGTCAGACCAGCAAACAGTGCAGAGAATCAGCAACAGATGTTCAGGTGCTTATAGCTCTAGTTTTCAGTTCCCTCTTGTTTTAAGCCCATGAAGATATGCCTTCATTTTTGTAGGATTATCTGAGCATTTAAAAATAGATTTACCATAATTAATGAGCATTTCTAGTTTTTTTAATAAGAAAAAATGTCAACTTATTTAACCCACCATATCACCGGAAGAGGAGTCCTCCTTCTGTATTATTTAGAATATAACTCTATTGCAGTGCATTCGGCGGTCCCGTGGATCTGTCTTTTGCAACAGTGTTTGGACGGAACAGACCCAGGGACGCCCCTTGCTCCAGCCTCCGACCACCCTTCAACCTTCTTTTCAGTCGCAACCTTCAGAACCAGCCACTCTGCTATCCTCAGCCTCTGGGACCAGCCAACACCATTTTGTGAGCTTAACTCCTTATTACCGATCAACCATGAGCTCCCAGATTCGTCAGAATTATTCCAGCGAGGTGGAGGCCTCCGTCAGCCACCTGCTCAACATGCTTCTCCGGGCCTCCTACACTTACCTCTCTCTCTGGGCTTCTATTTCGACCGCGATGATGTGGCTCTGGAGGGCATGGGCCACTTTTTTTTCACAAATTGGCCAAGGAGAAGCCGGAGGGCGCGGAGCGTCTCTTGAAAAAGCAAAATCAGGGCGGTGGCCGCGCCCTCTTCCAGGACATGCAGGGGCCCTCTCGAGATGAGTGGGGTAAAATCCAGTACGCCAAGGAAGCTGCTATTGTCCTAGAGAAGAACCTGAACCAGGCCCTTTTGGATCTGCATGCCCTGGGTTCTGCCCGCCCAGACCCACACCTCTGTGACTTCCGGGACAGCCACTTCCTGGATGAGGCGGTGAAACTCATCAAGAAGATGGCGACCACCTGACTAACCTCCGCAGGCGCTCTGGTCCCCACACTGGGCTGGGCAGGTATCTCTTCGAAAGGCTCTCCCTCAAGCACGACTAGAAGCCTCTGCAACCCAGCGGCTTTTACCAAGCCCCTCTGGTGTCAGGGCTCCTGCCTGAAGCCTCTCTGCAGTCACCAGGCAGCTTTTTAACCATCCTGGAACCCTCTCCCAAGCCTTGGACCAAATGAAACAATAAAGCTTTTTGCAACCAAAAAAAAAAAAAAAAAAAAAAGGGTATAACTCTAATATTAACTGTATAAGCAATGGCTCTTTGAACATAGCATCTTATCACCGCCAACAAAGCATGGATCTTCTAAATGAAGTTCTGGCTCTTCAGACTTATTCTGGCCACAATCTTAAAAGACTATCATTTTGAAACAGATTTTATTTGGAAAATCAAAGCTGAAGAGCGACTTCTTTGTCTGGGCTGTTTATACCTTCCCCATTCCCTGGACTAATGACCTTCAGTCCATGGCTTAGTTTTAATAGGAACGTGGCTGTGGATGGAATAAAGAAGTCAGGAAGTGACTGGGAAGAAAAGGTCCATCGGGCAACAGTCCACAATATACTGGCTAATAAGGCTGTCTTTTCCAGCATTTCCTTTTTAAAGTATGTTTCTCTTTCTTTCCACATTTTATTGTGAAAATTTCAAATACAGAGAAAAGTTAAAAGAATGATATAATGAACACCTGCAAGTCTACCACCTAGATTCAATATTGTTTATATTTTTCTACATTTTTAAATAATATGTATGCATAGGAGATTATATATGTATATATGTATGTGTGTATCTATATAATCATTTGAAAGTAAATTGTAGGCTTTTTGATACTTCGTCTCTAAAACGAAGAATGAAGACATTTTTCTACATAACCTAAAACTTTAAACGATAATTCCCAAATATCATTTAATCTTCAGTCCATTTGTGAATGTCCAAGTGCGTATTATAGCTTTGCCCCCACCGTTAACAGTTTTAGATAAAGAGGACACCTTTGGTTGATACTGGATGTTTTTAGCATGGCAAAGCTTTGGAAGAAGGGAATGGTTGTGTCACTGTTTGACTACAGAAGCCCTTGACAAAGAAAGACAATCTAAATTCCACATTTCCCAATATTCTGAGAGTATGGAAGTTGCAAGAGGCATTTTATCAAACTTAATGTTTCAGATCTAATATAAATCTCCCAAACTCAACAAATTTTTATACACTATAATCTTTCCTACTTGGAATTTTATTTGGTTACAACTGTGTGTAAGCTTTTTAATTTTTCAGAATTGATATTATTACATAAAATGTACTTTCCATTTAGGCTCCCCAAAACTGCCAGTGATAGCCACCTTAGGACTGAGGGCCTGGGCGCCGGGTCCGCCTCTTTGTTTCCCAGCCGTGATTCACGAGTACCCACCCAGCCAGCCAGCTCCTGGGGAATCCACACTGTGGTACCAGTGAGTTGGTCCCGAAAACTCATGCACACCCTGGCTATAATAAAGCAGACAACACAAATGCAGAAAAACTCCATCTTGGCCTGATTCAAATCAAGCCACTCAAAGGTAACTTTTAGTTCCAGCCAAAATTTTGCCATTGCTATAAAGCCAAATGGCTTCATTTTTCATTTGGTAATTTCCCTGGCGTATGCCTGTCAGTGGTTAAGATGCTAGTCTTTAACTGGTTAAGATTGCAAAAGTAATGATCATAATACATTAGGTGTTTTAAACAGGGTGAACATTATGTGGCTGCAAAGGGTTTTTATTTCAGAAGACTAATTTCCTTATATGCAATGTTTTAGAATCATATCTTTTTTCTAGGTTTAAGTGTGTATATTTCTGACAGAGCTAGGGTGATATGACTGACCTGCCTCTCTTACACGTCCGAGTACTACTTGGCATGAATCTCTGCCTTCCAGGCCTGGCTTTTCTCTCTAAATACGCCTCTCTTCTGCTATGCTATACTCCCACAGCCATAACACCCCTCTTAATCCCCTTACTCTCCAGCGGACTTGGCCAACACATCTGGCGGAGCTGTTGAATCCAACTGTAAATCTTGGCTGGGAGCAGTCTCTCAGTCTTCGTGGCCAGAGCACGCAGGGAGGTAGCCTTGTGTATCAGACAGTGCTGGGTGTGTCTTGCTGAAGTTACTGACAGAGGACTTGAGGGAGTTCAAGGCAATCAATTTGCTATAAGGACCCTAGTGGGGCAGTTGCCCTGGAGAAAATAACGAACATTTCTCCCTTCAAGTGCCCTCTACTGCAGATTGACCACCTCCTGGCTCAGAAAGAATAGCCGCCTCCTGTGTACCTCTCATCCACTTCACCAAGATTGCATTTCCTTTCAGCATTTTCCTATTTAAATGACCTCACTTGTTAGATACAGTCATCCTTTCCTCTGATGTTTTGATGATATGAAGTGTAAAAGATGTGAGTGCTATATGTAGGTGGTACAGAGAGGTTTAAAGTGACCTCAAAGTGACCTTCTACCTGAAGCTCCCTCCCATTCCTACCCCAAGGAAGAGACAGCAGGTAATTATTTCGACACTGGTACCCTATGACTGTATCAGTGAGGGGCACATGACTAAGGGCGCCATGCGTCCCAGCATAAAGGACTGCATTCTAGGAGTGCTGGAAATGAGTGAAACCAAACTATCTTCCTCTATTACTCAGGCTGTGGACTACAGAATACAGCTTGAATCTATACATATTCAGAAAAAGAGATGCCTGAAAGGCACCTGCCTGGGAGTTGGTACAGAGATCACAAAATCAGCATCCTCTGGCGCTGCCTCGGTCGCTGGCAGACTTCCGGTTCCAGCGCCCGCTCCCGTCTTCGTGGGAAGTGGTTGGCCGGGCAGGTTGGGTGCTCGTGGAGTATCACTGCGAAATAAAAGGGGCAGACTTAGAGCCTGCGTCCTCAGTTCTAACGTAACTAAGAATGTAATTTTCCAAAGTTAAATCTGAAGTATTCCCATTCATTTTGTGAAATAACACCAGTTCTGCAAAGAAGAAAGATTTTACGCCCAGGAGGAGCCAACTAAAGCAGTAAGTAGGAAAGATTCTTGCACGTAAAAACTTCTTGAGATTGGGAGATTTACCTGAGGTCTGAAATGGTAAGACTGATAAAGTGATTCTTTTGCAGCTCCGTTATTCCTAGAATATTGGGAGACAACATACAACACCTTAAAGTAACCAGATGGGGTCCAAGACTGAATAAAGTATTACATAAACAGAAGGTATGGATTCTGCTTTAGACAGGAGGATAGACTAGAGATTCTCAAACAGACATCCCACTGAAAAACATCTAATGCTGGACAAAAAGTTAATGGAAATCTGCAATGAAATCTTCGAGGTAAAAACATTGATCAGGGAGTTAAAATCTGAAAGGTAAGAAAATCAAAATTCAGGTACTAAATTTAGCAAATAAAAATATAGAGCGCTCAGTTCAATTTGAATTTTAGGTGAAAAAATTATTTCCTGGGACATGCTTGTACTACAAAATTATCCATCGTTTATCCTAAATTCAAATATAGCCCAGGTGACCTGTATTTATCTGACAACCCTGTCCCAGGACCAAATGATTAATTCTTATGTGCCACTGGGCTGAGATTTCATATTTGCGAACAATGAGGACTAAACCTGAGAGCTTCACACAAAGCTAGAACCCTCTTTCTGTCCAAGGGAACCAACATGGAAAAATGTCTCTCTCTCCTACATCTCTGCATAGAGAAAAAAATATATATCCCTAATAAGTCCAAAGGACTTAAACTATCAGGTATCAAGATTTATGGTAAAGCTACAGTCATTAAACAATATGGGCATCGGTGCAAGGGCAGACAAAGGGAATAATGGAACAGAATAGTGTCCAGAGACAGGCCCACACATAATATGTTTAGGACAAAGTGACACTATAATTCAGTGAGAGAAACCATAGTCTTATCAATAAGTGGCCCTGGATCAATCGTATCAAGGGAAGAAAGTAGATATTGTGGTAGACAGAATAATAAGATGGTCTCCCAGGCTTCCTCCCCCCTTGTATACATGCCTTTGTAAAGTTCCTTCCCCCTGAGTGCTGGCAGGACCTGTAACTTAGTGTTAATCAATAGAATATGGCAAAGGTGAAGGGATTTTTTTTTAGAGGTAATCAAGTTCTCTAATTGGTGGACTTTAAGTAAATCAAAAGTCAGATTATCCTGGGTGGGCCTCACCTAATCAAGAAAGCCCTTTACAATAGGACCTAGGGGTGAGCAACTCAAAAAAGCAAAACATCCCCTTCTCCCTTGCTGACTTTGAAGGAAAAAATGGCCATGAATTCAACAGCTGCAAGGAAATAAATGCAGCTATTGTCGGAGCTTGGAAGAGGACCTCCAACCTCAGATGAGATCCTTGCCCAGTTTACACCTTGATTGCAACTTTGTGGGACCCTGAGTGGAGGATCCTGCTAAACCATTTCAGGACTGCTGCCCCATGGAAACCATGAGATAATGTGTTGTCTTAAGCTACTATATTTATGGTGATTTGTACACAACAGAAAGAAACGAATACAGAGACCCTTAACTCATACCTTACAAAACACAAAGAAACGAAACTAACTCTAAGTGGATTGTGAGAATAAGCAGAATATATCGCTACTTCTGGGTGGGTTAAAAGTCCTAGAACAGAACTCAAAGAATGGTAACTATTTAGAAAAATGACAAATCATACTATATTACAAATGGGTTTGCAAATTCACGTGACAAAGGATTAATATCCGTAATATATGAAGACACTCTACAAATCAATTGAAAAAAAATCAAACAACGTAAATAGAAAAAGTAGGCAAAAGACTTAATCAAGTACTTTTAGAAACATATAAGAAAGGATGCTTAATCTAATTTCTCATCAGAAAAATACAAAACATTGGTCCATCATACTGTTATACATTCACCCCGATGCCTGAAATAGACAGGCAATTGCCATCATCTAGCGAGACATCATGGATGCCTGGACCAGAATGACGGTAGAGGGAGTTGAAAAGTGTGGATGGGTTTGGGAGATGCTCGGGAGATAGAAGCAGTAGGATGTGGTAATGAATTGGGTGTGATGAGTAAGAGATGATGGAATCCAATTCCCTGGCCAACTGCCAAACCTTTAATGTTCAAAGGCCCTGTAGCAGAGAGCTTGGACGTCTGGCCACCATGGGGATTTAAGAGACGTCTGGTGCAGTTCCACTAAAAAGTATTATCCACTGCAGATTCAAAAAATCTCCCTGAAAGCCTTCCCGTAAAGTCACAGTGCCTTGAAATATCAGGCTTTGAGGCTGTAGACAAAATATTTATTAAAGAGATTTTCATAAAGATAGGCCATCAACATTCATTTGATGTCTTGTTTTACATGTTATATATATTTTGCTTTAAAACATATACATATAAACCTCTCTCTTTCCACATATACACACACAAGCACACGTAAACCCACACACATATCCCACTGTGTTGTCAACACAGTCTGTGTAAAATTGGAAGCAGTTTCACCTGTCAATAGCGCTACCTTCATGTACATCAGGCTGTTGATGGTTCCCATCAGTTTTGTCCACATGAAACTCCTTTCCCAGAGGTTTAACTCCTTACCGTGGCTGCAGCACATTTGGTGCATGTGGTTAGACTTCAAAGCCTGTTAAGTGCAGCTGCCGGAAAGCTCTTGAAATTAAAATCAGCACAACAGAAGAACCCAGGGCATTATGTCAAAAAGCAAAAATACAACTGGGAGTGAAAAATACCACCTGGGTCAGCATCTATTTTGCCTTTACAGTAATATTGGTAAAGAAACACAGTTTTAGAAATTTGGAATTGAAAAACACTTCTGAAATTAAGCAAAGCAAGCTTCCCATTTACAGTTAAGGAAATTGAAGCCCAGAGGCCAAAAGGATCCCGTAAGATCACAAAATAAGGTGAAGACAAAAACAGATTGCAAATCTAGTCTGTGTAGGAATTCTCCAAACAGACCCCTTTGTCACCATGGAAACAGAAGACTTTCAGGGAAGTTTTTCTGGGGCACTTCAGCCAAAGAACCTCTAGTAGAATTCAATGCAACTATCTTTTTGCATTGAGTCCTATTTTGTGAGAAAAATTCTTCTTTTATCAAATGTCCTAAGATTTTCAAGGAGTTCAGTCAGTTTGGCTGGAACTTCTCGTGTAGGTTAAGTTTTCATCTGTATCTTATTTCAGGGTCAATAGCTGCTCATTTGTCCTCAGGTCACTGCTTGAGGCATGGTGTGCTGCTGTCAGGAATTCCTAACTGTGTGAGTGGCACCCATTATTTCTAAAAGAAGAAAATATATGTACAAAATATTCTTCTGTCTTTTGGGATTAAGGACGCGTGTCATCTTGAAGACCGTGAATTTCCTTCAACCTGAGAATTGGTCTTTCTTTCTTCAGTGGGGCTGGTTCTGCCAGCTCTCTGATACCAGACAGAGAATAACCATCCATCCTGTTTCTGTGAATCGGTCAGGAGGCGTTGCTACTTCTGTGATCACAGTCACCCCACTCCCAAGTCAATTTCTTTTTCTCTATATCAACTGAGATGTTTTCAGCACTGAGTGGAATACCAATTAAAATGGCTTAAACCAGAGATGGGGGGAAAACTCTCCTCTCCGAGGCGTTCAGAAGCAGGCAGCTGCAGGACCGGTTCAGCGGCTGCATACTGTGTCGAAGGGCCAGTCTGTTTCCATTTTCCCCTCTGACTACTCAGCATGTTGGCTTGGTTTTTGGTCTTTGTGGTTCTAATACTGTCATCTCTTGTTCTAGTTAACTCTCTTTTGGATGGGGCCTGTGTCCTTGTGTCAGTGGTTTATCAATGACTGTGTATTCCTAGGAACTTTAAGGTCTTCTGGGTCTAGGCTGAAGGCAGATTTCCCCAGGGACTGTTTGCATTTGCTTCTGTGATGTACCTTGAAGGCTCAATTAATCTGTGACTCTTAAAGCTAAATATTCTGCTTATGTTTTTTTTTAGTCCACACAAGTAGTATGAATTCTGGGTCCAAATTCATGTGAATGAAAAATCTGAGGACAGAAATCTGAGGGGCTGGAAACTCGAGGTAGGAATTCTCAGAGCAGCTTTTTTTTTTTCCTTTTATTTTTTTCAACTCAGTCCTGAGCAGTGGCTGAGACAAGAACATAAGCCCCACCATTTTTCTCTGCTGAGCACAGTTTCAACCTGTTCACTTCTGAGTGAACCTTAACTTATGACAAGGTCTCCCCACTCTTTTTCTCCCTATATGTTGTCCTCTCAGAATTAGGTTCCAGGTCATGGAGATCATTGGCTCCAACGTTAGCGCACTCCTCTGGAATTCCCTTACTTGCCTTCAGTGTAACCATACATGAAAATGATTTTTTAATCTAGCATTTTTTTAAGCTATGCTATTTTGAGAGAGATTTCTCTGAACATCTAGTTTACCATATGGATGACTAGTTAGAACTTTTATGTTACTTTTGAGAAGCAGATACACATATAGAAATGATATTATTTTCTACTAGACAGTTGTTTCCAGGCGATACAATAAGAGAATTTAAAGCAATAGCTTATTGTCCTTTAAAATGTCCCATGATTTCTAGACGTTCTACACCTGAACAAATACGAAAGCCACTAAGATAAAAGAGCTATAAGCAACAGTAACAATTATTGTCAGCAAGTCTAGTCCTTTACAGGAGGAGCATATACTTTGTGGTTGAAACTGAGACACTTATAAGATTGAAAGAGGTCATATATGTGCATAAAGGGGACGAGGTCAGACAGAGTGTGGTGGATAATCACCCTATTTATATCCCTACATCTAAAGCATAAGTTTAGAGCACCTACCCCATTTTTATTTTCTAGTATCAAAGGTGAATTCTGGGAAGAATTTAAGATTACAGATATGAATTGTTTGTTTTATTATTTAGGAAAATAAAAGTATTATTTTCCTCCCAAAGTTTTAAAGTTGACAGATAATCTTGGGCAACTAAATACTGTAATGATGACATTTTCCAATATTTTTATCTTAGCTCCAAATGAAATACCAAAAGAATTTTTTATAGAAATTTAGTTGAACTACAACTGGTCTAGAAAGAATATCAATGAGGTATAATGAGCAGGGTTGAGGAATCTAGTCTTTCAGATATTAAAAGATTGAGTAGCTGGTAATAATAAGCAGTACTGGAGGAAAATAGATTGAAAAATCAATAAAAAAGAATAGAGAGCCCAGAAATACAGGTGTACTTGAGAATTAGTAAGAGATAAATGTGAAATTTTGTGTGAGTGAAAAGTAAAGGTTTTTTCCTCAGAAACAAATTGTGTTGGGACAACTGATTAGCCACTTGGAAAACATAAAAGCTAGATCATTATTCCACTTCTTATACCAAAGTTAATTTCAAATAAATTAAAAATGTCAATCCCCAAATAACAGCGTAAATACAAGAAAAATTATTAGTTAAGTATTAGAAATTGGAATACTTTTCTAAGTGTGATGCAAAACCCAGAAGGAATGAAGGAAAAGTTGAAAAATGTAATAATGTAAGAAAGAAAAATGCCTGAATGGCATTAATACTCTAAAGTCAAAATATAAATAAAAAACTGCAATAAATATTCCAAAATATGAGAAAAAAGTAAAAAAATTTATAAAAAAATAGAATTATTGCATAGTCTTAGTAGCCACAGCAGACACTTCTTATCTATAAAAAAGAATCAAAAGAACAAGAACTAATTGGGAAGGTTTGACTACAAACTGTTCATAGAAATGACATAATTAGTGACCTCAGAGACAGATCAAGGGAACTCTAATTTGAAAAGACACATGCACCCAAATGTTCATAGCAACACTGTTTACAATAGCCAAGACATGGAAACAACCTAAATGTCCATCAATAGATGATTGCATAAAGAAATTGTGGTATGTGTATATGTGTCTGTGTGTGTGTGTGTGTGTATATATATATAAAATGGACTACTCTGCCATTTGCAGCAACATGGATGGACATATATGAAAAAGAATTACAAGAAAGCAATAAAATTATAATAAAGCAACAGAAAATTAAGCAATGAATTTGAAGGTAGAGAAAAACAAATGGCTTATAAACATGAGAATAGCTCAACCTCATTCATCAAGTTAAAATTAAAATACCAAAAAGACACTTCAGACAATTTCATTTGATTTCTTACACTTGTAACCAAGAGTCCTGACTAGCAGATTTGCAAAAGTACACCAAGACACAAAGACACAAAGACACAATTATGTATGAGAATGCTCACTTCAGTACTGTCCATAATAACAAAAATTAGAAACCACCTAAATGTTCACCAGTGGTGAACTGTTTACATAAATCATTGTACTTTGATATAATAGAATATTAATAAGCAACCATTAAAATAACGAAGTAGGTATGTCTGAGTTTATATGGAAATATCACCAAGATACATTAAGGGAAAAGGGTAATTTTATAATGGCAAGTAGAATACAATCCCAACTATATAAAATTTTAAAAGGTATGTAGTATAATAACAATTTATTTTGGGGATTAGGAACTAAAGGTTGGGAGTGGAGGGAGACATTTTTGTTTTATATTTCCCTGTACTGTTTGACTTTTTGTGTGTGATTGTTTTATTTACATTTTAAAATTAATCAAGAAAAAAATTTAAAAAGTAAAATTAAGCAAGAAATGAACATATCTGAACACTAGCCCAAATGTTAGCCCCAAAACTCACATTGCTAGAAACCTAAATGACAAAATAAATATTCACAAATTACTGTAAAGCAAGATTTAAGAAACTAAAGAATCAAAATAAGAGCTCTTGATGTTTAAAATGAGTGCTTTTTCACCGCAAGTGGCTGTAATGCCAGCAAGAATTTGGTGTGGGGTGACGTACTTAGAACACAGACAGAGTAACAGTGAGGAGAGATACTTGGATCTAAAATGTTTTCATATCCTTCCAAAGGCAAGGTATTATGTTTGTAAGAATTTTAAAAACGCAAATACTAACATGGGTAAAAATACTCTATTAACTGTTTACATAAACTACAAGGATTACTTATTTATATTTTCAAATCTTTGCTGAAAGTAGTAATCACACGATAAAGTACTCCTAAAATAACTTAAATTCATAATAATTCTATTTGGATCTTCCATTTCTCATATTTGATCTCATATCAATTCCAACGTTGCTTTTGATTCATAACAATAAGAAATTCAGTCATAATTTACACTTCTTTCCTTACGACGTTAGGAACATAAAGGAGAAGTAGGATAAATAAATTTTATAGAAGAATTAGGGATGCATATCTCAGCACTGTGTTTGTAACATTTATTAACATACCAATTGTGACTAAAGAGGAAGTGTTAACTGCATGCCAAATACTTAATGACAAGTTTTAAAGGTACAACATCTACAATATAGGTATTTGACTACAAAATTAAATATCTTCCATATTATTTCTCAGTTTCAGGCTTTTTGAATGAACATGTTATTTAAAATTTCCCATCAAAGATCCTCACAAAATTGAATTTAATGCTGTACATTTTAAGCATAATTAATTTTGAGAAATAGACATCAGCAGCTTTTTACAATAAATACTGATTGATAAACTTCGTATAAAAATAATTCATTCCATATTAAAACCCATAGAAACCATTTCTTGATGCTCATACAAAGACATGTCACAGTATTTCGGTTCTAATACAGTCTTTCCTGTTCTAAGCTGCTCACCCAGCGTCTGGCTTACCTAGTTTCATTTTATGAACAATTCTTCACATTTTTGGGGTAACTATGTTTAAAATTTGTTCTCAAAGGCAGCTTAATTTAATCATCATAGAGTGGACAGTTGTTAAATTTTGTGTTTTGAAATTTGAGATATGTGTTTTCTCAATAATAAATACTTTAGAAGAGTTTGTTAACTATCAAAATGACCCTCGAAAGAGGAAACATAGAACACATTTCTTTTAAAAACTGCAGGAAATAATTTGGAGAGAAGCGTTTTTTGTTTGTTTTTTTTCATCCCCGTCTAGGTGACATGCAGTTGCAGTATGTCCTGATGCCTTTGGCGTGTTGTCCACGCCCACGCGAGCCCCGTGGGCACCACTCTTACAGCCTAATCCTTATACTGTGCCAGCCAAAGTAGCTTTGGAATCTGGTATCAGACTGTGGAGGAAGTTTATCTTCCCTCAGCTTTTGCACGGTTAAAACGGATATTCCTAAAGGAATATCACCATATGTTTGATATTTGGAAAGATGGAGTTGGTTTTATTGGAAAGGGATGAGAGGAGGTAGAGGAAAGTCATGCTTAGGGTCATAAAACCTTATTCTTGGTGCAGGATCACTCACTGGTTTGGGAATTTCATCTGTTTCTTTCCTCTTGTTAATATGCAGGTCATCTCTAAATGGGAACATAGGGCGGCAATAGGAGGCCCCCTTTTTTTTTTACTGGTAAGTGCACCTCGATTTTTCTCTTCTTCTCTGTTCTTGGGATATTAACTTAGGAAATCTATAATCTCATTAACCGTGATAAATGGCATTATCATCAAACAATCTGTTTAAATTTGAAGCCATAGCTCAAATGATTAATTTTTGAGTTTCTCTTCATGAAGTTTAGATTTAGAGCAACTGATTAGCAACTGGTGTTGCAATGTAAGGCCTTTAAACAAAATACTCAAAACTCCAGATTTATCCTAAGTTTAGAAGTCCAAACTTGTATTTCAGCTCCTCTCTCCTTTAAAAACCTTTTTTACAGAATCTGGGCAAAGAAATGGAGCATATCTGACCATAGTGAAGTATAAAACATTCTAAACTCTAACCTAAATAGCAGATAACTTTCTTAATGACCCAGTAATATATAGTAACATAAAGAGTGAAATGAACTTTTGAAAGTGAAAATCATAGCCCTAGCACACTGACAATAAACATACTTTAAATCTATATATATACCAACAGGCCAAACTGGACCACTTCAGCCCTCTCTATGAAGGGAAGTCCCTGGGAATTTCAATTTCTGAAACGTTTTTGTTTGTTTTGGGAACTGAATCTGCACCAGAATGGTATCAATGACCTCACATTAATGTGCCGTCACTAAATTCCTTTAACTCAGACATGCAACATGAGAGTGGTCCTGGGACTTTTGAATTCATTACAGCATGTACATAGTGTGGCAAAACCCTGGGCTGACTGGAACATTTATCAGTTTCTTTTCTTTGTTGTTCTGGGTCCCAGACCTCAGGAGAATGGGAGAATGTTGTCCCAGAGGACTTGCTCAGTGTTTCATCTCTGTAATTATATGCAGAATGGGGCAAAATGTAATTTTCTGTCTATGTATTTTCAATGAGCAGTATTAAAAATAATGGTCAGTTTTACCAAAATGTCCATACATGTGATGACTCATTCCATTTCTGAACCTATAAACCACTTAAAAATCATTCAAAAATTGTTTTCTCTGTAGAACTAATTATTCAATGGGTTGATATGGGCCTTCTTACCTTTCTCTTGTAAGAGGGTCATCCAGTTGAGTATGTGAGATCCTGAGATGTCTCAACAGGACTTATGGTAAGAAACAGCTTTACTGATTTCTCATTGGCAAATGATCATAAAATGTGGAGAAATACCTGAGATCTTTGTCACTGTTTAGAGCCACTCATGTCATAAGGCTACAACTGGAGTACAGATGGGGTGTAGGATCTTATTTATGGTAATAGTAAATCAGCAGAAGCCTCTCTCAGTCTATGTATGAAACTAGTGATGTTTAACAACTCACAGGAATATTTTTCAGGACAATAATATTTTGATCATACTGGTAATCTTGAAATGCTTACTGATTGCCATTGAACAACTCTCTCTGAAGTTTTCTTAGTTTGTTGTTCAATATGCAATCGTTGGATTTTCTTGCCATACTAAGAACTGAACTGAAATAAACAATGAAGTCTTTAAAGGCAAAGACATCTATGTAATTGTCACTTAATTTTCATCTAGCACTATATTTCTACTTAATACATTTTACTTGATTACAAGTCAGGTTTTTTAATGGATGTGAGTATAAGGTATAGGTTAAAAACACAATCACTTAAGCATTAAAAAGATCTGGATTTAAATCTGGATTCCACTGACTTTGTGACCTTGGGCAAATCAATCTAATTTTAAAAAAGAATATAATAGAAGTATATGTCTCATACAATTATTTCAATAATTAATTGAGCTAAACTGTGGGAAATATTAGCACAGTGGTTGGTTATAGATAGAATGTTCAGTAAGTGAGAAAAAAATAGTGTCCATGAAAGTGGGGGTGGGGAAGACAGTGACTCCAGAGTGGAGCACAGTGACAGCTGGCAACCTCACTGTATCAGAGATTGAGCATTTCAGTGTGTTTTATATTGAAGCATTAATGCAGACATTACATTTCCATAAGGGCTTGTGTCATCATCAAAATACTTGTTTTGGGTATTGTCATTCCAATGGGTGGTTTCATTCTGTGGGAAGGATCTTAGATTTGATACATAAAGATTGGTTTCTTGTATATCTTCACAAGGATATCCCCTAGTGGAGCGCCTGCCACAGAGTAAGTGCTCCAAAGAGGTCTGTTAAATTGAAACATCTTCAAATCACAGTCTCGTAGCACAAAACACAGATACATCACATTGTTTAAGAATGCACAAAGATGCCTATTAGGTATAACTGTGGGGGGGGGGCGTGTGTAAATTAGTGCAAAACAAAGACAACTCAAGGTAGAACCACCACACCCTTGGAAATACAGGTGTATTTATTTCACAAGTGTTAGTTTGAAGGCTTCTTTCAGATGTGGGTGCAATTCAGATGACGAGCTCTCTTACACGGGTTAAATGTTCAAAAAGATAGTATTGCTGGGCTTACCCGGAGCTGGACGCAAGCCATGGGAGACCTTCCCACTGTAACTGTTCACAGAAGCATTAGCAGAGTCGGTCTACATCACTAGACTCTTCAAGGCTTTCTCACATTGTTTTGTTTACTTCACTGAGTGAAGCCACACAGATACCATTACTTTTGGAACAATCATTCTCAAATTTGACTGTTTCCTTTTCTGCCCCCTATCCACACTGTAGTGGAATATATTACCCTCCATATGACTCATTACATCACAAATCTGAGATGTTTCTGGAATGAAATTAGACAGTTAGGTCACACATCTTGTTTTCCATTATTTTCTGAGTCTGAGTGGAACAAGTCTGGAATTGAGGCATGTAAGACACAAAACTCTTCTGACCAGAAGTTCCTAAGCTGAAGTTATTTTCTACAAGGTGTGAGCAACTGTCCTGGAGGATCCTGACGTCCGTGAATAAACAGTGGGCCGGGAATGGGTACAGCCCTCTCGACTCATCCGTCAAAAACACACCACTCTGTCTCTTTTTGACTGAGGTGACCCCTAAGTAGTAGACAGACCTTTCGTCATTATTTTCCTCAGGGAAATTTCCCTCGAGTTTCAGAAGTTCATTCAGTCCCTCTGAGAATGGAAGGTGTGGTGAGATTACATTGGGATGCTGATCTGATAATATAAAAAATGCCTCCCATGAACTATTAGAGAACGAATCTTTAGGCAGAGAGTCGTTGCTAGGAAGGCACTTGCTGACTGAGCTACTTACGAGCCCTTGCTCCTCCTCCGTCTCACTGGACTTGGGGTTGCTGAGCACGGTGGCGTATTTCACCGAGGGCTGTCCCCTGCTGCCGTCCTCCCAGGTTATCTCCGCGCTCGTGGACTCAGAGAGGTGAGCGCCGCTGCGCTGGTCGCTGACACAGAGAGAACCCCTCTCGAGATCCCGAGTCGTCAAAAGTAGAGAGACTGTGGTTGCTGGCACCATCCCATCTTTGCTTTTCCATGATGTATCCACACTGATATCTTCTGAGATGGTTTCAGGCTCCAAAAGAAGAGGACCCAATGTCACTGATTCTGTATGCTTGATAAAAAGATGCTCAAATGTTTCTGGCTAAAAGAAAAGACACATTTTAACGCTCAATAGCATTAAATTTTTTTTTTTTGGCTTCATGATGACATCATTGAAGAAATGGAAGTGTGAAAGGTTATTACCAATGGACATACGTCAACCACAAATTAACTGGTTTTGGACTGAAACAGACCAAAAATCATAAGGGAGAGGCAGGGTAAACAGCGTTTACATGTGGGACGAGCTAGATTTAAGTTTGAGTCCTTCTATTTTTATGACCAGGGACAAGTAAATTCACCTCTTTGCCCTTCAGTTTCTTCATCTGTAAAATTGTGTTCAATATTTACTGCATGGTATTGTGGCAAGGAATAAACTGGACAGTGTCGGAAAGTGCTTAGCTCTCAGTAAAGATTGGTTATTGTAATCAGAAAGTGCCATCTTCAGGAGAATTCCTAATATTGTATAGCAAATTACATTTCTACAAACTGAAAATTTAGATCTCAAATTAAAAGAGTAAATTGATATAAAATTGAGTGAGCAAAACAACTTGTCCAGAGATAGTTAAAACAGCTACTCCATGACATAAAATATAACAGGAAGTAAGCTATATGTGACTGACTGTTAAGAACTTACCTGCCTTACATCAGACTGAGAAGCTGTTTAAGACTATCAGAAAATACCAACTAAGAATACCTGTTTTTTTAAAACAATAAAGGGGAGTGAGATGATCAGACTTTTAAATTACTATTCCTTATAAATAACTCCATATAAAAATACAAACTATAGGACATATGGAATGAAGACAAAGACACAAAACAAATGCACATCATAATTTTTATAAGAATAGTGGTTACATCACAACAAAAAATCCTGCCAAGCAGCTACAAAGCAAAAATCTGTGCAAAAAGCTCAGCTCATACAATGTAAACATATTGAAAAAATAAATGCAAAATAAAGAATACTGTGGACACATCACATTGAAAAATTAACACAACTAAAATGAAGTGCTATAGAAAATGTGTTCCATTTGTGTATTTTACATTAATTAAACTTTTGAATTTTACAATTCTTAAACTAGTAGAATTGAATTCAGATTTATTGCCTGAAACAACAATATAACCAACTATTCTTCATAAAGGCAAATATATTCCATATAAAAACACAATTCATTTAATATAGTTTTGAACTTTTAAATGAAATATAGTGGTGATTATAACCATAAAGGAATAAGTATAACAGACACTAAATATAATAATGGAATAGACATACAGATGTTAAAATGCTGCATAATGACAGATCCTGTATTAATACAAGCTTTTCTGTTATCCTACAAACATAACACGTGAGAGAAAACTGTTCCTGTGCCTATTTTCTTTCTGACAGAAACCTATAATTAGATTTATAATTTCCTGAAAATATTTTCTTGCTTATTTTGTTTTCTCTTAAGGTTTTGTTTTTTTTTTACCATAAATGTATTGAATTTCTTATAGTTTAAATGAAACTAAGAAATTAAGCTCTCCAAATAAAGGAATTGCATGGTATCAACATGAAAACAAAAAATACACACAAACAGCCCACAGCATGCAGCCAAACTCACAAATCTTCCAATGACACGTCTGGCATATTTCATGCCCTCTCAAACTTCATAGTTGGCAATTAATTATTGACACTAAATAATTTACATGTCCTCAAATACAACTGATGAAATTTCACTAATAATGAAAAAGAAATCACATGTCCATCTAGTATTAAAGTATATTTTATCAGTGGGTCACAAAAAGTATGTTAATTAAAAAATCATTTCAATCATTATATATATCTAATTTTTCAAGATTTTAGAACAGTCTGGGAGTACATTAAATATGTATTCAGCTGGCAAGAATTAAAGAATAGCCTTTCATATTTTCACACTTAGATTTCACATTCCAATGACATCTATTACAAGTCAACAAAGGGGGAAAAGGACACGTTCTTTCTGATCTTTACGGTCTTTTTTAACATTAAAAATCAAACTAGGAATGAAATTTAAATGTACGTAATCCATATGTAGCCTAAATTTTAATATTATTTGGGTTCGTCAAATAGAGGCTTTGGTTTATTCTGAATGTGAGCAACACAGCACACAAGGCAACTTCAGAGAAATAGCAGGTAGCCTTTTTTTTTCAGGGAGAAAAGCCCTGCTTCAGAGAAATAGCAGGTAGCCTTTTTTTTTCAGGGAGAAAAGCCCTGAGTTTGCCATGAACAATTTCTAAAAGCTCCAGACAGTCTCCCTTTTTGCATCACTGCCCACTTCCCTGCCTGCCAGAAGCTTTGGGTGGTTCAGTGTAAATAAATTACATTTAGTCAAGAATCTCACAAGGAGGCTGAATTGGAGGCTGATGTGTTTTCTGATCTGGTCACTCTGACCAGGTCATCCTGATATGAACTGTAACTTCTACTGGCCTTTGACCAGCACAAATGGTAACTTCTGGCTTTCTCTGAGCTGAAATGGAAGTTAGGACTTAAGTCATTTTCAAGGCTACTGAAAATGAAAATTCCCATATTGACCAAGGTTAGATATACATAAAAGCCACAAGACATTCAAAAGAACACCCAAATGGGTCAGTTTACAGGCTGATCTATAGAATATAAAATGGAAAAATTTGGACATAAAATTTAATACTTTTACTGCATTCTATATTCAGAGCCATTGTATTTGCAAAGCTACGTGTCAGAAGTTGCCATTTTCACCTGATGACAGCATGTCTACTGTATATTTGATGATATCTAATAGATACTGTGGTAAGAGCGGTAGTCAATTTTTTAATGTTTTATGACCAAATGACAAATCTAAAAAGTCAGATATCACAAATATGACTTTGTAAAGTTTAGATGACCCAAAAAGTAATCATACATAAAGACTGAATTGGACTAAGACCTATATAGCTTGATCCCAAATTTAACCATCTAGCATAAGTTCTAAATCAACATAATCCACCATATTTTAGTTCTCAACAGTTCAACCAAATTTTTTTTAGATTGTCTCCCCTTCTTCAAAATGTAAAACTCTTCTAATATGCTACAGGATGTTGGGAAGTTGGTACATTGGGTTCATCGTAGTGACCATGCTTAGGCTTCAAAGAATATCCATTCTCTGTTTAGATAAAAATAAAACAAAATGAGAAACCAAAATAAAAATCACTCAGAAAGCAAAAGATAAAAGATTTCAAAAACAAGTCCTGTCAGGCATGGGTTCTGGATTATAAATTCTTGTGTTACACTACAGTAAGTGCATCTTTTAGGGAAAAGAGAAAATTTTGAACTAAGGTGGCCTCTTCCATTTTCTTAATGCATGCCTTAATATCACACTGTACAGACAGTCTTAAATATCTTAGAAAAGGAAAAACTACAGAGAAATAACAGAATAAGTAGAAGGAGAGAACAAAGAGCTGGAAAAGTAAAAAGGAAGTGGAGGAACAACAGCAATATTATAGAGTTTGGAGCAAGGAAGTGTAAAAGTAGTACTCTGAAAACAAAAATCTAAAAATCAAAAGAAAGAAGAGCTGAAACAGTGAAGAACAGAATCACAGAATCATTATCGCAATTATTTTTTAATCTAGAAAAAAATCTAAGAAATCATCTGGTCCACGCCTCTCCCCTTTTTATAGACAAAGCAATTGAGGCTTAAAGTTGTACTGCTAATTATAGCAGAGGGAGGACTCTGACTTTTTTCTAGGCCAATAATCTTTCTATAACACAGTGGAAGATGAAAAGATATTTCTAACACAAGCAGGCAGGAGAACATGTTCTTTGTTTTGCTTTTTCTCCTTCTTGTGATAGATTTGAGCTGATTAATCCATCTTCTCTTCTGGTCCCTAATAACCCAAGGGCACATATATAGACATTAAGAAGAACAAGAAATTAGAGAAAACTGAAGCCTTATTTAGGGGAGTAGAATATACACTTCTAAGCCCAGCCATGTGCACTTCTCAATAGACCTCCTGACTCGAAGCTGCACCAGCTCTTCCAATATTCTGCGAGGCTGCTGTAGCAGTTTCAGGAACGCTCTGCCTCAGATCCATGAAGATGGTGTTCTGGGAGTTTGTGGGCTGATGAGCTTCTCTGGAGAACTAGAGCAGGCTGAGGAACCCAGGATAGGCTTTGAATCATAAGAAAAAATCCATTTGGTTCCAGATTTAACACTCCTAAAGGAGGTTGTTAAGTGGAGGATGTGCTTGTGGAAACTGACATAAATATAGACAAAGGAGGAGCAGGTTAGACCCCCCCACCCCCACCCCACTATAGATGGTTAGGATTTAGAAGAAGAAAATAATAGATTAGGCAAAAATGCTGAATAAAGAGGTTAAAAAAAAAAAAAACCACCAAATTGGCTACAGTCATTTGAACACTGAAATTTGAATCAGAAGAAAAGCAAAGCTATTGAGTCACTGCAATACATCTTCCTACAAGAATTCAACCTTTGTTTAGAAGTTTTATTTTTATCCTATTAAGTATGTTTTTAAAGATTCTGATTTTTAAAGTATCAAGAGAAATGGTAGAGAGGAGTGTTCCGGTTCAGGATGGCAGACTGAGCATAAAGGCTTCTCTCTCGTCTCTGTAGAGACTCTGTCAGAATGAAAGCACATGAATAAATCAAATATATACCACAACCCAGGAGATAAGCAAAGAAGGTTAACAGGGGATGAGATTTTAAATTCATTTCTAAAAGACAGAAAACAACTGGAAGAGTGTAGACCCAAGGAGATGAGCAAAGGGAACTGCAGACCAGAGCATCTCCAGAGTGAGCTGGAGCCGGAGAGAAAGACAGCCTGTCCCGCTGCGCACACCGGAGATGGGGCGTGAAGAACGGCCGGTAAAAACCCAGGAAGACGTGAGACCTCAGGCTGAACGCCCGGAACTCTGCCACGGCATGCGCTCTTCTACCCTCTGCTGCACACAGAAGACCCTTCGTATTAGAACTACTCTCCACACCCTAACTCAGGTTTTGTTCTCAAAAGGAAGGAAATTTCTGGGGAGAAATCTAGCATTGGTGGGGTACTGGTGTCTGTCTATGAGTATATCCTTCCTTATCTAGCCAGAGCCCCCTCTACCCACCCAGAGCAACGATCCCTGCCTACATGCACTGGGCTCCGAGTCAGCCTGTCAACTGTTTCATTCTTAAACATGAAAGAAAAACAAAGGATTACCAGATATTGGGGGAAAGTGAGATAAAAAAAGAAAGGCCAAGATAAACAGGAGGAAAACATGATCCTAGCAGAAATAGAGAACTCAGGGAATATGAGAAAAGGGAATTTTTAAAACAAGAAATGATCCTCTAATTGGTATTTCTAGTAAGGTTTAAGAAAATATTGCACACGTAAAACCAGAGCAGAATATTCTAAAAAAGAATACTTGGAAATTCACAAATGTAGTATGTATGTATATATTAAACGTAGTAACATATATAAAATAGATAAACAACAAGTTTATACTGTATAGTACAGAAAGCTATATTCAATATCTTGTAGTAACTTAGAGTGAAAAAGAATATGAAAATGAATATATTTGTGTTCATATATGACAAGCATTGTGCTGTACACCAGGAAATGACACAACACTGTAAACTGACTATACTTCAATTAAAAAAACTAAATGTAGTAGCAAATAAAAGTTCAACAGAAGCACTGAAAGAACAGGGTATAGCAAGGTCTCAAATGTAAAACAAAAAGACAAAGAAACGGAACATATTAGAGAAGAGATAAGAAATATGGAAGATCTGTGCAGAGGGTCTAACATTCATCGGATACAGATTTTAGAAAGAGCACCAAAGAAACAAGAGGAGAGGAAATTATCAAAGAATATAATTTCTTATTATTAACAGGAAACATGGAATTGAGAGTGTCTTCAAATGAGGGCCAACTTAAATGAAAAAGGATCTCCTTGGATCTATCACTAAAATTTTAGAGCATCAAAAATGGGGAGAATATTTTAGGAACGAGAAAGCTACAACTAACCAATAAGGAGTAAAAATCAGAATGGTACCTGACTTCTCAGAAGCGACAACGGATGCCAGATGACAACGCCGGAATTGTTTCAAAGTTTTACTGGAAAGTCCTGTTCAGCCTAGAAATTGATATTCCACCAAACTTTCAATCAAGGAAGACACAGTAAAAAGAATTTCAGGCATGCAGAGGCTCTGATTTATCACACAGCATTTCCTAACAGGTCACATAAGAGTGCAGTTAATCAAGAAAGAAGAAGAAAAATCTAGAAATCAGTATTCACTAGACACTAGTTAAGGGAAAATTCATAGTGATGACTTTCAGCAATTTTAGAAGAAGATCTAACCCAGAATGCAGTAGAACAGAGGGTTTCCTGGACAGAGAGTCCTGGGAACAGGTCTCCAGTGAGCTGCACACTGAAGGTTAAAAATTTTTTTCCTAAAGAAGCAGTTAGAAAAAAGCAAAACAAAAACTAACACAAAGCAAAACATAAAAACTAAAAATGGAGCCACTAGAATTTGGCATAGTTTAGATCAACAGGTGACATGCTTCTAGTATCTTTTTAAAAAATATTCCCCTGTAACATTAGAACCACCAGGAGGTGTAATCACTTTATATTGCTTGGTTCTGCAAGGAATAACATTTACATACCCATAAAATGTAAATGCAGTTCACTGGGTTTTTAATTTTTTTAAATGAACCCATAGGCAAATTATAGCATGTTATCAACCCTGACTTAACGAACAGTGTGAAGTTATAGTTGACAGAGGCTGGAAATGGAGGGGAGGGTAGGAGCGTTGATGTCTTTATTTTATTTTAAAAAACAAGGGGAAGAAGAGCGCCAAGAAACAGTCACTATTTCACGGAACAAGAAATGGAGTTTAAGATTCTTCTAAGACTGTGGAGAGATTACTGAAGGAATTGAAGAATGAGTATGTGGTAGGAGCATGGGGAATGAAGGGGAGAAAAAGTACGTGGATGAGTAACAGCCAGAAATTAGTAAACAATGTCTACATTTTGTAGTGGCATAGCATATTATTTTTAGAAATATAAAAGTGACCTGTCAGAAAAATTAAAAGCAAACCAGTTCAAAGTAATGGCAATTGGAGAGCAAGCCAGTGGATACAGAAGGGTGGAGGAGGCTGCCCTTTCCAATAAATGTTCTTCCATACTGTTTCACTATTAAACCGTACACACTGGTCACCGAGTAATGCAAATGATTTTTTAAATAATGAGAGATATCAAGGCATATATCCCTAGAGAACAGAGAGACATATACAACCATGTTTCCTGTAGCATTGCTTGTAATAAATAGAAAGGAGTTTTCAAACACCTTAAATACATCAGTAGGGGAATGGATATATGAATCATGGTAGATAGTCATAGGATGGAATGCCATGGACCAATCCAAATGATTAAATGAGCTATATCAACATGGAGCTACCTCAAAAACAATGCTGAGAAAACGTAATTTTTGAATATGATATATTAACATTAACAATAACCAAGTGTATTACGGTTCATTGGTCATAGCTACATACATGCAGGTGTAGGAAAGTATAAAAGTACAAACTAGACGACCGACTATGTACTATATTCCTGAAGGTGGGGGCCCTGAGGAAGAGGAGGAGAGACCAAAACTAGTAACGGCAATACACAGGACAACTTTATCTGTAATTTTTATTAATTAAAATATATGAGGCAAATAGAAAATTTTAAGCTATTGTGTTAGTACATAGGTGTTCTTATATTATTCCATTTTATGTGTTTATATTGTCTTAAAAATAATTTTAAGGGGTAAAGGGAAGTGAATTTACAAAAGGGAGAAAATCAAGGGGAAATTACATGAAAGAATTAATTTTAATCACAATGGTATCATCCTATTCTGACAAATCATAGTTTTAAACAAATGTTTTCTTTTGCTTTTTTTGGAAATATCTCAAAATACTGCCTTTTATCACCTTTGCTTTGCGTATTTACAGGTTTAGAATGGATTTAGATTTACAATAAACTAAAGGGAAGGAGAATGATAGCTTAAAAAGTAAAATAAATTAATTTTAGGGAACATTTTAGAAATCAGGTTGGATGTCTAGAAATTATAGCTATAGATTATTTTCATAAAAATCAATGTTCAAAATAATATGAATCTGAAGAACAAATTAAGGGAAAGACTTCATGCAAAAATTATCTCCTTTTAAACAACATTGTATTTGAATTGTTTTTGAAAACAGTGGGCTCCCATTGTCCATTTGCTTTGCAATACATTGTGAGGTTTTGGTTTATTTGTTTCCTTTTGGTTTAGAATTGAAAATGCCACATTTTGCTTATCCATTCATCATTTGATGGCTATTTGGGTTGTTTCCATGTTTTGACACTAATGAACACTGCTGCTGTGAACCTTCATGTGCAAGGTTCTGTGTGGATATATATTGGATAGACACCAGGCGGGGGAACTGTTGTGTCATATGATAATTCTATGCCTAACTGTTGGAGAATGATCAGACTATTTTCCAAAAGGGCTGCACCATCGTTAACATTCCCATCAGTAGTGTATGCGAGTTCCAATTTCCCCACATTTTCACCAGCCCTTATCATCTGCCATTTTTATTACAGCCATCCCAGCGTAAAGTGCTGTCTTGTGTTTTGGGTTTGCATTTTGCTAATTGCTAATGATGTGGAGCATATACGCATCTGGGCTTATTGGCCATTTGTACGTCTTCTTTGCAGAAACGTCTATTCAGGCCCTTCGCCAATTTTTTTGTGTTAAAATATACGTAACATAAAATTTACCATTTCAACTATTTTTAAGTGTACAATTTAGTGGCATTAAATACATTAAGCAATACACTGTTAATATGGAATTGATGGCAAGGGTATCAGTGTGAATCTGATGGACCTGAGTTTAACCAAGGTTTTTACACCTATAGGCTGGATGATCAAGACAAGCTGTGAACCACTCTGAGACTCAGTTTTGTCATTCGAAAAATATAAGGCTTTTCAGCTTATGAGAGAATTACATAAAATAATATGAATATGAAAGTATGGAGTAGATACATTTGCCTTGTGCTCTTTAGAAATATAATGTGAATTATACTATATTATTTTTCCCTATAAAAGTATATTTTAGTTATTTGGAGGATTAAAGTTAGATATTAAGAAGTTACTGAATTTTAGAAGATTAGATTTTTATCATTAGTAAAACCTCTGAAATTATATTCTTCTTTACTCTTCAACTATTTCTGCTATATTCCAAAAACTGATTTATTCCTAATAGTGTACCTGTTAAGCCTTGGTAATAAACTAAGCATCTTGAGAGCTAGTTATGCTTAAAGAATATCTAACAAGATCATAAAGTTGAATATTTGCAAAGGTAAAAAAAAAGTCAGTCTTAGGAATAAAGACATTCACATCCTTCTCTTAAAAAAGTCTTCACAATCCTTTAGTTTACCAGAGCATGGGAAAATGTGGAGATGCTTCCATCTGCTGTATCTGTCAGATGACCTGCTGGGGCCCACGCCCCTCTGCAGGGAGCTACGGGAGGCAGCGGGGAAGCATGCATCCTACAAACAGTCACTGACTCAACCTGCATCCACCAAGTGGTTCCTTTGTGTCCGGCATTTTCTGGAAAAGGGAAATCCATTTGGTGCAGGTTCAACCTGCCTTTTGCTGAGGTGGGCTTGGTCTTTTCCCTGTCCTGGTGACTCGTACACACCATTTCCACAGTGGTTCATAGGGGAGATTTCAGAGTTTAACACCCTTAGCTTCTCTTAAAGAGATGCTAAGATGGTTATCCCCTGCATTAATATATACCTACACAGCAAAGGTTTTAAAATTTTATTTGGATAGGTACTTAGATTTTTTTTGACAAAGCAACTGTGATATTAAAAAGAAGAAAACTCCTAATATTTAAGAAAAATAATCTCCTTACTCTTTGTCTTCTAATCTCCCTATTTTCAGTTTGTGGATGTGCTACGGGCCTTCCTACCAGGGCTTTGTACTTGCAGGGGGCCTTGCCTGGGCTCCACCCCTCCACCACAGCACTTCGGCAACAACTGCTCACCTTCCCCATCTTAGCTCCACTGTCAGCTGTCGCTGTCCTGTCTTCACCCATTCGCCCCCACCCCACAACTGAGCTCAGCACACTGGGTCTCCTTCTTTCACAACACATAGTTTACCATTATTAGTTTTTTAATATTATTTGTTATTTCGGTTATAAATTGATGAATGCTTATCTCCCCCACTAGACTGTACACTCCAGGAGTTTCTGTTTTTCTGACCATTTTAACCCCAGAGACTACTAGCTAGCATGGTGACTGGCATAGGATAGCTAGTCAATGACAGCCCTTGAATGAATGAATGGAATGAGTTAATAATTGAATTTTTTTTAATGAGTAAACCATTTTGGAGACAGAAACGAAGACAAATTATTTCTATTCTGCTTTTAACCCAGTCACCCCTCTATGACCTCACTGTCTATTATTACCTAGATGGTAAGGAGAATCTCTTAAAAATTTGTCTTCCCAGAGCCTAGCAACATCCTAGGACTTACATATAAGTACTCATTATGTGTTTGCTGAACGAATGCATGACAAGTAAATACATGTGGCTGAAATATCGCTATCACTACAGTAAATGTTACTGTAAGAATTCATCATAGAAGAGAAAAAAGAGGAATAAACATTTGACTAATTAAAAAATCATCAGCTCTGTTTTAATGAAAGGAGACTCTGGCTTATAGTGCGTAACGGCATAGTTGAGAAGTGTATGGGTGTGGTGCTGGTTAGATTTAGGCAAAGAGAAGTTTCTACAAAGGGAATGGTCACATGTAAAACTACACTGCTACCTGGTCTGAAGATAAGGCAGGATTTCTTCTGCTAAAAGATTACAGTTTCTGGTGTACAGTATAATGCTTCAGTCATATATGAACTGACTATACTTCAATAAATATTTATATATATACATATATATAAAATTATAATTTAATTGTTTGCATTGTTTTGCCCACAATAGCAGATATTTGTTTACTCATTATTCATTGGTAAGCTGCAGAGCAGTGTTTCCCTAACTACAAATCATATCCATTATTACATGAAATCAATTTAGAGGGCTGTAACCAGTATTTTTTAATGAAATAAAATTTTGAAAACAGAGGGTGCTGCAAATCGTAAAACTGTTTTAAGCATCTTTTGTGGCAGTTTTGCATATTATCTACAATTGCATTTACCACGTTGCAAGGCAAAGTCCATTTCTCACTGTGCTTCATGGTCAAAAAATAATTTTTGAAAGCCACTATTAGCGAGAACAGTTACTAACAGAACAGGATCCAAAGTCAGACAAATTGGTAAGCTAAACAAGTGACCTAACCGCTATAAGCTTTGGGGTTTTTTTCTATAAAATGGAGATAATAATATTTATCTTACAGGGTCACTGGAAGAATAGTAACATAAAACACGTAAACATGTAAAATAATGGTAGCTAGTATTTATTGAGACTTCACCATGTTACAAGTACCATCTTCTTTAATCCTGAGAACAATGCAATTAGGAAAGCTCTATTAAACCTCATTTTACAAGGGGAGGAAACTGAGATACGGAGAATTGAAGTCAAAGTCTTAAGGAATCTAAGAACATGTACCTCAGTGATTTGCACATAAATAAATGGACATTATTATGAAATATCAGCAACTCTTTAATGAATCCTGACTTTAGGACTTGCAGGAGGAGTTCAGCAATATTTGTGATGGGTGAAATACAGCCCTTGAACTGAGAGCACTCTGCACAATAAAGTGCTCCAGGAACTTGGAGGGGGGAGTTCTTCTGAACTATATTTGCTCATGGAAGGCTTGGGGAAAGAAGAGCCTAGAGCAAGGTTTTCTTTGATGAGGAGGGCTCTGTAGAGGGGACGGGAATAGTGTAGGCATGACCAAGGCCCAGGGACAGAAAGAATGGGACCTACAGGGTGATAACAGATTGTGGGGAGAAGTCACTGAATACAGGCTCAAAGGGACTGGACTTCATCGTGTAGCTAAAAGGAAACCACTGAAGACCCGCAACAGTCACTAATGATACAATCGTTGAGGCTGCCTCATAACCTCTGTAAGATTATTGTTTAAAACATTGTGTAGATACTCTGACATGAAAACTGAATTCTGTTTTCCCAATTTTATAGTGGAAAACCAACCTTGTTTCAAGGGAAATTAATGAGAATAACACATTTGCTAAACTCTAGAGTTTTCTGAGAAATTATATCATAGACATAAGTACTTCTATTAAGTAATTATTTTACTAGAGTTGACTAATTGATAAAGTAGCTTGAAAGGAATTATCTTCATAAAATCTAAGCTTTATTATAATACTTGTATTTTTCAGATTGCAGTGTTTGACTAAAGAATTACTTATATAGTTTTTAATTGATTAAACTAATCATGGAGATGATTATAAGGATTCAAAAAATTGATTCCAGTCTTTTTCTAAGGACAATTCATACCAAAGAAGTATACACAAATATTTGTTGTCCATCAGATTTAACCCTAATATTCTAATATTTATTTTATTATATACTGTGACATAGAATAAATATATATATGTATGTTGTTAACTAATATGATAAACTACTTATTGAATTTTGTTTCTTCCTGGTCTCAAATCCCTGCATCTTGCTATTCTTGAAAATATATAACAGATTAAACAGACTCATATTAAAATAGATTGAATAAAGTAAGATCCAAATCTTATCCTTAAAATATTTTAAACCCTAAAAATGTTTGAAGCTCCAAAAGGCATGTAGCATCTAAAATGCAATCTTATCTATTTTGGGTTAAAAAAAATTGAAAAATGGACCTTCTGAAAATTAAGTCCTTGTGCCCAGGAACAGTTCTTGGGGTTTGGAACATCTTCCCAAAACAGCTTTTTCATCCTACAAAGGAGAAATAAGATACCAATTTAGAGAAAATCATTCACACTGACAGTGTTAACAGTCAATGAATGCACAAACTAGAAATTAATCTACCAGACTAGAATGCCTCAGTGGGAGCAGATTCACTTCCACATGCAATCCCATGAAGATTTCCACCAACTTTCCATCTAGACCAAAGTTAATGATCACTATAATAATAAAAATAACCAACACTTATTGAAAACTGTGTGCCAGGCACTGTGCTAAAGATTTTGCATAGGTTTTTCTCAGAAGAAATTAAATATTAGAAATGGCCATCAAGTGAGTTTCAGAAAAAATTCCACTGGATATGGCCCCATCAGCTCACCTGACTGAGAGAGAAATTCAGATTCTAAAAGTCTCTTTTCTCTCTTTATTGCTCGAAGACAAGTTTCTGTAGAGATTTGGCATGTGTGAAATAACCTCAATGGTCTGGAATGATGGGGCACCCAAAGAACCAACCAAGCAATTCAAGGCCATTTGCCAAAGCAGTCACACAGTGCTGACGTTTAAAAAGCAGAGTGCCTACTGATCATACATGAACTGACTGCTCCAGATAAATCTTCACCACAAAAAGTCTTCAACCTTAACCGTACAACTCTGAAAGCCACTCTTGCCACCTCTAACGACATATTGCCTAGGATTTCCTGTTATAATCTTGTCACTTCCTGAATGTATATACATTAAAAAAAAACTAATTTCTTCCCTGAGGCTTATGTTGTACTAGCAAAACACAATGTTGCTTCCTGAAATAAGGCCTTTCTTCTTATGCCATCTTATTGTACACTGAATGTACATAAAAATATTTAGAATTGCTTTAGTGTTTCTGATTGGGATTTTAAATCAAAGTTTAAATCTGCTCAAGACTTTTAACATCCAGTACAATACCTTTGGTGTGATATTAACAATGTTCCAAGCAACAAGATGGAAGAGGAAATAATTATTGGCACAATTACATATAGACCTGCATCATTCTGGTGTTTTTCGTCACCTAAAAAAGAAAAACAATTCACACAACTCAGAAGCTTGAGGAAATAAAACATCTTCCTGCATCAAAAATTATAATAGACTTTTTCTGATTTTGCCATAAATCTGAGTTACCTTTAAAGATATAAAAACAGAGAAGGAAAATAATAGTTATGATTACATAACTAAAATAATTTTTATTCGGAATTATTCTTGTTATAACTTAGCAAAGTACCAGTGAAAACTGTTATGACTCTCTTTCAGCATTTGCTTCTGGAGAAGGCAACCTACAACACCTGCCAACCTCTGTCTTGTTCACTCCAGACACACTGATCTCCTTGCTATTTCCTGAATCACCACCCACGCTCACTCTTCAGGGCCTTTGCCTGAAATGCTCTTTTCCTTTGTCCCTGCAGGACTTTGCTCAAAATATCACCTTTGTAGAGAAAAAAGTCATTGCTGGCCATCCTAACTAAAGTCCCACACTTCAACTCTATCCCCTCTTCATTTTCCTTTTATTTTGCTTCCTGCACTTGTTTCTAGTCTGATGTGTTTACTGCCTGTCACTCCTATTAGGGGACTGGAGTTTAAGTTCCACTAGGGCAGAAACTGATGTTTACTGTCCAATCCCAGGTGCTTAGATTTCATAATTATTTTCCTTCTAAAATCATGTAAAATGTTTCTCTCTTGAAACTTCATTATTGGGTTGCTTGGATTTGAAAAGTTAATAGCAAAATCAAAATGTTCAGTAAGATGAATGAGAAATATGACACCTGGTAACTTATTTCTATGACTACATCTCCAGTTTTATCTTTAGAAAGAAAATTTCCTTTAGAAGATGATTAAAACTTGACGACTCATAAATATGAATCAAAACATACTGTTTGGGGTAGGTGCATTTATACGAATTGTACAGAAAATTAATGTGTCCAATTCATCTTTGTGGTGAAATATTCTCCTATATAGCTGTGTATTTCCTTTTATTTTGTTTCCATCAACTTTTTGCCCAATTTGAGACTGAAATGTCACTTACCAATACAAGATTACAATACCACGCCTGATTATTCTTCTTACTACCACAGTGGAGCCACATACCCTTACTGTAGTCACCCATGACACATCTACATAAGACTCTGGACGCTTCCAAAATTCCATCAGAAAGAGAATAATCAGATGGCAGCATTATTACATTACACATCTGTGTAAAAAGAAACTGAAAATAAAAAATTTTACCTTGGGTAAAACTATTAATTATCTTCGGTTTCCCCACTCCTTCCATAAATACTGGGTAAAGACTAAACTGATACTTCTCAATGGGGATAAAGTGATCTGAGGAGAAAAATATATTAAAGGGTCATTCCTACTGAGTTAATGTTAATGAGTGGAATCCATGTAAAAAAAAGTTTAAGTGACCGTCCCATATTTCCATGGATGTCAATGATTTATGAATTGAAATTGATGATTAGGGAATTTCAAAGACAACCTAAGCACTCCAAATTCTCCTAGTAATGACAATAATTTTCCAAATAATGTTCCAAATAATGTTACCCAGGAATAGAAGATCACGATTTTTCAAAGGCATGTTCCAGTTTGTTCAAGTTCAGGGTATATGAGTTGTTTTATTTCCCTTTCCAGGACAATATGCTCTACCTCCTCTCCCATATCCCCAAAGCCAACAATATTCCTTTCTCATAAGAATTTAGTTCATTTAGTTTCCCCATTCAAGGCCGCTGGGAGACTAAAGTCTTAGGAAACCCTATGCAGAGAAGATGGAGGTGGACCAGGAGTCCCCTTGCATATCTAGGGGTCTAGATCCACAGGGGACAACCATCTCTACAGCAAAGCTTAAAGCAGATCCATCAATGATCTACCATTTTTACAAATGCTAATAATGTATAAATACTGTTCCACGAGAGAACAATCTCTTTGAAGCACAGAGAGTAACCACCTAGACAACAATAGTAATGAACTGGATTTAGTTTTCTATCAATAACGTGTTTCTATTTACCCTGATGCTAAATTCCAGGGTCTTCAGAATTTAAATGAAAGTATGAGCCTTTGGGATGATATTGTGTAATAAGAGCATGGCAATCCTTAGCTTCTCTGCTTAAACCTTACTCAGACTTGGAGATTCTATATTGTGCACTTACACTTTGTACTTAAATCACCTTCTGGGGTAACTGGTCTACTGTGGAGTTTATGCTGGCTTATATCACAAAGTCCTAGGTCCTCAGACCTTCAGCCTCCTGCTCACTGGTAGTAGCATTAGAAGTTGGAACACAATTTGGGAAAACTATTTGGTAGCAGATACCAAAAATAATTTAAAATAGTTTTATTTAAAAAGGTTGAGCTGGAAGCAACATAAATGTTCTCAAATAAATGGTTTACATAGATTGGAATAAAATGCTATATAATAATTTTTTAAAAAGTTAAAGGATTGGGAACAAAATAGAAACATGCCTTTGATATATCAAAGAAACAAATCAGAAGAAAAGTGGTAAATGATATACTATGATTACGACTATGTAAAATATTTAAGTAAAAAATGGTCAAATGAAATGGAATTAAGTGTCTGTGATAAAGGAACAGAATTATAGGTAGTAAGCTCTATCATCTATGTTTTTGAAGCTTTCATTAACTGACTATATGATTTGAATTAATAATCTGTGCTGTCACAGTAATCGATAGGAGAAACTTATTAAAACACACTTAGCTTACCATGGATATAATACTTCTTAACAGAGGAAGGGATTCTAAGCCACTTAATTTCATTGTCTTCATTAAGAATTGTCCACTCGAGAATAAAATACGTCAGATTGTAATCACTGGGTGACAGCATCCAGGAAAGAATCACACAACTGCTGTTTAAAGGATAAGCACTGAGTGACTGCACGATATTTACTAAGAGGAAGAGAAAGAAAATTATTTTTAAATTCAAAATTAATGAAAATATCCTAATTGCCTTTAAGAACATATATCCTATTAGAAAAAGGGAGAAAGAAAAGAAAGTCGACATTTGCACAAATAAATACAATACATGGCAATTGTTTTTGTATCATGAGTCATGTAAGCAGAGAGATGTGGGAATATATTGAGGAGAAATAAGATTCTACCTAAAATCCAAAACAGGGATTTGGGGATATAGTCAGAAAGGTGTTCTCTCCTGCAATATTGCAAAGGCCTGTCAATTAACCCCTCCAAGTCCCTCCAACCTTCTTTCCTGCTGATGGAGTCATGCTTTCAAAGCACAAGTCTGATCATTTGAACACCCTCTGCAAGGCTTTCAGCAGACTTCCATGTAAGAGGATAAAATTCCTATCACGCCTACAAGGCTGTGAGGGCCAGCACACCTGCTGGCCTTTCTTGATTTTTCTGCACCAGACCTAATCTGGTCTTCCTGCATGTCCTCTCCTGGGCCACAAGGACTTTTGGTCAGATTGCTCCTCTCTCAAGGGAGCTCTCCCCACGACCTCTGGGGAAAGTTTAATTCCTATACTGCTTCCTCAAGAAAGCTTCCTGGACCCTCAACACCAGGTTAGGTTCCAATTTTCTTTTCTTTTATAAAATTAGGTTCCTTTCCTTAGAACACTCACCTTAGTTTGTAAACAGGCACTAACCTGTATGATTATTTGGTTAATGTCTATCTCATCTCCTGGACTCTGTGAATGCTGAGGCCACTACAGTTTTTCACACGTTGGAATTCCCACCACCTAACATAGTAAATATGTCTAGAACATACTAATTTAAAAATATTTTTAGTATAAAACTTCATGCAGGTGCTGTGGAATTTACATGAAGCTTACAGTATACATCACAAGCAATCATAATACAAGGTGGGGTATAAAATACTTTAAGAAAAGCAGAAAGCACTCTGAGTTTAAAGAAAGGACAGGACATATCTAATTGAAGCAATAAGCAAACACTTCATGAAGGAGATTGGCAGAGGTACAGGAAGTTTGAATTTTCAATTAAAAATTATACTTGGAATTTATCATCTACATTAGAAATCCCTATTGAAAGTGGTTCTCAAGAGAGGGTTCATCACTCATATCAAATGAAATATAGGTTATTTTTAAGTCTAAGCAATAACCTGCATCCATATAATATGTCATACTATTACATACATATACGTAATATATATTACATACACATACATGTACTTATTTTACATACACACACACACACACACACACACACACACACATATATATAAAAAGAAAGAGATTGATTTACCTATAACCTCCACTGGTCCAAAAAAGTTTAAGTATTAGATTTACTACAATATTCTCATTTTTATACAATTTCAACAATGTTCTACCACATGAAAACTCAAGGACCATATTACATAATTAGGATACAGTCTGTGTTATTATTTCTTGGACAAAGAAGAGATAAAAGGTAAAGGAGAGACTTTCCGACTCAGAGAATTGCGGGCTTCTTGGAAGATCCTTCAGAACGAGAGAAGTTTGCAAAGATTAGACATTAAAAGGGTCACAGGTTTACTACCCTGTACCTTTTCTTACCTTTACTCATCGACAATGAGAATGTTAAGTTAAAATTTGCAGAAGAAGCACCAATTGAATTGATGGCCAGAACTGTAACAGAATGCGTTTGCTCTGTCCATGGGAAAGTGAATTTAGTGTGATTCCCCACGTCTTCTGACCACGTTCCGATGCGGGAAGTATAATGTTTCACCACATATCTTCTCACACTGCACAATGAGTCAGTTTTCATCAGGGGCTGAAGTAAACATAAAAATGGATTAGTTTAAGAGCTACAGTGCTTTTTTTTTTTTTAAATTGAAGTGTAGTCAGTTTATAATGTGTCAATTTCTGGTGTACAGCATACTGTTTTAGTCATACGTATACATACATATATTCCTTTTCATAATCTTTTTCATTATAGGTACTATAAGATATTGAATGTAGTTCCCCGTGCTATACAGTAGAAACTTGTTTATCTTTTTCATATATAGTAGTTAATATCTGCAAATCTCCAATTCCCAATTTATCCCTTCCCACCCCGTCTTCCCCCGGTAACCAAAAGTTTGTTTTCTATGTCTGCTTTTTATATCAACCAAGCTCATGGAACTCTTATTATACATTCCCCATTGGCAGGCGGGAGTCAGGCAGGAGCAAGCACCACTGAATTCAAGGCTGAGGTATGAGCTGCTCTGACCACAGTCTCCAAGAAGGTGCCTGGGTGGGTATGGAGCCTGGGAAACTTAATCCCACCCCCCCTTTGTTTTTTCTTATGACACAGAGAATACCTCCTTTGAAGATAATGAAGTATGGATGCAAATAGGACATTTTTCTACCAGAAGTTTCACTCTAATTCTAGAGAAAAGAAATACTGGCATGGAGTTGAAAGTTTCCATCATCTAAAAAGCAAAAAATGAATCACCCTCTGTTTCTGTAAAGCAACAACAAGAGCGAGCTGAAAAGATATTAATCATCACTTACACTAATCCTAGTAAATCTGTCACTCATTTTCCCTTCCTGGATACGCTGCCACATCAAGTAAGAGAGGCCATCAGGACAGTGTGTATGGCACCAAAGAATTTCTGTCCTATAGTTTGAAATGTCATACCAGGTCACTGACGATTCCAGCGTAAAATACATAATTAGTCTAATTCTATTCTTCCCTTCTACAGAGTATAACAATACACCCTTCCTCGCCCATCACCTTCACCTGTTTCAGGTAAGATTTTAAGTGCTACCAATCCCTTGTAAGCCTATAGAAAGCTTGACTCTACAAGAGTGCTGCTCAATTTTTCTGCCTTGAGATTCTGCTAAGTCAAAAATTGAGAAAAATAAATACGAACACATATAAATGTATCCCTGCAGGGCTTGGAATAATCTGGGTAGGTGGGGAGTAAGATTTTAGCAGCCACGGCAAGCAGGAAATGTCTGAAAAATCATGCAAATTTTGCATGCTGTTTTTTAAAAAATCCATGTCAGTTTTCATATACAAATAATTTAGTTTTGTAACCATCAAGTAAAGGTGATGATAAACTTCCTGACTTTCTAGTACAAGTTACTCTAGGTTCATCTGGTATATTTCCTGCCCCAGCCCTATAACCAGGCATTTTTTTTTTTCATGAAGCTCTAGTTCCTATTATTGGAGAACAGTATTAGACACAAATTTGGGAATACTCCTTACTACAAGAGGATGGCCCTCTCAGCTTACAAACCAAGAAAATACATGTGTGTATGCTAAACCCTGTATATATACATATCTACACAAGTTTCTAAATAATTCCATCTGTGTTCATATTAAGCTAAACATGAGCTCATACTGACGTCTCCAACTCTCATCTATTACCACATGGATCACTCTAGTCTTCTCCTCGCTTGTCTGTATATATAACCAGTTCAACAGTTAGAAACCCGGACCCTTCCTACCATCCATCATCCAATTACTTAATTGTAAAATTCCAGTCTGCATGTCTAACGACACTGGAATTCTAAACCCATATCTTGTGAGAGAAATAACTTTATCAACTAGAACCACGGTTATATAGTTTCTTTTGCCTTGAGTCTAAAGAATCTACTCATTAACCAAGTTACCTAACTTAGGTACGTACCTTTTTCTGCCACCTCCTTTAGTGAGGCTGTTTCATACACTCGTCATACAGTTAGAGTCTCTTGTCGCTGCCTGGGTTCCACTCCAGGACCCTCCAACCTCCTAGAGGTGGATCTTTAATTTGCATGCATTAAGGTTTGCTCTTTGTGCTACGAAGAGTTACAGGCTTTGGCAAATGCATAGCGCTACGTGCTCACCGGGACAACATTACACTGCATAGTTTCACCACCACAAAAAAATCCCCCATGCTTCACCGAGTCAAACCTTTCCCTGTCAGTCAAACCCTGGAAACTACTGATCTTTTTTATCACCTCTATAATTACGCCTTTTTCAGAATGCCATATAAGGGGAATCATAATGTAGCCCTTTCAGGCAGGCTGCTAGCGCTTAGCAACATTTATTTAAGATTCACCCATGTCTGTTTGTAGCTTTATAGCAGTTTCTTTCTATCTCTGAATAATATCCCATTGCATGGAAGTATCATGGTTTATTTATCCACTCATCTATAGAAGGATATCTTGGTTGCTTCTAGTTTTTGGTGATTATGAATAAAGCTGATATGAGCATTCTTGTGCAAGTTTTAATGTGGACACAAGTCTCCAAAACAGTTAAGTAAATATCTAAGAGTGCAGTGCTGGATCATATGGTAAGACTATGTTTAACTGTGTAAGAAACTACCAAACCAGTCTTCCCAAGTGCCTGTACCATTCTGCACTCCCACCCGCAAAGAATAAAAGTCCCTGTTGCTTCGCCAGCAATTTATTATCACTTTTTGAATTTTAACTATTCTCATAAGTGTGTAGTAACATTGCATTGCTTTTTTAATTTGCATTTCCCTAATGACAAATGATGTTTGCAGTGGACTGAATGTTAATGTCTCCCCAAAAAATCTGATCCTAAAATAATCTATTCACTTGGGATACAAATCAGCTCATTCGGGAGAGAATGCTTTGAAAATTGCTAAGCTGTATACCTGTTGTTTTTGGAAATATCCACTGTGTATTTTCCATCATACAAAAAGAATAACCTGTTGTTTTAATGCCCTTGAGGTATGTGGGCATTAAAAATCCTTTGTTTAGGATTAAATGTAAATAGAATTTTTGGACTTGAAGGAACACTAGACATTATCTAGTCCAATCTTACATTGACCCAGATTAGGAAATGGAGGCTGAAGAGTCTAAGTGACTTTGCCAAACTAGTACTGACATAACTACAATGTGCTAAGCTGATAACAAAATTAAAGTCTCCTAACTGCAGGCCAGTGCTTCTTCCACCTGTACATCTTGGCTCTCTGAAATCACATCTCCAAAATGAAATAAACGTGGGATTGCAGAATCCAAACACGACAGGATTATGAGCAATGAAGTAAATCTTTTAAGAGGATAAAAGTAAAATTTAAGAATAACATAAAAATTAGGAATACCTTCCAAAACAAAGTGACATTTCTCTCTTTTTTAGTGATGTCTTCATTAATTATTCTCCAAAATTCCGGTCCTCTGAGAGGAACTGCAAAATGACAAGGAGCCCAAGTGATACGTGTGTTCTTGGAAGGATTATTTTTTCAGTCACATTTGAAGCACACACGTATGCATTTAAAAAGACACATTCACCAACTCCCTGCAGACCTTGTATATCTGTAACAGCGGTGTAGGCCGGAGTGCTCCAATCACTCCAATACCCCAGTCCATCCAGCCTCTGACAGCGCACCTGGACAGCATAGATGGCACACATGTCTGGCACGGGGAGACTGGCGGATTTTAATTTTGCATCATACACCTCATACATCTGTAAAGTAAGTCAAAGCATTAGACTGATCATTATTAACACATATGTAGCTCAAAAGCCCTGAAGTGCATTTTATTTTAAATTCTAACACTATTCCAAAATTGAGAGAAAATTGGCTTTGTGTTTTCTGGCTTTAGAAATACTCTTACTAGGCTTGAATGATGAGCTCCAAGTTAAGGATTGTCTTAGTCATCTCGTTTATTTCCATCTCGACGACAAGATTTAGATCGGCTCACTTACAAACTTGCTTCCCAATTACTCTTACCCTATTACCCATCTGTCCACTAATCCTCTATCCACAGAGGCTTTTAAGAATGTTAGCCTAGTGGTTAGCTAGGGCTTGCTGTAGAGAATCTCTGATGTTCAGTCTCCTCAATAAGCAGATAAACTGTCACATTCATTTCAGTAGCAGTCACTATGATCTAATGACATCATTAGGGTTCCTGCTATTTCTAGGTCTTTGCAGGCTGCTGTCAGAAAACTGACACAGCAAGTCATCATATGTACACTTGCCCCCATGGGTATGATTCTGGTTGTTTGACAAAAGCAGCTTCTTCCAAAACGCATCCCACTGATCATGCATGTACTAAAGATGCATTCATGTTAGAGGAAAAGGGTTCGTTAGTAAAGTGAGTTTGAGAAACATAAAATGAAACAAAGTCACAAATGTTTCTTTAACACAGGACTTTTCCAAACCTATACTATGTAATATACTGGTGACTCTACACTAGGGACATGCAGTGATTCAAGGTTTCCTAAACTTATTTAGTCATGTGATTTTTTTTCAAGGAACATGTTATGGGATCAATGCTCTGCAAAACTCATTCTGGGAAATAATAAATTGCAGGAAATTTCAACCCAAAAGGGATAGAATTAGATCAATCTATTTAACAAAAATAGCTACAGAATACAGGAGAGTGTACTTTTATGCCAACAAAATAAATCTTATGCAATGAAATTCTTAAACAGTTATAAAAAACATTTGGTGAGGCAAGCTGAAAAAATTTCCATGTAAAAGGTACCTTCCATTGTACTTCTTTTCCACTTAAACCATAGCGAATCTGAAACTGAAGATTATTCTCTGGAAAGACTGGCTTTTCCCAAGATATTTTCAATAATCCAATTTTTACAGTAATTTCTGCTGTCACACTGGATGGAGGCAGTGGTTTCACTAGAAATTTTTTTAAAAGTATTATGTAACAGTAATTGAAACAGTAATACTGTTTTAAAAACATTGTGTTACAATCTTTCATACCTTCTATTTATAAAGCAAAGTCTTTCTCAAAACTTTCTCATTCATTATCTTACTCGACTCCCCACAACTTTATGTGATACATAAGAAAGGAAATCTATTTCGCAAATAAAGAGGTTGACTGAAAAAAGATCAATACATTGCCCATGTCACTCGGCACGTTAGCAGTAAGACCTGATTAGAAATTGAGCCATGGGCTCTACATGCAAAAGATACCATACTGAGCACATGATGAATAGCAATAGCAAACTCTGTTCTAATTAGAGCTTTAATTAAAGGCAAAAAACATGCACTGCATCCATTTTCACATGTGTGAGTTTCTAACTCTTCTATCGTCTTAAGTATTTCTAGGTCACGGTCAGAGGTGGTCTTGCAGAGTGAAGCTTTGGTTCTCCATAATCTAAGGAAAATGGGCTTTTTAAAGGGCAAAAATGAAGGCAAAGATGACTATAATGGCAAGAGCTTTTAAAAAAGAGTAAAAGACAATATGTAAACTTCAACATATTTGGGAACTAACTTCATCAACAATAATTCTTTAGACTGTTAATTACCAAAACACCTAAATATTTTTATTACTATAGAGTTTCTCATGCTCATATGCCAAGAAGGCATTCTTCACCAACCAATAAGATGACATACATTTCGTCCCTTAAAAAGATGTCTCCTCCTCAGGAAAGGAAGTATGAGTGTTCAAGGGACCCTAAGCCATTAAATCTGTGATTGCATTTGACTGAATCACACAGATGTCACAAGGATACATTCCAGGAATATCTAGTTTGCAGAAGGGACACTCATGTAACAATAGTTACGTGATTCCCACAGTACCCACACTGGGGAGGTGCGAGCAGCTTTCTGCATTTTATGATTGATAAAACAGTAACAGTGCTCGTGTGACCAGGCCAAGTTTACAAAGCGCGTAACAGGTGGAGCTGGCATTTGGATCCTCAAGCTGAATTTCCACATTGTTTTCTAGTACTCTGTAGGCAATATAAGCCCAATTTTAAAACTCCTTATTTCAGTACTGAAAAGAGTAACATCAAAGGTTGTCAGATAGAGAACCGAATCCATGCTGCAGTTGTCATCCGTTACATGTGACGGTGAATCTGTGCCTGTTTTGGGGGGCGGTAGGAAGGTTCTTTGCTATCCCAGGGTATTAAGTACCAGAGAAGTACTGCTTATGGTAAAATCCCTTAAAATGGAACCAAACTAAATAGTGCAGGGATGGTGAGGTGTTGGATCAATTAATCGGGACTTTATATTGAAAAAAAAATCTTTTAATTATGACTTCATTCTATATTTAACAAAATGTAGGTTTGAATTCAGATGTGTACTAACTATTTGAAAAAACAATAAATCAAATATTAATTTTTGGTATCATTTCCCAACAAAATAGTAAATAGCATCAAAGAAACTTTTACCTCTGCTGCTGTACAATAACAATTGGGTCATTTGTCAAAGATTTCACAGTGACACTAGAGGGATATGCCAAAATTTTGAAAGGCTCTATTAATCCTCTGAAATCAAAATATCTTTTAAAAAGATGTCTAAAATATTATGGTTGGTGTCATCATTCTTATCTATTTTCTCTTCATTTCACTTTAGTTGTTTTGAATACTTTTGCTTCCTACGTAGCTTTACAAGTTAAAGCCTTGGGTAATGAGTACTCAGATTACAAAAGCTGTCAGAGTACCTAAATTAAACCTTTAGATTAAAACCATCAAACTGTTTCATAAGTATATTTGGAGAAAAACGTAAAATAGTTCATTATTTAGAATACTACTACTAAGTTTCATTCCCAGTGACTAATATAGTTCATCAAATTGTATGCTGAAAATATCCTTATTACTAAAAAATTGTGCTGTAAATAACTTAAAATAAAATCAAAACTGTAACACTTTCTAAGGCTGATTGTCTTTTCTATTCCACTACAAACAGGAAAAAAAAAATCTTTTAATATAATGTGATCAGAAAATGGTAAAACTCAAGAGTTACCCTGAATCAATCTGAATCCAAATCTGCTAATAAAAATGAAGACATACAACATAGTCTGACATACCCACGGAATCAGGAACGACACACGTCGGTGGCGAGTCAAGTGAACCCAACGGGTGATTAATTCTAATCCACATTGTATAGCCGGATAACAGAAAGATTGGCTGAAATATGCATTCATAAAAACCATCTCTCTGCAAGTGGCAGTCTTTGGGTTCAGATATGGGATGAATAGATGGAACATCAGAACAGTAAAGGCTGCTCCTTAAAAGATACAAAAACAGTAAATTAATACACAAATTGATGAAAGCAATAAGATATTTGAGAATTCTGCTTTGCTGTTTAAAAGAGACAGTTTTTGCTCCAACTGAAAAAAAGATGTTCTTATTGGAAAGGCATTTCTGAATTTCCAGCTATATCACAATCTTTCCATAAAAATAGATAATAACCCTTATTAAATACTTCATTAGACACTAAGTAGAGATGCAAATGAAATAAATGACATAGTTCTAATACAGAGATAAGGATCCAACTAGAGATAGAACTTATAACACTTTGAAAGCTAACCTAACATTAAACCTAAGTGATAGAATTTTAAAAGTATAGATCATAGATAGTAATGGGGCATTCCTGAGATGGAAAGAAAGGGTAAATTCCTTACACTTTAAATAGGGATTAAATGACACAACAAATTGAAAGCATAATTGATAGTTAAATTACAGCATAACTGACATTGTTCTAATATTTTCTAGTTCAAAGTAACATAATTAAAAGAATATCAATTCTTGATTTGCATATGAATCATATAATCAGGTATATCACCTATCTTCTCAGAGAAGAAAATTAAGAAAGCATTTTTTCATCACTGCATCTCAATCAACACTACACCTCAGAGCACACAAAGCATTTCTCCTTTCTCCTTTTCTCTCAAATAGCCCTTCTGCCATTATTTGCTTTAAACATGGTATTTCAGTGGTCAAAGTAGCAGTTACTGTTTACACAGGAACAAGAGTAAGGAGGTTACAAGAAAATGGAAAATCTATATTCTTCTGTCCCTCATTTTCCATTTTTGTGATATCTTTTTCTTCCTGTTTTCTTAAACTTACAATTGAATGTATGTGTGTGTGTGTGTGTGTGTGTGTGTGTGAATGAGTGTGGTGAGTGAAGTTAAATGAGAAAGAGAGATAAGGGTTCTCTGCATAAAAAATGAGAACCATGACCTTATACAGAAGCACAGTAATAATGCACTTGGAATCCAAAGCACCATTATCATCACAACAGCAATAACCATTTACTGAATGTTTACCAGGAGAAATCACACCACTTACTATAATTAAATAAAATATGTCCTTAATTCTTGCAGAAACCCTGTAAGTCCTACTATTTACTCCACTTTACAGACAAGGAAATTGAAGCTTAGAGAGATTAAAAAGTTCGACCAAATATATGCAGCTAGATTCATGGTTCTTCTGTAAATACTAGTAAGATTAAAATAAGTCAAAGCGCTTTTGGAATAGTCATCCACAAATAACCATTTTTAATGTAAAAATACCATGGAAAGAGTACAGACAGATTACAAAAGTGAAATGATACACCATGAACATTCTATTGATTTAAAAATAATCTTATCCAGTAAGATGAAGACAGCTATTATTCCAACATGAAAAATGAAGAAATTGCCCCACTTTTTCTAATACTGTGTAAGAACAGACTGGTAGCGTTAGGAATAGAATTCAGAACATAGTATTTGAGGAAAGGGATCTGATTTTCAAGTAGAAATTTTAGATTTTAAGAATAAATGAGCACAAGAAATACAAACTAAAAGTCCAAATACAACTTGAGACTGGGCGTTTAAGAGCACTACACATCCTTGAAAACTACTGAGAGTATTATAAAAATTAAAACGTATCCATCTTCTCCTAACCAAGAATGTTATTATTTCAGATAAAAAGTCTTTGCAGAGAAGAATACTACAGGAAGACAATGACTTGAATTCTTTTTAAAACAGGGAGGAATTAAGAAAACAAGCATAAATTAGTCTTTATTAGAACATTTCACTCCTTATTGTTTCTTTCTTAAATAATCTTACCTACTTCTAAAGGCCATTCATATTATCTCCTACAATCTCTGTGCCACAACCTCCAACTTTTTTCTTAACCATTAACCTTCAGCAAATGATACAAGGCTAGACATTCTCCTCTAGTCAATTCTCCAGGTCAAATTAAAATGCATAGAGATTAAAATTTGGGGGATTTCATTCAATAGTTAAAATGCAATTGTGGAGAATTAACTTAATCACCAGGAAAAATAATCTGAAGTAAAAACAAACTACAATCTTGTGTGTGTGAATTTTTTTCAAGAATCAACGATTTATTTAATTCCTCAAAAATTCCTTAAGTATATTCTACCTTCCTCTTTGAGGAATAAATCTACAAAACTACTGGTAGAGTGATATATTTACAGGAAATGTTTATGTCACCATACCCACAGAAAAATAAAACAGCAAAAATGGTACATACCTATGATACCTCAGCTGCAAAGCACTTCCCACAAGTGATTGGATTGCATTAGTTGACCATCTGCAAGTCATTTTAGTTAAGTACCCATCAGTTTCACATGATATATTGATATTGACATCTATTTAAAACACATTAAAATATTAATATAAAGCAAAAACACCAAAACATTTTTAATGAAAATAAAATTTCCTTACATCTTCAAAGGGGCTCTAACATAGAGTCCATAATAGAAGTGTATCTGGTGGAACAAAAGGAAGAAAAGCTCGGGGTTCTTACCAATCACATATAATTCAGCATAGCGATGGTGGCACTCGTGCTCATTGCAGCAGTACACTGCGTCATAGGTGAACTTCCCTCGAGGTCTGGTTGCATTCAGATTGGGAAAAGTAACTTTGCTAACATGGTCACCCACAACATCATACTGGCTTTGAGGAATTTTCTCAGCTAAATTCATCCACCAAACAATCTTTTTTGAGGAAACAATCTTGTTTTCATTTTTATAGACGCAGTGAAAAGAAACGTTAGACCCAACACTTGTCAGAATTTTAGGTGGGAAGTATATGACATCTGTAACGGGGGAAGGAAGGCAGGATATCAGAGGAAGACAGAAAACATCGTATAAGCAATTGATATCATTTAAAAAAAAAAAAGATTCACAAGGCATTCAGGATTACAAAACTAAAATGAGTGTGCCCAGAGACTGAAGAACTGTGGCTGCCTGCTCGTGTACAATTAGTAAGTTCCCCAAGCACTCACATTCCCAAGTGACTTGAGCTTCCATAAAGGTCTTCAGTATTTTCTAAACACAGAGGCTTACTCATTATAAAATATGTTTTAGTGAGCAGTTGTCACTTGCTGATAGGCAGAAAATTAATGAAAATGAAATATAGTAATTCCACAATGATATGTCTTCCATCAGACTCTGCTGGAATCAGTTAACCTTAGGGCAAGTTCTTAAACAAATCCCTGTAAAACAATCCCTGTAAAACAAATCCTGAAGAATAAATAGTGATTGCCATTGTCTTGTTCGGATACATGAAAATTTCAAATAAGCAAGTAAAGTAGAGACATAAGCTTTACATAGGAAATCTAGTTAGGAAATGTGAAATTAATGACACAGTGATAAGCAAAGCAGGCAAAACTGTAAATATTGTTCGGTAATATCATTTTTTTTTTCTAATGGAGGTACTGGGGATTGATCATAGGACCTCGTGCATGCTAAGCATATGCTCTACCACTGAGCTACACCCACCCTCTGTAATATCATTTTAAGTTATTTAATGCCAGTATCCTGTGGTTGAGGACAAGGGGAATCAATATTTTTCTAAAATACTATTTTTAAATGCTTATACACTACTCCTTACTACTCTTTCAGTCGCCTATATTTCTTATTAGAAACAGAATAAAAGTAAATGAATGTTTACATAGGAAGAAAGAATTTCTGCCACAGTACATTACAAGAACAGTGTATTTCAGTTGGACAATTCAAGGTAGGCTATTTTCTCCTGATAGAATATGAGTATCTGTATTCATACATGTCATTTGGCTTCCCTTTGAAACAAAACCACAAATGCTTCATTAGTTTTTACTATTTAAGTTTTCTCTTTTCTGTAACAGCCTGCTAAACTCCACTGTCTTTACACTTAAAATCCACATAAGACATTTTCGTTTTGTATGTCTACAGTGGAGCATAAATAGGAAAAAACCTCACAGCAGGAAATTACTGGAGAGAAGCCAGTCCATTAGATTTATAACCCTGGCCCAGGGCAGCCCTCAGGCCTCACTGGTGCATTACTCGCTGCACACAGGCACCTAGCGCTGACCCGAGAGATCGTTAACCTTCCTTCAGCATGCTCACAGCTCCTTAGTGAGCTGCCTCAAAAGTCTCAGAATAATTCCACTTTTTAAAAAAGAGTATACATGAGGTTTCAAAAAATTAAGCTGAAGCTTTTAATTTGAAAGATAATTTAAAAACTCAAAGCATTTCACTTCAAAATTACGTGCCTAAGTAAGATTTAATTGAGAAACAGAATTAAAGTTACAGTGCATTGGCACAATTGTATGCTAAAATAGCTTAAAAAGAAAACAAATTATTAGAAGTTCAATGATTTATAGAATTTACATTGAACAAATATACTGAAACAGATATGAGGTAAATTTTGAATATTTAATTTTCAAAATTATATAAATATATCTTTTTTTAACATTTTTTATTGATTTATAATCATTTTACAATGTTGTGTCAAATTCCAGTGTTCAGCACAATTTTTCAGTTATTCATGGACATATACACACTCATTGTCACATTTTTTTCTCTGTGAGTTATCATAACATTTTGTGTATATTTCCCTGTGCTATACAGTGTAGTCTATTCTACAATTTTGAAATCCCAGTCTATCCCTTCCCACCCTCCACCCCCCTGGTAACCACAAGTCTGTATTCTCTGTCTGTGAGTCTATTTCTGTCCTTTATTTACGCTTTGTTTTTGTTTGTTTGTTTTTGTTTTTTAGATTCCACATATGAGCGATCTCATATGGTATTTTTCTTTCTCTTTCTGGCTTACTTCACTTAGAATGACATTCTCCAGGAGCATCCATGTTGCTGCAAATGGCATTATGTTGTCGGTTTTTATGGCTGAGTAGTATTCCATTGTATAAATATACCACCTCTTCTTTATCCAGTCACCTGTTGATGGACATTTAGGCTGTTTCCATGTCTTGGCTATTGTAAATAGTGCTGCTATGAACATTGGGGTGCAGGTGTCATCCTGAAGTAGATTTCCTTCTGGATACAAACCCAGGAGTGGGATTCCTGGGTCATATGGTAAGTCTATTCCTAGTCTTTTGAGGAATCTCCACACTGTTTTCCATAGTGGCTGCACCAAACTGCATTCCCACCAGCAGTGTAGGAGGGTTCCCCTTTCTCCACAGCCTCTCCAGAATTTGTCATTTGTGGATTTTTGAATGACGGCCATTCTGACTGGTGTGAGGTGGTACCTCATTGTAGTTTTGATTTACATTTCTCTGATAATTAGTGATATTGAGCATTTTTTCATGTGCTTTTTCATCATTTGTATGTCTTCCTTGGAGAATTGCTTGTTTAGGTCTTCTGCCCATTTTTGGATTGGGTTGTTTATTTTTTTCTTATTGAGTCGTATGAGCTGCTTATATATTCTAGAGATCAAGCCCTTGTCGGTTTCACTTGCAAAACTTTTCTCCCATTCCGTAGGTTTTCTTCTTGTTTTATTTCTGGTTTCCTTTGCTGTGCAGAAGCTTGTAAGTTTCATTAGGTCCCATTTGTTTATTCTTGCTTTTATTTCTTCTAGGAGAAAATTTTTTAAATGTATGTCAGATAATGTTTTGCCTATGTTTTCCTCTAGGAGGTTTATTGTATCTTGTCTTATGTTTGTCTTTAATCCATTTTGAGTTGATTTTTGTATATGGTGTAAGGGAGTGTTCTAGCTTCATTGTTTTACATGCTGCTGTCCAGTTTTCCCAACACCATTTGCTGAAGAGACTGTCTTTATTCCAATGTATATTCTTGCCTCCTTTGTCGAAGATGAGTTGACCAAAAGTTTGTGGGTTCATTTCTGGGCTCTCTGTTCTGTTCCATTGGTCCATATGTCTGTTTTTGTACCAATACCATGCTGTCTTGATGACTGTAGCTCTATAGTATTGTCTGAAGTCTGGGAGAGTTATTCCTCCAGCCTCTTTTTTTCTCTTCAGTAATGCTTTGGCAATTCTAGGTCTTTGATGGTTCCATATGAATTTTATTATGATTTTTTCCAGTTCTGTGAAATATGTCCTGGGTAATTTGATAGGGATTGCATTAAATCTGTAGATTGCCTTGGGCAGTGTGACCATTTTAACAATACTGATTTTTCCAATCCAAGAGCATGGAATATCTTTCCATTTTTTAAAGTCTTCTTTAATTTCCTTCCTCAATGGTTTATAGTTTTCTGTGTATAATTCTTTCATCTCCTTGGTTAGATTTATTCCCAGATATTTTATTACTTTGGGTGCTATTTTAAAGGGGATTGTTTCTTTACTTTCTTCTTCTGTTGATTTATCGTTAGTGTAAAGAAATGCAACTGATTTTTGAACGTTAATTTTGTAACCTGCTACCTTGCTGAATTCTTCAATCAGCTCTAGTAGCTTTTGTGTGGACCTTTTAGGGTTTTCTATACATGGTAACATGTCATCAGCATATAATGACACTTTTACCTCTTCTTTTCCAATTTGGATCCCTTTTATTTCTTTCTCTTGCCTGACTGCTGTGGCTAGGACTTCCAGGACTATGTTGAATAGGAGTGGTGATAGTGGGCATCCTTGTCTTGTCCCAGATTTTAGTGGGAAGCTTTTGAGTTTTTCACCGTTGAGTACTATGCTGGCTGTAGGTCTGTCATATATAGCTTTTATTATGTTGAGATATGTTCCCTCTATACCCACTTTGGCAAGTTTTTATCATAAATGGGTGTTGAATTTTATCAAATGCTTTTTCTGCATCGATTGAGATGATCATGTGGTTTTTGTCCTTTCTCTTGTTGATGTGATGTATTACATTGATTGATTTGCATATGTTGAACCAGCCTTGTGTCCCTGGGATGAACCCACTTGGTCATGATGTATAATCTTTTTTTATGTGTTGTTGGATTCTATTTGCTAAAATTTTGGTGAGGAATTTGGCATCTATGTTCATCAGTGATATTGGCCTATAATTCTCTTTTTTTGTAGTGTCTTTGCCTGGTTTTGGTATCAGGGTGATGGTGGCTTCATAGAATGAGTTTGGGAGTATTCCCTCCTTTTCAATCGTCTGGAAGAGTTTGAGAAGGACTGGTATGAGTTCTTCTTTGTATATTTGGTAGAATTCCCCGGTGAAGCCGTCCGGTCCTGGACTTTTATTTGTAGGGAGGTTTTTAATTGCTATTTCTGTTTCCTTTCTAGTGATCGGATTGTTCAAGTGTTCAGATTCTTCTTGATTCAGTTTTGGTGGACAATATGTTTCCAGAAACTTGTCCATCTCCTCTAGGTTATCCAGTTTGGTTCCATATAGTTTTTCATAATATTCTCGTATGATATTCTGTATTTCTATTTTGTTTGTTGTAGTTTCTCCATTTTCCTTTCTTATTTTGCTAATTTGTGCTCTCTCTTTTTTCTTCTTTGTGAGTTTGGCCAGAGGTTTTGTCGATTTTATTTACTTTTTCAAAAAACCAGCTTTTGGTTTGGTTGATTTTTTCTATGGTCTTGTTAATCTCTATTGTATTTAATTCCTCTCTGATCTTTATTATTTCCTTCCTTCTGCTGCTTTTTGGGGCTTTTTGTTCTTCTTTTTCTAATTCATTCAGGTGGTGGGTTAAATTGTTTATTTGAGATTGTTCTTCTTTTTTGAGGAAGGCCTGTATCGCTATAAACTTCCCTCTTAGCACTGCCTTTGCTGTGTCCCATAGGTTTTGAGTGGTTGTGCTTTCATTATCATTTGTCTCAAGGTATTTTTTAATTTCAGCTTTGATTTCCTCATTGATCCATTGTTTTTTCAATAACATATTGTTTAATCTCCATGCTTTCCTTTTTTTCTCCTTTGTTTCTCTGTTGTTGATTTCCAGTTTCATGGCATTGTGGTCAGTAAAGATGCTTGAGATAATTTCTATCTTCTTAAAATTGTTGAGGTTTCTTTTGTGCCCAAGTACATGATCGATCCTGGAAAATGTTCCATGTGCACTTGAAAAGAATGTATATCCTATTTTTGGGGGGTGTAATGCTCTGAAAATATCCACCAAATCTAGTTTTTCTATTGTAGTATTTAATTTCTCTGTTGCCTTGTTTATTTTCTGTCTGGAAGATCTGTCTAGTGATGTTAATGCAGTGTTAAAATCTCCAACTATGATTGTATTCCCATCAATATCCCCCTTTATCTCTGTTAGTAATTCTTGTATGTACTTAGGTGCTCCTATATTGGGTGCATATATATTAACGAGTGTAATATCCTCATCATGTATCACTCCTTTAATCATTATAAAATGTCCTTCTTTATCTTTCTTTATGGCCTTTGTTTTAAAGTCTATTTTGTCTGAAATCAGTACTGCAACACCTGATTTTTTGGCTTTTCCATTTGCATGGAATATCCTTTTCCATCCTTTCACTCTCAATCTATATGTGTCCTTCTCCCTAAAGTGGGTCTCTTGTATGCAGCATATTGAAGGTTCTTGCTTTATTATCCAGTCTGCCACTCTGTGTCTTTTGACTGGAGCATTTAGTCCATTAACATTTACAGTAATTAATGATAGATGTGTGTTTATTGCCATTTTGAACTTATCTTTGCAGTTGAATTGGTATATCCTCTTTGTTCCCTTCTTCTTCCTTTTGTGGTTTGGTAATTTTCCTTTGTATTATCATGGATTTTATTTAATTTTTGTGACTCCTTTGTAAATTTTTGGCTTGTGGTTACCCTTTTTTGTAAATCTATCAACCCATTACTATAACTGTTTTTATTGAACTGATAGTAACATGATCTCAAACCTATCCTACTGTTAAAAAAATTTAAAAAAGAAAGAAAAAATATTCTATATTTCCCTGCCTCCCTCTCCCACTCTCAGTGATTTGTATGTCTTCTTTTATAATTTCATGTTTACTTTATTTGTAATTCATGAGTTATCACCTTTCCAGTTGTGTGTTTCTCATTTCTGTAGCATCCTGCTGCTTTTCTATTTAGAATAGCCCTTTCAATATTTCTTTTAGCATGGGTTTAGTGTTGCTAAACTCCTGCAGCTTTTTTTTGTCTGTGAAACTCTTTATTTCTCCTTCTATCCTCAAGGATAGCCTTGCTGGATAAAGGATCCTAGGCTGCATCTTTTTTTCATTCAGGGCTTTGAATATATCTTGCCACTCCCTTCTGGCCTGTAGTGTTTGTGTAGAGAAATCAGCTGAGAGCCTTATGGGGGTTCCCTTGTAACTTACTCTTTGCTTTTCTCTTGCTGCCTTTAGAATCATTTCTTTATCCTTGACTCTGGACATCTTGATTATGATATGTCTTGGTGTGGGTCTATTTGGGTTCTTCCTGTTTGGGACCCTCTGAGCTTCCTGTACTTGGATATCTGATTCCTTCTTTAAGTTTGGGAAGTTTTTGGTCATGATTTCTTCAAAAACCTTTTCAATCCCCTTTGATCTTTCTTCTCCTTCTGGGACCCCTATTATGTGAAGATTGGGACGCTTTATATTATCCCATAGGTCCCTTATGCTATTTTCATTATTTTTTATTTGCTTATCTTGTAGTTCTTCTGAATGGGTGCTTTCTATTGCCCTGTCTTCTAGATCACTAATCCGTTCCTCTGCATTATCTAGTCGGCTTTGCACAGCTATTAGATCATTCCTCATCTCTGTCAATGAGTTTACCCATTCTACTTGGCTCTTCTTTATAGCTTCAAATTTCATTTTTGACATATTTTATATCTCTAAACACTATCTCTTTTAATTCCTTCAGCAATTCGATCACTCCTTTTTTGAAATCTTGATCTAGTAGGCTATCGATGTCTATTTCGTTGATCTTTCTTTCAGGGGATTTCTCTTGTTCTTTTAATTGGGAAAGGTTTTTCTGCTTCTTCATCTTGCTCATACCTCTTTGGCACTGTGGTTTATGGAGTATCAGTTGTTTATTTTGGTCCTTAAGGATTTTATCTATCTGATGCCTATTTAGGAATAGAACTTAGGAAAAAAAGAAAAAAAATAAGAGAGAGAGAGAAAGAATTTTAAAAGAAGGGAGAAAGAGGGTTTGAAAACAGTGTATAATGAATAATAGAAGAGTGAGTTGAAGCAGAGTATTAATCGGGTTGAGACGTCCTTTTAAAAACTTTACAAAAAAAGGGGGGGGGATGAATAGATGTATTTGAAACCTGTGTCTAATCAATAGCAGGACATCAAAACCCAAGAGAAATAGAAATGAATTAAGAAGTAAAGATTAAGAGAGTAATAGAAAATAGAACAGGTAAAAACAGATTTAAAAAAAAAAGGGGGGGGGGATTTGTCGGTGTTCTCCTGGAGTCTGTGTGCTTTTAATGTGAAGTCTTTCTGTCTTCGTCCTGTTTTGGAAGCTCAGCTTGCTGTTTTCAGAGGCCCTCTGTTGGCGCCCTCTTCTGTGCTGCTCCCAGCACCTGTCGGCAAGCAGATCGCGCCTCCTCCTAACACTGGGTCAGGTGCAGCTCTCTGCTGTGGGTGGGCGGGTCGCTGCCCCGCCGGATGCCGCAGTCAGATGTTGCAGACTGGCCGGGGAGGAGGGCGGGTCGTGCCCCCCTCCCAGCACCTCGGTCAGGGGCTGTGTTCCTGCCCGAAAGGTGGGGGGGGCCACTCTCCCTCTACCTGCGCCGCCGGTAGTTCCTCTCTCTGTGCGGCTGCGCACTCCGCCCTGGTCGGCGCTCTGCAGGTGGGCTCGGGGAAGACCGAGGGACAGCCCTGTCCCTGCTCCGAGCCAGAACCCAGCTCCTTGTTTGTCTTTGTGGAGCAAGTTCTCTGAGGGACCAGGATGGAAGGATCCTATCTGCCCCGGGCTGCAGGCCAGTCTCAGTCTGGCCTTTGAGGCTGCTAAGCCCTTCGGTGCAGATGCAGGTTTCGCCCCCACCCCCGCCTGAGTGCTCAGCGCGGAGGATATGGCAGCTGTGCCTGAGCCCCGCCTCTCTTCCCCCGAAAACTTTCCGCGGGTTTTCAGAGATGGGGGTGTGCACCCTTCCCCCGAGAGCACATCAACCTTGCTTTTTATGGAGGGTCCAGGTTGTTCTGCCCTGTGCACCCACAGCCACGGCACGCAGCCCCTTGCGTTCCCCCGGGGCTGCCTCCGTGCAGCCACTTCCGTCCTCCGCCCGGCTTGTGCAGCCTGGCCCTGCCCGCCGCTGCCGGCCCGCGTCTCAGGCTGGGTGTCGGGGGGACGCTCTGTGCCCGTTTAACTTAGTTCTGTTAGTGAAGGGCTGCTCTGTACAGATCCGAGCCTCGGAGGCTCCCCCTCCGTCCCGCTGGCCTCTCAGTTGGAGAGGGGAGACCCAGAGAGCGAGCGCCAGTCCTCCTTTGCCACTCCCTCCCCGCGGGACCCGTCCCGCGCTGCTTTGCCTTCTGTTCTTTCTTTTTTCCTTTTCTCCTACCAGATTTTTGGTGTCTTTATCTTTTGAAGAGGGTGATGTTCTGTCAGAGTTCCACAGGTGCTCTGGTCGGCTGAGTGGGTCTGTAGATGTGGGTCTTGGTGTATTTGTGGGAGAGGGTGACCTGCGAGCGTCCTTCTACTCCGCCATCTTCTCCGTCCGAGTTTGCAGTCTTGACCTAAATATATCTTTTATTCTGAGATACTACACAATATTTAATTTGTAAAATAAGAAGACAATGATTTTCTTCTCATGACCAAGTATCAATACCGTTACAAGATCTATATTAATGAATTTTATTTAAAAGGGAAATTCTATTGATAAATATTAGTGAATTACTCAAAAGAACATAAATCACAAATCAAAACACTTTAGATAAAGTTATTTTATCTAAAATTTTAAATATGTTTCTTTATTACAGCTCCAGAAAATATATTTTTTTTAATTCTTGAAGCAGACTACCGATTTTTCTTTAAGAAAAAAATATTTTCTCTAACTTGGTAAAAGAGCTGTATAAGAAATGTAAAAATTATCTAATATCTGTTTCTCCTCTTTCCCAGCAACACGAATGCAGGTAATTAAGGTAGTACAAGAATTCAGCACTTCTAAAGTTGTTTTCACTGTGTAGCATAACCTAATTGCAATATTCTTGCACATCATAAATTCTGGCAAGGTCCTGGGTTTTCCTCTAGAAGTCCTGGATATCCCAACGGCTACAGAGAAGGAACATATTCAATTCATTTCAAAAGAATCCATAAGAATTCCTGGACTAGGAATAGTCAATGCTCCACTAATTGTACATTTGGTAGGTTACAGCTTTATTATATTAATGAAGAAAAAGCAGTAGTTACAAAGGTACTGAGAATTAGCATTCTGTCTGCAGCAATATATCGGTAACCTCTTTTTAAAAAAACAAACAAACAAAAAACAGGGAGGAAGGAAACAGTTCAGTGGTAGAGCACATGCTTAGCTTAGTTCAATCCCCAGTACCTCAATTAAAAAAAAAAAATCATTGCAATCAGGAGATCTATCAAACTCTTCAAAATCTATCCAGGAAAAAAAAAAAAAAGCATGTAAAATAAAAATTAAAACAAAACAAAAAACCCCAAGTGTTTGAAATGATAAGGCAGATATGCTAATTCATTCTAAATGAATTAATGCCTCAGTCTTACAGAATGTTTCTCTTTGGTGGATGCCTTTACAGCACCTAGAAGGGAACCCAATAACATTAAGTAACTAGATTTAAGGGAGAAGGAGTTAAATTTCTTTACACAAGAATAGGAATTTCCTGTGTCTGGAGACACTTTGGTGTTGCACACCTTTCAGGGAATAAGCCTCAAGTATGGTAAGCACTGTAAAATGTGTAAGTTCCCGCAAACGACATCAGCAAATCTAAACCTAAAAATAAAAAATCTAAGCAACACTGAAACATCATTTACCAGAAATCATAAAGGAAATGAGGTGTTCCACTAAAATGCTCTATGTAATTAAGCTGACTACTTACTAGCTTTGAGTACCAATTTTTAGTGCCACCAGAAAGAAACCTTGCATAATTATACATTTATGTACTTAACTGCCTTATTAGTGGTTACAAACATGAACTTTGGAATCAGGCTACTTTCTAATTGTGTCAACTTTTACAAGTTACTTAAGCCTATCTAATTCTCCACTTCTTTGTCTATTAAAGAGGAACAGCAGTACCTATTTCACTGGGTTTTTGAAAGGATAAAATGATAATATATGCAAAGCACTTAGAACAGTGTCTGAAACACAGGAAGCACCCAATAATTGTCATTATTATTATTATTACTCAACAGGGAATGATCAACCTACTTATACCTTTTATCTGTGATTCAGTACACATTACACCATCACAGCAGACAATACTGTAATAGAGAAACGTGCCTGGGAGATACTGAAGGGTGTAAGCTTTCCTCCCACTCTTGGTGTCCTAGTCTACTTTCTATTTGGCAAGTTTCTGTCTTTCCCTTACTAATCACTTAGTACCACTCAGCAGCACCTAAGCTATCCAAGCTTGCTAAATTACTAAGCTTAACTTTACACACATTGCTAAATGAACAAACTCTGCCCTTTGGGGCAGCTATTTACTCACTGTCTGGATTTACTTTTCACTTATTTTCAGATTTTCCTGTTTGGGATGTCTCAAGTCACTAGAGAGACACACCTGTGTCAAACAAGTAAAAGGCTAACTGTTAATGGTAACGTTGTTGGATATTGTACAAGTAAATAAGTTGGCAAAGCTTTTTCAACAAAACATGCCTGTATTAAAACTTTGTGTACACAAAACAATAAATATTTGCCTATGGATGGGCATATACATGTCTATATGTACTTTATCAGATATATTAATAAGTCTGATTATATTTTACATGAAAGCATAAAACTTTTGTGTAACATATTAAGAAGCCAAGCAAATTTAATCCTACAGATATTGACATGAACTAGGAAAGTAATAGAAGTATGAAAGGATTTGCATAAAGTAGAATAGAGCTAAAAATACGTCCATCCAAAGGTCTAAAAACCTAAGTTGAACAAACCAAAACAAAATTTTATGTGAACTATATAACACAAGTAGCTATTATATTATACTGGATCAAATTTTCATCTTAATCCAATGAATATATAACATTACTAAGAATCACATTCTAGAACGGTATAAATGTATAACCTGAACGTCAGCAAACTTAAAAACAACGATTCCTTTAGAATTTCCTTTTTCTTCAGAGAGGGTAGGGCCTCAGATCTAATTAAGAACTAAAACAGTAAAGGATAAAGCCATTTTTGTGTGGAAGAGAAACATTTCACCAGATGGTTAAATAAATGTGCAAAGCACAGGCCACTCAGACGGGGAGCAGGGGCTGTTGCCTCTCCTCCCTTTGTCAAACTTCCCTCCTCTGCCACCCATTTCACCCCATCCCACTATGTAAAAACCTTCACAGGACATTCACTGAAATTTTATGCTGTTAATTCATTCCTCTCTATCTACTTCACAGCTGGTCATTAACACTTATTAATCAATGATCTTTAATTGAAGATAGAACAAAATTTGAATTTTCAGCATCATACGACACATATCATGATACTCTAATTATCTGAGGACTAGAGATGACAAATTCCTGTCTTCTAAGTCTGCTTACACAAGGTCCCTGACTTTGCCAGTGAGCATTAATTCTTTCTGGTGCTTAGCCCTTAGTTCAGCTCTTCTCACCACCTTACTTGTGCTAAGCAATTATTTACGTACCTTGTCAATCTCTCGCCTTCATTAGACTTTGAGATTTTTAATATTGAAACTGTGGATTTATAAACTATGATAGTTATAAACTATGATCTACTATTTCCTGAGTGCGTACTAAGGGTCAGGCACTGCAGTAAGCCCTTTATGTGCATTATTTCATTCTACCCATATTAAAAAGCCCCTGTTTTACAGATGAGGAAATTGAGGCATAGAAAGATTAAGACAACTTTCCAAATGGTGCCAGGATCCCTGTAAACTTCTGGGACTCCAAAGTCCATGCTCTTAAACCACTCTACTACTTACTTTTTAATAATCAATGCTTTTTAAATAGTAAGTAATCAACAAGTAAATTTATTTCATTCAATGTGTTGCATATCTGCTTAGTGTTTTACATGGTACTTGCTATCTCCATACATCCAAAATCAACCTGAGTGTGTCTGCCCATTTGACAGAGCAGAGTAATTCTGCCCATTTGACAGATCGGACAACTAGTCAAAGGATCATGAGGTGTCTTCTTACAGTCCCTCCCTAGCTTGTGCCAGGGATGGGACTGCTGGACTCCTGGGCCTCTATATAAAACCCTGCGCCTCAGCTCACAAGGAAGTTGTGAATAGACTGCAGTTTTTCTGATATTTAAAGATAACTTTAAAAATATGAGAACTGAAAGTGAAAACTCTCAAGAGCAAGCAACTGGAGTGAAAAGAATTGTTTAATTATATAATACGTAATATTCAAATAAATTTTAATAGTTAAAATCTATGCCAAATAAATATATCTGATTTTCAAGTACAAATTCAGGAAACATCCATCAATAAAAGTAGTGTCCTGAATTTGTAAATTTGGAACTTTTATACTAACTCTATCTTTTGGGTAAGAAAGAATAATTCAGCGTGATACCCCCACGGATGCACACAGACGTGGGCGCTCTTACACAGGCTGCCACCAACAGGTTAACGTTTTCAGACTTTCACTTAAAAAGTAATATGGTGTTGCTCCTTTTGGTTTACTGCCACAAAATTTAAGATGCTTATAATGTGCCAAAGGCAAATTCAGGAACCATATTCTGCTGTCAACAGAAGTGACTTACAAAACCTACCTTGTGTGGTAAAGGTAAGCGGTATACTCCAGTCACTCCAGATTCCTGGGCCATCCAGTCTCTTGCCCCTCACCTGAACCTCATAGGAAGACCCAGGGAGCGCACTGTCTACTAGCAGAGAAGTAGCTGAGACAGTCTCATCAGCCTGTTAAATACCATTTGAAAGCATCAGCACATCAGATCAATGTGAAACCTTAACCAAAATTGATCGCAAGCAGGTCTCAACTAATTACAAAGAATTAAAATCTTACAGAGTAGCCAGCTGGCCCATCGTGGAATTACACAGAGCTCAATAACCCAACGACAAATGTTTGATTGACATCAGTCAATAAAAGTTTAAATTGCCTGTGAGTCCAAGGAAAAAAGTCACAATGATAATCAACAAATATTTTTAACTGAATGATAACGAATATTGACGTTTCAGGATCTGAGAGGGACAGCAACGTCAGTGGGAAGCTTCAAGCCACTGCTGACAGCTATCACACACACGGTAGAATGTGCAGAGAACCATAAACGTTCCTGGAGGAAAGCATCACGAAGCAGGGCATGAATAATTTTAAGGACCCAAGTCTGATGATAAACTACAGTGAATCAAAATACAGTTTATAAGCTAGAGGGAAGATATCTGAGAGACCTATCTGCGTAAAACAAGCAGTGATGTGCCCCGAAGCTATTGAACTTCCTGGCCCATTGACTGTGGGGCGCTATAGGCTAGAAGCAGTGAAAAGCATTAGGAATGCATTATACACTATCAGGTCACCTAGATTTCAAATCCTCCTATCTCCATTTACCAATGAGAAAGCTGAAGCCCAGAGAAGCCTTAACAGCTTATTCCACACATGACACCGGATTCCCATTCTGCTCTTTACGAATATAAAGTCTTCAAAAATTAGCCCAGATCCAAAAGAACAGGTTATTTTTTTTCCCCACTTAAATTACATAACAGTTAGTTTCACAAGTTAAAGTGCCAAAGTTTTTCATGGCCCACAGGGCTCTTTGTGAGCGCCTCCTTCCCCCGCCCCTCTCTGACCAACCGCTCACTGCCCTGGCCTCCAGCTGCTCACCCAGCTTAAGGCCTCTGAATCACTGTTTTCTCTACTAACAACCCAATTCCCCCAGATATCTACATCACCACCTCCTTCAAATCCTTGCTCAGATGTCACCTTCTCCATGAGCTCTTCCCCGGCCTCCATTTAATATTATATTCCACCATCTCCCACTCGCATTCCCGGACCCCCTTATCCTGTTCTGCTATCCCAATATATCCTGAGTTCTTGGCACCCAGTAGGTGCTCAGCACTTACTGAAAGAATGAAAAAAGGATTTGACACACTATACAGTACAAATGCATGCACTTGCATGTAAACAAATATATTGAGTAGTAAGAAAAAAGTAAGGATGGCACGTAAAATCAGAAACCAGAGAAGGTCTTTATGTGAAAACTTTATAATGATCAATTCCACAATTCTGTGTCTGGACTTCCAGTAGCCATTTAGGGGTGTGTGTGTGTGTGTGTGTGTGTGTGTCTGAAAGTGAGAGGGGAAGAGAAAGGAGAGAGGGAGGGAGGCAGAAAGAGAGAAAGAGAGAGAGAGTTTAACCTAATATACATAAACTTTGGAAGAGGAACTTTTCCTGGCACTAACTTCTGGGAGGAATTTGTCATGCTCCTCAACATATAACATGGATCCACATTTAAGAGACAGTGAGTAATATCAGACAATTTTTCTAAAATCATTTTACAGAAGATCCAGAAATGCTATATTATGCTCATTTCCTATGCTGATCTTAAATGAAAGCCAGTGGTATAATATTAAATTATGACTGATTCAGCACTAGAAGTAGCAGGAACACTTGATGTCCCCAGGGCATTTTCTATGGGACCTGGGGTGGGGGGTGGGGGTCCTCACTTTCCCTTTAATTGCTTCTCAACTTTTCATTTTATTTATCAAAGTATACTTACTTTTCTCATATTTGTTGTAGAATTCTCTGAATATTTCACTTGATACCGAAGTTGAAATGGTACTGATATTGGGCTGGACCAAGAAATCTTTAAATCACCAGTGTCCGTGATTTCCATATGCAAACCTGATGGTGGATCAGGCTTCACTTAAGAAAAAAAGAGAACACTTTTAAGTCAAGTGATTTTCATGATAGCCTTTATTTATTGTCTGCTTTTTCATTTTTGTTTTGTGGAGAAGTAGTTAGGTTTATTTATTGACTTATTTCAATAGAAGTACTGGGGATTGAACCCAGGACCTCCTGCATGCTAACCATGCACTCTACCACTGAGCTATACCATCCTCCCCCTTCCATGATAGTCTAAATAAAGTCAAAATGAATTTTTAGCATATCCTATTCTTTCAACTGCCTAAAAAGTGTCCTTATTCAAAGGCTGATTACAGAAGCAAAATACTGGTTCCACTCCTGTACTTTACCATAGGAATCATTACCACCTTCTCCCCACGTGGTAAAAACTAGAAATCAGTAAATGATGTTATTTCGATAAATATGAATTCCTGCTATAAAAAAGACAGCTTAACTTTATTCAACCTAGCATTTCCCAGACTTATTTGAAGCCCACCCACTGTTTTCATGAGTACCAAGCAGAAAAAGTATTTTGCAGAGAACTACTTGGAAAATGCATACAGATTTTGTATGCAAAAATCAATGACATATGCATGGAACTTTATGTAAATGTGCATGCAAATTCAGTAAATTTATTAATTTTGAAATAGAACAATCCAGACACATCCACATAGCATGCATGGTTTACATGCAGTGAACATAGCATCAGCAGGCCCTGGCTTGTCACCCGAAAGGGGTGGGGATGGAGTGTCTTATTTTAATGGGGCATTTAGCTCAGTATATAATTTCTAAGTTCATATGTATATGTGTGTTTTTATGCACGCATATGCATTTGTGTGTATAAATATGCGGAGATGTGTATGCCTGTGGTTTTAAATATACAACATAACTTTTAAATTATTTGTAGAAACAATGTAAACATCTTACAATAAAGAATTGATTGAATAAATAATGGTTCATCCCTTTAAGGGAAATCTGTACAACTATTAAAAAATCATATTGGAGAAGAATATTGAACATGCTTAATATGGTTAATTTTAAAAGTTTATTAAACATCTATCCTTGGATTCCTGATTTATTAAAATAAACAAATGAAAGGATATGTGTAAATGTGTATTAAAATAGAAAAAAGCCAAAATAGTCAAAAATAAATGATGTATTTTTCTTCTTTGTCCATCTCTACATTTTCAAGATTTTTGCAATTAACAGGAACTACTCGTGTACATGGAAATCATCATTACACTGAAATATTTATTGATTTGTATTCCATTTTCAAGAAATAAAATGGCACATTCATATTTTTTACATCCCATATTTTCAAGAATTTGGACACAGTTTTTCTTTTCCTTGAGTCAAAATTAATGAAGGTTTTACTTTATGTGGCATAAGACAAATTTTAGCTACTTTACGGCAGGGATAGCTAAACACTAAAGTCCAGAAACTACAGGTGAAATTCACTGAGTTCTTATAATCAAGAGGATAGAACACAAAACAAAGACACCAAACAAAAGTGAAATCATAAAATTATAAACTATTTCACATTTCCTATTTCCATACATATATGCCTTGATATCAGAAATCTAAAAATAACTCTTTCCCTGGACCCACTATGTATCCAGTCCCAGATCCCATCTACCTACTGCTTTCAGAGCAAAATTCCTCCTGGTGAGCTGGCACTGCTCACCTTCTCCACTTTGCATCCCGTTTTCCTAACCAACCTATTCTGAGCAGGTCTTCCTTCTTGCCAGTTCACTGAAACTACTCTTACCAACGTCACTACCCTTTGCCAAAACCAATGTCAATGGCCTGATTCACTTTACTCCAACTCTCAGCAGCACTCTGCACAGCTGCTCATTCTGTGAGTAGCTGAACTACTTTTCCCACTTGGCTTCCAGGTCACCACGCTTTTAACTCCTCTTTTCTCTCTGATCGTCTCTCACTCTTTCTCTCACTGAACTCCAAATGTGTGATTTCATACAATCCCATAACATCTATATACTAGAGACTCCCAAACATGTCTCCCCTGACTTCTAGGCTCATATATCCAACTCAGTATCTCTTGGGTTTCTAATAAGCATCTCAAACGTAATGTGTCACACACCTATTCCTCTCCAATTTCCCCTTCTCAGGATCTGGTGCCACTATTCTGGTACCACTTAGGTCCAAGCCTAAGTGGTATCCTTGATTCCTCTCTGCCCTTCACACTCCACACCCAGATCATTAGAACATTCAGCCAGTACCATCTCCCAGATAGATCCCACGTCTGATTACTTCTTCACTTCTCCACTGCAATGACCCTAAGCCAACTGGACAACTCCAACAGCCTCTTACTGATTCCGCTGCTTCCACTCTTGCAACTATCCTTCCTCCCTTCCCCATCAATTTCCTTCTTCACATGCAGCACCAATTTTAAATATGCATGCGTGCACACACACACACACCTGATCATATCACTCTCCTGGTTTAAAAGCTTCCATTGCAATTAGAATAAAATCCAAACTCTGTAACCCTGGCCCATGGTTTGACCTGGACCCAGATAACTGTCTAACCACATCTCCGAATATGCACCTACCTCATTCACTCCAACCACAAGGGCCTTCTCTTTGGTTCTTTCAACTTCCAAGCTCATTCCATCCCAGGAATTTTGTGAGCACTATTCTTCCTGCCTGGGGCACCTTCTGCTCTGGATTTTTGCATAGTTATCTCTTTTCTATTCAGCTTAAATGCTATCAGCTTAAATGGACCACCATAGCTGAAATAATAGCCCCTACACCTAACACTCTCCATCACACAACCTGTCATTTCTTTTCATGACACATACAATTTTTAGACATTATCATATATGACCAAATACAGGGAAATCCTTTTCCCTATGATTATCCCTGAAATAAGACAAAATTCCTTTTAAGGTTCTTATAAAAGTCTATCATAGCACCTTCTCTTAACTTTATTTTTAAAAACAATTCAATTCAATGCTGGCTCTAAATGCTTCTAAAAACCACCTTTTGGACTGGTTTTAAAAAGAGAAGATGATGCTATTTTATAGATCTTGTAATTCTTCTCTGTGGTATAATGTCATGACTGACTTGCTTGGATATCATTGTAGTTATACTATGGAGGTCACAAATATATCCCCAGAAGACAAGTTATTTAAAAGTCCTAATGTTAAATATAACGTCATATACAGATTCAAAAAGTGCTATACCCCCAGGAACTTAGAAAGAACTGAAGGTGAAGTGGTGTGGGAAACCGTGTCAGACACGTGAAAAGGGGCTCTAGTGATGTCAAAAACTGTGAGGCAAAGATGCATGAAAAGAGTTTGCATATAACCATTTCAAGAAATGTAAATGTAAAATATTAACGCTGTGAAATTACACATCATGTGTAATGTATAATTTAAACATGCATACACAAAACTGAGTTAATAAATTACATCCTTTAATTTAACATTCTCCTAGATTGTTCACATTTGTAATTATATATTTGAGTTGATCCAAGAAACTTTTGGCAAATCTTTGCATTAAAAATATGGGCCTTACCAATTCTTGGAACTCTTCTCCTAATATAGATCTGTACAGCACCTTGTTCATTTACTTTTTTACTGTTTCCCTCTCCCTGCTCCTGTCTGTCCCTGCTCCGTGACGCAGGTCCTTTGTCTCATTCACCATTGTTTCCCAAGCTCTTAGATGGGTGGCTGACTCACATGAGCCTCTAAGAAATATTTATTAGGGGCATAAATTCAGGTAAAAACCAGCTTTTAATTATTTTCATAAATAGTTATCTGAGATATGAAAAAGTAATAACCAAGCAGTACATATCCCATTAGACCAATCCAGGATTTAAAGAAATCAAACTGCTTTCAAAAAGAATCTAAGTTATAATTGCAGAGATCTACTTACTGCTGTCAAATCATTTCAGAAGATAACTTAATATCCTCTAGAACTACACTTACCATGTTTACAGTGTTGGTCAAAGAGAGATAAGCTAGTGAAAAATTTTGTAAGCAATTTTCAACCTGTTCGTAAGACTGGTGTTTGGATCGATTATCTTCCTTATGCAGAACTTACCGACATTTATGGGCTGAACTGACATTGGAGGTGAGTGAAAAGTTACTCCACCAGATGTGATCTTCAAATACATAAGAAGGGTGTAATTGAGTTTGGCTGTTGGCACAGGCACATGGCATTCACAACATTCGTGAACACTGCAGTTGCACTGAACAATCTGAAAACTGTCTTTCTGGGAGGGCCGAGGTGACTCTTCCAACACTTCAAGCCTATGTGAAAAAAGAAGAGCTAAATGTTAACACAGATGTGAACGTACTGGATATACTTAAAATGTAGAACACAAAATCCAAATAAAGGTAAGCTACTCTGGACACCTAGCTTAAGGAGCATCTAGAAAAAAAATGATACATTATATCAGGGATACAAAGATAAGGGTTAAAGCAAGTTCGCCATCAGAAATAATATGATCAAGACGATAGTGAGGCAACAGAGGAGTACTGAAAGGAAAGGAAAATTGTAGTCCTAACCCCTATACCCAGTAAAAATATCTTTCAAAATAAATGTGCAATAAAGGCTTTTTTCAGACACACTGAAATGGAAAGAATTCATCACCATCAGATCTGCATTATAAAAAATGCTAAAGGAAGTCCTTCAGGCAAAAAGAAAAGACGGTAGATTGAAATCTGGTTCCACACAAGGAAATGAAGTTTAACTAAAAGGGTAAATATTTATTGGCTGATTAGAGTAAAAATAATCATCATGTAGTGTGAGGTTTATAACATTGGTAGAAATAAAATGTGTGACACTAGCACCAATTTGGGGAAGTGGGAGATTTGTAAGGATACAGTTGTAATATTCGTCTACTACATGTGAAATGGTGATTTGTCAGTTAGAGGTATAATATCAGTTCTATTATAATACATTAAAGACCTATATTCTAAATCCTAAAGCCACCACAAAAATAATAAAAGAAGTTACAGCTAATCAGCTACAATAATCAAGCCAATAGAGTATTAGTGAAAAGATAGAAAAATAGACTAATGGAACAGAAGACATCAACACGCATATGGACAACCAATTTTTCACAAAGGTACAAAAACAGTTCTGTGGAGAAAGAGTAATCTTTCCAGTAAGCTGTGCTGGAACAATGTGATATCGATATGCCCCCCTCCCTCAAAAAGCAACTTTAATCCATACCTCACATGATTCAAAAGTCAATTCAAAATGAATCATCAGTCCAGATTCCAACCTCAAGCTACGAAACTTTCAGAAGAGAACATGGAAAAAAAATTTTTGTGGCACTGGGTTTGGTAAGAATTTCTTAGATGCACCACCAAAAGCATGATCTATAAAAGAACAAACTGATAAATCTGACTTTTATCAAGATTGAAAATGTCTATTCTTCAAATGAAAGATAAAAAGATAACAATGAAAGATAAAAGATAATAAAAGACAAGCCATAGACTGAGAGAGTATATTTGCCAATCATCCAGCTGATAAAGGACTCTCAAAATTCAATAATAGTATTTTAAAAATCCAATTAAAAATGGGCCAAAATTTCAATAGTCACTTCTCCATAGAACTTCTTATAGAAGACATATGAATGAAAAGAAGCTCAACATCATTAGTCATTCAGGATGTAAATTAAAACCGCAATGAGATACTAATATCCACATATTAGAGTGGTCAAAATTGAAAAGACTCATTATATCAAGTATTGAATTCAAAGAAATGGAAAGATATCCAATGCTCTTGGATTGGAAGAATTAATATTGTTAAAATGGCCATACTACCCAAAGCAATCTACAGATTTAACACAATCCCTATCAAATTACCCATGACATTTTTCAGAGAACTAGAACAAATAATCCTAAAATTTACACAGAACTACAAACGCAATCCTGAGGAAAAAGAACAAAGCTGCAGACATAATCCTCCCAGACTTCAGACAGTACTACAAAGCCACAGTAATCAAAACAGCATGGTATTGACACAGAAGCAGACATGTGGATCAATGGAACAGAATAGAGAGCCCAGAAATAAACTTACACACTATGGTCAATTAATCTTCTACAAAGGAGGCAAGAATATACAATGGAGAAAAGACAATCTCTTCAGCAAGTGGTGTTGGGAAAGCTGGACAGCCACATGTAAATCAATGAAGTTAGAACACTCCCTCAAACCATATACAAAAATAAACTCAAAATGGCTTAAAGACATAAATGTAAGCTGTAACACCATAAAATTCCTAGAAGAGAACATAGGTAAAATGCTCTATGACACAAATCATAGTTATTTTCTTAGGTCAGTCTCCCAAGGCAATAGAAAATAAAAGCAAAAATAAACAAATGGGACCTAATCAAACTTATGAGCTTTTGCACAACAAAGGAAATCATAAACAAAATGAAAAGACAACCTAGAAAATATGTGCAAATGATGCAGCCAACAAGGGCTTAATTTCCAAAATATACAAACAGCTCATAGAACTCAGTAGCTAAAAAACAAACAATCCAATCGAAAAATGGGCAGAAGATCTAAACAGACATTTCTCCAAAGAAGATACTCAGATAGCCAATAGGTGCATAAAAAGCTGTTCAACATTGTTAATCATTAGAGAAATGCAAATCAAAACTACTATGAGGTATCAACTCACACCAGTCAGAATGGCCATGATCAAAATCCTACAAATAATAAATGCTGGAGAGGGTGTGGAGAAAAGGGAACCCTCCTGTACTGTTGGTGGGAATGTAAATTGGTTCAGCCACTATATAAAACAGTAAGGAGGTTACTTAAAAAACTAAAAATAGAGTTAACATATGACCCAGCAATCCCACTCCTGGGCATACATCCAGAAAAGATGAAAATACTATTTTTATTTTAGAAAATATATATGCACCCCAATGTTTATAGCAGCACTATTCATAACAGCCAAGACATGGATGCAACCTCAGTGTCCATCAATAGATTAATGGATAAACAAGATGAGATATATTCATAGATAAATATATATATATTTGGAATATTACTCAGCCATAAAAAGAATGAAATAATGACATTTGCAGCAACATGGATGGACCTAGAGATTATTATATTAAGTGAAGTAAGTCAGATAAAGACAAATATTAATGATATCACTTATATGTGGAATCTTTAACAATGATACAAATGAACTTATTTACAAAACAGAAACAGACTCACAGACATAGAAAACAATCTTATGATTACCAAAGGGGGAGGGGGGAGGAGGGAGGGATAAACTAGAAGCTTGGGATTAACACACACTACTATACATAAAATGGATAAACAATAAGGATCTACTGTATAGCACAAGGAACTATATTCAACATCTTATAATAGCCTGTAATGGAAAAGAATCTGAAAAAGAATATATATGTGTGTGTGTATAACTGAATCACTTTGCTGTATGACTGAAACTAACACAGCATTGTAAATCAACTATATATCAACAAAAAATTTTAAATATCATATACTGAAGATATTTGGAGTAACTGGAACTCTAATGCACTGCTGGTAGGAATGTAAAAAAGATACAACTTTGGAAAACAGTTTGGCAATTTCTTAAGTTATTAAGCATACATCTATTATATGATTTACACATTCCAATTCCAGGTTTTCATTCAGGAGAAATGAAAGCATATGTTCTCACAAAGATCTGTACAGAAACAAGTAAAGAGACTTGTAACAGCTTTCTTTGGAAGAGCCAAAAAACTGTAATCAATTAATATGTCTACCAACAGATGAATGGCTAAAAAAAAAAGTGTGGTGTATCCATATAATGGAATGCTACTCAGCAATGAAAAGGAATGGACTATCAGGTCTGTGGGGTTTTACCTAATGAAGTGAACCCCAATAAGATTCCCAAGAAGCTGTGTGGCCTTGTAAGAGAATTATAGTAGGAGAAACACTGCTAGCTTAGACTGAAAGTACAAAACAAAACAAAGCCACTGGACTCACAACATTCGTGCTGAATGGAAACATGCTGAAAACACTACTCAGCTGCACAGATGTGCAACCTTTCATGAAAAAGGGAGGGTGACTCAGAGGGCAGAACCAAGTGCCCAGAGGGCAGGGCCAAGACCCATAGAGATTTTACTCCTGAGTTTGAAGTGATAGGGGGAATAAGCCCACAATGAGGGGGAGGGGAAGAGATGGTCAAAGAGTGGGATCCTTGAGCCTGAGATCATAGAAAGAGTAAGATTATCAGTAATGACAAGGCCTAGAGTATGTCCATGAGAATGGGTGAACTAGGTGGGGTGAAAAAAACAATAAGAATGAAAGAAAATGCTGTGGTGTAATAAATACAGGGACAAGTGGAAACACATACCAAAAAAATTTGCCTAGATTACGAGGGAGAGAGAAGAATGGGCCAGATAGAGTGAACAGCGTTTGCAAAGGCCCAGAGTCACATGTAGACATCTGAGGACTTGAAAGTTATGTGTGGTTGGGTTGGGAAGCCGGGGAATGATGGGAAATCAATGTGGATGAATAAGGTAAGGCTCCTTCAGGGAATCTGCACTTTTGTAAGTGCTAACACCTGGTTTATTTAGTCTCTTCACTATTATTCCTGCCAGCATCCTTGCTAATTTCAGTATCCACCTGGATGTTTTTCAATTTCTAGAAAGCTTTACTTTCACGCTTCTGGTAATCTATACAAACATTACCCAAAAAAAAAAACTACTTTACTAATCCCAAATGATTTTAATTCCAGGTAGTATCCCAGACTAGTCTCATCATAAGAACAACCTGGAGCCTGGTTAAAATTAGATTCCTAGACCTTCCATGGAGAATTCAGCAGTAAAGCTTTCAAGAAATTGAAAATCATCCAGGACACTGAAATTAGCAAGGATGTATTTTCTTTTCTTAAAAAATTTTATTGAAGTATAGTTGACTTACAATGTTGTGTTAGTTACAGGTGTACAGCAAAGTGATCCAGATATATATATTCTTTTTCAGATTCTTTTCCATTATGGGCTATTACAAGATATTGAATATAGTTCCCTGTGCTATATAATAGTTCCTTGTTGTTTATTTTTATATATAGTAATGTGTATCTGTTAATCCCAAATTTCCAATTTATCCCTCCCCACTCTTTCCCCTTTGGTAACCATAGTTTGCTTTCTATGTCTGTGAGTCTATTTCTGGTAGCATATTTGTACATTCTCTCTCCTTCGGAGTCTCTGACAAACATTAGCATCTGAGCTCAAACAATGCTTTCCCTTAAGGGACATATTTACAGGGTTTTAAATCCCTTAAAACATTAGAGTTTAGTTTCTTTTTAAAATGTACTTATTTTCACATGGAAGTATTTGAAATATTCCTCTTGTGAATTCTCTAATGTCTAGAGGAGGTGATTTGGATTAAAAACTTTTCTTTAGTAACCACCATTATGGATTTTTCTCTTCCACAGAGGTTTCATTTTTTTTATATTGGCCAGGTCTTCCTCCTGATCTGAAAAGTCTTATTTAAACTGTTTGGCGCTATACTGTCCAAAGATGCACGTAAAAATAGAATTCAAGGCGGCAATGGTATGTGACAATTGGTAAAATAAACAGTAACCAAATCATACAATGGAGAGAACAATTAAAGTGGTAAGAAAAAACAAGAAAATGTTTCTCAAATTGCATGCAATTATGACAGGTTTTCCCGTGTTAATATTTTTAGAAACCTGAGTTCAAAATAAAAGCAAGTCAAAAGAATCTGCTAAGTTCATCACAGGAGCAAGTTGAAAAATCTATTTAGTTGATCATAATTTTCTCATTTTTCTGTTCTATCATTTAGGTGAACAGACCAATGACTACTTAGCTGACTAAAGTTAAGTTCAAATTCTTAGCTGTAGCTAATTTACTATGCAATTTCATAATGCTCTGTTATATTCACATATGTCTTTTTCAGAAAATGCAGACCTCCAAACATAACTATGACCTATACATAATAAATCCTTACACATGGTCACCGAGCTTTAAAACTGAGCACGTTGCCTTAGCCTGATGATAATATTTGAAACTCTCAGAATAGGTACCCAGTGAGATTTTGATCACCACCCAAAGAATGCACTACATTGCACAGGAATTCTCTTCTCTGAGTTAAATCTACTTTGCTTAATAAAGCAGGAAATTTTCTGTGCAGACCTCAAACAGAGCCTCATCCACCATGGTGCTTCCTGTCTTCTCTCAGTACTCGGAAGTTGAGTCCTCAGTCCCTGTCATATATCTTCAGTGGGTCCCCTTCTACCATCGCTTCCACTCTTCTCTCCCTGCTGGGTCATTTTCTATAGGCTAGAAACAAGCTCCTTCCTTCCCATCCTTTAAATGCACACCTTCGGCTGTACATTGCCCGCTATTCCCTTACCTTCCCCACTCTACCTCCACAGCTAGGCTTCTCGGGCCTCTAGAGACTTAACACCCAGTCATTCCTGTTGTGAACATTTACCTCCCTGGCTGCCCAGCACTTGCTTGCAAAACTACTCTTCGGTTAGGCTGAAACACCGGCAGCTCAGGCACATTCTTGCCAGTCAGATACTCACATTCAGGACACTGGCCCTAATGAGAACTGCACTCATTAAAGAAGCAGGGCTCACAGGGGCGTCTAGACCCATCAATGGCAGCATCTAGTGACCGGTATTAGAGGTAGAAATTACGACCACAGAGACACTCAGTGTCCGGGTGTGACAGCAGAGGCACCCGATCTGCTACTCCATGGGGTGACTTTAAGAATTAGTCCAGTAATCTAACGTAAGCTATAAATGTTAACTACAGCCTCATAAACAGTACAAAAACGATGGCGGCAGCTTGTATATTTTCTTCCTTCTAGTGTTACTGTGTATGTGTGTGTATATTTCTATATATCAACTAATTTCTTTTCAATCTCCCCCTTCCCCTTATTATTTTACATAAGGACCCTTGGTGGTGGTTAACTCTACAATTTAGTATTTAGTTTACAGAATATTCATTCAGGTGGGACTGTGACTGAACATGAGGAGCAATTAATATTGCCCAGAGATCAGTACTGTAAACGTTGCTCAGAAATGGATACGATGACAATTAGAACACAGCATCTCCCCTTTTGGGGGAGAGGGTAAGAGTATCTCCTTTTGTTCAAAGTGTAGTAGCATCTTATTTAGTGAAAGTATGAAGTTATAGGAAGTTTTGCTTCAAGTATGTGTAGGAAAGTGTTTGTGGGCGCTAAGTAGCCAATAGGGTGAATTATGTTGATCATTAAATTCTAGTCTCTCAGCTTCAAACCCACCCTTCTATACTCTTGTTTTCTCATGCTGGAGCTGGAATTCTGCAAACCTCCAGGATTCTTGTTAAATTCTACCTATAGGGGGTGCTAGAAGATTAGAAGATGAATAAAAAAGGGTGTTGATAACATCCTGGGTTTGTTTTGTTTTGTTTTTTTAATTGAAGTATAGTTGATTTACAATATTACATTAGTTTCAGGTGTACAGCAAAGTGATTCAATATTTTATAGATTATACTCAATTTAAAGTTATTGCAAAATAATGGCTATATCTCCCTGTGCTGCACCATATATCCTTGTTGCTTATTTATTTTACACATAGTTGTTTGTGTCTCTTAATCCCATACCTCTACCTGGTTCCTTCCTCCCTCCCTCTCCCCATTCATAACCACTAGTTTGTTTTCTATATCTGTGAGTCTGTTTCTGTTTTGTTATGTACATTCGTTTTATTTTTTAGATTCCACATATGAGTGATAACATAGATTATTTGTCTTTCTCTGTCTGACTTATTTCACTAAAGCACAATGTTCTCTAGGGCCATCCATGTTGTTGCAAATGGCAAGATTTCATTCTTTCTTATGGCTGAGTAATACTCCACTGTATGTATGTGTATGTGTGTATATATATATATATATACTTTATCTACTCATCTGGTTGTTTCCTTATCTTGGTTTTTATAAATAATGCTGCTATGAACATTGGGGTGCAGGGATCTTTTCGAATTAGTGCCTTCATTTTCTTTGGATTATACGCAGGATTGAAACTGCTGGATCATATGGTAGTTCTATTTTTAGTTTTCCACAATGGCTACACCAATTTACAATCCCACCAACAGTGTACGAGGGTTCTCTTTTCTTGATATCCTGGCCAGCATTTGTTATTTGTAGATTTTCTGATGACAGCCATTTTGACAGGTATGAGGTGTTACATCATTGTGGTCTTGATTTGTATTTCTCTGATGATTAGTGACGCTGAGCATTTTTTCATGTGACCATTGACCATTTGTATGTCTTCTTTAGAGAAATATCTGTTCGGGTCTTCTGCTTACTTTCAGTTGGGTTCTTTGTTTTTTGACATTGTTGTATAAGCTGTTTATAAATTTTGGATATTATCCCCTTATTGGTCATATCATTTGCAAATATTCTCTCCCATTCAGTAGGCTGTCTTTTCATTTTGTCGATAGTTTCTTTTGCTGTGCAAAAGCTTCAAAGTTTAATTAAGTCCCATTTATTTTTATTTTTATTTCTTTTGCCTTAGGAGACAGATCAAAAGAAATATTGCTATGATTTATGTCAAAGTGTCCTGCCTATGTTCTCTTCTAAACATTTTACGGTTTCCACTCTTACATTTAGGTCTTTAATCCACTCTGAGTTTATTTTTGTATATGGTGTGAGGAAATGTTCTAATCTCATTCTTCTACATGTAGCTGCCCAGTTTTCCCAGCACCCCTTATTGAAGAAACTGCCTTTTCTCCACTGTATATTCTTGCCTCCTTTGTCATAGAGATCCTACCTGTTTTGCTTCCCATTTATGAAAGCATCACCTCAGCAAAGGCTCTTCATCTGAGTTATTGCAGCTGATTCCAGTAACCAGGTTTTCTTTTTTTCCCCACATTCTCAGAACCTACCACAGTATGCCTCTTCAGAGACCCCTCAACACCAGCCTTCTGGCATCCCTTCCTCAGAGGTATGCATTCCAGCTCTGTAGGGTCCCTCTGTCAAGTGCCTGAGGAACCAGTCGCAACTCCTAGGGGTCGGCTCTTCAAAGTCCTTCCTCCAAGTGTCCCTTTGTTGGGGCTACTTCCCTTTCCACTCCCCAAAACCATCCTGGCTAAAATTCCCATTGCTTCCACGTTGCCCAATCAACAGGTATCATTCAGACCTTATCATACCTTTCTGTTATATCTGACACAGCTGACTGCTCACTAGCCCCACCTTAGACAATATCATTTCTTTATCAATAACTTTTGGCCTCATTACTACATTTCTGGAGGGTTAACTGGCAACATATTTTAGAAAACATTTTAGCAATATTCATTCAAAAAGTAATTTTTAAGCATTTACGTGAGTAGTTCCAGTGAGTTAATTTCTAGTTAGCAGTGCTGTTAAGCATAGGAAGTACTATGTGTACACATTTAGTAAGAGGTAGAGCCAGGTGGTCTGACTCTAAAATTTGTCTTATTTACTTTACATTAGAAATTTTCAAACTCTAGCTTCATCAGAATCACCTAAAGGGCTTGCTAAAACATAAGACTGAGGAACCTCACCCATAGAATTTCTGATTTTAGTTCTGGGACGGAGATATCAAATTTAAATTTCTAAAAAGTTTCCAGGTGATACTGATATGCTTTTCAATACTACCTGACCACATATTTTTGGTATCAGCTCTTATACGTCCCTGGAGACTCAACTTAGTTGCATCTAAGGCTCTTATACCAATCTTGTGCTCCCTCGCCTTTGTGTGCCTATTAAATACACATCAGTAACCACGAAAACTGAAACCCTACTTTTATACATATGTGTACATACCTGTCCCAACCACTAGCTTGTGAGTGCCTCAAGGGCAGAGATCATAACTATTCTTTTTTTTTAACATCTTTAAATTTCTTTAATTTTTTAATTGTGGTAAAATGTACATAAAATTTACCATTTCAAATGTACAGTTCAGTGACATTAAGTACATCCACACTGTTGGGTAATCGTCCCCACCATCCAACCTCAGAACTTTTTTCATCTTTCCAAACTGAAATTTTGCACACATGTAAAACAGGAACTCCCCACTACCCGTGCCCCTAGTCCTTGGTAACCATCATTCTACTCTCTGTCTCTGGTCTTCTTTATATGGACCGTCCCTAGCACATTACCCTTTAACTGTATGACCTGAACAACTGCAGCACTGAAGAAAGTGAGTCACATTCTCTTCAAGCATCGTATGAAAGAACAAAAGAGAAAGAATTTTAAAGAGTTAAAATTCACACAGAAATGGTATATAGTCTCACTGGAATTATTAGAATACTTGAGTGACATATTAGCTGTTAGAATTATGCGTGTGGCTGCTTGAAACCACCATTATGGCTCACTACCTAACACAAATAAATACTAAGAACTTATATTTTTAAGATAATAAAAATATCAAATATGAGGGGAAAATCCACCTGAAAAAAAAATATGTTTTTCCCCTCTTCCACTCAAATATCTAAGACCCCTGAATTGAGTTCACACTTCTTTCAGAATATATGCCCATGTATGTCCACTGTGTCTTGCTGCCTGAATCAACAAGACAGGAAAAGAGGAAACCTAATGGAGAAGAAAGTTGTACAAAACGTATGTACACTGCCCCCCTAGAAAAGTACACAGATATGAGAGGAAATGGGGTAGGAGAGCTTTCATAATCCATCTCTGTACATGGAAGCCCTTACATTTCAAAAGAATCATGTCATGGAAATGTCTAAATTTATTTATTTGGTACTTACAGAACATATAAAAGATGGACCTTAAGGTCATAATTCTTTAAAGGATTCTTAAATAATGGCTCCATATAACAGATCAATAATTTCAAGTCCTCTTTCATCCAGCACTGTATGTTCCAGTTTGCACCTGAATTAAAAATAAATTAAATTAAATCTGAAAAAACATTCTGAACAACTCAATGGAAGAGAAGAGCAAAATTAAATTTACCAGTGTTCTGATACAACTTTCACTGCCCATTCTGAGAGAAAAAGAACAGGCTCTAACCAGTAGTATGTGTTTGCCCAAGTCATTTAGTCCCTTCGGCCTCCAGTTTCCTTTTTCATAAAGTAAAAGAATTAAATTCAGTTATTGTTTCTCAAATTTTTTTAACCCTGAACCACTTGAGTAGGACAAAAGACCCCAAAACTCACCCAGCTCAGTTCATCCTCACTTTCCAAGAGACAAGAGAACATGAAATATCAAGGTACAAGCAAATTGAGGGCAGTATTTACGTGCCTGCTCTAGTAATAAAGGCAGGCGATTCACAGTAGAACAAAGATGCACGTCTTAAATTCTTGTTACTGTAATATCATGGGTCCCACATACAACTGATGCAAGAAAATTTCCGTGCACCCTGAAAACCTCATCTGATAATGATAAACTGTTGGTAATCTGTAATTAAGAAAGCAAGGAAAGCAACAGTTGAAAATCACGACTAACCTAAGACAACACTAAAACTATCTTTCAGCAACACTAACACTTCCCTCCATTTGAGGGATTTGCAGCTAGTAGGGACTTTTGCATAAGCTGAGCCCTGTGAAGTAAAGAGCCCACATGGCAGAATATTAAATGGAAATCCTCAGTGACCATGGCTTAATCTAGTAATTTTAGATACAAAAATTTAAACTCACTTAGAAGTACTAGTTATTAGTCTTCATGTATAAAATTAAAATCTGCAGCATAATCATAATCATTCAACTTGATAACTGAAGAAAGTGCTAACATTCTGGTTCATTTCAAGGCTCACCACAAGGACCCTAATAACTTAATTCTTAAAATACTTAATAATCACTGGAATAGCTAAGTTCCCTTACAAACTAAAAAAGTGCTTCATTTAAAATTAAATTAAATGCCTACAGACTCAGTTGGAAACAGTGGGAGTCATTACTGCTAATTTGTCTTAAAACTCTGATTTTATCGCACATTTATACTTTATCCTTACTCCTAAACTGTTTTTTCAACAAACTGAGTGTTTCTTTCTTTTAATCAGTGGTGCTCAACCATGGGAGATTTGGCCCTCCAAGGGATAGTCTGGCAATGTCTGGAGATAACGTTCCGATTGTTACAGATGGGGAGCGAGTGTTATAGGAATCGAGTGGGTAGAAGCCAGGGATGCTTCTAAACATCCTACAATGCACAGAACAGTCCCCATAACCAAGAATTATCTGGCCCAAAATGTCAATAGTTTTGAGGTTGAGAAATTCTAATTAACCCTCCACAGGAGAGTCATATTATGTACACTGTTATTTTATACTATAAGTCTCTTTATAGTGCTAAGTCAATTGTCTCTACTCTATTTAGCTTTTCCAGAAGGCTTGGAAATAATTTTGTTGTTTGGATTTCCAGATGCAGAATAATTAACTACACAAGCTGCATTCAGTATGTATTATACTTAAACAATAAAAAAAACCCTTGATTTAAAATATATATGTATTGGTTACTTAGAGATTCCTTGCTTGCACTAAAGTGTAACTAATTCAACAGGATTATTTGCCATTTGATATCTTATCTATTTAACAAAAATAAGGTACTACATTTTCTATTTTTAAGCAAATTTAGACGACTACAAGAAATGTATTATAAAGTTAAAACGTTCTCTCATCACATTAGTATTTTATTTTTATGGGATATAAAATAATTTAGGACTTGGTTTGGCCACATGATGTTTCCTAATTTTATTGCTAATATAAAAAGATGATGTGTGCTCAGAATCACATCTATAAAACACCTATTTCACACAGGTTTCAGAGAATGAAAACATTTGAATACAGTTATGTAACAGCTAATGCTTGGAACATTAAAATACTTACCTATTTGTTGAAAAACTAAAGAATTTGCTGTTGAAACAAATGCTTTCCCTTCAACGTCGTCTGCACATACAGAGCAGTTTTTATCTTCCTCGCTCCAAAAGCAACAGTGAAAAGTTGTTTTGGATGGTAAGTTAGATAAGTAGGTACCACTTGAATTAAGTTTAGTTTCAACAACTGCCTCATAATGTCCATTCAAATTTGAAGTGTTCTTTGAGAGTCCAGCAGGCAAGAGGAAGTCATATGTTGTATTCGGTGGCATGCAAGACAACTTAAATTTCCAGGGACTAATTGGATATGCCAAGTTAAATGCAGTTATCCCATAAATAAACTCTGTTAGGACATTTAAAGGACACAGAGAAAAGCAATTAATCATTTTGACTACAACAGAAGTAGGAAGTATCTAAGATTAAATCACGTAGTGCTTAACTTTCTAAACACTCAATCAGTGCCCAATGCATAGCTCTGTGCTTCCATTGTACAGTGTTATAGTTAAGAGGGTGCATTTATTTGTAGAGATAACTTCACTCTTTAGCACTCCTTTTTTGGAAATTCACACTCCATTTTCCCCATTAATCTAACAGTCTCATATTCACATTTTAATGAAAGGAAATTATAGCTAAATACTTTAACTTCCTTTTCTAAAAAATAAATTATTCTACCTAACTTCCAGCATAAATGATAACTGTCTGGATGTGCAATTATATAAACAAATATTAAAGCGATGTTTTAATATTTTTTAATAAGAATAATACCAAAATGTTAACACTACTTTCACTGAGTGGTTTTAGAAAGGGTTTGTCCTCAATATCAGGTCAGCTGGATGAACTCCTGAATCTGCCCAGGATCCTCCAGATATATGACATCATATAAGACATGTCCTTAACGCATTCTCCAAGAATTCATGTACAGTGACCAATTTCTTCCTGGAAACTTTCACTACTGATTAAAGATAATTATCACTTTTTAGACAAGTAAAATTATGAACAACTTTATAATCCTGTAGCTCTCCCAAAATCCTCAAAAGTGATACTTGTTTTTTAATAAGTAATTGTTTGAAAATAAAATAATAATTAACTCTCCATATTTCTTTCTTTTACAAGTTATCCTAATAATCCAACAACTGTATTGCCTTACATACAAAGTAATGCAGAGGAGAATTCTGAGAATTTTGTATGGATTAGTATGGAATGAGACTTTTGAAGAATTAAGATAAATGTAAAAATGTAGGAAAACAAATTTTTAAAAATCAATTTATAAAATTATTATTCTAAATTATAAAAGTAATACATGTGAAAATATTCAAATATATAATGACTGTTAACTTGGTTTCTAGAACTTTCTACAAATATTAATAAATATAGATATGTATCAGATGTAAAAATTAAGGCAAAAACGATTAACATGACTAATATTATTTTTCCCACACTGATAACAGTTAGGTATCATAACATCACCAAAAGTGAATCCTCATTGCAACTGTGTTCCTTTGGACTTCGATCCTTCTAACGTGTTTCTGAAATCAGAACATCTCACTAAAAAGAGAATAGGGTATTTCTTTCATTTTACAAAACCATGAATATGAACTGGTACTAATTAAAAGCATTATATTTTCTAGCTGCATATGGAAGATTCAGTTGGCTGAACTGAAATTAACCTAAATCCTCAAAGAAGTATTTGAAATTTAAAATGTAATAATGAGTGTCATAGACATAGTAACTATTGAATAGTTTAATTAAAAGTGAATTGTATTTTGTTGACCTTTCCCTCCAAATGAACTCTAAACAGCAAGAAGTCCAGAATTTTCATCTAAAGACATATGTTATCATGTTATCATATGATATCTGTTATTATCCTATCATATGTCATATATCAAGGTCCCAGATCTCTTATGATTCACAAAATTTGACCAAATCACAAACCTTTTGGAAAGCCAATGTAAACATTAGCATGGAGCCTAATAAAAATTAGAGAATGTAAGAGAGACTGTTAGTACTCTGATAGTCCCTTGTGACATGGTTTTTCTGAAATCTGTAACAGCAGAATTATCCTGAACATTTTCTGTAAATATAAAGATGGCTACAATGACAAAGAATAGTATGCACAACAAGGAAGAGTCATAGGAAAGCTCCCAAGAGCACCTTTAAAGATTAGAGTAGCCAAAGAGATGCTCAGAATTAGTTGAACACACAGGTATGGTTGCTAGGGAAAACAGACTTTGTTAAATAACTTGACTTTAGTTTCAAAAGCTTGGAACACAACCTAAATTAGGTGATTTGAGTTTTTTTTTTTTTTTAAATCAGAATATCTCTAGAATACTGTAAGAAACAAGTGAGAATAGTACAATATGGGGGTTAAGGGCACTGACTCTCTAAGCAGTGGAAAATCTGCGTATAATTTATAGTTGGCCCTCCCTACATCCCTTCCTCTGCATCTGCAGATTCAACCAACCTTGTGCATAGTATTTACCACTGAAAAAAATCTGAGTATAGGTGAACCTGTGCAACCCCAAGCTCTTCAAGGGTCTACTACATACTTAAAGGTCAACAGCATTGCATGACTGCTTTCAAACAGATGCCTGCTATGCTTCACAGAAATTAAAAGCACAAGATTTTAAAAGAATGTAAGTTTTCTCTTGAAGATATTCCTGCGATAGGCAGGAGTAAGACTAGTACACACTTAATTTTCAAAAGCCTTCTTCTGATGGTACTCAAGGTGGGACCTTCTAAGATATACACCATCCCTTGATGATATCCCCTTATAACATTATGCTCATCATTGTTTACCAGAGTCATAATGGGCAACATCATTTAAATGACATTTTCCTTCCATTTGAGAATAAATCTGTTATTCTGTACCATAGCCATTTATTTTAAAATACTGTCACCAAGTAAACTGTTCCTTGATACAGAGAATTAAAGTTTTGAATATCATCTGCTATATATATTTGGAATTTAATAATGCTACATTGTTAAATAAAATTAAAATATTTAAATGCCATTATATCTCATTTTTATGTATAAGGGTATTAATGTGTATATATAAATTTTCTGTACCATAAAAGACAACAAAGTTAAAAAGCAAATTATGGGCAAGGAGAAAAAAATTTGCAAAACAGAGCAAATTTTTAGGGCTTGTGATGGTTAATGTTATGTGTCAACCTCACTGGGACCACAGGGTGCTCAGACATTTGGTCAAACATTATTCTAGGTGTGTCTGTGAGGCTGTCCCTGGATGAGATTAACACTGGAACCAGTAGACTGAGCAAAGCAGATTCCCCTCCATGATGTGGCGATAGGGACAGGGGTGGGGGGGACCCCATACAATCAATTGAAACCCTAAATAGAACAAAAAGGCTGAGTAAGAGGGAACCCTTGCTGTTTGATCAGCTCGAACTGGGGCATCTGTCTTTTTCTTCCTTGGACTCAAACTGAAACTTCACTCTTCTTGGGTCTCAAACCTGCCAGTGTTGAGATAGGAATTTACACCATCAGCTCTCCTGGTCTTTGGTGTACCAGCTGCAAATCTTGGGACTTCTCAGCCTCCATAATCAAGTGAGCCAATTCCTTATAATAAAACTCATTCTAGATATATATAAATACTATTGGTTCTGTTTCTCTGGAGAACCCTGACTAATACAGAGCTAAATATCTACATTTTAGAAATTTCTGAATATCAACTAAGACCAATAAAGTCCAACAATAAAATGGTCAAAGTATATGAATCAGAAAATCACACAAAAATAGAAATGATCAATAAATAGTGCTCAACCTCACAAATAATCAAATAAATAAATTGAAATGAGATACCATATTTTGCTTATCTAATGGCAAAAAAGGTAAAAGAATGATAATATACATCTTTAGCAGGAATGCAATGGAATACCACTCATATACTCATGTTGGGACTGAAAACTGCAAAGAGCTTTGTGGAGAAGATTTCATAGTATCTATCAAATTAAAAAATGTGCTTACTACTCAATATAGAAATTCCTCTTGGAATTAATCTATAGAAATACTCTCCCAAATACACAAAGAAATATGTATATGAATTTCAATGCAGCATTATTTGTCACAGAAAAAAGAAGTATCTATCAACGAGGAATTGGCCAAATAAATTAATAATTTAAGATATATTCATACAGTTCATTGCCATGCAACCATTAAATAAGTACACTGGTAAATACTGACAAGTTGTGATGATAGATTGAAAAGCTGTTAAGTGGAAAAAAGAAAAGCACAGAGCAATAGGTATAGATCAATTCTATTTTTGCAACTAGAGATATGAATGTGTATGTGTCTATGTGTGCGTGTCTTATGGTTCGGGAGGGATACACATCAGGTTGTTGCCAGGAGGTTGGAAATGGCTTTCTTTCTCACATTGTTTCCAAAGGGTTAGAAAGAGTTTTCATTTTCACACTTACATGTTTGCTCTGTTTGCATTTTTAATCATGAGCATAAAAATTCCTAACTGGAAATGGGACAGTCAGTTAGGCATTAAAGGAAACAGCATCTCTAGAGCAAAATGTCCCCTACATATGGGCAGTTAAAAAGCAAATAACTTACCCCAATGTAACAAAGCCACATAGAATTTTTGACAGATCATCTTACTTCAGAGACGTACACCTGAAAAACAGTAAATCTAAAACAAATACACACATACATCAAAAACGGATATACATACAAGCTGCCTGTGGAAAATATAAAAGAAAGAGGATCATAAATAAGAATTCTTTAAATTTTAATCCTCTATAATACTTTGGATCAATATTGGTGCCTCAAATGAACCTAAAACTGTAAGTTATACATTAATTCCTATACACATGCTATTTTACCTAGTTAAATATAAGCCACATGTTCATATATTCATATATGGCTTAATCAAAAAAAGTCAACGTTCTTTTAAGATATGAAAACCCAGGAGAGGTGTGATAGGATAAGATTGAATTTTTAACTAAACAAAAGTGCTCAGAATGTTAATTAAGCATGTACAGTTGATTTAACATTATTTGTATTGCAGTTTTCTTTTTTTTTGTACTCAGTTCTTAAATTTCTCTTATTTCCTAAAGCCTTTATCTTTTTATCTTACTATAAAGCCAAATGATTATAGCATAGGATATGACTGCATATCTATTTAAGAAAGAGGAGAAAATTTTCCAGTACACTTTTGGAAATCCCTTGTTCTTTTGCAAATGAGGTAATATTCACATTGAAAAGTTAACAGTAATTGAGGGAAAGTCTGATGGCTTCATATATGCAAATGATGGGGATGACTTCAGAGATAAGCTTTCCCATGAATTCTACTCAATTTGAAATATATCATGAATAAGATTATTTATACTACTATGTCATAAAATCAAATGGTAGTATAATTTTAATATATTGGTCTTAAAATTGTAATGAAACACTAAAGGCTTTCGACATTCTGATCGTTTTTATTATCTCATATTAGGGATTCAGTTCTGCATGAAAATTAATCTGAGGTAAAAAGCCCTGAACTGGATGTCAGGAGTCTTGCGTGCCCATCGAGACTTTGACTAACCAGCTGTAGGACTTGGGACGTCAGCTCTCTCGGCCTCAGGTTCCTCACCTACCAATCACCCTGATGGACGAGATGACCTCTACAATCCCTTTCAGAGCTGCCTTTGATGCTGAGAGACTTTAGTATAAAACAGAAATCACAGCTTGACCACAAAGAATATTATAAAATATTAAGTGATAAACATGTCTCGTAAGTCATACCTGAGAATTTTTAGCACAAGATGAGTAAATAAAAATATGTGTTTGTTTAGTTCACAACTTACATGACACCTAGAAAGAAAATGGATGGGTATGACCATTTTGTAGTCTGGTAAATTTGTCTGTCAAACTATGAGTTTTTCCAGCAGGATTTTATTTCCTCGCACACCTGACATCACAATGGTTCTTTAGGATTTCTAGAAATCAGTTCCGTTTGGAATCTTCATTATCTTATGGTACTTAAATGTGTGCAAATTCTAGGTAGCTTTTTATGCTACCTGCTTCTGATACAACATTTTCTCATAAAATAAACCCAAGGGCAATTTCATAATCAGGATGTGTCATAGATACAGCATATCCAAGTGTTTCGACTGAACTGACTAGTGACTAATAATTCAGTCAAACAATTGATTTGACTCACTTTTAACCCAACTGATCCTCTGAGTTAAGTTACCAAATAAATCATATTGTTTTTCCTTACATAAGACAACCATTCTTTTATTTAATGTTCTATGAAAAACACAAACTATTCTTATGGTATGAAATCTTGCAATCAGGTTTCACTCTTATGTAACAGAGAAACAATCTCAAGTGTGAAGAGGGCATAGATATAACACTGAAGAGACTTTGAAAGGTGATACCTTATTGAGACACAAAGAAAGAAATATTTATATGCTCCCTAAATTGTACCAGAAAGGAATATAAGGAGGTTTACAAAAACACAAGCAATACAGAAAATGACAGAAATTTTAAACCATGAGAAAAAAAAAAAAGCAAGCAAAGGGAAAGTTAATGGTAAGGTGACCAAAATAAATGTAATATACAAAATGTCATTAATTTGAATTCATTTCCTAAAGATGAGCTATTAATTTGTTTTAAGCTTTTTTATGGCCAAACTGTTCAATTATAAATTCAGAGTCCTTAAAATAAAATGAAACCAACAGCTTAGGGGGAAAGTAGGAGTAATCTTATCACTAAGAATAGAAAGTTTTGCCTGAGTGACTTCACGGGATAACAATATCCTCATAAACATCTTAACGGTACCAGAGTCTCATGGGAATTTCAAAATGCAATCAATAATATCTCACCCCTTCCACCGCCAGCACCATTATCTCTTCAGAAGAACCTTCTAACTGGTCCTCCTGTTGCAGCCCTGGCTCCCCAATTCAGTCTGTTCTCAACGCAGTAGCCAGAGCAGTCTTGGTAATGTATGAGTCAGATCATGTCTCTCTTTTCCAAAACACTGCAGGGCTCACCTTTTCACTCAGAGTGAAAGTCCAAGTCCTGTGCAAAATTCCAAGGTCCTGGGTCTCTATTGCCTCTCTGACGTCATCAACGGCTGCTCACCCCATTGCTCAAGTCACCTTTTCAGAAAAGCCTTCCCTGACCAGCCCACCTAAAATTCCAACACCTTCCCCACCTCGCCATGTCATATCTGCTGTTGTTTAATTTTTTCTCCTTATTACTTGCGACTATCTAACATGAATATGATTTGTTATTTTTCTTGTTCATTTTCTAACTCTTGTTAGAATGCAAACTCCACTAGACCAAAGGATTTTTTGACTGTTTCCTTTTCATCATGATATATCCTTCCCACACAGAAGCCTGCCTCTCATACAGAAGGTGCCCATATATATTAACTGAATAAGTGGGTAAATGAATGAGCAAATAAGTGGCAAGATATGACTCTTGAAATATTCTTCAAAATTGGCTTGTGGCATCACAGCAAGACAAAATTGAACAAAAGCAGTCTTTAAAAGAGGCATTTTAATATCATTCAGTTACAGTTCTTTGAGAATCTGTCTTGATGCCAGAGAGAACTTCAGAATGGTGATTCTTAACTATTTTTGGATCACACACCTTGTTGAGAATTTGGTGAGAGTCACGTCCCAATTGATAGGAACAGGCACACACACCTAAAATTAGGGCTATAATTTCAAGGAGTTACTAAACTCTCTGAAATTTATCCAAGGCACTCAGAATAAGAATTCCTAGTGTAGATTAATGGAGTGCACATTCCTCTATAATTGTAGCTCCATGAATTGAGTCACTTACAGACAACAAGCTCTGAGGAGCTTGAGATAATATAGCCTAGTGTTTCTCCTGGAATGTAATCATCCCATGTTGATAGTTACAAGGAGTAATGTGTCTTATCTGAAATATCTGAAGAAATCTTTAATAAAGTATACAAAGGTTCACTCATAGTCGGATCTAAATGACACACCCATGATATCTGGATGTACAGGCACTAATTCAATTTGCATAATATACCAAACACAGTAAGTATATTAAAAATGCCAATAATACTTCAGCTGTTACTAAACTTTAAATGAAAGGAAAAATCAAAATCCATATTCTACAGAATTATCATGTTATCAGATTGTTTAACATCTATTGTAGAGAATTTTCTGAGTTATTTTTATGGATCAAATTCTACTTATATACAGACATAAGAGTTTCAATTAGTGTTTGAATCAGTGGTTGCGCAGAAAAAAAATTAATTACAACTTGCTCCAATAATCTCAGAAAGTCTCCAGATCTGTGGAAAAGTTTACGAGTAAGAAAAGCAATTCTGACAATTCTATTGCTTTGATGAACAAACTCAGTGAGCTCCATCTGCCACTAATTTTTGCTTTTACTTTCTGCTAGAGAAGCAGCCATGTATCTTTCACTTAGACAACAACATTTAAGTATTTTATTTAAATATAAACGAAAAACACTATTTCTTAAAGTGTCAAAATTTAACAAATATAGCCTGGTCTACTTCTAGTAACCTCACCATTTTCAGTATGTTTACTTTTACTTCTTCACTTAGGATGGAAATTGGTCATATTATTTCCATCAAATAGCTGTTATAGCCTTAAATTATTTTTTAATTAAAAAATAAACTTCTATCATCCTGGTATAAGCATTTGTCCCTTTGAAAAGATCATTTCAAGTACTTTAATTCCTGATATGACTCGAATTGTGTGTTCTTGCTGTAAATCAATTCCTTAAAATTAGAGTAATAAGCTATGATTTATAGACCTTGTTACCAAAGTCAACACAGTTGAATCAGAATAGGCATCTTACTGACATACCAAGTAACTTAAAATCTGTACATAAATCAGCTCATTTAAATAATTGAATATTTGGTAAAATGTAAGTTACTACACAGGGTGCTATAAATATAAAAAATTAAGAGGAAATCCTCATTTACTTTAAGAAATAACATTATTTTATGATTTTTTTAAAATGTCAAAGTACTATAATACCTGAATGAATAAAAGTGCCATGGGACTTCAGATTCAAGATGGCAAACTGAACAAACTGACCTTCTCTTCCACCTGATATGCCTTTAGAATTATAGTAAAGTCAAACAAGTTAGAACAGAGAGAATGAGGGGACCCACAGCAAAAAAGAGATTTGCACAAATTTCTGGAAGATGAAGCAAAGACTAACAAGGTAGAATGAAGGAAGTAACTACCTAGGGTATTTGGGTAAGATGCAGTCATCAATGAGGAAACAAACTTACTTGGGGAACCCCTGGATGTTGGGTGGTTGGTCTGTATATGTAATATTTGACTTCTTTATCCCCTCATAAACAATTCATGGCAGCCAAATCTATCTCCCTGTAACTGTCAGGGTTGTGGTTTACAAACAACCAAAACCAACTCTGGCTAGTTTAAGTAGAAAATGAATTTATTAAAAATTAATCAGAATATATTAAAGATGATTGGGTACCTCACAGAACCTCCATGAGGACCAGAGAATCGAGCCAATACAGCACAAAGCTAAGAACCACACCCAAAATCCAATGTAGAATTGCTCTAGAAAAGACAGCCCTACATAGTGCCAGAACAAATAATCCTAAAATGTATATGAAACCACAGAAGACCCAGAATTGTCAAAGCAATCTTGAGGAAAAAGAACTAAGCTGGAGGAATAATGCTCCCAGACTTCAAGCAATACTACAGAGCTATAGTAATCAAAACAGCATGATACTGGCACAAAGACAGACATACAGATCAACGGAACAGAACAGAGTCCAGAAATAAACCCACACGCCTAGAGTCAAATAATCTTCGATAAGGGAAGCAATAATATACAATGTAGAAAAGACCACCTCTTCAGCAAGTGGTGCTGGGCAAACTGGACAGCCGCATGTCAATCAACGGAGTTAGAGCACTCCCTCACTCTGTACACAAAAATAAACTCAAAATGGCTTAAAGACTTAAATATAAAGACATGACACCATAAAACTCCTAGAACATAGGTGAAACATTCTCTGACATAAATTGTAGCAATGTTTTCTTAAGTCAGTCTCCCAAGGCAAAAGAAAGAAAGCAAAAATGAACAAATAGGACTTAATCAAACATAAGCTTTTGCACAGCAAAGGAAACCATAAACAAAATAAAAAGACAACATACAGAATGAGAGAAAAGATTTACAAATGATGTGAACAACAAGGCTTTAATTTCCAGAATATACAAACAACTCATACAATTCAATAACAAACAAACAAACAAACAACCCAATCAGAAAATGGGCAGAAGGCCTAAACAGACATTTCTCCAAAAAAGACATCCAGATGGCCAACAGGCATGTGAAAAGATGCTCAGCATTGCTAATTATTACAGAAATGCAAATCAAAACTACAATGAAGTATCAACTCACACTAGTCAGAATGGCCATCATCCAACAGTCTACAAATAATAAATACTGGAGAGGGTGTGGAGAAAAGGGAACTCTCTTAACTGTTGGTGGGAATGTAAATTGGTGCAGCCACTATAGAGAACACTATGAAGGTTCCTTAAAAAAACTAAAAACTGACTTTCCATATAGTCCAACAATCCCACTCCTGGGCATATATCTGGAAAAGATGAAAGCTCTAATTCAAAAAGATGCATGCACCCCAATGATCACAGCAGCACTGCTTTCAATAGCCAAGACCTGGAAGCAAACTAAGTGTCCATCAACAGATGACTGGATAAAGAAGAGGTGGGATATATACAATGGGATACTACTCAGACATTAAAAAAGAACGAAATAATGCCATTTGCAGGAACATGCATGAAGCTAGAGATTACCATACCAAGTGAAGTAAGTCAGACAGAGAAAGACAAATATGTGGAATCAAAAAAAATAATACAAGTGAATTTATTTACAAAACAAAAACAGACCCACAGACATAGAAAACAAACTTATGATTACCAAAGGGGAAGAGTTGTGGACGGATAAATTAGGAGTATGGGATTAACAGATAAGCACTACTACATACAAAATAGATAAACAACAAAGATTTACTGTAGAGAATAGGGAACTATATTCAATATCTTGTGACAAACTATAATGGAAAAGAATTTTTAAAAGAATATAGATATATACATATTTACATGTATAATCAAATCACTTTGCTAGATACTTGAAACTAACACCATATTGTAAACCAACTATATTTCAATTAAAAAAAAAAAAAAAGACAGCCCTGACGGCACACCAGGACACTGTACTGTTATAACTGAAACCACAGTGCCTACCATCTCCGAGTTCCTCTAAACTCTTCTACTCGTTCATGTCCCACACTTCTGATCTAAAATCTGGCATGAATGCCTCAAAGTGGTAAAACCTAGTTCACAGTCTACATGCAGACAAGCCAGGAAACTTGGGAAAATATGGATTTATAATGTGGGGAATTTCCCAAACACAAGCAAAGTATTCAAAGGTGTCAAATGGCCAAAGAGAATTAAACATTTTCCTTTATACTCCTGTATGATAAAGGGGTTAGAGGAAATAGAAGTTATTCGAGGAGAACTCAGGCTTCTAGCATAGGCTTGGCACCACCATGGTAGAGCCCTTACACATCCTGACACTTAAGGGCATAGGCCTTCAGCATAAATGGCAGCTCCTTATTCAAATGCCTACAGTGAAGCACTTCCCGTGACAGACAATGCCCACATACAAAGAATTCGCATTCTCCCTATTTTTCTCTTAATAGCCACATTGAATGGAGACAAGAGCTAAGACATGAAGAAAGCCTTCAGCATAATGGAAAATTTTTGTAAACGGAAAGATTTAAAGAAAAAAAAGAAAGCCTTTCACAGGGGACACAGAGATAAATCAGAGGAAAAAAAATAACTTTAACAAATGTTAATGAGTATTTTCAGAGACTGGTCAGAAGACTTTGCAACCACAAATTCAAAGACTGTTCTAACAAAGGAATATCAGAGGAAGAAAAAGCTTTGGAAAATTTAAACACATAGTTACAAAAAAAAAAAGTTTCAATGGAAAGGTTAGAAAACATATTTGCATAATTTATTCCTCCCCAAAGTGTGTTTGTGGGGGAGGGCAAGGTCAAGTAATTCTTACCCAACCAATAGCATTTCCAGAAAAAAAAAAAGAATAAAGAGAAAAATGATCAGTGAAATAATACAAAAAATTTTTCCAGAGCTCGTAAGAGACCCAAGTCTCTAAACTGAAAAAAAGCCAAATTCCAAGGAGGAGGAATGGAAAAAAAAATCGATCCCTAATCATTAAGAAATTACAGAAAACTGAAGAAGAGAATGAGGTAGGAAGTTTCCAGAGAAGAAGAAACATCATTTAGGTAATGAAAAACAGAATTAAAACAAATGTTTCATCTAAAACACTGAATTCTAGAAAACAATCCTGTAATGACAGATGGAAAATCATTTACAGTTTAAACTTCTATTAGCCAATCAAGCAAGTATCAGAGCAAAACAAACACATTTTCAATAATGCAGTGACTTAGAAAATTTATATCCTTTGAATCTCTTTCTCAGAACTAACTTTACAACAGATTCCAGCAAAATGAGGAGTAAGCCAAGGAAGAGGTATTCAGGGATCAGGATCCAGGGAAGCTTGACTGCAACCCAGTTGATGGCTCCACAGACTTGAGAAAGATCTGTCCAGAGAGCAGATGGAGTACAGATGACCCCTGAACGGAAATGGCCAGGAGGAAGGTGAGGGTGGAAGGCAACTACATATTTATCATGCATAACAAGATTCTGAAGCTGCAAAAACTTGAAAACAAAACAAACCAAAAACAGAATAACACAAGGGAAAAAAGAAGTCTTGGTTCAAAATTGAAGCCAGTAGTCCAAATAAGAATATGAGTTCAATGGACTTCAAAAAGAATAATGAAATGGATTCCTAAATAAATAAATAAATAAAATGATTAAAAAACTGAAATTAAGGATATAATAAAGGCCCACATACCTTCTCCAAATAAGAAAAAATAAAGTTAACTGGAAAAAGCTTTATGGAAAGTCCTGATCTAAATATGAGCTGAAATAACATATGGCATAATCTTGAGCAAATGCTGGAATTAAAGAATCTATTTGAAAAAAGGAATAATTAACCTTAACCTTGATTTCTAGGAACATTCCCCTTTGGGTGGCTGAGGAGTCATCCTGAATGAAGTAATCCTACAACCCTTCTTGGTTCTGCAGTGAGTAATATTTACAAAGTCATAATAACATTAATGCTACTATTTATCGACTTCAAATTTTTGGCCTAACCAATAGACAAAAATGAAAGATTTGATTACAAATACCAAACATAAAATATTATCAATCTTCTTACTGTACAGTTGTCAAAATTTGGGTGGTGTAATTATATAAGGAGAGATGGTAGGAAGGTAAAGGGTGAAATAACACAACCTCATGAAGCAGAGAGTCAAGAGAAACGATCTGTAGTGAACGGAACAAGAAATGGTGGTGGAATTACAAAAGCAACCAAAAAAAGAGGTCGGAAAATTGATACAATTATACATGGAGGAGGGAGAGAGAAAGAAGGTGAAATTAGTAAGCTAAACTATTTCCTACCATGGTACCTGTTCAAAGTGGTTAATGAAAAGAAAAAGAGGAAAAAAGTCAGAATAAGCTTCTTTAGCCCTACAGAGTAGACGATGGAAGAACTAAAACCAGAGATGGCTTAAGTGAGTTGTTCTCAGGATCAAGAATAAAAGAGAAGGGAGTGAGGCAAGGGACTATTTGTTTCATTACAGTAGGTTTTTGTAACCATGTGCGTGGATTATTTTCTTGCAAAAGTATTATATAATCCTTTTAATTAAATTAAGTGTTATGGGATTTCAAAAAATTAGATACTAACAAAGTCGTGGGAGCCAATTAAAGGTTCACAGAAGTAAAATTTTAGTTGAACTTCAAGAAATACAAAGGGAGAGAGTAATGTATGTCTTCTATTTTAAGATTCACAGTATTTTAACACCTCTGACACCAAGATCTTTGTTAAAATCGATGTCATCTTACAGTTACTGATGGCCTTGTAGCAGCTGTGACTTAGCTGTCATTAACTGCATATGTACAAGTAAGGGCGCTTTCCTAATGACAGACTGGATAATTTTAAGCCATCAATATTTCGGTCAACAAACTGTTTAAAGACTATTTAAGGAAGAAATATGAGCCCTGAATGTTGTCTGAAAAATATTCTGTGGACATCTTTTGCTAAGATCAATATAGAGCATAAATTTTGCAAAATGGACCAACTTAAAAGAAAATCTCGGAAATGACAGTGAACCATTCTTTTATCAAGTGCTATATCACAAATATTCTTGATAGCACAGAGTATGATATGGTTTGGGAAAATACTGCCATCAACAGTGCTAAGTTGAAAAGTGATTCAGGAAAACCAGATTCTGGATATGAAAAGAATTCCTTAATAGATTTCTCTGAGTTTTACTTTCCTTATGAGAGTGATATGATTTAAACAAAAATCCTTATCTAAATAATTCTAAAGCAGCACTTGAAAGAGGTAGGTAAATAAAACAAAAATTCTAAATGATGAGAAAGCACTGTAAAATAGTTAAATATGCAGTTTTTTTCTTTTTTAGCAGTACAAAAATGGTGGTGTATCTGAAAAATCCACGATGTCTTACATTTAAAGGACTACAACTTACTGGAAAGAGTAATTAGTTACCTCTAATTTGGATAAATCATAACAGATTCGGTAAAGGAGTGAGCATTTAACTGCCCCTTGAAGAAGGGGGTGGAATATGAAGCATCTCATAAATATAAAAAAAGATTTTCCTGCAAAACCTATGATCAGTTAAAACAAAGATCAATCAAGGGGTATCAATAAAAGACAACAGGACCTCCTCTGTAAGAATTGATTTGCAAGTTCAGAACAGTATTAGTCAAAAGACCAGGAAGCCACTTGCCAGATGACTGCTTTTTATAGAAAGGATATTTTTACATCCTGTTTGTTCTGTGCGAAAACCTTTTCCTTTCCCAAATCAGACCTGTGACCAGCAGTGTTATAGTAAGACATCCATATCACTAAGAGAAATAGTAGGGTACCTGCTGGGTAGGTCCAGTATGATAAGTATGTCATAATTCTAAGAGATAACAGCTTAATAATATAACAGCAGCTACAATTACTAGATGCTTATTATGTATGTGCCAGCATGTCTTCCCTCCCTGTTTATGCATATGCACATATATGCATACACACACACACGCACACGTGTGTGTGTGTGATTTATTTTCTCTTTCATCTCCTACACTGACCAGGTTGATTCAGAAAATCTGTTGGTGCATACAGAAATCTAATTGTTTGATTATCTCATAGGTTTAGACACCCAGATAACAGCTGCTAGTTAAAGCAAAATGAGAAAATATAATTCTGAGAAAAACTAAGTTGTCCCACGCCTTCACTAAACAGCTATTTGGTAACAGCTGTTCTTAAACATGAGTTCACATTTTTAAAGCCTATTATAATACCATTATAGAAGCTCCTGAGAATCTCTACTTGGCTCAAACCTTGAGCTATTATCTAGTATGAACAGATAAAACACTTCTACGTTCCCATAAACTTTATAGAAATTTCTGGTCCAAGAGTAGTTTCTCTCTCTCTCTCTCTCTCTCTCTCCCCTCTTTGCCCCCATTCCCGCCCTTCCTCCTTCTCTCCTTGTCTTTCTCATTCACTATTATAGACAGATAGATAGACAGACAGACAGACAGACAGACAAGCAGGCAGACAGAGATCTGTAAGTCTGTACTGTTTCTGGAATTTCCCCTTTAATTGGTAAACACTTTAAAATTTGACATTCATGCTACAATTAATACCCCTTTAGAGTGTCTTCAGTTGGGTCATTTTTATTTGCTAGTCCATAGTACTCTAGTTTGATTTAAAGAGGTCCATAGGAATATGAAAACGAATATATGTATGTATATGCATGACTGGGACATTGTGCTGTACAGGAGAAATTGATCTATTGTAACTGATTGTACTTTAATTTAAATAAATAGATAGATAGATAAACAAACAAATAAATAAAAATAAAGGGTACCACAAAGCTTTGTTAAAACAGTTCTCAAATGCCTGACTCTCTCCTTGAAGACCACCCACAGTCCACAGACAACGGATCCCGCAGCTCTATTCTCTCCTCTGCAAGTCTCCATGTTACACTAAGCAGAGCCACAGCTATAACTCAGCCAGCTGGATCATCAAAGATGCCCAGGCCAGGCAAACACTCTTCCACACAAACTGAAGATGGACTGCATTCACTGTGGGGGACATGTTACTGGTATCACAAAATTATGTAAGTGGGAAGAATCTAGCCTACCAATTTTACAGAAGAATAAGTGGCTTGCTGACTTTCCTTCGGCGAGAATCAATATCCACAAAAACTTCACATAGCCTACCTTAAACATATTGAGTGTTCACATTCTGGAAAGGATTTTAAACTTCCAAGTTGATGGCACTTGAATTAGACGGTGATTTTTACTACATAGCCAGAATTTTTGTGTCTGTTTTTCTTATAAACATTTACTAAAACTCACTTAAACACATTACAGTGGCATTAATCACATCTTTAAGCTCAGCATGTCGGCAATGTATATTCAAGGATTACAAGAGTGGATATTTTTGGTTTTCATGTTGAAGCCAATAGGAAGCATGAGGATAATCATGAGTTGGAACTATTGAAAAAGGTTGCTAAACATATAAATATGTATTTTTAAATATCCCCTTAATAAAGCCCTATGGAAACAGAAATATAACTCAAGAGAATCACTCCAAATTGATGACCATTCAGCAGGAATATATAATAATTTTAAATGTGTACATATATTATAGTACAACCTCAAAATAACATATGCTTATTATAATGTAGCTTCAAAATATATAAGGTGAAAGTTCAGAGCAATACAACAAAAAAGCAGAAATCCACATACACAGTAGAAAATTTTAATATACTCTCCTAAAGAATGAATAGAACAGCAGAAACAAAATACATGAAGATATATGAGGTTGAAACAACACTAACAAATGACACTGGAACAAAAACATTAACAAGTTTGACATACATTGAACTCAGCTCTCCCAAACTGTAGATTTCATGTTCCTTTTGAGCATTAATAGGGCATTTACAAAAACCTGACCACATACAAAGACATAACGTGAACAATTTGAAAAAGGATTACACCCAATCTTATACATGAATATAGACTTTTTAAAATCCTTAGCAAAATATTAGTGAATGGAAATCTGCAATGGATAAAAAGCTCATATAGCATGAGTAGGACTGTCACAGTGAAGGTAGTGAGGGAGGGGACTACTATGATCTAATATTTTAAAAATCAATTAATATAATTCACTCACTAATAAATTGAAGGAGAAAAAGCATTTGATTATATAAGCAAATATTAAAAAGCCTTTGATAAGTCAAAAACCATTCATGACAAAAACCTGTTTGCAAGCTAGAAATGGAAGGAAAGTATTAAATCTGAAAAGGGGTATCTACCAAAACCCAAAGCAAACATCATTCTTAATATAAAATGATTTCCCCTGTCAGCACTTCAAATCAACATATTTAAGGTCCTAATCAAGGTAGGAAGGGAAGTGGGAAAAGTTTAAGGATTATAAAAGAAGAAAAAAACTGTCGAATTTCATAAATTACAAGAAAGGTGGAAAATCCCAAAGGATCTGTATGTAGGTTATTTAACTGAATTACAAAATTCAGCAAGGTGGCTGATGAAAAGTTTAACTATATGAAACCAAGTATTTTAAATACTTCCCAACCTAGTCTATGAGGCCAGTATTACTCTGATACCAAAACCAAAGACATCACAATAAAAGGAAACTACTGGCCAACATCCCTTATGAATATAGGTGCAAAAACAATAGGAAGCCAAATCCAGCAATGTATGCACTGTGACCAGTAAGATTTATCTCAGGAATGCAGGCTTGGTTTAAATATGAAAATCAATGTATCTATCAATTGTAATAACAGAATAAAAGACATGATTATCTCAACAGAAAAAGCATTTGACAAACCCCAATGCCATTTCATGACAAAAACATTCAACTAGGAATAGAAGAGAACTTCTCCAACTTGATAACAGCTACATATGAAAACCCATAGCTAACATCATACTTAATGGTCAAAGACTGGATGCTTCCCTGCTAAAGAATAAGACAAAGTTACTTGCTTGCACTTTCTATTCAACTGGAGGTTTTAACCAGGGCAACTGGGCAAGAAAAAGAAATAGAAGGCATCCATATTAGAAAGAGAGAAGTAAAACAATCTCTATTCTCAGATGACATGATCTTGTACATAGAAAATGCTAAGGAATTCACAAAAAGTACATTACACCTAATAAATAAGTTCAGCAAGGTTGCAAAATACAAGAATAATGTAAAAATCATTTATATTTCTATACATTAGCAATGAACAATCTGAAATAAAATTAAAAGATAATTCCATTTTCAATAACATCAGAAAGAATAAAACACTTAGGGACATTTTCAACAAAAGAAGTACAACTATTTGTATGCTGAACACTATAAAACATCACTGAAAGAAATTAAAGAATACCTAAATAAATGGAAAAACATCCCATGTTAATGAATTGAAAGACTTAATTTTGTTGAGATGATAATACTTCTTAAATTAATCTCACATTCAATGCAAACCCTTCAAAATTCTAGCTACATTTTGTGCAGAAATTGACAAGCTGATTCTAAAATTTATATGGATATGCAAGGGAATAGATAAAACAATACTGAAAAAGAACTAAGTTGGGGTAGTCACTTCTGATTTTCAAAACTTGCTTCAGTGGAAGAAGCAAGATGGCGGAGTAGAAGGCTGCTCATAGCTCACCCTCTCCCACAAATACACCAAAACTCACATCTACGGACCTACTCAGCCAACCAGAGCACCTGCCAAACTCCGACAGAACATCGCCCTCTTCGAAAGACACAGACGCCAAAAATCTGGTAGGAGAAAAGGAAAAAAGAAAGAAGAAAAAGCAAAACAGCGCAGGACCGATCCCGTGGGGAGGGAGGGGCAAAGGAGGACTAGCGCTCGTTTGCTGGGTCTCCCCTCTCCAACAGAGAGGCCAGCAGGACGGAGGGGGAGCCTCTGAGGCTCAGATCTGCCTTGAGCATCCCTTGACTGACAGAACTTAAATGGGCACAGAGGGTCCCCGCTGACACCCAGCCCGAGACGTGAGCCGGCAGCAGAGGGCCAGGACAGGCCGCCCAAGCCGGGCGGAGGACTGGGGCGGCTGCACTGAGGCAGCCCTGGGGGACTGCAGGGGGCTGTGCGCTGTGGCTGGGAGGGGATACGGAGCAGAACAACCTCAGTCCCCTGCAAACTGCGATAAAAGCAAAGCAACATGGCTGGTGTGCCCTGGGGGGAGGGGCGCCATAGGCTTTGTCTCCTCAGACCTGCGCCCATTACTGGTGCTTCTCTCGAGAAGAGAGGCAGGGCGCAGCCACAGCTGCCATCTCCTCCTGTGCGCAGCGCCCGGATGGCGGGTGGGCCGGAGACCTGAATCCACACCCAGGGGCTCCACAACCTTCTGGGCAGGACTGAGACTTATTTACAACCTGAGGCAGATAGAATCTTTCTGCCCTGGCAGCTCAGAGAACTCGCACTGCCAAGACAAACAAGGAGCTGAGATTTGGCACGGAGCAGGGGCGGGGCCATTCCTTGGTCTTCCCGGAGCCCGCCTTCAGAGCGCCGAACCGAGGCAGAGCCGGCAGCTACACAGAGCAGCAGAGTGACCAGCGCTGGGAGAGGGTGGGTGGCCAACCGTCTTCCTGGCAGGAACGCAGCACCTGACCACAGTGCTGGGAGGGGATGTGATCCACCCACCTGCCTCACCTGGAGTGCAGCATCTGACTGCAGCATCAGGAGGGTGAGCGACCCACCCGCCCACCAGGTAAGAGCTCAGCACCTGACCCAGCGATGGGAGGGGGCACGATCTGCTAGCCAACAGCCACTGGGAGCAGCACAGACGAGGGCGCCAACAAAGGGCCTCTGGAAACAGCAAGCTGAGTTCACGAAACAGGGCGAAGACACAAAGACCTCTCAATAAAATCAGTAAGAGCACAGCATCTCCAGGAGAACTAGATAACTGATACTCCTTAAGCCACAGTGCCAGAGCGATATGAGCAATATGAAGAAGCAGAGGAACCACTCCAAATTAAAAGATCAAGAGAAATCCCCTGAAACCATGATCAAGGAAATAGACATTGATGGCCTACTAGATCAAGATTTCAAAAAAAGACTGATCAAAGTACTGAAGGAACTAAAAGAAATAGTGTTTAGAGATACAAAATATGTCAAAAATGAAATAGAAGCTATAAAGAAGAACCAAGTAGAATTAGTAAACTCATTTGCGGAGATAAGAGCTGACCTAAAGGCTGTACAAAGCAAGCCAGATAATGCAGAGGAACGAATAAGTGACCTAGAAGACAGGACCACAGAAAGCACCCAATCAGAACAGCTGAAAGAAAACCAAATAAAAAACAATGAAAACAATATAAGGGACCTATGGGATAATATAAAGTGTGCCAATCTACGCATAATAGGGGTTCCAGAAGGGGAAGAAAGAACAAAGGGAATTGAAAAGGTATTTGAAGAAATCATGACTGAAAACTTCCCAAACCTAAAGGAATCATATATCCAAGTACAGGAGGCTTAGAGGGTCCCAAACAGGAAGAACCCAAACAGACCCACACCAAGACATATCATAATCAAGATGGCCAGAGACAAGGATAAAGAAATGATTCTAAAGGCAGCAAGAGAAAAACGAAGAGTGAGTTACAAGGGAACCCCCATAAAGCTCTCAGCTGATTTCTGTACACAAACACTACAGGCCAGAAGGGAGTGGCAAGATATATTCAAAGTCCTGAATGAAAAAAAGATGCAGCCTAGGATACTCTATCCAGCAAGGCTATCCTTTAGAATAGAAGGAGAGATAAAGAACTTCACAGACAAGCAAAAACTAAAAGAGTTTAGCAACACTAAACTCATGCTAAAAGAAATATTGACAGGTCTAGTCTAAATAGAAAAGAAGCAGGATGCTACAAAAATGAGAAACTCATAACTGGAAAGGAGGTAACTGCCATGAATTACAAAAAGCATAAACACAAAATTGTAAGAGAAGACATCTAAATCATTAAGAGTGGGAGAGGGAAGCAAGGAAAGCCACTGTGGAAAACAGTATAGAGATTCCTCAAAAGACTAGGAATAGACTTACCATATGACCCAGGAATCCTGCTCCTGGGCATCTATCCAGAAGGAACTCTACTTCAAAATGACACCTGCACCCCAATGTTCATAGCAGCACTATTTACAATAGCCAAGACATGGAAACAGCCTAAATGTCCATCAACAGATGACTGGATAAAGAAGCTGTGGTATATTTATATGATGGAATACTATTCAGCCACAAAAACCGACAACATAATGCCATATGCAGCAACATGGATGTTCCTGGAGAATGTCACTCTAAGTGAAGTAAGCCAGTAAGAGAAAGAAAAATACCATATGAGATCACTCATATGCGGAATCTAAAAAAAAAAAAACAAAAACAAAAACATAAACACAAAATAGAAACTGACTCAAAGACATAGAATACAAACTTGTGGTTGCCAAGGGGGAAGGGGGTGGGAAGGGACACACTGGGATTTTAAAATGCAGAATAGATAAAAAAGATTATAGCACAGGGAAATATATACAAGATCTTGGTAGCTCATACTGAAAAAAAAAATGTGACAATGAATGTGTATATGTTCATGTATGACTGAAAAATTGTGCTCTACACTAGAATTTGACACAACATTGTACAATGACTATTACTCAATAAAAAAGTGTAAAAAAGGAAAAAAACTTGCTTCAAAGCTCCAGTAATCAAGACAGTGTGGCACCTTATATAAGGATAGAATTATAGATCAATGGAGTAGAATTGAGATTCCAGAAATAAACCCTTACATATTTAGCAAATTGATTTTTGACAAGACATATAGACATGAGGAAAGAATGGCCTTTTCAACAAATGGTGCTAGGACAAGCAGATAATCACATGCAAAAGAGTGAAGTTGGCTTTAAAAGACCCAGAATTGCCAAAGCAATCCTGAGGGAAACGGATGACCCTCCCAAACTTCAAACAATACCACGAAGCTACAGTAATCAAAACACTGTGATACTGGCACAAAAACATACATATGGATCAATGGCAAAGAACAGAGAGCCCAGAAATAAACCCACCCACTTACAGGCAATTAATCAAAGGAGGCAAGAATATACAATGGAGAAAAGACAGTCTCCTCAGCAAGTGGTGCTGGGAAAACTGGACAGCTGCTTGTAAATCAGTGAAGTTAGAACACTCCCTCACACCATAAGCAAAAATAAACTCAAAATGGCTTAAAGAGTGAAACATAAGACAAGACACTATAAACCTTCTAGAAGAAAACATAGGCAAAACATTCTCTGACGTACATCTCAGCAATGGTCTCCTAGGGCAGTCTACCCAGGCATTAGAAATAAAAGCAAAAACAAACAAATAGGACCTAATTAAAATTATAAGCTTTTGCACAGCAAAGGAAACCATAAACAAAACAAACAGACAATCTATGGAATGGGAGAAAATATTTGCAAATGATGAGACTGACAAGGGCTTAATTTCCAGAATATACAAATACTTCATACAATTTAATAACAAACAACCCAATACAAAACTGGGCAGAAGACCTAAACAAGCAATTCAATGAAGACATACAAATGGCCAATATGCACATGAAAAAATGCTCAATATTGCTAATTATCAGAGAAATGCACCAAAACTACAATGAAGTAAAAAAAAAAAAAGCATAAATACAAAACAGAAACAGACTCATAGACATAGAATACAATGTTATGGTTGCCAAGGGGGTGGGAGGTGCGAAGGGATAGACGGGATTTCAAAATTGTATTAAAGATAAACAAGATTATACTGTATAGCACAGGGAAATATACACAAGATCTTATGGTAGCACACAGAGAAAAAAATGTGACAATGAATATATATGTTCATGTATAACTGAAAAATCGTTCTCTACACTGGAATTTGACACATTGTAAAATGATTATAAATCAATAAAAAATGTTATATTCTTAAAAAAAAAAACTACAATGAAGTATCACCTCACATCAGTCAGAATGGCTATCATTAAAAAGACCACAAATGATAAATGCTGGAGAGGGTATGGAGAAAAGGGAACTCTCCTACACTGTTGGTGGGAATGTAGTTTGGTGCAGCCATTATGGAAAACAGTATGAAGATTCCTCAAAAAACTAAAAATAGACTTACTCTATGATCCAGCAATCCCCTGAGCATATATCCAGAGAAAACTCTAATTTGAAAAGATACATGCACCCCAATGTTCATAGAAGCACTATTTACAGCAGCCAACACATGGAAACAACCTAAATGTCCATCAACAGATGATTGGATAAAGCAAATATACATATATATATACACACACATATACACACATATATACACAATGGAATACTACTCAGCCATTAAAAAACAATAAAATGATGCTGTTGGCATCAACATGGATGGACTCTGAAAATCATCATTCTAAGTGAAGTAAGCCAGAAAGAGAAGGAAAAATACCGTATGCTATCACTTACATGTGGAATCTTAAAAAAAAAGACACAAATGAACTTATTTACAAAACAGAAACAGACACACAGACATAGAAAACAAACTTATACTGACTGGAGGGAAAGGGGATGGGAAAGGATAAATTGGGAGTTCACGATTTGCAGATACTAACTACTATATATAAAATAGGTAAGTGTAAACTGTATAGCGCAGGGAACACTATACAATATCTGCAGTAACCTATAATGAAAACTAATATGAAAAGGAATATAATGTATGCATACATATAACTGAAACATTATGCTGTACAAGAGAAATTGACATAACATTGTAAACTGACTATAATAATTTTTTTAAATATGCAGCTCCTGTGAATAAATCTATCAAGAAGATGTTCAAGAACTCCTAAGAGAAAATTTAGACTATGCTTACATTTATTATATTAGAGATGATGTAAATATATTAAGAGACAGTCATAGATTCTAGGATTGAATATTTAAAAGATATCAATTTCCTTATAATTGTTTATAGACTCAAAACAATCCCAATACAATCTCCATTAAATTCCTAACGGATTTTTTAGAACTTGAAAAGTTGATTCAAAAAATATATATGGAAAAATGCAAAAGCCCAAGGAATGCTATAGTATGGCTGAAAAAACTGCACAAAGGAGGATTCCTCCCCCTACTTACCAGACAGCAAGACTTAATTTGAATCTGTAGTAATTACAGACAGAGACTAAAGGAACAAATGCAGTGCCTAGAAACAGACTCACACATATATCAACTCTTGATACTTGAAAATAGTAAGTATTTGTTGTTTTAAGCCACTAAATTTGGAAGTAATTTGTTACACAGCAATAGATGACTAATACACTGCTGCTCACCAGTATTCCCAGATGCATTTCTTTTTTCAGCACAGAGAAAGATTAACCTTCCCCATCTCCTTGAAGTTAGGTATATCACATGACTTCTTTTGCTTCTAAAGTGTAAATCATTCATGTTGCTTCCAGATGGAGGCATTTAAAGCTATTTCATGATTATCCACACTTTCTTTTCCCATATTACACCAACTGGGAAAGTCCTGTGCTCCAGATTGTACAACAGAATGATGGGGGTTCCTTGAATTTAGACCTTTAAATTTCTGAGAATAGCTGCCCTGAACAGTTGCCTTAATCCATAGGAAACTGTGTGAATGAAAAATAAGCCTTTATAGCCTTAAGTCAATGAGACTTGGGGATTATTTGTTATCACAGCATAACCTAGCCTATTCTACAGATACTAAGCTCAATCTCACCAGTAATTAAATAAACTGCAATGAAATAATACATATCCACCAGCTGCACAAAAATTAAAAGTTCTGATAATACTAAATTTTGGCAGAGATGTACAGTCATCCAAATGGAAATGCTGAATAGGCAGCTGGATATAGAGGTACGAAGTTCAAAGGGAGAAGTCAATCACTGAGCTATCATTTTCAAGTCATCAGTGTACAATTTCAGAGATTGCATGAACTCCCCAAAGAGTATAGAGAAAAAAGAGCTCTCAAGGGCTAACACTTAAGGCATTTAGGTTAAAAATTCTGAGAGAAGAGAGATTAGCAAGGGAAACAGAAAGCAACGGCTAGTGAAGAAGGAGGAAAGTCCAGAGTACATGGTGTCCGGGAAGTCAACAAAGAAATATTACAAAGAGCAGAGAGTGATAACTGTGACACTGCTACCAACTGGTGAAGTCAGATCAAATGTGAGTGACAACTGACAACTGGATTTAGGAAAGGTGGTGTCACCAGTGACTGTGACAGGAATAGTTTTGACAGAGTACTGAAAACAAATGAGTGGTAGAAATGGGTTTAAGAGAACATATGTGGAATATAAAAACGAATATATGTATGTTCCTATATGACTGAAGCATTGTGCTGTACACCAGAAATTGACACAACATTGTAAACTGACTATACTTCAATAAAAATATATGTAAAAAAGAGAAAATGTGAAGAAATGAATTGATAGTAGGGATATAGACAACTCTTTTTAAAAATTTATGTTTGAAAATGGAGCAGAAATGGCTTAGTCTCACAAACATAACGTTAAGCAAAAGAATTTATGAAAGAATGCTTCCTATAGTCATATACATTTTTTTAAAGCAAAATGAAATGTGATTAGGAAGGAACAGGCAAGAAGTTTCTTGGTATTGGCATGTTCTCTTTCTTGCATGGTGAATAATGGGGTATTAGCCTTAAAATTATCTGTTCTAATGATTAGCTGTATCATTTGTCAACCAGTACATCTGTGTTATGTACCTCTTCTCCCTATATATGTCATAGTTTAAAGTGTTAAAAAAATGTTTACGATTAATAAGATCATGTGTGTGAAAAGACAACAGGTGACAGGACTATGGCATTGTAAAAGTTTTAAAAAGCATTTGAGAAGGCATATTTCAAACTATCAGTAGACTTAATTTGAACTGAAACTCCAAAAGGTTATATGTGTACTAGGTCTGGTCAGTAGGTGAACATCTGTGCCTCTCTGATTTAATTAAAACTGGAATTTGTAAATCGCATAAAATCTTAAGAATTAGAGCAGACCGTAAGCCCCTTTCTTCATTTTTAACTCCACAGGGCATTTTTTTTCAGTATGCGTTTGGCTCTCAGTGTGAAAAATGCAGCACAATATCTGCCAAGGAAATTCTTTTCTTTTTCTGGATATTTTTTAAGTTTTATTTCCAAGATCCCCTTGGGATATTGCACTTCACAAACACAAACCATTTAGTTACATAATAGTGATCTAACTGTGAAGACAAGATTGTTTTTTCTTAGTAAATTCATTACCAAAGAGGAATAGAGCTTCTGCCAACCATGATGACTCTCCCAAGTCATGAATGAGTTGGCCCAGGAGTAGTCAGAGCCATCCACTGTTTTCAGTTGTTTTCCAACAAGTGAGTAGAAGCCAGGGTATCTGAGTTCTACTACTCTCTGTTCATTCAACAACCAATTTCCTTAACTCTTTGAGCATCTCTTTCAAAGGAAATGATCACCTGCTTCACCAGAGATTATAAGGGGAGACAAATGCCTGAATGACTGATGACACTTCCAGTACAAAGGTGGAAAAACAATGAAAATAAATTTAAATGTGTCCATAAAAGAATACTTCAGATCTATTCCATTCTCCCAAACAGAATACAAAGCACATGCTGGGTGGGGACACATTCTTTTATTTTAGATCAAAGCCGCCAAAAAGAGCCAGAGACACTTCTAAAAGCTATCCTAACTACTGATGACTAAGTCTCAAATAATTCTGGATTACAAGGAACAACAGAAGCTATTCTAACATTCTCTGCTCAAATACAAACCAACAGTTGTTTGTTGTTTGTTTTTTATCAAGAGGAAATAAAAGGTTCACTGACACTTTATAGTACACACTTCTTGTACAACATTGTGTGTGTGTGTCAATTCCTAATTTCTGATTTATCTGTTTAGTTAACCTCTGCTATTTTCTGGGACTTATTCCAAAATAACTAAAATGCAATACTAAAATTGGCATCTCTGCTATTAAGCTTAATTTCAGAGAGGTTCTAAAGTGGTCTGAAACCACTTTTTTAATATTCTGCACACAACTTCATGCTAAAAAGTAACAAACACTGTTCACGAGCAGTAATTGATGGGAAAGGTGCAATTTCTGTTTCCTCCAAATATAAAATACAGAAAGAGAATAAGTACTATGCTAAAGCCACATGTTTTTGCTTCAGTGGTACAAATACTAACTTCAAGTTGAACACTATTCTTTAAGCTAGACTGAGAGATGATCTAAATATTTACCTACAAGCTATATATTTCTGAGCTCTTTTAAGTGTTTTTCTCTTTAATTTTTGGTTGGAAAACCCTAAAAGCATAAGTCATAAATACATATAAACAGATGCCAAGATCTCAAAATAGGTTTTTTTTTTAATTTCATGAAAGTATGAACCTAGCAATGTTTGCAACATGTTAAACAGTTAAAGAATTATAAATTTTTAAGTTGGGAAACATCTTGGATATTATCAAAAGGCCCTCAGAATTTTAATCCAACCCTCTAACTTGACAGATGAGGAAACTGAGGCCCAGCGAGGTTAAGCTAACCACAGCTGCCACAGTAAATCGCAAATCATATCAAAATCCAGATATTCTGACTCCAGAATAAATCCAGAGCTCTGAAAGAGCATTTGTTTTTAATATACTTTAATACTTAAGGAAATGAATGTTAACAGAGGACCGTCCAAGCAGCCCCTCAATATATGGAACTCCCTCAGGCTTACAAGAGCCAGTCTTGTCTTCCACTTGCAAACCCAAGTCCTAGAAATAGCACCCAAAATTACCACTTTCTCAGATGGCCTCATCCTACCTGGGGTTTCCAAAGTGATTCCTGGTTGGGTCACTTTTTCTCATCTCTACAAGCCCCTTACAATAAGTGCTTTGACTGGGATTGGGTTTTGTTGTTTTATTAATTTGGTTGGGGAGGGCAGGATAAGCAGCTCAGGGCTAAACCACCCCTACAGTACAATTTTTTTTTCTTTTGTCATCCAAAGCAACAAATCCTTACTCTGGACCCCAGGGCTTACTGGTTTCTGTCGCAGTGCCTTCAGTCTTCAAAGTAGGAAGGAGACCTGGAGGAGTTGGAGGGGTGGCATGACCTTTGGGGGCGCCCGCAGGTGCGCGCCCAGGTTGGGCGGTCGGCTCTCCGCCGCGCGCCGGGATCCTCCTCGCCCCGAGGGCCTCCCGAGCGCCTGCCCCGGGGGAGCGAGGGCCCCGCCGCCCGCCAGGCGCGTGCCCGTCGGGTGGCACCGCGGGATCGGCCCCGGCCTCCCGGTCCCCCAGGTGGCCCGCGGGCTCCGGAGGGCCACGCGCGTCCCGCGCCCGGCTCCTCGAGCGGCCGGGAGCCGGAAGAGACTGCAGAACGGGTTTAAGGAAAGAGAGTTGGGTCCCACCTCGAGGCTGGGGTCCAACCCAGGCGGAGGCAGAGATGGCGGCGGCGCGGGGGCTCCGGCACCTGCGTCGCTCGCGCTGGGCCGGCCGTGGGCTCTGCGGTGGGGCGGCTCCAAACTCGTCGCCGAAGGTACCGGGCAACTCTCCGGAGCGAGGAGGCAGCGGGGTGTGGGAGGAGGGGCTGAGGGGGAGCGCGGGGGAGAGGAGGGGAGAGGAGGGAGAGGAGGGGGTGCCGGGGAGAGAAGGAAGGGGAGAGGCCGCTGCCCGCCCGCGCGCCCCGCGCCCTCCGCCGCCGCTCGGGGAGGGGAGAAGAGGCCCCCCGAGCCGCCGGGGGCGGCGGCGCAGGTGACTTGGACGGCCGTGAGAATGCGACTGCGCGTGGCCGCGGCCTCGGGGAGGAAAAGTGAGGAGTTTGGGAAGAAGGGCCCCCCTGCCCGCAGAGAGGCCGAGAGTCCAGGCGAAGCCAGCGGAAGGTGGCGCCGCTACTTCACGCAGGTGTCGGCTCCCGCGCGCCCACCCTGAGCCGGTGGGTCTCAGACCCTGGGCTGGGCGCTGGGGCTCCTCTGCCCCTCCCACTTCCAGACTTCCCAGCCTCCGCTGCATCAGGTGTGCGAAATGCTGCAATAAAGACGCCAGTAACCAGGACGAGCGGGAAAGGAGAGCGAAATGGAAAAGACCAGAAGCAGTGAGGTATTGAGTTTCCTGTCACCAAGACTGTTTCGGCTGAACATAGTTATGCTTGTCAGGAAGCCTAAAGAGTGCACACATGCTTCTAGTGAGGGGTTGAACTACATGACCACTTCTCTTTCAATCTTGGGATTCAATAGAATTTGACATAGTAAGGAAAAAAAAAAAATCCGTCCTTAAACAGTCTGATTCCAACCCCAAAGTAATAAGCACTTTCTTGCTCTCCAGTCAAAATGTTTACACATTGGTTTGTTTATTTAGTAATATACTTTTACTGAGGACCTACTATGTGCCAGACTATATGCTAGGTGCAGTTATTATTGAACTTGGAGTTATGACAAGCAAGTATTCATATAATTACTGTGTGATGGGTGAGATGAAGGAAACCAATAGGGTGAGGAAGAAAGAAAATTGAACTACTCTAGATTGGGTGGATGGTTAATTTTCAAAGATCTCTAGAAATGAACTTACCTGACACCCTCATAGAAAGAGACATTGGAAACAGAGAGAACCTAGCCCAGAGATGCATAGAACTAGAAGCAATGTCTGCCTGCTCCTAGACCCTGCCACTTGGCCAACCTGTGAAACTTTTCCCCCAGACGAAAATCCTTCCAGGAACAATGTCACCTAATAAAAACAAACGTCTTCATTGGATGAAAGCAAGAATTGGAGTAGATACTGACTTACCCAAATTATTGTGATATAAAATAACACAGCAGAATCCTTAATTAGACAGCTGGTATGAACTGGCATATAGTTTTCTAGGGCTGTCTTAAAAAATGACCACAGATTCAATGCTTAACACAACTGAAATGTATTTATTCACTCTTCTGGAGGCCAGAAGTCCAAAATCAAGGTGTCACCAGGTCCAGACACCTCCCAAAACCCTACGAGAAAATTCTCCCTTGCCTCATTCAGCTTCTGGTGGCTCCAGGAATCTGTTGGCTTGTGAATTCATTTCTCCAATCTCTACCTCCATCTTCACATGGCCTTCTCCATGTCTTTGCCTTCTTCTCTTCTGTCTCCTGTAAGGACACTTTTCATTGGATCTGGAATCCATCCAGATAATCCAGAATGATCTCAGCTGGAGATCCTTACTTAATTAAATCTGCCAAGACCCTTTTTTCCAAATAAGGTCACATTCACAGGTTCTGGAGATTACGATGTGGACATATTTTAGGGGGAAGCCACCATTCAACCCACTAGGTTGGAAAGCTAGGAAACTAATGGGGACCAAAATCATTGTCTACTGTGGTATCAGGGTGTCATTCCAGCACCATCATTCAAAACTGTATTAATACTATGTATGTTTAATTATTTCACTGTGAACTGCTAAAAATAAATGTCCTTAAACCTGGGGGGAATAATTATAATAAGGAAAAGCAGTACAGAGGCCCAAGACTTTAATTAATGTTTGAGTCACAGGCAATATTTGAAGGTCAAGCATGGCTCCCCAGAAGCTATCATTGTTAAATTAATACAGAAATACACCCCACATCCGTATGTATGGACTTCTGATAATGTGATCCAGTACTGAATGTCTGCTGGGCACCAGGCTCTGAGTCATGAGCTCCTGTGGAGCTTACATTCTAGGTTAGGGGACACCTTTGAATCTCATTCCCTCTGGCACAATGTGTGCTGCATATCTGAGTTCTAATAAAAAGTTGTTGAATAAATAGATGAGTGAAAATAAATCACTACAAATCAGGTAGGCAATTATCACCACATTGAAAAACATCTCCATAATAAGCAGATAAGCTTTACTAGAGCAAAACATATTAACACCCTGACTCATTCAGTATTTTCTTAAGTGAGAAAAAAAAAAAAAAAAAACCCTGAAAGGAAACCTTTGATTTAAAAGAGAAAATAATGAGATTACCTGTCTTCTCTTTCTAGAAAACATCAATATATGCCTATTTACACAGATACAAATCCTGCTGGGAATAGTCAATCATAAGTGAAGTTATAGTTCCTTAAAGTGAATAAAATAATTTGTCCAAGTATTTTGGTTGATAGTTTCAACTATTAATTTCATAGTATTGATGCATGTCTTCTTGAAACTCTTTACAAACAGTAAGTTCATGACTCCACTCTCTCCTGATTCACCTCTTCCCTCTTTGAGTTTCCTTCTTACTCTTCCACTCTTACAAGTATAAACAATCAACCAATATGTTAACATCTACCAAACTGAGTCTCATTCATTGACTTACTTGGGTCACAGGCCTGTCTCTGAACCAGTCATGGTGGCCAATGAGTTAGAATATAATGACCATACAGGTGTGAGTTATTTGTAAGTTACTTGGTTAGGGTGAGATCAACTCTCTTCCCATCCCTTCTTTTCCAAGAGTGCACAGGTGACTTACACCTGTACAGTCATCACGTCCTAAGTCATTGGTCACCATGATAACTCAGAGTGAGCGGAAAGGGTACCTCAGAATAAAATTAGGGTGATCTTCCTGAAGGAGAAGTGGGCAAAGAAGCCCAGATATCTACTACAATAGACACCTAAAAAGTTTTGTTGTGAGCTGAATACAATTTTAATTGAAACAGCACTTCAACCTATTTGTGGTATTCTAAATGTCTTCTAGAAAGTTATTTTTAATGAAATGATAATTATAACTTGATTGTATATCTGATTACCACACAAATCTTCAAGTTTTAAGTTTATAAAGGACTTTGAAAAATTCTTTGGAGGCCGTATAGTCAAGCACAGTGGGCTCTAGAATCTGATTGCCTGAGCTTTTGTGCTCACGTATTATGAGACCGTGAACAAGTTCCTTATCCTCTTTCTGCCTCCATTTCCTCTTCTGTAAAATGGAGATGATAATAATCAACTCTCTGAATCGTCATCAAAAGTCATGAGATAACAGCTATGAACGGCACTTGTTACCTAGGACTCCATTGCGTTTGCTTACTGTTCATCTCCTTTAGTCGTCAGGCATCTCTGGGAAGCAATCTGGTAGTCACACTTTGATCATTTACTTTTCTCTTAATAGATAATCAGTCTCTGTCGTGTATCAGGGACAGTTACCAAGATAAACAGCATGGGTTCTTTATTCCCGAAAAGAGTCAAGTGAGGATTCTCAAAGTTCAACCACTCCAGGCTGGGGAACAAAGTGTGAAAAGAAAGGCACCGAGGAGAAAAGGCGTGGCACCTTAGGGAAATGTAGGTAGTGTAGTGAGAGCTCAGGGTATGTTCAGAAAAGTGTGCCCAGAAAAGTACATAGACGTCTATTAGGAAGACCTTTGAAGGTCATGTGGGTTTTGAAGGTCATCTGGACTTTAACCTTTATGCGTGATGAAATGTTGGAAACTTTTAGACCCAGGAATTAGTGTTTTCAGGTTTGTAGGAAGGAAAGCGCATCATGGGTATGTGAAGTATGGCAAAAAAAAAAAAAAAAAAAAAAAAAAGATAAGCCTAAAGCCAGAGTAACAGGAAACTAAGCAATTGCAGTGGACCAGTGTTTCTCAGACTTCAGTATGCAACTGAATCGAACTTGGGAGACTTGAAATACAGCTTCTGACTCAGGAGTGTTGGGGTCGGGCCCCGGAGTCTGTATTTCTAATAAGCTCCCGGGTGATGTCAGTGCTGCTAGTCCAGAGTAGGGCAATAGACTATTTAAATGCCACCAATGCCATTGCCAACAAAAAGAAATGTATATGTAATATATATCAACCTTTTAAATCCTCACGGAGAAATAATTTGCAGCTTGTAAAGTTGCAACTGCTGATTGAAGAACTATTATGTACAACCAGCCAATAAGAAATATTTTATCTTAATCCTTAAGATATCTCTGAGAATAAATCCTTTTATAGCCTGAACATGCAAATGAAAATTACTAGGTTATATGTGAAGAGGCAGCTGTGGTTAATGGACGAAGCATAATACAGGACACAATGATGGTCTTCTTGATGTGTCAGCTTGGCAAGGCTACGGTCCCTCGTTATGCAACCCAACATTAATCTGTGTTGCCATGAAGATATTTTGTAGATGTGATTAAATTTAAGTAAGACAGGTTATCCTAAATAATCACGATAGATCTGTTTTACTCAGTTACAAGGCCATAAAAGTAGAGCTGGGGCTTCTCTGAAGAAAAAATTCCACCTGTGCACAGAAGGTTCAGCCCATGACCAAGAGTTCTAGCTTGCCTTTCCTGATAGTCTGTTCTATGGATTTTGGATTTGCCTAGCCAGTCCCTACAATCACATAACCCTTGCAATAAATACCTTAGTATTTATCTTCTACTGGTTCTGCTTCTCTTGTTGAACCCTAACAAATTTTGGTAACTGGAAGCAGGGTGCTCCTATTAAAAAGACCTAAAAATGTGGAAATGGCATTGGAATTGGGAAGTGGGCAGAAACTGGAGGAATTTTGAAGGACATGATGGAAAAAGCCTATCTTGTCTTAAACAGACTCTTAGTAGAAATACGAATGTTAACAACTCTGCTAGTGAAGCCTCAAAAGGAAATGAGGGAAATGGGCCAGCCATAGAGTTAATGAATAAAAGCCTCATGTGGAGATGAGATGGGGAAACAGAACTCTGTATTCTAACAGGCACCCCAAATGAAATTGGAGAAAATTAGCTTTAAAGGAAGGCAAGAATCATAGTTTATTTCAAACACTGGAAAGACACCCCTCCTTTAGCCTTTACCCGACACCATCATGTGCTGGTTGAAATCCCAGCCATACACCAAGATCCAACTAAACTGACCATTTTTGTAATCTCCCAAATTGAAGCTCTGCTATCTATGGTCTATGATCATTTGGAAATTTAGTCTCTATTTTATAATGAAACACTTTCTGATTAACCTAATGATTAGCTGTGCATATATGTATATAAAATGCTCTGAGGATAAAGGTTATATCTTATAAATGTTTTGTTTTGTTTTGTTTTTAATACACTAAAGTGATTATCACAGTATTTCGGATGTAGAAATTGCTCAATTAATATACATTGGACTGAAATATCAAAAGCAAATCTTACAGTTTTCCGTCTGTATAATTAAAAAGAACAAAAATAAAAATGCTTTCTATGAATAAATACTTTACAAAGATTATTTACCTATAGTACTGTTTAAATTCACATACCAAAGAGAGATTTTTATTCTAAATTTCCATAGCATATGTGTTATAGGAGTTATGTATATACAGCATAATTTTAGTGGGATTTAAAAACTATATATGCATAGGGAAAAAATGATGAAACATACACCAAAGTGTTGCCAGTGACTATCTTTGGACTGGGGAATAATCAATGAGTTTGTTTTGTTGGTTATGTTTATCTTTCCAAGTTATCCACAATGATTACATGTTACTTTCACAGTCAGAGGAAAAAAGTTTTAAGAAGGTACCTACATAAGATCATCTGTTCTTTGAAACTATGCCTGGGAACCAGAGCCATTTAGATGCCCCTTGAGGCCTGGGGTGGCCCAGGCGCTATCGGGCAGGCTCAACTTGTAATCCATTTAGGTTCCTAATCTCTTGAATCATCTTTCTCTACTCTTTAAAAAGCAACTAGTATGAATATGGGAGAATTATATTACCCTGACTACCTAAAAAGCCAGATAGCACCAGTGAAACTCACAGCAACTATTTAAATTGCAACCAAGAAGTCTTTGGCATCAGGGTGGGAGGAGTATGGAGTGAAAAGATAAATTGGGAGTTCAGGATTTGCAGATACTAACTACTATATATAAACTAGATAAGCAGCAGAGTTCTACTGTATAGCACAGGGAACTATTCAATATCTTGTAATAGCCTATAATGAAAAAGCATATGAAAAGGAATATATATATGTATAAATGTATCACTAGGCTGTACACCAGAAATTAACACAACATTGTAAACTGACTATACGTCAATAAAAAAAAAAAATTTAGAGTTGAAAGGCAAATCAATTAGATTATTTGTTTACAATTTAGTACCAAGAATAAAAATCACTTCACTCCAGGCTTAAAATTAGTACCAGAACCTAGACTAAAATATGACTTTTTTTCCAAGGAATTTATCTTTTACTTTTTTTTTCAGTACTTCCTGCTCTTTCTTTTTTATCTATTTACCTCTTCTTCAGCAGCAGTGGGCATCAGCGTGTAAGAGAAATTACAAAGTTCTCCGAATTTTATACTTAAGCCAAAGTAGTTATAATTTCCTTGCATCCGAAAGAATACAATAAGAAGTAAAGTTAAGGGAATAAATGTGGAGAAGTTACTCCTGGACAGTTGCCTGAAAAGCCTGCTATGAATGAACAGTTGACTAGAATCATTTCAGAATCATGCAGCTAAATGAAGTTTTCATAGAAATGCGTTTCAGCTTTAAGTCCCTATGGACCTTAGAGGGAAGTGGCCAATATTTCTAATAATCCTGATGATTCGGTACACACATGCTATAAACCAATTTTCACATAGCACAAAGCACGTTGTTCTCCACAGGAGTATAATGGGATTTGAGAGCAAAAAGCGCCAGGGCTACTTGCTGGCCTGTAAGCCAAGTCTCATAGTTAAGCTGTTGCAAAGTTTACAAATTTACAATGAAAAGACTGTGTTGTGAGATTTTTTGCTTGTTTGTCTTTTTCAGAGCCCAGGTACTAGTTCTGAACTAATAGGTTGTATAAGACAGAGGCAGCATCCTATTAATTATTTTAGTTACTTGCCTTGATCATATCAATGCGACATTACAGAAACCTTTATTAGTATGGTCCTACCAGGCAGATACTCAATACACAGGTTATAGATGACACTATTTGTCAGCAGCTCCCCTTCTCCTCTTTCTGATCAAAGCATTTCCTTTTGGCTGAGGAACAGCTTCTCCTGGACTCCAGGCACATGGATCTCGTTGGGGCTGTCAGTTACAGCATCCAGGCTTCAGAGGCTACACAACACGTGGTCCAAGTTGGATCTATCATAGAATCTTATTCGTCATTGGTCCATGGGACAAGAGCATGACTAGAGGAAGGCCATTCAAACATGAGCTAGGATGGAGTCCAGAAGGTGGAGTCCCCTTTGGGGTAATAAAGAGCTTTTTTCCCTCACAGTGGTGAATCTGTGTGGTTGCAAGCTGCCACTGCCAGCAGTCAGGTTCTCCGTAATACGGATGAATACAGTCTGCCGTAAAAAATAGAATTTGAATTTCAGGCCGCACAAGCAGGTGTTGAGAAAGTGTGCCTTAATTTTTTTTATGCCAGGAAACTTAATTTCTTCAGTGAGATCTTGTTTTACCAACAATAGAAGCTAAACCTCAATAAATTCCTGTTCCTATTTCTTTTCCTTAAGTTTACTTCTAATTTCTAAGCAGGAACCAATGGGCAGGAAAAGAAAAGCAGGGCCCAGGATAAACAAAGGTTCTGATCCTTGCTCATCTGTTGAATTTGGCATCTAACTCTTCGTCCTGTCTGTTTTTCAGGTGTTGATCTACATGGGTCCATGCCAAAGGTTACTTTAGAATCAATGACTTTCCTCACTTGCCCCTAACACCTTTCTGAAGCTCTCCAAACACCGCTCTAGGCTCTAGGCACCTTGGTGAGGCTTTACAAGGTCCAGACCCACAACTACGCTACTCTCAGGAATTATTCTAAGGCTCCTACACCTTGAGTCAAGTTGGAACTCTATGAGGCTGCTTTAGATTTGACTGCCTTCATCACACAGTCATTCCTATGTACTGTCCCACGCTGCCCGAAGTTGCCAAAAGCCCTAAGGTTTTCTCTCCACCCCTAGTTCTATCTAGGTTAAAGGGCAATGACTCCTTCTACTCCGTGACTCTCTTGGCTCTTGGATTTCCACCAGATTCACTGTGAGTGTCTGTTGCTGCTCCCCTATAGGGTTCAGTCCCGGATATAAACTTCATAGGGTGCTTCAAAATTTTTGTTTCAGTTGTAGATTGTCTGTACTTGATGTGATGAAACATACTCAATTTAAAACAATGAACACAAATGGCCACTGTGTGCAGCTTTGTGATGGAGTCACCTACTGGGTGCAGAGCCTCCTTCTCAATGACGCTCCTTGCTTCCTTCTTGACATTCTTCTTTTCCCCCTAACTTGGGATACCTCTCTTAATATTCAGAGCTTGAAATGGCTCCTGGTTAGAGTTTTTGAGGCTCAAAATACAGTCTGCTATGACATCTTCTTCTGTGTCAATGGACACAAAAATGCTCATGAATGGAAGAGGGTTATGAGGTAAATAAATGAAAGTGCTGGGGAAAAGACACAGCAGGTAACATATCGAATTATTCCACATGAAGGAAACTTGAGTCCTGATGGTACCTAACTCCTGGCCGTAGGTTCTGGGTCCCTCCACAAATGTCTGCTCCTGCCTTCTAGAAGCTTCATTGATCAACTTTAATTCTGCAAGCTACCTCAGGTCTTTTCTTAAGTCCCTCTTTTTATTTAAGTTACTTCAATCTTAATTAGCTAACTCAACCTAATAATAACTCAGCCCAAAGGGGGAATTTTTATTTCTGGAATCAGGTAGAACTGAACAGTCAAAAAACAGGAAGAGCAGACATAACAGCTAATCTTCAAGAACTCTGAAAACCACCAGTAACCTTCTCTGTCTCTTATCTCTGCTTCTCAACATGAGTGAGCGTCCTTCCCTCGTACTGACTAATTGGCTCCACACAGTAGGAAACATACTGACTGACCATTCCCAGGCTTTTCATCGATTGGTTTTCACCACCAGATAGAGGAGAAAATATATCAAGGTTTAAAGTTTCTATTAAGTTGTTTCAGTAGTAGAAATGCAAAGAGAAATAGTTCTTGAGTTGACCAATTCTTCTTTCATGCTATATGGACAGCAGTTCACGTTTGGATTGTAACCTCTGTATGGCAAGGCTATTTAATCCTTCTAGAGCTCCCTTTTCAAAGTACATAAAAGAAAGAATGAATTTTAAAAGATTGCTTTGTGCCTTTTCTGATGCTAAATGAAGAAAAGAGAAAGTAAGGAAAATAAAAACAAAAGAATGTTTTTAAACAAATGAAAACAAACAAGAAAACCCAATCCCGTGTTAATGCCTTTGCAGTCAAAACCAAATGTGATATTGTTGCCAGAGAATAGCTTCCTGCCTTGAGCAGGAGAGAATTCAAGAGCAAGGTATAGAGTGAAGGCAAGTTTATTTAGAGAGAGAGATACATACTCCATAGACAGAGTGTGGTTTGTCTCACTCAGAAAGGAGATACGCACTCCGTAAGCAGAATGTAGGCCATCTCAAAAGACAAGAGGTAGAGAGAGGCTGAAAGGTGTGGACTGTTTAGTTTAAAGTAAAAGTAGATTCACACTCTATAGACAGAGCGCGGGCCATCTCAGAAGACGAGACAGACAGCGACCACAAGGTGCGAGGTTGTTTTTATAGGCTCGGGAATTTCAAATGCTAATGAGTAGGAGGATTATTCCAGCTATTCTGGGGAAGGGGCAGGGATTTCTAGGAATTGGGCCCTACCCACTTTTTGACCTTTTATATAAGTCAGCCTAGGAACCGTCATGGCACCTGTGGGTGTGCCGTGAGGTTCAAGGTCTACTGGAAGTCAAATCTTTTGCCATCTTGGTTCCAACCAGTTTGTCCTGTCCTCAGATGCTGTGTCATTCCTTCAATGGTTGTGCTCCTTCCCTCCTGTCTCAGTATAATGCAACAAAGAAGGGTATCACGTTCTCCACATAGAATAATTGTAAAGTCAAGGAGACTGAACTGTGGTAAATATATACCCTATGTTCCTCTACCTTACCCAAGTGTAGGGCACTTCAAAGATTTTGTTTCAATTGTAAATTGGTTGTACTTGACATTATGAAACACATTCCATTTAAAACACCAATAAACACAAATGTCCAATGTATGTTGCTTAGTGATGGAGTCATCTATAAGTGAGCCTTTGTAATAATGTCTAATAAAAAAAAAAAAACTTGGAACAGTGCAAATACAAGTGTTTCTGGATCTGTGAATATGGAAGTTGTAAATCACTGTCACCAAAACTTCACAATTCATGGAAGAAGAGCCCTCTCAACTTCTTGCCAAAACTTCCAGATGCACTCATATCTTCTTCCATATCCCTTCCCCCATCAGATCTCCAGAGACATGCAATCCTGAAAGAGGCAGAAAATAAGCACTTTAATTTTTTAAACGCCTTCGGTTTTCCCCTGATACCATTTCCCTCTTTAACAGGAGTGGGACAATCAGTTACCCAAACATCTGAATCCCAGTAACCTGAGCGCCTGCCACAACTTTCACATTGGCAACTTTCACTAGATTTGTAAGATTCTTGTGGTTAAATTAATTACAGCTGAATTCCCTGAATATTTCAAATACTCATTTAGATCAATGGTTCCCAGACTCTGGATTTCAAAAGTGAAATTTCAAAAGTGTGTGGTGAACCAGCATAAGTTTGCCAACTCTCTCTTCTGCCAAGTAAGGATTTATGGAAAATTATGTTCTCTACTATCCTGATGCTTTCACAAAATAAAGGGCATTTTTAAGGCCAAAGAAGTAAGCAGGACATTATCTCTAGTTTTTTTTAAAAAGGGGGAGGTAGTTATCATTTCCAAGTACAAAGAGTGGACAATTGCACACGGATTGTTTGTGTCATAATCCTGACAGGAAACAGATGGCATCTTCTAAGGGTTAAACTAAAAATGTTTCAGTGAAGAGACTATTTATAGAGGTGCAGGCAAATTTTTTAAAAATCCAACAAAGGATGGTGAGTTACCCTGAGACTAGTCACAGTAGAAAGCCATTACTTCCCCGGGGCCTGAAGAGGTAAGGAAAGGGAATGGTGTTTCCAGAGCCAAGTGAGAGCTGGAGGACACAGGAACTGGACCTGGGACAAACACAGCTACTGCCAGAACCATGACGAGGAAGGGAAAAAAGTTGGGCTAAAAATACCCCATCCATCTCTTCATCCTGCCTGAACCCAATTGGAAATCAGAGAGTAAGGGGCCCTGAGGGTTGTAATCCACAGAGTTAGCCTCAGGGAGCACAGAACAGGTCATAAAAGGGTGGAAAACAGATCCAGGGTCGGAGTCCACTAGAATGTGTTGATCATAGCCTGGTGAGGTGGCCTGGGACCAGACAGAGGAAAGAGTATGCCTGCAAATATCCTTTTTCATTTCAGTTGCAGAAATTTACAAGAGAAGTTTTATTTTAAGATATAATATTGTTTGTAATTAAATGCTTGACACAGTTGTCAATTAGTGGCTCAGTAGTCAACAGTGTAACATCAAGTGGTGCTCAAATGGGCAGCTTGTTCCAGGACTTTATTTTTACCACATTCATTATTAAAAATTCCACTTCACGTAGGTATAAAATAGAAGCAACCTTCAACACTTTTATTTAGTTTGGAACATTCTGAGCGAATTGAGGAATGCCAAAATATGACAGCCTCCATGCCTCAGCGACTTTTACCCCAGAGATTCCCAAACTTTGCTGCACATTGTTACCACCTGGGATCGTCAAAAAAAAAAAAAAAGTACTGATGCCTAGCTCGGGGCCAAGATGTTCTGATTTAATGCTGCAGAGTGAAACCTGGAGTAGGAATTTTGAATTCACTTTCTATTTTAGTTTTAGATTTAAAGAAAAGTTGTAGAGATGGTAGAGTTCCCACATACCTTGTACTCAGTCTCCCCTATTATTAACATCTTACATTAGTATGATCATCAGTCACAATCAATGAGGAAATATTAATACACATTTTTTTTCACAGTAGAACTTTTAATTCAGGGTGTATCATGAACCATTGTTTCATCTACAAACACTGCACAGCTTTAAGAATTTTCTGAAACCCAACTATTCTCACTATATGTGATAAGTGCAAAGTCTGATTACAAGCATTCAAATCCTAGCACCTAACTGAATTGAGTGAATAGATGGTCCCAATTTTACACAATTTTTTTTTTTAATGGAGGTTCTTGGGATTGAGTCCAGGACCTCATGCATGCTAAGCAGGTGCTCTACCACTGAGCTATATCTACCCCCCGATACACAATTTTTAACTAAAGTTCATACTTTACTCATATTTCATTAGTCCTTAATGTATGCTCATTTTTTGTTCCAGTATTCCATTCAGGGTAGACATTATAATTAGTCACCACATCTCTGTATTCTTCTCTTGGCTCTGATAATTTCTCAAAATTTTCTTGTTTTTGATGGCCTTAGTATTGAGGAGTATTAATCAGGCATTTTGTACAATATCAGATCTGTCTAATGTTTTTGTCAAGCTTAGAGAATGGTTGTATGCTGGGGGGGGGGGACATCACAAGTAAAGTGCTATCCTCATCACATCATATCAAGAGTACACACCACCAATATGACTTCTCACTGTAGATGCTGATCACCTGGCTTACACAGTGTTGATCAGGAAGGAGTAGAGAGTAATGTTCTACCTCTCCAAGGACAGAGGATCTACACAGATTATTTGAGATTTTGCATGGGAGATTTGTCTATTCTCTTATGATTATTTACTTAATCATTTATTTATATTAGTATGGATATTTATTTTTTTCTGGATTGTAATCCAATGTTATTTACTTTATTGCTCAAATTGTTCCACCTTTGGCCATTTAGAACTCCTTTCACTGGCTCTTGTCTCCTTCATATGCCCCATCATTGTGGGTATTTTTTTTTTTTTAGCACTTCCATATTTTCTTTCTGGCACTATAAGATACTCCCAGCTCATCCTGTGTATTTCCCTGTAATCAGCCACTTTTCCAAGGATTCCTGGTTCCTCTTATTGGAGAGTAGTATTAGAAACAAATTTATCGGTGATAGATGTGATCTTGCTTCTATTTTGGCTGACAGAACACAATAATAATAAAATATATGTGCACATAGCTAATTCATACATATATACACACATATGTGTGTGTATATGTAAACATCTGTATCTGTGGTAAGGTAAGCATGAGTTCATACTGATGTCTCCAACTCTAATCCATATCCACGGGGATCATTCCTTCCTTCTCCCCTTGCTTAACTATAAGCTCCCATTTCAACAGTAAGAAACCTGGCTCCTACTATCTGACATCCATTTACTTAATTTTTTAGTTCCAGTATGCAAGTATAGTAGTTTCAGAATTGTCAACCCATTCCTTTATGGAAGATTTTATCAACTAGAATGTAGTGGTAACAAAAACATACATATGGGTCAATGGAACAGAACAGAGAGCCCAGAAATAAACCCACACACTTACAGGCAATTAATCAAAGGAGGCAAGAATATGCAATGGAGAAAAGACAGTCTCCTCAGCAAGTGGTGTTGGGAAAGCTGGACAGCTGCCTGTAAGTCAGTGAAGTTAGAACACTCCTTCACACCATACACAAAAATAAACTCAAAATGGCTTAAAGACTGAAACTTAAGACAAGACCCTACAAACCTCCTAGAAGGAAACATAGGCAAAACATTCTCTGACATACATCTCATCAATGGTCTCCTAGGGCAGTCTACCCAGACAGTAGAAATACAAGCAAAAATAAAGAAATGGGACCTAATTAAACTTACAAGCATTTGCACAGCAAAGGAAACTATAAACAAAACAAAAAGACAAACTACAGAATGGGAGAAAATATTTGCAAATGATGAGACTGACAGGGCTTAATTTCCAGAATATACAAACACCTCATAGAACTTAATAACAAAAAACCAAACAACTCCATCAGAAAATGGGTAGAAGACCTAAGCAAGCAATTCTCCAATGATGACATACAAATGGCCAATAGGCACATGAAAAAATGCTCAAGATTGCTAATTATCAGAGAAATGCAAATGAAAACTACAATGGGGTATCACCTCGCACTTGTCAGAATGGCCATCATTAAAAAGTCTACAAATGATAAATGCTGGAGAGGGTGTGGAGGAAAGGGAACCCTCCTACACTGTTGGTGGGAATGTAGTCTAGTGCAGCCACTGTGGAGAACAATATGAATATTTCCTTAAAAATACTAAAAGTAGAGTTACCATATGATCCAGCAATACCACTCCTGGGCATATATTCAGAGGGAACTCTAATTCAAAAAGAATTAGAATAGTTCATAGAAGCACTGGTTACAATAGCCAAGACACAGAAACAACCTAAACATCTATCAACAGATGACTGACTAAAGAATTTGTGGTACATATTTACAGTGGAATACTACTTAGCCATAAAAAAGAATAAAATAATGTTATTTGCAGCAACATGGATGGACCTGGAGATCATCATTCTACATAAGCCAGAAAGAAAAAGAAAAATACCATATGATATCACTTATATGTGGAATCTTAAAAAAAAAAAAAAGACACAAATGAACAGACTCACAGACATAGAAAACAAACTTACTGGTTACCGGGGCGGGAGGAAGAGGATGGGAAGGCATAAATTGGGAGTTCGAGATTTGCAGATACTAACTACTATATATAAAATGGATAAACAACAAGTTTATATTATATAGTGCAGGGAACTATATTCAATATCTTATAGTAACCTACAGTGAAAAAGAATATAAAAAGGAATATGTGTATGCATATGTATGACTGAAACATTGGGCTGTACATCAGAAATGACACAATATTGTAAATCGACTATATACTTCATAAAAAGAAAAAAAAAGAATAGAGTGCTTATGTACAGTTGCTTTTTTTTACTCCACTCATTTCTAAAGCTATTTAGATCAGCCAACTTCTCCCCTAATCCTTACAGTGAGGTTTTATCCATATATTTGTAACAAAAATTATTTTGTCATGTTCTGCATTTCACCCTGAGATCCTGCAACCTCCTACATAATTTTTTTTTCATTTGCATACATTAAGGCTCATTCTTTGTGCTTTAGAGTTCTATGGGTTTTGATAAATGTGTGATGTCAGGTACCCACAATTACAGTATCATACAGAATGGTTTCACCAGCATTATTCTCTTACTTCACCTATTCAACCTTCCTTTCTCTCCAAACTCCAATAATGACTGATCTATTTATTGTCTATTTAGTTTTGCATTTCCAGAGTGTAAATAAAGTCATGGAGTATGTAGCCCTTTCAAACTAGCTTCTTTCACCTAGAAATATGCATTTATCATTCATCAATAACTTGTGTGACTTGACAGCTCATTCTTTTTTATCACCAATAGTATTTTATTATATGTATGTACCACAGTTTGTTTATCCACTTACCCACTGAAGTACATCTTGGTTGTTTACAGATTTTGCTGATTGTAAGTAATCTGCTATACCCTTTGCAGGTTTTTGGGTGGACATAAAGTTTCAGATTCACTGAGTAAATCCCTAGGAATTGATTTCTTGATCATATGGTAAGACTGTATTTAGCTGTGTAAGAAACTTACCCTAATCCATCCTACACCTCATGTTGCAAATTTGGGGCTATTCAGAAAATTTATTAAATGAGACTCCGAATGTTTTTCAATTTAGCACAGCCCCTTCCAGAAAGGGAAGAATATTGTGAAAAGACAGCAGTTCTCTTCGGGAAATGAACTATGTTCTTGGATTGCAGTTGGTTTGCCATCTATTGCCCTCCCCCCATCTTTCCTAGCTTCTAAAAAGTTTCCTAGCTCCAATGTTTCACTATCATAAGCATTTAATAGCTTTCTTTTTCCCTCTGGTACCCGAAGGCATCAGGTGCATTTTGACATAGCAAAGGGAAGTACCCCTTTTGAACCATCAATGAAGTGCAGCTAGTCAATACATGTTGATTTTCCTTTTAAACTAGAATCACTTAGTGTTCCTCTGTCACACACTCACTGATGACCATTTAACCTTGAGACATACATGAATGAATCAGACAATTCTTTAATGTTACCGAAATGGCAATAAACCGTACCTCGATTCCTACTTGCAAGTTTATTGTATGAAAATAAAAATACACACTTTTAAAGAGGGCATTCTGTGCTTGACAAAATAGGACAGAAGCTATCCTTTGATGAGCTTTTAAAGAAATCCTAGATTTATTTATTTTTAACAGTAAAATACTAAAGTCAGTGCATACCTGCATATTTTGGGCATTTAAGCAAGTGATCAATGTCATTACAAGGTAACTGGCTGCCATCTTTTGAGAATCTAAACTAAACCCAAAACAGGAGAACCAGAGGATTCGGAAAGAAGAGCACAGAGACCAAATAATTGTCTTTCCTCCTTCTGTTTATATAATAAATACACTTACTGTTGCCATGGCAAAAGAGCCAGTCTGTTTTGCCCATTCCTCTGTTTCTAACCTTTATTATATCCAACACCAGAAAATGTCATATTTCACCAACATCCATCTTGGATCATTATGTTTACCCATGTACTCTGCATTTACTACTATTCCCACGGTCTTTTCCATAGTTAATATGTACTTAAGAGAACTAGTGATTTCAGGTGAGGGAGGTGGTTTCAGACAGAGTTAGAGGAATCAGGGAGCAAAGAACGAAAGGAAGGAGATGGGGGGAAATCCCTGGCAGTGTATTTAGCCAGGAGAGCATTCCTAATCTTGGAAAGCCCCTCAGATCCAAAAGGAAAAAAGAAAACTCTAAAAATGCCCTTTAAAGCAAATTCCACCTTGTTGCTAAGCTAAATCAACTTTGTAGAGTTCTATTAGGCTTTCTAAACACAGGTAACCATAATGATCGGGGTCATAATCTATTTTGTCATTATTGAGCTGACCTCATCAGCACATGAAGTCCAAATTAGGGGAATAATACCACTACTCTAAAATAGTCATGTAACACATAGAGTATGATGCCACATTTTGTGATGCCACATTTTGTCAGAGACAATAACACACTAATGTGTTTTCGAGAGATGGTGACCAATTTCTCAAAAAGTTCCCATTCCAATCCTGCCATGCAAGAGGGTAGTTAGATGTTTGTGAATAGGGTGTTTTTAGTTCAGAAAAGGGAAGACTGAGTTTGAAGAACTGTCCCTGAGAAGATAGTAAACTTAGGAAAATGCCACAATCTATAGGAAACAATCAGTAAGGGTGAGAAACGTGGTTTTATCCTCTTTATATGCCCTGAAGCGTGAGTGCATGAATAATCAGCTTAAATGTTCTTTCTTGTTCATTGCTTTCCACCAATCACGAGGGCAAAGGGATGAGGCAGCCTGCCTTTCCTGTCATAAATGTTTCAGTTACAGACTGACACTCTTGTTACAACAATCCTGCAGGACAGAGATACTATGGGAAAGCTCAGGACAGTAACGGTTCCAGCCTTAACGATCTAAGAGTCCAGCTAAGGAACAACTTGGATTCTGCCTTCAAACATTTGAACAGCTGTCTTGTGGAATAAGGAATAGATTGCATTTATGTAAAGTTACAAGAAACTAAATTGAGACTAATGAGTGGATACTGTAAAGAATAAACTTTCAGGTTGATATTGTAAACCAAAAGTCCAGGGCAATACTTCTCAAATTTTAATGTGCAGATGAATCACCAAAGGACCCTGTTAAATGTAGATTCTAATTCAGGTCTGGTGTGGGGCCCAAGATTTCTTCATTTCTAACAAGATCCCAGGTTGTGCTGAGGCTTCTGGTCCCAGGACCACATCTCATGTATCACTGCTCTAGAATTCTCTGACAATAGGGCTCATTAGGACAGATGGGGTTGCTAGTCACTGGAGCTATTCAAGTAGAAGCTGAATAACTATTTGTCAGGACTGAATCAGAAAGGATTTCTGCAACACATGGGAGAGCAGGCTAGATGTTCTCTTTTAAATCTAAATGATTTGACTCGGCTTTTCATAAAAGAATTAATTTTACATGTGATTGTTTCTTTTAAATATTAAAATACTTGCACATAGATAATGAAGAAATTAAAATGAGTCTTTTCTTCCCACTTCAATAGATGTGGAAACAGAATCTTAGGCATTAAGTGACTTGTCCAAAATTCACTCTGTCGTATAATTATTGAGCACTTACTCTCAAGCCGAGACCTGGCATAGGGCTGGGTAACCAGCAGTGAACAAAAGAGACATGATCTCTGCCCACCAAAGGTCACAGCTGAGCTGAATAGCACATAACACACCTCTGTGATAAATTTCATTTCCTGTTAGCCCAGTGAATTGTCACACAAAGACTCTAGGATCAGGAAAAACTGATTATAATGACAGTGAGATTGAAAAGGTGAGGGAAACAATGGATCATTTGAAGTGTCAGGTGCCAGGGAAGGGCATTGCTAAATTTTACAAGCAGTTTTGGCTGTATTAGGATGGACAACATGACTCTGACACTTGGACAGGCCAACCTTTCACCCCACCCCAAGAAAGTATGATATTAGCAAGGATTGAAGCATTCCAATGTCTACAAACAAAACAAAAACTCTCAAACTCCCACCTACTCCCTTCCCCACCAGCTGACCTACCCTCTCCACCTCCTGCTTTGTAGGACAGAATAGAGACTTCCCATTAGACCCTCTAGCATTCTTCATGCGGCAAAAATAAGCAAACTGAGAAAGGGAAATAAATACCCACCAAGATGCTGCAGGCTGCTAACACTCGTGTGTTCAGTTTTGGTGTAAAGTTAACGTAGAAATTTCTTTCTTTCTTCAACAATCTGGTCCATTCACCACCTCAGTGTTACTCTCTTTCAGTCCCCTCAGTTATTCCCTGGATGATATCCATCATATTTTATCTGTTTCTTCTAAGACTCAGAGTATGGCTAGGCCCATTTTGGATTAATGTCCTCTGACTTTTGTCTCATTCTTACCGCAGATTCCAATACTTTAATTGTTTCCCTATATCATCTTTATCTTCTATCTTTCAACCTACCATTCCTGGAAAGAAAATGAGTAATTCTGGACCTGGAGTAGGAAATGTACAAGATAGACCAAAATATCTTTTAATGCCAGAAAATGAGAAGGTCCTAAAACATTAAAAAGTCCAAAAACAATAAATGCTGGAGAGGGTGTGGAGAAAAGGGAACCCTCCTATGCTGTTGAGAATGTAGTCTGGTGAGGCCACTATGGAAGACAGTATGGAGATTCCTTAAAAAAACTAAAAATAGACTTACTCTATGATCCAGCAGTCCCACTTCTGGGCATGTATCCAGAGGGAACTCTAATTCAGAAAGATACATGCACCTCAATGTTCATAGCAGCACTTTTTACAGTAGCCAAGACATGGAAGAAACCTAAATGTCCATCAACAGATGACTGGGTAAAGAAAATACACACACACACACACACACACACACACACACACACACACACACACACACTGGAATACTACTCAGTCATAAAAAAGGAATTAAATAATGTCATTTGCAGCAACGTGGATGGACCTAAAGATTATCATACTAGGTAAAATAAGTCAGTCAGAGAAAGACAAACGTCATATATCATTTACATGTAGAATTTTTTAAAATTACACAAATAAACTTATTTACAAAACAGAAAGAGACTCATAGACATAGAAAACAAACTTATGGTTTTTGGGGGGAACGAGGGGAAGGAAGGATAAATTGAAAGTTTGGGATTGGCTGATACAAACTACTATGTACAGAATAGATAAACAACAAGAACTCACTGTATAACACAGGGAAATATCTTCAATGGGTTGTAGTAACCTATAATGAAAAAGAATATGTATATGTGTGTGTATATATATATATAGAGAGAGAGAGAACTGAATCACTGTGCTGTACACCAGAAATCCAAAAAAATTAAAATTGTAAATAAAAATAAATGAATAAATAAAAGAAACAAACAATAATTTAAAAAAAAAAAAAACCTACAATGATAGCAGTATGTCAAAGAGAACCAGGAACCCAGGAATCCAAGGTAAAACTCCCAACGACCAAAGCTTGAACAATTTGAGCAACAAAATAAGTAGAATTGGATTATAGCCCAGACCATAAAATAAATATCCATGCATCTATACTAATATAAATAAACAATTGAATAAATAAATTTATGAGAGAGAAGAGACAAGTCTACCATGCAGAAGAACTCTGAATGATTTATTTAGCTCCTCTAATCTCGAGGAGGCGGGGCAAATTCCCCATTCCTTAAGTGAGGGCTACACACAGTGGCTTCCTTCCAAAGAATACAACATGGGAAGGAGGGAAAAAGAGTAACTGTGCTGTGGGGAAACCTGATAAACACTAGCTCAGCCAAGTGATCAAGGTCAACACCTACACTCATAAGTCACATTGATGAAAACCATGCTTCACCTTTGTGATCTTCCTCCAAGAAACAGATAACTCCAGAGTAGTCATGAGAAGAATATCAGACAAATCACAACTGAGGGACACTCTACAAAATACTGGACCAGTATTTGCCACCTCAAAAGTAAGTTCACAGCTGTGAAGAGTCTAAGAAGACATGACAACTAAACATAATGTGGCATCCTGAGTGAGCTCCTGGAGCAGAGAGGGGACATTAGGAAAACATTAAGAGACTTTGAATAAAGTATCCATTTAAGTTATAATCATATATCAGTGCTGGTGCATTGAGGGGTGGATATAGCTCAATGGTAGAATGTGTGCTTAGCATTCACGAGGTTCTAGGTTCAATCCCCAGTACCTCCATTAAAAAAAAAAAACAAAACTGGTGCATTGATTGTGACAAATGAGCCATACTAATGTAAAATCTTAATACTCAGGGAAACTGGGTGCAAGGCATATTGAAATTCTCCATACTATAGTCACAATTTCTTTTTAGAGCTAAAATTTTTCTAAAACAAAAATGTTTTTAAAACTAAATTCTTTTTAGGAAGATAATTATCTTTTTAGTAAAAAGAAACAAACAAAAAAATTTGGCCATTATAATAATGGAATGATAGTCCCAGGGCATAATAGATAGAAATTTGGGCAAAATAAGCAGAAGATGAGGGGTGGGAAATAGCTCAGTGGTAGAGCGCATGCTTAGCATGCACAAGGTCCTGGGTTCAATCCCCAGTATCTCCACTAAAAAAAAATTAAATTAAATTAAATTAAAAAAATAAAGAGCAGAGGACAAAATTTGGTGGGATTGTGATATTCCAAGAACTAACTAGCAGAAGGAGATTAGGGGCCTGGATATGAGCAATAAAGGAAGTGGAAAGAAATCAGCAATATTGCAGGAGACCCTGGAAAGTGAAGAGTGAGGTCGGTCCCCCAAATATTTTCAGTGGTAAAAATGGCTAAGAAAGTTTAAGAACAATTTGCCTAAAACCCAATTTTAAAATGTTTTGCTCTATTATTATGATGGAAGGCAACCTCCACCTTTGTGCTACCTCTTTCTCCACTTAAATATCTCTTCTAGACAATTACCTTAAATAAGTGGTGTGTTTGAGAAATCAACGTAAATGGGTTGCTTTGGGGCACATGTTGGGTAGAGGATAGAAAACAGCCACCAGAGCCAAAATGCAGACAAGAAAAAGAATTCCAGAAGCAGCAAATCTGAACTAGAGGCAACTATAAGAGACAGAAGCCCTCAGAGAACCTTCGGAGAGATGGAGGGGGAGTAGGGAGATAATGGGTTTCGCCTAAGTCTGGAGAACCTAGGTGATGTGTGCAGTATAATACCGTGAGGCGGTTACGTAAAGAAATACATTACTAGTAGAGTATAAATCATTGAAGTATTTGTCACTTGGCCAATTTCATGAGTGTAAAATATTAAACTCCAGTTCACATCAACTGTTTCAAACAAATGGAAGTTGCAAATTATTTGTTACCATCTTAGTTAGAATAATAATATGCCAGCACAGAAACATCCTTTCAGTTATGTGCTCCTGGCTTCTTGCCTTCTTAAAACAAATAAAACAGCTTTCCCACCTCCCAGAACAAAAACAACAGCACCACGTAACAGTTAAGCCAAAAAGCAAAACCTCCTAAACAGATGCAGTATTGCTCAGGCCAACTGCTAACCCTGCTGACACTCATCTGCCTTGCTTACATAAGTGGAAATGTTTTCAAGATGCACCCTGTTTCATTGACTGGTCTGTTAGCGGAGCAGGGTTCCTGTGGAGAGGACATTAGATGAGAACATAGGGGAAACTTGGGTCAATTCAACTTCGTGAAGCAATTATTTGTTGATTATAACAGGGAGTTTGATAAGGGATACAAAAGTCAGCAACATAGCCTTGGTCTCAAGAAATGTTAAGTATAATAGGCAAGGAAAAGCAAGCAAATAAATGACTAATTAAAAATACAAAGGAAGTTCGGAGGGGGTATAGCTCAGTGGTAGAGTGGAGGTTAGCACGCATGAGGTCCTGGGTTCAATCCCCAGTACCTCCACTTAAAAAAAAAATACAAAGAAAGTTTGCAAGATGGAGAGAGTTCTGAAGACTAGTTGCACAGTGACATGAGTATACTTAACACCACTGAACTATACACTTAGAAATAGTAAAGATGGTAAAATTTTATGTTATATGTATTTTCCCATAATTTTTTTTTAATTTTAAAGAGGAAAATCAGTTTTAAAAAGGATAATTGAAACCGACAACATAACGCCATTTGCAGCAACATGGATGTTCCTGGAGAATGTCGTTCTAAGTGAAGTAAGCCAGAAAGAGAAAGAAAAATACCATATGAGATCACTCATGTGTGGGATCTAAAAAAAAAAAAGAAAATACAAAACAGAAACAGACTCAAAGACATAGAATACAAACTTGTGGTTGCCAAGGGAGTGGGGGGTAGGAAGGGACAGATTGGAATTTCAAAATGTAGAACGGATAAACAAGATTATACTATATAGCACAGGGAAATATATACAAGATCTTGTGGTAGCTCACAGTGAAAAAAAAATGTGACAATGAATATATGTATGTTCATGTATAACTGAAAAATTATGCTCTACTCTGGAATTTGACACATTGTAAAAAGACTATAACTCAATTAAAAGAAGTTAAAAAAAAAAAAAAAGATAATTGACTGACCACCCCCCTGCCTTGGGAGAATAGAGAGGGGAAGGTTGGTGTTGGTTTGGCCCCAGGCAAGATTGGTCTTTTTTTTTTTTTTTTGGCATTCTTTTATATTGAAGTATGGTCAGTTTACAATGCTGTGTCCATTTTTGGTGGACAGCATAATGTTTCAATCACATATATTCATACATACATTTGTTTTCATATTCTCTTTCATTATAGGTTACCACAAGATAGTGAATATAGCTGGATTTTGAAGAGAGTAGAATAAAAGCAAGATCTTACCCAAGAATATCCATTTTAAGGAAAAAAAGCACACAAACTAGTTCAAAATCCACTATGGAGAATCAATCATCAAATGCTAAGAGAAGAAGTAGAAATACCTAAAAACCAGGATTGGTGTGGAGGTGCGGGGAAAAAAAGGACAAAGATGGGCAAAGAAGTGGCAGAGTCCAAGGAGAACAGGCAGAGTACACCAGTGTACCAGGAATGAGAGGGCAGATGCTGGAGCAGCTGCTGACAATCGCTTTGGGCAAGTCTAGCGCCCTCTCTAGGTTGCTAGGTAAGCAATTCAGAATGTGTAAGCACAGAGCCTGGATAGCCAGAGAGTAAGGAGCAAATCCCAAGGATCTGCCAAAGAGGAAGGAGGAGGGAGAGCAGGGAAACCTTCCTGAAAAAAGTGATCATTAAAGTGAGCTTTACGAGTGGATGGATTTTTGTCGTATGGGATACGGGGTGGGTGGGTGGGGGTGCATTCCATATGAAAAGAACAGCATAACCGCTGAAACTGGGAAAGGTAGTATACCCCGCAGATGAATTTGTCCAAAGTATAGGAAAATTAGAGAGTAATGTGAGATACCCCTGCAAAAAATACTAGGGCCACACTCTTAGTCTTGCAGGCCAGAATGAAGCATTAAACAAAATTAAACTGGCAATAGTGTTTTTGACGTAAGGCAGGGAGAGAGAATACATAAAAGACCCATCTGAAGGTAAGAAGCTTATAACCAACATGAGATTTCAGCTCAATTATTGCTGGTATTTTCAGCTGCTAAATTCTAATACAAAGTATGTAAATAATAAATGTTTGTTGAATGAATAAATTAATGCATAATAAACATTTAATGAATGAAGAAAGAAGGCTTGGGCTAAGATAATGACAATGGTAGTGGAAAATGGGGAGCAAACAGAAAAAATACTAAGACAAAATTAGTATGATTTAATATTAGATTAGAAGTGGAACAAGAACTAATACAACGTTGTCAATCAACTACAGTTCACTAAAAATGTTTTTAAAAGTCAAGAAAAATCATCACTGGAATTATTTCAAAAATATTTTTTAAATGAAGTGGAGAAAGAACATATGATTTTGAAGTCAGGAGCCTGGGTGCTTTGGGGATGAAGGGAGAAGATAGTGTCTTCCAACCCCACCTGTGCATAAAAAGACTTTTTACTGTCAGTCTTTCTCATCTGAGGTATAAACTATGGTTGAGTTTGGTAAATACCCACGGCACAGAAAGGAGCTTAATAAGTAGATTATAATTGACCTGCAATTGAATTTACAAATTGTCTAGCTATACTTTTTAGAATGGCTGTAAACAGCGTTCTTAGCTAACCTAAAAGGATTCTAAGCAACCTGGATGCTCCAGCATCCCACTCCATTTTTCTCTGCAGCAAATACAAAAAGAAAAAGGCCAGTTAAATAGAAATGCTGCCCTATAGCTCATCTCATAATTTTAGAAGCAATCCATTTGACTTTAACTACACCTAACAGGTACTTTCTAAAAGGCAAGAATACCAGTAAAAATGAAGCTCAGCGTTCCCAGCTCATAATGTTTCCATCTCTGCCCGAATGGACGGTAAAATAAGCAAGATGATCTACATCCTCCCTACGGTCATACTTGGCTATTTGCTAAAAAGGATGTTTGCTCTTTGCACCGGGAATGTCCCGAGGCTCCCCTAGGCAGTCAATCAGAGGACAAAAGGGGCTCTCTCCTAGCAGAGGAAGTGAATCACACTGATAAATCTGGCCACACTTCTCTTTGAAATCTTAAACTAAAGCGCACATAAAGGCTGATCCTTGGTTATCTGAACAGGGGATTACTTAGCAATAGTGAGCTATTCACTCAGAAATCTCATTTCTTGCTTCAGAGTAACATGAGCATTGGAGAGTTTTCTGAAGGTTTACAGGCTAAGCACAGACAGACGCAGACCTGTGAGCTGGAAAGGGGGCTTCTTCTGAAGTTCTTTGATTTCCTTAATACATTCTGGGTATGTGAGAAATTAATTGCCTGTGCCATTTTACCATAAAAAGATTTTAAGTACATGACAAATATTAGCCAATTCACAGTTGAACTAGCAGCAGCAAATTTTGAAGACCAGACTGATTCCCCTGCCAGCAGCAAGGACTTATATGGGGTAAGAAAACAGAAGCATATCACACACCCATACGTACAATTGTAGATTGTTTTCTCTTGGAATAGTAACTTCATGGTCACTTGGTCTAGCCAACCCCCTGCTTTCCAAAGAGTGTTCTAGTATATTATTAAAAACCAGCAGGCACCTAGCTTCCTCAGCCTCCCCGACAGGTTTCGTCCAGTCTTCCAAGAACTTGATCAATGACCCACACGTCTGAAATCAGCCGTATCATCACGGTCCTTACCAGGTCTTTGTTTAAGTCTGAGGAAACGCACTCAGGCATTAGATTGGGAGCTACGTCCACAAGTCACCCAAGAGGATGGAGACCAAAATACAAAGCACTTCACCTTTAATGGCTTAGCAATTGGCTAGAAAGAACTTTTCCTTAGATCCAAGGATTGACAGAAAACACACAGGACAGGCCATTTTCCACAAAATGTCCGAGGAGGACAGTATTCGGTGTAAAAACTGCCATTTCTCGTCTCTTTCCTCTAAATACCATTCTTGCCGCAGACCCGATTAAAGCTACTCAGATTGAAAGGGGAAACGTTGAGAAAACCCACAGTGCATTAGGGAAAATAACTCTCTACCAAGAAAACAGAAATTTAAGAAGCACGGGGGAATCTGTTCTCACAGAAAAAGAAGCTTGGGGTAGTCCTCTTAGGAGAATTCATGTGATCTCCCGGACGGGCCTCCAGATAAATGGTGTTACCACTGACACATTTTTAAGATTTTTTTAAACTAGAGCCAGGATTATCAGGCTTTTATACATTACTTCTCTCAGTACTCTACCTCACACGTTGTCTTCTGTGTTCCTCTTTAGGGGCATAGACAGCAGAATCTCACAGTAATAAAAATAACAATAAAAGCCACCATCTATTGAATACTTACTGTGTGCCAGGCATCATGTTAAATATTTTATAGACTTTAATAAGTCTTTTAACCCTCACACCAATTCCTGTAAGTTGGTGGTGGTGACCTCATTTCAGATACGAAGAAACTGAAGTGCAAAGAAACTGAGAGACCTGCGAAAGGTTGCACAGCTGAGAGGCGGCAGCGCCAGGGTCAGATCCCTTACCCGAGCGCTGTACTCTCCTTGTTGCTAATGAAAACGGACGTGGACCGGTTTCAGGCACTGCCATTTGGACTACAAAAAGGTCTTCCTCCTCATGTCCCCTCTTGCCCCTAAAACTGAACCCACAAATGACGGGGGCCAGGAGGGTCCCCTACAAATTGGAATTGCCGAAAAGCAGCTTGGGGATGGGTTTTCAGTGGTGGTTAATTTGATCAAAGTAAAGAGTGGGGTGGAAGAGATGAAGTCAAAGCCCAAGGAATGGCCAAGTTTAACCTTCAGTTTTACTCACGGTGCGTAATCAGGAAAAGTCTCTAGTACATCTGCTGGTCCGTAAACGTAACCAATTTTATTTACTTACGTGATCGAAGTTTCCTCATTGTTGCATTCCGGTAGAAACTCTACTCAGTGTTTCCCTAGCTGTGCCCATATATTTAGACAGAAGTTTATATAAAGTATGTGTGTATGTATGTATGTATAAAACCACACGTAACACTCCAGTTATCCACTATTTATTTACTATACCTTCAACAACCCAGAATCTAGGAGGAAAACAGAAAGTAGGCAAAATGTTCTCTTTGCACCCAAAATAGCTAGAGTCAACATCATGTACTTTGAGCCCTGCGTCATCCTCGCACAAGCCCACACTAAGAGCTTCTGATCTCCCATTCGGCTTGTTCCTGCTCACGACCTCGGCATTTGGTAAACTGTTTGTATTTTTTCCAGTGCTGATAAGAAGCAAATAGGAAAGGAAGGTTATTAGAGGCCACGGTCCTTGTCAGTAGCAAGCAGTGACAAGTGATAGGCAAAAAGCTAAACTATAAACAGTACATTCACATATAGTAGTTGCTTAAGATGCAGCTCCTGCCGAATGAATGGATGAATGAGCAAACTTCCAGAAAAATCTATCGCACTTAGAACTGCTGAATTTTAGCAGGAGTTCATGTGAAAAACCTGGACCTTTTAGTTATCTGTGTGCAGAATATGAGCCAAAAATTAGTGTTATATTAGGTTGATATAAACTGTTACTAGGCAATGATAGTTTGATTGGAAGGAATAGAACCTAAGCAAACTTCAACAAAGATGTGTGTGTGTGTGTATGTGTGTGTGTACGTGTGTGTGCATGTATGTGTGTGCGTGTCCCTCTGTCAGTGTGGGACAGTGATTATTGTAAAGATTCAGCGATCTCACAAAGTGGAGGCAGCTGACCCTTATGGAAACTGGAGCCAGGTATTTGGGGGCCACGTGGTTCATAGGCAGGTATGCGGGCCTTTTCTCAGTAGCGCTGTGTCTCTCCTCTGCGCTTCTCCCTGTGGAACTGCACTGTTGTTCTTGGCCCTGTTCCATGGGGCTGTAACTAGTCATGTCTTTACTTTCAACCTCAATGCCAGACCTTTCAGCTCCTCTCCTGGGAGATAGGCCTTTATTCCAAATTCCCGGGAGAGGAATCTAACTGGCCCAAATAAAAGCAGATATTTAGCATTATTCCAACAAGTTGTGGCCAAGTGTGATAGGGTCAAACATTATACTATAACTGCCTAGAGCAGCCCTTATGCATTTATTCATTCAACGGCTCACTTATCTGTTTATATATAATACATGGCCCCCGCATAGAGCTCACACTTAAGAAGAGTTAATGGTCACATTTCATGTTTCACAGTCAAAGAAATAGAAAGATATCAAGACACTAGACGATGTTCATAGATGGATCACTAAGTCTATGAGAAATTTAGAAGCCATAGCTCACGAAGAATTGTTCAAGACTTAGAAGCTGCTAGTGTAGAAAAGAGAAAACTCATTCAGCCATTCATCAAGAAATTTCATGAGTGCCTACTTTATTTCCCACACTGTTCTAGATTCTGTGCTTATAATGGAGCACAAAATGAGACCCAATTTTCTCACATAGGAAACCTGCCTCAGGAAGGAAACATGATTGCTGTCTTCAAATTTTAAAGATTTGCTGTGTATAAAATACACACTTATTCTATGCTGCTTTAGAAGGCAGAACTCATCAGAGAGTGAAAGTTACAGAAATGAAGATAGAAGAATGAATTAGCTAATTATTAGTGGAGTCTAGCAATTGTGAGGAAAGAATTAGATCAGTGGTAGAGCTCATGCTTAGCACACCCGAGGTCCTGGGTTCAATCCCCAGTACATCCATAAAAAGAAGAAAGAAAGGAAGCAAGCAAGCAAGCAGGAAAGCAAGAAAGATCCCAGGAGATTACGCCTCTCTCCCCAACTACAGCAAGTGGTGATAACTCTCAGGAATATTGTCCAAGTGATTCTGGCAGAGGAGAAAGGTTGAACTAAGGTACTCGCTAAAGTCCCTTATAATTCTAAGATTGCAAAATGGAGTGGAGTTCAGAAACATAATACGAACATCTGAACCTCCAGTTTACCTCAGAGAGAGGGCTTCCCAACAGGCTGAATTATTCCCCATCCTCATTCTTCCCAGATGTACTCTTTGCACAGATGGCATTGCAGATATGTTCAAAGAGACCCACGGTGGCTCCAAAAGAACATTTTTATGAGTAGCGTTGTAAGCTGACTGTACAAACTGGTAATAGAAGCACTATAGGATCTGTTGTCATGAATCTGTTTTTAGAACAATATTCAAAAATGACGCAAGTCTCAACCAGAAAGGGAAATAGGCTGGCCCTGAGTGTGTGATTGTGCGTGTGTGTGTGTCTGTAATGTCAATAAAGGATTTATGTAAGCAGCCTTGAAGGTCATCTGTATCCCCCTAAGATGCAATGCTTGCTATGGCAACAGTGGGAGGCAGTAAAGACAAGAGCTTTACATGCAGACTTCGGAGCCTGCCAGATAAGGGTTTGAGCTCCGACTCCCTCATCCCTATGCCTGTTTCCTCATTTGTAAAATGGATATAATCACAACACAGGTGATTAGAAGAGATACTAATACACCTGTGGCTCCCAGCCCAGTGCAATGCCTGGCCTGTAGTAAGCACTCAATGTACAGTAGTGACAAAATTTACATGACAGTAAACAGGGAGTGAGTGTTCCTTTACATGCCAGCCAGTGTGTTGACTGCTTTGCACACATTTTTTCATTGCTTTTCTCTAGTTTTATAGATAAGAAAATTGAGACTTAGAGGAGTTAAGTAAATCGTTCAAAGTCAGACAGCAAGTGACAAAACTGGAATTTCAACCCAGGTAGTTTTAAACCAAGAGCCAAAATTCAACTCTAGCTCCACTGAATATAGCTCCACTTCAAGTGCACGCTGTCTGCCTGGCGTCTTTGATACCAGGCTTCTGTCTGAAATAGTATCTCCTTGTGGTGTTAATTTGCATCTCCAAGGTTACTAATGAGTTTGAGTTCATTTTCATGTTTTTTTTTTTGTCTTTCTCTTATTCATTTGTAGAAATACTGTATATTCCAAATACTAATTATAAAATTAATTGCCAGATACACACACACAAATACATGTGATGTATATATATGAACTATGTATATATACATATATAGTGAAATTACACATTAACATAACATAATATATAACATAAGATTTGCCACAACAGTTTGTGTGTGATTTCTTACAGACCAGATAACTTTATGAGGCAAATAATCTTGTATCAATTCTTTCATATTTTTTTATGAAAGGAATTAAATGTTGTAAGTAGTTGTTTAAAACCAAGCTCCCAGGGGGTGTGTGTGTGTATGTGTATAGAATTGCTGCTGTAAATAGAATTGTATCTTTTAACTGGAACTCCTTTCCTAAGTTTTTGTTGCTATTGTACAGAAACACAATAGATTTTCTATATTAATTTTTATTCAACAACTTATCTAAATTGTAATCCATTTTAGTAATGAATTTTTAGACTGTATAATCATAAGTTCCTCATAATTATAATTTCCTCTTTCCTTCTAATTCTTATACTACTCTTTTTCTAGTTAGTTTATTTTCTTCTGTTTATTTCTAGCATTAAAGACCTAAAAGCTAATGTGTCTAAAGTTGTACCATTAAGTGTGGTTTGCTGTAAGTTTTGGGGAGATACCCTTTATCAGGATATGAAAATTTCCCCTATTCCTAGTCTTATACGAGTTTTTTTTTTCCCAATCATGGACAGATATTGAATTTTATCGAATGCTTTCCCTACACACATTGAGACAGTAAAATATTTCTCTTCTGATTTGTTATTGTGCTGAGTTTTATTAACAGACCTTTCCAAAATTGAAGCATGTTTATATTCCTAGAATAAATTGTACTTGGTCATGATGTATTAATGTCTTATATACATTGCTGTTTTTTTAAAATATGTATATATGATATACTGTTTGGGATTTTTGCACTTAGTTTTTTGCACCTTGGATGATCTGAGGAAGATTCAAGGAAGTGGGGAGTCGTTCTAGATGGGGTGCTTCCAGGAAGTAGGGTCAATTCTATGACTGTACATTTTTAATATGCAATCTATGGGGAACTGGGTCAAAGACTCCCTCCTTCCTTACATGTAACCCTGGGTACAATTTTATTAACCCCTCTGTGACTCAGTCTCCACACCTACATAAAGGAGATACCTACTTCACTGGGTTATTATGAGGCATAAAAAGAATAATCCACGTAAAGGACTTAGAACCATGACCGGCTACAGCAAACGCTTCATCAGTAGTAGGCAGTATCATTACTATTGTCTAACCATGCTCTTACCTTGTGATAACCTTTAATGAAAAAGAATATGAAAACGAATATATGTATGTATACGCATGACTGGGGCACTGTGCTGTGCATCAGAGATCGACACATTGCAACTGGTGGTGCTTCAAAAAAAAATAAGTAAATAAGGCTGCTGTTGTGAAAAGTGCTGTGTTCAGATATAAATCTATTTCTATCTCTTTCAGCTAAATAATTTTCCTGCCCTTTCTATTGAGATATAATTGGCACACAGCTTTGCATAAGTTTAAGGTATACAGCATGATTTGACTACATACATCATGAAATGATTGCCAAAATAAGTTTAGTGAACATCCATTGTCTTACAGAGGCACAAAATAAAAGAAAAAGAAAAATGTATATTTTTCCCTTGTGATGAGAACTCTTAGGATCGACTCTCTTAACAGCTTTTATGTATAACATAAAGCAGTTCTAATTATATTTGTCAGGTCGTACAGTACCTCCCTAGTACTTATTTATCTTATAACTGGAAGTTTCTACCTTACAACTTTGAGCTTTATTTTCTTCTCTGCACCTTAATTTTCTTGTTTGTAAAATTACGGTGTTGGGATACATAATCTTCAAAATCCTGCCTATCCTGACATAGTAAGATTCTGTGGAAGCCATAGCAACGCTTTGTTTCCTGCGTCCTCTGGGAACGGAGATCCTTTATAAGAAGTCTGTTTTAAACAAACACAAGTCTTTAAATCCCACAGAGCAGAACTGCGCCTGGCACAAGTACTTTAACACAAAGATCTGTTTGTTCCAGTGGCCCTGATCAAACATATGATGCTTTCGCAGGGCATCTTTTCTTCTTCTTCTTCTTTTTTACCTCCTCTCTGAGGATCTTTCCCGCTGTCCTAGTCAGCTTGGGCCACGATAACAAAATAGCATAAGCTGGGTGGCTTATAAACAGCAGAAATTTACTTCTTACAGTTCTGGGGGCTGGAAGTATGAGATCAGGTGCCCACGGTCAGGTTCTGGTGTGTGCCCTCTTCTGGAGGGAAGTTTGCCACTTCTCCTCATGCCTTCACATGGAGGAGAACAGAGGGGAAGCAAGCAATCTCGTGACTCTTATAAGGACACTAATCCCATTGGCGAGGGTTCTACCCTCATAATCTTATCAAATCCTAATTACCTCCCTAAGCCCGGTGCCCCCATAATGCCATCACATTGAGGGCATTGGGTTTCAACTTGTGAATTTCAGGGGGCACATAAACATTCAGCCTATAACATCCTTCATTTCAAATTCCTGGGTCCTTTTCCTTATCAACATGCTATTCCTCCCCTCCAGTTGACATAGTTCCTATATGAATTGATTCATTGACTTTATGAATAATGCTTGCTAGGCATGCACTCTACCACTGATCTATACCTTCAACCCTCCACATAGTATGAACACTTTAGTCATACGATTACATCAAAATTTTCTCATTCACTATACAATGTAGAGTTTTGTTTCCCTGGTAAAAAAAAATCCCAGGCACCACTAAATAGGTGTGCAAGGTATTTGGTAATGGAAAGAGATGAAAATAATCTTACAAATCATACACATTTTTATAATTTCTCCTACCAAGATGAGGCTTTATCCTCTACATTACCTATGTCAGGGCCTGACCCCATGACATCAGAGTATTTTTTACCAGGTTTGAGCAGAACCTATTGCGAGACCACTCAGCCAGACTCTGCCTGGTCCAAACTGCCAGAGCCCACTTCTTTACTTTCACTGCCTTAGCACAGATTGTACCACCATCTTCACTTCCCAGAATCATAACTCAACTCCATTACAACCTACTGTCTACTGCAAGAATTCCAGATACTTGAAATAACTTCAGAACCAGGAGTCAAAGGAGGATCTGTCTGATCCAGAGCCAGTGGCCTTGATCATTCTTCACTGCATACTTGGGATCTGCATTTCCCAAAGTGTATTCAGCAAATGTCTAGTTCCATAAAGTATAAGTGGGCTTTGTGAAGGAGTATAGTGAAAGGTACTATGGTCACAAAAATTTGGGAAGCACTATGCTTAGCAAGATCAAACCAGTTTATTCAGACCAGGAGTTCGCAGAACCTTTAACATGCCATTATGTACTGGGAGTATCTAAGAAATTCCCAAGCACTTCGAAACATGTTCTCATTTTTTTCAAAGGACATCTGTGAAAGTTTGGGTTAATATTTAGCAAACAGTCACTCCCTTTGCCCCCACTGTAGGAGAAGTACACTTCCCAATTCCATTGACATTGGGCTTGGCCACGTGACTTGCTTTGGTCAATGGAATGACAGAGGTGTGATTAGAACAGAGACGTTCAATTTTCTTGCATAGATTAATTTCTCTCTTGCACTTCTGCCTCTGCCCCGAGAACCTATCTTGGTTAGCCACATGTCCAGAATCATGAGAGACACATAGAGAAGGTCTGAGCCCATGTCTGTGAGTCAGTAGCTTGGAACCAAGCCTTAGTGACTGCAACTTTGAAGCAGAGCCACCCAGAAGAGACCAACCTAGATCAACTGAAGTGTGGCTGAACCGCAGACAATAAGTAGGAACATGAATGCATATGGAGGATAAGCCACTGAGATACTGAGGTTGGCAGTCAGCAAAAGCTGACCAAACACATCTCACTAAAGTAGTGCTCCATGCAAAACAGTTTGAGAAAATGAGCTCTAACGTCCTGCAACATCCCCTCTTCTACCATTCTACCATCATTGTCCAATGCTTAAGGAAATTAGTGCAGCTTTTTAGATGTAATATAATTTTGCAGTCTTCGTTGTGATTCACATTATGTAAATATACATGTGGAGAACTATAAAGTTTCCCCAAAACCAAGCTTATGAGTTAGGATGAGCAGCCCTGTTTCCCAAAAAATGGGGGACTTGCAAGGCGAATAATGGGCAGAGATGCCTGTGGGACCCAGATCTCCTGAGTCTTGCCTTAGTGTTTTTCCACTAAACTTTGCCACCCCTCTTAATTTTTATAAAAAGCCCTTCATGATCTTCTGCGTAATTAGTTCCAAATTTCTATTTTCAGGCTCTGATTTGGAAATTCTGTAATTAAAGACTGACTTCAAAACATCTCCAGCTGAATAGTATGAATGTGGGTTGCATGTTTTGAACATCAATAATACCAAGAAGCCTCCTATTTATTTAGTTGCACAAAAATAGTCATCCAATGTACTCTAACCAAAATGACCCAAGTGCCTTTAAAAGCTACTCTAAAGGGATAGAGAGCTGTGGGAACTGACTAAATAGCACTGAAAGCAGTACTCTCCTCATAAAAAGTTCAAAAATTAGGCAATCTGGGTGGCAGAAAGAAGTGAACTAAAGGAATCAGAACATAGTTCCAACAAGTCTCCAAATTTATAATGTGGACGAGTTACGTGCTCAAGTGCTGAAACCCACAGCTGGGCATGTTTTTTAAAGTACTCCTGTTGAACTTGTTTCAGGGCAGGTGGTCTCTTCAGCATGGCGTCGGCCTCGTGTGTGGCGCCCTCTATTGGCTGAGTGGCGCCAGGTACCGCTCGCGGCTTTAGGGTTGCAAGACTCCTGGCTCCTGAACCCCTCCACAGAGATCCTAGGAAGTCTTCAAGCAAGACCTCATGGTCCCACACATCAAAAAAATTTCTCTAACGTAGACACTGCCTTATACTTCTTGTAGGAGTGGAAATAATGCAGCATTCTTGAAGAACAATTTGGAGATTTCATTCATTCATCTCTCCATCATTCAACAAAGCAATATTAAGCTCCCTCTCTGTGCCAGGCACTCTTCTAGAGGCTGCAGATACAGCAGTGAACAAAGCAGACAAAACTCTCTGCCCTTTTGGAGCTGACATTCTAGTGGTAGGGATGGGAGGTACAGCGGGAAATCAGATGTGCTGGGAGAGAAAAATAGGTGAATTAAAATGTCATTAATAAGTAGAAGGTAAGAAATTAAGTTTCTCTATGGAAAAAACTTAATTATAATGGGGAAGGGAATGGAGATAGGTTATAATTTTAAATAAGGTAGTCAGGGACGATCTCAAAGTTAAGGTGACGTTTATCCCAATATTATATTTAAGATTTTGTAGTTGCAAAAAAGAAAGACTGACTGGAAACATGCCAAGTGCTATTTGTGATTATCTTAAGAAGACGAGATTTGGGGTAAACTTTTGGGTGCTGTGTTCTGTCTTTGTGGGCTTGTGTGTTTTTAGCTAATTTTTTTAAATTGAGGTATAATTGATTTACAACGTGTTGATTTCTGGTTTACAGCATGATTCATTCATACATATATATATGTTTCTTTTCATATTCTTTTTCATTATAGACCATTACAAGGTACTGAATATAGTTCCCTGTGCTACACAGTAGGACTTTGTTGTTTATCTATTTTATATATAGTAGTTAGGATCTACCAATCCTGAACTCCCAGTTTATCCCTCCCCACCCACTCCCCCTTTTCCCCCTGGTAACCATAAGTTTGTTTTCTATGTCTGTGAGTCTAATTGAAATTTTTGAGAATGTACTTAGACACTTCTGTTATTTAAATGCACACCCAAGGCAATTCTGATGCACAGTTAGATATAAAACTCTTCTCTTCCCACCCTATATTTTAGATTCTATAGTCAAAAAGATCTCAATAATTCTGAGCATTTTGAATTCAATATTTTAAATTAAATTATTTATTTTTAAATTCTTCCTGAAATCCCCATCAACTAGATTACTAGAGTCATACATAAATACCTCATAGTGCAACGTGACAAATAGATGACATAATCCAAGTGAAGAGACTGGCCACTGCTCAGTAGACGTTTAGCTACCATCACTGTTGTTATTATTGTAAGAGGCTTAATGGAGAATAAGCTATTTGATCTGGACCTCGAAAAAAGACTGGGATATGGGTCAAGGGTAGGTAAAGGATGTGGTTAAAGGTCAGATATTGGATTTTCTAGGCAGGAGAAATGCATGGCCAAAGACATCGGTGATGAGCCGACTGAGCAAAGGCAACTCTTCCTTTCGTTCCATATACATTACTGGGTTATTAGACCACAAGCATCCACAAGTGCTGGGACTGTGTTCGCCTTGTTCACAGCTTTATCCCAGAACTTGACACAGCACGTTACACAGAGATGGAGACATCTGTTGAATGCTCAAAGTATTTTAACCAGAACTGAAAGGTGTCCATTTAGGATGCATCCTAAAGCCATTCTATGACATCAGTCATCATTTTGCTAAGGTGCTAACCAGAGAGTCATGCTGAGAAAAGGAGATAACCAAGATACATTCAAGGTATAAAAATAAAATGTAATCATTTGTTGGATTTGTATGCAATAATAATTCAATTTATCTGATGTGGTTAGGAAATCAGTAAACTCTTTTTATTTTATTTTATTTTATTTTATTTTATTTTATTTTATTTTATTTATTTATTTATTATTCTTTTAAAGTTGAAGTACAGTCAGTTAGAATGTGTCAATTTCTGGCGTGCAGCACAGTGTCCCAGTCATGCATATATAAACATATATTCATTTTCATATTCTTTTTCATTAAAGGTTATTACCGAATATAGTTCCCTGTGCTATACAGAAGAAATCTCCTTTTTCTCTAATTTTATACATAGTGTTTAACATTTGCAAATCTCAAACTATTTCTTTTTTTTTAACATTTTTTATTGATTTATAATCATTTTACAATGTGTCAAATTCCAGTGTTCAGCACAATTTTTCAGTCATTCATGGACATATACACACTCACGGTCACATTTTTTTCTCTGTGAGTTATCATAACATTTTGTGTATATTTCCCTGTGCTATACAGTGTAATCTTGTTTATCTATTCTACAATTTTGAAATCCCAGGCTATCCCTTCCCACCCTCCACCCCCCAGTAACCACAAGTCTGTATTCTCTGTCTGTGAGTCTATTTCTGTCCTGTATTTACACTTTGTTTTTGTTTGTTTGTTTTTGTTTTTGTTTTTTAGATTCCACATATGAGCGATCTCATATGGTATTTTTCTTTCTCTTTCTGGCTTACTTCATTTAGAATGACATTCTCCAGGAGCATCCATGTGGCTGCAAATGGCATTATGTTGTTGGTTTTTATGGCTGAGTAGTATTCCATTGTATAAATATACCACATCTTCTTTATCCAGTCACCTGTTGATGGACATTTAGGCTGTTTCCATGTTTTGGCTATTGTAAATAGTGCTGCTATGAACATTGGGGTGCAGGTGTCATCCTGAAGTGGAAGGAAATCAGTAAATTCTTTAGAATGGAAATATCCCTTTAATGCTAAAGCTTTTTAATTTTATTTTGACAAAGTTGAATGGAAATATTTAAAATTTTTATAAAGATACATGCATCCCAATATTCATAGCAGCACTATATACAATAACCAAGACATGGAAGCAATTTAAATGTCCATTGACAGATGACTGGGTAGAGAAGTTGTGGTGTATATATACAATGGAATACTACTTAGCCATAAAAAAGAATAAAAGAATGCCTTTTGCATCAACATGGATAGACCTAGAGATCGTCATTCTAAGAGAAGTAAGCCAGAAAGAGAAAGAAAAATACCATATGATAGCACTAATAATGTGGAATCTAAAAAAATAAAAAATAAAAAGGACACTATGAACTCATCTATGAAACAGAAACAAGACTTGCAGACATAGTAAACAATCTTATGGTTAACGAGGAAAGAGGGTGGGAAGGGATAAATTTCGGAGTTTGAGATTTGCAAATGTTAGCCACTATATATAATAATAGATTTTTTAAAAAAGTTTCTTCTGTATAGCACAGGGAACTACATTCAATATCTTGTAATACTTTAAATGAAAAGGAATATGAAAACAAATATATACATATATATATATATATATATATATATATATATGCATATGCATGACTGGGACATTGTACTGTACACCAGCAATTGACACATTGTAACTGACCGTACCGCAATTAAAAAATAAAATTAAGTAAATAAATAAAATTTAAAAATTTAAAATATAAAAATATAAATAAAAGAAAAGAAAATTTTTATTACAAATACCTGTCACATATAGAACAAAAATTGAGCCTTTCCTTTAATGAATCTTTATCAGGTATGAATCACAAATTGGGAGCAGCCAAAAAAATTCCTTGGGTTAACTTAAGCAAGTTAAATTTCAAATTCCTGCAAGAAGTCAGCTCAACCAACTCAGCTGCCCAGCTTGGATGATGTGCTCAACCTTATCCAAGAGAGAAGAGAACATCTTAAGTGAAGTTTCTGCTGGAACTAAGTACCTCTTGGGAAAGGTAGTTTTCCAAAGGAAAAGCACAGTGTTTCTTCCAAAAACGAACAGGATGAAAGCTGGACACGTGGAAAGACAGAGGTCCAACACAAGAATTAGTGATCATTTTAAACATCAAAGGTAGTACTAGATTATAATCCAGTGATGTTCTTGGAATCTAGTCAGCTGTTCAAGGCTACTTTTCCTCTTTACTTAATGGTCTCAGACTTCTGTACTTTTGGGGTTTCCAATTTTTACAATTTTTTTATCTCCCTTTTTCTTTTAAAATGGTTGTTTCTTGCTACTTTCCTTTCACCTACTTTTGGTGCTTTCAATTTACCTACCTCACTACTTTTAATGTATCTGCCTTCCCCACTTGGCTACGGACTAGGAAATGGAAGAACCAAGCTTGTTGGACATATGTGCACAGTAAAGCTGTAAGTGAGAGTAGGTCCTCGAGTAAATGCAGACTTGGTGTCATCTGCATTGCTGCTCAGAGACTTATCTTGCCAACGTTTAGTTGTTCAGCTGATCTGATGGTGACTAAGATGAGGAATTTCTCTATAAATGGTAGGCTGCCATTTTTTAAGAGCACAATGTTCTTTTATAATTATTTTTTATTTCATCTTCACCATAGCACTGAAAGGAAAAAGGGGGCAAATATTTGCTCAGTTTCACAAGTAGACAAATGGAGCTGCAGAGAGTTTGAAGCACATGGATGGAAAGGCTGGTGCTAAGCCCTAGGTGTCCCAGTTTCCATTCTAGAATTTAGTTAATAGATTCAGCTATGTCAATATCAGGAGATCTACTGCGTCATAGGTCAGAGGCAGCTTAAAACTCAAGGGATCACTAAGGGACATAACAAGTGTATGATGCAGACAGAAAAGCACAGGGAAAATTCCATATGTTGCTGCTGAACATGGGCAAACTCCTGAGACCAGTGTACGTAAGTGGAAACAAATATAGAACAGTGCAAGTTAACTAAAAGGGAACAAACAAGGTCTCATTGTGCAATCACTTTTAGCAACAACTTGGATGAAATACTGAAAATATGTTTACCAATTTTCAGGTGACATAAAACTTGGAAGTATTACTAGTATATCAAATAACAGAAACAAGATTCAAGGTGGAACTATTGGCTAAATGAAATTTAACATGAATTTTTAAGAACTTCTTATATACGGATATCTACAATTTAAATGTACAAACATGGTATGAGGGAAGCCTGGCTTGACAACAGTCATAGGGACTTTGGTTAACTGCAAATAAAGAAATAATACTAATATTTACCACTTATTGAACATAATGGTAGACATCATATGAAGTCCTTTACATGTATTACATCAATTCTCACAACAATTCTAACAAGTGGCCATTAGCATTGGCAGCATTATTATCATAATCCCCGTGTTATAGGTGAGAAAAGGAATAATCTGGAAAATAAAATGCCCAAAGTCCAGCAGCTTTGTCTGTGTTAAAACCAGGAGTTAAACCTACCTAAATCCATGTCTTAACTAGTATGCTTCTGTTCTTGTTTAAAAATAAATTCCATTAATAAAAGACTCGAGGAAGTCCCTTTGCAATGTTCACATCTCTATTGGAGCACTGTGTGCATTTTTCTGGGGATCAAAAACTTTTATTTTGATCTATATTTACCTATTATAGAGATACAGTCACAGTTGATCCTGAAAGCACTAGAAAGCATGCATAGAGGATATGAATGAGGAAACTAAGAAGAGTTTAAGAGATGCTTTAAAATACACAAATTTGAAACAAGAACTATGCTTGGTGTTGAGGAAGGGGACTCGGTGTTGGATTTAGCCAGACTGGGTCCACCTTTCTGACCTGTGTGACCTCGAGTCAGTTTCACCATCTGTAAAATGTGCATGATGGTCCCCTCCTGCCACTATTGTTGGGAGCCCTAGAAACGACGCCTGTGAGGCTCCTTGGCGTATCTCTGGGACAAAGATGTGCTCGAGAGATAGTGTCATGACTGTTCTTTAAAGGAAAATGGGCTTTACCTTGATATTAGGGAGAACCTTTAAAGACGGCCGCTGTCAGCAAGAGAATTAGCCGCCTCATGAAATAGTGAACTGTCATCCTGGGGAGGCGGGAGGCGGGTGGGGAGTGGACGGACGGCACTTAGTCAACGTATAGATGCGCTTTAGGGGAATGGCGCACTGGGTGAGAGGAGTTTTTGGATTAAGTGTTCTCCGAGGTCCCTCTTACGGCTGAGATTCTGAGTAAGCACAGACGTGCTTTCTTCCATCTACAAAACGTGCTGACCAACCAGCGGGGGGACCCATACTTTGAGATGCAGCCGAGGGGTGAGAGTACACGGAGACACTGTCACCACCTTCCCTACTCCCCACGGGCTCAAGGACACACGCTTTCCAGAAGTCTATCAAAATAAAGGATCGTTTGTAATCCCAGGTTAGCAAGTACTCTTTGTATTATGAAGCAGGTGACTTTGGTATCAATCATGGTTAAATATAAATAAATATATATACATCGGATTTTAAAAATATTTACATAGCTATATGTAACTTACAGCCACAGCTAAATGACCCAGAGGAGGAAAGCTAGTAAATAGGGCAAAAATGGAAAAGGGAAGGACAGACTGCATGGCTGCATGTGAACTGCTTTGGCCACCCTTCACCCTTCTCCCAGATGACAGCTCTGTTTGTGAATTACAGCATCTGGTCTGAGTTGCTTCACTTTACTATTTCACACTAGCATGTCATGGGAGTATTGATTTTGCCCCTTTTGTTTTTAATGACCGTTTGGGAGTGCCTCATTTTTACACAATGTTTTGAAGACCTGAGTTGATCTTTGCTTTATCTTTTGAGCCAGATTTCATAGTAAGTGTCTTTATTTACAAAGGCAGAAAAAAAACATTTACTAGGTTACTAAAGTCTGGGAATTCATCTGGGATGATGATAAAGAGTAATTACAAACTGACCTCAAGTGCTGGGGAAGTGTTCTGAGCATTTTGTTTATAAGCCAGAGAAATGGAATCGTCCCCTTTGAAGGTTTCTTCCTGACACTTTTCTGGCCAGTCTCAAGTAAAGTGATGAGATTTTCTAATACCATGGGAGGCTGAATTTCTATTTTGGACTTTGAAAATATTTCACAGAATGAAACTTACTAAAGTCAAAATATGCTCTGTCCCATGCTGCTCCTCCTGTCCGGGAATGGCTTCCCCTCACTCTGGACCTGACCATTTTCTACTTATTCTTCAGGTCTGCCTTAGAGATACCACCTCCTCATAGAGCCTTCCCTGTCTACCCTGCAGTAGCTCTTTCTGTTCCATGCTTTCACGGCACTCTTCCATTTCCTTCTCTTGATGACATTAAATAAAAGAAAAATAATTCAGTGTTAATTCTCTAATAGGATAAGTCTCCTCTAAAAGTTAAAAGTTCCACTCATCCCCTCACTACTCTCAGCTTTTTGTTTTTTCAACTTTAATCCACGTGTCTTACTCTAAAAGCATGACAGTATAGAATTTTATTTGTAAGTAGATCCTTCTTGAAAACATGATTCTCTGTTTGTCCATCAAAGAGTCAGACAAAAGTCTTTCAGAAAAACAGGCCAACCAGATCATTTTTTGACTGGCCATGCAGTCAAAAGTATTCTTGCACAAAGGTCATGAGCAAGACAAACATTATAGATGGAGAACTGCCACAGTTTCTTTACTACTTTCCCTAATATCTCCTGGGACTATATTGTTGTCACGATAATGTTTTGGGGAAGAGTAAAATTTAATTCAAAATATGGGCATGTTTAACCAATAGTAGTGGTTTCCAGTTTGCCTCAAAGATTTCTTTTTGTTTTTTTCCACATGCTGACCTCATAGCCCCACTCTTACTATAGATCCTTGAAGGCAGAGACCAAGTTCACAGTGTTCTTCATCTTACTCTCAGTGCCTGGCACAGAGAAGGTGCTCAGTTAGTAATCACTGAGTAATGAGTAGATCCTACCACAACCACAAGTATGTCTCCTTGCACAGAAGCAAATTAAAGCATGATCAAAACAAGAAATGATTCCACTCCAGGGTAAATATCCAAAAAAAAACCCAAAACCACCAATTCGAAAAGATACATGCACACCAATGTTCATAGCAGCACTATTTACAATAGCCAAAATATAGAAGCAACCTAAGTCGCCTTCAACAGATAAATGGATAAAGAAGACGTGGTATATATATTTGCAGTGGAGTACTACTCAGCCATAAAAAAGAATGAGATTTTTGCCATTTGCAACAACATGAATGGACTTGGAGGCTATTATGCTTAGTGAGATAAGTTAAATACAGAAAGACAAATAGTGTATGCTATCACTTATAAGTGAAATCTAAAAATAAGACAAACTAGTGAATGTAACAAAAAAGAAACAGACTCACAGATATAGAAAACAAACTAGTGGTTACCAGTGGGAAGAGGGAAGTGGAGAGGGGCACAATAGGGGTAGGGGATTAAGAGGTACACACTACTATGTACAAAATAAATAAGCTTCAAGGATCTATTGTACACACAGGGAATATGGCCAACAGTTTACAATAACTTTAAACAGAGTATAACCTTTAAAAACTGAATCACTATGTTGTACACCTGAAACATACAATATTGTAAATTATACCTCGATAAAGCATAATAATAATACTAAAAATAAGTAGAAATGTTTATATCAGCAGGGAAGTTTGATTATATAGTAGGTAGCTCTTTAATCCAGCATTACGTGATTACCAATCACCGTAAGTATTGTATCTCTTTACTACCACTTACAAAAAACACGTTGACAGTTCCTCTGTGTGAATTCACATAGCCTTCAGGATCTGTTTTTGAACCTCATTAAAAAAAAAGACTGTCTTGCAGGGAGGGTATAGTTAAAGTGGTAGAGCCCGTGCTTAGCACGCAAGAGGTGCTGGGTTCAATCCCCAGTACCTCCACTGAAAAACCAAATAAATAAATAAATCTAACTACCTCCCCTCTGCAGAAAAAAAAATTTTTTTAAAGATTGTCTTGATTATTTCTTGTACCCTGTTTACTGCCCTTAAAAGATGATCAGATGTCTCAATCATCTACTTTAGTCATCATACTTGACTTCAAATAGTCCTTGATAAGTGTTCCCAATTATTTAATGAATACAAAATATTTTGGACATTTTTTAAATAAGGGTAGGATCTTTTCCTCATGCTATTGCTTGGAAATAGGAAACACTCCTTTAGATATCAAGAATGCTCATGATTTAAGTTTTTACATGAAGTTTAATGCTATTACATGTACATAAATAAGTTGTCATTGTAAATACAAACAGCAACGTCGTAAGCAACTTTGGGTTATCAGTGGTAAATCACTGTGACTAAAATCAGAATTTTTCCTCTGTTTGTTTGGTAAGGAAGCAAGTGGTTAGAGAGCCCCATTAGGGATTTACACTATTCATTTAGAACTTTATGAAGGTTGCTAATAGTTGCTGTTATTTAATAAATGATCTTTCATAGACTGGAAATGAAATTAGAGCTGCTCTGAGTTGCCTCAATGGACAGAACCAGAACCAATGGGTGGAGTAACAAAACACCAACTTTAATTCTTTTTCAGAAAGGACCAGCCAACCATTAGCACAATTCCACCAGAAACATGTCGCTGCCAGTTTCCCGGCCTCTGGTGTTTGTGCTCTCACCGCAGTGAAAGGGTCTTATCATAAGTCCTAGAAATGACATTTGATATCCTCCGTGATGGCGGTGAGGTGAGAGTCGTTATTTCAGCCTCTGGTGCGCTATAAAAAGGCCAGCATGAGAACAATAATAGCTTGAAACATAATCCTATTGTTTAGGGAGGAATGTGTCCATCTAATGGCCCCGTGGAATTTGAAGAGTTTAAAATAAAAATTATGGGCTAGAATTTAGGGGAAAGGATGCCTGAGGGAGGGTAAGAAGGGACAGCCAGGCAGAGAGGGAAATGTTTCCCCCAAAATAAACTCTTTTTTATTTTGTTAGCTGTATGCTATACTCAAGAAGGCTCCCTAGCTGAGTCGGACCTAATCTCACAACAAATATCACTGCCGTGTGCTGTGTGCACAGGTCAGGCATGGCTTTCTCCATTTCAGCAGCTCTGGATCAGCACAATAGCCCTTGGAGAGGTTCAAGAAACACCAAGAGAGGAGTGAGAATTAGAATGAATCTAGTGTTTGCTTGTGTTATAAACGGGGTGCCCACGGGAGCTGTTCCACATGGGCCAGCCTAGCCCAGTTGGAAAGGTCATATATGCACTACATAAAGTCACATACATACACACATTCTCTTGGGCTAAATGTTATTAACAGCCACTCTCACCTGAACCCAATTACTCTAACTGACTCAGCATATTAATTTACTCTTTGTTCTTCTGGTTGGAAATTCCAGCTGTTAACATCAGATTTCTCAGTATAGTGCCTGACTTCTGCTCTGGGCTTTTCCAGGACAACCTGGAGATAGTCATTGGTTGCCAACAGCACAAAGTCCACATGCCCAGGCTCAACATAATCTAGCTCCCACCTAACTTTCTAGCTCGGTAACCTCTCTTCATGAATCTTTTCCCCCAATCGTCCAGTTCCCTAAACACACACTGTGATGTTCTAACCCTGGACCTTTGCTCCTGCTACATGCCACCAATACCATCCAGCTGTGCTCTCCATCGTCCAAAACTTTCAAGAACATTAGACATTTATGTCCATTCATTGATCTAGTCACAGCCCAAGACACAGACCAACTCCATGCTTTATGTCACACAGACAAAGCTCTGGCTCCCCAGACTGGTCCAGGTTTATAGACAGAGACCAGGTCTATGGACAGGAGTTACCCGGAGTGTGAGGACCATGTTTACAGGAGTATTTCCTTCAGCACAGTTTGAGTATGCACGATGTTTAACAAAAACTATCGGAATTAGTTGCCAACATTTAAAAAGTAAGTGAGTTAAATAAATGCAATCCAAATACTAATACTAAGAAATCACTTTCCTTTTATTGATAGTTTAAATGTAACCAAGCGTGAGCTCTGACAGCAAATATACCTGAATCACACCGAAGTCAACTTACAGGATCACCACAAGGGGGCGGTAACACCAAAGCATTTGTACGTTTCTGGACTATGTCCCACCCACCCCCACCGCGGTATCCCAGCCCTTGCTGCTAAATCAAATGTTAACATCCTCAGTCTTTGTGCCTCAGGAACACACAACGCGCTGCTGGGGATGTGGAACACCAAATGCCACATTATTAAAATATAGTTTGGGTTATTTTGGTTTTATACAGCATTCTTTGCCAACTTTACTGAAAACATGTTTTCATAAGAACCCATCTCATTCCACCCACTGAGGGCTAAATTTATCTCCGCAAAGTTTAACAACATGGAATGATTAATTAGGGACCAAGCCATTTCCTGAGTACTTTGGACATAACTGATTCTGTGACTGTGATTCATCCTCATTGCTTTAGCCATCTGTCCCTGAATAAAATGCATTTATTTATGTTTCCTGTGGTTTGTTGATCTCTTTTTCCCTTCTTTCAAAGACAACGCAGTTAATTTGGAAAAGCAAAATTGTTTATTCCTCTCTTTAAAAAACAGTTTAATTAAAACACAATAAAGGAATCCCATTAAGAGTTGTCCTAGCACATCATGTTACTTCTGCTCAAGTCCCTCTAGTGACTTCTCATCTCTAAGCAAAAATCATATCCTTACAATGACCCATAAAGCGCATAGGATCTGTCTAGCCCTACACACACCATCTTATCTCCCTCCACTTTCCCCCTGAGGGCTCAGCCAACAGGCATGCTCTACGTCAGAACCTTTGCACCTGCTTCTTCCTCTTCTAGGATCATCTTCCCCCAGTGCCACCCCCATAACTGCATAAGTCTTCCTTCATTTCCTTCAAATGTCATCTTCTAAGTCTTTCCTGTCCTCTGTATCTTAAATGAAAACCACCACCCTCGCCCATACATGTATGCACACTCATCTCTCTGTCCCCTTCCTTTATTTTTTGCCTTAGCATTTCCAGTAACATACCATACCTTCTACTTACTTATGAAGTTTATTCTTTGTTTCTCTACAAAAAAAGTAAGCTGCCTGGGGGTACGCTTTTAAAATATATTTTATTCACTGCTATTATTCAGCATCTAGAGTAACATTTGGCTTATAGTAGGAGCTCAACAAAAATTTATTGAAAGGATGAATAAATAAAACAAACAAACAAAACCAGAACCACACACTAAAAATAGTCTTAACATGTTTGTTTCTTCTCATTATTCACATCTCTGCTCAATAATCATCTGTATCTACCCTTTTAAAGTAGCCCTTCTTGCAAATCATTTTCTATGCCTTTAACCTGATTTATTTCTCCATAGCATTCACCATTGTCAAGTTTTATTACTCAAATATTTGTTTTACTTTAAGCAAATTAATTATTTGTCTTATCTGTGAAATCTAAGAAAATGAGACAAATGAACATATTTACAAAACAGAAACAGACTCACAGACATAGGAAACAAACTTAGGTCACCAAAGTGGGAAAGCGGGGAGGGATAAATAAGGAGTTTGGGTTTAACAGATACAAACTACTATATATAAAATAGATAAACAATGACGTCTTACTGTATAGCACAGGAAACTATATTCAATATCTTGTAATAACTTATAATGAAAAGGAATATGTATATATATATATGACTGAATCACTATGCTGTACACCAGAAACTAACACAACATTATAAATCAACTACACTTCAATAAAAAATAAAAATAAAAATAAATAAATAAAAATAAATGGGCAGAAGAAAAATAGACTTTTTTTTTTTCCCAAAGAAGACATTCAAATGGCCAACAGGTACATGAAAATGTGCTCAACTTCACTAATCATCAGGGAGATGCAAAATAAGACCACCATGAGATATTATTTCACACCTGTCAGGATGACTATTATCAAAAAGACAAGAGATAACAAGTGTTGGCAAGGATGTGGAGGAAAGGGATCCTTGCCAACATTGTTGATAGGAATGTAAAATGGTGCAGCCATAATGGAAATACCATGGTGGTTCCTCAAAAAATTAAAAAGTGAACTATCGTATGATGCAGCAATCCCACTCCTGAGTGTGTATCCAGAGGAAATGAACTCAGTATCTCAAAGGGATATCTGCACACCCATGTTCATTGTAGCGTTATTCACAATAGCTAGGATATGAATGGATATAGATGTGACATATATGTGATGGAATATTATTCAGCCAGGAGAAAAAGGAAATCCTGACATTTGCAATAACATGTATGAACCTGGAGGACATTGTATAAGTAAAACAAGCCAGGCAGAGAAAGACAAACACTGTATGGTATCACTTATATGTGGAATTTAAAAAAAAAAAAAATCAAAGGCATAGAAACAGAGAGTAGAATGTTGGTAACCAGGAACTGGGGGCAGAGGAAGGAGTGCAGGGGAGAAATTAGGATATGTTGGTTAAAGGGTAGAAGCAGTTATAAGATGAATGAGTTCTGGAGACCTAATGTATAGCAGGGTGGCTATAGTTAATATTACTGTGTTCTATACCTGGAATTCGCTAAGAAAGTAGATCTTAGTGTTACCCACCCCACCTCCTCCGCACAAATGGTTAACACTAGGAGGTGATGAATGCGTTAATTTGTGGTAATCATTTGCACAACACACACATATATCAAAACATCCCATTTTACACCTTAAACATATAAAATTTTTATTTGTCGAAAATAAATAAATTTTTTAAATCAAAAGAAAAGAAATCGTTATGCTAAGTGCAAGCAGCCAGTCACAAAAGATGATATATTGGATGATTCCACTTATATGAAATATCCGTGGTAGGCAAATCCATAAAGACAGAAAGCAGATTACTGGTTTCTTAGGGCTGGGGAGAGTTGGGGCAGGGGTGTGGGATGAGTGACTGCTGTTACGTACAAGATTTCTTTTGGAGTGATGAAAGTGTTCTAAAATTGATTGTGATGATGGTTGTACAAGTCTGTGTGTATGCTAAAAACTACTGAATTGCACAGTTTAAATATTAATTAGGTGGTATGCGAATTATGCCTCCATAAAGCTGTTTTCTTAAGAAAATCAAAAAGACAGCACAACACATCATATATATATGTGTGTGATTAATTTAATTCACTTATCAATTCAGGCGCTATTTATTCCCATGTTGCTAAGAGTCTGTCAAACCCAAGCAAGCTACAAAGGAAGAATTTGAGAATTTCTCATTGGGTTAAAAGAGGCAAACTTAAAAAAAAAAAAAAAAAAAACCTTTAATAAGAAACCACAACCCTAAATTGCCAAGGACTGAAAACAGGGCTCAAATATAGGTCACAAACTAAACACTTTAAACAAAATAAACCAATTTTTTTGCTAAAGCTATTTGATCTTACTCCACTACCCTCTGTAAGAGACTCCTTATCAATTAAATTGCCATTTCATATTGAGTTCCTTCTGTGTGCTAGCTCTATTTGTCCAAATTAAAATATTTCTCAGTCCAAATAAATCCAAACCAAAATCAAGGTCAACTGAAGAAACAGGTGAAATTAACCTTTTCTAACTGCTAATGCTGCCTTCAGATAGAAGAGCTGAGCCTTTCTCTGAAAGCTTTTGAGCACCTGGATAATCATTTGGGTTATTGTAGATACAGTGGGGTTAGAAATCCAACTGATTCGGTTTAAAAGAGCCTGTAAGAATTGACTGTTTTTAGCAGTTTCCAACCAGCAGGAGGATAATTTCAGAGAAAGGAAAAATGTATTAAGAGTAGAAAAATAAAGAAGAGAAAGAAAACAAAAACATTTTCTTGTCTTGTCACTGACTTACTTAGTCCTATAAGTTAATAGTCACTGCTGCAGCTGCTACTGCCTGTTCGTCTGTAACAACCACCTTATTTCCTCTCCAGCTCAACCCTCTCTTCTCTTTGGATGCCCGTAGCCTGGCCAGCACGACTAGCACATAACTCCACTTTTTCAATCAAGAGCTATTCTGTTCATACTTTTTATTTCTCAAGCTGTAAATGCCAAAGCTAGTTGGAATTGTTTTTTTTTTTTTTTTTGAATGAAAAAAGGAAAAAGAAAAGGTAGTGCAAATTTATTCTACCAAATTTTAAAATGTTCTTATATATAAAGCTACACTTTTTTTTTTTTAATGTGGTACCAGTTCAGGAATACATAAGTCAAAAAGAACAGAAGAGAAAATCTGGAAATAAACTAGGTGGATATAAACTTCTCCTATATGTCAAAGGTGATATTTGAAATTAAATGATTTAAGCAAGTTACCAGCCAGCTGAGCTACCTGGCTAAAAATATCAGGGGAAATACTCTTACTTGATCTCATTCACCAAAGTAAATTCTAGGTGAATGAAAGATAAATGTTCTTTCAACGAATCCATTGCTCTAGGAGAAAATATTTTTCTTCTCTTGGAATAGAGAAGACATTTCCAAGAATACATACAAATTCAAATTTTTAGAAAAAAATTAATATATTTGGGTACACAAAACTCAGAAAAATTCTGCAGGTAGGAAATTCACAGGACTACCTTTTGCTGGTCTATTATCTGATATTATCTGATTAAAAATATATATTTGTAAAAAGAAGTGTTTAGAATCTTAATATGTAAAGAACTCTAACAAATCAATAAAAAAATGATGAAGGCCCTAAAAGAAAATATGTAGGCAATCCATAAATGAGAGAAAATGGTATTAGAAAAAAAATATGAAAAAGAATTCAGTATCACCAGTTTTCAAACATACATTTAATTAAAAATAACAATGAGGTTGGGATGTTTTTTCCTGAAAAAATTAGTAATTCTTTTGAAATATAAAAACATATTTTTCTGGAAGAAAGAGCATTCTCAAGGACTGCCGAGCAAGAACATGATCTGGCACCATGAGAAATACTCTTTAACCCAACTTGGCCCCTCTAGAAAAGCATCTTAACTAATCAAAGATGTGCTCAAAGATGGACTCATCCCTCAAACCCACACAGCTCTCTTGCTCACCTTGTGTGGGTCAGCACTCAAAAGCCTTTTCACAGTGAGGCAAATGCTGCCTGTCCTACTCACTCTCCTTCTATATTTTCCCCTGTGCCACCCATCGTATCATGTATTTTACTTTTTACCTAGTTTTTATTCTTTTTCCACTGGAATATGAGTTCTCGATGGCAAGTATTTTTGTCTCTTTTGATCACTGCTATGGCCAGGGACAGGCCTACATTTTCTGACGCACAATTTGGGGGCTCTCCTTAAAAAAAAGAAGTATTTTCAAATAAATTTTAAAATTTCAAATTTTAAAAATCTGAGAAATAAAATATATATTATAAAACCTAGAAAAATGATAATTAATGCTGGCAAGTTAATGCTTATAATTTGAATTATTTTGATATTGGCTGGATTCCTAGAGATATTTTCCCACTAAGCCTGGGAATAACTGATACACCTTTTTTTTTGTAGTTCAAAGAGTTCACTCATTCATCCATTCATTATGTTTTGCTGGTTTACTGAAATACAACTCACATACCATAAAACTCACCCCTCTCAAGTATGTAGTTCAGTAGTCTTTAGCATAGTCAAGAGTTGTGCAAATGCCATCATGATCAATTTAGAACATTTTTATCACCCAAGGTAAGTTTGTACTACACTTTTCAGTTGATAGACATTCAAGTTGTTTCCAGTTTATTTGTTTGTTTGAGTTTTAGTTTTCTGTGTTTTTTTTTTTAATGGAGGTAAAATTTACCTGCTACACCATTCACCCTTTCAAAGGGTGCAGTCCAACGGCTTGGAGTATATTCAAAATTTGTGCAACTGCCACCACTAATTCCAGAACCACTGTCATCTCCCCAAAAGGAGACTCGTACCCATGAGCAGCCATTCCTCATTTCCGCTTCCCTCAGCCCCTGGCTATGTATCTACACTCTACTTCTACAGACTTGTTTATTCTGGACATTGTATATAAATCGAATTATAAAATATATGGACTTTTGTGACTGTTTTTCCCCACTTAACATCATGTTTTTAAGGTTCATCCATGTTGTAGCATTTATCAGTACTTCGTCATTTTTTATGGATGAAAAATATTCCATTGTACGGATGGACCACATTATGCATTCATTAGTTGACAGACATTTGGATGGTTTCCACTTTTGGACTATTGTGAATAATGCTGCTATAAACATTTGTATACAAGTTTTTGTGTGATATATATTTTCATCTCTGTTGGGAATGTGCCTAGGAATGGATTTGCTGGGTCATATGGTAACTCAATGTTTAAAATCTTGAGGAACTTCCAAAATTTCCTGCAGTGGCTGCACCATTTTACATTCCCACTAGCAACTTACAAGGGCTTTTTCCAATGCTTGCTAACACTTGCTATTGTCTATCTTTTTTATTTTGCCATTCTAGTTGCTGTGATGTGATATTTATTTTTTTTAGTAATTTTTCTTCTTTTTTTTAAGCCAGCATTTTATTTTATTTGGTGTTTGTTTGTTTGTTTTTTGGTGGGAGGGAGGTAATTAGGTTTATTTATTTTTAGAGAAGGTACTGGGAGTTGAACCCAGGACCTCGTGAATGCTAAGCATTCACTCTACCACTTGAGCTATACCCTCCCCCTGTGACGTGGTATTTCATTCTGGTTTGGATTTGCATTTCCCTGATATGTAATGATGTTGAGCACCTTTCCATGCATTTATTGGCCACTTGTACATCTTTGGAGAAATGCTTATTCAAGTCCTTTGTCCATTTTTCAACTGGGTTGTGATTTTACTATTAAAGTGAGAATGAGAAGTCAGTGGAGCAGAAGGGTGACATGATCTGATTTACATTTTACAGGCTCACTCTTACTGCTCTGTTGAAACTAGCCCGGAAGAGGAAAAGGACAAAAGCAGGGAGACTAGTTAGGAGGCTAGTGAAATAACCCAAGTAAGACCACAGAGTCTTGGACCACTGGTAGCAGCAAAGGTAGGAAAAGTGTTCTGATTCTGGATACATTTTGAAGCTAGAAGCAACATGCTTTCCTGGTGGAGGGCCTGTGGGATGTGAGTAATGAGGAGTTCTGAAACACCAGGTCTTTTGTTCTGGGGGACCAGGAATAATAGGGGCTGTCAGGAGTTTTGATTGTGGACATGCTAAGTTTGAGATGCCTAATAGGCATCCAGGTGGAGAGGTGATGCTGGTAGTCAGATACACAGTTCTGGGATTTAGAGAAGTCTGGGCTGGAGATTAAAACGTGTGAGTCAGCTGCCTGCAGAAGGTAATTAAAGCCATGAGACAGCATAGACAGCATGAGGTCAGCAAGTCAGTGAGTGTAGATACAGAATGGGAAAGGTTTCTGTTGAATAAATGAAAAGTTTATGCTTGATTATTATATATATATATGTACAATTTTCTGCTAATTAAATTTGTGGGAAGTATATTAATTCTGTAGCTACTTATGCCACTAACTAGCCCTCATAAATATGTTTTATGTGACACCTTGCATTCATCTCTCAAAGATGTGTCAGAAAGTCCCACCTTCAGCCTGTGTGTCTGCCCCACAATCTTCAACTTCCTCTTATTGATAAGCTCTGGAAAATGAGGAGATAAATGTTGATGCCAGTGCTTGGTGGGGACCCTCTGTTTCTGGGCCTCTAGCTAGATGGTCTCCGGGTGACAGAAAACCTCCAAACAGGAGACATACGCCCAGAGAAAGTGAGCAGATGACAGAAGTGCTCTGTGGCACACTGCTGGGATGTGGGTTAGAGAGCTTTGGCTTAGGCACCACTGCAAGAGTCACAGCGGATACTAAGAGTGGTACCTTGCATAAATCAAGCATCTGATTAAAACCTGTGTTTAAAGCTCATTGGACTCATTTCCATCAGCAGCAAGCGGATTTGAGCATAGAGCACCGCCAAGGACCCACAAATGGCGAGGCCGCAGCAGTGAGAGCTGGAGGTGCTGGAGAATTCTGGAGTTGTCGGCGGAGCGAGCACACGGGTTTGGGGGGAGGACTGTAAGAACCATGAAATTTTATAGAATGTGGCAATCAAATTTGTTTCTCAACAGCAGAGGACATGACAGTATAGAGGCAGAAGCACAGATGCGTGTATGCTTTAAATAATTCAATGAAATAATTATCCAGCTGAGGTTGAATTGATGATTTGATTATTTCATTATTCTGAGAACGAAAGAAATGAATGCACAACTTTTGATTTAATAACAGCTAATAATTAATTTGGAAGTGTGTGAAACAGCTATAATTATCCAATTTTGATAAAAAGATAATCAACAGTGAAGAGATACTGCGCCAAGCCTTCAAGTGTGTTCTTTCCCAAGTGAGCAAACTCAAGACCAAGACCACTTTGCCTGTATGCCCAGTACTGAAGATGAATATTTGTTTCAAAATGGTCAGTTATTAGTCTTGTGCTATTCTGGGTGACTACAGAGAAATGGAAAGGAACTGAAATTTACTTTCTACGAGGGTACACTTTTTTTAAACGTGGGGAAAGGATTGAAATTTAAATTCTTTGTCAACTTTAGTGCTTAAAAAAAAAAGATAATTGTCTTCTACTTCTGCAAAAACAAGGAAAAGGAGAGTGAAACTTGACTGATAAACCAAATAGAAAATTTTAAGAGCCACTGTAGGAAGCACAGAGGAGAAAATAATTTCCCAATTACAATTACTGGATACTGGCTAAGACATTTTTATTTACATTCAGCTCAAAAAAAAAAAATAGGGAAGTTTTTTTTTTTTAATCTCTAGACAGAAGATGCTATGTTTCAATATTAGGTACATGATTTCTCTAGATACATCCATTCCTAGCCCTAGACGAGGTGCCTTGATGCACCTAGCATGCTTTCTAAATGAAAGTGCATACATACAAACCCTTGAACTAGAGACGTTCCTTTGGGAACTGTTTTTTTCTTAAGGACATTTTATAGTTATGTTGGTGTTACCCAATTTAGTAAGAGTTTAACTTTACGCTTAGTTGAGCAACATAATGAAATATCTAGCTCGGTTTCTTTATAATCCGACTGCCTAAATCCACCTGCAAAACTCAGATCTTCCCCAGATGTCCTGAGAACAAGGAGGACATTTACTCCTTAAGCAATGCTTTACATGTGTGTTTTCTTTCCTGTCGTGCACAAAACGATTCTTTAGAACATGCACAGCTACTTTTTAAACTGTTGAATTTATCTCCCTTTTCCAAGACAGTGAATTCTTGATGAACCCTGCCCCCCACACCCACCTCCAACCCTGGGAGTATTGGCAAAGCTGTAATTAGGGACTGGATTCCTCCCAGTTACACATGTTCCTGGACTGCTTCTCTTTAACTACAACAAATATAGGCTCAAAACTAGTGAAATTCTCCAAATTTGATTATTAAGATTATCCAAACAAAAACACTGGGAAAATAAATCTGCTGGTCTCCTTTCCAAATATAAAGCATCCCAAAGCAAAGTATAACCATTTTAGTTTAATAAGGTATGTAAAGTCTTTGTTAAAGCACAGGTGACAAGTTTCATTGAAAAACAAATCACCCTGGTCAAACGCAGACAATGCATTCTGAAGCAGTCTTGCAGATCTTTCGCATCATGTTTGGGGTTACACGTGTCACTGCCCTACTCCGGAAGCATGGCCACTGGAAAGCAGATTGTAACTCATGAGTTATTACACACTGGGATCTTTGCAAATAAGGTACTTCATGAGGCAGAATGGCAAAAAGAAATTTAAATGCACAACTTACATTCATTTACAGAAAGAATATTTCCCAGTTGTGAATGAATTACTTACTTGGAAAATGTTAGCATCCTCATAAATATTTTGGTCAAATTATGGTACAAAATCTGAATTTTGCAAACTTGAAAAAGGCACATTTTTGTAACATCTCCTAAGTATTTCTCTGGGAGCCTAAGGAATGCTGTTCACTGAGTGAAACATTTCAGCCTCAAGAAGCATCTTCATCAGGAAGCTACCTCAGAGGTAAAGATTTCCTGGGGACTGTAAGAAAAATCTGTGGGTTCCTAAGTCAGGGAAAAGAAACAACTATGAAATGTAGGACCAGCTGAGAATTCACCCTGAGGAAGGGATGAGATGTGAGGCAGTTGCCACTGGCCCCAAATATTATCCTTCTGTAAACTGCTGGAATGCTTTTTTCACTTTACTTTGAAACACTGCCGGCTTCTGTGATGGGCCACAAGACCTGCCCTCGTGAGAAGGCAGCGGCGGCACCACGAGCTGACGGTGCTCCAGCTGTAGGGACGGGGATCAGTCATTCTCCCTGGGAAACAGTAGGACCAGACTGCTCGCTTCTTAAACATCACACGCTATCAGCTATACTAAGAAAACTGACTGGTCGGAGTAGGAAGGTGGGTGACTTTGGAATAAGAAGAACCTGGGGAGGTGGGGCAGGCGAGGAGGAAGCCTCGAGTCCAGAGAGGAGGCCAGCAAACCACACACGTTTAATGGACCCCAGGGCATTAGGCGATGGAAAGGGCTGCAAAAATTGAAGTAAGAAAGACCCTGTTCTTAGGAAAAGAGGTGGAAATTTACACTTTCCTTCCTCTAAACTGTCCACACCACCCTGTTTCCAAGACCCAAAACTCAGGAGCGTCCCTTGAGTCTGCTAAGTCAGGGTTTCGCCCTCTCCAGAAGGCGTGGCTTGGTAACCCCCTAACCAACTCATGACACCGTTTCTGTGGGAAAAATGTTTCAAAGTGTAAGCCAATTGTTTGTAATGTGATAATCTCTTCATAAGATTACTCGCTGTGGGCAATTTTTCCTGTCCATTCTCAGTTTTAGAATGGAATCAATGTGCTTGGAATCTCCGAAATATATTCTATGGTCTTTGGGGAAAAAAAAATGAAACTTTTATAAGGAAGAAAAAATACCCAAAATTTGTATTACCAAGAACGAAGCTTTTGTATTGCACATTCATATTCAGCAATATTTCCTACTGACACTGATTACCTAAATCATACTTTGGCGCTGCAGAATAAATGCCTCTGTTTCATGACACGTAGCAAATCCAATAATCTACCATTTCGATAAACCATTCCATTAACAGGGAGTAACTACAAATATTCTATACACAAGTACTTCGTATCATTCTGGAAATACAATCAAGAGGCAACACTTGAAGGCCACATATTAAGGCTATCTTGGTTATTTAAAACGTTTATAAGCAACAAAGACACTTTTGCAAAAGATAGTACAAAGTAAACAGCATTTCCATCTTAGGAAAAGAAAAGCCATTATAAAGCCAACAACACATCCAAAAGGTATCTTACAACTTATTGCTATTATTCTGATGCAGGACAGATTATTGCTTAAAACTGCACATTTCAGAACAGCAAGAAATTTTCTTTTTTTGTTACCTTTTAAGCAAGGCGACATCAGAAGAAAGAATTTTAAAATTAAACTCTTCTTTTGTGTTAAAAGTGAAATTTATTACAATATGGTAAGTGCAAGTATTAATTAAAAATGTTGGTTAAAATTACAAAGTGTCTATAGAATTTTTCTAATATAAATATTGGAAATAACCTTAACAATTCTATACACACATAGAATATTGAAGACATAAACTTGTGCACAAGGCTAAAGTATCACTTTTATTTTCTCCTGATCCCAGCATCATGCCAGAATCTGAAGGGGTTACAGTTCAGAGTTTCAGTGTTTTGAATGTACGTCAGTCTTTACACATTAACAAGGCTTTACAATCATTCCTTATGTTTTAATTAAGCAGTTCTATTTCCTATATTTCCCTTTCTCGATAGGTCTTGGATAAAAAGTTGAACTAGAAAAACTGTGATTACGGGACCCAGCCTGACATGAGTTCTCAAAGATTCATTTAAAAGTGGCACAAAGTATTATATATATATTTTTAAAGTCCTACAGGACAGGAAAGACAATAAGTACACCAACATGTAAATAAAATTAAGCAGCTCACCTTCTGCTTGCTTACTTGGTTCCAGGTCTCTGTTGAAAGAAGCCACAGCCACAAAGAAGTGAGGGCAAATTAGACTGCTGGGAGTGTGTGTGTTGGGGTGGGGGTGGGTGGGGTGGAGAGCAGCCCGGGGGAAGGAACTGGGGAGAAACGTCAGATTATAAAGGGAAATTAAACACAGTGTTACGTATCCATTCTTCCCCCTCCTGCTAAAGCAGGGGCTGGTTCCAGCCCAGCCCCACTCCCCTGATTCCCAGTGGGGGCTCTGTCCCCCCAGCACTGTGAAGACAACCACTGCCTTTCAGACACTGTGAAGCCACAGCTGTTCCCACTTCACAAATGTGAGGAACAGCCTATATATTATAGGTTCGGACACTTCACAAATACCAAAGAGAGGCTGAACTGGGCCTCAACATGAGGGGCAGGTGAAACAATGTTTACAAATGAGCAGCTAACGCCCAGAGAGGTTAAGTGGTCCGGCCAAGGGGAAGCAATACTTATTCCTCCATGACGGCGCTTCTCTGACTTTAACGTGCGTACGATTCGCTTGGGATCTCATCAGAATGCACTGGCTTGGGGGCAGGGCCTCAGATCTGCTTCTGTAATAAGCTCCTAGGAGATGCTGGTGCTCTTGGCCTATGGACCACACTTTGAGAAGCACGAGTCTGCAACACGAAGAGGGAGCCACCTCTGTCTCCCCGGGCCACAAGTGTATCTTGGCAGTCCTGAGCGGAACTGAGACAGCCCCAGCGTTCCGTGCCCGCCCAAGCACATCCCCGGGCCTAAGGTGGCGAGGCAGCGCACAGCTGTCTACAAGCCTGTGTTTGTGAACATATCTTCTGAGAGCACCGTTGTTGACTATACGAACAGCTAAACAAGTAACATAATTCAACGGGATGGAGAGGTCATTGGCTGGGAATAAAACTAACCTTTTTCCCATGTAGTCCTCCTAAAAGTGAACCTGATTACAAAGGTATAAAAAACCAGCATATTAAATTTCAGAGTAAAAGGCCACATGTGCACATGTATACATATAGTATGAATTCTAAGATTAAATGCATTTTGTCAGAATAAAGTGCGTGCTACCACTGCTCCCAGCTAAAATCATCTCCTCTTCCAAATACAAGGTAAAAACCTTGAATTGTAAGGAAAATGACCGCATTGCCTGCCAGCACCAGGCCACAGGCTCCCCATTTGATCTGAAACACAAGAAAAGAGGATTAAATCTTACTTTCTTCACATTGCACCTTTTGCATATCTATTTCCTGCATTAGAAACATGCAATGAAATATTACATAAAACTGCTAAAAGGCTTGATAACGTAATAGGCAGAAGACAGTGAACTGTTTAGTAATTAGTCCAATTATTTCGTGATGCTTGTTAATGAAGTCTAGTATCGTCCTTAACATTTTCCCCATTAGACGTATTTCCCTACTTGTTTTCAGTAGACAATGGTGATCTCAAGTAAAATACATGAAGCAAGATTACAAAGGCTCCAGTTACAATACTGGGCACTGAAAGTCCTGTATGCTTTGCCTTCTTTCACAAAAATAGGAATTGGAGAGTTATGGGATGATCTGTTTCTTTTCTAGGCAAGAAAAGATTTTAAATAACAATCTGCATGCAAACAAAAAGAGCTTTCCAGTGTGGCAGATGGTTTCACAGAGGCACAGCTGGGGGTGAGAGTACCCTCTAGTGGGCATTTGTTTTGTTTTGTTTTAATTCAGCCAATAGAAAACAATGAAAGTTTCTTCATAAAATGTGGTAGGGTACTGAAAGGTAAAAACAGAAATCTTTAGAGCAGAATTTAAGTACTAGTCTAAGGTACAAGAAGAGTAAGATCATGACAATCTTACATTCAAAAACCTTCACTGCTTCTCTGTTATCTGACAGAGTCCAAACTGGCATGGCCTTCCAGACCCTTCCCAGCGAGGCTTCCCCAGCCTTCCAACCTCAGTTTCAACCACTCCCTTTTTGCTCCATCATATTGGACTGTTCTTTATTCCATGTATTTCATTTTCGCACTTGGGTACCATTCCATATAATAGCCTTCCCGACTTCAATCAAGACCCTATTTATCCTTAGAGGGGCACATCAAATCCCAGCTGTAATTTCTCTCTTCTTCATGCTCCAGTGACATTCTGATCATTTTTTAATTACCACACAGAGCACATTTATAGACCACTTACCCATCAGGCTAGTTTCTGTGCTCTCTGAGAACAGAGACAGTATCTGGTTCTTATTCCCAGTGTCTTATTACAAATAGCATATGTTCCAAAGATGTTTACTGTATGAATAAATAACACTTGTGCAGATCTGATATTCAGTGACCCACACAAGAGTTTCATGAAATTGAAACAGTATGTAATTGGGTGAAATAAAAGCAAATAGTATGAAAGACAGTGAACATCAAAGAACTTTATAAATTATACCCATAATGTGTGTTTTAGAGATGAAAGAAAAATTTTTATATTGGATATTGGTGAAATAAAATGCACATTTTATGGCAAGACAAGAAAAATTAAACATAAAAATTTTCTCTGCCTGATTGTGTCTTCTCTTTCCCCTTTAGTGCTTACTGTGCATCTGCATTAACCAGGCCTCCTTAGGAGATAACGTTCCTTCTTAATCTCATAAAGGGTTACAACTGCTTAGAAGATAACCTTCCATCTTGTCAGGGGCCACGATGACCCATGACCCACTACTTGCTTTATACATGCCGATCTGGATTGTGTAAACTGTCAATAATACGTTATTTGACGTATAACCCTTTATCTCAAAACCTTTGACCTGGAACAGGTGGAACAGATGGAACTTTCTTTTCTGGAAGACTGTCTCCCCAGTTATAATCCTCAGGTCAGCTCGAACACAATTTTCCATTTCTTTCTTAGGTTGACTATTGATTAATTTTTTTCATCAACAGTATGAAGATGTTCTTATTCATTGTATTTTCTAGTTGCTATACAGTTTTCCCTCAGCATATGCCTATTGTGTTGAGAACTGTGTCCATGATCCTATTTGCAGGAGAAGAATTTGATATGATGTTGAGATGTTGTGATTTATAATTAGAAATATATATTTGGTCTTTGTCCCCATTTCTTAAACAAAGCTTCTAAAACCCTTGGAATTTCCTAAGTGATGAGAGTAATAAAGGTGACTTTTTTTTCTGTGAATGAGGTGACTTTTGGAAAGCACCTAAGGATGGAAGCCGGTTGCAGGAGACAACCACGTGACTAGAGAGTTAGACCTTTCAGTCTCAGCCCCTAATCTCTGGGGATGTGAGGGGAAAGGAGGTGTAGGAAAAGGAGAGGAAAGGGGCAGGGGGTTGACTCGATCTCCAACGGCCAATGGTTTGCTCAGTCATGCCTGTGTAATGATGCCTCCACAAAAACTCAAAAGGATGGCACTCGGAGACCTTCCAGGTTGATGATCTGGTGATCTGGGGAAAGTGGACGTGGACGCTCTGTGCCCTTCTCCCACACCTAGGCCCATGCATCTCCCCAGCCTGGCTGGTTCTGAGCCATATCCTTTTACAATAAACTGGTAATCTAGTGAGTAAACAGGTTTCTTGAGTTTTAGCAAATTATCGAACCCACCGAGGGGGTTACCGGGAACCTTTTTATAGCCTGTCAGCCAGAAGCACAGGTGACAACCTGGACTTGTGATTGGCATGTGAAGAGGCGGGCAGTCTTGTGGGACTGGGCCCTTAACCTACGGAATCTGCTGCCTCCAGGTAGACAAGAGTCAGAGCTGGCGGACACCCAGGTGGTGTGGAAGAATTGTTCCATCGTGGTTTGGAGAATACCTCCGCATCACACACACATGGGCACATGTATGTGTACACACACACACACACACACACACTGGAACTAGGTAATCAGGACTCATTTTGATGTTTGTTGTGGAGGTATAAGAGTACTAGTCTCTGGATTGCCCTAAGATCAGAGGCAAGGGTTTCAGAACAACTCCAGAAAATAGGATACTATAGAAAAAGCAAGAAATCCCTTGGTCAGGCTAAAAGCAGTAAGGGAAACAAAGAAAGCACTCTGAAAAACACGGGCAGGATGCTGACAGGGAGCTCTAAAATGGGGGATCAGAGAAACCAAAAACAGTGATGGAAATAAAACTGTGGTTCCAGGCACAGGCCTTTGACGGAAACTCAGCAATAACTGGGCAAAACAACAGACAACCAAACTTACCACAGCCACCCGGGCAAGAATAACAGGAAATCCGAAGGCAGAAACAACGATTCCAGTAGTGAAAAAATAGGCCAGTTCCCGACAGGCACTGCTTGTTGCATCGGAGTCATACGTTGCTCTCTTGGCGATGAAATAGGGAATGGGAGAGATGGCATGGAAGATCAGGACGAACAAGGGCCAGTAAACGCTGTCCGTTGGACCCAGAAGAAACCCAAAAAGAAAAGATGCAGTTATATGATATTTAAAGATACATTACTGTTTCAAAATTAATATTATTTTAAAGGTCCAGGTCAGAAATTATTTATTCAGTTGTCAATATGAGTACATAAAATGATTTCTACCAGAAATAGATAAGGAGTGATCATTAAAAATTACTAATCCATTAATGTGTAGATAGCTTACATTGTGTGAAGGAACAACCACACAGTGTAAAATCTAGACTCTATGGGTTTCTGTATTACTGAGCTGTAATTTCTTTAAGGGCAGAAGCTTCCCTTAGTTATCTTTGCCGTCTCTATAGAACACAGTACAGTGCTTTGCACACGCTGGTTCAGTAGTGATCTTTGGAGTGTGCACACATTGGAAAGCTTTCAGATGTTTGGAATAAAACCCAGATGCCTTATCCTGGCATACAAAGCCTCACATGATCTATAAGGCCAATTTCTTCCATTCATGCTGGGCCATCTTCCCTCCATTCGCTTAAACTGTAGCCACAGCAGCCTTTCTGTTCTTCGAACGCTCGGAGCCCATTCCTTTGTCTGGAATGCCCTCCCCCTAACTCATCAGCCTGATAAATTTATTCATCCACCAGGTCTCAGCTTAAAGACAACCTCTTCCCCGCAGCCCTCCCTGACGCTCCCTGGGGAACTCGCTGGCTTGAAGCTCTCACTGCACTTGGTACATACCCTCCACCAGAGCTGACTTACTAGCTGGACTGTTTGCCTGTCTCTCACTCCCAACTAGAACTGTAAGCTCCCTGAGGACACGACTCTGTCTCTTCATTCTTGAATCCCTACTGGTCCAGAGGAGGTTTTCAATAAATGCTCATTAAGTGTTTACATCAGTTTTAAAACGAGCTTTTCTGTGAACAAATACAACTCACCCAGGATGGGACTTGATTCAAAATTTGGGCTTCATTAACTCATTGGTTAGAGCTCAGTGCTACACTGACCAAACACTCTAATACCCACAGTATTGGTAATAGTGACAAAGACACAAAAAGAATAGTTCTTTTTGAAATGATAACTTACCCATAATCCTCTAAGGCACATCCCAGCATAAGAAAAGTCAGCCCAATAGCCCCACTGAAGGACAAAGCCACAAGAGCTGTGAAAAATAAAGCCAAGAGTTGTTAAGCCCCAGTGGTTGCCAGGGGCTGAGGGAGGAGGGGAGGAATGGGGCGGGACTACTACTTGGTATAGAGTTTCTTCTGCGGATGATGAAATGTTCTGCAATTGGAAAGTAGTAATGGTTGCACAACCTTGAAATCTACTAAAAATCACGGAATTTTTCACATTTTAAAAAGGTTAATTTTATGGTATGTGAATTCTATCTCAATTTTAAAAATTAATTAAGAAAATAATAAAAGGTCCTAAATTGAAGTAAGAGAAGTGATTTCCTTATTTCATTAGTTGATGTTACATCTGACTAGCAAATGACCACCTGCGTCCGTCACTTCTGACTCATCAGGTGGAGAAAGAGCTCAAGCACGCCTAGAACTCAACCCCTATCTAATGGGTGGGTTCCCCCCACGTTTGTGACAAGAGCCAGCCAGCCAGTCGATGTAACTCCAGTGAAGGGAAACTCACTACCACCTGAAGCAGGCCATTTCATTCTGACGGTTTTTAAAAGCTGAAAACCCTCTTTCCTTAAATTGCAGCCCAAACTGCCTCCCTGTAATATACACCCTTTGATCATTTTGCCTCCCCAAACCACAGTGCTTCAGGTGTCTGAAGACTGCGTTCATGGCTTCATAGAAAATGCTTCCCAACTAGTAGCCACTGAATATTCATGTCCCCGCATCTGTTGGACATTAATCTTTGATAGGGTAGGAACATGTCCGTTTTGTGCTGCTGAGTGGGAGACAATATGAGAGTTGTTAAAAAATCTTGAGCTCCGAGTCACCAACATGGGTCCAACATGGGTTCAAATCTTAACTCTCACTGACTGGTTGTATGACCTTGGGTAGAAGCTTTAAAGCTGCTTTTTTTCACCTGTAAAATGGGAATAATGGTGCCACCTTATTAGGGAGTGTGTGGGAGTTAAATGAGACAATCTACGCAAGGTGCTCAGTAAGCAAATGTTGACTGTGGCAGGAATCTGCTCACTTTAGCAGTGTTCTTTGATAAAGGGAGAAATCAAAAGCACAGGACACTGAATTACCCAAAGATTCTTCTGAAAAAACTCCTTAATACTCAAAATTAGTAACTGATTAAACTAATTAACGCTTTGAGTGCTTCCTTTCACTATAAGAGGCAATTTGTGGAGACTATTATAGGAAGATACTAAGGTTCTTTTTACAAATATCTGGGAGTGTACAGACATTAGGAGGCAAGGAAGGACTATCAGTTTCATATATTATTTTCATTTCATGTCACTTTTGAAAAAAAAAATGTACAAAAGTAACTTTCCCCATATTGCTTCCTTGTAGACAATCTTTCCCTCAGTGGCTTTGTGCCCAACCATCTGCACGACTCCCTCCTCTAGGCCATTCAAAGCTAGGAACCCTACACCTCTTCTGTGACACCAGTCTCTCAAAGTTCACAACTCTATCCCTGGTTGATGCTCTTTACCCCCTTGCTTTTTCAGGAATTGCATCTTCCACCATCTCTTAAACTTGGAGCCAAGCAGGAATCCAACTTCATCTCTCCTGTCACTCCACACTCTTGCTGGGACATTGTATTCAACCCACAGCTCCCCAGTACCACCAGGGCCCGGCCACAACTGATGTTGCAGCCCAGAGGAGGTCCTAAGAATTAGGCCCGTGCCTCCAACTCCAATCTGGACTTCTCTGTCTGGGGAGCCAACAAGGACCTCAAATTCAACCTGTGTAAAATTGAAACATCCCCACCTTCTCCTCCAAAACACACACTTCTTCCCTTCGAAGGTTCTACCTTGAAAGATTGACACCAACTCTATACTCTGTTTTCTAGAAAATCAGTAAGTCAAGGTGACTCAATCTCCCAGACCTCATTCAAAACCACTGCAAAAGATGGAGTGACTTTGTCCCACCCCCCTCAAATTCGTATATTAAATCTTAGCGCCCAGTGAGATGGTATTAGAAGGAGATTAGTTCATGAAGGTGGAGCACTCATGAATGGGATTGGTACTCTAATAAGAGGGACCCCACAGATCTTCCTCGTCCCTTCCACCATGTGAGGACCTGGAGAAAAGACAGATGCCTAGGAACCAGGAAGCAGGCCCTCACCAGACAACAAATCTGCTGGCATCTTCATCTTTGAGATCCCAGCCTCTAGACCTAAGAAATAAACGTCTGCTGTTTAAGCCACCCAGCTGACAGCAGCCCTAAGGGACCAAGAACCACCTCTTCCCTCGCCTGCAAACTCAGCCCAAATTTCCCTTTTCTTATAAGGACACTAGTTACTGGATGAGAGCCCATCTAATCTGGTATCATCCTGGCTTGATTACAACTGCAAGACCCTATTTCCAAATACCATCAAATTCACATATACTGGGGAGTTAGAACTTGAACATATTTATTTGGGGGATACATTCAACCTATAACACCACCTAGTGCTCCCACTGTATCTGAGCACACCCCCTTTAAACAGTAACAATTATTTCTAGCTCTGTTACCCAACAATAACCTCCCATTTATCCTTTTATTCCAGGCCTCAGGCATACAGTAGTCCTTTAAAAGTTGCATCAAATTGTCTGTAAAAAGCTTCCATTCCTTAAGCCCTTTTCCATTTCACAGCCTATCTTTCTTTCTACTACATCACAATTTCTAACACATTCTCACATAAACATCATTGTTTGATAGTTTCTGAGTATGACTAAACACTGTGTAGTGCTCTCACTTGTCATCTTTTTCTGCATTGGCTTCAAATGGATATATTACACAAGGGACACTGTCCAAGTAAATCATGTTTTCTAAATTAATGCTGAATATAAAAGTCAGCCAGAAATAATTTTAAAATGTGTCTGCTACTAACAGCTTACACATTCAGATAAATTTCATAGTGAACACACGCATGCGGAGAAATATATCCACACTCATGTTTATAGCACATGTTGATCAACTGGAGAGGGAAGATCTTTGGGTACAAATGTCAAGGATAGGAACTCCAACATGGAAACAAGTTATGCTACTCTATTCAAAAGATTAGAAATCTAACGGTGTCCTACGAAACCAACAGGAAGCCTTCCAATAACCTCTCCCACCGCTGCCGGCCACCATCCCTCTGAAGGCACACCGATGAGGGAACTGGTGTGCTTGGTATCCCCCCTTTTTTTAATCAACTGTCCCATTCAAAAACACATACTACACAAAACACTACCTTCTTTGTCCATAAATGAATAAACGCTGATGAGAGCAACGATAAAATCCCACCTAATCTACTCTCCCCAATTACGAGAAAAACAGCATTTCAGGGGGCTTCCCGTTGACACCGCCTGCAAACTCTGCCCAACTGGAAAAGCCATCAGGAACAACAGATGTCGAGAAGACTGGAGACAATGGCTCCTTTGCAAGAAATGGGAAACTCAGCAAAGTGGCAGGAAAAGGAAGGAGAGGCGTTAGAGTGGACATGTCAGGAAGTGGAAATCCAGTTTGAAACTCGACAGAGGAGGGGGTGAGGGACGATCCAAGGAACTGAGAAGGAGCCGGGAGGTGATGCCCTCCGGGGCTAGCCCGGGTCTCCCAGGGAGGGACCGCTCCCGGCGCGGGCTCCGCCTGGAGCGTCCGGGAGACGCCGGGAGAAGGCGTGAAGGCCAGCAGCCTCGCAGAAAAAGGAGTGAGGTTCCCCGAAACACGCCTCCACCCGCACCCCAAGGGGCGATGGGAGCAAGAGAGCTCCTTCCCACCCGGAGAGGCGGGGAGGGCGGCGGGTCTCAGGGAGGCCGGTCCCCGCCCACGCGCTGAAGGCGCAGCTCCAGGATTAACCCCGAGCCGAGGCGGCGACCTCACCGCAGGACCAGCGAGCCGGGGACCTCGGAGGTACCTTTAACGCCCGCCATGTCTCCCAAGCTGGAGCCGCGGCTGCTTCCGGCTTCCTGCCACGGCCCGGGCCCCCGCCCAGACCCGGCCCCGGGCCGCGAGCCCGCCCCGCCACGCAGAACCGCGCCCCTGCCGGTCCGAGCCCGCCCCGGCCTGGAGCCCCGCCCGGCAGTGGCGGGGGCTGGGGTGGGGGCACGAGAGGGGAGCCCCAGAAGAGCTCGTTGTTTGCATGGGCTTGCCCGGCTTAATACCAACTTTAGCGCTTTCGAACACTGGCATTTTCTCCTTCACACCCTGGTTTATCTATACAGGTTTTCACAAACCTTTAAATAAATAGCTATTATTTAAAAATCTGATGTAATCTGATCTCCCCCAGCCTAGCCGCTCAGAGCCCCGCCCCCGCTTTCAGAGTCCCGCCCCTACCGGTCCCGAGCCCGCCCCGGACACTCGGAACCCGCCCCCGCCGGTCCGCATCTCCTCCGGCCGCGCCACTGCAGAGCTCCTGCCCCAGCTAGTTCATAGCGCCGCCCTTACCCGGATCGCGCTGCCGGGTCCTCCCCGCAAACCCGCTCTCAGGGTAACGTCGACGCCCGAGCACCACTCCTAGTTCCTGAGTTTGCAGAAGCCCCAAACCAGCCCCACGCTCCTCCCTTCCATCGGTCTGCTGGGACCTCGGCTCCGCCGAACCTCTGCGTTCGCGGGCCGAGTCCCTTCCCCGCAGCCCACTCGCGGGAGACCCAGTACCGCGCTTCCTGGCTACAAAGAATCTCTGTGCGAGGGCGGAAAAAATGGAGAGGGGAGGGGAATTACTATCGGTGGAGGAGGAAGGGATACCCAGTTACTCTGATGTTACATTCTCAGCCCCAACTGCGCTTGTGCGCCTGTTTGCGTTTCCGTAGCAGCGGCTGCTGCGGAGGTAGGGTTGGGGCACCAGACACCAGAGAAGAGGCCCGGAGAGATCCCCTTTGTATGAGCTTGCCTTGCTTAATACCAACTTTAGCACTTTGCGAACACTAGCATTTTCTCCTTTATACGCCAGGTTATCTATAGAGACAAAGACCAAAGTATGTGCCTGAGGCTTTCATGAGCCTTTAAATAAATAGCTCTTATTTTTATACCTCAAGGTCTGCAGGTAACCAAGGCCAATTTAGACTTCACAGGGCAATTTAGCACTTTCTTCACAGGAACGGAGAGTTTTGTCTTGGCGGAGACAATCTGAAAAAGACGTTAAAAACCACCTGGTCCAAGTGCTTCTTTATTTTACCTCTACAGCGAAAGGCTCAGAAAGGACAGAACTTGCCTGCTTCACACACGTCTTTGGAGGAGGTTGGATTATGGGCCACTTACCCTTATTCTAGCAGACAACCCTTTCACCTTATGCTGCTGCTCCTCTTGCTTTTTCCTAATTTTCAAAAGGGCTGAAAGATAAAGGGGTTCGTGGGAATCCAGGTTCCCTTGGCTACGTAAGTACAATGTCTCACCATCACCACCTTTCAGGATCCCTGTTCAGTTTCCTTTTTCAAAACCACACTGAGCATATTATTGTCTCAACGCATGTTTAATTACTTGTGAGTTTATCTTCTAGCTCCTCCCACTTCTCATAAATGGAAGGTACACTCACTAAGAACATTGTGTTGCCAATCCCTGGCTCACTGCAGAGTTTACAGATCCAGAATCACACTGCATTCTTTATTTTGTAGTCTTCAATCTATTCAAGAGCGCTGATAACTTCTCTTTCCCCACGTTGAGTTAAAGCACTCAGGGGAAACTGCCTACCACCCAAACCCTGGAAGCCTGGTGTTTTTTTTTTTTTTTTTTTAAGTTTCCTTCCTGAAGTGCAAAGCTGCACCCATGAGGAAGACTCTACCCTTAATTGGTGAGGATTTATGTGCAAATTTCCCTTGCATTTCCCCTCCTTTACCCCTCCATTCCCAACCACCCAGCAGGTGTCTAGAAAACCATATTTAAGGGTTTGCTGGAGCCTTCCACGTCAGTGTGAGGCCCGTCCCATGGAAGGGGAATGGTTCTGGAAAAAAGTGACATGACTTCAGAGGCACAGTTTGGTTTGAGAGCCTCAGGCTTAGCCATAAGAAACTGGAAGATGGCGAGGAGCACAAAGATAAGGTGTTTGCCCCAGGGTAATGTCTGGAATCAGAAAAATGCAGAGACAGTATTTGTCTCCAGCAACTTTCCTGCCCACACCAGCTGTCTGTTCCAGTTTTTAAAGCACCTGAAATTTAGCCATCTTGCCAGAGGCTTTAACCATCTACTGAGACAATCTGCATTTCTCTTGCCAGATGTCCACTGGAAAATTGTTCTTCCACATAACCCATTCTATGTATCCTCAAGAATGAAAGAGTTACCAAAACCAGGAAGTAAAACTTTGGAAGCTGAATCCTATCCCCAACTTGCGGTCAGTGTGTTACTTGGAAGTATAAGGCCTGTGTCCTTTGTCACACTGCCCAGGACTCCACAGGACTTATTTGGATAAATTTTTATATTCTCTCCTTGCATTCAATTCTCTCACACTATGAACTAGGTTTTATTATGTTCATTTTACAGATGGGAAAACTGAGGCTGAGATAGTAATTAGTGAGTAGGGAAGCTGAGATCAAGCCCCAAACAGTTTAAATCTGAAGTCAGACAGTCAGCACTTCAACCATTCCCCATAGTAGATCTTACGCACCAAGAAGGCAGGAACCATCATAGTAATCAGAAATAACCCCTTATTGTTTAACAGGGCAATCAAATCCATTCATTAATTTAATTTCCCCTTACATCTCTGTTAGTATCTTGTATAAAGTATACACAAAATATCAGTCAAATTCACAAATATTAATAAAGTTCACCATATATAGTATCATATCTCCCTATACTACAGAAAAAAATCTAACCTCAAACTTCAGCTCTGGCAATCTCTCCATGCTTCCATTTCCTGAGCTAGGATTTACAAAGTTTGCCTCTCAGAATTTTTTGAAAATTAAATGAGAAAATGAATATATATAATAGCACCTAAGGGCAGTACATTCAAGATGGAGGCAGTGGCATCCTGTCCGCACTGGGGTGGCTCTCACGTTAGCGCTTAAGTTAAATGCAAGTATCATGCAGCACTACTGAAATCAGTCAGTGTTAGTTTTCCTCCCTAACTCTCAACCACCACTTCTTTATACATAGCCATTCCCTTTACAGAACCTACAATGTAAGTCTACCATTCTATGCAGACAGATTTCTGTTAGTCCAGAGAGAAAAAAGGGCCAAGGCACACTTTACTTTTGGTTGCCTTTTCCTACTCACTCCCCACAACCTGAGGGTTCAGTGTAATTCCAGCCCCATACTGACCCCAATACCTATCGGCAATAGGCTTAAATTCTCCCCGCTGGGGAGGGGACATATATACTCTGTCTTACTGACTATCAGTTACAGTAACTAGTTACTATTTAGTGAGTACCCACTTGATTACAGATGGTTTATATACACAATCCCCAATTCCTCCATTGCAGGGTTGTTAGAATCGTCTCTGTTTTACAGGTGATAAAATTTAAGACTCAGAGAGTTTAAGCAGCTTGCCCAATATGATAGTCCTTAAGTGGAAAAAACAGGATTCAGATCCAGTCTTTTGGTCTCCAGCCAACACTGCATCACAACGCCCAAACATCATGATTTATGTGTAGAACCGCCAAAGCCTGTCTACTTGACCTGAATTTCCTGACAGACGTTTCCAGCAGGAACGGTCCTGTTGCTGTGATAACTGGTTCTGGAATTCCACCTGTGTGTTCACTCCTTAAACAGCAGGGTTTCATCGGCAGCATTAGGGTCCAGTTTGAACGTTCTTCCAGACAGAGACACAACAGTGACAGTTCAAATGCTTTTCATTTGCAGCACTTGCTTCCAAATGAACATGCTGCTTCTCTTCTTAAAGACCTAAATGATCTGTTTCCTATGACAAAGTCTCGGACTCCCAGGCTCAATCCCTTTGCCTCAGCACACAAATGCATCTTTGAAAGTCCTGCAATGGAGGAATTGGGGATTGTGTATATAAACCATCTACTATCCTAGCTAGAAGACCGGGATTTCTATGCTGATTGTTTCTGAAACATAGCATTCATGCAGCATTATCCAGTGTGTCTACACATGAGGGAAGAGTGGCAGTGGGGGTGGTTAAAGTATAAACCAAGGAATCCTGCCAGATTATATTTTGGTGCAAATGTAGTACATGCTTCTCGTATTCTTGCCCCATAACTTCTTAAAAGTGAATCTGACAGAGGGTGTAAGTCAAGCTTGTTGTTACATTCCTATGAAGGCAAAAATAACTTACGTTTCTACAAATATTTTTGAGCCTTTTAATATACATTACAAATATTTTAGACCAATCACATTTTGTTGAGTGTAACATATTTACAAAACAAAAAGTATATTACAATAAATATGAATGAAACAGTGAATCTGATCAACAGCGAGCTCTGTCACAACCAGATGTTTAGAAGGGATGCAAAAACCTGCTGGTCAGCGTATGTTAAGAGTTTTGATAAATACGGGTCCAGAATTATAATGTATCTGGAAAAGAGATAAGGGACATCCCAAATGTAAGTTAGGTAAGATTCTTTCTCATTGCTAATTACGTAATGTTTAATGATCTTTTAAATTCTGAGCATTGATGAATTATGCAAACATGGTACAAAGCTAATACAGTTCTATCATCTCAAAATGTACGTGACATTCACATAATATCCTTTTAATTATTATCATTATATACTGTAGTTCACGCAGTATCTACAAATGTGAATGAGAAAAAAAATCACAGCAACATGTCTCACATTCCAATTTTAAATAAGACAAGCACATACGGCATCAAACATTATTTTATAATATGTTAATAAATAACATCTAGTTTGTTATGGTTACTCTGAACAGTTTACAGCTGTATATTTAAAAAGAACATTTTCTGCGAGTTTCACATTGTCAGCAAAAGGTAAAATAAATAATGAAGCTTTGTAACAAAAAGAAAAAGAGAACAAGAAAGAAAAGGAGGGAAAAAGAGAAAGAAAGAGAACGAATATAGAACATAAAGTATTTTTGACATGCTGCTTTTCCGGTACAGTTTGTCACGAGAAAATAAAAATAGAAACCAAAAACATGATTGTCTTTTAAAAACAACTTTTGAAAGCTTTTCAGGATATTGAGCATGAACCTTTTAAGATTAGCATGAAAATCGTTTTGCCATCTGCTTTGCATATATCTACTCTGCGCACTGTGGACGTGCACACCAGGAGAGCTTTACTAAAGTCGCAGGACAGCAACTGCTTACCCCTCCAAATGAGAAACAGCCAAAAATGAACCGAAATCCAACCAGTCTGAAGTCTGCGAAGGTTTCATTCTTGCGTTGCTTTCACAGATATGCCTGTGTGGACCCCCAACAACTTTTAAAACAATAAACTCCACTGCAGTAATCCAAGGGGTCCAATTTCATCAGGTGGGAAGACGAACCTCAAAAAAGCAAATCCTGCCAAGCCATCTGACTCTGTCTGAAGTGAGCGTGGCGCTGTGGCTGCAGCTGCACCTGTCTGGTTACCAGCAGTCAGTGCGGTCTTCTCTTCCCACAGCCCTTTGCAAACCCGGAGGACCGGGAGTCCATACTAAACATCCTTCCTGATCAACTGTGAATGTGCCAAACTGCCTTCCAACCTGCTCCCAGCTAAGAGCATTTTCTCTGCTAAACAAAAAGAAGAGCATTAAGCCTTATGGCAAAATTAGAAGTTTCTTTTAAATCAGGTTTAGGGTTGTTATGGTATTAAGACTTTTTCTTCAGGCAACCACAGTTTTTTTAAAAGGAGAAGAAGGTAGCAGCCCAACTTTCCGACCAGGAATACAGATTTCTACATCCTCAGAGTCCCTGTTTTCTTTAGTCAGCATTTTCACTAAATTTTAGCTCATCCAGGAAGCGTTGGTAGTAATCACTGGATTGTAGTCTAATTACTTTCCACAATCCAGGTTCTTTTACATTGGTTAGTCCTCTTGACCAAAAGAAGTGAACAGTATTATGCTACAGACCATAGTAAATTTCCACTAAAAAAAAAAAAAATACTTGGTGGTTGTGTTCCTGGAGTCTATGTAAAGCCATTGCTCAAATTACATCTTTCCAAGAAAATCTAAAAACCATTCGCTAAAATCCATTGTGTAATCCTACCATAACTTTTGCTCGTTAATCCTATCCGCAGACAATGAGATGGGTGTTATGCCTTTGGTGGCCTCTGTTTTCCATTTCCCAACAAAATGCTAAGTAGGCTCCCCAAAGGGCAGGCTGGAATGTTGTAAAACTCTGCAAGGTCATCTGACTAAAAGTTCCTCTCCTGCTTTGGACCTTTTACGGTGGGGACTTGAGAAAATAAACATCCACATTCCTTATCAATGAGGAATTAATTCACGAGTTACTTAACAGTTTAGTACTGGATACACGTTACTGGAGTTTTGGGTTCACCTGTGAAAACCTCAGAACTGTGACACACACTAAGCATTAACACAGGTCTGTAGCAGAAATGGAAATGCTCGTAAGTTAATACAAGGGCTTTTGGCCTTGATTTTCAAATTCAGACCAGGCGTCATTGAGCTCCATGAAAATCATCTTTGCGTATTGTTCATAGGGCTGCCCGGTAGCCTACGGAGGAAAAATAAAACACGCGTTAAATACCACAGACCAAAGTTTTTTTATATTAAATTTTTCACTGCCACTGTGTGGGCTCTAAATAATTGAAATGTTTTTCTATTAGGCTACTTCTCTTTTTTACAGCCCAATCCACCTGGCCCTAATGACTATGACCCCCACAGAAAGCTCACCATTCACATATGGCAGCAGGAAACAGTCACAGAGCAGATACCAAAGGCTTGTTGGGCAGCGCAAGATGCACCTGCATTCTCTAGAATTACCCCCCAGACGACAAAGGTTCATGACTGCCCATCTCCAATGGATTGGCTGTCTTTCAAAACACCCATTTTTCCCATTTCTAAAAGAAGTTAAGTTCCTGGAGACCCAGAACGCAGGTATACAGTTTGTAGAGTTCTCTGGGTTGTTTCTTTTCCTCTTTGATTCATTGAAACACATTGTTTTGTTCATTCTATGCAGATCAGTCACAAAAAGTGTGGCGAGATGAAAATCAAACACGTTAGATTCAAGCATGTGTTCCCAAGCAGGACGCCAGTCAGAGCCTCCCATCACAGGACTGGGATGTTCCACACAACAGCAAGTGGCCCAGTTCTGCCAGGGAGGGTTCTGTGTATTATGGTATTCTGTGCATTAGTCGAAGTTTCTGACGATGTACAGCATGTTTATGTGTAGGTACGTCAACGAAAACATAAACTAGCATACTCAATATAGTGACGAATTTAGTTCCATTTTGAATATTTGGCTGATCCTCACCAATTCTGCCAACTGCATTCTAAAGCTTTGTCACTATAATCCCGGCTAAAGATTCTACTGTATCTCTGTAGGAGAGTATTTTCCTCTGTCCAGCTCTTAGCCCATCCTTATTATTGTAAGTCAGGACACAATTTACATCTGATCCCTAAAAATTAGTCAGCGGTGAATCTGACACCTGTCTAAGGAAAGCCCCCAGTCCATTATTTGTAATACATGGTTTGGTTTATTTCCTTCTGCTTCATAAAGTGTAACTATTTGTTTAGCCCATAGACTATTTTATCACATAAAAGGCCTAATAACCAGCAAGCTGAAAGCCTGACATTTTGACACATGCTGATGAACCCAGGACAGGAGGACCAGACAAGCGATGCGTGCAGGCAGGTTCTACTCACTTTATCCGGGTGCACCACCAGCACGGCCCTCCTGTACACCTTCTTCACCTGCTCCGGCGTGACCAGGTCTGCCATGCCCACTGGTTTCCATTTAGTCTCCCCAGCCCACAGCACGGTGTGCATCGTGGACAGAAGTGCTCGGATATTTCTCTCTTTGCCTTCAATCCATTCCAGAATCTGCAAACACAAGGGGAATGAAGAAATTCAGATGCTTTGAAGTCCAGACGGTCTCCACTGAGACCCTGGAAACCTCTCCTGCTCCAGCAATAATCGAGAACTTTAATGCTCCAAACCTTCCCTCCACCTGGAATGCTCTTCCTCCGCCGCTGCCTGCCTTGTCTTTGTGGTTAACACTTCATCATCATTTCAAAAGCTTGCTCAGAAATTTCATTTGCCTTTGAGAGTTTGAATTCCTTCCTCCTGGCCCGCTGAGTTAATTACTCCTAAAGTATAAACTCCATGAGGGCACAGACCACATCTATTCCGGTCCCAGCTATCTGCTCTGTCCAGTATGGAGTCTGACACATAGACACTCAAAAAATACTCCTTGAAAAAAAGAATAGATTTCTCTGGGCTACCTTTTAAACATGTTTCTCTCATGATATGTGCCATATTTTATGGTAATTGTGTGTTTGTCTTTCCCTGCCACCAGGCAGACCTGTTTGAGGAAAGATACTGCTTCCCCCATATCACTATGACTCAGCTTCCCCCATATCACTATGACTCAGAAAGTGAACAACATGCCTGGCACGGAGTAAAGCTCAAAAAGGTGTGTTAAATCAACAAATACACTTAGTCGTTCATTCAAACTGCAAGCATTCATAGTTTGAAACTTCATGGTTGGAACAAACGAGGTGATTAAACCGAAAGGTTTGGAACAATATGCATCGGCATTTAATGCATAACAGGGACTCAGTCAAGGTCAATGATGGCCACTCTCCCATATGGTTAAGTACCTTGGACCAACCAAGCAACCAAGCATGGTTTAAAAGACATAAATGACTTTCTTTCATAGAAAACTGTCAGAGTTTATCTAATGAACAAAGGTTCTTGAGAGGGAGCACAGTATTTTTGGAAAGAATAGGAAACCTTTGTGCTGATGTACGGTGTGAAAAGGAAATGCAGACAAAGGATCCTGCATCGTGCACCAAACAGTATCAACGGGTCTGTGCACCTTCGACAGATGTCCGCATCTGGGAACACGCAGGGAAATCTTGGAAGACAGTGGTGTATTTTTTTCAAAATGTGTAAGCCTGACTGGCTGTGCTAGTCCTGGTTTTGGAGTAACAGACTAGATCCTCGCCTTCCTCATCTGTCACAGGGTCGCTTATTTTGTCTTCCGCCCCGTGGGAACTCAGCCTCTCTGTCTGCGACGCATTCCAGTTCCCCTGATCCGCACAGTGTCTTTCACCACCTCACACCACTCATCACCATAACCACCCCCTTGTTCCAAAACGAACCACCCTCCTCATACCATCCGCATGTACGAAGTAACGTCTCCATTTTCTCAGCTATGAAACAAGGGGGTTAGAGTCACTGGTTTGCAAACTTGAAAAAGAAAATGGGGAAACATGCTTTTTCCCCAATCAAATCTTACCTACATTTCCAGAATCAAAGGCAGATCAAAGTGGAAATGTTCTGCTTAAAATGGAAGGAAGCAGTGGGGAAGCCAGGAACCCCCTCCCTCAGCCTCCCTCTCAGCCACCTTCCCAGACCTCCAGGTCTAGTGGTGCAGGAGCGAGTCATCCCCACGCACATCTATATTTCTCTCTCTATCAGCAAAGAAGAGATCCTGGGGGCTCCGGTCAATCTGCTCTAATATAAAGCTCTCAAGGCAGAAGGAGAACATAAATAATGAAGTCTTCTCACCACCAAATCCTGACGACTCACCTGTAGCTCAGAATGCCATCGGAAGAACAAAATCACCTCTTAAAGCATGCCATTGCTTATTTGAACACACAAAGAAAATCTATACTACTATGCCATGGAATAAAGTGCAATTTATGACAGAAATGAAACAGCATATGTAACACTCCCCAAAACTACTTTGCTATTAAAGGACACAGATGTCCTCCAATCTCAGCTGCAGGGACCAAATGAAAGCCCGTGGGTGGAGAAACCCAGCGTGGCGCCCTCTGTTGGTTAGTCCCACACCGACAGCTCCACACGCCACCTTGTCAGACAGGATAATCACACCGGGTCAGGGGCTCACTCACCTTTAATTTCTCAGGATCCATTTCCTTAGCCATTTCCTCCTTTCTCATCTCAGCTATTGTTCGAGGCCCCTTTTTGTCTTTGTGAGCGTTAAAACCTTGACCAGAGAGCAGGTCTTCAAAGTCAGCTGCTTTTTGTTTCCCTTCTACAACATATTTGAAAAAACATGACAGTTTTTATTCTTCAACATAATATCATTATGTCACAGCACTTAGTGTCTTCAAGGTGCTTTCACGTGCATTAAGCCCCTTAGTCCACGGGGTGAGTGGGGTATGGGAACGTGGGTCATGTTCATCTTACAGAGGAGGAAAGTGAAGTCTGGAGAACTTACAAGATCTGTTCAGAGTCATATACTGTGTCCATGGCAAAGCTAGGACTCGAGGCTGGATTGCTAGACTAAATCTAATTGTACAATTTCATTCCACTGGTCCATCTTTTTACAGGGGAAGATACTCTTGATTCTACCCTCTGCTCCCTCCCAGCCCCTGTCCCCCAGGCCCCAGTCATACAACTAGTTAGTATCAGTCACAGGACTGAGTCCTGGGTGTTGGTACTTGAAATCCATGCATGCCACTGCCTTCCTGCCCACACTCAGCTGACACTTTCAGTCCATCATAGTCCTCTTTTTCTCCAAAGCTGGTTTTGGCCTCATGATGTTTCTCAGTCCGTTCAGAAAAGCAGCCTAGCGTGGTAGCAAAGGGCAAATGCTCTGGAGACAGACTCCTTGGGTTTGAATTCCAGCTCTGTCCCTTCTGAGCAATGTGACCTTGGGGCATAAGTGCCTTACCAGCTCCATACCTCAGTTTCCTCATCTGTAAACTGGGCGTGGTGTTAACAATACTACTTACCTCATAAGGTTTCTGTGAGAATTGGTAAATTAATATTTTAAAGTGCTTAGAAGAATGCCTGGCTATTTAAATGTTTAAGTTAAAAAAAAAAAACCAGAACCAAAACACAGGAGTCCATGCAGTCCATGCCCATCAGTCAAAGTTGGCGTCTGCATTGAAACCCACTTGCATCTCTAATACTGCAAGGCAGTCTGAACACACATGCTCTCACACGCACACCTAAAACGTGAGTGCTCTGACACTAGGGGTTTTGTCTGTCTTGTTCACTGCCGTATCTCCAATGTTTTCTACACTGAAGATGTTCATCCACCATCTACTCAAAATAAAAGTGGAGGGGAAGCCACGCAACCCTATGGAATTGCCCAGGAATTTCCACTGCCAATCAAAGAACAAACATGATGTTACGTATTCCCAGCAAGAGACTCCCTGTCATGTTAGAATTGTGAGAAGTCACCTGTCCAGGAGACTGGTGAAAAACAGGGGTTCCACAGCCACCCTGCCTAGGTTCAAATCTTGGCTCTGTCACTCCCAAGCTGTATGGACTTAGGAAATGACTTTATCCAGCTTTATCACAGATTCCTCATCTACAATGTGGGGCTGGTTTTGAAGATTATACGAAAAAATACATGAAAGTGCTTAGACTAGCTCCTGACGTATAATAAACACTTAATAAATGTTAGCTACAGCTCCTAGAAAAAGTGGAAGAATTTCCTTTTCCATATTCCACAGAGGGAAAGGCTTGTTTCCTTATCATGTGTGTGTACATTTCATTCTTGGGTATGATCAAACCAACTGAAATGTAAAAAGAGCATAACAGGCCTTTTCACAAACTCAAATTTAATCATCCCTGCAAATGCCAAACATATTCATTTTTCTACATTATCAAAAATCTCACTCAAAAAAGAGAGAGGAGAAGAAAAAACCCGTCACAGGAAACCCAAAGATCTCAGGAACATCCTTCAAACAGAGCATAATCAAGACCAAACATCCAAGATATGTCCACTCCTCTAATTGGGATCCAAGGGCAAATGTGAACCTAATGCTTGAAAGGTTCCCAGCCTTTCTCTTCTATCTCCTCTTCCAAAGAAATGACAGCTTCAAGATCCATCCATCCCTCCACTTACGTCCATTCAATACTCAGTGTCCACTACATGCCAAGCACTCTGCTAGGTGCTAATGACAGTGAGGCAAAAAAAAAAAAGCCACGTTCCTGCCCGCCATCTGGTCTCAGTGTGGACAGCGGCAGACAAGTGAGCCCACGGTCACAACACGACAGAAGCGCGAGGAGCCGGGCAGACCCAGGAGCGCCAGCCACAACGCGGGCGTAGAGATCCTGCTGTGTCTCTGCAATTAAAATACTGCCTCAGAAACCACTGGAAGTGTTTTCTGTCTCCTTCTTCACACATCCATCCATCCGAGTTTCCTATAGCCAGGCTCCAGACCACCATCCTTACCCAAATTAGTTGCTCCTTTGCCACGTTCGTTCTGGCCCCCAGGCATGGATGAGAAGCTCACGTTGTAGTTGGGCCGGTTCTGGGGAGAGGAGTGGGGCATGCCGGGCTGGGGCTTAGACTGCGTCTGCTGCCAGCTGTAGCCACCTCCCTGCTGCCACCCTCCACCCATAGGCTGGGGAGATGCTTTCTGAGGCGAGCTGAGAGGTGGAAATCCTCCACCCAATCCAGTTGGTGTGGAGGGTTTGCTGGCAAATGAAGAACCACCTATAAGGGAAAAGAAAGGCGAGGAGAAAGAAGGCAATGCTATTTTGAGTGGCCTCTCACTCCTGTGTCCCAAGTTACTGTTTGCAATGACTTTAGTGGAAATTCCCTTGACTAGTGGCACAATTAGCCTTTATAATAGTTAAAGAAATTGCAGGCATGTGTTTCCTTTAATCCTCACAAGGACATTTTCGGGTATGTATTAATAGCCCCATTTTTTTTCTTCAGATGAATAGACTACAGCTCAGAGCAGTTAAGTGATTTTTCTCAAAGTCACACAGCTAGAAAGTGGCAGGACTGGGACCTGAATCCAAGTCTTTGTCTCCAAGCTAGAAGGGCCTTGGCTCTTCCCATTGTGCCATCCTTCCCCTCCTTCCCACCTTCTCAGCAGATTCTGTTTCTTCACTGGAGTAAAAACTATCAAATGACAAGAACAGGGAATAAAACAAAATACGTTCATTTCTGAAGGTACTACTTAAACTGCAATGATCAGGACTGTTGATTGTCTGTTATAAATACAAGCATGTTTAGTGCCCAGGAGTAAACAAAGATGTTTGGAAATTTCATAAATAGGTTTCAATTTCACACCACTTGCATTTCATTGCAGTAGAGTAAACACAGCCAACACTCTGACAACTTTGAACAGGGCAACAAATTTCATTCAAGCCTTAAAAATTGATGTTACTTTGTGCAGGAATTTAAGTAGAATTCTCGTTCCGTAACTCCTGTTTTGAAGTACTCACTGCATACATGCTGGCTGTTTCCCAAATATGAAGACCAGTTGTGGCTCATGTTTAAAGAGGTAAAATGAGAAACTGAAATGTGGTGATCTCCAGGGAACCTTTCAGGCACCAGCCCCAAAGCAACAGTGATAATAAAATAACTAACGTTTGCATAGCTCTTTAGAATTTACAAAATATGTTTATGAACATTACTGCCTTCAGTCTACACAACACCCTTAGGAAGTAGGTAGTCTTACTCACCCCACTTTCAAGATGAGGAATTCAGGGCTCAGAGAAGTATACTGCCATGCCCATGATCACACAGCTAGTTAACGGAGCTAGGACTTGACTGCAGGTCTCCTATCTCCAAATGTCATGCTCACTTGCTGCGTCCACAATCCCTAATTCCTCCCCAAGTCTCTGAGTCTTTCATCAAAATTCATCCCTCACCTGCTGTCTCTTCTTTCTATAGAGATTGTTCTTCTGTTGTGATCTGAGATCCTCTTTTCTTCCCCACTGGGGATGTGGTGTTATGACCACCGGACTTGAAGTCAATCTGAGTTTGAATCTCTGCTCTATCACTCATTCATGCATTCATTCTTTTTTTTTTTTTTAACTTTTTTAATTGAGTTATAGTCACTTTACAACGTTGTGGCAATCATGCGTTCATTCTTGCATGCATGCATGCATTCATATATTCATTCCTCAGTATTTGTTGAGCATGACTAAGTACCAGATCCTGTGCTGGTCACTGGGAATATAGCCAAAAACAGTCTACAGAGAATCCTCACTCTTCTGAAGTTTGGTTAAAAACCTTCACCTCTTTGATCTCAGTTTTCTCACCTGTGAAATCTGAACTATGTCTACCTTACAGGTATACCATAAAGGCACAGTGGCTATATGAAAGTTCTTCAGAATCCCTAAGTTAAGCAAATAGGAGGTATTTTTTTTAAATAATGAAAGTTCATATGCTCAGCACACACCACTACACCATAAGAGCTCAATAAATACTTGGTAGTAGAAAAAGGTAATAATAACAAGGTTGTATCCTGAAGTTTGGCGTTGCCCCTATCGGTCTCTAACTCAGATGAAGCCCCTCTTCACAAGCCCCTGGGCCCTCCTGCCAACAGCACATCAGCACATGCCTTAGGCTGGGTATGCATTCTGCACTGGGATCTCATTTTACGTTTTAAGGCTGCTCAACATCTTCTTTCTGAATATGTATGTTTATTATTTTAAAATTCAATAAATATGGAAAGGCCTGAAAAACGTAAAAAAACACTTCCATAACCCTATCACTATGTCATTTATGAAACCTCACTGAGTAGCTTTTACACGCCAGGCTGCAGGTACAGGGGGGACATGGTAGACGCTGACTCTGATCTCAAGCTCACCAACATTGCAGGACTTTCTGATGTCTACCCTTCCAGAATATTTTCTACCCATGTTTAGCAATTCTAATTTTTAATGCCCCTGAAGCAGAGAACTGACAGAAATACAAAGCAGCAGCTAAACCCAGAGGCCACTGCTGTCCTCATTAAACACGAAAGCAGTGGCTACCAAGCTTGGCTGTGCATCAGAACCACCCGGGGAGCTTTAAAAACCCTCTATCCCCAAGCCACAGCCAAACCAATTAAATAAAAATATCTGTGGGAAGAACTAAGGTGTTTTTATCAGAACTGCTCAGTGTGAAAATACCTTCAGGAGAAGGACACCATCTTTTGTTTTTTCTTAACTGCAGCTATATAATTGGGAAGTTTCATTTTTACTCTAAAGCAACTGCCTAGGAGTCAAACATCCTAGCTTGTAGCTCTTGCTCGTGTACCTGTTCACTGTGTGGCTTCAGGAAAGTCACTTGACTTCCCTAAGTTATGTGACTTGGAAAATGAGGAGGTTTAGGAAACCGTTTTCCCCGGCAGTTTTGAGAAGCACTGCATTCCAAAAACAGCAGAGAACTCTCGAGTCCCTCTTAGCAGGCCTGTTGCTGCAGCGACGTGGATGCAGCTACTCTGAGACTATTTTTGTTGTCTGCTGATGTTGACACTGAAGGGAATGGAAAATGCATATATGGGATAGGGGGAGGCAAGCAAGCACCATGTGGTATTGGATGATATTTTTTATATATATATATATATGAATGGCCATGCATCACTTATCTCTATCTCCTCAAAGGCAGAGCAATGACAAGCCACCCTAGCATCAAGGAACACACTTGGAGCACAGATTTTGGTTTCGAAATAACCATTACCCACAAAAGGGAATGAAGATTCTTGGAAAGGCCTGATACCAGGACTGGGGTGTAAAAAGTTCAAGACAAGCCTAGAACATCTTGTTGTGCCATAAAGAAAGAAAGTTCTCAAAAATGATGGGATCAAATGAAAAGGACATAGAAGCCAGAACAAAGAACTTTCACAAACCAAATGTGGGACGATGTGAACATGACAGTAAGTATCAGTACTATTTGATGACTAACTGAGTCAAAAAAGAATCCACTAGTCAGCTAGGAAGCGAGAGAGGGAGGGCGTCAGCAAGGAAAGGAGAAGAGATTCTTCCTTAGAGGGAAATGCTAGTTAATATATATAGAAAGAAGGACGGAATCAGAAAATCACAATTTTGCAGATACCATACTAATAACTGCTTCAGGCAAGAATCACTAATGAATGCTCAAACCACTGGGTAAAAGTCAGATGGAGAACAGGATATCCTCAAATAGAACAGTCTCAAATTATTTCCCCCGGTTACTCATTAATTACGAAAGGGAAAAACGGTAACTTTACAGTGAAGGAACCTGGCAGACATCACCTTAACCAAGTGATCAAAGTTAACCAGGCAAGACTTCCTCCACTGGCCTGGACCCTTCAAGTATCAATGTCATGAAAGGCTGAGGAATGATCCCAGATTAAAGGTGTCTAAAGGACATGACAACTAAATGCAAGACATGATGTTGGATTTTTAAAAGGAGCTTCCTATAAAGGTCACCTCTCCAGTGAGGCCTTCCCTAACCAGTTGATCTCTGATATAACACCCCAGCCCATCCATCACCCCCCATCACCCCCCATCACCTTCTGCCTTATTCTTTTCTCAGCAGTCTGCATGGGGGTTGCAGTGCAAGCTCCAGAACTAGTCTTCATGGTGCTGAAACCTTGCGCTTTGGGCATATTACTTAAACTTCTGTGCCCCTGTTTCTTCATCTGCAAAATGAGGACTATGACGGTCCCTACTTCAAAAGATTATTGGGAAAAGTAAATGAAATGATGTATGTAAAGCACTTCATATAGTGTCTGGCACATAGTAAAACCTCCAGATAAATACTAGTTATTTTTATTATTTGACACTATATGTTTATTTGTTTTGTGTTTCCTTTCCCTTCTAGAATGTAAGCTTTAGGAAGGCAGGAATTTTGTTTTGGTTTTGTTAGTTTGGCTGGTTGGTTTTTACTAAAATAGTGTTAGCACATAGACGGCACTTAATAAATAGTTGTGGAATGAACAGTGAGTAAGATTTTATTTGAAGTAGAACTTTGCCTATTTTATACAATGTTATTATTTTAAAATCTGAGGTTGATATTAAGATACAAAAATGGGAAAATAATTTTGAGGGTTCCTAAAAGGTCTAAAGAGTACAAAAGGGAAGGTCAGGATTCTGACACAATTACCAGCAAAAAATAAAATGGAAGCCATGTTCTCATTCCCTGCAGACAACTTGGCTCTTAAATGGCTCAGGAGGGCTTTCTGAGAAACCAAATCATCTACGTGGCTCATTTAAACCTTTGCGTCAGGACTACCTTCCCCTTGTTGAACAACTCTGCACTGCCCAGAGGAGGAAGGAAAAGGAAGAAGAAAAGGCTTCAGAACTCGCCAGTCCAGTGAACTGCTCCTTGAAGAAAGGTTCCTTGGTGAAATAGTTTGAGAACCCTGCATCCTGTATCCCAGTCGGGATGGGGGCATCACCGTGAGCACTGATTCTCAGAAGTTTTCTCTGTAATCCAAGTCCACTGAACCCAGTGTTTCCAAAACTACTTGTCCGTGAAACACTTATTCTATAACAATGATTAAACGTTTGATGGAAAAGACTTTGGAAATACTATCCAGAGAGTCTATTTTCTGTATGGAGTTTTACAAAGTGACCAGAGGGCACTGCAGTCAATGGAGAGAGGAGGGGTGCAGTGTGAGGACCTCACTGGCAACGTCCCAGCAAGGCCGGCGCATGGCTGCCCCACGTGGCACAAATCTGCCTGAGCAGCCTCGCTTCTCAGCGCTTCCCTACATGCTCGTGACTTCTGCTGCAGCCAGACTCTGCTGTCAGATGTTCCCAGAAGTCCTAATTTCATTCATGCTACTACTCCACAATCAGGCGTTGGAGAAATGGATTAACAAGGGTGAGTTCCAACCCAGTATTTGAAGTCTGTTGCCTTTTTTGAAGAGCCAATCTCGGGTCTTAGAGTACAGCTTAAGAATACACATGATTTTAGATCCCTGGTAAAAATACCAGCTTATTTTAACACCAAAGGTTTAGATTTGAGGCTTTGCAGCCATATGTGTTATTTATATCTTAACCTGCCACGTGTGTACCTAATGTCCCAAGGTCGGCAAAAGGATCCAGCGTCTGGGGTTTGCTTTGATGGGTGGGAGTGCCGTGCGACGAGCCTGTTGGGCTGGTGGCAGCTGACTTGCTCCCCATCCCAAAACTGCCTGAAAAAAATAAGATCATTGAAAATGAGTTAGTTGCCCAAGGCTGAACTCTGAAATTCAGAAACCCAGAGCTACTGCTCACCTTGTCTCTAAAGGCAAACAGGGACAGGGTTTGCAACTGCGTGAGAAGCTGCTAGACCTTGTTCCCCTGACTTAAGTGAATAGTGGCCTGGAGCAGGGACAGGGAACAGAGAAGGGATATGCTGTGTCCTGGCCACCCTGGAAACTGTTAGGTCTAGCGTTTACCTCACGTGTCACTTGACTTCGTCTGAAGTCAGGTCTGAATGCTGGTTCTGCCACTTCCTAGCTGAGTGACCCTTGGCATGCTGTTTAACTTCTCGGGGCTTCATTGGTTAAATAAGGAAACAGCAACTGCTTTAGAAAGTTGCTGTGATATATAGATATATAAAGATATATATATATAAAGATAGATGGATATAATATATATATATATATTGTGTGTGTGTTGTGTAACTTGCACAGCATCAGGAACACAATCACACCAGACAGCTCTCAAGAGATACAATACTAGCCATGAGAAAGAGAGTTGATTTGTTACAGAAAAATCCAGCCCTGAAACAAGTTCTTCGGGAAGAAAGAAGTCTATTCAGATTATTCAGCATCTACTCTGTGTGAGAAATTTCAGATAAGTTATTTCACTTCAACTTATACAGCTGTGTGGGATAAGAATTATGAACCCTGTTTTACAGATAAGAAAACTGAGGTTCAAAAAAAGAAAAAGAAAACTGAGGTCCAGACTTGTACAGAAAAATCCAAGAGCTTCTAAGGGGTTGAGTTAGCCAGATTTGTCAGACTCTAGCGTCAAGGCAGACATTCAGCAAATGAGACTTAGAAAAGGTAAGTAACGTGAAGTATGCCGCACTGTCGTGTCACTGAGGGCAACGTGAAAAGCCCAGCCCAAACGCGGGCTGTCAGGAACTTGCACAGCTGAGCTATGACACTCTGTAAGTACTCACTTCATCTTGGGTGAAGGATTATGTTTAAGCAACCGGTTAAATATGCACAAAATTAACCTGCTGACCTTTACCTGGTTTAGTGTGCCAGTCCCACCCTCCCGAAACATCCGGCTGAATGTTCACAGCAGGTGTACTGGAGGCTGCAAATGGGGAGAAGAAAAAGAGTCAGTACAAGATAGCTCGGTGTCCACTTTTCTGAGTTCACACGGGAAAACACTCTCCCTTTCATGAGGCCCACGTGGCCTGTCAAGGTCCCAAGTGATTCAGCTCTTGCTCTGAGCTCTCTCCACATTCTGCAATGTTGTTATTTTGTGCCAACATCTATGGTCACTTACATCAGCGTGGGTGGAAGCCATACACTGCTTGTCTCTGTTCCATCCTTGGCTCACCTTTATTTTACCTCCATAGCTACACTGTGAATTATAACTGTGCATATGTCTGTCTCTTAGGCTGAGTTCCTGGAAGGTGAGAACTCTCTTATTCATCTTTGTCTGTCCCACCTCTACACTGAACACAAAGTCAGTAGACAATTTTAAGAAAAGGTGAAATTAAACTTAAATTGCTGTAAGGTTGGCATTAACAAGTATATGCGGCACGAGCAACTTGGAACTGAAATTTTGTTTTCTCCTCTGCTATGACATGAATGGAGAGTGATGAGTCAATCAGAACATGTACTAGGGACTGACTACATACCATCCCCCTTTTATTATGGTTATTTGTTTAGACTTCTCTCCAAATTATGCCCGAAGTGATTAGTCTCTTCAGAGTAGATGTTCAATAAATGTTTGTAGAACTCAAAGGCAATATTTCTTGATTTTCAGAAGAGACTGAGGGTGCCTTGTGAAAATCAGAGGTGGGCAATCTGACATCTGAGTCTCAGCTGTACATGAAGAGGATGCAAATGACCCACTAACAGCAGAAAAATTCCCTTCTCAGCAAGGATAGTGGAAACTTCTTCCATTAAACTAGCATGGAACAGATTAAAGTAAGTGTGGCCACAAGGAGTGTTGACTGGCTGAAACCGGGTAATAAACATCTCCTATCCTGCTCACTAGAGAGCACCACGTCCGGTACCACCGTGCCTAAGCATGAAATCCATGCCTGTGGGACACAACGGGCAGTAGTCATAGGCAAACAGTAAATTCAAAGTATTAAAGTCAGGCAAATACTTCACCTTATTAACAGTACCATTCTGCAACAAAGACACTTAGGGAAAAAATGAGTGAATTTATTTTATAGTTACACATTCCATGGAAAGATAGATAAACCCTACTGTGGGGCCATAATTCTTCTAGACATGAGGAAAGCACTCATAAACGAACAAACAAGAACCCCTGCCTTTGTGAGTTCGTGTTCTAGTGGAGAGAGACAGACAAGAAAGAATGAACAACCCGTAGTAAGTTATTGAGTATACTGGAAGTTAACAAGTATAATGGAAAGGAAAATGCAACGTAGAGGCAGGGGGGTGGGTTTCAGTGTGAAATGGAGCAGCCAGAGTAGACCCACTGAGAAGGGGACAGCTGAGCGAAGATCTAAGAGATGAAGGAATTAGCCAGGCCGATCTCTGGGGAAGAGGGGGCTCCTGTGCAAAGCAGAGAGGCCGGTGTGGCTGGGAAGGAGAGAATAGGAAATGAGGTCACAGCACCGGGCACTCAGAGCACACAGGGCCTACATAGGCCATTCCAAACACATTGGCTTCCATGCTGAGTGAAACAGGGAGCCATTTTGAGCAGAGCAATGACGTAACCTACATTTGAAATAAGTGAACAACAACAACAACAAGGCTTTAACCTATCTCCCTGTATCTTTCCTCTCAGAGGAGCCAACTTCCAATCAGGAGATTCTCAGAAGGGGGCACTCACTACTCAAGGGTCGGAGGTGAATTTCTTCTATGTTGTCCTGCAGACCCACTTCAAGTAGTTTGAGACTTAAGACCAATAGTAAATCAGCCACCAAGGTTGTTTCTGAGCTGCTTTCTCATTGTCGGCCGTTACAGTTTGACCAGAGTTGCACAACGCATCTAACTTGTGCACTTGTGTGGCTTCCATGAAGTCAAGCTGATGGCTGGACTGTGTTCTCCAGGGTGGCTCAGGGTGTCTTCAACAATACATGGCCCTCGAGGTTGAGGCCAGTGGTGTCCAATAGCCTTCAACATCAGGCATGAGCATCAATCCTCCAGCTCAGAGCCCTCTGTCCTTCACTGAAGAGCTTTGGTTTTAATCAGTGTTACCTAAGCGATACCCTCTGGCTCTCACAAACGGATGCGATTACAATTCTTTCCACAAAACCTGTCTCTAACGTAGAAATATAATGTGGGCCATGTGTGATCAAAAATTTTTTCTAGTAGTCACATTAAAAGGGTAAAAAGATACTGGTAAAATTAATTTTAATAAAATGTTTTATTTAACCTCATATACTCAAAATAGTTTATTAAGTGACCAATATCTAAAATATTAATGAGATAGTTCACATTCTTTTTTTGTACTAAGTTGTTGAAATCTGGTATGTGCTTTACACGTAGAGTACATTTCAAATCAGATCAGCCACATTCCAAGTGCTCAGCAGCCACACGTGGCCAGTGGCTTCAGATCAGACAGAACTAGGCTAACATATCAGGGTGCTGTATTCTGAACTGTTCTGTGGAATCCTAATTGTGTGGAATGCTCATCACATCACATTTTATTAACTTAGGACTCATATTCTTTCACATTTCATAGACTTCAACTAGTACACATCTTCCAATCAACTAAAAGTGGCAATGTTTTCCTTCTTTCTTAACAGGACGTAAAATAAAGATAAGTCTTACAATCAATGGTGCCCTAAATTCTGTGCATGTAGCTGTAATGCAAAAAAAAAAAAATCCTACAGTCAAATTAAATTTTAGGAAAGCTGAGTAAAACTAAGTTAGGCAGGCTTCCTCCCTGTAAGACAGCTCAGAGCTTTTAATATGTGAATGTAGATTATTAATTTCCAAAGGAGAAATGTATTATATAGCTTTTCCAAGAAAATAAAAATAAAAAACACCTACAGAATGCTTTTATATCTGAGCACCTACTGACATCTTGTGGAAAACACTGTTCCACTGAACACAATATAAAATGCTTCCTTACCGTGCACTGTGGGTGAAGGACTTCTCGTAGGCTGAAGGAAGGGGTCACTGGAAGCACTAGCTGTGTTCAGAAAAGAACCCAGCAAATCTTGACCTGCTGGTTTAGCAGGTGCTCCGAAAGGGTCAAAGGTGGCACCTAGAAAACAACAGGAAAAAGGTGTTTGCACAATGAGTTCATTCATTCAGTAAATATTAAAGAGCTGTCACTCTTGCAAGGTCCCAGGCCAAATACTGGAAAAATCAGGATGCTGCCTGCCTTCCTGAGGTGCTCCGCAGGCCCAGCCTATCCTTAAACTGCCACCAGGGTTAACAACAGATGAGCCCAAGGATTTCCAACCACACAGGAATAATCCCACCTTTGTGGACAAAGGAGAATTCTGGACTTACCTGATGGACTTGTGGCATCTTAACAGCATGAAGTAAGTCAGACTAAGAGGAATCAGTGAGCGGCAAAACCATGCCTGGACCATAGGAGATGCTCAGTAAATAAACTGTCCTCATATTAAGTGAATTAGTGGACAAATACCAGGCCGGGGAGCTTTGCTATTAAGGTGAACAGTAGAAAACCTCGCCACCAGGTTTTGTTTAGTTTTGTGTTTTTTGTGGTCTCTGGCTCATTGAAAGTTGAAAAGAGAAGAAAATGAGTGTGGCAAAAACTGAACTGTCATCACACCTTGTGTCCTATGACACTAAACTGTTTCCAAAACACTGCCTGTAAACAACTTGCTAGAAACTAGACACAGATGTGGTGAAGCGAGAAAAAGTTTGTGAATGAACTAAGACAAGAACAAAGCAGGCAGCTGAGGTTTCCAGCAGCAATGCAATAACGTTAATAATATATCATTTCTGTAGGGTTTACATTGTCTTTCATAATACCTCAGCTGACCCTTAAAATCTCCCTGTCAGACAGAAGCTGTATTATTTTCCTTCTACAGACAATGAAACTGAGGTTCAGAAGGCCAGGTTTCTTGCCCAGTATTAAGTAAATAACAAGGCTGGAGTCATGCTCCAATTTTCCTACTTCAAATTCCAGGAATTTCCCAGCAGCATTTCACATTCCTCACAGGCGTGAAATAAGTGTGATGAAAACCAGGCAGGGTGGCATATATATAAAGGGGTTTAATTCCTCATTATTGGGCAACAGACAAAATTCCCTTTAGCTCCCTGTAGTGAGATGTCACTTCCTAATTTGTAAGTATGAAGCTAATCAGCAGAGGATGCTAACGTCTTCTCAATATTACTTGGTATACTTTTAATAGCACCTTCTGTTAAATTAACAGCATTCTCCAATAACTAAAAGTGAACTTCCCAACACAAGACCTCAAAATTTAGTCTTTATAACAGTGCTGATAGAGAAGTGTTATCCCCATTTTACAACAAAGAGGGTTAAGGTTTTTTAATAAGGCGACACAAGTATGTGTCGGTCCTTGCACTCAAATCCAAGCCTGTTAATCTGGACTCAGTGTTCTTTCTACTTCCTCTTGGAGGACAGACTATTTGAGTTCCAGATATAAGTTTGCCCTAATCAGCTGTGTATCCTTTGACAAGTCAATTCATATATTTAAGCCTCAATTTCATAGTCTGTAACCCGAGGCACAGATTGAACTAATGTCTGAAAGCAACCCGCCCCCTGTGCCGGCTCTGACACAGGAGCACAACTCTGTGCATGGGCCTATGATGAATTAAATCACTGAAAGTCACACAAGGTGCATGGTCTTAAAATGTGACCATCAGTAAGTACTATGCTGTTCTGGATCATGGGGACTTCTTTCCTGACAGAGCTTTTGTTCACTTCGGTGAGTGAGAACGGCTGCGGCATGGAGGAAATAGCCTGGATTCGGGGCCCTGGCTTCACACTGCATCACTAACTCACGAAAGAGCCTGAGCCTCAGCACCGACACTCCATGATTCTGAGGCTCACTCATATGCAGAAAGCCTCCAGCTGAACTACCTTCAATCAAGACCAGCCCAAAGCCTTCTGAGAACTGAAGGATGAGCTTGGGAAGGGAAGTTCCTAAAGGTTACCACTCGGCTGGAGAGCTAAGGCAGCCCTCTTTATTCTTCCTAACGTGATGCCATCTTGGTTAATGATGACCAAGTGACAAGGGCAGCTGGTTCTTTAGATTCTCTAATGGACCTCTGCTTACCCCACTGTCCTGCAAATGTCAAAAAACTGTGGGCGACCCCCCACACTGGTTGTTGAGTCTGTGGCAATGAGCAGAGTGAAACTAACTGAGAGCTTTATGGGGCTCAGTCTCTTTATCCGGCACCAATTGTTCTGCTCCATCAGCTGGGCTGCTGGCAGGAGTCCCTTAAGTGTCTCTTGAAGTAACTAAGTACTTCTCTGCACAGCCCAAGTGTATTCAGAAGACTACAATTCCAGGAAGGCATTACAGGAAAACTGAGGGGAAGCTCTGGGGTCCTAGTTTTGGACCCCAGCCCCGTCAATTACTAGCCGTATAGAAGTATGCTACCCATTTGACCCTAATCCTCTATTTTCTCAACTATAAAATGGAGATAATAATAGCACCTATTTACTGTGTTTGTATAAGACTGAATTCATGGCTAGTGTTAAATTTCATGTTTGGCAAATAGTAAGCACCTCACAAAGAGTAGCTGTTATTATTAATAATAATTCACCAGTCTACACATCCAAGCAGAAATAACTAAAGCAGCTCAGGGATTGAAGCCCTTAAAAAAATAATAATAATAAAGGAAGGGCGACAAGCTCAAATATTCGTTCTTAGACTATCCTACCAAAATGGACAATATTTCTATTTCCTCCTGTAGCACCCATTCAAATGAAGATACAGACCTTTCGGGGACTTTCAGGGAGATCAGAAAAGCCTAGGTTATTAGGGAAGTTCGATTCTACCTGCTTGGCCCCAAAGTTATCATTCAACCCTGAGAGGCACAGCACAGCATGGAAAAAATTACCTTCTCCTCCTCTTAGCGTTGGAGACGCGGAGGTGGAGGTGGCAGACCGGCGTGGCGTTGACTGGGTGGAGGTAGGTCCACTCGGATGAAATACGTCTTCCACCCCCGACTGTCCAGCCTGGGCAGGGCCGGCGGCACCTCCACCCCCAAACAGGTCGCTCAGAAGTTCAGAATTGGTGGGAGGAGCTGCTGGCGAAGAGAAGTTCTTACTCACTGCAGACCCCTCTAGACCCAGAAGGTCCACATCCTCGGGGGGCGGAGGGGCAGCCGGCTCCTGCTGCTTCTTGCTGGGCTTCCTGGCGCCGTGAGGCTTGTCACCACTGGCATTGCCGTGTGGACTGGAAAGGGTCAGAAGTTCATCGTCCGACTGCTCGCTTTCCTGATTCACTAGGGCAGCGTGGTCCTCCTCACAGAATGATTTCTCCGATTTCTGATCTAAGGAAGGCCAGCATGCCGGGAGACAGTTACTTGCTAGCCACAGAATGAATGCTTTTTGGTAGAGTGTATGCACACAACTTCAGACAGAGAGAAGGGGCAGCCTGAGAAGGCAGTGCTTTTAGACCCTTACCCACGAAAAACTTGATGTTTTTCACATTATGTTCGATTACTACCTGTGGAGCACCCGAGAGGCAGCAGATCATAGGAGAGAAGAGCAAGAACTCTAGGGTCAGCCTGGGTTTGAATCCTATTTCCACTATTTACTGGCTCTGTGACACTGAGAAAATTATTTTACTTCTCTGCACCTTGGTTTTCCCCTCAGAAAAATGGGTAATAAATAGAACCTAACTCACATGATGTGAAAATTATATGAGATGATATATGGGAAGTGCTCAGATGGATATAGTAAGTAGTGCTTCAGTGATTTTTATTATTTTTTAAATTATTATTGTCATCATCATCATTACAATCGTATTCTTTTCCAAGTACTATGCTAAGTGCTTTGGAAAAAAACTATCTCCTGGTCCTTTACTGCCTCCTCTCACTGTCTTTTTCTTCTCCATGTGGCCTGCAGCCCCAAGCAAGGCCTTTCTCCCACAGTCTGGAGCAGAAGGGAATCCCAGACCTAGTAAGTGACTAGAGGGAATGGCTCTGCTCAGGCTGGTCCTTACACCAACCAGGGAAGAGATACTTTCAGCATAACATGGGCAGCAGGAAAGAGGCCTCTTCTGGGGGAGGAATGGAGAGGCTGGTGAGTGAATTCCAGGCCCTCCTTGAGACAGACCCCCAACTGAAATTTGTTATTTACTGTCAGGTTGAGCCACATTCCAAATCAAGCATGGATCCACATCCCTCATCCCCAATTTGGAAATGCAAAAAAGCTCTGAAAAAGGAAAAGTTTCCCTAAGCGTGGCGCAAACTCAGCTGGTGGAAAAATCTGACTGGAACTGACGTGAAAGTATTTACAGTCTCCACTGATTTCACTCAGGGTTATGGGTTATGTTTCACTGCAGACATATTAACGTGTTTGATTACTAAGAATATGCAGTTTATGTACCATATCACCTTCCTAAAATCAAAAAAATTCAACGTTCTTAAACCCACCTGGCTCTGTGGGGTTCAGATAAAATATTGTGCATTCATCTGAAACCTATTTCATAGCCTGGTAGGAGTGATTTCTAAATTACTTACTAGAATAGCAGTGGAGAGTAAAAGCGAAGTTTTATTTAAAGCCCTTATGTGGGGAAGAAAGATTAGGGGAAACCAAGAGGGGACTGGGACATCTATCTGCTTCTAGGTTTCACTGGGTTTTCCAAATTTTAAATGTTGATCTCATTTCTAGTAGAAAATTCTGAAAGTAAGCCTTTCAATTCAAAGGAATTCTATGAACAATTTTTTTCACCAAGTATGGAAAACTCTGTGTAGGCCACAGAAATACTGCCTTATGTTTACACAGCAAAGGCAGGTCAATCAAGAGGATTTTAAGTAAACCATCCCCAAAGCCAGCTTCCTACCCCTTTCTTAGAGAAAGTCCTTACTAAGCAATTCTACATGAAGACTTGCAGTTAACCTCAGCAAACTCTAAAGCAAGGATGGCAAACAGGTATCACTCAGAATGCCAATGTCTGAAGTGTCACATTGGGAAAGATTCTAAACACATCTCCAGGTTCAGCAGAAAAGGACACTGCGATCAAGCCCAATTTCTGCCAAGGTTGTTAAAGCAAGTAGCAGAGATATGTGGACAAAGTGTCTGCCTTCACTGCACCACAGAAGCTCAGCTCTGCCCTGCTAGTGGTTAGAGCCCTGAAGGCGGGTGGGGGGGAATGCCAGATTTTATATTTTTTGAATATTTATTTAAGGGCAGGAGATAGAGTCCTTTGTTAAGTTCTTTGTTTGTCAGCAGCCTAAAGGGAGATCCTAGAAAACATCGTGCTTGTTCATAAACCCAGAACAGATGTGATCTGAAACACTGCATAGACAGAAAAGGTAGGGTTCAGCTTAAGATGGCCTTTTGCTTCAGTCTGAGAGCATCTGTGGAGTTGAAAGTAGGGAAGCTGCTGATTTGGAAAAGGAATGAGCAAGGAATGTGAAATACAGAGGACCCTGGATGGGTGACAGAATTCTAAGTGCTGCTTTACTCAGGCTGCTTTAAGGACTAATCCCCTTTATAGAAGAACCACGTGACTTAACCACCTAACCACGTAACTCAAAGAAATGCTTGGAAGTACCTTGCCAACAGAGAGTGGAAAAGAAGCCACCTTGCCCAAAATGCCTGGGGTTGTCTGGAGGGATGTCTATCGGAGCCTGTCCTGCAAGACCAAAGACATCAATGAAACGCAGGAAGGAAGTCAATGTGATAAATAAGCCAGAGGCTTCGTCCCAGACACAAAGCCACCAGGTGACTCATACCTCCTAAGACTAGAGTATCTTGATGCTCCTGGTGAGAAGAGAAGAGGATGCTGGGGTTGACGTCTTTTGTGCAGTAATGTTCCCACGGTGGGGTTAAGTCTATCACTTTGTCGTGGGGCTGTAGTTCTACATCCAGAGTCACCTGAAATAGCTGAGGGTACTTTTCTGGTACATCACATGCATCCAACTCAGGTCTAGATAGGGGTTTAAAAGAGTAAGATCAGTGAAAAACAGTGGAACCAGTATGATGATCAGCACAGAAACCACTGAAGGGTGATTCTTAGGTGAACTCTGAGTCTCCTTTCTAGGGAAAAATCAACCATTAACCAGAGAAGAAACTTTGCTTTCCTGAGCGTCAGTTTCCTTATCTACAGAAAAGAAGAGAATATTGCCTACTCATAGAATTTGAACACTGCAGCATGTGATCGCATTCTACAGAGCAGGGTGGATACACCCAGCCAGCATGCACCGACATGGTCAAATCAGTTGTTAAAATAGTGAAACAGGCCCACAGCCATCATCTTGAGCTCTTGAGTGTCTTCTCTTATCTTGACCCCAGCAACTCCCACCTATCACCCTAGCTTCAGCCATTCCTTTGAGTTTCCTAGACCACATTATAATATAGCAGCTAAGGGTTAGTATCTGGTGCATGGGGGTCCCCCAGGACCCTGCTTCAGCGCTATGGCCTGGCATCCATTCTGATGGGTCACTGTTCCTATCTTACTGCTAATGACACTGCCTTCCCTTTGTGAAAAACACAAAAGGATATATAGATGCAAAGGATCACAGTACTGAAACTTTGTTTCCTCTTTGTTCACTCTTATCCCCTCACATGGTATTTTAGACCTTTCTATTTGAAGGCTGATCCACTTGTGTTTAAGATAAATCATACCCAACTGAAAGTTATAAGATGCAACCAGCTTCTGTGTGTTCCTCAGCCACACTCAACAGTCCTGCAGCAGAGGATTCGAGGGAAAGCTGCAGCACAGCCTGGGACATGTGACTCCCAGCATCTTACAGCAGTTTGGATTGAAAAGGGTTTTTTTGTCCAAACAGCACTCACTTGGTGAACTTTAAAACAGTTGTGTCCAGTGGAATGAATCCTGTATGAAACTGAAGCTGGAATATCTGCGTGTTGGTCACCTAAAAATATGAGAGAAGCACATTATAATCAATTAGTGAAAAGGGAATCAGATCAAAAGATTATACTTTGGGAAGCCACCCACTGTCAACTGATTCTACATCTGAGCCTTTGTTTCCTGTGATTATTAAATGATCTCATCTGAGGCTGGCCCAGCTTCATTTTAAGCCTCTCCTCTCCATGAGCTCTGCCTTGGCAAGCCACTTCCTCACCTGCTAATGCCCTGTGTTCCTGCACCCTGCCATACTTTGACTCATCCCATTCCTTCTGTCCAGGATACCCCTGCTCCAATTCAATGAACTCATCCTTCAAGGCCCACCTTGAAAGTCCACATCCTCTGTAGCCTTTCTCAGCCACCACTGGATAAAACAAACTGCTCCCATGGTAGCATCTCACCCTATCTCTATAATGTTTGTACATATGTGAATTTCCCCTGCTATGCTGAGCTCCTTAATGGCATGGATACTGTCTTATTCTTGTGGATCCTAAACCCCTAGGCAATGGCTGGCACAGAGCATGCCCTTAGCAAATATCTGATGAATTAAAATGCAATTACTTGCTATGAACTAGGGTACCTATTATCTTTTCAAATTAGTGTTTTTGTTTTTTTCAGATAGATACCCAGAAGCAAAATTGCAGGATCATATGGTAGTCCTATTTTTAATTTTAGGGGGAAACTCCATTCTGTTTTCCACAGGTGGGCTGCACCAATTTACATTCCCTCCAACAGTGCACAAGGGTTCCTTTTTCTCCATATCCTTGCCAACACTTGCTATTTCCCATTTTGATAATAGCCATTCTGACAGGTGCGAGGTGATATCTCATTGTGTTTCTGATTTGCAGTTCCCTAATGATTTGTAATGTTGAGCTTTTTTTAATGTGTCTGTTGGCCATCTGTATATCTCCTTTGGGAAAAAAAATGCCTATTTAGATCTTCTGTCCATATTAAACTTTGGTTGTTTGGCTTTTTGTTAGTTTATTTTTAATACTGAGTTCATAGCAGCATTATTCACAATACCCAAGATATGGAAGCAATCTAAGTGCCCATCAACAGATGACTAGGTAAAGAAGATGTGTGTGTGTGTGTGTGTGTGTATGTATGTATGTATAAGCCATAAAAAAGAATAAAATATGTTATATATATACATACATACATACATATATATGGACCTGGAAGGTAATATGCTTAGTGAAATAAGTCAGACAGAGAAAGATAAATACTATATATTTTTACTCATATGTGGAATCTAAAACACAAAACAAATGAATAAATATAACAAAACAGAAACAGACTCTCAGATAGAGAGAACAAACTAGTGGTTGCCACAGGGCAGAGGGGTGAAATAGGTGAAGGGGATTAAGAGCACAAACTACCAGTTATAAAATAAATATGTCACAGGGATGTAATGTACAGCACAGGAAATATAGTCAATATTTTATAATTACTTTGCATGGTATGTAAACTACAAAAATATGGGATCCCTATGTGGTACACTTGAAAATAATGTAACATTTTAAGTCAACCGTACTTCAATAAATTAAAAGAATTTTAATGCAATTACTTGCAGCATTATTCGCAATACCCAAACAGTGGCAATAACTCAAATGTCCATCAACGGATAAAGAAATTAACAAAAGTAGTACAGCCAAACAATGGAACATTACCTGATTATATAAAGAAATACTGATACATGCTATAACACGGATGAACCTTGAAAACATCAGCCTAAGTGAGAGGAGCCAGTCACGAAAGGCCAGATATTGTATGATTCCATTTATATGACATGCCCAAAATAGGCAGATCCATAGACAGAAAGTAGATCCCTGGTTGCCTAGGGGATGAAGGAGGAGGAATGGACGATGGATGCTAATAGGTGTAGTGTTTCTTTGCAGCTGATGAAAATGTTCAGGAATTAGATAGCAGTGCTGTACAACTTTTTAAAAATACTAAGAATAACTACTGTACAGTTCTAAAGGATGAATTTTATGTTCGGTTAACTTTATCTCAATTTAAAAATTGGAAAAGTATAATGACTTAATCCCACATCCTTAATAGAAATATCTCTGCTCACACTGATGCAAAGGGGGCACTTTAAAAAAAAAAAAAAAAAAGCACAACCTTGTAAAAAGCAAGGTTTGCCCTTCTTTAGTTCTAGGGTTGCCATCTTCTGGCAAAAATCACATGGGCAAGTCACCACCTCCGAGTCTTAAGTTTCCTGCCCTGTAAAATGAGGGGGATGGGCATAAGTAATCTTTTCATGCTTTTTCTGATTCTAAAACTGGAAATCACTCAAGCCCAAAGTGACATAGAGAAAAGACTCTGAAACACTCCTATTAAAGGATCAGATGAGCTTAGGTCATGATTCTTTCTGAAATCATACCTTCGCCTGTAGCCGGCTTCCAATGGTTGATCTTAAGTGATACATGGAAACAACCACATCTCCTTGCACGGTGATGCTCAAGGGAATGAAGATTTTCCCATCTTGCACACGGTATTCTCTTTAAACAGAGACAGAAACATACACTGAAAAAGCGACTACTTTGGTGCAGTAACACAGGTATAAAGGTACAGTCCTCTGTGGCTCTAGCCAAGGGACCTGTTTGCCCAGGCCTGAACCCAGGAATCATTTCTATCTTTTTTTTAAGGAAGAAATGCAAAATTTTCATTCGAGCAGAACTTGAATATTATAACCCAGGAAGAGCATCTCTGAAAGCTCTGAGAACTGTTCTGCCTGTTAGAATTCAAGGCACAGTTGTGTATGTTTTCTGAGACAGAGGGCTCATGGATGTGCACATCCCCGTCCCATCCTAAGCAAAGTCAGGAGCACAGCCAGTGCCAATCGGGTGCAAACTGGTTCCGCCACGGGATGCCGGTGGTCTTATGCCAGGCCCCCCTCTCTCTATCCTATCCAGGCTTCCGATAAATCAATTGCCCACTTGCAAAAATCATTTTCCTCAAATACATGTTGTCCCGGTGTATTTACCTTTCCCCAACTTTGAATTAATAATGAAAACAGAGAGAGAACGAATAAACCCAACCAAGATCAATACAGAAACAGCAATGAAATGCTCTGTGAGGGTCTTGGATACCAATCCTGAAATTCAATCTATTTCAGACTAATTTCATTTTCTGTTATTATCCCCTCCCTTCTCTCCGCATCCCCTACCACCTCTCACCGGCACCTGCTTCTATTACAGATTATGTAACTTTTAAAATTACATTAGCATCCACCCAGCTGCTCACCTAGAAACCTCATTCATTCCTGATTCTCCCGCCATGCTCACCAAATCTCCCCAAGGTCATCTCCCCCTTAAATGTCCAGCTCTTCTACCCCACACCACTGTCCTAACCCTCACTGTAGCTCATGTCGGTCCCTTAGCTGTATCACCATTTGAAAGGGGGCTGTGTGCTTTTCTGTGATTACCACCTATGTGGAACTTTTTTTTTAATATCAGCTATTTCACAATGATGTGGTCCTCAAAGGAAGAATGGGACCCAACTTACATAGGAATTGAGCAATTTGCAAGAAGAAGTCAAGGAAAGTATCATGACCTACTTCATTCGTTCAAAATCTGCACAGGTTGTATATATTTTGGTTTCTCCAATCAGTACATCACAGTAAGGGCGACATCCATTTCTCTGCTTGTTGAAAAAGGGAACTGGACTGACAGTGATGGACTTAATCGTGAGAGGCTTGAAGTGAGGGCGGTAGGGTTTGTCCGCGAGGAGGTCACACATGTAGCCCAGGTACCTAAAACAGAAGACGTACTGTTGGTGCTGACCACACCGGGAGAGATAACCAGTTTGCTATAAAATTTGTTCTCATAAAATATTAACCTATAATAAACATTTACTGTGTTAATTCCTTAAACATTAACTAGCAAAAGAGAATACTGCCGAAAATTTAGGAAAATTTTTTAGCTAGTGGCACTGCCACACTTCCCTCCAAAGAGCTGATAAAGGGGTATTTATCAGATGAAAAAGTTTATGGTGGTTTTATATGAGCTCAATGTTTGAACATCTATCTCTGTTTGATCCAGCAGAGTAAATGTATCAGTTAAGGGCTGGCTTTGGGAAAAAATCAGACTTCATCATCAGAATGATAATTCAAAAGAATGTAAGGAGATGCAATTTAAATAAGAGAAAGAAGCAATTGTCACTAAAGGAAAGATAATACGTCCATTATCTGAAAAAGGTTTTTTCCCTGTTTTAGCTACATGATACCAATCAGACCACGTCTGCACCTGCCCTGCCTCTAGCTTACATTACCTCCTGTGAGATGGTGAAAGTCCGATTCCTGGTCGCTTCGCATACAGCAATCGAACAGCTGGGCCAGGAGTCGAGTAGAGATTACAGAAAATGAACATAGCACCAACCAGAATTGACGATGCTGCCCGTCCATCCTATCAGAGAAAATGTATGAACTGGTCATAACCAGGACCAATCAGCCACAGCACTGAGAATGGCTGTGCTTGCAATTAGAAGAGAGAGACTGGGGGCGAGGGTTGGAGGGGAGGAGAGAAATCTTCTTAACTGGGGGTGCGTGTTAGTTCATTAACATAGTTTTCATGAAAACCAGAATCCATCCCAGCTATTTAAATCACAAAGCAGCAAGGGAAGACGTATTCTTAGGAGACCATCAACTCTCTACTACTAACCTAAGAAACCCAGCAATATAAATTTGATTTGTAGATATTTACTGAAAAATAATCTAGTCTTCAAAGTAGCTTTGGACTTGTAGGATCAGTTGAGGTCTCTCAGTTGAGAGCCAAAGGTAGAGTTCACAGGTGAAGCAAATACTGCTTTTTGGAATATGCTGTGTGTATATTTTACCCAAAGTATGTTCCTAGATTCATATAAATAAAGAAGCTTCACCTGATTCCACCGCAGCCAACACAGGAATGCACACAATAACATTCCTGACAGCTTCTTCTAGAATACTTTAAATGACAGGGAGCTTCCTGCTACAGTCTACAGCGTTCTTCCTTACTGAATATGCTGAGTTGCAGTCTATTCCACTGAACAATCTTCATTCTCCCTTCAGTCAGTTCAGAGAGTGAACCTACTCCTTCCTCCCCAGGACAACCCTTCACATTTCTGAAATACTCTCCATGCCATCAACTTTTCTATTTTCTACGTTTGAAAACATGGCCGATCTGTGATGGTTAATTTTATGTGTCAACTGTGCTGGGCTAAGGGATGCACAGAGAGCTGGGAAAACATTATTTCTGGGAGTGTCTGTGAGGGTGCTTCTGGAAGAGATCTCAGCACTTGAATCAGGAGACTGAGTGAAGAGATCCCCCCTTATCACAGTGGGCTGGCATCACCCAGTGTGTGGAGGGCCTGCAGAGAACACAAAGGCAAAGGAAAGGCGATTTCTCTGTCTTCTTGAGCTGGGACTTCCATCATCTGCTGTTCTTGGATATTGGAGCTCTCAGTTTTTGGTTCTACACCAGCAGCCCCTCTGGTTTGCAGGCCTTCAGACATGGACTAAATGTTACCACTAGCTTTCTTGGTTCTCCATCCTGCAGGAGGCAGACTGTGGGACTTCTAGGCTTCTGGAATCGTTTGGCCAGTTCCTATAATAAATCTTCTCTTACATGTATATCTCTACACAGATCCTATCGGTTCTGTTTCTCTGAAGAAACCTAATACATAATCCCTTCCATTCTTCCTTCCCTGATATTCCACTTTAAGAGACGTCATCATTTGGCGTACTTCCTCTGAACAGACTCGTTTTAAAACAACAGCCCTAAATGTGCTGCACAGATGTGAAATGCAAGACATAAGATGTGTTCTGACCAAACTAGGGAGGAAGTATCTTCCTTCGTGTGGTTAGAACACTATGCTTTTATTAGCATAACCCCAGGCTAACCCAGTTTAAATGCAAGGTAAATCTCACCGTAACCTCTTATTGCTCTTTCTATCCACTAAAACCGTTAGCTCTTCTTCAGATGATGTGTTAAGCTAATAGACAAATACACTTAATCTTTTAGAACCAGAATTCCGGACTTTACATTTATCCTGTGTTTAATTTCACACTGGTAGTTTCTCCTAGATGACCAACCTGCAAAAATTTTAAAATCCAGATTCACTGTGTGATCCTCCCAGTCTGAGAAAACTAAGCTGATCTCCACGTTTTCATCAAAGTTGTTAATTAAAAGGTCAACCAAATGCAACCTTTCCCTGGGAGGCTGCTGATCCATTAACTGCCTAGATTTGGAAGCAATATGCAGCCAGTATTTGACTAAATGTATAACAATCTAGCCCAAATTTCTCCATCCTGAATATAAGAAATTGGGAAATGTCTTGCAGGAATCCAATAAACTATCTCTAATAAGCTACTAGTCATGTTCTGAAAGTTCAGTTGGTTTGATACATGTGTTCATAATGAACCAATGTGGACTCCCTTTTTCTAAGAGCTTAAAGTCATTTGTGCAGAATTTATATTTGAATTTTGCCTTGAACTGTCATCAGGCTCACCAGCCTGTAACTTTCCAGTATCAACCTCCCCTGTCTTTTGGGAAAAGTCTCCTCTGCTTGTTTGCCTGGCACCTCTTTCGGTTTCCTCATGTTACATAAGGAACCCATAATTGCTTTTCCAAGTGCTTTTAGCATTCTGTCATATAACTTAAGTCTAGAGAGTGGATTATCTTTAAGTACTGCGATGCTCTTTAACTGTCTCACTATCAACTTCATCTTCATTATCACTGTTACTCCCTTTCTAGCCTAAGATTCGTTCTCCCAATGAAGGAACAGAATGAAGGATTTAAGATTATACCATTTGCCTCAAGTATCTGTTGTTGTCCTTACTCCAAGGACTGTTTTTTTAAAAAGGCATTTTTCTCAACCTTGTTTCTTTTTAGAATGTAGCCTTCCTACACTCTTTTAACAGGTTCATGGCTCTTGGATACAATTCCCCTCCTTTTTCTCTGCCATGCAGGTCTTTTTTAAAGTTTTATTCATTTTTTAAAGTTAAAAGATAAGTATATGCTTGCTATTTTTTATAAAACAGCAGAATATATAGGATAAAAATTTTTATTTTTTTAATACATTTTTATTGACATATAGTCAATTTACAATGTTGAGTCAATTTCTGGCATACAGCACAATACTTCAGTCATATATGAACATACATATATTCATTTTCATATTCTTTTTAACCATAAGTTACTACAAGATATTGAATATAGTTAGTTCCCTGTGTTATTAGAATAAAAATAAAAGCTCCCACCTCCAGCTTCAATTCCATTTCCAAAGACTCAGTGCAGACTTCCAACTCATATACATCCTTTTTTAGTAAACCTACAGAGCAGGCTACAGTGTCATAACCCTTTGCCTGCCTCTTCTTTCGTCTTCATTGGGTTTTTATTCATTATAATTGCATCATTAGAAATGGGAGCCTCTGTTCTCTCTTGAGTGATTGTCCCTCACTAAGTTGCCAGACCTAGGCTCTCTGAATTTTTAGAAAGTTCTTGAATGAAGAGAAAAGTACCTAAAGCCTACTTAGTTTCTAAAAATAATCTGTCCTATTACACAGTCTGTTCTGCCTCCAAAAGGAAAACTCTTTGGTCTTTCACATTAAACTCCAATGAACGCCAAGTGTTCTTCCTTTAATGTCAAGAGTTTGGGGATCAGAAATGGAAAGAAGTAAAAATGTTCTTCAGTTTTCATTCCTCTTTTAGCCAACTGGCCCTCAAGAAAGAGGAGGAAAATCACCAACTAAGATTATAGCAAAAAAATATATACCCTGAAGTTTATAGAAGTGATAAACAGTTCCAGTATTTATGCTCAGATTCCATTTGTGTGTTCATTTGTTCATGGATTCAATCATTTACTCAGATCTTTCACCCCTGGGGTACAAAGGTTAAAAAAGGCACACTTCTTACCCACAAGACGCTCATAGTCTAGCAGGAAAACTGGCAAGTCACCAGCTTTTGATGATGCAGTGTATTAAATGCCACCAAAGACAAAGATACACAGTGGGAAGGTCCATATTGTGAAAATACTCTAAAGAGTCAGAAAGATTTTACCTAAAGTTGAGTTTTAAACAATAGGTAAGAAGCCTCCAGAGGAAGGACTGGGGAAAGGGACTCTAAGAAGTCAGTGGTCAGAAAAATCATCAGTCCCACTGGGAACTGCTATAAAATACAGTCAGTCTATGTGACAACTTACAAGGGTACAGGTGTTTTTATTTCATTTTTATTCAAACATAAAGGTAAAAAAATATTCCAGTGTGTTTATGTCAACTCTACTCACACAGAACTCAGTGGCATTTTTGCCTGTGCACCCACAGCTCTTGTTTCTCCCATTTTTATAATAGTTAGCACATTCCAGAGGCCCTGCAGGATGTGGGTTGGGCACATATCTGCCTCTCCCACTGGTATTCAAGCTTTAAGGCAAGAATAATCCATTTCCCTCTCATTTTTCTATCCCTCACATCACCTAGTTCTTAAGTAGAGTCTTACTAAATGCTTATTCAACTTATGCATGACCCATTCACCAGTCTGTGTTAAAGTCATTTGTATTTGACCAAACCAAACCACCACAAATGACAGCCACAACAGCCACGACACAAGGGCACTCACCAAGCAGTGGACAACACAGACGTTTTTGGGATTCTGCAGTAGCCAGTTATACATATTCCGACACACAGCGAAGAGGTTGTGCAGACTGGGGGCCTGCCTGATGGGCCAGCTGCACTCGGAGACCTGAAGGAACACAGCAGAAGGAAATTAATCTCCTGAGCCACTTCCTCCCCATGTGAGGGCATCACACTGAACAACTTCTGGAAGTGACGCTAAGTCCTCTTAGCATAGCCAGGAAGAGCCGGAGACAGGGTCTGAACATAGGAAGACTTGTTTAATCCAGTAAATTTTTTTTTAATTAAAAAAATTCTGTTTTAGTAAAGCTATGAAAACACATTTTGAAATACATTTTAAATTAAATGAGATGACTTAAAGCACATATTTGTATTTTTAAAAATTCTGTGAGGTTACATTGAATTTAATTTCTATTTAGTATAAAATGTTTTGACCTGCCTACTAGATGCTTAATTATAGGATTATATTATAAATCCTGCACTAACCCTAATTTTATCGCAGCTGATGAAAGTGAAAACGTGCAAAGTGCTGCTGAGGGATCCAAAGATATGCTTTTTCAGGGGATCTTATTTCTTTCTCTTTTAAAGAAGGAACCCACAACTCCTTGGGGGCAACCTTCAGCATTTTCATTCATTTAAACACACGTTCATTTAGCACATTGTAGGAAGTGGGACAGTCACTTTGTCCATTTTCATCCATTACGGCTTATCAGTAGGGCAAAATGGTTAAGCCCACAAGTTGGGTGTCCACCTCAGCTTTACCACTTACTACCTGATTAGCCTTAGATAAGTTATTAACCTCCCCAAGCCTCAACTCTCTCGTGTATAAAGTAAAAACGGGCATTACAAGGTTGCAGTGAGAATTAAGTAGCACAATGGAAACACAGTAAGCGGCAGCTTCTTGTCAAGACATATTCAAATCAATTGTTTATATCTGCCTCCCCTCCGGACACCAAGCTCCACGAGAAGAGAGACCGTCGTTCACTTCTGTAACCCGAGTCCAGGGTCCACGCACTAGTCAAACAGCAGGTACTCAGTCACCATCTGCTGAGTGAATGAATGAGTGAAAGAATGAAGGAACGGCTTCTATTTGGCAATCTCTTCTCACAGTACAGTTTGTCTTTGTCTACATGGACAATATCTTGAGGAAGGAACGGTGAACCAGTTCTGCTGTTTTTTTAGATTGCAGTCATGCAAAAGTGTAGGAAATGTGTTTTCTCAGGCAGAATTTTTAAACCTTCTAGAAACTGTATGTCCCCCATACAAACACTAAATGCAGTATCTCTAATGAGTCTCAGCTAAAAGCTGGCTAAATTGTTCTTGCGCAATAGGCTCATTGTTCAGAATCATTAAATCAATCGAGTAAATAATATTAATTTAAAGTACTCTGTAATTACATATTTACTTGATATATAATTATACACCAGTAAGCAAACATACAATTACAATTTTTTAAAAGCATGTGCTCTGTCTAAAGGGGAAAAACATTAAGGTATAAACAAAACCAAAAAAAATTTTTTTAGGGAATTCAACCACTGTAAGCTATTTTTGTAGCTCTCTGGGTCTCACAGCTTCATGCAGTAAGCACAGTTCTTGGGCAGGTGACACTTCACGATGCTATCTGCCGTCTCTTTGAACCCCTCCCGGAGATGCAGAGCATCAGAAAACACCATATGGATTACAGGGCTGCCATGATGCCACCCAGTGGGAAAAGTGGCCAGAACAGCACCAGGGCTGGATGCTGTTTGGCTTGCATCTTTCTGTCTCCTCAAGCATGAGAGAGGATGACAGAAGCATCCTCTCTGCTGAGCATAAGAGCAAAAAGGTGCTGTGGAGAATCAGACTGAGGAGTCATACCGGGTGTTCTAAGGATCTGACACCATTTTTGGAGGACAAAGGTCCTTCAGTCAATCATTTATCTGGCATTTTATTTTTACTGATGGTAACCATTAGCTGCCCCTTACTGAATGCTCACTCTAAGCCAGACACCGCTATCAAAAGCATTCCTTACAGCAAACCTACAGAAAAATGTTCGAAGTATTTGTGGGATAGTCTCCTTATTGTTATTTCCATTTTCTACAGGGGAACACTGAGTTTTAGATGAGGTGAAGTGACTTACCCAGGAAGAGGGACAGCTGAGATGTGACTCTAGGGTCCTTTTTAAAATTCAGAATTTGTGCATATTATATGAATTTCACCTCAATAAAAAAGATAATAAAATGTGTATACCGCCTGATGATTATTAGCTACAATTCCATCTTACATTTGCGAGGTGGTTATGATATCAAGTGATGGCTATTTTTTCCAAGGTTAAGACATTCAATTCACTGAAGGCTCCAGAACCAGAATAGGGGGGCTTCCTGATTCTCTGGGTCCCAGGCCAGGGTTGTATTCTGCCCCATCACTTCCTGTCCTGACACTGACTGCATGGTAGCAGAAGAGAGGTGAATACCATCTATAAAGTCACTCCCTTACGGACAACTGCCATCGTCACCCAGCAAACCCCAGCAGAAACAACTGGGAGCTATGGTGATCTCTTTGGGAAGCTTTGGAAGGAAAAAGAAAAGAAAAATTTGACCTTCAAATAATCATGAGCCCTTTAAGAAAACCAAGTTGATCATATATTTTCCAAAAATTAAGTTGTTTGCAAAGAGGAAGAAATCCTACAAGATTATGCAGCTTAGAAATAGTCAGAATGAAGGAAGATTCTAAAAGAAGCAGCTAGGTTTCTCTTTTCTATGCTGCTAACAGGGTTCCTCAGCACACTTTCCTTCCTGGTTGGGCAGAGGAAGGAGGAGGCTCAAAGTGGCCCTGGAATAGCATTAGAAGGAATGTAAGAACTTCAGGGCAGGCTGGACTTGGCGTCCATTCATCCACTTGTTGCCAACAGCAACACCAAGAAACGTGCAGAGCAGTGGTTCTAGACATTCTAGGGCATAGCTATTAACTTGCACAGAAGTGGAACTAGTGCACACACGTGTACACACACTCAGAGTGGATGGGTGTGCTGTTTATGAGGGATGACGAGAAAGGTTTGGGTGTAGATATCGGTGATGGTTACACAACATTGCGAGTATATTTAATGCTGCTGAACTGTACGCTTACAAATGCTTAAAATGATATGTTTATGTTATGTGTATTTATTTTACCACAATAAGGAAGAAATAGGAGTGGAAGCAGATGGTTAAACTCTCTGAAGCCTATGCATGGATCTAAATATATAGTGGATCCATCTAAGTTGAAAATGTCTTTTTTAACTCAGATTCAGAACATCTGGTTTAGATGGTGCATCTCATTGGTCTCCAGGACTTTGCTGTCAACATCAGGACTTTTATTTTCTCAAAGTGGATACTGGCTAAGAAGAGCCAAAAGACTGACTGAGTACCTCCTCTACAGTCCTGCATAGGTGTTCTAGCTCTGAATGCAGGGCTATTTGCCATATTTTGTTTTGAGTCAAATCCTCTGCTAAAACTGAAATTAAACACAGAGTCCTATTTTAACATTCCACTACATATGCAAGTACTAAGAAAACTGCTATTAAATTATTTCATATGAGTCCTGTCAACCCATGTGGCTTCTAAGCATAAAAGCTAATCAAAATACAGAATGATGCCCATCAGCAAAATAAAAATCTTCCTGGAAACAGCCTGTCTCTGCCACCACCACCTGTATCCCCAAACACGCATCACATAATAAAAAGGAAAAGTGACTGAATTCAGGATTCAAGGCACAGAGACATAGAAGATGGAGCTGGACTCCTGTGACTCTGCGAATAAACCAGTCTTGTGTTTGGTCTTTTCCAACACTGACATTGATGGAAGCTTCAGCCATCGACATTTATTAAAATAAGATTTAATTGCAGACCTAGCAGTCCACTGGCCTGGAAGGAGGAGAAATTGGTTTTCGTCTTCACGGACCAGAAGATGAGAACCAAGAAAACCTTCCTAAGTCAGGCAACAATAAGTTGCAAGTCGATTTGCAGTGTCGGGGCTGAGGAGAGAAGGGACTAGGGGCTTGAAAAGAGATGCAGTCACATGAGAAACAGAGCTAAGTTGAAAATACTAAGGCCATGGGACTGTTTCCTTGGGATGCAGCTGAGGCTTGAGGGAGCTAGGTCAGAGGGTCCAGTTCCATTCTGTAGAGTTCTGGGACTATCTGTAAAGGGCTAAAGATAGAGTGCAATCCTGCATTTTAGGGGAAAGAACTGGAAAAGCTTTGTGACATGTGGGAGATCGTCCCCTTAGTGAAGTGAGAACAAAGAAGGGGTGGAGGGTGTGGCATGGGTGGCCTTTCAGGGAGTGGGAACAGCTCATGCAAAGAGACGGTGTCTCCCCCAGTGGGAGCACGGGGTTCTCAGGCAGTGGGGAGCAGTGAAGGCTGAGGCTGGAGAGGCACAGAGGCCAGATCCCGAAGAGCCTGGGAAGACAGTCTCTAATTTGCATGGAGAAGAAATAAGCCTCTCCTTTCACCTCTACAAGACTGCCTCATGCTTCCAGGTCCAGCCCCCACTGCTGCCTCCCTTCACTAAACTCCCTCCATACGTATTGTTACTATTATCTGCAATTAGAACATCCTGGGTTCTCCCTGCTACTAGGCTTAAGTGCCTTGAGAACAAGAACCAAATATGTATGTGATGGCTACGTGTTTAACAATTCTTTGCACGTTCATTCTTCTGGGCAAAATTGACTAGCCATGTCAGGCACCATTCCAGGTAGCAAATAAAATAAACGTGCTCCCTGCTCTTCTAGGGCAAGTGAGAGGAGCCGAGGGCAGGTGCTAAATGTGTAATTCCCAGTTCCTTTGGTAAGACTGTGGATTCTGGTCACAAAATACGGAGTTACACTAATAGATGCCTTTCTTTAAATATCTGTATAAAGATCGCTTTTATAAATAATATATGAGACATCTTTATATGCTTGAATGTGTCTATAATGATATTATATCTTTGTTTACTTCCAGAGGGAAAATTTTCCAGACTACCACAAATACTTCAAGATTAAATAAAATTTCCACAAAATATTATGCAGGATGTTCCACAGTCCTTGAATTATGAAAATGATGGCACCGAGTCCCCAAACGAGACAAAAGTCAATTCAAAAGATTTGCATCTGAATTAGAAACAGAGCATCTACCCCCATTTTTGTTTGATATTCATTCACTTGCTCTGAATTAGGTAATAGACGGAGTAAGAGTTGGAAGGGCAGTTGACTTATAGGGAATTTTAAAGAGCTGCCTTTAAAATCTGCATTATAGAATGGGAATTTAGACCAAACCACCTCAGGATGGTTTTACCAGAGCTTCTCCGAGAGTGTGGTCCCCAGGGCAACTGCGGGAGGAGTGCCCAGGAAGTTGTCAGCAAGGCAGAGTCTCACCACGCCCTGCTCTGCTGAACCAGCAGTGCTGGGCCCAGGGGTCTAACAAGCCCTCTAGGAGATTCCCATGTACACGAAAGTTTGAGAACCACTGGGTTACTGCTTGCCTATCCTGGGAACACTCTGGGAAAAGGGTCCTTCACAAAATTCTCCCCTATCTTACTGAGCTTTGGGGCAGGAAGTCTGGGAGAGCATACAGACCAACCTTCGTCTAGCTTTTAGAGATCAGGAAACAGGCCCAGAGATTATCATGGCCAACTGAAATTTAAAGCAAAGTCTGACATCAAAGTCTTCTGACATCAAAGCTGAGACCCTAGATACACAGTGAGAACAGAACAGGCGGCTATCACTGTGCATGTTGGAGATTAAGATTCACTTTTAGTAAAGGGTCCAATGTGTAGAAAACCCTCTCCATTTATTAACAAATCCAAATGGAGTTGTAGGACCAGCCACGCCTAAAGGCTAAGTCAAAATATTTTTAAATGTTCTTCAGAGAGAAAAAGCCTCATTTTAATGAATAATGCCAAGAATTCAGTGGCCAGAAATATCAGCTTTGACATCAGATTTAAACCAAAGCCAGATCTCATAGCTCCTTAACCAGCCTGAAACTAGAAATTTTTCTTTCTCTAAATATTTAGCTCCTTAAGAGGATAATCCAGGTTTCCAGGTAATACTGTTATTCCACGGTAATGGCTAAGAACACATGCCTTAGGCCACTTCGTAGTTGTGTGGTCTTGGGCAAGTCTGCTTACCTCTCTGTGTCTTAATTTCTCCATCTACTTCAGAGGACTGTTGAGGGAATCAATGAGGCATTGCCTGTTAAGTTCCCAGCACAGCATAAAGGCTCTAAAAATGTTGCTTCTGACTGCTATAAATATTAGCAATAGTATTACCAAACCCACAGTGTGGATGGCTTATGTGCGACACCCTACTTACGAAAGATGTACTTTCCCGAGTGTCAGAAAGCTATTTCCATTAATACCGGTGTGTCTCTACTGGTCCGGCCACACGGCCTCATCGTGATGCCCAGCCAGCAACAAGGAAGGGTTAAAAGCATCATTCGTGCTACAGTGTAAGGTCACCAACCGCCCTGTGCGGCAATTCCATCTCCAGCTGAGCCTCGCAGCAACATGCCCTAACAACTGAGCAACCGGCCACAACTGATTGGAGGCCCTCAATTTGATGGTACCTCACTGACAGAGAACCTTCCCTGCCAATCTCGCCCAAGAAAAGCTTCAGAATATCTCATAATAGCCTCATAAAATTTTGTGGATAGAGAAGTGTCCAGAATATACAGTTGTTTTTTTTTTAGCTCCCTGGGCCTGAGGGCAGAGGCTTTGAGGATAGCTCTTATGATCAGGGCGAGAATTCCTTACCCTGCTGTGAAACTTGGCAGTTCGGTAAGACTTGGGTGACAGATTGTACACCGTGTAGTGGTCAAGGTGTCTGGAATCCAAGAAGCTTCGAATGTCATCAACCTGATTCCTGAATCCGATGTCAACATTGTCCAGAGGAAAGGACATCACTGGGCAGGGTCACACAGAAAGAAAAGAGGTTAAACAGGTCTGCTGTCACAACGGGCAGCAGTGGAAGCTGAGCTACTGAGCGTTTAATACACACGGGAAACTTACCGATAATTCTGGAGGTAACATAAGTGAAGTCTAAATCTCCTTTTGTGTAGCTAAAAGCAAGACAGGAAAGGGCACTCATTAAAATCATCCATATATACCAAGATCTCTCTCTAAATCAATTGCTCATCGTGACTTGGGACATTTCCACCCAACGGGCATATTCTGACCTCCCTCAAGGCTTTCACTTTAACAAGGAGGCATCGTTAACAGAAGATAAGCCGTACCCTCAGGAGCATACATCTACCTCCCCAAACAGGGTACCCCAATACCCTTTGAAGATGCCACTTTATGAACGGCATCCATCTCAGAATAGAAGACACTGCTTATTTATTGATCCCAATTGTCCCAGCCTCTTTGCCTACAGCTGCTACGTGTCAGCAGCTAGGAAGTAGGGAAGGAAGTGATGGAGAAAGAACAAAGGATCCTTTTTTTAGCCTCTCAGGCCCAAGCTGGGGATTGAAGGTAAGAGATAAAACTACCTTTGAACAAAGATTAAAATGCAGGTTAATATATTGGACTTCACATTTGAATCTGTGATTTAAAACTGCATACTGTAACTTAAAGTGACCCTAGAACTTTCTAATACTTAAGAATAAAAAAGGAATTCACATGACCTGCTTGTAAAAGTTTCATACGGTAGAAGGGTAGAAAGCTTCTCCCAGTAAATAAATTTTAAAGGGCTATTAAGATACAAAACCAAAATTCTGTTTTGATTACAATCCATGAGTACTGCTTATTTAAATCGCCCATGCATTATTATCTCATGTTAATTCTCAAACCACCTAAAGACATAAATCTTACCAGGATAAAAAAAGTAAAGCTCAGAGAGGTTAATTAATTTGCCTTAGGTCACTTGGTTAACAAGGGCAGATATTGCATTAGAATCCAGGACGCTAGATTCAAAAGCCAGGGATGGCAAACACTATCCTCCAAAGTACCAGTGAGCTGAGTCATCCCAGCCTGGGCTTGTAGCTTCTGAAGGACCCAACTTCATGGCTTCAATGGCATTTCTCAGTCAATCAGATCCCATGCAATTACATCACAAAACTGACAGTCTTTGAGGCAGACAAGCAGCTGGCAGGTACCCAGATCCTTTGGGGTCACAGAGGTCCATTAACTTAACCGGGAAAGATGCACATACCTGGTAACAGATTGTATAACTCTGGAAGATGTGTCTTTGAGGGTGTCTTTCAAGTTGTCCTTCAGGTTACTAAAGAGCCTCCCCGCACCTCCTTTCACCATGTCAAAGAGACCTCCCCCGTAGCTGGGCTCCATGTCTGGAGATGAGGCACCTGCCAATGAAAATCAGAAAAAGAGGTAACAGCACGGAATACACAGGACACCAATCCTTTGTTCCTGAAACATATGCAGACCACCTTTGGGAATCTGGAGCAGATATTCCTGTCAGTTACATCATGTTCCCAGGACGTACTGACTCTGGGTTACAGTGCTGCTGGTCCTCAGAGGGGACCAAGGAAAGTCCCTCACCAAGTTCCAGGAACAGAAACCTTCAGAGCTGCACGTCCAGTACTATAGCCACCAGCCCCATGTGCAACTGAGCACTGGAAATGTAGTTAGTCGAATTGAGATGTGTTGCAAGTATAAAATACATATCCAGTGTCAAAGACAGTGCAAAAAATGTAAAAGATCTCATAAATATTTTTGAATGATCACATGTTAAAATGATAATATTTTAGATATACTGAGCTAAATAGATTACACTATTAAGTTAATTTCACCTGTTCCTTTTTACTTTTTTAATGTGGATGCTAGAAAATTTTAAATTGTATACGTGGCCTGCATTAGACGTATACTGCTGCTCCAGAGAGAGGAAATGAGTCCAGGGGCCACCTCTGCTCTTTGATGGAGTTAACCGTGTTAGAAGACTCCTTCCATGGCCATCCCGCAGAGTAATAGCTCACTTCCATCCTGAGGTTGCATGGTGGTCACTGATGTTATTTGTCAAGTATGTCAGGTTCTCCTCCCTGACAGTTTCATACATTTGTATGTCGTAGATAATACTATTTTTCCACTTTATACGTCAAAAAACTGAGGTGAGGCAGCTTCTCTAATGGTATAGAGCTAGTAAGGCAGTGGCAGATCTGGGATTTGGGCCCTCCACCTTTACAACCATACCCCTCTTTCCTCTCCTAATGCTATCCTGAATTTAATATTTACCATTCCAAATAATTTCTTTAAACTTTCATTACATATGTCTGTTCCATAAGCAATATATGAATATTGTTTTTCATGCTTTCAAACTGTTATATAGATGGTTTTCTGTTTGCAACTTTATTTTTTTTGCCCACCATTATTTAAAATTCTTTCAAACTGATACCACATGTGCCTTTAGCTCACTCACCGTCTGCATCCGTTACCCCACTGATGGATACCAAGGTCGTTTCCTATAACAAACAACGCGGTTATGAACACATTGGCTTGACTCCATGCGAGGGAGCTCTCTAGGATACACGTGGGAGTGGAAATCTGCTGGTAGGTAGGATATGCACATCTTCAAACTTCTAGACAGTAACACAGTATTTCTGAAGTAGTTGTATCGGTTTAAACTCCTACCAGTAGTGCCTCTGAGCCCCCTCCCTGCACGCTCTCCCGAACACTTTATACTGTCAGACTTTACAGTGTTTACCAATCTGGTGAGTATGAAACAGTATCCCCTTTTGGCCTTATTTTGTGGTTTCCCCAATTACTAGTGAGTTGGGGTATCTTTTATTGTGTCTACTGGCCAGGCAGTGCTTCTTTAAATCATACGTCATGTAGCTACTAAACTCCTATGAGCCGTGTAGATGTTCACACATATACCTATCAAAATGTGTTGACTGCTATGTACGTACATCCTAATCACAAAAGCTTTGATGCCTGTGGCCACAGGCATCTATTTGAAAATGAGGCTCTATTAGAAATTGCAAAGAACAATTAGTGCTGGTGAATAAAGGAATGACTAGACACATGGACAGACACTGATAACGTCTAGCACTCACGGAGCTCTCCCCCGCACCAGGAACCCCACTTGGACTTTGATGTTAGCACAGTTTCACGTTGTGGGAAGCAGGCAGGGGGGTTATTATGCCCATTTTATAGGTGAAGAAATGGAGGCTCGAGGAAGGGAAGCAACTCCCCCAAGATCTCAGCTAACGAGCAGCGGAGCCAGGGATTCAAACTCAGGTCTGTACAATTCCAAAGCCACTGCCTCTGTGTTCCACACTCCTCCCCAGCCCCACGTCAGCCCGCGGTTCCCACGGCTGTGATCAGGACAGTCCTTAACTCCTGTGCACACAACCACCCCTCTCCCACCCCTCAAGCCCCTTCACCTCCCACGTATGTGCCTGTCATCTGGCTGCTCTCAGCAGCGGACGTCCTCGCAACAAGCACTCTCATAAATCACCGCATCTGTCAGACCAACCAGACCGATCTCCCCATGCATGCAGCCCAGCCTCTGCACCCCCACTGCTTCACAGCCCCGGATAACTGCCAGGAACGGGTCCGATGAACAGTGCCACAGGCCAGGGCGAGAGCTACAGGTCTGAGAATATCCTCGTGTTCTGTTTCCCTATGACATAAGACGTATTACTTCCCTTTAAACACACCCTTGTATAAAAATCTGTATCGTGTTTTCATTTTAAATATATCCTTATACAGCAAGGCCAGAGCAGCATGTTTCTAAGTCCTCATTTCCACTCCAAGTTACCAGTCAGGCCTGGACACCCTTCAGATACATTATTGTTCGAAGAGATGACACCAGCTTGATTATCCAGACTTCTCTCTGACTCTCAATTTCATGCTGGAACAGAATTCTGAGGCACCAACCTACTAAAAGATATAAATATCCTTGATTATCTAAAAATCAGACTCTCAGCATCACTCAGGCTGCACGCTGCTCATTAGCACCTTGGAACCCTGCAGAAACCAGAACCATCTGCCAGAGTGACAAAGTCTGTAACCTCCATAGACCCAAATTATATGTCAAAAAAAGGGGAGAGGGCCACTCTCTGATTTTGCCCCTGCGGCTCTCTTAGGTGGCTGTTCTGGCTCTCACAAACGAGCCGAGCCGTGGGAGTGTCAGAGGCTCAGCTTCTTAAGAGGATGTTGGAGCCTTAGCCAGTAGACAGAAAGGACAGAAAGGCTTCCAACAAAGACACAACAAAGAGGAAAATGGTGCAGTCAGAGCGTGATACGCAGAAGGGAAACAATGACTAGCAGATCAGGGGCTGACACACCACGGCCCGCAGGCCAGATCCAGTCTGCTGCCTATTTTTACAGTCTGTGAAATAAGAATGACTTCTACATTTTTAAATGACTGAAAAAAGTCAAAAGAAGAATCATGTTTAATGAGGTGAAAACTACCTGAAGGTCAAGATTCAACGTCTATCAGTGACGTTTTAGTGGAATGAGCTACCCTTACTCATTTAAGTACCGTCTACGGCTTCTCGCCTGCTATGCCAGCCGAGCTGAACAGTGGTGGCAGCGGCCTTATGGCCCACAAAGTCTGAAAGTACTTACTATCTGGCCCTTTATGGAAAAGTCTTCTGCTCTTTGCCCTAGATGGTTCAAAGATTTTGCATTCTTAGGAATCCAGATCTTGCCACCTCTGACCCTTTCCTAAAGGCTTTGGCTAAAATGGCACCTAGTGGGAAGCACATATTTTGAAGGTCTAAGAGGGTGGGAGCAGGGAGGGCAGAGTTGAGAGGGCATGAGAATGCCACCCAAGGGGAAGGAGTCCAGGTCTGTGCCTCTGAGGCTCCAGGAAGATTCTTGCTCTATGATATCTTGTCACTTTAAAATCTAAGAGGACCCAAGCCAAGCATCAGAGCACTGTGCTCTGCGCCCTGTGACATTTCTAAGGTTGTAATAAACAAGTTTTTCTTGTGATTCCTAATATTTAGGAAACCAAAAGCAACATCCTACCCCTCCCAAGTCCTGGGAACTCACCATGGATACGACCTGACCTGTTCTCACTCACAGAGTGACACAAAATTTATATCTCCTGGGAGAGAATCTGTGTCCTACTGGGCTGTTAGTTAGCTGTTTTGCTCATTTACTTATATTAAGCTTTATTCCAAAAAAAGATTTGAGATGATTCAATAGTTATTCAGAAAAAATATGTATCATTTTAAGAAAACCAGCAAAAAGTTAAGGCTGGTCTTGACTGCCTTAATGTAACCAGAAATACAAGAAAAGTAAGTCCAGCTACTTTTCATAAACATCTTATTGATTTGTTAGCTGTGGGCAAAACACTGGGAGAAGTATTGCAAAAGAGGACGAAAGATGTTGACAAAGGCCTTGCCCTGGAAAGTCCACATTGCACAGTGGTCATTCCTGACACCTGCTCCCAGTGCTCACACAACCAATATATATGCTCATCAACCCTGGGCTGCAGATAGTTTCACTAGGTGACCCCTAAGAAAGGATGCTTCCCCCAAAAGCACAGTCCTCAAAGGAAAAGGAAGGTATGCAAACATTTACCAAAAAAGACGTTCATCAAGCAAAGCCAGTGACCCTACTCAGGTACTGTCTGCCTCGGTGGGCCTTCCCTGATCAGGCAACCTTCCTACTTAGGTACAGAAACCATTCCTTGTGTCTCCTCACGCCCAGTCTCCTATCCATCCTCGCCAGAGTTCCTCCCTCAGTTACTTGGCTTAATAGTTTTCTGACTAAAAGAAAGTTAGAAAGAAAAGAAAATTTAAATCCAGTTTCTGAAATGTCTTCAGCTCTTTACAGAGATCTCTGACTTTCTCAGGACACTCTTTAGGAGACAAGAGGATAATCGCCAAGGCAATAATGTTATGGATGAAAATATGAGGCCCGAAGCTACAGAAGTGTTCATCCCTGGAGACAGAAGACAGTTCCCTGTCCTGCCCAGCACCGTGGCCAAGGGCCGCAAGCAGCCAGTCGAGCACTTGAAACGTGGATTGAGATGTCTGTAAGTCTTAAACACCCACCAGATTTTGAAGATTTAGTTCAAAAGAATGAGAATATCTCGTTAATAATTTTGTATTGATTAATGTGTTGTAATGATAATACTTCTGATACACTGGGGTAATTAAAATGAATTATTAAAATTTTAAAAAAACACATGTTCCTTGAGGTGGTGCTTAAAATGGCAAGAAACAATAAAGGATGTATTTTCCCATAGTAAGAGAATTGGTTGAGTATCTCTAAGGATGCCACATAATTAGCTATCAAAATCACTTTTTAAGAGTACAGATGCTCATGACAAAGGGCTAAGTGAAATATTAACAGGATACAAAACATGCACAGTATAATCTAATTCTTGTAAAAGAAAAATATTTGAGTTTACAGAAAGAATTAAGACAATTTAATAAACATCAAATATAAATAACAGCAATTCAAACTTACCGAATGCCTACTATGTACCAGGCACTAATCTAAATTCTTTACAGGGAGTATTTAATCTTCACAACCACCCTGTGAAGGAGACACCATTGCTATCACCATTTTCCATGTGAGGACACTGAAGCAAAGATACATCAGTGACCGGCCCCAGGTCCCACAGTTAGTAAGCCAAGATTTGCACCCAGGCAGGCTGCCCCAGGGTCCAGACCTCTGGCTGCTACATTTTACAGAATAGTTACAGCAATTATATCTAAGTAGGATAATGATAAGTGATTTTTGTTGTTGGAATGTAATTTCTAAACTTTCTATAATTTACTCTCATGTATAGTTAAAAATACATCTGAAAGTCTCAAGTTGTTTTTTCAGAGTACACTTCAGCTCTTATTAGTTAAAACTTTGTATTTACATAACATAAAAATTAAGGTTTCAAATGATTTTATTATAAGCATTAATCCATCTTCACAATTGGTGTTATTTTCCCCCCATTTTCAGACACAGAATGTATTTAAACTTACAACAGAAATAAAGAATTCCAAAATTTTGCTTCCCAAAAAAAAGTTATATAAAATAAAGATAACAGCCAAGTGCTATGCCATTACAACTCAATTTGTCCTTCTTCAGTAGCTAGAGAGACCTCCCTCCTCTGTGCATCATTTACTGTAGCTTATAGTCACACAGGGTTTCTCAGCCCGCCCTCTGAGATGTAGGCAAATGTTGCCCATCAGCCCTCAAGTAGCCCTACGTGGATCTTTAACTTCATGTGGGCTAGAAACTTGCCAGGAACACCTTTCAGTACTTGACTCTTTTTCTACAACCTGAGACCCTGCTTCCTCATGGTAGTAACCACGTCAGCTTTGGCTTAAATACTCCAGATAATCCTGCACATTAACAACAGGGAAGAGATGACAAAGGGCGCTTGGCAACAGTTGAAGTTCTTGGAACATCAGCCTTCCTCGGTGGGTCCTCTGGTCCTCCACAAAGACACTGCCACAGACCATCACCTTTCCCATTTCTGGAAAGTCTTTGTCACCCAGTTCTAATAATTGTGGGTTATTATTCCATAGTGTTCGGGGTCAGCCTGTATGAGGGATAACTGATAATCTGAATTCTGGCACGATGATTTCTTCATATTCATGTTCTTTTTCACCAATGGTACATTTTCCTCCATAGTTATTTAAGTGCCATAAAGCTACAAATGCCCTTCCCTGGCTTCTACAAAGTTGGCAATTGCAGGTTAGAAATTCCCAAAACTAAAGGGACCTTGCAGAGATGCACCATTAGCCCCTGTGCCAGGAAAATACTATTTCTTCTCTAAAACACTTGGCAAGAGACAAAGAATCAGTGTCATCACCACATAAGGCTTCATCATCCTTGTTTACAGCAGATTTGTCAGCTCTTGGCTTCCCACAATTTAAAAAAATGGATCACATGGGGATAACAACTAGATAGATCACGGAAAAGCCCACCATCTTAACTCCCAGACTCAGAGACTGCTTAAACCTCATTCCCAGTTCATCCCAGTTCAGGGGAGCTTAGAGAAAAGAGGATGGACTTTGGGGAGAGGGGTCTTAGACAAGAGACTTACTTTTTTCACATAAAACCTGTGTGACCTTACGCATGATGTTTTACTCCCATAAGGGCTTCTTCTCCCTTTACAAATTGGAACAAATGGAAGAAAAATAAACTGTCCTACATGTCTCATGGCATCAAAATGATCAAGGGAGGTCATGTGTGTCAATGTGACTTTTAAGTAGTGTGATTTCCTAAAATAACCAGGAATTTTCATTTTAATTCTTAGAAATTCATCTCTCACGTAAATGAGTCACTGGATTGCCAGCCACAGAATGCACAGGAATCCAATTAGAAATAACAGTTCCACAGAAAAAATAATTAAGTGAAAAAACGGACACCCCCTATGCCAAACAAGAGGCTAGGCATGGAACAAAGCCACCACAGTCAAAAGACGGGATTTGGAGTCAACTTCCACTACTAGCTGGATACATTAACGTGCAGCTGAGTAGCTGATCAAGGTCTTCACTTCTTTATCTGTAGATTGGAAGCTTTTAATAGAATCCCACACAGGACTGCGGTGAGGATTACATAAGGCAAGTTTCTATAAACTCTTCACACGGTGCCTGGTGTGTCGCGCACTTAATAAATGATAGCTACAAGGCAGCTCTGGGGAGTGGGAAGAATAAAGCCAGAAAAATGCTGTCTCCAGCAGAGTTAGGCAGCCTCAGCGAAAAAAAAAAAAAGAAAAAGAAAAAGGCCACGCTGTTCAGTTTCAGGGGTGACGAGGGCAGACAATAGGGACGTGCGCAGCAAGGACAGAATGCTCGTCTGGAGCTCCTGCTACAGCACAGGTAAATTCTTCACTTCTGATAGTTCAGAATCAGGAGTGGTGAACAGAGGTGAACCTCTTTATAAGCTCCGGGGTTTCCTCTTCCCATGCTGAAGCGCTCTAGCACCTACTATGGGGGGTGATTATGTGCTGTCTGCACGGCTGATATTCAGGTTCACACAGGTCCAGGGATCCTGGCTTCTGAAACACTGAAATACTTCTGTGCTATCTGGCACATAACATGAGCTATGAGAACTACAGGTCACTTGATGGCATTGCACAGCAGTGGCCCTAGACACGGACCAGCCTGGTAGCTGCTCAACAGACCACAGGGGCAGAGGTGTGGGGTGAGGGGTGTCCACCAGCAGTTCCAGAGAAGCTCAGGGCCGGCAGACGCAGGCCACGAAGCAGATCGTGCCGATGACTCAGGCGGGTCCAAATAACGCGGGGTCCTCAAAGTGCGTCACCACCCTGACAAGTCTACAGCATGCCCAGTCCTTCTTAGGGGGGAATAAGCTGCCAGGGCCGTTGCGACAAGGGGTTTAACAGGGATCTTGCTGGAAGGATCTGGTACCATTTCCTACATCAAACTACAGCTTGGAAATGGAAATCATTTAGCAAGTGACAAGGATACTCTGGAGAATGTCCCAAATCAACAAAACAAATGGAAATTAGAATGGTAAATAATGTGTGCTAAAAATATTATCACATGGTAAACAATTATATGTGACGTGTAGGTGCATATTTGTATAGAAAATAAAAGGGACTATACCTCACATTTTATACATATTTACATATTAATTTGCATTATTATAACAGCTATTAAATATCTTACTATTACTCCAGATACCATCAAATCAGTATGGACAGTATTTCTGTACCCACTCTCAGGACTTTGATGGGAGAAGCAACCCTAGCTCCTTCCTGAGCTGTGTGGTCATAAGAGAATCACAGACTTGGGGTCTCAAGAAGATAAAAACAGGGTAATGGATTTAGATGATTCCCTAAGTCCCTTCCAGTTCTAAAATTCTTTGAGACCATCATCATTGTAAAAGGGTCATCTGTTAAGCACATGCCCTAGACTAGCCATTCTGCTAAGCAGTTTGCATACACCACTAAATCAGACCCTCACACTAAGCACAGTGGCCCTCAGGCATCCCACTGATAAAACTGAGACTTTGGTAAAATTAACAATAGTTATGGTGGAATGAGATTGGACCTAGGTTTGGCTGGCTCCAAAGACTCGGGTCTTACCCACCTCCCCATCCTGAAGTCTTTCATAAGGACTTCGTCTCTCATGCCCCCATTCTCCCATCTGACTGTGCACCTCCATCCTAGGATCTGAAGCAGTCTGACCTACACAGAATTATTTGTGAATGGGTCTGACCCATCCACCTAGCAACTCTGGTTCCTCAATAACAGGGACAATGTTTCATGCTTCTTCATGCCTTCCTAAACTCTTAGGGTAATACTGGGCACACAGTAAGCACTCAATAAATGTATGTGAAATGGGGCTGCTGTAGATTACAAGAATCAGAAGATGGCAGAGATGGCATGCAAGACCAAACAGATCAACCTTGGTAGAGACTTGGTCTTGGCTTAACTGTAGACAGCAAATATAACCAGATGCTTTCACTGTCTCCTCATATTTCTCTGAATTTCTGACTAACACTGTACCATCCAGCACCTGCTGAGCACGCTTGCCTAAGAGATGGAGATTTCATGAACAAGAGCTTTATTATACAGAAGACTAACACTTGACAAGAAAACCAGAGAGGCATTTTTATATTCAGACAGATAAAAGGAGCTAATTAAGTAACCACCTCAAGCTCCTCTTTCCAAAGGGATCCAAGATATTTTTTTTAATGATCAGAGTAGAAAGAATAAGAAATAGAGTCAAAATGAAGACCACACTGAGACCAAAACTGACTCTGTGTAGAATAAGGGCAAGGCATAATGGTCACTAACAGGGCTAGGGAAATTCCAGCTAAATGGATGTAACACATTTGGTCCCTTCGTGGATAACTGGAATCAGGCTACAGTTGCCATCCAAATTCTACACAGTAAATTCTCATATAAAACAATACATGGATATCGCTTACTTTGATTCAACGAACATTTTAAGTACTCCTGGTGTGCCAGGGAAATAGATCTATCTAAGAGATCCTTGCTCTCCAACATTTGGGCCAAATAAAGAGGTTCACCCTCATGAAATAACAATGATCAGATCTACTTAATGAGATCAGAACTTTCAATGGAATTCTGAAGAACTAGGAAAGGCTCTGTTCACCACATGGCCTCTCAACCCCAGGGAGTGAGGGACCGTCAATCTTGTTTCTTCCTTTCTTTAATCAAAAGGTCAGGGCTTAAATCTCATTAAATGGACTATGACATTTCCCCTTAATGGCTAGTTTTGTTGCCTGGAACAGAGAAAACATCCTCACTGTTATCTGACCCTGTCTGTGATGGGAGACAGAGACAGCAAAGGATAGCTGGCCTGCTTAAAGAATACCACAAAGAAAAACGTCAAGCAAAAATCTTCTTTTCACTGTTTTGGTTCCATTCAATGGAGAGAGGGAGGCAATAGAGGCCTCAAAGATTGACTGAGAACTAACCTTCCTCCCAAACTACTCCCAGATACACTGAGAACCTTAGGAAAGCACTGTTTGTTATGCAAATGAAGTTCTAAGAGGCATCTCTCAACCCTCCTCCTTCCAACAAGATTGTCCTTCTCGGCTCCTCCTAGACAGAAACTCTAGAGCTGCCATTGCAAGCAGATTTCTCAGAGAAAGACCCCAGCACTGCTCTCCAAAGGAGCAGCAACTGTCATGGACAGATATTGTTTGTTACTTACAAGATCAGAGTACATGCATCCCACACAATAAAACTGAAAGGTATTTTTGCTCTTGTTTTTCAGACAAGGCAAGTATGTCTCAAAGAGGCAGATTCATTTGCGCCAGGATTCTTAGCTAGGATATACAAACGCCTGTGTGATGCCAAGACCCATGCTCCTTTCCTATCATCAGTGACAGTCATCTATACTCAACCACAGAGGTGGAAGTCCTGCTTGAACCATGAGAGGAAGCAAACCAGACTCATACCATTTCAAAACTCAGTGGGATATTAGCAACACAGTCCCATGCTTCACATGGATACACCAGGAAGATAAAATTATTCCCCACAAAGCGTTGCTAGGATTGACTTTGGGGAAAAAAAATCAGCTTTATTGACATATATACAATTGATCTATAATGAACTAAACATATTTAAAATGTAAACATTTAGTAAATATAGTAAGTATTAACATATGTATATGTGGGTGTACACATGTGTGAACGCACACACACACACACAGCACTAACTCCAAAACCTGAGTCCCTCTTGTATTACCCTTGAATGGAGTCCAGACTGTCTGGGAGAAGACAAACACATGGGTCACCACAAAGTACCATCCTTGGTCCCATTAGACTGTCCACCTTGCCATGGCCATCCTCTGTCAAAGCTCTGTGCTGTGCTAAGAAGTAGGAGGCTGGCTCAATCACTCCGGACAATTCAGAGAAAACTCCATGCATCGCCATACATCACAGAGCTCAGGGGAGGGGTTGACCAACAGACGCAACAAAGAATCCTCAGATTTTAGATCCAGAAGTACAACTAACTGGTCAAGAAACTGTCATGTGTGTGTGTGTGTGTGTGTGTGACTGTGAGGCTGAGAGAGGGAAGGAAAGGGGGAAAGAAGGTATGAGACAAATGCACATTCTGGTTTCTACTTTTTAAAAAAGTTTTGTTCAGATTAAAATACAGTATATATAAAATATATGTGTAGATGTTATATATTATTTTATATTATATTTTGTTATGTATCATTATACAATATATATTTTATTATAGAATAATACATATACTACAGAGGTCATTCATACTCAATACAGAAAATTTAGGCACATCAAAGGAAACATAGCAAAAGCATTAGGAAGAAAGCAAGTAGAAAAGAGGATATGATAGGGGAAAAAAGGAGAAAAATGGAAAATCTAGAATAAAACCAGACAAGGGCCAGTGTAATGCAAAGACCACAGAGCAGTATGGTGAACTCACTTCTCTGCACCTGCGGTCCACCAAAACCAGAGAAGATGGAATTAAAACAGAAGAAAATGAAACAAGAAAACAAACAAGGTGACCACTGTTAACATTTTGCAGAACTGCTCACATTTTCAGTTCTGTGTTTCTGTGGACATGCACAGATACATATTATATGATCTGTGCACATGTACACAGAAATAAGATCATACTCTACAGAGGTTGGACCTGCCACTTTTTCCACTTAACAGTGAAAAGCATTCTTCCAAGTCGTGAGGACCTTTTCTCTGCCATCTCTCACTGGGCTGCACCAGCACTGTTAACTGCTTCTCTCTTGCTCAGACTCGCCAAGTATTATTACATATATACATGCATGTAACGTGAACAGGACTTCAGAGGAGTTTATTTCCAGCTCGAGGAGAGGGATGCACGTTGCTGGGAGGAGGCAAGAGGAAGAGGTGGTGCGGCCGCCTCTTGAATTGCAGTTTGGGTAGACCGTTTCTACCCAAGGGCACTTCAGGCTGTGGGAGGAGAGCAGGCACAGACCAACAGACCGCCAAGTCAAGGACATACAGAAGGAGGAACAGGACCGAACCTGGGCCCCAGTTAGAACTGTACTGGCGACCGTGTCAGAGATGGCTGTTACAGTCTCCATCCACTAAGTGGATGAGGAAGGAGGGGGACTCGCGATAGCAAGCAATTGGTTTGAGGCAGCAACTATAGTGCACATTGCAACCAAGAGAGCACACTGTTTCCTCGGGGAACTGGGAGGAGGCAGAGGGTGTTAGAGAAAGAAGGGAGGTGAGACTGGGCAGGTGAGTGGTCCTCAGATCCCAGGGGACTGAAGGGCAAGCAAAAGAGTAAGAACTTTTACCCGCTCTCTGTATAACTGCTTGAGGGATATGGTCCTCACACTGACATAAACGACAGCAGATTTCCAAGAAGCCCTTCACAGAGCAGATTAATGCTGCCTCAGACAAGTGGAATTCCCCAGGGATAGCACACACTTTAGAACATATTTCAAAAGCTGGAATTCTGTCTGAGGGCACCTGAAGGAAATTTCAAGGCAGTACCTTCAGCATCTAATTACCAGATAAATGTATTCGCAGGAGCCTCTGACGCGCAGGCTCTGGAGTAGGTCATGTCAAGCATGAAAATGCTCGGTGAGGCTCAGTGAACTTGGAGTGAAGACACATCTATCTGCTAACTACCCAGGGAATGCGGAAATGCTCTGAAGGTGAATCCTGGGACAAAAGCAAAACAGTAACAAAATAAAACAAAAACCCATAGCAAGCAATCGGAGGAAACCCTGCTACCTAAGTGCAAAGAGAACCTACAGCGCCTCATTTCACTGGTCTCAGGACAAAGCTTCTGGCCTGGACTCGCCCGAGAGACATTCTCATAGAGGTCTCACCACTACCCTCTCGCATGGGAAAACCAAACACTGAGCCAACTCGACCGAAGTCAGTGATGGGGGTTGGCTTGGCCAGAACTGGGAGACCACCTGGGTCTGGCCTCGCGCACAGCAGACGGGAGGTAAAGCTCAAGGGCACATCCTCACCTGTTGGATAGAAGGCTGGTTCCTAACCTCTCTTCAGACCCCCTCCACTCAAAAGGAGATGCCCCTCTGTGTTACTTGTCCCAAAGACTCTCAACTCAACAATAATCACTCCTGGAGAATTAGGAAAAGAGAAGCAGCATTTGGTCCCAGCGCGATGTAATTGAAAGGACCCAGGCTTTACAAATAAGCAGACCTGGATTCATGACACTGACCCTGCTTCCTTACTCCCTTTATAGCGATGGGCAGGCTAATTCATCTAAGCCTCAGTTTCCCCAAGTGTAAAATGCGGGCCGATAGTACCTTCCTTCCATGCATGGGATGGGGTTTAAACAAAATAATGACAGATAAACATTTGTCACCTGGAAGGCAATCATAAATAGTATTTTCCCACGCATGCCTGTCTTCTTATTCCTCTGTGAGAAGTAGAGGAGACTCCCCTGAGAAACGCAACCATGAGAAAGGGAAGGAAACAGACACTTGAGAATGGTCTGCATCTAGGAACTGCCACCGTCTTCCTCAATTCAGTGGAAAGGCTACTTACTATCTGTGTAACCTCATGCAGAGAGAAAGCCCATGACACCTTCCTCACAGAATCAGCACAAAGATTAAATCCACCATCTGTAAAAGCACACTGTCTGCTACATTTACAACTTAGTAAATGGTAATGTGAGGTGGAGATGTCTGTGGTGGAACTGAATTAGCTAGAACATTGTTCACAATGGATCTAACAGGCACTCTGAAATCCTCTCCCTGTCTGGAGTTTTTCTGGCTTTCTGTTTTTTGTTTTGTTTTGTTTTGTTTTTCATCATATGCAGATTTGAACTGCACAGAGATCAGACATCCAGGAAATGGTTCTCAGATAAAAATCTTCACATGTGGGCTCCATGTCACCTGAGGCAAGCTTATCAAGCAAAGGAAGGGGGTCCCCACCTGGCTCCCATGTTAACTAGCTCCTCTGACTGTCTTTCTGGCTTAATTATGCTCCAATAATCCTGACAAGACTGGCTGGGCTGCACTGTAAATCATGACAGTGGAAATCCTACAATAAAAGCAAGATTAATGATATGACCTCAATCTTGGCATGCAGGCCCATTAATTGGAAATTATGGACTTAATTGAATTCTGGGCATAGCACAGCTAGCTGGTTTAAATTTCCTGAGACCTGTTTCTTCACCCACATGAAGATAACTTGAATGTACCAATGACAACTAAGCCAAACAGTGGGTATTGCTGAAGAGACAGATAATTGATTATTTCCTTGGCACATTAGCTACCCAACCATTAGTCATGCTTTGGAGGGGCCATCACCATCATCTCAGCCACCTCCCTGTCTTCTACATGTTTGAGGGTGAGGCGTAACCTCTCCAAACTTCAGTTTTGAGATAACTGTTAATTTATCTGACACACACACACACACACACGAAGTACCCAGTAAGAAGCAGCCATTATCATTGTCCCTTATTTGCCATCACCTGCTATGATAAGGAGCCTGGAGGTGGGGAGGGAATGGGAAGGAGCCGTGTGGCTTCTCCTCTGCGGGCTGCAGAAATAGCACCACAAAGGGCCCTGACAACGCACTGTACACCCAGAGCCTCCCTGAGTTCAAGGCAGCTTCGGCCCCACCTTGGCTTTCGACAAGTGCGGACTCTGGTATGTCTCTTCTGTTTGCTTCAGTCTAGTCTGTGTGAGGCAATCTGCTCCTGGGACAAAGGTTTACAGACATGAGTCCTCCTCGCCCGACACGGAGATGGGTATCAGAGTCTCCACTATGGAGGAGGAAGGGGGGGACTCCTGGGATGGTGAGAGGGGTGTCTAAAAGTGATCAGTGACTCTAGAACATGCTGGAACCAGGATATCACGCTGTTTCCTCAGGGAGTTGGGGGGATGCAGCGAGAGTGTTAGAGAGGGTGGGAGATAAGGCTGGGAAGGTGAGTGGTCCTCAAATCCCCAAAGGCTTGAAGGTCCAACTGAGAACCTTTAACAGAAGAGATGGAGTTATTTAGAATTATTGGGAGGGGTGTGGGAATGCTTTTGTTGGAAGCTGCACATAGACAAGCTAATGTGCAAGAAAAGCTTAGTGAGAACCGAGACAGTGCTTAATTTATGTCTGTACCAAGCACCCAGCAGGATGCCTACCAGGGTAAACAGTCCAAAAGAGGACGCTGAATCAAACGGAATTAAATCTGTCCAGAAACCAGGAGCGCCACTTCACTCTTAAACCAACTGCAATGGCTTTGAAGTGCCGCAAGGCGATGTGGCAGTGCCTACAAATCACCTTCTGATTGCTGGGAACCGGGACCACGGGCTTTATGTCCATTAGCTCTTTTAATCCTCACAAGCATGTTGCCAAGTGAGCTCTATCATCCCCCTTGTTCAGGTGAGCAAACTGAGGACCCAAGACACAAATACAGTCACACAGCCAGGGCTGTTCCCCAGGTCTGCCACCTTCCAAAGCCTATGATCTTCTCATGACATTTTATATATTAATCAAAAGCTTAAAACAGAAAGGGAAACAGTCAGGAGAATAGAGAAGCCAGATCCTGTGAGGGACCCTGTGCGTGAGCGAAGGATAGTTTTAGGACCAGGTGCTAAGGCGAGGAAACTGCTAAACGTCGCTTGTTGGGAAGGCACAAATGAATGGAAGCCGCCTTGCGGGACCTGAGCAGGCAGGAGAGGAAAGTCATGGTCTCTCGTGGGCACTGGGTAGTCACACCCAGGGGTGGGGGCAGTGCCTTCAGAGGCTCTTCCCTCACATGTGGAATCTAAAAAAGCCAAACTTGTAAAAACAGAGAGTGAAATGCCGGCTCCCGGGGTCTGGAGGGTAGGGGGCAGGACTGATGTTTAAAGGTATAAACTTGCAACGAGTGGTAAATAAGTCCTGGCAATCTAATGCACAGTACAGCGAACACAGATGATAATATTACATTTTAATCATCAAGCCTGCTAAAAGATTAGATCTTAATTATTTCAAGCACAAAAGAAGTGATAGTTATATGACATGACAGAGGCACTAACTAATGCTATAATGGCAATCGTATTACAACATATAAATGTATCAAATCGGCATGTTGTACACCTTACATGTCTGTAACATTATATGTCAAATATATTCCCATTTTTTTAAGAAAAAGATGCTCTTTCCTAAACTGACCTCTTCCTGCTGCCCAGTCCTACCCACCCTCCAGGCACAGGCCCTCTGCAGGGTCAGCAGCTGCTCAAACTTGGATTCTGATGCTCACCAGGCATGTGTACAAGCATCCCAGCGAAGGCAGCGGAGGTCGGCCACGTATCTAGCCAACAGCAGGGTGAGCCATGAAGCAGGCCTGCCTGGCTCTAAATCCCACACCCTTTCACCATCACGCTCTTCATCTTCCCCCGTAAGAGAGACAAGTAGGGGTCTCAGTGCAATTGCCAACAGTGCACGAGGGGAGGTACCTCTGAAAGAGCCCCACAGAGACCCTGCCCAACAAAAATCAGATATCAGAAATGCCTACGTCCCGAGATGCCCAGCTCTCCCCACAGCAGCCATCATCACTGTGCTTCTCACAAGAGTAGAAGACTGGACTCACCGAGGACAACGCAGGGGGCAGCACACGCGGAGCCAGTATCTCTCCTCCTCGCCCACTTACACTTGAGTCCTCTCCCTCCCAGGCATGAGTCCAGGCATTTGGGAATCCACATTATCTGACCATGACAGTAACCAAAGGTATTCAGTTCCAAATATCAGCGTGCCCTGAAGCACACGGCTTTTCCTCTCTGGGCAAAGCCTCTTCCCCTTTAAAATTAGGGGAGGTGGAATTGGCTGCTCCCTAAGGTCCCATAATACTGGGTGACTCCATGGGTCACAGACTCTATAAAACATGAGTGTTAAATTGTGATGGATGCAATTTGCTACAGGGCAAGGCACTGGTAGGAGCGCCACCAAACTGGACGTGGAGCTGAAGTCTTAACTGCTGCTACAGGGCAGCACCGGTCAAACAAAAAACATTCCATCCTCCATCGTGGCTTTCGTTTTCCATATCTGTGTGGGAAGCCCTGGTGAGGACTGTTATGTAACAGGCTGGCCAGCTGCAAGCTCATTCTGTCTTCTTTCTCTGCACTTGGCATTAATCTCAGAGTGACTGACCTCTCCCCGGCTGCCCTTTTCTGTTAAGCTTTAAACATCTGCATCTTGCCTTTATAACTGTGAGCTTCCAGAAGGCAAGCTGGGTGGTGAGACAAGACTGCAGACACAGTGCAGCGCACGGAGCTGTGGACACAGCGCTGGTGAGAGTGTTCCAGTATTCTGCTACTGAAAACAACAAACAGTAACTGAAATCAGCTAACCCTTGAGCACCTACTCTGTACCAGGCACCATTCTACATGCTTCACAACTCTTCGAGGTACGCATTATTGCTATCTTATATTTTGTACACGTGGAAACACATAGAGAGAGGCTATCAAATCTGCTGAGGTCACACAGTTAATAAAGGCAAAATGTGGACAGGCTCCCACAAGCATGTGTTGAATGAAATCACCTAGAGAACAGTTGGGAACATGTTCCTTTGGCATCAGAGAGACCTGGATCCAAATTCTAATTCAGCAGTTTACTCGCTGTTTCTTCAGATAAGCTGCTTAAGCCTTTCTGAACTTCAGTTTCTTCATCTGTAAAATGGGATAACAATATCTACCTTATGAGGTTACTCTGAAGATCAGAGACAAATGCCTCTGAAAGAACCTTGTGCGGTGCCCGGCCTAGTGATCTAGTCATGTGTGTGCTAAGCTCCTATGGTGTAGAAGGCGCTGTGGCAGGTGGTGGGAAAACAGAGGAAAGCATGGTCCCTGCCCACAAGCTGCTCAGAGTCTCCTGACCGGGCAAACATAAACAAAAAAAGTATATCCCAGGAGGAAAGGACAGTGTTACGCAAAAAAAAAAAAAAAAAAAAAAGTGTCCTTTTTTTTTTTTCAAGATTTTTTTTTCAAGATTAATCTTTTTAATGCCATCCTAAAACAGAATGGGCCAGCAGGGCCTCTGGGCTCAGCAGCTGTGGAGGAGGAGGGACCCCCTCCATACCTCCTAAGGCAGGTCACTGCACGAAGGCACTCATGAGGGGGACTTCAAGCCCCTCTTCTATTTCTTCATATAAAATTGGAGGAGGAGGGGAAGGGCAGGAGCCTGGAAAACATTCTTCCCAGCCCATGGGTAAAGGAAAAACTCAGGGAGCAAAACACTGCTAACTCAGGGTCTACCCTCACACACACACCCATCTTCCATCCCTCTCTAGAGTCTGCAGTGGAGACCTGGGGAGAGGACAGCCCGGGTTCACCTCTTCTTCCTTCTAGCTGGTACGAAGTTGATAATCACCACTCTGAGTGATATAGCAGACCCACGGCAGGGCCTGGTAACCACTCTTCTCGATGATCTTCATGTATCGGACCTGGATCCCGGAACACAGCAGAGAGCACCTGAGGGCAAGGAAAGCTGAAGAGAGTCTGGGCGGATTGTTCTTGGCTGATGAGGCCATACCCCAGGGTACTGACCTTGACCCTGTCCTCATATCTCACATTCAATCGGTCAGAAAATTTTGTCCAGAATCCAAAATGTGTGTAGAGCTTCCACTTTAAGAGGAAACGGAGGAGCTATGAGGGAGGGGTATATATTATACACACACCCTCACAGTCTTATATTGTTTCTAGCTCTGTCCACTGAAAAGGGCTAAACACAGAGGCCAACTCAGTAGCCCCGGCACACCAAGATTGTGGTCTTGAAACACCACGGCCCTCTAAAAACCACTAGGGCCCTTTGGAAAGTGGCTGATTCTAAGATCGGGGCAAAAAATATACAAGATGAGCCTGGTCTGTGATATGAGAAACTAAAAGAGAAGAGCACGGTATGAAAAAGACTCAGATGCCAACTTCAGAGGCTCCCACTTGCCAGAGACGGGTCCATGTGAACGTGAGTGAGAACAGTCCCTGCGACAGGCTGAAGCATAAATACATGTTCACAAACAGGAGTTCATAGTGATAAAATTACAGAAAGAGAGAGAAGCTTCATCAGCTACCTTTGGAGAATGCTGGGGAACCAATTTTTTTAATTTTGAAAACTAATAAGTAAAGGGAAAGACTCAAGACTTTTCGTGCCTTTGCCATATGAGCTGTACTTCAGGGTAACCCAGTATCTGATGAGGGAGAAATACTTCTCTTCATGGAAGTACTCCCAGCTCACAGAGAAAGAGTGGTAGAATTTACCATTTGCAATTCCTCATAAAATAATGGAACTAGGTAGTGATCACAAAAACAGAAACAGCCATGCATTATGACCCACAATGGAAATACGAAACACAGTCTATGAGACAGTTCTGATCTGAATCTAAACCTGATCAAACCTCTAGATCTAACTACCAGGGGACTCAGGGGACACAGGGGACAGAGGAAAAGGTAAGTGCTACCACAGGGGTGTAGTCAGCAAAATCCGGACTTTGGGGAAAACTTAAAATGCAAATCACCTAACTTATATTAACAAAGACATTGCAAAGGGACAAAAAAAGAGATGGAAAGGAAACTTTGGAAAATAAAGAGAATTAAGACACATGTCAGCCAACTTCAAGGCATGAACATTATTTGAATTCTTATTCAAACAAACTGTAAAAAGCGAAAAATTAGACTCCCATTTTAAAAATGGGGATATTCTGAACAGGCTGAATATTTGATATTAAGGAATTACTCTTCTAGATGAAATAAGGATGGGTAATGTTTAAGAAGCCCTTCTATTTTAGAGACATATTGGATGACATGATTATTACGACTGAGATTTACTTCACAGAAATCCATAGGACCAGGTACAGGTACAGAAGAAATGAGACTGATCAGGGGTAGATAATTGTTGAAGCTAGGTGACAGGGACATGGGTTTCCACTTTGCACTTAAGCTGTTACCCCTTCCTACTTCTATACATATTTGAAATTAGAAAGTTATATATATTTATACATTATGTACATTATACACCATCATATATAATGTATATATTACTATATGCAAACATGCATGTAGCTATAACCCGCCTTTCCTCACTCCCTGCAGAGCCACCAGTCATAGGTCTAAGTCATCATTCATTTCTCACCTGAATCGTTGCTATAGCCTCTAAACTGGTGTCTTTGCCTCCACCTTGCCTCCCTGCAGTCTGGTCAATAAAGAGCCACAAAAGCGTTCTTTCAGGAAATAAGGCAAGTCATGTCAGTCTTCTGCTTAAAATCTTCCGGTGCATTCTTATCTCACTTAGAATAAACATCAAAGTCCTTACTATGGTCTAAAGGCTCTTTGGAGTTGGCCTCTGCACACCTCTCTGGCCTCATCTCACACCCCTCTTCCCCTGTCTCTTTGTTGTAGCCACACTACTCCCCTATTCAACATACGCCCGCCTCAGGGCCTTGGCACATACCATCCACTGTCCCCCCGGAAATCCACATGGCTCGCTTCTCCACCTCCTACAGGTCTCTGCTTAAATGCTTCTTTTTCAGAGAGTTGTCCAGATCACCCTATATAAAGTAGCACCCCCAACCTTCTTATTTTAGTTACTTTTCTTCATCGTACTTTTTAATCCTGATTTTTTTCTGTCTCCACCTACTAGAAAAGAAGCTCTATAAAAGAACACATAGAGTTTATTCTAGGCACTGTTATTTCCCAAAGTGTCTGGCTCAATCCACATTGTTGATTTTGACCTTAAATTCTGAAACATAAACTAGCCAGCAAAACTGCACAGGGAGTATTGAGCAAAGGGTGGTAGAGCAGGTAGGAACCACAGTATGGAAAGCTGTGCACCTGTTTAAGACACTGAATTTTATCTTGTAGGCAATGGGGAGTCTCAGACTACATATAATAGGCCTTTGAATATTCCTTTTGATACAGTTTTGTTATTGCCCTCTCCCAAAGCAGATGTAGTTAAATTAACTTAAAAACAAAATTGCTTCTTGATTATCTAGTCCAAAAGATTCAAAATATATCTTCAAAATAATCTCTTATAATGAGTGAACCAGATATGAACATGGCTGAAGCGTTGGTTATTTCATGAAATAGTTTATTTTAAATTTCTATTCATATCTATGTTTCTTTTTAAAAAAAAAAAAAAAGGAGAGGTCATTTAAACAACCTCCAAGTCCTTAATAATGATTCTCAAGGCTCTCTTCAACATGATGTAATCAAACACAAGGCGATATTAAAGACGAAGCTCAGAAATAATCAAATAGTCATGAGGAATCCTGGACCCAGGGATGTTATAGAATGCATTATTAGGGATATGGAACAGAATTTGCAGTTATTTCCTTAAAATGTTTAAAATAATACCTATAGGGGAAAAACCCCTAAGTCATTGTCCAAAAAATGGCACTGCTGCTTTTCAACATGTTAAAGCTACTACGTTTTTCAGGAGTTATGACTGTAAGTGCACAGTATCTGAGCTGGAGTCCTGATTCTGTCCCCTGTTGTGATCTTGGGCCAGCCTCTTACCCCTTTTGAGCCTCAGGCTCATCAGCCATAAACTGAAGATAATTATATTCAGCTTAGAAAGCAGTTGTAAAAATGGAGTAAAATGATGTCCGTGGAAGCACTCTGCACACTAAAAATAAGGCAAGGATGGTGTATACTGAGGCCAATGCCAAACAGCATTGAGATTAAAAGATAAAGCTCTTCCCAGAACTCCAGGTCTCCACCTCAGAGTCTGCTTATTTCTCCAGGCTGTTATTTTTATTGCTATTGGAAGTACATCAGAAGGATCACTGCTGAGCCTGGGCAAACACCAAACAAGTCCAGAATGTACTATCAAATGCCCACAATTAGTTACTGGGCTTGTGTGCTTTTTGCCTTTTTTTTTTTTTAAAGAGCCTCTTGGTATGTTACAAACCTTAATGTGAATAGCTGAATTAACATGAGATTAAGAACCCAAGTGCCCAAACTGGAACCACATGCAAATCTGTAGGGATGGATGGCCTGCTGCCAGTGGATGCACATCTGGGAGGCTCTAGTCACTGTACATAAAAGAATCTGCCATTGTTCTCAGAGTCACTCAGCCCCTCTGCCAACAGAACACCCTTTGAGTACCTGCCAACTTTCTATGCATTCCAGGTTTGAGATTCTGTTGTCATCATCTGATTTCTAATCCTTTAAGTGCTTGAATGGATTTTAAGAGGAAAGGGTGATCTAAATATTTTTTATCCACCACTGCTAATATTAAAAAACAGCACTGCTTTCTTATGTTCAAAGCCTCTGGGAGATCTCAAACAATTTCTGAAAGGAACGCTGTCAATGTAGCCACTTGTAAAGATGAGTTTAATGAAGCAAAAGAATAACACTTCATCAAGGAAGCTGTTGATCACGCTCCCAAAGATGCCTAGGCAAAGCAGAATTTGACCAGCATGAAGGTATCTGCCCCAGCATCACTGATGCTTGTCCAAAGTATAGCCATTGATTCTCCACGAGGAGGTGGGATGGGCACCACTGACCATGAGCTTCTGACTCCTACTCTGCAATGAACAAACTCTAAAATAGATGAGGCTTGAGCATATTAGTTTATTTCTTGCCTCTCTTCCATTACGTCACTCAGGGCATTTGCCTCTGCTATTCCTTCTACTAGGAAACTTTCCTGGCTCTGTGCTTGCTTGATTCCTTCTCATGCTCCAGAAGATCCTACTATAAATGCTACCCATTCAGAAAGGTGTCCCCTCCTACCAGCTCTAAAGCAGCCCCTATCACCACCCCACAATTCATCAAATGTTTGTTATTCTGAAATATCCAGGTTTCAAGTGCCCCTCCTGTTGTCCATCTATGCTGATTTGGAGTTGGAAAAGAGACTTAACCATAGAAATATGGTTCCCTCATAGACTGCCCCACTGTTAATATCTGTGGTGTACTATCCATTTACCATACTGATGAGAAAAAGCAAACCAATGACAAAAAGTAAGGTTATCTACAAATAAGGGTCTGTGATAAATTGGAGCCTACAATCTCTAACCAAGCACAGCAAAGCCAGCAACCTGGGCCTGGCATCAGGTCCCAGGACACACTGAGAGACTCCAAAACATGAGGAAACAGAGTTCAGGCTCACCAAAGTAATGGACATGCGGCAGCAGGCAAATTAAGATTTCCAGCTTGGCATGAGACCCAGGTGGAGTCAGATGTCAGCTCTACCACATGTCGTAAGCCCTGTGATATCTCTGTGCGTCTGTTTCCTCACGCAAAAGAAAATATTCCCAGAAGCAACGGCAAGACGGAACGCAACGACAACAGCTTTTGCCATATTTGATCACCAAATATTTTCTTCTGACCTGAGCTCATACTCAGCCAACCGGATGTAAGACCAGTCCTTTCAACTTGGGGCTCCTAACCTACTTAATACAACACTTCCTGCTCAGGTTATAATTAGGAGTATCTGATGATTATGAGGAACATGAGAGTGCTTTATGAAGTGCTAATGAGCAACTCTGATTTGTCTGGCATCAGAGTGGAGAGGACAAGGACCTCCAGCCACAAGAGCACTAAGATAAACAGGCAGCAGTTTCATTATGTATTTGCTATGTGACCTCGGGGAAGTTACTTCACTCTCTGGAAAATTTGATCTGCAAATTGAGGCTTAATGACAAAACTTGCCTTCTAGGAATCTTCTCAGAATTAAATAAGATAATGTATGTTAAGTATTTAACACATGCACGGCAAATAAACTGTAAGCCCCAAACAAATGTCAACTATTTTTATGAGTGTGACCTCCTCATTAAGATGAAGTTCAGTGTTTCATGAAATTCTGAGACTTTTTCTTGACTACACTGGGACATCCTGCTTTGCCATCTTACCTAGAAATGGAACTTCCTAAGTCTGGGAGGCCAGCGGCTGCAGAGTACCAATGAAGGGCCTGTTTTCCTGAAGCTGAAACACAAGGAGGTGGGTGGCAGGAATGCTGTTTGTCAAACGAATGTCCATTCTCCCCTTCTTCTTCCTTGGAACTATTTTTAATCTGGTCACAAGGCCTCCCAGAATAAAAGACTACATTTCCCAGGATTCCCTTCAGCAAGACGTAACCATGTGATTAAGTTCTGACCAATAAGATGTGAGTGGTGGTGAGAGGGAAGAGGTACGCTGGGAAACAAATGTGTTGGTATCTTAGACAACGAGGAAGAGAGTAACACCCTAAGAAGCATAAAGCAACCAGACAGAAGGAGACTGGGATCCTAGTTATTTCATGGAGTGAGGCTGACACATTGCAGATCAGGCTTTTATATGAGCAAGAAATAAGCTTCCATCTGCTTAAGCCACAGTTATGATGGACTTTGTTACCTGCAGCCAAACTTATAACTCATATATATTATAGACAACGTGGAGAAAGGAAGAAGAAAGGCAGAATGTGGTGGAGGGTTACAACATGTCCCAGGCACATAGTGGGTTCCCACATTTACTTGCAGAATTAAATATGCTCTCTAGGACTCCAGGCAATCAAACCCAATATGGACTACTGACGTCAGCTCCAAAAAAACAAAAGGGACAGTGACCAGCTGGAGAGTGTCCATAGGAGGATGACTAAGGCAACAGAAGCTTGAACAACCCCATCTCACCAGCAAAGACTGCACAAGCTGGAAGGAAAAGGTAAACCAAAGCATCAGGACTAGGCTTCAAGTAACTCAAGGGTAGTAAGTTGAACAGGGGTCCCTTCTTTGCACTCCAGTTTCCTCATCTGTAATAGATAAGACCAGAAAATTATTATAATCCCTTCCAGCTATATAATGAGGGAGCTACAGATTCAGAGGAATTTATGTTGCTTCAAAGGACAGAAATACAACCCACCTAGATATAGCACTGAGAGAGTGAAGGACAGATTTCTGTTGAACGTTAAAAGACAATTTCTAAGTGATATTTCTTGTCCAGCAATAAAATGGCTGCCTTCCAAAGTCCAGAGTTATCTTACGGGAAGAGTTCAGTCAAGGGCTAGACAGGTTCCCAGAGGAAATGCTGAGTTTGGCAAGGACCATAGAGTTAAAACAGCTCCTTCTTACAGACTGGTCAGAAAGTGGGCTTTATAGTAGACAGCCCTGGATTTTAATCCAGTTCTGCCACTTGCTTGTCTATATTAAACAAGTTATTCACCTTTTTTTCAGTCTCAGATTCCTCATTTTAAAAATGGGGAGTGTAAGGGGGAGGGTAGAGCTCATGCTTAGCATGCACAGAGTTCTGGGTTCAATTCCCCGCATCTCCACTGAGAAATTAAGAAATTAAGAAAGAAAGAAAGAAAGGAAAGGAAAGGAAAGGAAGAAAGGAAAGGAAAGAAAGGAAGGAAGAAAGGAAGAAAGAAAGAAGGAAGGAAGGAAAGAAAGAAAGGAGGAAGGAAAGAAAGAAAAAGAAAGATGGGGAGAGTAAGACATAATTTAAAAGTACATTTGTGTTAAAAAGAGAAAACACATGTCAAGCACACAGCACAGTGCTAGACTTAGAGCTGCTTATAGTGGTCATCGTCAATATCACTCTAACTCTAGAAATGGGGAGGAAAGGAGAAAATGGGAGGAGCTCAGAAGATGAGAGTCATCCATCCTGATGGCAGCATCAGCAGGTAGAGGGGCTGAAATTTGTGGACTGGGCAGGCAGTTGCACTGCTAAAGTAAACCCAGGCTTAACCCTATGAATGTGGTGAGTGCAGGCGGAATCGAAAATACTCGAAGAGCAGGAGAGGAAGGAGAGCTGGCAGTTGGAGACTCATCAGAAACTGGGGAAGGATCCCATCTGGATATCATCCACCCATCTAATATTTGTTGATTATCTATGAGCAATTATAAGATGAGAAAAGTGCCACAATAAGGAAAGTATGGAGTACAGGCAGGGCACAGAGGAGAAGCATCTGACCCAGAGGTAGACGGTCAGACGGGGGTTTCCAGAGACTGTGAGAGCTAACTGAACACCTGCACTACTGAGACGAAGCCGTTTGGGGTGAAGGGTAGGGAGAGAGCTCAAGCTGGTAATGTGTTTGAAGGAAGGGGTAGATCATAAACCTCTTCACCACCCCTCTAAAATTCCCACATTCTGAGTGGCCAATCAGATGGGGAAGTCCTTTCTAACTCTAAGGTTCCACAGTTATGGCTTCAGATGAAAAAGCAAAATAAAGTAAATGCCCTACTCATTAGAGTTGAATACTTTTTTTTAAAGAATAGTGGTGGGTGTGGATGTGGTTATAAAAAGGCAACACGAGGGCTCTTTGCGGTATGTTGGAACTGTTGAGTATCTTGACTGTGATGGTGGATTCACGAACCCACACAGGTGACAAATAGTATAGAACTTACGTGTGCTGCGCGCGCACACACACACACACACGTACAAATAAAACCAGGGAAATGTGAGGTAGAACGCATCCATGTCAGTATCTCGGCTTTAATACTACACTACAGTTTTGCAAAATATTGCCTCTGGAAGAAATGTGCCAAGTTTACAAGGATCTCTCTGTATTGTTTCTCCCAACTACATGTGAATCTATAATTATTAAAATAAAAAGTTTAGCTACAAAAGTAGCTACAGAAAAAGAACAGAGTTACATAAAATTGCAGTGATGAAATGTAAATTCATTGTTGAAACTGCAACAAAATACATAAAAATAACCTGTTAAAATTACTGGCAACCTACTATTCAAATGTCTTTTCATAGTATTTTGATCTAGTTCCTTCATTTATAGACTATTATATATCTTTATAATGATTTTTTCTGTATTATATATATATACAAACATATGTGTGTGTTTTATATTGTTTAATTCAGCATGTAGTTTCTCTTATTCCATGAATTTTACACTTTAAAGATCTTCCCATTATAAAATATTCCTTGAACAATTATTTTTAATGGCTGTTTAGTAATACCATATAGGCATATCATAATTATCTGAACCAATCTCCTATTTTGGAACATTTTAGGTTGTTTTTTCTATAAGCAATTCTACAATAAATCAAATCTAACTGGTTGCTGACATTACTGAGATGAAAGAAAAGCAGTCCCTGAACATTAAAATGTTAGAGTCAGAAAAGATCTTAGAAATCACCTGCCCAAACAATCCCCCTAAAACAAACATACACTCACACAGAAACCACTTCATAGTTACGGAAACTATGTGCCTATTTCCACTTTAGGAAGTAAGGAAAACACACAATTTCAACAGCTATTTAAAAAAAGAAAAAAAGCATGAGCCGTCAACCTTGCTCTAAGTCATTTTTGACCTTGTAGGATCAAGTAGAAAAAGCATCAATGAAGAAAGTATAAAGAAAAAAATTTTAAGACTAAAACATTCTAGATGGTTCCTTCTAGACGTCCTGGATGGACATTCTCCGTGACACTGGGGACACAGTTTATTACAATTTTGTCTCTTCATCCATTATCATATCCTCCTCCTAGAGTCCTCAATAAATACTTGTTATCTGAGTGAATGACCCAAGTCACTGGCACATATAGTACTCAACGCTCACTGTTACCCGAACATTCCATCCTATTCGGCTCCCCTGTGGCACGTCCTCCCTAACCCCTTCTCCATCTGAGGAAATCTTGCCCGCCCTTCAGAGCCAGCAATACCGTCCCTCTTCAGAGAAGCCGTCATCAACCCCTAAATCACTTCTTGCTCATATCCTTCATCTCGTACTTTGTTGCAGATACACAGACACCTGTCTCCACTGATCATAAAGGAGCAACTTGAGGGTCAGGCTGTCCCTTTTTCAAGTGTGAGCAGGGCTCTGCCAATCACACTGACAGGACAAGACAGACTCCTGACGTCCCCCACTCTGGCCACCGCTACTGGATGAGAGGCACATAAGCAACACCTAGTAAGCCCACTGGATTTTCTCCTCCTGGAATTAAGAGTTGGGATTCACAGACAGATGATCAGTGAAGACCAAATGCTTGAATTAGTGACACGTAAACCTGGAAACTTTGGGGGAACCATGTGCACAGAGAAGATAAGAAAGCTGGTCTAAGAGAGAGAATAAAGGGTGAAGTAAATACACAGGAGGAAGCAAAATAAGAACCATGAAGCACCAGAGGGAGAGGCTGCCAGGTGGCTCTGGGCTCTGGAGTTCCAGGCACGAAGAAGGCAGAGCTCCACTCTCTGAACCTAGGACTCAGAAGGTAGTCTGTGACTTTATAACAACTCCCTTTCTTTGGCTTTCAATTAAGATGTTCTGAAATAGGCTTTTATTACTTGCAACCAAAGATAATTTACTAAGACATGGAGTCTTCACTAAAGACACTAATGATTTTCCCTCCAGCCCTTTATCATCTATTTCTTCCTCTAAAAATATTCTTCCCAACTTTATCTGAAAGCTCAAATTCTACCCATCCTTCAAGACCATCCTTTAGAGCTGCTAAATACAACCCAACCAAGGAGGAGTCTGTCTCTGCCTTCTCCAAACTCCCTCCAAGAGCACTGGTTTTGTGCTTGACACACACACATATCAGAGTGATTCGTGTACTTTCCTTATCCTACCCCCCCCCCCCATTAAACCACTTCCTCTCTCCAGGCCTCAGTTTCCTCACTCTTAAAATGAGTGAACTGGATGAGATCAGTGGTAGTCAAACTGGATTCTTCTCAGGTTCTGCAGTTATGCGTAAGAAACCACGGCTGGGGCAAGCGAGGCAAGTGATCCCAAGAAAGCAGTGCCCTGGCCTCCCATCCTGACCCTAACCAGAGTTGCTCTGTTTTCATGTATTTCACATAGTAAGAATCTGGATAAGGCTTTATTGAGAAAAGGAATCCTAGTACTCATCAAACTTGAAAGCCCTAAACTAGGTAATCCATAGGGCTCTAAGATTCCAGCCATAGTAGTGAAACAAAAAACAACAAGAACTAAAATTTTGCTGAACTAGACACTGCTCTAAACACCCTGTGTTTGTCACTATTTTAATCATCACAGTCATGTAAGGTAGGTATTCTTAACTTCATCCTAAAATGAGGGCCCGATCAAATAAATTACAAGTAGCAGAGGCAGGATCCGAGCCTGGGTCACAACCCAGATCCACGTCTGAGTTCTTAACCACAATACTGTCTTCTACACTCCTCTAACTCTTTCTTATCTCACAGCACTGTATTTGGGCTGACGGTCATTTAATAGTGTTTGCTGAATGAATAAATGCTTAAATGAACAAAGGAAGCCTATCTTGGAGTCCAGGGAAAGTGAGACACAAAGGTGAATTTTCTAGGACTTCAGCTGCCTCCAGGTAATAATCTCAGTCAAGCGAAACTATTCTATAACTTAGGCCTTTTCCATGCCATCTCCCTGAAAAGCAAAGGAGCTTCTTGCAGCCAGGAAGAAATTCCTTTTAGGTTCGGTTTAATTTGTAACACTGACTAGTTCCATCAGCTTGATGGGTCCATGGATGCAAACGTCACCATATATGCCATCTGTAACTCATAATCAATCTACTCACTCTACGAATATCAGTTTCTCAGCCTTCAAACTACTGACATTTGGGGCCAGGTACTTTTTTGCTGTGTGGAGCTGTCTTGTGCACAACACCCTGGCCTCTACCCACTACATGCCCACACTGTGACAACCAAAAATGTGACACCCAAATTTGATTAGCACTAGGTCCCCCACATTGTGACAACAAAAAACATCTCCAGACATTGCCAAATATCGACGGAGTAGTGGTGCATGGAATAGTCCCTCATTGAGAACCACTGCTTTATAGGGACTAGGTTTTGTCGCAACACTGGGGGAAAATAAAGAAAAACAAGCAATGCCTAATCATGCTTAGAACAAGAATAATAGTTTCCTTTCATCCTTGGAAAGCTCCTGGGTTTCATCCTCCACCCTGAAAATTCTCCTTCAACTGAGCCGTCCTGAGCAGCCTGTAATGTACCACGCCTGCTGACCACGCCCACGGACAGTTCCGGTGGTAACAACCCTACACATTTGTGAGGGCTACGTGGTGACCACACACTGTCTTAAGTCTTATGAACAGTCCTGTAATGAACATAACAAAGCAAACAGTCAGAATCTTGTAAAATAAAAAAAAAAGCAAAATAATCTACATTGACGAATACGCAGGATAATAAAATATTCCCAACATGGGCTCGCAGAGCTTCAGCCTCTTGGTGAAGTCAGCGTTTATCAAGCGTCTGTTACAGGGCAGGGAATGCACTAGGCATATTTCTATACCTTAACCCCTTTGACTTTCCTAACAATCTAACAAGAAAAGCATTATTCGTTTTACAGAAGGACTCAGAGGAGTAAACTGACTTGCCCGAGATCACAAGGCTAGTCATTGATGTCAGAACTGGAATCTAGAATAACCACCAGCTCCAACTCCAGTGCTCTCTGCTAAACTGTAGTTCCCTTCAAGAAGTCCAGTCCTCTCTCCACTGCTATGCTGCAGTATCCTACAGGAAAATTAGCAGCTCCAATTAATAGAGAGCCCAGAAGGTAACAAAACCTTTTCGTTCATATTTTTACACATAGGTAAGAGACAAAAGGATAAATTCCAAAATGTTAACAATGGTTATTCACGGAAAACGAGTTTACAAGTTATTTTGTGTATGTGTGTGTACCTTTCTGCATTTTCTAAATTGTTTTTCCCTAAATATGTATTACCTAAGTAGTGAAAAGTAATTAGAACCCCTTTCCAAAAGCAAAAATAACTCATGGAAGTATCAACATGTAATGCCAGTTTTAAACAAACCATTATCACTATTTCTCACTTACGAGACTGCCCCAAATTAAGAAGTTCAACAGTACTCAGCTTTGACAAGGATGTGGGAAAACACGTAATCTCACACGCTGTTAGTAGAAATGTGAGTTAGTACAGGTTCTTAGAAAGCAATCTGGCGATATCTGTCCTAATGTGAAATGAATATGCGCTTTCTCCTAGCAATCCCATTTCTAAGACTTCACCCCACGGGTATACCACACATACAATACACAAAAATATATATTCAAAGACATCTACTGCCTATCAGTAGAGGAACTGGGGTGGTGGAATTCAAAGCAGTCATTAAGGAAATGAGGTACATCTCCAGGTATTAATGTAGAAAATTATCCTAAGACACAGTATTGAGTAAAAACCAAGCTATATAACAGCATGTAGAGAAGGCTGCCAGGATGTACAAGTCTCCATCACATATGGATGTGTGTACATGCATGTGTGGGTGCGCAGGAATCTGCACCTGTCCATGTGGTGGTGTACAAGTTTGCATATGCTTGCATATTCTGTAAACACACATAAAAAAATTAATGTTAATTATAGCTGGAGAGTAAGACTAAAAACTGGGAGAAATAAAATGCATCTTTATTTTCACTTTTATACCACTCTCTGACTTGTTTTAAATTTTCTTTCTCATAAACATGTATCCCTGCTTTAAAGAAAAAAACAGGGGCTTTTGTTTGGATTTGGTTTTGGTTTTTAAGAGACAAGAAGCCCAGATCTCACGCAAAGGCTTGAAAACAAAGCACCATATGAAATAGAACTATCTTCTGTTACAACTGCAAATGCTCACAAAACAAGACAGTGTGAAAGCCTGCCAGGCTGTGTGTGCCAGTGAGAGGCATAATGGAGACAGCTCTCTCCTGGCACATTGAGAGACAAAGCCAGCCTCCTGCCTTATGAGGAGATTTAATGGCTGGATTTTAAGGCCAATAATTAAAGAGAAATCTTGCTATACCTTTTTGAGGCAGCCTAAGCCAATTTCCCTAACAGCTAAAACCCCATGTTTCCTTTCCTATCCCTCCAGCTTGTCTCCCCCTAAAGTAGCTGACACAGCTTGGCCATCGGGTACCCGAGATCTCAGCCCTCCTTCTGTTCGATCCCTGTCACCCTCCAGTGTGTCAGAAGACTCGGGCCCTGCTGCTGGCTTGGCTGAGTGTCAGCTCACTGAACTTAGCTCTATCTCTAAAACGTTTTGTAAATGTCACCTACTCTGATGGGTAATTGTAAGTACTAAATATGACAGAGTATTAAAATAAATGTTGCCAACACTACAATGCTATGAAAATGTCATGTGAACTTGGGAGGGAAAAAAAAAGGCTGACCCTTGAACAGTATCGTCGCTGACCTCACCCGTGGTGTCTAAGTCCTGCCTACAATCAGAATACCTACGAAGCCACCTCAAATTCTTTCTCAACACAAGCAGCCAAGTGGTCTCAAAAACACAACTCAGACTTCACGTGTCACTCCCTCCTGGCGCTCTACATGCCCGTTACACCACTACTCCTTTCTGCAACGCTTTCTTCCTCTTCCAGGTCTTTGCGTTTGCTGTATGTAGTACTTGAAACCTCTGCCTCCAGCTCTTCTTCTTCTTTTTTCCCTGTTTGCTTCCGTTTCTTCAGGGGTCAACTCAAATGTTACCTCCTTAGAAAAGCATTCCTGATCACACTCTGGAAAAGAGGCCTCCACCACCCTGAGTTAATCTCTTCTCACTCTCGTCCCTCCAGGGCACCTAACACACCATATCATCCTTTATCTTTGCTTACTGGTGTGTGGTATGTCTTCTGCACTAATAGCGTACGCCCCTAAGTGCCGAGGTCTTAGCTGTCTCGTCCTCAACTGGATCCCTGTGCCTAGAACAGGGCCAGCAAACAGCAGGCAGTCCAGAGACACATGTGAAATGAGTACATGAAGAGATACTCACTGCTAAGTGGCTTCACCTACATTATCACAGTTCGCCTTGCCTGTGAAGCAGGGAGAGGCAGTGGGATTCCTCTCACTTGAATTGCCTGTCCAGGGTCACAGCTGGCAAATGACCGAACCAGAGTCTGGATCCGGGGTTTCTGACTTGTGACTCCCTAATACCCCGACGGCTCAACGGCATCCACAAAGTGAACTTGGAAAGGATGAAAACAGCAGTTTTTCAAGGCTTCCGCAACCCGGAAGGGGAAGAGAAAGATCTGCTTTCCCGCAGGGGTGAGGCAGGAGAGACGGGGAGCGGTAAGTGGGGAGCTCTCACCTTGCACTCCCTAGTTGCGAATTGGTAAGTAAGATTCTGTCTTTCATCTCAGTGAAACACAGCTGCCTCTGGGATGGAGGCTTATGAAACCTCTCCTCACCAAGTCACGGTGTGGAACACTTTACTAATCGAAACAGCAAGTGAAATTTTAGGTAGGTCAGATGAAATTACCCAACTGGAAAGTGACACCACTGTTCACACCTATTGGACCACCCACAGCAGGCTGGAATCTAAGTCACACACACATACACACACCCCCAAACGACAGTCATCCACACACCTTCCCACGGCACGAGGCTCCAAGTCTCCCAAACATGCTGACTCACTGTCTGGGGAGGAGGGAGGAGACCCGGACAGGAAAGGGGGAAAGAAAGAGAAGAAGGGAGCAGAAGAGTAGCAGGGGCAAAGGAGGAAAGGGGAAGGGTTGGGGGGGGGCAGGGAAGTTAAAGATGGAGGGAAAGGAGAAAGGGAAAGAAAGAAGAGACGACGGACGGAGGACTGCAGAAGAGGAGAGAGAAAGGAGAAATGAGGGCTGCTAGGACTTGTGCTGCAATGCTCAAATGACCTGATGCTGGGACAAGGCAGGCCTTGCAGATTCCTAGGGTCAGGGCTCTTTTCAGGCACTTGTCTGTTTCCATAGAGACCAAGAATTCCTGCTGCAGTGATCAGCTTCCAAGTTTCTCTGGTGCTTGAGCTTTCTCTTTCTGTGCCTCCATCACAGGCAAGGAACCGAGAGCCTAGAGCTCACCCAGTGAGAATGGTCATAAGCTCAGCCCTGGACTCAGCCCAGCACCATAGAGCTTCAGTTCTAGCATTTCCACTGATTACCTTCCTCCTCCTCCAGGCAAACACAGGTTCTGCTCCTGCCTCCTGCCTCCTGCCCCCTCCACAGCAGTCCCCTGGAGGTCTGCACAACCTAACGAGCAGCCCACCAAAGCTAAGAGCCTGGTGAAACCTAGTGACAAGCTGACAGCATATTTAGCCCTTCCTCGAGCATGCCCATGGTGCATTTGCAGCAGAGAAAACCAGTTGGTCATATTTTCCACTTCTGGCCAAGACCACAAGTACTACCTTCTCTCCTCCTGCCATCTAGGCTAGACATCTCTAGCTCTCCCCATGCCTCCCACCCCACATCCAGTCAGCTGTCAGTCTGTCCATTCTTCTGTGCGATGGTTTCAGGAGCAGCCTCTTCCTTCCAGTTGCACTGGCCCTGTCCTGAGCCTTAGTGATTTCTCAGGTCTTCAACTAAACTGATGTTCTCCCTGTCCACTGGGTGTATGCTCTCTCTTTCAGTACACCGGCTCCCTCCTTACTAAATCAGAAATTCCTGCAACCTAGGATTCAGGAAAATCTGATGCAGCCAGGACACAGGTGGGACCCACAGATGGCATCGATCCCTTACCCAGCAGCAAATTATCCCCAGGATTCACACATTACACTCTTCTCTCTGGAGCTGCAGGAGACTTTGTGAGCCCTGGGCACTTCTGCCTTTCTGTGCCCATTCCCTCATTTTAAAATAAAGTTTACTTTTTTTTTTTTTTACTGCATTGATATAAAGATGAACTCCTTACTGTTATATTCATTTATTTTATTCTGGTTGTTTAAAAGATACTGAAATTAAAACATTTTTTGTGGGCCTTAAAATTATTGTGGTCCCTACACACTATGCCTGTTGGGTAAGTTGGTCTTGGCTCCCACTCCCAAAGCTTCAGCGCCCTCCCACTGCCTACAGAATAAAGTCCAACCTCCCCAGCAGGCTCACCCTGATCTATCTTCCGGCACCACCCCCTAGAGCACTTCCCACCCACCTGGGCTCCAGCCTCCAGGTCTAGACGCAGGGCTCTCAACACACCACGCATAATGATGCCACTGTGCCTTAGCCCTCGGCCCCCCAAAATTTTCCTTTCCTTCTCCACCTACTGACTTCTGATTCAAACATCACTTTCCACTGTGACCTTCTCTAGTCTTCCTGCTTGAAACGATGGCTCCTTCTTCTGCACCCGCATCGCACCTTCCATGTCTCTTATTATACTCTTTATATGCCCAGTCCCAACATGCACTCCTTTCACAGCATAACGCTCCTAAAATCAGGAAGCGACTTACAGTGTATGCTAAACTTGCCAGCCTCCAGGTAGAGTACCAGCTGCAACATGCCAACAGTAATTTTCTGCACATGCAAACCCAGCACTGCACAGAAGGTACTGGGTGATCTGACTGCTTCCATGTTGGGGTTATCTGCATTGTTAACACAACAAGAGCTGGATTTTAATTTCTATCCCCAGGACCTATTAAAAGTATGGTTTGAAGCATTATTGATATAAGAAGATATTTTGGATGTAGACTCTAGCCTGTGACATGTCAGGTAAAGCAATCAAAGGTAGTAGAAACTGCCAGGTCTCTTAGCACATGTCATGAAATTTCCTACTTCCTTGAACTGGGAAGGACTAATTCTCAGACACTGAGCTGCTCTGTCAAAAGCTTCCAAGTAGATTCCAAGAGAAATTTTTCATATACAATAACTGTAATCTAGTTTTTTTCCCCTGAGTCACAAGTTTTGCCAACAAGGAAATGCACAATCTACACTGCAGGATTCTTCAATCCACCTCAAAAATATAGATTCTTTCCAAAAGGAGTTCAAGATGGTGAGTACAGGTTATAAAAAGCAGTAAGTCACCATAAAGCTGTATGTAACTGCATGTGGCCAAGGGAGATACAAAAAAAATGTTTAACACTAAACCTGAAGAGAGCTAAGATTCAAACCTTGTGATGCTGAAGAAGAAACACACAGATCTACAGGGGAAAGTTACCTATTGTTAATTTATTTTTTTAATTGTATGTATTTGCATTTCTTTTTTTTTTCTGCTGGAAAAGTTACCTTGATGAATCACACAATAGATTGCATGTTTTAGTCAAGAAATCACAGTCTTTTGGTAAACTAATTATTTCTACATTAGAAAATCTCAAGAGTCTGGGACTATGTATTAATCATCCTTCTCCCCCCTCTCATGTCCTTGCATATGAAAAATGCTCATTATTGAATTGGTCTAGCTTCTTGCCAACAGTTTCATTTCTTTCAAGTCTGGCCTCATTTCTGTGAAAATCTAGCTGTATGCTTATTTTTAGGTTTGGATGGGCATATTTCATTATAAATGCCCTTTTTAAAAATTCAAAATCCGTTCATGCTTTCATTCATTCAAAGAGTATTTATCAGGCTCCTAATAAATGCCAAGCAGTGACAAGAATACAAAGGTGAAAAAGACACAGGCTTTCTCTGAACTTTACTTACTGTCTGGAGGGAGAGACTGGACAGGCAACATATCACAACTCAGCGTGATGAGAGCTATGACAGGGACATACAGGCTGCTGGAGCAGCACGGAGAATGGCCATATGCAGCCTAGATAGGGTTTAAGAATATCAAAGCCAAATCCTGAAGAATGAGCAGGAGATAACCCAGAAAAGTGGACGTCTAGATGGCTATGGGGTAAGCTGGCCTAAGCTGAGGGGCAGTGTATGCAGAAGCATAGAGATGGAGGTGGGAGGCAGGGTTCCTACCAGGAGAGGAAGGACAAGAAGTTTGATGGGGCTGGCTTGCAGAGGTGCCACCATGGGCTTCTGATGTTCAGTTAAGAATATTTTGGACTTTACTCTGAGAGCAGTGGGAACTCATTTTCAGATATTGTTCCATAAATTTATGAAGCTGCACCAATCATACTGTTTTCTCAGTGTCATAGCAGGATTTAATAAGCCTTATTCAATACTACTTTTACTCTGTCGCCTTCATTTCCAGCATTTTAAAATTCTTTATGTTATATTTAAGTCAAGAGGAGACATTTGTCTGGTTTCAGGAGATTCAACGTGAAAAACAACCACACTCATTTCCACTCCCTCAGGCACTCTTGTGTCGTCTTGCCTCAGAAAAAAAAAAAAACCTGATAGAAACGTTCACTACTAAATTCCTCACTTGCAGTCCTTTAGGCATTTCTCCATGGCACTTTACTCAATATAGAATGAACAGAGCCTGTGTAACCTCAGGCAACTCACTTAACTTCTTTGTGCCTCAGTTTATTCAACTATAAGAGGAAAGTAACTATCACCTACCTTAAAGCATTCTTATGAGGGCTAAATAAGATACCACATGTACAATGCTTAGCATGATGCCTGGATTGTAGTCATTAAATTGTAGCTATTTTTATCATTAAGCATCATTAAATAATGTATGTACATGTTTACAACTTTGAATCTGTATTTTATTACAATTTTAATCTCATATATACACATATATATACAATATATATTTGTTTACACAAACGTTCAATAGGGATTATCTCTGAGGCAAGGGCCTAAAGAATCAGGGAGGGGGAAAGGTACATTTTTACCTTTTTCATTTTATTCCTTTCTGAAAACTTTTATTCTCTTTTAACTAAGAGCATGGAAAACTTTAATAATAAAAATCAATGAAAAAAAACCTTGTTACATAAAGTAAATTTTAAAAGTTATTCTCAAAGCTAAGGATAATTATATGGAAATCAACTTACACAGGGGGGAAAAGAGGTAAAGAACCAGGTTTGATTAGCCTAGAAAAGAAGAGAACTGGGCTAAGACAAGAAACAGTACCTGTCCTCAAATTTTATAAGGGCTGCCATGTGGAAGGGGATTGGGTTTATTTTGTACCGAGAGGGTAGAAACGCTGATTTTTGCATAAATAAAAGGAAGAACCCTGTACCAATGAGAGCAGTCTGCCTTTCAGAAGGCAGAGAAAACACCCTCACAGAAAGTGTACCTCAGGAATATATTGCCATCTTGAAGAGACTGGGTTCAAGGGAGCCCCCTTCTAAGTCTATGAAACAGGGCAGTCTCCAAGTATTTGAAATTTGACACAGCTGCATCCTTAAACGGTTATCCAGAAACATTCAAACATTAGTCACAACTAAGTAAGTTAGATGAATCAACTTTGTCTTCAACCTTCAAGACCCTGAAATGGGCAGGTTTTCCTAAAGTAAGTAATATTAATACATATATGCTGATAATATTTCAATGAATTAAAAAGTTATCCAAATAAATATTGCATAATGTTAAAGCCAGATGCAAAACGAGGATGCTGTGTTTAAACACTACCCCAAACAGTATTTGTTAAAGATAATTTTTGTTTCCAGTCAGAGTCATACTAAGCTGGAAAGCATTTTTGCATTCTTCATTATCCTTAAACTTTTAAATTCCATTAAATCTGGGAACATACTTTAATTGGACTACTGTTTTATGGCTTATCATTATGAACTTGGTAAGTAAAGTCTAATGTTAGAACGCTTTAGTGACTCAAGATTAGGCGTTCCACTTTTGTGGAGTCTACTTTCCATGGAAGGTGAAATGCACACAAGAGAAATACGGAGTTTCTGAGCTAATGAATTGGGATAGCTGCAAGGCCATTTGGAATATGAGAGGATGACCTTTGAATGCCAGTCTTCTACAGAATAATTTGAATGAAGAGAAGGTGAGCCAGGATAGGCAGGGAGCTCTGCAAGACACATCCAGCAAGGGGGCTGCTCTGGAATCTACCACTTGAGAGTCTGTTAACTTAGAAAGCCATTACTCTTCCTAAACATCTGTCACTCTTTCATCTAAGAACAGAGGGGGAAATCAAAGCTTATCATATTGTTTCCATTTCAACAATGATATTATGCCTACGTAGAAAGAGAGCTCTGTTCATTGGAGAAAACCTTAGACCTCAGAGTCAGAAAACTCAATCTGGCTGTCACTAACTTGCTATGTTACCTTGAACAAGTTTCCTGCCATCTGTAAGAATAAGTTTCCTGATCTCATAAACTGGAAGGGCACAGACAGCAAAGTGAAGAAAACCTGCTAATGTATTATCATGTTGTTTCAAGGCTCAAACTCAAGCTATGGTTAAGAACAACTATTATGAGTCTCCTTTTGTAAAACGAGAACAGGCTTAAAACATTTCTAGGTTTTTGCAGCTAGTAACAATTGTGCAGAGGTTTGATCCTATGTCTCCAGACACAGACACATGCTGCTTACCCTATCTAATAGAATTCTGGGGAAATCAAATAAGATAAATATTCAAATGTTCTACCTATTATAAATAACTATACAAGTGTAAGGTATTGTTAAGACTAAGCTTTAAATTCTCTAAGGGACCTTGGCATATTTTTTCCATTCTTAAACATTTCTGTTAGAGCAAAAGCCACATGAACCACCTATCCTATCTGGCATGTCACAGTACAATCAGTTGAACAAAAAGGCAGATTATTGCTGGTTTAGAAGTGATCCATGAGTTCAATTATATATCTTAAACAAATGAATATATTTACAGTGCACAAGGCCATTCTGAAAATCTTAGAAGAAAGAACTAATTAGACAAGACATATATGGTTGCACTAGTAAATGAAACCCACTACAAGAAAGTCCACTCTCAAGGCCCAATCCGTCATCCAAACAGATTCTCCTGAAATTCCTGCTGAAACAAAGCCACAATATTCTCCTAGCCTAAAGGGGGTGCCTGGTGATCTCTGCAACCTCTTCATATAATGCTAGTTTGACCAAATTGAAAAATCAATTCCTAGCAATAGCACTTTAGAGATAACAGTATTCTTAACACAAATGCTTTTCCCTTACAACAATTTACCAAGGCAATTCATTCTTTTTCTCTAAACCTACTGGAAAAGCCTGACTTCATAGAGAGAGAAAAAAAAAAAAACCCTCAAAAATCCAGGACTTAGCATAAGCTGCTCTGTGTTCAAGTCACTGCCTCTATTGTATGATGGCCCCCTAGAGGTCAGAAGTGTCTCATTTACTATTATATTTCTTATAGTGCTTAGCACAGTGCCTGGCATATAACTAGACTCAAGAAATATCTGTTGAATTTATTCTAGACTGTAACATATGTTTTAAAAAAACAAATTTCAATTTTTAAAATGAAAATTTCTATGAAAAATGAAAACATAAAATTTCATATTTCATTTCCCTGAAGTGGGGCTCTGCTACACTCATTTAGAAATGTTTATTTTCATTTTATTTATTTGTTTATACACACACTATGTTCCAAAAAAGGATTATAGTGATATCATTTAGAGTACATCAATTTTTTTTAAGATTTAAAGGAGATCACATCCAAACAAAAGATGGTTTGTACTTTGATATACCACACATTTGCAAAAACATAAATCAAATAACCATAAATCAAACACCAATACCAAAGCCCTTGAAACCATTAGCCCCTTGGGGATAATTTTAGCTTTAATTTTAAATGAGTCTGAGAAAACATCCCCCCAATACCTCACTTAATTTCAGTAAGAGCTTTTATGGATAAATTTAGTTTTCAGCCTGGACACAGGAACATCTGTGAACAATATTTCATTCCACTCATGGGATGAGGAAAATAGAAAGTGGTAGCCCGGGAAGAGCCACTACACAATTAAAAGAAATAAGCATTTGTTTGCAAAGTGCAAGAATAAAATTGAGTTTGGTTTCATTACTGTCCAAACAACTCAACACAAATCTTTCCTCTGAAGTTCTCAGTTCCAGTATTAAAGTTACCAATACAGAACAAATCACTGAGCACATCAATTATAAATTATCTTTATGTGAACAGTTCTCCTATCCTGGTTCCTTGAAATGGTAAGCAAACAGTGATAATAACATTCCTGGTCCAACAGGGATATATTAAATAACTATTTTGCTACAGAAATCACTAAAAGAGCACTTGCAAGAGAAAATCCAACTTGCTAAAATGATTTCTAAAAGACGGTTGCAAGCCCAGATTCAAAGTTTAAAGGCATTTCCATTTTCCTTACATGAAGAGGTTTATGAAATATTAATACACTCAGTGCAAAAGTGTAAGGATAAACAAGATCAAAGCCAACAACAGATGAAATAAATTTCATTGTGCAAATTATAAGAGCTGTGTAAAAGAGCTCTAGATTCCAGGTAAAATTTGCTCAAGAAAGGTAACAGCATTAACCCTAGCAGGTAGTAGAAAAGAGGCAGAGCTTTGCAGAATTGCAAACACCATCAGCATTACGAAAATAATAATTGGAATAAATACCGTCAGCAGGCTGCAAAAACAATCAACGCACTTGGTCCTTCACCTCTCTCCGTCATCCAGCTGGGTAGTGAAAGCAGCTGCCTCTCCCCTCCTCCCTTTCCTAGCCGTTCCTCGTGCCACCCCCTCCCCTATCCCGTCCACCCCTCCCCACCCCTTACCCCTCCTCTCCCCGCCCCCAGCTGGTGTATTCAGCAGCGTAGAGAGATTAAGAGGCGCTCGCTACGGTCACTGGGCCTCCAGAGTAATCTAACCGTTTCTTAGCTCCCTAGACTAGAGAAATTAGAGACGCGACACCCTGGTGGCATTAGATGCCTTCGCTTTCATCCTATCCCCTCCCAGGCCGGGGCTGGGGTGGGAGCCTCGAGCTAGTGGACTGGGCCGCAACTGGAGGGCCCGGCGGAGTTCAGCGGGGCTCTGCCCGCCCGCTGCGCTACCTGAGCTGTCCATGGTGCTGACGCGGTTCTGAGGCTGCCGGGCGGGACTCCGCGCCGCCGCCGCCGCCGCCCCGGCGTTCACTCTCTGCTTGCCGCCTCCCCCGCCGCTCCCCGCACTTAGGTCCCCATTACTGTCCACCAGCTGCAAGGATTCATAACCATCGTTGCTGGTCTTTTTCCGGTAGCTTCCGAGGAGGCTCATGGGCAAGCCCAGAGGAGAGGGGAAAAAATCAACCTGAGGAGATGACGGGGGAGGTGGAAGGTGGAAAGGGCTAAAGGAGGAATTTTTTCTTATATTAAAAAAAAAAAAAAATCAAGTGCCCCACATGACGCAAAGAGGAGGGAAAGAAGGGGCGGCTACCGGAGAGGAGCTTTGCGGGGCGCGGCGAAGCCACCGCCCTGGGCAGAGCGCGGCTCTGGGCGCCAGGCGCGAGGAAGGGAGGGAGGAAGGGAAGGAGGACGCGGGCGGGCGGGTGCGCGCGTCCTCGGTGCAGACGCGGTGGAGTCGCCGGCCCTGCCAAGCTCCGGACACCGGGCCAGCCACCCTCTGGCTGGGGAGTGCCCGGAAGCAATCCTATAGGTGTCGCCGCGTCGCCCCACCGCGCAGCAGGGCAGCTCCAAGCGCCACTGGCCCACGGGGAGGGAAGGAAAAAGGGAGTAAGGGAGGAGAGATTCTGGAGGAGGGGGGCTGAAGGTGGAAAATGGGGCGGGGTGGGAGGGGGAGGGCCCTACTACGACTAGGATAGAGGGTGTTTTCGCGCACGTGAGGTAAAGAAAGGGACTGGGTGTCTCTGCCTATTATGCTTTGGGGACGAGAGGGTCTCTTGGTAAGATCCAGACACGCCCATTTTGTATAACTTAGCCTATATTTGCTGGAAGATTCGGCCAGTCAAAGCCACTCCGACAGTTGCCTTCCTGGAGGACTGACTTGTAACTCAGTTGAACAGAAAAAGAACGCATGTTGTGCCAGGCTAAATGTATGCCAGGACAGAAAAAAATAAAAAATAAAAAACAGCAGTATTGTGCACATTTCCCAGAATGGGGAAGATCCCTAAATGAGATATCAAAGACCTGACTATTCTAACACTAGGAGGCAGTTATGGTCCATTCCACTCAGTGAGTAGATATGACTAGTAACTATTTGTTGAACGAAAAAATCGGCTGGGGGGCATGGGGAGCAAGGCTGAATCAGGTGCAGTTTCAGTTCTGGTATCATTTACCTTGGTACCTGGAGAAAGGTCTATACCACTCAGCTGGCTTGAAGGGATGGTTGAGAAGCAAGCTGGTCTATTCTAGTCTCTAGCCTCTCCCCCTTTTTTTCTTTCATAATTCTGGGCAAAGAGAGCAGTCACTAATTAATCAAAGAAGAATTTATCACAAAGTTAATGAACCTTAAGGGTCAGGGCCCTTTTTTGGAGAAGCCCCTTTCAAGGCTGTGCACCTAATTTTATATTCCTGATTTTGTATTCTTATTCTTAAAGAGGACCCCAACACTGCATAAGTTTTAAGCCTTTGAAATCTGGATATAACTCTATTAAGTCTCAGAATGCAATTACCAAATGTTCATTTTCACCTGAAATAATAAGACTGCAGAAGTATCTCTCATTCTCATCATTTCAGGTGAAGACCAGGTGAAAATTTTGTTTAAAAAATGATCTTTTTTTCCCTATTAGGATTTGGAAGGACTAAGTAAGGTGCTTTTCAAGTCATCTGACAGAGTTTTATCTCCAAAACAAGAAGAAATAAGTGCATGTATGTAAAATTTGCTTAAATCCGTACACAAAGCTAAATCTGCCATCTCACCTTTCATGACTCGCTATTATTTTGATATCTTCAAGGATGCAAAATCAAACTATAGCATCTAAGAGGCTTCAGTCTAAATAATTTGGGACCCTAAGAGTTTCCTGGAAGCTCTACCTCTACATAGGTCTACATAAAATAAATTAATTGGATTGAGAGTCATTTTCCTGTTCAAGGATCACCCAAATGTGAACTCGTACAGGAAGGGGATAAATCAGTAGAGGTCAAGAGTGCTTGCTGTCTTCTAGATCCCTCCAATCCCTCTGGGAAGAGGTAAATTATCTGACCAGTTGCTTTCCTAACTGCATTATCTGATGAATGTGTTGTCTCCCAAATCACAAATCACAGTTAATGCTCATTTACAAGGTCAAACAACGAGTAATGGCAGTTAAAACTGTAATAAAATTTAAACACAAATGTTATACTTTCAATGTTCCAAATCTGTCGGTTTGAGCTATTTTAGACACCTGACTAACACTATGTAAATTCTAACAAATAAATCTTTTCCAATAACATTTTAAATAATCTTTTTCTATACCTTTCTTCTCCTTTAATTTATTACTGACCCACTGGAAAGAAAATACCTAGATCTATCAAGTGCCTTGACAAATTCTGGGTTCATACTCATTGGATCAAGAGAATTTAGAAAAGACCATCTCTGAAAAGTGAAAATTATTATTTTCAAAAAAAGCACTCTCCGTTATTTTTGCTCAACTGTTTTCAGAGTTGCAGTCATATTGCTCTAAGAAATTATAGATTAAACATACGCCTTTGTATTTTAGGGTATCTATTTCCCCAGTTTGCAAATTTAAAAAGAAAAAACCATGAGTGGGCTACACGAACCATTTTACTTTTTATCTTTACACTTAATTTAACATAAATACAATCAATTAAAAAATTATTTATAACCTGACAAAATTAGGGATATAAAGAACATAATAAGGCAGGAAAATTAGTTTACAACAGTCTAAAAACTAGTTTGGGGCTTAAATTGGAATATACACCAATTTCAACACTAAAATTTTTACTATCCTAAAGATCAAATTCATATTTGACCTTTCATGTATCCATGAAGATCTCACTTCTATACCCCATAGAGCATAATAAAAGTATCATCATTATACAGTTGAAGTAAGAATTAGATCAGTACCTAAAACATACAGTAAGTACTTAACAAACATTCTCTATTATTACTATTATTAGTCTGGCACAGCTCTATCCTCAGTGCTGACAGTCCGACTTCCTCCCATGGGAGGAGCTCAGTAAAGGCTAAGTATTACTTTCTCTAGGACTTTACTAATGGAAATTTGTCTGTGTGGTTCAAGAACTTAAATTTAAGAAAGAGGGGTGGCACTGGTAAAATCCAAGGTGAACATTTAGAGTCAAACTCTGTTTTTCCAAGATCAAGTTTGCTCCATAATTTATTTTATTTCAAGAATATCACATTACATATGGGGCAGAGCCAAAAGATTAAATGCCCTGTTTGGGAAAGAGTTCTTTTCCCTTGCCCTTTCTACTGCTGACTTCAGTCACTTTTAATAACTTGATGAAGATTACCCACACTAAGGAATATTTGAGAGCCACACTCTATTCCTCCCCAACCCTTCCACCCTCTAAAAGCCCTCCTGTTGTAGCAGGTGTCACACAACTTTTGTGGTGGTGGTAGAAGATGAATATACGCCACAACGTAACTGGGATTAGGCTCTGTGCTGTTTGGTTTCCCGGAACTATAAAATACTGGTTACGACTGAGATTCTGCAACATATTTCCTAGGACTGAATCCTAGTTCTATGGACTATTAGCTCCATGTCCTTGGGCAAGTTACTTAACCTCTCTGCCTCAGTTTCCTTCTCTATAAAATGATAATATCATCATAATAAGGTTTTAGTGAGATTTAAATTAGTACGTAACACATAGTAAGTGCTTAAATGGTATCTATTATCATTATTATTGTTCAGCTATTTTTGTAAGTCATTTTTTCAAAACATGTTTTCTTATCTCTAAAATTAGGCTAAAATCTGTCCTGCCTACTTAAGAGACATTGTCATTATGATGCATGATAATATAAGACCATTATATATAATGTGAAGTGATTATTCTGCCTTGAATTTTTAGATATTTTCATGTATGTCTTTCCTACTAGATTTTGGACTCCTTAATGAAAAAAATCTATATTTTGCTCATGTCTCTACCCCCCATGACACTAGAAAGACCACCACACACTCATTAGATATTGATTATCTACTGAATTAATAAATTAATGAATAAACAAAAATGTATTAGTATCACCTAGTCCGGGGTTTTTTAAGCTACACGTTATGGTCTACTAGTGGATTATAAAACAAACTTAGCAATTCATGACTATTATTTTCATAAAAATGAAGTAGGTTGGAAAACATCAATTTTTAGCACATGGCAAGACATTGTTTTCTTGAAATATTCCTTTGGGTTTGTGTAGTGAATGTGTGTGTGTGTTTCTGGTCAGTAATGATATAAATGTATTTCTCATTATAGGTCTGTTATGTTTGAATGTCTATATATGGTAAAACCTCCATTACTAAGACTGAATTTCCAGCTGTGAATGTCCTACACACTGTGACATCTGAATTCACTTGGATAATTGGACAACAAAGAATTCTGGCTAATCAGACAGTAACTGAGGGCAGAACTTCTGCTCTCTGTTGCAAAGTGTATTATTATCTGGTTTCTAAAATAAACTTCTTCAACTTTCCACTTTAACTAACATAAATTATTGAATAGCATTAAAACTTTCTTTGGCAACATGTCTTAGGTATATGATTTGATTATCTCCTTACTGAATATGGCCTATGGATATAGATGGTGCAAGGCATTCAAACTGGGGATCAGCAGGCCACATCTGACCCCAGACATGTTTTGTTTGTCCTGTACTTTCTAAAAAAAATGTCAGCTTAGATGCCTTTACAAAATGTACACAGGTTCCAGTTTGAGTGCCACAGTTCACCACCATTTCCCAACGTGGGATCCCCAGCTGGCCCCACTCAGCCCCATTATGTCAGCCCTGCAGGCATATGAATTTGAGACCTGCAATGTAGTGGCGAACCTGGAGGATGAGCAACATCAAGAGAGATGCCAAAGCCATACCTTCAATCCAAGTCCAGGAGAAAGAGCAATGGACTGGGAATTCTCTCCTGATTCTATTATTACCTGACTCTATTATGAATCAGAAGAGTGGCCCTGACTCCTGCTTCTCTTAGCAGTAAAATTGAAGATGTTAAATTATAGGATTCTCTCTACCTCTTAAATTTTCCTATTTTTCTCAACACTTGAGTTGTCCTTTCCCTTCTTCTCTGCCAAATGAAGCCCAAAGGGAAAAACCATGGCCATTGAAGTGTTCCAGATGCTAAGTTCCATTTAATCAAGGTTTTACCATAGAACACATACATAAACAGTGGCAGCTGTCAAGAGTTACACGTAGAGCAATAGAGAAGAGGAAATATGCTGGGAAAAACTGAGTGAGCTGATAATATTTAACAGAAGAAAATCTCAATTATTCCTATAGTATTCGTCAGAAATGAGGTAGTCTGTTCTGGTGCCTGATGGAGTGCTGGGTCTCCCAGAAGATAGGACAAATTTTCCAGGAAGGGCAAATTTTCAAAGATAACTCAATACCCTGCAGCCTATCCTTCCTTGAAGCTCAAATCTAGTAGTAATAAAAATAACTGGCATTGATTACTTACTATTTTCCAGGTACCTTACTCACCTTAACTCTCACCTTCCCAACAACCCTGCAAAGGTGTTATCCCTATTTTAAGGCAAACTTGGAGATGGTAAATAACTTGCCGAAGCTCACACAGCTAGCTATCAGTTGGGATTCAGACTCCCATTCAGAAAGATTATGCTTTGGCCCTGCACCAATCTGAAGAGGCAGCTGCAGTGGTCAAAGTCAAAGCTGGAGGACATTTGGGTCATTCCTTGGCTCTGACCTGCTTTACTAAGTGTGATCAGTGAAGATGGTCAGGGCACCTTATGGGAGTTACCTTGCTTTACCTACCCCCAGAGCAGGTTCTATTCAGTGAAATCTGAGAGTTTTAATTAATGTAGGTTCCCAGTAGGCAATCTTGTTTTGTAACCATCTAAATTAGAGGATATTTTATGTTGTGCTCCTGAAAATTGATAGGTGGCTATTGTCTGGCCTAGTTTTAAATCACCGGAAGGAAAAAAATATATTTTCTTTAAAAGCAAACTCCTCACTTTAAAAGAAGCTTGACCTTCATTGTACTCACACACATGTATGTGCACACGTATGTGAGCATGCAGATTAAAGAGACATCAAGGTACAATGAAAAACCACTAGCTTTGGAGAAAAAAATACATCTATGTTTGAGTCCTACACCTGCCACATATAAGTTTTCTACAGTCTGCTTACCACTCACAGCCACATTCCCTTTCTGTAAAGTGAACTACTCAACCTCCCTCACAGGAAGAATCAAATGAAATAATGCACATGAAAGCACGTAATAAACACAAAAGCCCTACGCAAATATGAATCTCATCAAATCTAACAAATCATCCAGTGTAAGTCACAGCATTGAGAAAAATGTAGGCAAGGTACAGGATACAAGATTAACATACAGAAATCAGTTGCATTTCTTTACTCTAACAATGAAATAGCAGGAAAAGAAAGTAAAGAAACAATCCCTTTTAAAATCACATCCAAAACAATAAAATACTCAGGAATAAATCTGACCAAGGAGGTGAAGGTCTTACACATGGAGAACTACAAAAGCACTGATTAAGGAAATTAAAGATGACTTAAAGAAATGGAAAGATATCCTATGTTCTTGAATTGGAAGATGCAATATTGCTAAATTGCAATATTGCTTTTCACTAGAACAAATAATCCTAAACTTCATATGGAATCACAAAAGACCCAGAATGGCCAAAGCAATACTGAAGAAAAAGAACAAACCTGGAGGAATAACCCTCCCGACTTTAGACAATACTACAGAGCTACAGTAAGCAAAACAGCATGGTATTGGTATAAAAACAGACATATGGATAAATGGAACAGAACAAAGAGCCCAGAAATAAACTCACAAATTTTTGGTCAATTAATCTTTGATAAAAGAGGCAAGAACATACAATGGAGTAAAGACAGTCTCTTCAGCAAATGTTGTTGGGATAACTGGACAGCAGTATGTAAATTAATGAAGTTAGAACACTCCCTCACACCATACACAAAAATAAATTCAAAATAGCTTAAAGATTTAAACATAAGACAAGACACTATAAACCTCTTAGAATAAAACACAGGCAAAACATTATCTGACATAAATTTCAGCAATGTTCTCCTAGGGCAATCTAGACAATACAAATAAAAGCAAAAATTAACAAACAGGACCTAATTAAACGTAAAAGCTTTTTGCACAGCAAAGGAAACTATAAGCAAAACAAAAAGACAACCTATGGAATGGGAGAAAATACTTGCAAAAGATGAGACTGACAAGGGCTTAATTTCCAAACTATATAAACAGCTCATACAACTTGATTAGAGAAAAACCAAACAACCCAATCCAAAAATGGGCAGAAGACCTAAACTAGCAATTCTCCAATGAAGACATAATGGTCAGTAGGCATATGAAAAAAATGCTCAATATTGCTAATTACCAGAGAAATGCAAATCAAAACTACAATGAGGTTATCACCTCACACCTGTCAGAATGGCCATCATTCAAAAGTCCAAGAACGATAAATGCTAGAGAGGGTGTGGAGAGAAGGGAACCCTCCTGCACTGCTGGTGGGAAAGTAGTTTGGTGCAGCTGTTATGGAAAACAGTATGGAGATTCTATGAAAAACTAAAAATAGACTTAACATATGATCGAACGATCCCACTCCTGGGCCTATATCCAGAGGGAACTCTAATTTGAAAAGATACATGCACCCCCAATAACCTAAACGTCCATCAACAGATGACTGGATAAAGAAGTTGTGGTATATTTATACAATGGAATACTACTCAGCCATAAAAATGAATAAAATAATGACATTTGCAGCAACATGGATGGAACTTGACATAATCATTCTAAGTGAAGTAAGCCAGAAAGAGAAAGAAAAATACCATATGATATCACTCATATGTGGAATCTAAAAAAAAAAGGAAAAAAGGGGACACTAATGAACTCATCTACAAAACAGAAACAGACTCACAGACACAGTAAACAATCTTATGATTATAGAGGGAAAAGGGGTGGGAAGGGATAAATTGGGGAGTTTGAGATTTGAAAATAAATGTTAGCCACTATATATAAAAGTAGATTTAAAAAAAAAAACTTCTTCTGTATAGCACATGGAGCTATATTCAATCTTGTAATAACTTTCAATGAAAAAGAATATGAAAATGGACACATGTATGTATATGCACGACTGGGACATTGTGCCGTAAACCATTGTAACTAACTACTTCAATTAAAAAAAAGAAAAAGAAAAATGTATTACTGACATACTATCAGTTTTAAGATGCTTCAAGATTTCATAAATATTAATATATTTTGAAAAACTATTTTAGAATAGATGAAACACATGTTATTATTTGACTATATGTTAGACTGAGAATATTTTTTGTCAATTTATAATTCAGGTATTTTGATAACTCTGGTAGGTAAAGGCAGTATTCACCGTGACTTGCCAGGCCTAGTACAGTGACTGCCAAGCAGTAGGTGCCCAATAAGCATCTCTAATTGAATGAAAATGCAAAACATTGTCTGGGAGGCCATCTTTAGCTTACAGGAACATTCACCAGGGATTTTCTTAGTGAGCTCACTGAAAATACAGTTCCATTTGCTAACATTCAACTTACCCTTGACTTTTCAAGGACATGCTCATAGTACAGCAATGTTACACATACATTATCATTTCAAGAGTAACTCATGGAAGCACCTGTCCCTTTCATCTGCCATTTTACATGCCGGGAAACTTCACCCTCCTGGACAGACAAGGACAGACTACTAAGAACTGGCCCTGCACTCAACTGGTCTCATTCATTGGGAAAATAGACTGAAAAATTCTATATGGTAAATAGTTCCCCAAAGTCAGGTGAAAATCTGCACTGAAGTGAAAGTTTCCCTAAATCCTGGATATCCCCATGTTTGGCTCTGAGCTCGTTATATGCTCAAGATGATTAAAATCTCTCGTAACCCCACTGTGCCTAAAGGTTCTGGGCCCTCGAGCATGCAGCAAATCCCCTGGTGAAGAGAAGGGCACTGACTACCTCAGATGCGGGTAAAGTCAATTCTCGGGGTTCTGAGTCTCTTGGACAACCAACCACTGCTGCCCACTTGACCACATCTATCTATAGGGAAGGAACCAGCATTCCCTAAGCTCTAAATTAAGTGCCTGGGTTTTTCAGGAATTTACTGATTCAAACATGAAAGGTCTTTTGAGAAGAATTACCATGTCCATTTCATACCCAGAGACCAGAGCTCTGAAATACAGTCGAGTGTGGGCTAAGAGTGAGTTCTAGTGATCCCCAATATTAATTATCATCTTCTATGCTAATAGAACCCCTGATCTTTAGCTGGGCACAGGCCACACAGTTTTATAAAGAATGTACTTTTCAGTCCTCATTCATATCTCGGACTTGCCACTTGCAAGTTTTCTATAATCTACTAAGTATGTTCATGGGGCTAAGTAAAGGTCATATAATATGAGCAGAAGTGACATGTGCAGTTTCTGGTATGCATCCTTAAAAGAGAAGATGGGTGGTATGCCCTTCTTCCATTCCTTTTCCCTTTCTTCAGGTTGGAATGAGGCGCTCCAGCAAGTATCTTGGACCATGAGGTGACCTTGAGGATGGCAAACACTCACAGAGGAGCAATAGGATAGAAGGACTCTGATCCCCAGAGAACCATGGCAGCCCTGGACCAATTATCTGTAGACTTCTTAAAGGTGAGAAAGAAACTTTTGTCTTAAGCTGTTATTATCTTGCTTTTTTCTATTATGTGCATCCAAATATAATCATCTCTGGGATACAAATTGAAACCTAACCACTGGATTTCAGTTATTTATTTATCATAAAATTTCCTAGGAATTACATAAAGCCTATGTAATCGTGGAAAAATTATACAACCTCTTCATGCCTCGGTTTCCTATTCTGTAAAATTGTAGCATCTAACTAATAGGGCAGCTATTAGAATTGCATTAGACAAAGCACACACAGAGCTTAACACAGTGCCTAGCATACAGTGAGAGTTCAATGAATGGTAACTATTTTGTTATTTCTTGTCATTGTCCTTCGACTGATAACACAGATGAGCTTATCATGCCTGAGTCCAAAACCAGTCATCTCTCCACCTCACCCTGCTATCCAGAAACTGCCTTCCTGGGCACACCAAGCCCAGAGCCATAGAGCGCTTGCTTGTGTCATTAACAAAATCCCTGAAGAGCTGCCCCTTCCTTAAAGTGCAATTCTCTTTCTGTGATCTGCCCACATAATCTGAATGCAGTCTGGAATATTTTAAGCCATCAATGTTGATAACAAAAATTTAAAGCCAAGTGTCAGTGTTTATGACACAGTGGTTCTGAGTCTATTTATTTCAACATGGCCAAATGAGAGAGTCTGACTCTTTCTCCACTTGTGCTAAAAGTAAATAAAGCATTTGAGTAATAAGTTGGGGCATTTTCATATTATTATTTTACCTTTTATTTTACATTGTGAAACTTTTCAAACATATACAAAAGTAGAGAAAATTCTATAATGGACCCTTTTTCCCATCATTCAGCATCTACAATTGCTAAGTCATGGTCAGTCGTGTTTTATATCTATGAACCCCCAACCACTTTTAAGTAAATTCCAGACTCCATCAGCAAATACCATTCCATCAGTAATATCTTAGTAAGGAGCACTTTCATTTCTGGAAAACAACCATCAGACCTGTGCTAGAAGCGGGGCAAAGAGCCATTCCACCTGTCTGCTGAGAGGCTAAGCTGTCCACCTGCTCCCTTTCAGGAGACTGTCAGAGCAACCTGCACAACCTCTCTGCTTATTTCCCCACAAAAATCACCTCTTCAAGCACCAGTAATCGTAGACCTTACTACCCAAGAGATCTGGAAATCAGCATGGAATTAAGTTTTGCCAGCACAGCAGAAATTTATGGAATATTAAAATTGGAAGGAGCTGTAAAGGCAGACTATCCACTTCAATTTAGAGAAAAGAAAGTTGAAACAAAGACGTGAGTGAACTGATTCACATTTGAGCTTTCTAAAATGCAGATCCAATTATGTGACTCAGCTGCTCAAAATCATCCAAGGGTTTCCCACTGTCCTCAGTCTGTGGTATTCAGTGCAAAGGACCCTCCACATTCTAAGATCAACTACTTCCCTCTGGAGATAGCTCTCACTTCTTCTGCTTTCCCCATTCCTCTCTCTAAGGCCAAACATAGAGCTTCTTTAAGATCCCCTGCCTAGCCAACCCTGCTTGCCCTTCAGATCCTTCCACAGAAAGCACCTCCTCCAGGAAACCATCAAGGTTCTCAAAACCAAGTTAGGTGTAATTCCACGTGGTCCCATAGAACACTGTATGTCTTCTAACACAGCACTTACAACATTACACTGAAATTTCCTGTTACATGTACTCCTCCCCACATCAGACTGTAAGCTCCATGATGACAGGACTGCGTTTGGTACCTAACTACATGCCTGACACAGAGCAGACACCTGATAAACACGTGTTAAAAAATGAACGGCTACTGCCACTGGGAAGAGTCTACAAAAGACATAAGGGGAAACTGGTCTATGTTTAATGCCAAAGATTAGCTATTTCATTTATTACTTCTTAAGGCCACAGAACTACATATAAGAGACTGGTTTTCTGACCAGTCCAGGTCAGAACTCTTAGCTTTCCATCACACTGCATTAATATGAATTCAGCCAATAAAGGTGTCACACTGCTTTTTTCCTATGTAAATGAAATCATTTATAGAGGGTTAAGTAAAGACTTGTAGACTTTTGAAGTCATTTTTGTTTGAAAAATATTTACTTTTTGACCTGAGTAAGAGAGTCACAGACTCTAGATCACTTTTTTTCTGAAAGATCGTCATTTTTAGAGAGTATTTCCTTTGGGATAGATATTGTTGATGAATCATAGAACATAACTCTTTCATCTTTGCCTCTGAAATCACTATGCCCACGTGGTACAGACTGCGGGGAACCACGCGTTGGTGAAAACTGAGATAGGGACTAGGGAGGTTTTCAAAAGAAGGCAGATGATCACAAATTATGAAAACAAAATACCCAAGTGGTGGTATGTTTAAGGCGTATTACTATAAAGGTAACTATTGTAGAGCTTTTTTATGCCTTTAAAATACTGACTGTAAGATGGGAGAGCACAGTAGTACTGGTTTTCCATTCAAGAAACCCTTACTGGATGTTTCCATGGGCCACTTTCCTTACACTCATTCTCACTGTAAGTTTCAAAGGGAAGCAATCTAGTATAGAAAAAAAAACAGCAAATTGCTAATTCAGTAAAACTTAAGTTAACACAGCCCCAATTTACTAGAACTCTCTCAGTGTAGTGTTTAAGAACACAGGCTCTGGAGATGGGCAGACCTGGGCTTCCAGCTGGATGTTTGTACTCGGACAAAATATGTAACTTCTTTTTAGTCTCCTCATTTCCAGTTTGGTGTATTACCCCACAGCATGGCTATACTGATTAAATTCATTAGGGTAGGTGTGGGGCATATCCATTCTCTTCTCAGCCCAAAGCAGCACTCCCTTTCCCAGGGAAATCCTCCTCCTCTATGGTTGAAACTAGAGCTGCCATGGCCCAGAGGGGGGCACCTGAAACCAAGCTAAGTCAACCATGGCCTGTTCACAGGACTTCTCAATTTAAAACCAGTGAGAGAGTAAGTCTGAGTCTTTCCTAGAGCAAGGAAGACAGGCAGGATTTGTAGGAGACATGCTTTCTGACATGTGGAGATAAATGATCCAAGAAAACAATGTTGCTAAGGAGGAAGAAGTGACTTTGAGAGAGGAAGCGAAAATAGCATGTACATCCCAGGAATTCAAGATAATCAGTTGCACTCCTACTCATTTCATGGTTACAAAATCCCCCTTTTTCAATTCAGTTAAATCAAATTGGTTCTCTGTCATTTGTAACCAAAGGAATCCTCCCTAATGTAGTACTGAGCACCATCCCTGCATCATCTTAGCTCAATGCACTTAAATTATTATTTACTCCCCCGTCTACTTCCCTGCTACGAATAAAAAAGAAAAATTAAGATGCCTAAATAAAAGCTTGCTAAGAAACTCGGTAAATATAATAAGCTTCTTGTTCTCACTTGGAATCCTTATCTATTCAATTAAACCGTCTACACTTCCTGGCTATAACTAACACTTATTCTTTGTACGCTTTGTTCTATCGAGAACTTTCAAGCAGTTTAGCATTGTCCAATAAAAATACAATGCAAGCCACAAATATTAGTCATATATGTAATTTTACAATTTCTAGTAGCCACACTTTAAAACAGAAAACTAAAATGAAATAAGTGAATTAATTTTAATAATATCTTTAATTCAATGAGGACAAAATATTGCCATTTCAACATATAGTCAACCAAAAAAAAGTAATCAATGAAAGATTTTTTTTCATACTAAGTCTTCAAAATCCAGTGTGTATTTTACACTTACAGCACATGTCAGTTTGGACTAACCACATTCCAAGTGCTCAAAGGCTGCTTACCACTCTGGCGACTATTAGACAGTGCACGTGTTAACTGCCTCAATCTTCACAACAGCTCTAAAAAAGACTGAAGCTTTTGTAACTGAAACTCAAAAGAAATTAAGTACAGTTGACCCTTGAACAACTTAGGGGTTGGGGGGCCAACCCTCCACACAGTGGAAAATCCACATATAACTTTACAGTAAGCCCTCGGCCTACACAGTTCTTGCATATCTGCGGGTTCAACCAACCACAAATCTTGTAGTGCTGTGGGACATGTTTATTTTTAAAAATCCATGTACAAGTGGACCTTCCCAGTCCAAACCTGTGTTGCTCGAGGGTCAACAGCAATTTAATCTCGGCCAACAGCTAGCCAGTGCAAAACCAGGCGCAAACCTTGGACTTTGGCCTCCAAACTCTATGCTCCTTATCACATTATGTTGCCTATACAGTAAGAACTGATGTTCAACAAAACCCGTTTTGAAATACAGCCAGTTCAGTCAAATAAACTAATGTGATGTGGCTTCACCTATCAAATGAAAGGTGTGGACAGGTGGTCTCTACGTAAAAGGGGCTGTATTTTCTAACTGATTCCTCAGGACACAGAGCCTGCCAATGGGGCTCTGTGGGAACAATCCCCCGAAGTCCACCCTTCTCTGTATCCACTGACCCATGAGGCTCGTGCTGTCACAGATGGATGTGTTCTCTCCATCACACCTTCTTCTCTAACAAGCTATTCTTACTCTATTCACAGAATCAATATCAGAATCTTTGCAAATAAAATTGTTCACTGAGACAGTAGGTGACGGCCTGCAGTGTGGCTTTAACATGTTAGCTGGTCTAGCAAGATGGTTTCTTTAAGCAAAAGGGAGAAATGGCCCTCATTTACTGCCAGTGGCCCGACCCTCCCACCACAGCAGGGAGACGGCCCTCTCCAAAGCAGCTAGAACTGACAGATAAGGCTTTCAGGACAAAAATAGGCACTGCTGATATATCTTAACTATTATAATTTTCTCTGGATCTTTTATTCAAAATCCACTGTCTTTTCTTTGCAGCAGCAACTGAATTCTTTGTTTGGTGACAGAATGTCAATCCTGCAAATTTGTTTTTTAGTGAAGACAACTGTGTGAAAGTGCTTAGCATGGTGATCTGGAACATAGCAATTAACGTTGGTTTCTTTTGCATCAGAGGGCAAACCACACTGTGAAGGAATATTTAATGTCTGAGAAAATGCCTACAATATAATGTTAAGGGAAATGAATAGAACACAAATATTATTCCAAAATGTGAATCTACAAGGAACTATGCTGATCAAAATATATTGTATTTGTATCTTTGTCTATTTTTATACTTTTTATAATGTTTGCTTTTTTCTGTATATATTGTATAGTATACAAAGTTTCTTCCTAAATCTGTCAACCCTTGAATGTAGTTTCACAGAATACTTATGTTTACTTTCTATTTTCACAAACTTACTATGGAAAATACTCTTTGGAAATAAATGTGTTATATGTGCAAAAAAACTGATCAATGATCAAATTACTGATCATTCAAAATATGTTCAATATCTTGTAGTAACATTTAACGAAAAAGAATATGAAAATGAATATATGTATGTATACACATGACTGGGACATTGCACTGTACACCAGAAGTTAACACATTGTAGCTGACTGTACTTCAATTTGAAAAAAGATGTGAATCGTATTCTTTAAAAACAAAAAAAAGAAAAGGTCTACCTTTATATGTGCATAGACAAAACAACGGAAGGAAATACACCAACATATTAACAATGGTTATCACTTAATGGTGGTATCAGGAATGATTTAAAGGATGTTTATTTTTGTATGTTCTGGATGATTGTTTGTAAAAATGGCTAGTCATTCACCCCACCCTCACTCCTTGCCATCCACACCACTTTGTAATATTACTTCACATTTTCTCTCACCAAGAGGTAGAGTTAACTTTCACATTCCTAGACTCTGGGCTGGCCCTACAACTGCTTTGAACAACAGAGGGTGGCCTGAATGTGCTCCCCTCCCCCAGTTCATATTTGTAGCCCTAAACTCTAATGTGATGGTATCTGGAGGTGGGGGATTTGGGAGACAATTAGGAGTAGATGAGATCATGAGGGTGGGGTCCCCATGATGGGACTAATGTTCTTGTGAAAAGAGGAAGAGAGACAAGAGCTCTCTCTCTCCCTGTCGCGTGGAGACACAGAAAGATGGTGGCCATCTGCAAGCCAGGAAGAGGGCCCTCACCGGGAATTGAATACGCAGGCACCTTGCACTTGAAATTCCCAGCCTCCAAACCCTTGCAAAACAACTGTCTGTTGTTTAAGCCACCTACTTTATGACTAAGACAGAAGGGAAATGACATTGTACCAGTTCCAAGGCTAGGCCCAAGAGACCCTGTGAACCTGTCCTTGCTCTCTTGGCTTCCCTTCCCTTCCCTTTCCTTAGGAGAACCCAACGTTAGATGGCCTAAGGATGGGAGACCACAAGGAGGAGTTGGCTCAGTCATCCCAGACATGTAAGCAAGCCTCACTGACAAGAGCAGAGCTTGGCCCAGATCAGAAATGCCCAGCTGGGCCCACCTACTGGCCAAAAGAACTGTGTTAACTGTCTTTAGTAAGTTTCGGGGTGATTTATTATACAACAAACCTAATTGATAAATATATATTTTCCAGAGTTTCTACCTCATTAAGCATAACATTCATTTAAAAGACAAAACAACCTTCCTTGTAAAGAAGAAAGGAAGAGATGGAGGTAAGGAGAGGCAAAACTCAGATCTGGGTTCAAATGCTGACTCCACCATCCAGCAGTTGTTAGCTAAGCTATCCAAAACATACCCAACTTTTCTAATATTACCTTCTGCATAGAGTTGCTTTTTAAATGCAAGGTGAAAATATGTACAGCATCTAACAGAGGAGCTTAGTGGGCACTCGGTACAGTTCAGATCCCTTCCTTACCTTCTCCCTCCTTATATTCCCAGCAATGCCTTAATTGTATGGAAACATCTCAGCTTTATCTCACTTGAGCGGGCAATGCTGTAGTTCACTTTTTATTCTTAATTCATTTGCGTCTTCTTTCCTAGACAGAACAAGCCAAGTTACTCAAAATCCACTTAATTATGTCCTTATGTATGTTTGGTTTTGGAAAATATGTTAAATCATAGAATGCTATAGCTTCATTAATAGCTAACATTTTATTATGAAAATTTCAAACATGCCAAAAAGTTGACAAAATTTCACAATACCCACATAATCTAATACCTAGGTTCAACAATTGAAAACATATTACCAGTTTTTCTTTATCTAGATATTTGAGGGTTTTTTTCCTTTTTGCTGAACTTATTTCAAATGAATTGAGAAGTCATATTACTCTACCACTCATTTCTTCATCATACATCTCCTAATAAGAACATTCCTCTGCACAGCTACAAAGTTAATAATTCCCTAATAACCAGTCTACATTTAAATATACTGAATTGTCCCTATAACATCTTTTGTAATAGTTAACTTTTTAATAACGGTTTACATTTAGACGTGATGCTCACAACAGTACTTCCAGGTGGATATTATTCCCATTTATAGTTGAGGAAATTAAATTCAGAACGCTAATTTGCCTTGGCAAAGATCACACAGGTAGGGAGTTTGTGGCAAAGTCATTATTTTATACTATTTAATATTTAACTACTTTCAATAGATCAAACTGACATGTGGACAAATGCATTTAAATACTTTTTAATCAATACATTAAAGCTTTTAGAAGAAAGCACAAGACAACATCTTTATGACGTTAGGGCAAGCAAAGATTTCTTAAACAGAACCCCAAAAGTAGTCACTATACAGCAAAAGTAAACAAAGACTACTACGTTAAAGAATTTCTAGTCATCAAAGGATATCATGAAAAGAGTAAAAAGCCAAGCCACCTGTGCTAGAAGATTTCTGCAATACAAGTATGCAAAGGATTCATATCCAGAAAGTATAAACCAATACGAAATATTCAAATCAATAAGAAAAAGACAGAAAACCCAAGAGAAAATTTGGCAAAAATCATCATCAGGACTTTCACACAAAAAACGATATGCAAATGGCCAATAAACTTCTGGAAAGATGTTTAACCTTGGATTCATTATGGAACTTCAAATTAAAACCACAGTGATCTGCCACTACACGCAAACCAGAATCACTAAAATTTAAAAGACTAGCAGTGTCAAATGTTGCTAAAGATGTAGAGCGACTAGAAATCTCATTCACTGCTGATGGGAGGAAAACTTGCTATATTCACTTTGTAAAACTGGCAGTATCATCTAACGCGATCGTACATATATGCTGCACTCCAGTCATTTTACTCTTAGACTACAACCAACAGAAATATGTACAGATGTGCACCAAAAGACACACAAGAGAATGTTCACAACAGTACTTTTTGTAATATGCCAAAACTAAAAATTACCCAAAGTCTGTCAAAATTAAAATGAAAGAAGTGAAGTGGCATATTCACTGGATGGAATACTGTATAGCAATGAGAATAAATGAACTACAACTACCACATTACAAGGATGTATCTCACAAATACAGCACTGGGCATAAGAAATTGGAACAAAAGATCACATACTGAATATTTCCATTTACATAAAATTCAAAAACAAGCAAAACTAATCCACAGTAACAGACCAGACTGGTAGTTACTCAGTGGTGGTAGGGTTAGTAGTGACTGGAAGAGGACTTCTAGATTGCTAGTAATAATCTATTACTTGATTTGGATACTAGTTTCACAAGTGTGTTAACTTTATAAAAACTCACAAACTTGTGTACTTAGATGTTATGTGTACTTTTCCATATACTTAAAAGTTTGCTTAAAAATTCAGTATTTTCAGGGCATAAACATACAAATCAATATGAAGAGTTTTGATGTCAGTTTACCAGTTTGTCTCCTGAGAAGACTCTAAGTTGCCTATTTATGTAACGTCCTGATTTACTTTCATATACTGCCAATTTGGCTTTTCCCTGTGCTGTCTTTAGTCATAAATTTCTCATTAGAGTTCAGCTGTCTTTTTATTATATAAGTTTCAGGTGTACAACATTATAATTTGATATCTACACACATTACATAGTGATCACCCCCAAGTCTAGTTACCATCCATCCCATATACACATATACATGGGGGTTTATACCCAGGCTCCCAATTCTGTCCCACTGATCTGTGATTCTGTTTTCGTACCAGTGCCATACTGTTTTGATCACTATAGCCTTGTAGTATAGTTTGAAATCAAGGAGCATGAAACCTCCAGCTTTGCTGTTCTTTCTCAAGATTGCTTGGATTACTTTGGATCTTTTATGATTTCATACAAATTTTATTTTAGAATTATTTTCCTAGTTCTGTGAAATATGCCACCAGAATTTTGATAAGAAGCGCTTTGAATCTATAGATTGCTTTGGGTAGTGTGGACATTTTTAACAACATTAATTATTCCAATTCATGAAGATGAAATATCTTTCCATTTGTGTTCTCTTCACTTTCTTTCATCAGTGTACTATAATTTTCAGTGTACAAGTCCTTCACCTCCTTGGTTAGATTTATATCCAAGTATTTTATTCTTTGCAATGCAATTATAAATGAAATTGTTTTCTTAATTTCTCTTTCTGATAGTTTATTATTGGCATATAGAAATGCCACATATTAAATTTGTATCTTGCAACTTTACTAAATTCATTGACAAGTTCTAACAGTTTTTTGGTGGAGTCTTTAGGGGTTTCTATGTATAGGATCAGGTCATCTGCAAATAGTGACAGTTCTACTTCTTTTGTTCTGATTGGGATGACTTTTATTTCTTTTTCGTGCCTAACATTTGTGGCTAGGTCTTCCAATATTATATTGAATAAAAGAGGCAAGAGTGGGCGTGCTTGTCTTGCTCCTGATCTAAGAGGATATGCTTTCAGCTTTTCATTGCTGAATATGATGTTAGCTTTCGGTTTCTCTTATATGGCCTTTATTATGTTGAGGTACATTCCCTCTATAGCCATATTGCTGAGAATTTTTATCATTAATGGGTGTTGAATTTTATCAAGTGCTTTTTCTACACCTATAGAGACAGTCATCTAATTTTTATCCTCCATCTTGTTAATATGGCGTATCACACTGATTGATTCGTGAGTGTTGAACCATCCTTGCATCCCTGAGATAAACCCCATTTGACTGTGGTGTATGCTACTTTCAGTGTATGACTGGATTTGGTTTGCAATATTTTGTTGAAGACTTCTGCATCTATGTTCATTGAGAATACTAGCCTGTAATTTTCTTTTTCTGTTGTGCTCTTATCTGGTTTTGGTATCAGGATGATGTTGGCCTCAAAAAATGTGTTTAGAAAGCATTCCTTCCTCTTCAATTTTCTGTAAGAATTTGAGAAGGATAAGTATTCTTTCACTGTTTGAAAGAATTCACTAGTGAAGCTGACTAGTCCTGGACTTTTGCTTTGGGAGAAGTTTTTGATTACTGATTCAAACTCCTCACTAGTAATTAGTTGATTTAGATTTTCTATTTCCTCATAACTCAGTCTTGGTAGATTACATGGTAGATTACATGTTTCTAGGAATTTGTCCCTTTCTTCTAGGTTGTCCAACTTGCATTCTTTCCCTATGCCTTTGAGATATCAACTACCTGACCATAGCAGGAAACTCTCAGATTCTTTATCTAGGTCATCTGTTTAAAATACCAACTTTAGGGAGGTAATTCCTATCAGAATAAAAACAAAAGGGTGAAAGGTAATTTGGAACTTGGGCAAATGAAAAATCTTTAATTCCACTCCACAAATATTAGTAAAAAGCTGTAACTCTGAGCAAGTGAACTTAACTAATTCCAACTGCCAAAACAGAATTTGGATCCAACTGCTCTTTAATAAACTAGTGAGTTTTGCATTATCATACACATTTCATGTCTAAAATCTCAAAACATGGGGGATGGGAAGGGACAGACTGGGATTTCAAAATGTAGAATAGATGAACAAGATTATACTGTATAACACAGGGAAATATATACAAGATCTTATGGTAGCTCACAGCGAGAAAAAAAATGTGACAATGAATATATGCATGCTCGTGTATAACTGAAAAATTGTGCTCTACACTGGAATTTGACACAACATTGTAAAATGACTATAACTCAATAAAAAATGTTAAAAGATAAAAAATAAAATAAAATTTAAAACAAAAGCTATAAGGTCACTATTTGCATCTGTCAACATAATTATGTGTGTCTATATATATATATATGTTGTCTATATATGTGTGTGTGTTATAGATGTGTGACATGTTTCTACCTCTGAATGGTATTGCCAAAATTAATGTGCAAAAGAGCTCTATTTAGTTTGGTTGAAGCTCAAGCACTTGTAGGGACTGGGTATTCCAAAACTCCCAGAAATATAGAAACTAACCCAAATGTTTTTTAAATTCATATGATCTAGGATAGTCTTTGGTAAATAAGAACTAGTTTAAGTTCGTTGGATTAATTAGGTTATGTCTTCAGAATTATCAGCACTAAAAATAATGTAGATGGACAACTTCATTTTACTTGGGTTTATTGGTCAAATAGATTCATGTCATCTCTGGAAAATTTGTCAGCAAGAAAAAATAGCTTGCAATGATGGCTGACTTTGTCCAATGTCTCATGAAGTTTTTGTGGGTAGCCTAAAACAATTAAAGAGAGAAAGTGAGTTAAATAGATATAAGCAGGATATAGGTTTTTAGGTGAACTTTTTCAATAGTTTAACTCTTTTAGGTAACATGAAACTTAAGAGTTTTGCTAAGTTAATGGATGGAAATTCATTGACTATCTATCATTTCCAAATAAGATAAAATAGTAAAGCATTAACTACTGAACATAGATCTATCTTTTGGCATCCTATTGCAGAGAAACTAGAAATAAATTTGAGTTTATTTGTAAACATGTCTGTTCCATGTTAAAAGGCTGTATATGAGGAAGCATATGTTTCTTAGAGATTATGAAATGCATTCATAAATTTGCCAATCTAAATAATGCTGGTATAACATAATAATTCATAACTGTTTACTTGTTTATTTTCACTAAGGTTTTAAGGGTTAAAAAAGTCTAGTATATGTAATTAAAGCTACTAAAAATAATAATAAAAACACCTCAATATACAAGGAAAGTAGAATGTGTGTTTTTGGTAAAAGAAAGTATGAGGAATAGAGACGCATTTTTTGTTAAGGAAAAATTTAAGGAAATCTTTTCTCTTAAGCTATCTGTGACTTAACTACGATTTAGTAAAGTATATCTTTGTACACAAAAATGGAATATTTCCTATTTCTCTCTACCTGATCACTCCAGAATTCAGAAACCCTTAACTATTCTTTTCATGGCAATATAGTTAGTTATTTGCATAAGTTCAAAAAGAATCTGTTCTCTTTGTAACAGGAAACATTGGTTATATTATCAAGACTTCGACTGAAACATTATACTTAAGAGAGATGTGCAGAGGCTCAGATATGACCAGACAGCTTTAAGGAACTAAGATTGACTTCAATGAAGTCAATAAAGCCCCTTGGAAAAATTGGCCTGATACTCTGCTTACAGGGTTCCAAGCAGCCTTACCAGGTCCTTGGCTTGGCTTGGCTCCCTGGCTTCAAGAGGCTTTTTGAAAGTTCAATCTGTGATTCCTTATGAAAGGTTCCAGCAAAGCAGATTTAAAACAACCTATATGGCCAATTACTATTCTTGCAGCACTTATATAATCAGGCCAAGTTTGATACAAATAAATTTACTTTACTGTGATAAACTTTAGTAAAAACGGGCTAACCATAGAGAGAAAACATATTTGCACCTTTGTGGACTAGATTCTAATCCTGTTAATTGTCTTTGAGGTTTTGTTATATACCTACAAACTGATCCTGGATTCTTCTAGTTTCCTTAACTATCTGGCTGCAACTTTACAAGCTAACATTTCCAATTTTCTCCCTTCCCTCTGATTTGGAATCCTTAAGAAGAAAGACTGCCCTTGAGTCTCCTTGGAAGGGACCACCCCAGCTCCTCCTCAATACCTGTATGGCAGCCAAATTTCAGGGACTTGAACCTTGGATACATATCTCACCGCTAAGGAAGGCTCCACCTGTGCAAATGCTGGAGACCTCTGAATCGAACTGATGAGGAAGAGAAGTAGTTGACCTTGATGTAGACTGCTTCCACCCAAGATGCTGGATCAAGACTTGATATTTTAACCTAACATGGAATTCTTTCTTCTCTTTTTTTCCTTTCTCTGGCACTGGCCTGGAAATATAACACCACCATCCATATCTCCCAGGCCAATGTGAAGATGGGCAACCTTTCAGACTGCTGAATTCATCAAAAACTCCAATCCATCCATTAACAGTGCCACCATAGCAGAAGTGGTTTATGCCCTGACAGGATGCATCTGTGCAGTGGTTATCATTCTCCACAGGCCTTGAAGGCCTATATAGCTGGTGCATAATGGGAAATGCCACTTAGGTTCCCTAACTGTGCCCCCTAACTGTTCACAAACAAGCTGGGACATCTCATGGGTCAACTCCCCTGAATTTGGATTGTCAAATTAGAAAGGACCTACTGGGAGGCTTTCAAGATTCAGGATTAGCTTCCTTTTGCAGGGCCCTACTTCCATGACAATAAATACAAAGGAGGCTGTAATCAGGAATACCTCCTCAATTCTTGAAAACAATGCGGAATCCCCTCCTACAGCGATAGCTGCCCAACAAAAACCCTTAGACTCTCTGGCCAAAGTTGTTCTTGGTAATAGGATAGCCCTTGATTCTCTTTTAGCCGAGCAAAGAGGTGTCTGTGCTGTGGTCAACACCACCTGCTGCACCTGGATTAACACTTCTAGGAAGGCTGAAACTCAAATTACTTAAAATCACTGAGCAAGCCACCTGGCTTAAAAAGGTAACTCCTTTAATGGGATCTTTCTTTGAATTATTTGATTTTGACTGGTTTGGGTCATGTTGACCATGGCTCCAAAGTGCATCCAGACATTGGGAATTATTCTGCTTGTAAAAGTCATAGCATTCCCCTCAAAAGTTTTAAAGGCATGTTTGCAGCTGCTAACCACCACGCAAATAATCTCCGTAAGACTGGAACATCAAAAAAGGAACAAATGACTGACCTTAAAAATGTAAATCTTAAGTGGTGACCCGTGAATACCACAGACATTCAGCAAAAAAAATGTCATGACCTGTGAATATCACACCAAGGATTAACAAAAGCTGTGAGAACTACAGAGCAGTAGTTAAGAATGGTGCTAATGCCTTAAATTGTTATCACATCTCTCAGGCTAAGAGTCTGATCAAAAAGAGAGGATTATTTAAAAAGAAATAGCAGGCCCCAAATACAGTCACTTGTGCTACGCTCCATGTCAAAACTTTAACCAGTCAATCTGGAACTACCTGGTTGGCACTAGTGAGGTAATCTGCCTGACAGACTCCTGCCTTTCCCCCAAAGGAAGGTGACCTTCCCTGAAATAATCCACTCTTTGGAAACTTCCTTTTTCCACCTTCTTCTGCCTATTAAAGTCTTCCATTTGGTACAGCAACTCAGAGCTCCTTTCTGATTTTTAGATGGAATGCTACCCAATACATTGAATAAAGCCAAAAAAAAAAAAAAAAAGCTTCAAATTCACTTATCTGAAATTTGTTTCTTTAACAAAGTCAGTCTGTACCCTAGCCACTATATTATTTGTTTACCCTGGAATTTGAATTACCCTCCTAAATCATAAACATTGCCCTGCAGAGTTTGAATGGTTGAAGTACCAGTTTCCAGATCTTCTTTTAATAGCTGAAGGCCTGGTTACTATTATGAAGTATTATGACTATAACAATATTTTGCACACACTAAAATGTGGAAAGTAGGCAGTCACACACACAAGAAGAAAATATGATCTCAAAAAGGTAAAGCACATATACAGAAATAAAAAGATTACATAGAAAGGGGATACACTTTCTATGGGGATGAAACTGTTTTAACAAAAATTATCTCAAAAGCATGGATTGATGGTTTTATAGGTTTCCTCTGTGCTTTTCATAACTTCTTTTTGGGAACATATATTCATTTAAAATATACTATGTTGAGTACTTACTATGTGTCAGGTACAACGCTAGGTGCTTTTTACGTATTATTTCTAATTTCACAATATCCTTTGAGTTGGGTATAGGCATTCCTCGGAGATGTCACAAGTTTGGCTCCAGGGCCATCACAATAAACTTGAGTATCATAATAAAGCAAGCCATACGAGTTGCATATAAAGGTTATATTTACATTACACTGTAGTCTACTAAGTGTACAACAGCATTATGTCTTAAGAAAGCAATGTACATACCTTAATTAAAAGATACTTTATTGCTAAAAAGTGCTAACCATCACCTGAGCCTTCGGCTTTCAGCTAGTTGCAATCTTTTTGCAATAGTAACATCAAAGATCACTGATCACAGATCACCAGAACAAATATACTAAGAAAGAAAAGGTTTGAAATATTGCAAGAATTACCAAAATGTGACATAGAAACACAAACCGAGCAAATGGTGCTGGAAAAATAACGCCGATTAGGCTTGCTCAACACAGGATTGCCACAAACCTTCAATTTGTAAAAACATAGTATCTGCAAAGTGCAATAAAATGAAGTACTCCTGTATTACTATTTCACTTTTGAAAATGAGGAAATTGAGGCTCAGAGACTACACCTGTCCATCTTGTTAGCCTAAGAGGAGGGATCCAGACATGGCTTTCTTTACTTTTCTCTTTCCTCTTGCCCTCCCTCCTTCTTCTTTCCTTTTTCCCTCCTTCCTCCATACTCTAGTATATGTTCAAGGCCTACGATGTGCCAGGATTTAATCTAGTAATTAAAAGTATGGGAAGTGACATAAAAGGGAAAACACAGGGTGCTTATAAGGCAGGGCATGGGGAGAAAACCTGGAGTCAGAGAAGAAATCTTCTAGAGGAAGCTACTACTTGAAAGTGGCATAGAACTGAGAACCAGGCAAAAAGGAAGGTAAATATACTCCAGGCAGAAGGAGCAGCATGTCGGCAACTCAGAATCTAGCCTTTGAGAAAGTAAAATGTTTTCAGCATGACTTAATGACTCACTACCAGTTCCAAGGTGTACATGCCCATGTACGTGTGTGTGCATACATAGAGCATCCTCACCACATCCTCGGAGGCCAAGTCTTGCAGAATTCTGCAGGAGGAATAACGAAGATACCTCCCACTGTTTCTTTCTTCTTATCACTACCCCCCATCCCAATTAAGGCAAGTCCCCTCCCCTGCCACCCACCTTCTTGAGAGCCCTCTTTTTTTTAATACTGATTCCAGATTTTCCCATTTCACAGCAGCAGAAGTCACAGCTGGGTTCAATCTCTGCACCACCACCCCCAGTTTGAAAAAGGTACTCTAAATTTAAACTATAGAGCACCAAACTAAAAATGGCTTAGAAAGGAGAAAAAATATACCTTGTGCTGGGCTCCTGTTAGATTTCACAGGAACAAATTACCCTTTTTTTTAAGCATACATAGTCAAATGATTCTTAGGTGATAAAATAACCATCTCCAAGTTTGCAGTGAGATAAAAGTACCTGTTTTTAAATGACCAGGGAAGAGGTTGAAGAGGGCAGAAAAAGAGCAGGGAGCTAAGTGCTGACTCATGCAAGATGCATTTGGGGTTCTGAGAATGTCATCCAGCTCCAATGTTAGTGCATGCTGGATTTTCCCTCTTTCCTATTTCCTGAACCAACTAGTTAGAAAAGTAAGACAGAACTAGAGTCAGAAGGGCTTGAGTGCCAATCATATTTGAATTTGGGAAGTGAGAGTTGACAATTCCAAACCATAAAATCACAAAAGTATTAAACATTTAGATGGGGGACCAGACTCATGAAAATGAAAAAGTCATTCAGGATACATATCATCTGGAGCAAAGCAATATAAATGTGTAAGCGTTTCAGAGAAAAGGGGGGATAGAAGATACAAGCTTTTAATAAGCAAGAAACAGTAACTAGAAACCACCTGCACATACCCTTTATTATTTACATAAGATGTTTAAAATGTCATCAATATAGCAGGTTTTTTGCTTTTTTAAAAAAATAGTCCACACTAAAAAAATTATCTGGTTCAGTTTCCATCTATAATAGAGTGGGATGTAGCAGACCAACATTTCTGCTGAGGGTGATTAACTTTAAACAAACCAGATAAAATCCAAAAACACCTATTGAGTAATAAGAGAGCTACTGATCATGCAGGATTTGAGGAGCCAGATCTTGGAGAGACAGAAGGCTCACTGTGGCAAGCTCAACTTTCCGAAAGCTCATTTTTCCCTCTAGGGCATTTGTTGATTCTGAGTATGGGGCAGGAAGCGGAGAAGCCAGGCAGAGAGCAGCTGCTAAGAGGCAGAGAAGCCTGCAGAAGTTCAGCCACTCTAATGGGTCTGTAAAGATAAACAATGGAGTTCAGGACTGAAAAGGTACATCCTGGAGGGACTCAAAGAAGTGAGCCTGAAGTGAGCTTTCTCCTTGAAGAATCGCTAATTGAGGTGCATGGGGCAAGGGGCTCAAAAGTCAAGGAGAAAAGAGATGAAAAGCAGAATGAACATTTTTTGCAGAGCAGAGTTTTCAGCAGACTCACAGTATAGGAAGACAAAAATTGGAGTTTAGATTCCACTGAGGGAAATATCTCAGGCGCTCAATCTGGTACTCTAGGAATGGGAAAACCCAAAAGTGGACCAAATCGTAAATATTATCTGCAAAACAGCCTTAATTGGACTGAATGCCTGATTGGATTGAAGTGATCTCCTTACTGTGAGCAATGAATAAATACTCTCATAAGAGAGATGACATCATCCAGAGCACCTTCATACACAATGTTGGACATTTAATAAAAAACTGTCAGAAATATGAGGAAAGAAGCCAAGAAGAAAAACAGAAAAGGTAAATATACAAGTGACCCATGCTGGAGTTATTAAACGTCATCTTTAAAATGACTATGATTAATATACTTGAGGAAATAGATGACAAAGGTGAAAGCATTTTAATAATTTAGTTAAAATTCTAAAACTGAAAAATATAAAATGAAGTTAAGAAATTAATAGATTGTGTAATAATAAATTAGACACAGCAAAAAGAGCTAGTGGGCCCTAAAATAACAAAAATTAATCAAACTGAAAAAGAGAAATAAGGAGTAAGAATACAGATAACAAAGTAAGGGATGTTGGAAGAGAGTAAAAAGTTTTAATGTAAAAGACTCAAAAAGAGGAAAGAATGGAGCAAAAATAATATTTGAAAAGATAATGGCAGAGAATTATGAGAATTACAAAAAACATCAGGTCTCACAGATTCAAAAAGGGCTAAAAACCCCTAGCAGGATAAACACAAGGAAAAAAATCACACCTAGAAAAACTGCTGAAAATCAAGTATCTAAGGAAAAGACTTTTTTTTTTTTAAGGAAGTCTTAAAAGCAGTCAAAGATGGTTACCAAAGGGGAAAGGAGGGGGGTAGAAACTATTATATGCAGAATAGATAAACAAGGTCCTACTGTAGAGCACAGGGAACTATATTCAATATCTTATAATAACCTATAATGGAAAAGAGTCTGAAAAAGAAAAAAAACATATATAGAGTATGTGTATTGAATCACTGTGCTGTACACTAGAAACTAACACAACATTATAAATCAACTGTACTTCAATAAAAAAAAAGTAGCCAAAGAAAAAAGATGCAACATCAAACAGCAACAGTAAGACTGACAGCCAACTTTTCCAAGAAAGGAAAAAAGTCAAGAGACAATGGAATGCCATCTTTAAAGTGCTAGGGGTGGGGGCAGTGGGAGACCACCTCTCCAGAATTCTACAGAATTCTATTCATCAAATGAAATTATCTTTAAAAGCAAAATCAAAGTCATTTCCAGACCAAGAACCTGAGAATATTCTTTTATAGCAAATATGCACTGCAAGAAATATAAAGGAAGTCTTTTTTTTTTTTAAATTCATTAAGAAAAGATCCCAGAGGGGTCTTCCCACTGCAAAAATTCAGGAAGTAATGAAAAGCAATGGATAGGGTAAATATGTGAGGAAATCAAAGTGAAAATTGATCGTAAAAATCAATAATGTTAGTGTCTTATGAGGGGTTAGATATAGTTAAAATGAATTATAATAATGGCACAGAGGCAAAAGGTGGCGGAGGGAGGACTGGTAAGGGGAGGGCACAAGGTAAACAGAGGTAAAGTGCTCTCGGAGCCTAACATTGTCTGGGATGTGACAAGTAAAACTAGCACTGGAGTAATCACATACACAACATGAAAAGTAAACAGGAACAAATGTGTAACATGCTAGTAGAGAGGGAAAACGGAAGTTAAAAATAATGCTTGATTCGTCCAAAAAAAGTAAAAAAGAAAAGAAAAAAGTGGTACATAAAACAGGTGGGACATAAATAGGAAACAAGGTAGCTACAGATCTTAATACATCAATAATTATATTAAATGTTTTAAATACTGAAAGATCAAAACTGTTAGACTGGATTTTTAAAAGCTCATTTATATGCTGCTTATGAAAGATTCACATTAAACATAAGGGCATAGAAAAACTGAAGTATGAATATAGAAAAGACATACCATATACATATCAACCCAAGGAAAGCTGGTATGGTTCCACTAATATTAGAAAGATAGACCTTCAGGCAGGAAGCATTACTAGAGAGAGAGAGTGTTCACAGTAAAGATATAGCAATTCTAAATTTGTATGGTATGCACCTAAAAAACAGAACCTCAGAGTTAAAGTAAAAATTAGCAAATACAAAAAGAGACACAGGCAAATCCAAAATCAGAATGGGAGAGTTTAACCCTTTCTCAGGAACCAATAGATGAGAAAAAAATAATAAGTGGGTATATAAAAGACCTGTATTACAAGATTTTAAAAACTAATGTAATTGACATATATAGAAACAAAGGGCAAAAAGATAACTAGAAACACCCCAACCACTTAGAAAATAAGAAGTATATTTCTACATGACCCTGTGTCAAAAAAAAAATCAAAATGGAAATTATAATAATATAAACTAAATGACAACAAAAATATGGCAGAACAAAACTTGAAGGAGACAACAAAAGCATGCTTAGAGGAAAATTAACAGCCTTAAATGAAAATTTTTTAAAGAAAACTGAAAATCAAAGATATAAGCTTCCATCTCAAGAAAGTAGGAAAAATTTCAGAATTAGAACCACAATTTCAAAATTTGTAAAAGTAAATAATAATAATGATGAAAGTAAGAACTCATGAGAAAAAAAAATGTATTATACTAAAAACAACCAAATCAAAAAAGCTAGCTCTTTGTAAAGATTAACAAAATTCACAAAACCTTGGCAATATGCATCCAAAAAATGAGAATAACCAGTATAAAAAATAAAAGGCAAATGTCAATATCAGGAATAAAAATAGGGACAAGACCATACAACCTACAGACATAAAAAGATCTTAAGAGGATATAAAGATAACCTTATGCCAATAAATCTGAAAGTGGAGATGAAATGGATGAATTCTTAGAAAAACACAACTTACTGAAACACAAAAAGAAATAGAAAGTCTGAATAAATCTATGCCTATTAAAATAAATGAATCCATATTTTAAAACTTTCCCGCAATAAAATGTCCAGGCCCAAATGGTTTGACCAGTGAATTCTTCCAGACATTTAAAGAATAATTCCAATATTACAAAATTCTTTAGTAGAACAGAATAAGGAATTACTTCCTAGTTTGTTTTATAAGGTCAGCAAAACCTTGATGTCCATACCTGGCAAGAGCACCACCACAATAGAAAATTACAGGTTAATCTCTCTTGAGAACAAAAATGTTCCTCAACAAAATATTAGCAAGTCAAATCCAGCAAATAAATACAAAGGATAACATACCACAACTAAGTTTATTCAGAAATTCAAAGTTAGTTTAACACCCAAAAAATCAATATAAAAAATACAACTGAATGAATATAACAAAATAGAAATAGACTCACGGATACCAACTAGTGGTTACCAGTGGGGAGCGAAAAGGGGAAGGAGCAAGATAGGCGTAGAGGATTAAGAGGTACAAACTACAATATATAAAATAATTAAGGTACAAGTGTATATTGCACAGCATAGGCAATGTAGCCAATATCTTGTAGCAACATTCAATGGGCTATAGTCTATAAAAATTCTGAATCACTATGTTGTACACCTGAAACTTAGGTAATATTGTAAATCAACTGTATCTCAATTAAAAAAAGAACATTCAAAAAGAAAAGTAATCCGTGCAATTCACCATATTAACAGAATAAAATAGAACAGTTGTATGATCATCACAAAACAGGAAAATATTTTGATAAAACTCAGCACCAATTCATGAAAAAGACTTGGCACACTAGGGATAGAAGCCAGCTTTCTTAATCTAGTAACAAGTGTCTAGGTAAATCCTACATCAAATATGGTACTTAATGGTGGAAGGCTGATAGCTTTTCCTCTGAGATGAGGAACAAGGTAAGGATACTCACCATCACCACTTCTATCCAACACTGTGAGAGAGTACCTAGCTGGTGCCACGACGCAAGAGACAAAATGTATAAGGACTGGAAAGGAAGACATACAACAGTCTTTATCTGTAGAAAACCAACTGCCTTCCAAATATCTAAAAACTATTTAAATAAGTTAATTTAGCAAGGTCACTGAAATAAGATCAACAAACACAAATCAACTTTATTTCTACGTCCTAACAACAAACCATTAGAAAGTGAAATTTAAAAATGCCAGTTAGAGTAGCATAAAAAAAAAACCTACCAGGGATGTCACTTTTTATAAGATTTATAACACCTATATCCCAGTATTTCTGTAATTAAAGAGTGCAGTTTATGCTCAGCTCAATCTCATTGTTGTCGATTGTTCTAATTTTTTAAAGGAACCAGAAATACAGATTTGAATATATAACCTCCAAAAGCTTTCATGTTGGCTGAAATTCTCTTAAACTAATAAGGAGGTCAAAATAAAGTCATTGTGTACACTCTGAGTAACACAAACCTATGCAAATATTAAAATATTTTTTATTTCCTTGTTTGGTATTTCAAGATGAAGTCTAAAGAAAAAATAACCTACCTAACACACAATTAAAAATATGTACACATACCAACAATAATGTAAAAGAAAAGGGAAAGAAAAGTTAATAATAAATAAAAAAAAAATATGGATTTCAAGATGCAAATGCTCAGGCAAGACTATGTTAGATGACACCACAAAGTTGTTAGATACAAGTATCAGTACCCCGCATGCAGACTGAAAGAGACAGGTGTGTTGCATTGATGTCTCTCAAACCAATTGGTGCTTTGGGTAAGTGACTTTTCTGAACAAAATGGAGTATAATCTTTCCTTGATTTACACAAAACTTTTAATCCTGGAAATTTCAGTGTGAAACTAGCTTATGTTCTTGGCTCAAAAAGGTATAGAGGGCTTTCACTTACCTCTTCAGCAAAACATCTGAAGTTGCACAGGACACGGAATAATTCGTCATTGAATGGAACAGTCCAGAATATTGCAGGACATCTAGCATTTCTGGTTTCTGCCCAGCGAATGCTTCTACAGCCATTTGCATATTTCCTGTATGTTCCACAGGAAGCAGTATCATGCCCATTTGAGAACCACTGGCATAGCCCAGGCTCTAAACCTAACTCTGTCACGTGTTGGCCCTGAAAGCTGAGAACTCACTCAGCCATTTACACATCACCCCAACCAAAACATCATTTCCCCAACCTGCCCAGTCCCAAGCAGCAATGACAAAAATCTTGAAAGAATTTGAGTTTTCTCTAAGGGCATCACTTTTTCTAAAAGTAGTCATTAAAAAAAAAATCAGTATTTTTGTATTTCCTTGCACTTATTTCATTTTGAGTTACAAATTGGCGGATGTACACCATAGTCTTTTAAATATTTAGGGCGTAAAAGTGGGGGACTATATTCAAACTCCCAACCAGATTTTGTAATAACTTTCAGTGAAAAAGCAAATTCTTTCAGGAATCACTGGGCTCACAATACTCTAATCCTAGCTTTACCGTGTTAAAATGTTATGCATTACTTCAGTAGCTCACAAAATGTCATGTCTGTCATTCTGAGACAAAACATAGAAAAATAACAGAAAATTTGAAAAGAGAATTATTTGTCCTGAACTCTTGTAGGAAAAAAAAAGTTTCCACTCAGATTTTCAGATTCTCCATTCCTATTCTTTTTTATTTCTGCTCCTAAGACCTTACTGTATAAAATACTCAGAGAACTTAACTAAATAAAAGGAAAATGTGTGCTGACCTTAAAGAGTTAAAATGCCTATTTTTCCAAATAAACACAATCTAGAAAAATAAGCAAAAGCCATCATTTTCTATCATTCACATTTCCCTCTGTAGAATAAGTAAATTAATTCCAGTAATAAATGATGCTGAATATTTTATTTAAAACTCTGCAATTTTCCCATGCTACTTATACTCAAGCCCTTGCCTACCATGTGAATGGTTTTGGAAGTAAAATTACCTGGGTTTAAATCCTGACTCTGTCACTTACTAGCCATGTGTCCCTGTGCAAAATGTTTAATCCACTTCTTTACATGTAAATACCCCCTACCTTGCAGTGTTGGGACAATTATGTACAGCACCTTGCAGAGAGCTTTTCACATACTAGCTGTTCATTAAATAGAAACTATGGTTGCTATTATTACAATTAGCTGTCATGTTTGCTAATACCTACTTATTAACTCATTCAACTATTTTCTTCTGAGTTGCCTCATGCAGAATTTTTTTTTCCAGGCTTGGAAAACATTTTGAGATATGCTGGGTAAATGTTACACAATGCCTTTTGTGTTTAAAGGCCTCACTGGACTGTCTTAAGACAAGATGTGCTAAAAAGAGGAAAAAGAAAGAAAGGCATTTATTAAACCACAAGCCATTTATGAACCACTAGTCATGTGATGGTAGCTTATAAAAATTCAGTTTCTGCCTCCCAACATCCTGATGATTTATCTGTCCCTGTCAACCTCTTAAAATTATACCTGGTTCTTGTCTTCAGTCTTTTCAAGGAGCACTGACTTCCAAACAATGCATAACATTCTAATAGTTTTTTCTGTGGTACTTTTCAGCACAAAGACTTTAATTTTTAGATATTTATGTTTCATATTCAGGTCACCAACTGGCACTTTGGAACCTACAAATAGTTCTCAGGGTCTGGTTACCATGGTCACTCCTTCTCCTCAACATGCGCACACACACCCTACCTCACATCTCACTCTCAGCTGGTCCTGTCCACACACACCCATTTCCTAGCCCTGAAAGGACTCTCTGATCCCTAGGAAGTAAGCTTGGAAAGGGACAGGGGGAAACACAATAATTCATAATCTGTTTGGGGCCTTAGACCCCTTTGAAATTTTGAGGAAGACTACTGACATTTGCAACATATACAGACAAAAATAGACTTTGCATGTAAAACTGCATCTCACAGACTCCTCGACAAACTAAGCTATGACTGATTCTCATACTTTTTTGACTGGGATTCACAGTGAGAAACAAGACCTAATATCCAAACAGCCCATGTCTACATACATAAACAAACATAAATACCTAAAACAGAAGTTACAAGAAATACCATTTACCCTTACCAAATGCAATGGTCTCTGACATTTTCTACTGTTTCATCTTTCTAAAATGTTGCTTGAGACACACTAAATTGCTTATCACCCACAATCTAATGAACAGTGATCCCGTCTAACATTTCTCCATCTTAGAGATAAGGAAATAGATCCAAAGAAATTTGTGTTCTAGGTCACAAGTAAGTTAGTGGCAAAACAAGCCAGAAGTTCACTATCCTGACTTCCAACCAGAGGCTCCTTCCAAAACAAAGTGAAACAAAATTTCTATATGCCTACTCCTCTCGAAAAAGCAGCTGGGGATCTGATATTTAAAGCATCCCAATACACTGAGAAACTGGGAGGGTTTCAATTCCAAACCATGGTGAATATTAACCTGACCTGAACCTACAATTCCAGCAGTCTTCTCTTTTTCTAAACCATGCCACTGGCCTAGCATGACATGGCTTATAGGCACATTTTTTCTTTCCAGAAACCTTTTCTCCGGCCACTGAAAACCACACAGGAAAGGCCAACATTCTCCCTAAGTTCATTTAAAATACCTTGATTGCACAAACACACAGGTTTTATTCATTCGTGAGAGCCTGGCTTAGAAACAGAAGGCGACAGGCCCTCTTTGCACTTACAGAGCCGTGCAAATCTGTTTTCCTCCCTGCTAAGTCTGCTTAATTAAAATTTAAACATCAAACCACATAGATCGATTTGTGGATGTGAATGATCCAGAGCCTATTAGATGTTAATACTACTGACACCAGCTACCTGGCCCCTTTTAAAGCCTCAGTATAGAAAGCAGGATTGCTTAAGAGCCTTCAGAACAAACAGCTTGATAGATTAAAATACCACTCTCCCCACTGGCATCAGGCTGTGTGTGGTTTTGATTTGATAGTCTGTTGGTTGTGGGTTTTGTGGGTGGTTTTTTTTAATATGGACTAAACATCATTGCCCCTTACAAGGTGAGAATCTTATAACAAGCCAGAGAGAGTAGCTGGGAACCGGTGGGAGACCCCTTGTGCAGTTAGAAGGCTGGGGAGTGTGTGTCTTCACTGATCACCAAACAGCTTCGCCCGGGCGTCGGGGAGGGTCGGTGGGCGCGGGTAGCCTGCCCGGGGGCCGCATGACAGCCTCCACCAGCGCGCCCAGGTCCGGTGCCCAAGGGCAAAGTGCTGGGCTTTCTTAAAGCAGAGCGCACTGGGAGGAGAGGGTGGGGTGCAAACTGCTGCGCAGAGGCCCCAGGGTGAGATCAGTGACCGCCCGCCGGGGAGGAGCGGGGGGAGCGCGCAAACCCTAAAATTAGCGCTCGGGATGCGGCGGCAGGGCCGGGCCAGGCCACGCGGAGATGGCGTCCTCCCGAGCTTCCCCGGGAGCCCCGCAGCTCTGCACCTTCCTCCTGCACCCGGGCCAGGCGCAGCACCGACGAAGGGCACCCTCCTGGAAACAGGATCGGGGAAAACGTGAAGCCTCCTGGGACCTTGGGCTCTATCGCTCCTCCCCCAACTGCGGCAGAAATGTAAGGCGCCTCGGAATTTAAAACCCCAGAATCCTCCAGAATCGTTGTTGTTTAACTTAAAATTTGGCTGGCTCGTTTTAGAGTACCCTGTCCTTCCCTGACTTTTCATTTGAACTCGTTTCACTCCTCCCCCAGGCCTCCAGAGGAATTAAGAGTGTTGGGGGTTGGGGGGCGGTTTCCAGGGATCTAGGGGCTGGAGGCAAGCAGACTGGGGGGAGTTTGCATCGGAATCTCTCTCTGCAAGATGAACAGGCCTAAAGGTCAGTGACGGCTCCCCGTTGGGTCCTCCTGAAAGGTTAATGTTCATTAAAGGATACTCATGAACTTTTTTTTTGAAAACCCAAACTGTAGAAGTCCGAAGTATTTCAGATATTCCAATGCCAATAATGCATTGAAAACCTACATATTAATTAACTATCGTGAACACTCTCAAAATAAAAGGGAACTATTATAAGGATATCTGTGAAATGTAAATATGTTACTCAGCCAAGATTAAAAAAATGAAAAAAATGCAAAAATGTTACTATATTTAGTAGCCTCCCCCCCAAAAATGGAAAATGGAATGACACAATATTTGGAAACCAGAAGCCAGTTATTTTTTAAAGTCATGTTTATTATATAACTAGAATTTTTAAATAATATATGCACAGTAATTTTAAATCAGCCATTTAATACACACTAAACATGTCCATGGAGTGACATCTTATCCCTAGCCTCTTAAAGCCTCCCCTCTGCAGTCAGCCCCTTACCTTTATTTTCAGAATCTTTCATTCTCTCCTTCCTCCCTCTGCTGCAAAGGAGCAGGAAAGTCCGGCTGATTCTGCAACCCTGACTTTTGATTTATCATTCACAGTCAGCGGTCTCGGGGGCGAAGTCCCTCCACGGGAGGAGCACCCAGGCTCTGATAATTGCATGCAAAGTCAGTGTGCGGGGTTATAATTTTGCTTATGCTAGAGCGGAAAGGATGGGGATGAAGGCAGACGTAAACACAGATTCCAAAACATGGCATGGAACTGGATCTGGAGCCTAGGCTTGCCTTTCATTGCAGTAAGTTAGGGCACCGTTTAGTGCCTCCTTGTCTCTGGAGAGATTTGATTCAGGTTGCATGAGGAATGTGCGTGCCGGGTGCCAAGCTTATCCTCAGATGGAGACCTTAACTTTGGAGGGGGATTAAGAGCCCTGTGCTTCTTTCCTCCTACATATTCATTCACTCAGCAAACATTTCTTTTACCTCTCTGTGTGGACCAGGCTTTTTCTAAGTACTGGGGATACAACAGTGAAGGGGACCAGCCCAGTCCTCAAGCTGTTACAACACAGAGACATACAGTGCAATACAACGACCTATGTCTCTGCATGGACCCCAGTTGCTGAACCCATTTCGCCCAGGCGTTAAGTTGATACTCAAGGCTTTAGTGATTGCTTTTAAGCCACTGAGTGGCTGAGACAGAAATGGATCTGTGGAAGCAAGACCAAGACCCCTCTGTTAGGCAGCAAGGAACAGTCAAGCAAATCTTTCCATCATTCAATACAAGCTTCCTTTTAATCACTGCATAGCTCAGAGTCATTCTTTCATTCATTCACTCAACTAATGGTTATTGGAGCCAGGCACAATTCCACCTGCTAATAATTCAGGAGTGCAGGAGACAGACCACATCCCTGCTCTTGTGGCTATCACATTTGGGTGGGAGGATTCAGACAGGCCACAAACAAATATAAACATATAATAAGCAGCAGTGAATGCTGGGAAGAAAAATGAAGCATGATAATGAGGTAGCAGAGCCGCCAGTTTAGATGGCATGGCCCAGGGAGCTGCCGTCTAACTTAATTTATGGAAGATGGATCAGAGTCATCACAGTCCCTTCCAGACACCTTCACTCAGAAATTGTTTTTTAAGCTCTGAGCCCTCACAGCTTCCTCTGCTCTAAGTGCACTCAGTGATGGCTGGTGTTCATTCCCCATTGTACAGACTGGTAAACTGATATCCAAAAAGGTTAACTGTCCCACTCCAGGACCTCACCAAGTTGGGAGAAGAGCCCCAGAAATACACCCACCTGTGGCTCTCATCCCCAGAAACTGCTAGGATAAGAACAATATTGATGTGGAAAGTCTGCTGGCATAGGAGTGCAGACAGTTGAAGACCTGTCTCTACCACTGTTACCTAAGTGCTATAGGGCAAGTAGACCGAAGTCCTCTGGCACCAGTAAAGTGGGGCTACTCACACCCGCCCTGTGTGGGTTTCAGGCTGTTCAGAAGATCAAAAGAGAGAATAGATGCAGTACTTTGTAAAGTAAGCTCTGTATGCATGTGAAGTGTAATTATCCACATACTTGGGCACACTGAAGAGAACTAATTGCTAGTGTTTACCTGCCCATTACTGCAGCCCAAGAGTCAAATATATCTATAGAGTGAGAGCTTGTCATGGCCACAAGGTTTCCTGGAGTTGATTTCCCACTGCCAAACTTTAAAGACTCCCTGAAAGTTTGGGGAGATTTTAAGTATTTGGTTTTTGTTCCCGTCTTTTTGCCTTTGACACCTTAAGGCCCCTTGGGAAAATCTGCCTTCCTTGAAACCCCTCACTGGCCACCAAGTAAGCCATGTCGGCCCAGAAGCCACATCAAAGAAACGGGCATCTCCATCTCCAAGGACCAAGGCCAGGGCAGCTAAAAGATGCCCAGTTAAGAGCACCTTTAGGGGCAGGTAGGGTGAGAGAAGCAGGGGGCTGAGAAGCCACCATCTGGGCACTCTTTCATTCATTAAATAGTCACTGTGCCAGGGGTCTGCTCTGAACACTGAGAATGACACAGTGCTGAACAAAACATTCTGTCCTCAAAGAGCCTGTGGTCTCAGGACAAGAGGTTTCCACAAGCTATGCTAATTTCCTGAATTAGGCCACGGCCTGGGTTTGAATAGCTGGGCAAGGGCTCTAGGGCAGGACAGACTGGGTTCAAACATGGGCTCTGCCCTTTCCTGGCTCCTACAGGACACTGGGCTATGTCCCTGCACCACTCCAAGTCTCCCTGTCCTGATCCGTAAGATGAAGGTAATGATGGTACCTACCTCTTAGGGCTGCGTGAGGCTCAAATGAGATAATACAGGTAAAGTACGTGTCACAAAGCCTGACACATGAAGTGTCAGGGCTCCATAAATGCTGTAAGATTAATATTATTACCTACTGACCTGGATCACGTCTACACCTCTGCACCTCAGCTTCCTCATAAAATGCAGAAAATAATAACTAGCGTACGTGGCTATTGTGAGAATCACCCATCAGGAAGAACATAAAGCCCTGGCATAAAGGATGAGCTCAGCCCCTGCCAGGCTCACTCCAAGCCCTCTTTAATCAAGCAGGCTTCCCAGGAAAAAAGACTAAGGCTGAGGGAGAGTGAGGAAGTGGGAGAGGGGCTGCCGTTCATACTAACAAGGAAGCAAGTTTGGTTTTTTTCCCCCAAGAGTGTGGTCATTTCTACTGCATTTTATCCAACATTGTATTTTGAAAAGATTCAAACATACAAAAAGTTGGAAGAATTGCATGGTGAACATCTTCAAGTACATTTTGCTAAATCTACTTTATCACGTATCTGTCCTATCCATCCTTAGCTGATTTTTTTTTAAATTAAGTTGAAAGAGATTTGAAGTCTTCTGTTTTCCGTCCTGATGCAAATTTTACAGAAGCCTTAGACCGCCTGATTCTGTGGCTATTCTAAGCAGGGTCAGGTGAATTCTCAGAAGCCTTGTCCTGCCCACAGTAAACCTCAAGGCCACACTAAACTGAGGGACAAGGAAGGACTCAAGCCCTGGAGCTTTCCAGAACCCAGCAGTGCCTCTGGCAGACCCCATGCTTCTAATAAACTGGTACCAAGAACCATTATAAACACCCATTAATGGAAATGATGCCCCATCTCAATAACTGGGTTTTGGGAAAGCATCAGGCTGGCTCCGCTGGCTGCAAGTCCCTTCACAGCTCTGCACAGTCCTTGTCTTGTTAGATGCCACTTCTGAGTCACTAGACCGGTGAGTCATGCCCAGCAAGGGAGGCCATCTTGAGAGCAAAACCAAAGAGAATTTTCGAGAACAATGAGTGAGACTCTGAACTGAAAGAGAATAAGGCTTTTCACTGTCCTAGCAAAACAAAAATGAAAGAAAAAAACACAGCTGTTAACATTGTGGGTTTAACTTCCCAGCTGTAAATTTTACTCTAAAGAAAAACTAAGCAAAAAAAAAAAAAAAAAAAAGCTTTTTCTATTCCCTGGGAAGTTTTCGAGGAAAACAGACTTGGAGGATATGTCTCCAATTAGGCAGACCTAGTGATCTTTCACTAACTTGCACGGCCCCTCCTCTAGCTTAGTCATTCACTCCCAAAACACGCCAGGGTGGGGAGACAGGAGAGGCGTCACTTCACCTGCACCACCACATTCGGTCTTCCTTCCTCCCAGCCAAGCCTCTGTTTGGTTTGCTCAGAGCATCCAGGTAAGAGAGATGAAAAGGAGAGAGAAAATTGCTGACAAGGGGGCAGAGGAGGGGATGGAGATTTGTGATTAGGGTCCCCGGAGAGTAGGGCAGCATGACTATAAGAAAGCAGGGTAGATTCCCATAAAACCAAGTCCACAAGGCAAGGGGAAGAGAACTAATATGCGGAGTACCTGCTGGGTGCCAGGCAATCTTATCATCATCACCATGCATTTAAAGAGAACTTATTATTTGCCAAGCATTGCCTTTAAAGCGAGGACTTTTACAGCACACTGCTGGGGTTCGAATCCCAGCTTACTCGTTGTATAACTCTGGAAATGTTACTTATCCTCTTTGTGCTTCCAATTTCTCACTTGTAAAGTAGAGACTGTAAAACAGGGTTGTTTTAAGAATTAAATAAAATAAAAAATATCTACAGGTTTAGGACAGTGGCTGGCACACGGTAAACAGTGCATATATGTTAATGATTGCTGGTACCTCTTTTGCAGATGAGAAAGATGAGGCAGAGAGGAGACTTGCCAAAGGACACATAGCTACAAAGTAGCAGAGCCAGGATACTGCCTGTCCTTTATTTGTGAGGGAAGCCACATCATCTTCCTTTTATTGATGAGAGCTTGGGAGCCCAAGAGGGGTCTAGTAACCTGCTCGTATCACAAGCTGGCAAATGAGAGAGTTAATATTTACAACCCACATTCGCTGACTTGAAAGCCTTTTCACATCCCGTTAGGCCAGTGGTTCTCAAATGTTAGCATACATCAGAATTACCACAGGGCGTGCTGGGCCCCACCTCCAGCGTTTCTGATTTGGTAGCTCCGAGGTGGGGGGCCAAGAAATCGCATTTTTGACAAGTTCCAACAGACACTGATGCTGCTGGTCTGGAGACCACAGTTGGTGAACTGCCACCAAGAGAAGGAAAAAAATGGGAAAAGATATGAACAGGAGTTCACACATGTCCTATTCACACATGTGAAAAGATCTTCAGCTTCATAATGCTCATCAAGGAAATTCAATATAAGACAACCATGCAGTACCACTTCACCCCCATCAGAAAGTGCGACAGTGCTCAGTATTAGCAAGGAAGGAAGGAGTCAAGGATCTCACACACGCTGGTGGTAACTAAATTAGCACAAATGTGTGGAAGTCAACTATCTTTCAAAATTAAAAAAGCACATACATTTAACCCAGTAATTGTCCCTCTAGGTGTTTATATTTATAGTCACAAGTGTTCGGACTGTAAATTTCAGATGTCTTCTCTTTGGATGGAGATATAGATAGATGATAGATAGGCAGGCAGGTAGGTAGGTAGGTAGGTAGACAGATAGATAATCTTCTAGAGGATTCTTTCATTACAAACATATTTACTAAATATCTGTTATACTCAATACACAATGTTAGGCTGAAAAGATACCAAGAGTCTCCAAAAGTTATGCTTTTCACTTGCAGCCTCCTAGTGAAAAAAAAAAAAAGGTGGGGGGGGGCAAGGGGGAGAAAGAAGGATCCTGACGTGGAAGACCTTCTGGCTGGTCCCTTAAGGAGCTTTCGGCCACTCTTTATTTCCACAGCTCGCTGAACTTCCCAGCCCCACGGCTAACTAACTCTACTTGGAATGTGATCATATGGTGGAACATCTGGACTAATATTAATAAAAATAACAACAAGCCAACCTTGTAAGCCACTATGCATGAGGCTCTTTACATACATTAGCTCATTTAATCATCACAGTAATATTATGACATCGGGATTATCATCCCTATTTTACTTTTGAGATATAACTGAGTTTTATCTGCAGCACCTGCCCAAGATCACATAGTTTATTAGTAGGCCACTTATTAGTGGCAGCTCCAAATCATAGTCTGTCTGGCACCAAAGCCTATGATTCTAACGCCCAAAGTGATGTTGACATCACCATGAGAAATTTAGGCCCCCTTTTTAAAAAAATCAAATTAAACTGGGATATGGATTTCTTTCACTCCATAAATATTTATTAATTTTCTGTCTGTCTCCCATGACTATAGATATTGGAACATGTTTACTTTGTGCAGGGAGATGTGGCAGAAAGGATGCTGTGTGGGTAGTCAGGCCTGGGTCTGGCACACACCAGTCATATGACCTCCTCAAGCCGCTCTGTCTCTTGCTTCACCCTCCTCATCTAAAAAATGGGGGAAATGAATACCATTTGTCCTCCCTCCTTCCAAGGTTTTGTCAGGATCTAAATAAGATCTTGTAGTCGACCTATTCTATAAACTGTAAAGTATCATGTAACGTAAGACATTATGAATGCCTTATCCCCAGGTTGGATGGGGGAAGGGGAAGTAGAGAGATACAGTGGGCAGCCAAGATCTTACCTAAGAGAAGAGAGGTGCAGTGTGGCCATGGGCCACAGGAAGCCACAGGTGAACTCGAGGACAGGATCAGAGAAGAGAAGACAGAATGGCTGTCTATTCAGTATAGACCTGGTTTTAAAACTAATAAAACTAGAAAACTTATTCTAACCCAATTTACTACAACAGGAATATCCATTTATTCCTCTTTTGTAAACATTCATACAACACCCGGAGTAACACAATGCATGTAATTACCACTCAAGGAATATTTGTTGCAGTTACCAACTTATTCAACTACTCAGGCAGGCTGAAGAAAAGAGTAGTCAGCCTTCAGACCTACATTTCAGCAACAGTTCTCAATGCAGTGGGGAAGGAATTTAATTGGCACATCGATGAAAAGTAATAACCCAACCTTTGAAAGCCAGCAAGATAACCATGCCAAGCCACAGAGTCTCCCTAACTGTCAACAATATAAAAGACTGTTTCTAACAAAATAACTAAATATTTGAAAGATAATTATTGCTGCTCTTCATCAAATTCATTTTTAGAATGCTTACTATGTGCCAGCAGTTTACAATTATTAACTCATTCATACATTCAATCTTCAAAACAGCCCTGGGGCAGAGGTGGGGTGACGAGCATACCAGTGACAGGGCCCTGGTACAAACTAGCTTCTGCCCTGGGTCAGGTCGGCCATTTTAGAACTCAAGGCATGTCAGCCTCGAAAGAAGAACACTCAGATGATGGAAACAGATGAAAAAGACAAGACAGGACACACACACACAAGCAAACAGGTATCTACAAAGTACATAGCCCTGACTTAGCCTGGTGGGGGATGCAAAGATGAAGTGATGAGAACCCGCCCACATAAAATCTGTAATAGCAGATGAGCAGTGACAAATGCCCTGTGGATGATGAAACACCAAAAGAGAGGTTACAGGTGGCAGGAACCTCAGGAAGGGCTTCACGGAGGAGACAGCATCCATGCTAGTCCTGACAGATGGGTAGGCACTGGCCAGGCTGACAGACGAAGGCAGGGCCACTGCAGGTAGAAGGCAGTGAGCCAGCAGGTTGTGTCATGTCCCTGCTCAGAGCACACCAGGGGCTTCCCAGCTCACTAGGAATAAAATCCAGACTCCTCATCATGTCCTACCCAGACCTTGACCAGGGCCCTGCCTCCTTCATCTTCCCCACGCTAAGCTCAGGCACACTGGGAACCTTTCCACCTGTTACTGCCTCTGACAGTAAGCTCTCCCCGGGCTCCGTGCTGGAGTCACTCCGAATCAGTCTTCAGGTTCAGCTTCCATCACATCGCCTCAGAGAGGCCTTCCCTGTCCACCTCTCCTCTCCCAGCAAACGACTTGATTTCTTCCCAGCATACATAGCAATTTGTAATGGAAATTTTTACCTGTCTTATGTCTGTTTCCCCCTCTAAAAGTAGTTCCATGAGCTGTGGCCTGCCTATCTTGCTCACTCTGGGCCCTGACACACAGGGGACTCCATAAAAATTGTGGGATGAATGAATGCAGTGAGTCAGTGGTTCAGTGAATGTGAGTTAAGGCCCTGCAGGTTGCGGGCCTGGTGGAATGTGTTGGGAAGTAGTTAATTGTCCCTAGAGCTTACAAGATAACAAGGGCTCACCCAGACAGGTCAGAAAGGGGGTGGGTCCAGTTGGGGAGGCCCTTGAAGGCAGACAGACTTGGGTCTGGATTAATTCCCTCAACGGGTACTGCATTGCAGGTGCCTGCCGGGTGTTGGCCGGAGGGGTGGGGGTGGGGGGCGGCAGGCAAACCTTCAGTGGACTGTGCTCCTGAGGCACCCTGCATTCCCTCTGTCCAGAGCCAAACGCACAGACAGGGACTTTGGCGAGAAATAAATAAGCTGCAACCACCTGGGCCAAGGGGGATGCTCAAGAGGAGGAGTGGTAGAGGGGACTGTGACAAGACCGGCCCCTGAGCTTGTCGAGTGGCTCCTGGGAAGCTCGGGACTGAGCTAGTCCCCGCGGGCAAGGCTCAGGATAGAGGGTCGCCCAGACAGGGTCGGACATTCAGGCTGCGCCGCTCCCGCCCGGGGGTCCTTGGGGACCGAGAACCCAGCGGGAGATGCCGCCTGCCGCCCCCGGAGCCCCCGCCACCCACCTGCAGCCCGAGGCCCGCGCCGGCCGCGCGCCGTAACAGGTCCGGCGGCCGCGCCCACACTCACCCTGAGCTGCCTTGGGAGCCGAGCGCGTCCGCCACAGCCGCCGGGTCGCCTTCCACGGCCGCAGCGAAGAAAACAGCCTCCGGCTCTTCTTGCCGCCCTTCTCAGTTGCTCCCATCTGTGCGCCCGCGCCCCTCCCCCGCCTCCCGCCGCCGCCGCCGCCGCCGCCGCCCGAGGGTCACCTCCCGCTTCCCCGGCCGCCGCGCGTCTGCCAGGTGCCCGGGCCGTCGCCGGGGAGGACGCGGCCGCGGAGGGAGGAGCTTGCGGGCGGCAGGGGGCGGGGCTTTGGGGGGGTGCACCCAGCGCGAGCCGAGCCTGCGGGGTGCGGCCGGCCAGCCCGGGCGGGGACGCTGCCGGGATGCACTAGCCGGGGAAGCGCTTAGCACCAGGCAGCTCACAGGCGAATGCTTTAGTCATTCGTCCGTCATTCCGGAGATGTCGATGGAGTACCCAGCTACTGCTACCCATCATTAATTAACACAGAAGTCCCCTGGGATGAGCACTGATTTTTTTTTTTTTTTTCATCCCCAAACTACAAATGATAACACTGAAGCTCCGAAAGGTCAAGTAATCTGCCCAGAGATCACACAGCCTGTAAATCGTGCCGATTCCCAAGTCCTGGGCTGTAGCTATTTTTTTTTTTTTTTTTTTTTTTAGTCCTTTCTGCTGCCTCAGAAAGATTACGCATTATGTTAGAATTAAAAAAAAAAAAAAGTCTGATATTCCTGTTTTCCTCATATAGCAGATTAGGATCCACCTTTTTTTTTTTTTTTTTAAGAGCCTGTTCTATGCCCAGGCACTTTTACACACATACCTTTACATCACAGCTCCCCTTTGGGTTGGGAGGCCTTTCCCCATTTGCCAGACGAGGAAACAAATATTAGAGCTGAAGCTGCCCAGCCCCCACCTATTTCTTTTGTCTCTGTCGTGATTTTGCTTGTAGTTGGAAGAGTCTGGGAGGAAAGCAAAGCCAAGACCCTTTAAACACTGCCTGGCTGCAGTAAATAGCTAATATTTATGGAGTGCTTTTCATGTGCCAGATTTTACATACATTACCTTATTTAACTCTTTTAATGATACTCATGGGAAAGAAATTATTACTATCCATGCTGAACAGATAGGAGAAACAGCTTCAAAGAGGTCAGGTTACACATATAAAACCTTAATAGAGTTATATGTTAGGTTGAATCGTGATACTGCCATTTTTGTAGGCTCAAACAAAAGGCTCAGTTTGTCGCGCAACAGTTTCACCAGGTGATCAAAATTAGGGTCACCAATGGAGGCAGATGCTAATCCAGTGCATCCAGATGATACACTGAGAAAGATATATCAGCTCTGTAATATTCTGGCCAAGAACACACAACCTGAATCTAATCATTGGGAAATATGAATTAAACCCCAAATGAGGACTGTAATATTAAAAATGGAGTACCAGGGTTGGGGGCAGAGATGGCATGTTCTTTAAAGTGCCAACAGCATAAAAGATGAAGAAAGGCTGTGGAGATGTTCTAGATTAAAGGAGGCAAAAGAGATATGGCAACTAACTGTAATACCTCACTCTGCAATGGGCTGTGTCGGAGTTTTGAAAAAATACTCTAAGGGACATGACTAGGTTAATTTTTAAAAAATATATACGGATAGTGGATTAAATAAGAGTTTTTGTCAATGATAAACGATTAAAGTTGATGACTGTATTGTGGTTATATAAGAAAATATCCCTATTTTTAGAAAATACACACTAAGGTATTTAGGAGTAAAGGGTCACGATGCATTTAATTTCGTTTCAAATGGTTTACAAAAAAAAGTTTCCTATATATGCTTGGGAAGATGGGGAAACAAATGATAAAGCAAATACAGTAAAATGTAAATAATAGGTAAATCTGGATAAAGAGTATATGGGTATGTTTTGTACTATTCTTATTCTTGCAACTTTTCTGTACGTTTTCAATTTACTCCCAAGTGAAAAGGTAGAAAAATCTTGAAGTTTCACAGAAAAAGGAAATTAAGTGGGAAGACTCACTGCACCCAGTATTAAGGACTACTGTACAGCTATAGTTATCAAAACAATGTGGTCTTAGCAGAGATGGATTTATAGGTCAATAAAGAACCCAGAGACAGTCCCACATGTATATGCCCAGCTGATTTTTGACAAAAGTGAAAATGCAATTCAGTGGAGGAAAGAGGGCTGTTTCAACAAATGATGCTGGAGCAATTGGACATGCATTGGCAAAAAAAAAAAAAAATTAACCTCGACCTAAACCTCACATCTTATGCAAGAATCAAGAAAAATGTATTATAGACTTAAATGTAAAATTATAAAACTTTTAGGAAAAAAATAAGAGAAAATCATCTAGGATCTGGAGCTATGCAAAGAGATCTTAGACTTGCCACCAAAAGCACGATCCATAAGGGAAAAAAATTGACAAATTGGACTTTTGTTTGTGAAAGACCCTATTAGGAGGACGAAAAGACAAGCTACAAAATGGGCAAAAATATTTATCCAACAAAGGATTAGTATTTATAATATATAAAGAATTCTCAAAACTTCACATTAAAAAAAAATTCAATTAGAAAATGTGCAAAAGACATGAGCAGATATTTCACTAAAGAGGATGGACATGCAGATATCCAATAAGCCCATGAAAAGATATTCAGCATCATTAGCTATTAAAGAAATGCAAATTAAAACCACAGTGAGATATCACTGCACACCTATCAGAATGGCTAAAATGAAAAATCGTGACAACACCAAATGCGGGTAGGGATGCAGAGGGAGAAACAGGATCACTCATACATTGCTGGTAGGTATGTAAAATGGCACAGCCACTCTGGAAAAGTCTTTCGTAATTTCTTATAAAACTAAATACAACTACCGTAAGACCCGACAATTGCACTTTGGGGTACTTATCCCAGAAAAAAAAATGAAAAGTTATGTTCATACGAAAACCTACACACCAGTGTTTATAGCAGCGTGATTGTAGTAGCCCCAAGCTGGAAACAACCCAGATGTCCTTTAAAGGGTGAATGTTTAAGCAAGCTGTGGTACATCCCTACTGTGGAATACTACTGAGCAATAAAAAGTAACAAAGCTGTTACTACAGGCAACAAACTATACTAATCTCCAGGGAATTATGCTGAGTGATAGAAGCCAATCCCCAAAGGTTTACATACTATATAGTTCCATTTTATATAATATTTTTGAAATGACAAAATTGTAAAAACTGAGGACAGATAGTGATTGCCAGGGAGGAGGGAGATCAGTATGGCTCAAGAAGTCCAACAGGAGAGATCTGTAGAGATGGAACTGCTCTGTATCTTGACTAAATCACTATCTCTATACTGGTTGTGATATTATACTGCAGTTTTGCACAATGAGTCCCTTAGAGGTCTAGATGAGTGACATTCTAAAAGTAATTATGGCCTAGACTTATTTTATTCTTTCTCTAATCCAGGAGAATAGGAAGATACAAATATGAAATGAACAGGGAAATAGGACAGCCTGGGAAGAGGGTAGAAATTGAGGGGTGTCCTCTGTCAGCAATAAGCTGAATTTTCCTCTACACCAGCCTCCATTCTCCATGGCATCCAGACTAAAGTCTAAAGAAATAGACCCTTAGAAGAAATGATCTAATTAACAAAGCTACTCAGAAATAGTGACCACATGCCAACAGCTAATACCCTAGACAAAGGCTGCCCTCTGCTCCTGGGACTTTTAACCTGGCCTTGGATTTAGAACACTTAAAATCTAGTTCTCACTACCTGAACCATCTGTGGAATATTGACTATGTCCTTTCTCCTCCTGGCTTACTATTTTCATCACCACCATCATCCCTACTCCTGTTAATGAATGGGATTTAACCGGATGACCCAGATGTTTCCTTCCAGGATCTCCCACCAGCCGTCCCTGCATGTCCTAACTCTCACTAACTGGTTTTGGAATACTATTTAGCATCAGGAGGCCCAGTGGGCCTTGTTTAGAGACTCACCTTTTCATCTATTATCCCAGCACATCCAATGGATTACAGTAGCTCCTTGGAGGGGCCCATTTGTTCTCTGCTTAGACCTCACAGATCAGGGCAGGATGAGAGATACATTCTTCAGCTTGCCCTTTTAGTCCAAATGTCATGTGATTTCATGGCAATTCTCCAGCTCAGAGCTGAAACTAGGCCAGAAGTCTCGGGCTCCCACAGTCACAGCCTGCTCCAGGCAGATCCAGCGGGAAGCCTTCTCTGCAGTCCCTGGAGTCCAGGGGAAAAGAATGCAGCCTAAGAGAAGATCTTCCACCCAAGTGCCCTTAGGCACATTCATGGACACTCGCAACATGGAATTTCTTTTTAAATGTTAAAAATACAAAACAAATATTGGGCATAGGACAAAACAAAAAGACCAAAACAAACTCTAAATTCCATTCATGTCATTGTGTTTACAAAACTAAGTCCAGAAATCGAAAATGACAGTGCTCAAAGTCAACGGGATACAAGATTCTTTGTGTGTGTGTGTGTGTGTGCGTGCGTGTGTGCGTGTGTGCACACGTGTGCACCCACACATGCATGTGCAGTGTGAGGGGAGAGGGGACTAACAGAAAGAACCTAGGCTTTCCGGCTAGACAGAGCTGTGTGAATCCTGGCTCTGCCACTTACTAACCATGTGACCTCATCCAACTCGCCTAACTTCCCTCAGTCTCAGTTTCCCCAACTGCAAAGTGGAGATAGTAAATAGTACCTACCTCACACGGTTGTGATAAGTTTTACTACCATATGTAAAGAATCGACTAGGCTCAGTTAAATAAAGGAGCTTATTATAATACTCTGTCGATTTAGAGATAAGATGACAGATTTTTTTTAATGGCATATTCTTTTGCACTGAATAAATAAATGTGTGTGCGTGTGTCTGCAATGTGTCTCAAGAGAGACATGGGAAGGTTGATTATTGGTGAAGGTTACATTCCTCAGACTTCATGATTTAACTCTGAGTCTGTCTTTTATTATGCCTCAGGTGTCCTGTTACCCTCCCTTACAGAAAATTCCAGAATGTAAGCTAAACTGTGTAACCTAAAGGCATCTCAAGTGCCTTTGGAACCACTGGAGCCAATGATGCTGTTCCATGTCACCCAGGGGCAACGCCAGTAGGACTATTATTAGTGCAGGAAACAATTCAGGGCAATCTCCACATTAAACTTGTTTTCAGTCTAAAGTTCTGAAGTTCCTATTGTATTGAAAATACATGCTTAAATACAGTCTTTCTTCCATAGAGGAAAACTGATTGGAAGTTTCCTAAAACCACAAACATACATCAACCCTATGATGTTCAAGTCAATAACCAGAAACAGGAATACACATGTCCACAAAGAGCCTTGCAAAAAAATGTTGATAGCATTGTTATTCATACTAGCCCCAAACTGAAAACAACCCAAATGCCTCTGTACTTGGGATGGATAACCAAATTATAGTATATCCAGACAGTGGTAAACAACAACAAAAAATGGGCCAGATCTCTGAAATACATGACATCGTGGATGAATCGCAAAAGTATCAATCTGAGTTAGAGAAGCAGACACAAAAAAAGAGCGTAGGGTATGCAGACATTTATGAAGTTCTAGATTAGGCAAAACTAATTTGTAGCGACAGAAATGAGAACAAGGGTCATTTCTAGGATAGTGGGAATTGATCTAAAAGGGGACAGAGGAACTTTCTAGATTATGGAGAACATTTTAAAATGACATTTATTGTTTTCTTTCTAGTTTTACAAGCAATACCTGTTCATTGCAGACAACTAGAAATACATAAAAGCATAAAGTAAAAAATTAACAAATACCAATATCCCCCACCCCTATCATTATCATTTCCTCCCAGTATCTGCATATTTTTTCTGTTTTTTCCTTCCAGCTTTACTGAGATGTAATTGACATACAATATTGTATAAGTTTAAGGTATATACCATAATGATTTGACTTATATACATCATGAGATGATTATCACAATAAGTTTAGTGATCATTATAATCTCAAATAGATACAAAATTTAAGAAATAGAAAATTTTTTTCCTTGTGATAAGAACTCTTAGGATTTAGACTCTTAATAGTTTTCATGTATATCCTACAGAAGCATTCACTGTGTTTATCTTTTTGGACATCACATCTCTAATACTTATTGATCTTATAACTGGCAGTTTGTACCTTTTGACTGCCTTCATCCAATTCCCCTTCCCCTCAAACCCCTGGTAATCACAAAGCTGATCTCATTTTCCATGGGTTTTGTTTGTCTGTTTTAGAAGTATAATTGACCTACAACACTATGCTGGTTCCTGTTACACAACATAGTGATTCAAGATTTCTGTACATTTCAACATAATCACCACAAGTCTAATTACCATCTGTCAAATATATTACATAATTATTGATTATATTCCCCACACTGTACATTTCATACCTGTGACTCAATTATTTTGCAACTAGAATTTTGTACCTCTGAATCTCCCTTAGCTATTTCTCTCCTTTCCTCACCCACCTCCCCTCTGATAACCTTCTGTTTGTACTCTATCTATAAGCCTGTTTCTTATTGTTATTTTACTTGTTTTTATTTGGATTCCATATATAAATGAAATCATACAAATATAAAAGTATCTGTCCTTTTCAGTCTGACTTACTTCATTTAGCGTAGTATCCTCTAGGTGTATACACATTGTTGCAAATGGCAAGATTTTCATTATTTTTTATGGATGAGTTATATTCTATTGTATATATATGTGTGTAAATATACATATACATATATCTCACGTCTTCTTTATTCATTCCTTTTTTGATAGGCGCTTTGGTTGCTTCCATATCTTGGCTATTGTAAATAACACTGCAATGAACGTAGGGATGCATTCATTTTTTTTTTAATTAGTGTTTTGTTCTCTTCAGATAAATACCGAGGAGTGGAATTACTGGATTACATGGTAGTTCTATTTTTAAATTTTTTAAATTTTTTTAATTGAAATATAGTCAGTTTACAATGTTGTGTCAATTTCTGGTGTATAGCACAATGCTTCAGTCATACATGGATATACACATATTCATTTTCATATTCTTTTTCACCGAAAGCTACTACAAAATGTTGAATATGGTTCCCTGTGCTATCACTCATATGTGGAATCTAAAAAAAAAAATGAACTTATTTATAAAACAGAAACAGACTCACAGACATAGAAAACAAACTTACGGTTAATAGGGGGAAAGGAGGTGGGAAGGGATAAATTGGGAGTTCGAGATTTGCAGATACTGACTGGTATATATAAAATAGATAAACAAGTTTAGAATCTATTTTTAACTTTTTGAGGAATCGCCACACCATTTTTCATAGTGAGCCAATTTGCTTTCCCACCAACAGTGCACAAAGGTTCCCTCTGCTCCACATCCTCACCAGCACTTGTGATTTGTTGTCTTTTTGATGACAACCATTCTGACAGGTGTGAGCTGATATCTCATTGTGGTTTTGATTTGCATTTCCCTGATGATTAGTGATGTTGAGCATCTTTTCATGTGCCTGTTGGCCATTTGTATGTCTTCTTTGCAGAATACCTAGTTACCTTCTCTGTCCATTGTTTAATTAGATTTTTATATTGAGTTGTATAAGTTCTTTATATATTTTGTGTTTTAACCCCTTATTGGATGTATTTACAAATATCTTCTCCCATTAAATAGGTTGTATTTTTGTTTTGTTGATTTGTTTTGGTTTCCTTTCCTGAGCAAAAACTTTTTAATTTGATTTGGTCCTATTTGTTTACTTTTCCCTTTGTTGCCCTTGACTGAGGAGACAGATCCAAAAAAATACTGCTAAGATCAATGTCAAAGAGTTTACTGCTTATGTTTTCTATGTAGAGTTTTATGGCATCAAGTCTTACATTTAAGTCTTTAATCCATTTTGAGCTTATTTTTGTGTCTGGTGTGAGAAAATGACCTAATTTTATTCGTCTACATGTGGCTGTCCAGTTTTCCCAACATCACTTATTAAAAGAGACTGTCTTTTCTGCATTGTATATTCTTGCATCTTTTGTCATGGATTAATTGACCAAATGTGTGTTGGTTTATTTCTGGGCTTCCTATTCTGTTCCATTGATCTATGTGTCTGTTTTTTGCCAAGACCGTGGTGTTTTGATTGGTAATACAGTTTGCAATCTGGAAGCAAGATACCACCAACTTTGTTTTTTGTTTTGTTTTTGTTTTTTTCTTAAGATTGCTTTGGCTATTCAGGGTCACTTACAATTTCATACAAATTTTAAGATTATTTGTTCTAGTTCTGTGAAAAATGCCATTGGTGTTTTGACAGGGATTGCATTGAATCTGTAGATTGCTTTGGGTATTATGGGCATTTAACCATGTTAATTCTTCTGATCTGTGAACATTGGATATCTTTCCATTTATTTATGTTGTCTTCAATTTTTTTCTTCTGTGTTTTATAGTTTACAAAGTACAAGTTTTTCAACTCCTTAGTTAATTTATTTCTAGATGTTTTGTTCTTTTTGATTCAATTGTAAATGAGATTGTTTTCTTGATTTCTCTTTCTGATAGTTCATTATTAGTGTATAGAAATGCAAGAAACTTCTGTATAGTAATTTTGTCTATTGCAACTTCTCTGAATTCACTTATTAGTTCAAATAGTCTTTTGGTTGTGTCTTTAGAGGTTTCTACATATAGTATCATGTCATCTGCAAATAGTGACAGATGCGACTCCTTTTCCAATTTGGATGACATATCTCTTTTTCTTGTCTGATCACTGTGGCTAGGACTTCCAATACTATGTTAAATAGAAGTGGTGAGAGTGAGCATCCTTATATTGTTCCTGATCTTAGAGGAAAAGTTTTTAGATTTTCCCCATTGAGTGTGATCTTAGCTATGGTTTATCATAAATGGCCTTTGTTATGTTGAGGATTTGATAATCAAGGTATGCTGGCTTCAGAGAATAAGTTTGCAAGTGTTTCCTCCTCTTCAATTTTTTGTATTAGTTTGAGAAGTATAGACATTAATTCTCCTTTAAATGTTTGGTGGAGTTCCCTTGTGAAGCTGTCTGGTCCTGGACTTTTGTTTGTTGGGATTTTTTTCCTATTACTGATTCAATTTCATTAGTAATCAGTCTTTGTAGATTTTCTATTTCTTCCTGATTCAGTCTTGGAAGGTTGTATGTTTCTAGGAATTTATTAATTTCTTCATGGTTGTCCAATTTGTTGGCATATAATTGTTCTTAGTATTCTTTTATGATTGTATTTTTGTGATATCCATTTTAATTTCTCCTCTTTTATACCTAATTTTATTTATTTCAGCCCTCTTTCATTTTTTTCTTAATTATATAATGCCTATCTCTGTCTTTTGTTATAGACTTTTTTTTTTTTAAGTCTGTTTTGTCTGACAAGAGTATTATTACTCCAGTTTTATTTTTGTTTCCATTTGTATGGAGTATTTTTTTTTTCCATCTCTTCACTTTTAGTCTGTATGTCTTTAGTTCTGAAGTGAGTCTCTCACAGGTTGGCCTTTGTTAAAAAATCCGTTCACCCATCCTGTGTCTTTTGATTGGAGCATTTAGTCCACTTACATTTAACATTTAAAGTGATTATTGATAGATATGTACTTATTTCCATTCTGTTACTTGTTTTCTGTTTGGTTTCTTTGTCTGCTTTGTAGTTCTTCTCTTTTGTCTTTTTCTTTTAGTTTCTTCCATTGTAGTTTGATAAGTTTCTTTTTAGTGTTATGTTTGAGTTCCTTTCTATTTCTTTTTTGCGTATTTATTATAGGTTTTTGGTTTGCGGTTACCATTCTAAAAGCTCTAAATTCTTGCTCCATCCCTACAAAAAAAGATATTTTACATCTTTTATGTGTATCCCTTAACTATTTATTGTAGTTGTAATTGACTTTACCAATTGTTTTTTAGCTTTCACACTAGCTTTTTAAGTGGTTGACTCACTGCCTTTACTATATACTAGCTATTACCAGTGAGATTTTTGCTTTCCTGTATTTTCTTTATCTTGTTATGGACTTTTCTTTTTTGCTAAAGAAGACCCTTTAAAATTTCTTATAAAACTGTTTTAGTGGCAATGAAGTCTATTAGTTTTTGCTTTCCTGGGAAACTTTTTATTTTTCCTTCAATTCTGAATGATAACCTTGCTGGGTAGAGTATCTTTGGCTATACACTTTTTTCCTCTCAGCGCTTTAAATATATTTTGCAACTCCTTTCTGGCCTGCAAAGTTTCTGCTCAAAAATCAACTGATAGCCTTACGGGTGTTCCCTTGTATGTGACTCTGTTTTTCTCTTGCTATGTTTAAAACTCTCTCTTCATCTTTAATTTTTGCCATTTTAGTTATGATTTATTTTGGTGTGAATCTCTGGGTTTATCTTGTTGGGAACTCTCTCTCTGCTTCCTGGACCGGGGTATATATTTCCTTCCCCAGATAAGGAAAGTTTTCAAACATTATTTCATTAAGTACTTTTTCTACTTCTGTCTCTTTCTCTTCTCCTCTGGGACGCCTACAATATAATGTAAGTATGGTTGATGTTGTTCCAGAGGTCCCTTAAGCTATCCTCAGTTAAAACTGTTTTTTTTTTCCTTTTTGATGTTCTGATTGGGTGATTTCCACTATTCTGTCTTCCATGTCATTTATCTGCTCTTCTGTATCATCTAATCTGCTGTTGATTCCTGCTAGTGTATTTTTCATTTCTATTATTGTATTCTTTAGGTCTGAGAGGTTTTGTTTTTTTTTTTTTAATATCTTCTAACTATTTTTTGGAGCTCTCACTGTGTTTCTCTATTCTTTCCTAAGTTTACTGAGCATTTTTGTGACTGTTGCTTTTAACTCTTCAAGTAAATTACTTATCTTCATTTCATTAGGGTTTTTCTTTTTTTCCTGGATATGTTTGTTTGGAACATATGCCTCTGTCTTCTCATTTTGTTTGACTTTTCCTGATTGTCTCTATGGAGTGAGGTGCAATAGTTACTTGATTCAGGTCTTGAAGGTGTGTCCTTGTGTGGGTGTGTCCCTATGCAATCTGCATGACCCTAGTGGCTTTAGCTGGAGGGTTGAAGGTGGAGTGCTGGCTGGGGCTTTTCCTGGGGCAAGTTGGGATCAGCCATTTTGGTGGGAGAAGACTAGACCTGGGAGGGTGCTAGAGTTGTAGCCCAGCACGGGCCAGGGCTTCTCCTGGGGCATTAAAATGTTTCCACCAGTGTGTGCATGGAGGTTAGGAACTGAGCCAGTGTGCGCTGGGAGCTGTGCTGGAGCACTGTTGGCAGACCACCTAGAGCACCAGGCACTTTTCAATCTGCTGTCTCGGTGCTGAGACCAGGAGTAAGTTGTGTGCACCCTGCAAGAGTGGAATCTCAGTTTCCTGTAGCCCCCTGGTTCTCCCAGTCACAAGTCCTGCTGGCTTCCAAAATCAGTTAAGGGGGCTCATCTTCCTGGTGCGCTGGACCCCAGGGCTGGGAGGGCCTCTAAGTTTGTGATATCCTCTTCCTCTTTCGGGTCAACTGCTAGGGTGTGGGTTCTGATGAGATTGCTTCTTTCCCCCTCCTACCTACCTCAGTGTGTGTGTGTGTGTGTGTGTGTGTGTGTGTGTGTGCGCGTGCGTGCGTGTGCTTTCTTTTTAGCCTTAGTTGTAGAAGAGCCATTCTGTTGAACTTCAGGTTGTTCTCAGAGAGAGCAGGTCTATACATAGTTGTGTGTCCCAGTCCCAAGGGGAGGTGAGCTCAGCATATTCCTACTCAACCATCTTGATCCCACCTCTGCAATGATGCATCTTTTATTAAAGAGTAATATTTTACAGCATGTATCTTGTTCTTACTTAAATTGCATTATATTAGTGTTTTATTGCTGTCATAACAAATTCTCACAAAGTTGAGGGGTTAAACAAATATTCCTTTAACATCTCAAGGGTCTGTATGTTGGAAGTCTGGTTTGCTCAATGGGTTTCTCTGTGTCAGTTCACACAGCTGAAAGCAAGATGATCAGCTGGGCTCTCATTGGGAGGCTTGGGGAAAAGCTGTTTCCAAATTCATTCAGATCTTTAGCAGAATCCAGTTCCCTGCAGTTGTAGGACTGAAGTCCCATTTCCTTGTGGCTGTCAGCTGGGGGCCTCCCTGAGCTCCTAGAGGCCTCTCTCTGCTCCCTGGACATGGTCCCTGCATATCAAAGACCAGAAAAGCATATGAATCCTCCTCGTTCTTGGAATCTCTCTGACTCACCATCTGCTTCATCTCTCCTCTGCTTCTAGTCAGAGAAAGTTCTCTACTTTCAAAGGCTCATGTGACTAGACGGGGCCCACTCAGATAACCCAGGACATTGGCAGAGTGTGTTTGCCATGAAACACAACGAATTCACAAGTTCCCGGGATTAGGGCATGGGCACCTTGGGAGGGGTCATTATTCTGACTCCACATGCACTGTGTTAAGTTAGGAACAGAGCACATCGGTTGCACAGCCAAGCGCAGCCACTGAGTCCTGGTAGAAACCTAGTTGACTGCAATATGGTTCTTGCTAAAAAACATAGCTGGTTCCATCTCACAATAATGAAAGCAGCATTATATGAAAATCTAGACAGAGTTATTCAAAAGTAGGTTAGTTTATGTAGACATTGTGTTCATCTTATTTTCCTGTCAGAAATCTTCAGTTTACAGAACACTGCCAGTATCCATTTGCATTTTTGCATAAATCTGACTTTTCCATAAACTGTAATCTATTCATGTTCTTGGGAAAATGTTAAATGCTTAGTGAGTTTGTCTTTTCCACACATTTCTGACATAGGAGCCATGGACAGCACAGTCAGGGAAACAGGTGATGCTTGAAATAGGTTACTCTGCGGACAGTTCATAGACAAAGGCGCTGTTCACACAGGTGTGGGTGGAGCAGGACTGCAGTGCATAAAGTGTCTGTGGGGTGGGCTGAGTAATGGCCCCCGTAATGACACCCCCTTCCTAACCCCCAAGCCTGTGCATAGGTTACCTGATACATGGCAAAAGGGACTTCACAGATGTGCAAAGGATCTTGAAATGCGGAGATTTTCCTAAGTTATTCAGGTGGTTCTAAAGGTGACCACAATTGTCCCTGTAAGAGGGAGGCAGGAGGTCAGAGTCAGTGAAGCTGTGATGACAAATGCAGTGATCAGTGAGCCAGAGAGAGATGAGAAGATCACATGCTGCTAGATTTGAGGAGGAAGAAAGGGGCCACAAGCCAAGGAATATAGGAGCCTCCAGAAGGATCCAGCCCTGCCAGCACCTTGACTTTAGCCCAATAAGACTGATTTTGAGCTTTTGACCCCCAGACACGTAAGGTAATAAGTGTGTATTGTTCTAAGCCTCCCAGTTTGTGGTGATTTGTTGCAGCAGCTGCATTAAACTAGTCTGGGCCACTTGCAGTGGAGAAGTTAGCACACCTGGGCCAGAGGGAACCAAAGGAAGAAGAGCTGTTGGTATAACACTGAGGAAGAGTCGTGTAGAGTCAGCCCCTTAAGAGCAGAGTGTTTCTCAGCCCGCAGACAGAGCCAGCTCACGGCCACCTGGTCAAAGGGAGCAAGACATCCAGTGCCCTGCTGGGCTCCCCGGTACCCGAACCCAGAGGAAGCTGGAGGAGCAGGGACCCCTCTGAGGTCAGTGTTCCACAGATCAGCAATGCAGGAGGAGAGAGAGTGGAAATGAAAATACCATAAATTGTGTGTAAGAGGCTTGGAAACCATCACTCTGCCCTGAGGACAAGTGAAAACTGAACAAAATGAAAAATTAATAACTCCTCTTAAATATGTCAGAGTAATGACATCACAGGGCAAACCACTGCTTCCAAAATTGAAGAGACAGGCAGGCAGGCACAGAGTCACAACTTAACCAGAGTAGACTCTCAGGAGCAGAAATCTTCCTGGAAACCAACACCAGGGCAGGAAAACCTGAGCTCTAATGGAAGAATCACTGGTGGCTGAGTGGGGACAACTCTGAGGGTTAAACATCGAGGTGGATCCAATGGAATATTACTCAGCACTAATAAAGAAATGAGCTATGAAACCATGAAAAGATATGGAGGAAAATTAAAAACATATTACTGAGTGAAAAAGTCAGTCTAAAAAAGTTACACACTATATGAATCCAATTACATGGCATCCTGGAAAAGACAAAACTAAGGAGACAGTGAAAAGGTCAAGGTTGCCAGGGTTTGGGTTGGGGGGAATGAACAGGCCAAACACAGATTTTTAGGACACAGAAACTACTCTGTATGACACTGTCATGATGGATACATGTCATCATGTGTTTGTCAAAGCTCACAGAACGTCCAGCACCAAGAGTGAGCCCCCGTGTTAACTCTGCAGTCTGGGGGATGGGAATGGGTCAGTGCAGGTTCAAATGCACCTCTCTGGTGGGGGATGGTGATGGGAAGGTTTTGAGTGTGTAGGGACAGGGGATGTAAGGGGACTCTATGCACTTTCCACTCAGTTTTGCTGTGCACCCAAAGTGCTCTAAAATTAAAGCTTATTAATTATAAAAATTGTAACCTTTGTGTCATGAGCCCCGAGAAGTGAGGGAGGGGACCTGAGTGCTGACTCAGAGGAGGATGCACAACCTTGCAACACATGTTAGAGTCGACTCCCCACTGAAGTGACTCCCCGTCTCTACTGTGCATCAGAATCATGAGAGGATCCTGGAATAAATTCAGGTGTCCTGGCCCCTTACGGGACAGTAACTGAATCAGAGCTTCCCTGGGAGGGGCCCTGGATGGAGGGTCACTACCGCCTTGTCTTCCTAAGAGCACTTTTCCGGGCACAGCAACTTCATGTCTTTATATCTTGAGACTCAAGGTCTTACTTCACCACAAAATGCCCTTGAGTCTGAGTCCAACAAATGAATCGTTTATAATTCAGGTGAACCTCGTATCACATGAACTTTGCATTAGAATGGGCTCTTGTGAAAGGGTTTTCAAGAACAATCTCTTCTGATTCCACAGTAAACTGGAGGGGCCTAAACTGTAACCCAAGTGTATTTGGTGTTGTGTTTACCCCACACATTACCTGGCTTTTGTTGAGACCTTTTCCAAACTAGAACGGCTTTTGATTAGGAATTTAAGACTGCAGAATCATCTTAACTAAAAATATGATGTTGCTCTATTGGTTACATTGGCAAAATTAGTGGTGCATTTTTGACTCCCATTTGCTGCATTCAGATTTAAATTTAAATTATTTGATCACATTTCCCATGAGCTTACATATTTTAAGAAATTGTGGCAGTTCTTTTTGAAAGGTTTGAACTCCAGTGAGCCATTCATTTTGTGACCATATAACTTATTGTTGTAACTGGAACAATTTTATGAGTGAAAAGGGCAGCTGTCAGTTACATACAGGCATAAACCAAGCACCCCCAGAACTATCCAGGGTGCAGTGGGCACTGCTCTTCCTTGCTGTACATGACCCAGAGCCAGGAGAAGGGGAACCAAGGTCAGGGGTCGGCTGCACCTTCATCCCACGCATGCCAAGGTCTGGCTTCTTCTGGCCATGCTCAGGTTGTGGGATAAGAGGTGACTCCGGCTGCTGTGAGGAGACAGAAGGGAAGAAGCATGGAGACGTGAGGCCCAAGTAGGATGGACGGTCACAAGAGTGACAGTGATCTAAAGGAGAGGGGTGGTTTGCACTGGAGGATGGTGGCTGAGACTGAGGGAAAACACAGGGAGTTTGGAAGAATCTTCTGTGGACTAAGTGATGGAGTGGACGTAGGGGGTGAGGAACTAGGATCAGGTCAGAAGGGGTCCTCAGATGTCTGGACTGAGCAAGAGAGTGGACATAAGTTATCTCCTGACACAGGGGATTCTGGAGGTCTAAGAGGGTTGCCCACACATGGCTTCCTCAAGGGCACCTGCCAATCTGAAGTTCATCGTGCTCCTCTGAGACGAGGTGTGTCCTCAGGGGACAGTGCACCTGTCCAAGTTGTAGATCAGATCAGCCAGGTTGTCCACGCCTTCTGGTCTGTGCCTGGGCTCAAGCCAGAAATGCCATGGCCCCCTTCCTTTTCCCCACACTCCTTCCCCACCGTCACCTAAAGATCTGTGCTCGTCCACTTCTCCACCCAACTTCAGGATCACCGGTGAGCAGTGTAGGTCTCAGGTGGACCCAACACCTAATGAATCAGAATCTGCTTTGTGACAAGATTTCCAAGGGATTCACAGGCCCCACCAAATAAGACGCACTGGAGGTCATTTTCCGACTCATCCTTGAGTACTCAGCTCAGGGGCCACCTCCCCCAGAGAGCCCTCCTTGACCTCCCACCTCACCCAAGGTTGCTGCAGAGGCAGTCTGAGAGCCGGTACAGAGCCAACGAGTGTCTAGGCCTCCTTTACAACGACTTCTGGTCCCTGAGTCCGTCTCTCCACAGCCTGCACACCCTGCAAGAGGAAACCTAGGGTTCATCTTGGTCTCCCCATGAGCAGCGTCCAGACAGCTCCACTCAGGTAGCCAGTGCCTCACACTTGGGAATCCTCACCCTCCCCTCCCGCCTTTCCCAAGCTTGCCCGCAGAGCCCCTGTGGTGGGACCCCCGGGAGGGGTAAGACCACTGATCAGGAGGGCCTTCAGGAACGGCAGACACCTGGGGAGTCCAAGTGCACATGCCTGCTCCACCCTCCGTGCATCAGAAAAGCGGGCTTTCATGGGGTGTCATCGAGCCACGTCTTGCTGAGTTTTTCTTCAGGATTCTCACTCAGCAGTTTTACTAAGTTGCTTGTAGAACAAACATACACGGCGTTCTTAGAAGAAGTCTGAGTCATTCATTCCTCTCCTCTGACCCTCAACCACCGGAACACAGCCCCATCTGTCCTCCTCCTCAGTCTTTGTGACAACCACCCTGTGCAGCCCCCAGTGCTCCATGCTGACCCCTGTGAGCCCCTCCCGCAAACTTACCCCCTCCCCAAGCTCCACCTTCCACTCTATCCCCATCCACAGAGATCTGTGTAGGATACACATCACAGCACGTCCTTGGCCTCCAACCCTCTCCCCCAGGTCTAAATCTTCCCCTGGTGTCCCTGTCCTGCACTAGAGAGATGTCTGTGCAGTGGGCGTGTTCCCCCCTCCCCACCCCCCGCGCTGTCCTCTTTGCCCCATTTCCCTGCTCAGAAACCCAGTTCTCAAGTCTCTATACTCCTGTCCTCTCTGCCTGGAATATTCAGCCCCCTGACTTTCCCAGGCCAACTCCTCTTTGCTTTTAAAATCTCAGCATAAATATCACCTCCTAATTTCTCATGTTACAGATTACCCTATTGGAATTGTCTGCAGAGCAGAGATTACCATCCTTTGTCTCTTTTTCTTTATTATCTGAACTTGTCCCTCACCGGATCCACAGTGAGTGGTCCACAGGCCTCTCTTGGTTGCTTTTTTCCATCACGGCATCTCCAATACCTATACATTGTCAAAGGTCATAGACTCTCTAGTGGATGTGAATGAAGGCAATAAAACACACAGACACAATGGATCAAATAGAGTCAAGTGTGCTGGTCATTATCCAAGTTCTATGAACCTTTTCTGGGCAGCTCGGTACCGGAGGCTGACTTCTGCCTGCCCTGCCCAGGCCCTTGGGGTGGCTGCCTTTTGCTCCAGCATTAAAAGGATGGTCCGGACAGAGGTGGGGAAGTTTTCCCTGTCCCCCTGACTGCCCCTTGCTGAGCTTAGATGGCATCTTCACCCCTCATCCTCCAGACCCAGGAGTGAGAAGAGCTTCCTTACTGCCAGTACCTCAGAGCCGTCATCGTCGGTCCTCCCCGCATCCCTGATATAGCCCAGGTGACTACCTGCATCTCAGTCCCCTCATCTGCACCGTTTGGATGAAGGGTTTCTATTGGACCCTTACTGAATCATCAGGTACCTCTCATTTTCTGTGGATATGATTTGTGAATCTTCTATCTATATAAAAATTTTATAAACATTTTTATTTTCAACATTTATTTAATCACTTAAAAAAATGAAACTCTAACTACATTTTCAGCTACCCACAAAACAACGAAATAGGCCGAATATTTGTACTGTGGTTGGTGTGTGTGTGTGTGTATTTGCCATCAAGAGAAAACTTTTTGATTTTGACTTCACAAATTTTAGAAATGTTAAAAAACGAGAACTTTTTAACAAAACAATAACACTTAAGAAAAAATTTACAAAACAGAAAGACATGGTTGTAAAATCTTAAGTACTCCAATCTGTGAATTTAGGATTAATCCAATCCTATGAATTTAGGGCTAAACTGTGAATTTAGGAGTACACTAACAAAGATTATCTAGTTTGAATGCGGTGCTGTTTTGTTAACATTTTTGTTTCGTTTTATTTTTTTTTTACATTTTTTAAAATCAACAGAAGTTGATTAAGGTAAATGTTAAATTACCTCCTCAGTTTTGTAAAACTAGCCATTGCACACAGAAGTGGTCTTTATTGTGTTCAACTTTTCTATCCATGTCAGACTTAAAGGATGCTCTAAGTCATAGTGGGCATTCAATTCAAATCAAAATAAAATACTTCTCATTACGTGTTCATGAGAATTATATTATTGGGTCTATATTTAAATAATGCTACCATAAAGCTTTCATGCTATTCTAATAAGAGTAATTGTGGCATCAATTTAGCAAGCAGTAGCTTAACTAAAGAAGGACCAAACAAAAATATTTCAACAGAAATATATGCAGATGGAAATGAAAATTTGAAAAAAATCTTACAAATTATAATGCTTTATCTACTTAAAAAAGAACAATTAAGTTATAGTAGCTAAATATAAAGAGAAAAATCAAAATTACTTTCAAAAGAGAACACACACGCAGATGTTGTGCTGTGGTTGTGAGTGTCTCGACTGGCTGTTGTGAGCTGAGTCAAACCTGCAGGTGACCGCAGGTCCCTGGACCCTCACTGCGTTACCCTCCTCCTTCCCAGGGGGCCTGATGGCCCATGGCCCCCCCTGACCCTGCCGGGCCCCCGGGGGGCTGCGGGCGGAGCAGCAGGAGCACCAGGGCCCCTGGGGACAGGCTGGACGCTTGGACTCGACCTGAGCCAGCATCTGCCTGTTGCGGTCACTCTCCTTTCGCAGCTCCTGGAGCTTTCTCTCGGTGGCCGCCGCCGCCAGCCAGCTTTCCTCAGCTCTTTTCTCTTGGAAGTGGATCTCCTTGAGGTGGTAGGAAGTGGTTCTCTCCAATTCTTCACCTGCGTCTTGGGCCGTCTTCTTGCAGAGGTCGCGCATCTGACATGTGGAGTCCAGGTCTCTACGTACGCTGGTGAGTTTTTTCTCTACTTCTAAGCAGCGAGCTTCCACCTGAGAGAATTCTCTGTAAAGCTGCATCACGCAGTCGTCATAGGCATCAGGCAGACTTTGAAGCTTCAGCTTCAGCTGCTCAATCTCACCATCAAGTTGGGCATTCTCACACTTTACAGATGCTTCTTCTATTTGGAGACTTGTTATTTGTGCTGTAAGTTTTTGAATCGCCTGTTTTTCTTCCCATAAGCATCTGGTTGTCCCCTGATGTTCCTCTTGGGGACATGGAAGGGGTACATTGTAGTCAGCATCACCAGTGACGCCCTTCAGATCACCTTCTGACCCGTGGACAGGGCGATGGCCATTTTCTGCTTCCTTCCTCTGCTGGACGTCTGCGTGCCCGCCATCCGCGGGACCGCCAAGGAGGTCGGGCGACGGGGTGGTCTTCAGCAGGTGATCTGCTGTGGATCTTAATCGGCTGATTCTATCTTGCAGGACCTGTGCCTTTCCTGCCTTCGGCTGCTCCAGCCTCCCTCCCAACTCCTCCTTTCCCTGGACTTGTTGCTTCTGTCTTCCAGTTTCTGGGTGAAACAGTTCTGGACTTTCTGGAAAGCCAGTATTTTTATTCAAATCCTTCTCTTCTTTCTTGTGAGCTTGTTTTCCATTCTTCTCTGATGGTTTTAAGGTGTGTTTTCCATCAGTGACTTGGGAAAGTTGAGGAGGCTGGCTCTTCTGTGCCTTTTCTATAAAGTCAACAGTTCCCTGAAGCAATGTCTTTCTCAAGTTTTCTTTCAAGGCCCAAAAGCATAAGATTTGTAATAAGGGAGGACTGGCCTCTGGCCCAGGTGGCTTGAGGGCTTCGTAAGCCTGAGTCATCGGTCCAGGAGTCTCTTTATCTTTCTCACAAACTTCATCTCGGGCTGAAGATGTTTTTCCAAGCAACTTCCCCCTTCTTAAAGCATACCATCTATTTACTGCCAGGACCAGCACCCCAGCACACACCAGGATCTCCCAATGAAACACAGAGAGACCTGGGACATGTGTCAGGCTTTCATAAACAAGCAGCAGAGCACCCGACAGCAGCTCCAGGATCAGTTGGAAAGTGGGCCCAGGGGCAGGCAGCAGGACCTCCATGGCTGTGAGGCCTCCACAGCTCTGCCTCTGAGGACCAGTGTCCTGTGGGCCCCAACTGACCGCTCAGAACCCTGCAGTATTCCGTCTCCAAGGTAAACAGGTGCCTGACCACCAGGGCTGGGCAGTTAAGATGGGGGAGGGGAGGCCAGCAAGGTCCCAGTAAACAGTTGTCCCTAACTTGGCTTTGAAAGTGGAAAGTGACCTCACTTACACAGGCGCTGGGGGAGGTGGAAGGGCTGATCACAGCCTGGAGCTGGCCCTCCGGGCCCTGCAGCAAACCTAGGGGTTCAAGGCAGGGCCAGGCCCCATGCCTTTCTGTGCCTAAAAGCAAGTCAGACAAAGCAGGGCAGAGTGGTGTGGCCCCGTCCTAGGTGAGGGCCAGTCTCCTGAGTCAAAGTTTCCTTCTGCTGCAGAGAAACCTGGTCCTGCCCCCAGATGTCCCGGGGATCCCCCTCCTCTGAGGCTCTCTCTCCCCTTATGTGCGGTCACCAGGGGAAGACAGGGGCCTGGAATGAAGGGTGACCCCAAACGTTTAACTGGGACTAGGAATCCATCCTCACAGCTCAGGCGACCACCCTGGAACTGGCTGGGTCTTATAATTTCTTGGATTTTGTGCAGCCCTGTTCAATCCAAGTGTCCCTGGAAGGGGCTGTCTCTGCTCGGGGTGATTCGATGACCTGAGCTCCTTCCCTCATGCGTGGCTCATACCTCCTCGGGTGGCCCCTGAGTGGGTCTCCAATCAGTTAGCTCCTCCTCAGAGGTGGGCCAGTTCCAGGGTAGTCGCCTGAGCTGTGGGGCTTATCCTCTTCTGCCTCACGGTTCCATCTTTCATTTTGTTAAACCGCATCTCTCACTCCTAACATCTCTCTGCCAGACCCAGGCTCAGAACCTCCTTGTCTATCCCCTGGGTGTCTGCCATGACCTACTGGCCCCCAGCCCCTTACCCAAGAGGGAAAGGAGACAGTGGTCAGCTGAGGCCAGTGTTGGGGGGCAGTCCTCTGGGTGCCAAGACTCAGGCTGCAAGGACCCCGTGGAGGGAGAGGACAGAGGCTTGGGGGTAAGAGGAGGAGGTGGCCGTGGCCTAATGTGAGAATATCCTTGTCCTTCTTAATTACATTTTACTATTTTAAGAGCAATTTTAGATTTAAAGAAAAATTGAGTAAAAATCGCAGAGGGTTCGGCGCGTGCCCCCTTGCCCCTCACCAGGATGCATCCTGTACTGTCGGTGCGTTAGCGTTGTACAGCTGTTACAGCTGATGCACCCGCACTGGTGTATCGTCATCAACTGAAGCCTATACATTATATTAGGGTTCACACTTCGTGTTGTACATTCCATGGGCTTTGACAGCGCATAATGCCATGTATGCACCTCCCCCACCCTTGTACTCTTATTCTATCTGTGTCTATAGGCGAAAGTGGGCTTTTCTGTAGACAACCCATCTTTGGGTCTTGTTTTTTTATCCACTTAGGCAGTCTCTCTCTTTTAATTCATGTATTTAGATCATTGACATTTAAAATGATTATTGATATATTTGGAACAATAGCTACCGTATTTATTACTATTTTCTTTTTGCTGTGCTTGTTTTGTTTGTTTGTTTGTTTATCTTTAGCTAGTTTTCTGCTTTCTAGAGTTTTAGGTAAGCAATATAAATATTTCTATTTTATTTTTTCTCCTAGCATATCAATCATACTTTAAAAATAAATATTTTGTAGTTGCCCTTGAGTTTGTAGTACACCTGTACAAATGATCCGAGTCCAGTTTTTTTGTTTGTTTGTTTGTTTGTTTGTTTCAATGGAGGTACTAGGGATTGAATCTGGGACTTTGTGCGTGTTAAGCATGTGCTTTACCGATGAACTATACCCTCCCCCCACCAACTTCACTTCTATGACTGGTGTTCTCAGGGTCCACTTTTGCTGATTTTGACTCATTTAGTGCCGAGAGTGGTTGTGAGTTAAACTATGTTCTCCCAGTACTCAAATATCGGAGTCTTAACCTCCATCCCTCATTGTGTGACCCTTTTTGCAAATAGTCTTTGTGAACATAATTGAGTTAAAACGGGTCATTTGAATGGGCCTTAATCTGCTATGACTATGTCCTTGTGAAAGGGGGAATTTGGACACTGACACACAGGGGGACACTCTGAAGAGACAAGGGTTGGGCAGGGGGGGAGAGATAAGCATTTACAAGGCAAGGAGAGAGGCCTGGGCCAGAGGCTCCCTCACCACCCCAGAAGAAACCAGCCCTGCCAACACCTTGATTTTGGACTTCCAGCTTCCAAAACTGAGAGACAATAATTTTATGTTATTTAAGCCACAACCTGTAGACTGTTATAGTCACCCCAGGAAACTGATTCCAAAGAGAAGGAAAGAGACCCAGGTCACTGAGTCTTTGATCCTAACTACAAGGCGGACTGCAGAGACATTTCAGCACTGTGGGCCCCCAACCCCTCTCACAGCACTGGGCAAAGCTGATTCCTCTTCCTCTCTTGTTACAACCCACCTGCCAACATGCATGGTTATTATCCAGACTCCAGCCCCAGACACAGCTGAACCACTGGGAGCCAAGCCTCCCGCTCTGGGTGGAACTCATATGCTCACTCTCACCATATTTATTCCTGGTTTCCTTCACTAGAAAGAGGCCCCTAGAAAACATGGAGGGTCTGGCTGTCAGTGATTTGTCTATTCCCAGTGCCTGACATTTCATAACCACTTGTAAATGAATGGTTGGCAGGAGGAATACAAAAATGAGTGAATAAACAATCAACAAACTATTGGAGCCACCTTGGGGGTGTGTTCTGGGGTCCACTTATAGCTTGGGAAGACAGAAGCCCCTGCCTGTTGCAAACTTGACCAAACAAACGAGTCTGATGCTCGGGACCTGAGAATTATTAACAAGTTGTTTGGTCCTTAGGGTGATGGAAGAATGGCTTTTAAAAGGGGGGGAGGGGTTAGAATTAGAGTGGAACATGTTAAAGGACCAAAGACTGAGTCTGGTAGAAGGACTTTGAAAGGATCCATTTCATCCTGTGGGAATGAAATTTTTCCTTATTATGCAGACATTAAACAATTCTTTTCATGTTAAATTAAAAATGCTTCATCTTAACTGGCTCTGAAATGGTAAGATTGGAAATATGGATACTTGATTAGAGACACAAAAGGAAAAATTTCCCACCCTGCCCCCCATCCCATCCCAGGTCCACTCCTGTTTGTTCTGGGTGAGCGTCTCTGATTTCTAGAAGTCCTCAAAGTGAGGTCCAACAACAACATCCTTTCAGGGAGATCCTCAAGGTCAAAATGATTTTTATAATAATATTAAAATATTTGCCTTTTTTTAAAAAACTGTGTTGATGTTTGCACAGATGATGCAAAATCAGAGAGGGATAAACTGCTAGAGCTTTAGCACTAAACTGTACTGGCAATTGCTGCATTTTTCAACAGGTCCTTGCAGGAAAAAAACACCAGTTTCTTTTGAAAATGTCCTTGATGACGCAGAAAAAATTAATTTTATTAGTAAGTGAACACACATCTTTTTGGTTCCTGGGTAATAAAATTGAAAGTACACAGAAGTTCTGGTGCTATCAAGATAGACTGTTTGTCCAGGGAAATGTAGTTGCACACTTGACTTGCAAGCTAAACTAACCACTTCATCCGCAAGCATCATTTTTACTTGAAATAGCAACTGGTGAATTACATTCATGCAGCCTTGTGTGTTTGACAGGGGTTGCCTCAAAAGTAAATGAAATGAAATGTTTCCCCCCCCCAAAAAAAAAAAACTCAGTGTATTTATTTGCTGCTGATCATAAACCTTAAGCTTTCAACTGAAAATCTGAATTTTTGACAATTTATGTCTGCCACTGTGAGCTTGAGAGCTTGCTAGTTATTTTCTGGTGAGACTGGTGGTGATAGTAACTACTGTGATAGTTTAATATTGTGTGTTGAAATGTGTCAACATTTTGAAGCAATATTTTCCGATGACTAATGCATGTTACAAAATCACACATGGGTAATAGACCCAAAGTGCAAGAAAGACCAGTGGAATTTATTGTAACCATAGGCAAGTTTATTGATATGATTTCATACATAACTCCAACTGCAATTACCCTTTAAGAAACTACCATTTGTTAGTTTGGGTGTAGTATAAAACGATTTCCAGTTACCTGAAACAGGTATTCAATACACCACCCTCTTCCAATTACATATCTGTGTGAGGCCTGATTTTCTCCAAAAATGTATCACAAGGGGCTAAATGCAGAGGCCAACGTAAGAATCCAGCTCTCTTCTATTAAGCCAGGCATCAAAGAGGTTTGAAAATATGTAAAACAATGTCATTCTCACATTTTGGGAAAAAGCTATTTTTCATAAAAATCTTTCTATAGATGTTATTTCAAAAGTGAATCATATTTTAAAATTTTCTTTAATTTCCAATATGGTAAATAAACATTGACCACCAGTGCTGTGCTGGTAAATGTTTAGCAACCAGCTCCCTGAGAAGGGATGGTGGGGGAGCCCTGATCTGTAGTGTTTGCTGATCTCGGTGGTGTAAATACTCTCATCCCTGACCAAATTCAAGCCACCAATATGTCACTGATGCAAAGCTGGGAAGACACCTGCACCATTCAGCTCCCGCCTGTCCATGGGGAGCTGGCTCCGGCACACCACTGATATGAACCACCAAAGTTTTTGGAATCCTTACTAATTTTGGAGAGTGGAAAGGAAGCCCAAGAATGGGTTTGAGCATAAGCGTCCACAGACCATCACCCTCACCTCTGTTTAGTCGTCTTGGCAATGGCAGAACTCCACGAGAGTCATGACCCCAGCTACAAAAGTCCCTGAACCTCAAATCCTAATACTCTCCATAGAAACATCCTCAAATCTCTTCTGCTATCTCCACCAACCCCCTGGCAAGGACAAGACACCTGAATCTTTCTATTCTAATTCCTTCCTAAAAGAATTTTTCACTTTAAGGAACACTTTTTGGGAATTCCTTCAGGAAGGGCTCACAGTTGGTTCCAGCTTGGTCCTGAGTTACGAGGTGATGGGTGTGTAAAATCAGTGACAGGGAGAGATGACTCTCAATGACAGAGTGCCACTGAGAAGTGGGTGGCTCTGAGCCCAGCATCCTCACTCCACCAAGGAATGAGGACCCTGACAAGGAAGAGTTTATATAAACAAAATACTTTATTGTTTGAGGAAGAGGCCAAATTACAAAATTTTTGTGCTTAAGGTCTGTTCATTACCATGCCAAAAGGTTTATCATGGACTTGCGTTTCCAGAACTCTCAGTTTGAGCCGCATGAAACTGCCAACTTTGTCAATTAAAAAAACAGACCAACATCGGCAATTTCATGTGGTTCAACACCATATAAAACGAGCCAATAGCTAAGATTTCTTTCAGCAGCGAGATGTTCCCAGTCCCATGTCTGTTGATGTTATAAGCAGATGTTGGAGAGATAAACAGGTTTTGCTTGAGAAAAACATCCTGTGCTTAAAGACGCTGGGAATGGTCTTGTGTGGGTACCAAGACCGAGTGGTTCCCGCCACGGCTCTGCTGGTCCTACCACCCAAACTTCTGGTCTTACTGCATGAATGGTTCTTCTTTAGAGATGTCACCACTGGCCCGTATCCCCTCATGCGGCTCCTGAAGGCTGTGAACTTGACTTGATCATTTACAAAGGTCAGGAGCACACGCTGACCTAGGGTTTCCTTTGAAACAATGACGAAAGTCTCCATCATGAATCAAGACATTTTCACCTGAAGGACCCTAATGCCTTCTTGTTCCCATCTGGTCTGCCCTCTCTTCACCTCTGGCCATTTTGTATTAGAAAAAATAAGGGGGAAAAAAACCTCTCTGGCTGTGGACGCTGAACAGAAAGGAGCAGCTGGGTATCCATAGAGTCCAAGACTTGACAGGTGAACAGGGTGGGGCAAATCACGCTTCACTCACGTCCCAGAGGCCTCACACAGAGTGCCCTCCCCCTGAACCTTCGGCTCTGTACAATACGTTAACTTTACAGAGAGAAAGAAAGCTTTCTTACAAATTACTTTTTTTTTTGTTTTTCCCCAGTGAATTGCTTTTGCAGTAAAAATAGCTGCTACAGAAATCTCTCCTGATCTCTGAAAAGGAGTTGCTTATTCCCAAAAATAAGACTCTTATTTTAATCATACAGAATAATTCGGGGCTCGGGCGTGGGGCACGGGAAGGAAATGGCTGGTCAGGGAGGTTAGCGGTTGGGGAAATACAGTTACACTGAAAAATAAAGTAAGTTTTGTGTATAAACTGATTTAAAGGCTTGCATAGAAATGGGAAACATATGCCATTTGTCAAGAAAAATACTGCTTTATAGCTTTAACATTACAATTAAAGGAGAAGCAAAGGGGCCAGGTGAGACCCCAGATAATAACAGTAAGTTTCTTATAAAAATTCCCAAATGTACAATGTCCTTGTCCATAGACAATAACCCAGGCAAAACAAAACAAGACAAAACAAACAAACAAACAAAAAACCAGGAATTAACCCTTAGGCCTTATTCCTGTAGGCCTGTTAACATATAAATAATACATACATTACAACCTCCCTTGCTTGGTCTGCCCTCTGCCGAATCAATGTTTGCAAAACGCCACATGTGCTCTTAAAAAAATGGAATACACACTGGATGTCTGCATTCTTCTTTCACATACAATTAGATACTTATTTTAAATTACAGTATACAATTTATGTTAAATAGGACTGTTAGAGGATTTTGTAAGATTACAGTCACATATACAAACTAACTTCTGAAATGGCATGATTGTTTCCTTCCCCTCCTCCCCTCTGAACCAGAGACCTCTTCTGCATTTGCGATTCCTGGTTGCCAAAGGCAAAAGAAAATCCCAAACCGTGTGTCCACCACACGCTCGCTCCGTGGAGAATTCCCCACCGGCCAAGCGACCCTGTCACAACACAGCCCGCCCGGGGCCAGGCCGGCTGCCCGGCGCGCATCTCCCGGCCGTTCTCATATAACAGCATTCCTAACAGCGCGCTCCTGTCAGCAGCCTGAGAAGCGAGAAGCCCTGCTGCTTGCGGCGAAGAACCGCTGTTTCAGAGGAAATAAGGCCACTGCTTCTCGGAGTCGTTCCTGGACGCGTCCGTCCCACCTTTCAGGATCCCTGGAGCCGCGGGTCAGGGTGGCCCCACTCACGGCCCGGGCGGCCTCAGTCCCCCGTGTCCGGCCGGACACCCAGGAGGGTGGGCAGCTCCTCGGGCGTGAAGCCCGGCAAGTCCTGCAGGCCGCACACGAAGAGGTGGACGCACGGCTTCCCCGACGTCTTGTGGATTGATGTTCTTGTTGCAGTAACAGCGCAAACCCCAGCTCAGCTTCTAGTAGTTCATCTTGGGCTTGTTTTTCCTCTTTCCCCACCGTCGGGCCACCTGGGGGATGGATGGGAAAGAGTTCAATTATTTGGAGATTAAGAAAAAGTGAATGATGTTCCGCCTCGACTAGGGTTCTGACGCGTGTTCGCCCGCCAGGACCCGACCATAAGAGGGCCACAGAGCTGCAGCTGCTTTCAAGCACGTTCCCCGGGCACTGTGTCCCCCTGCTGCATGTCTGAGGATGGAGGTGAGGCCTCTCACTCAGAAAAACCACCCCCGGGGTCCGCATGTAGACCTCCACGTCCACTGGGATCGGAGCCACGTGACACTGAGCAGCCCTCCATGCTTCTGCCAGGAATCGGAGAGGCACCAGACTGTGCCTCTCCCTGTGCCAGAGACCTCACCAGGGCAAGAACTCTGTCCGTGTTACCAGTCTACTGGAGTCCAGCCCCTGGGGCAGGTGGTACTTGATAAGCATCTAACTGTTTGTTAACCAGGTGGATAAATTCAATACACCATCTGGATCTCTCAAATTAGCAATAAGTTTCACTCTGCCAATGACAGCATTAATTTTGGAAGACTTTTTCTAGTTATTAGAAAAATGTGTTGCTGCCTCTAGTGCTTTTAAACAACATGGTTACATGGAACACCATTGGATTAGATGTAAAGCATTAAACACGTTTCATTATGCTGAAATACCTGTAGAACAGTGATTCAGAAAGGAACTTTTTTTCTTGTTTAGTTTTAACCTCGATTTGCAATCTTACGTATCCTGTGTCTCTTTTTTAGAAAAACCAGGAAAAGACAGATCAGTATGAAGAGAATTCACACCTCAACTCGGTTCCTCATTGGATTAATAGCAGTTCGTTAGGTCAGTGCAATTAATTCTGCCCTTAAGAGCTTGGTTTTAACTCTCCCTGTTTGACTTATGGAAGGTTTGCAGGCAAAGTTTAGACCTGTGCTATATCCCATATGGTGGCCACTCCCCGCCCCCCAATCCAGACCACTGAGCATTTGAAGGGTGGCTGGTCCACACTGACACGCATGGTGAGAATATAACACACTCCCACCGGATCTGAAAGTCTTAGTTTTGAGCAGGAAATGTAACTATCTCCTTAATAATTTAAAAATTTTGATTACATGTCGAAAGGATAATCTACTAGCTCAAGTAAAGTGTTAAAATTAATTTCACCTGTTTCCTTTCTAGTTTTTTAACATGGCTACGAGAAAATTTAACATGGCATCAGTGGCTTGCATTACCTTTGCGTTATGTGGTCTAGGTAATTTATAGAGCAAGAGGCAGAGTGAGCCGACTGCTGTGGGCAGATGGGACCTGCCCGCTGATTTCGCTGGTACAGCTCTGCCAAGCTCAGCTGAGGGGCGTGGGAGCCCAGCCAGAGCTCTGGCATGGAGCAACTGGCGGCCTGAGTCGCCCCGGGGTTAACAGGCAAATTTCCTAAGACACTTTCAGATGGTCAGGTGAGATCCTCGGTTTACAGCTTGCACCTCTGGATTAGACAATGCATGAACCCTGGCCGGTGCCCTGTGCGCTATCAGGGGACACTAGAAACTTTATCAGTGAAACAAGAGTCCACATTTCCCCGACAGTCAGGAATGCCTCGTGTAGGAATGTTCTCATCTGTATCCTGGTGAACCCTTTCTTGTGCCCAGAGAATTGACTCCGGGAACCCCAAGTGACTAAATCAGGTTTTAGAGCTGGGAGACCGATTTCCCAGGTGCTGGACTTACCTCGTCGGGGTCCGCAAGCTTAAACTTCCATCCGTCTCTGGTCCAGCTGATGAAGGACTAGGCAGGATTTGTTGGAGAGCAGTTCCAGGAGAAAACGTCATAAAGTGGTGATGCCTAGGTAACATTTCTATTTAAGGCTGTACTTCAATGTTAGACAGGGAAAGAAACAGCATGGTTTAAGGGGCTGTAAATGCCTAATCTGGAAGTGACTTCCATTAAATGAAGCAGCGGGCAAAGGGACGTCAGGCATAAAAGGAACACACCACGCTTGGCACCTGTGACGTCCACACATCTTCCATTTTTATTGAAAAACCACCTTCTCTGGATTCCTTCAGCAATTTCAAGTGTGATAAACGACCGTTACATGACAGCATGCTTACACAAGCATACGTGTTTTGATTAACTTTCTGGGCTGTATTTTCTAGCACCTACTTCATATGACAAAGTAACCTCTGGAATGTTTCCAACCAATAACCGTATCACAGTAATGGCAGAGGCACTGTCTGACGCGCTATTCCTTCAAAAAGAACAAACAGCTACTGGAAGCAAACACAGATGGGTAATGATGAGCAAGAATAATTTGTTGCCCCAAAACTCAAGAGTTAGGGGTGAGGGGATGATCTAGGTAATGATGCAAACCCAGGGTGAAAAGTTGGGATGCATTTTAACGTCCACTGGCCTGCTTCACAGAGCGGACTGGCAGATGAGGCTGGGCTGGCTGCAGCTGGAAACAGCCTAAAGGAAAGCTCACTGGCCCGACGTGGTCTGCTCCCAGCAAGGCACTTGCTCTCCCTGGGGTGTGTCTGGCAGGTGGGGACACCAGTCACCACGTGTGTAAAAAAGGAAAACTGTCTTCTCCGGTGTAGAACCTCTACCTGACCCTTCACACCCAAGATTCAAGACACCAACATTTGTCACTTAGGAATTGTCATCTTCCTAGTAACTGGACGACTTAGGGATACCAGGCTCAATTTGTCAAGTCTGAGTAACAAATTACCATGAGAAATTGAATCCAAGCCTGTTGGCACTTCTTGGAGTGTTTGTTCCTCATTTAACGAGGGGAAAACGGCAAGCAGGGACCGGATGAAGGTGTCAAAGGTGGGCTGGTGCTGCAGAAGCAGATGGAAAGAAAACCAAACCGTGATATCTGACTTATTTAATGATCTATTTTAAAAGTGGTTCACGGGCAAGTCTCACTGAGACACCCCAATTAAACTACCAGTTACAAAGTCACGCATGGAATAGACTAGCCTGAGTAGACTTCTGAGAGGGTCAAAGTGACCTAAAGGATTATATTTTACTCTGGATCACTTACAGGCACACCTTGGAGATACCGAGGGTTTGGTTCTGGACCACTGCAATAAAGCAAATACTGCAGTAAAACAAGTTGCACAAATTTTTTGGTTTCCAGGTGCGTAGAAAAGTGACGCATGTTTATAGTCAATTAAGTGTGCAACAGCATTATGTCTAAAAAAGCCTAACACTTAATTAAAAAATACTTTATTGCTAAAAAATGCTAACCATCATCTGAGCCTTCATCTGTTTTGCTGGCAGAGTGTTTGAAATATCTCGAGAATTACCAAATGTGACCCAGAAACACAAGGTGAGCAAATGCTGTTGGGAAAACAGTGCCGATCAACTTGCTGGTCAAAGGGTGGCCGCAGACCTTCAATTTGTAAAACATGCAGCAAAGCGAAGTACAGTCTGAGAAGGTGTGCCTGTAATCGACCTCAGAGCCAGAGGCATGCCTGGGAATTTAGTTTTACTGGCCTAACCAATTTAAATGAGTAAATTAAGTAAACGAACTTAAAACAAGAGAATCTTAGAACAGTGCTGGGAGGGAGGGAGCTCAGAGAACACCTGGTCCAAACACCTGGCCCTTGTAAGCTACACAGTAGAGAAATTGAGTATAGAAGAAAAATGACCCTTGGCCAGTTTTAGCTCACTGCAGTTAAAACGAAAGGCAAGCGACTGAAAATCAAAAATCAAACAACGAAATATATTACTTTATCTGTGGAAGCATTTATTCTGAAACGTTTACCATGAAACATTTTAACTGAAACTGGAAGTTTTCCCTCCTCCATCCCAGTTCAGAAAACAGTACACATGAGAATATTCCTTAAGGCTTAATTCTGTAAAAGGAAAGTGCATTGAAAATGACCACCTCCCCACCTCAAATCATTAAGGGGGAAGATTTCCAAAGGAAATGGGTTTAAAGGTAAACTACCTACAATTCAGGAGAAAGAGGAAGAGAGTTACACGGAGAAAGATAAACCTCACATTGTGAGGATTTCTCATAATTTCATCTAATATTTATAAATGAAATAGCCTTTAATGCAAGGCTCACTTACAAGTAACAGATAAAGGCTTGATTCATCATTGCTTCACTTGTTGAGGAAAAACGTGAGAAAGGTTATTTTTTTCCGCCATAAGCTGAAAATCCCATGTTATGTGTAATGCAATGACCCATCTGCTGAGTCATCAATTTAAAAACCGCATAACACATTTACAACTAAAACGGTTTGTGTGCCTTCTATTTAGAAGTGTGGAACAATGAATGACGCATTTCATAAGAGGACAGGCAGAACCTGGAGCTCAGCCCAAAGCACTCGAGTCAGTGATGTCCCAATGATGTTGGAAACCAGCCCCCCCAAACCCAAGGCAAGGATGTCCAAAGACCCACAGGGGGAAAAACCAATCAAGCAAGTGCAAAATACTCATCTAGATTTACAAACTACCCTATAGCAGGTCTAATTTTGGTGAAACAGCGAACAGATTTTTTTAAATTCCCACTAGCACTGCCCAGGTGACTGACTAAGAAATGCCTTTCCTTTCCAGATTGTACTCTTGACTTCTTTTTTTAGAACCAGGAAGCCAAAGACAAGACAAATTCCTGCTACATATTTCAACACGTCAATTTCAGCAATGAGTTTCTTCTCCAAACCCAGAAATCACATGGGCATCGCCAAACTCTCTTACGTTTTAGGAGCATTTTTCTCTCTAGAGGTGTCGTTTCAAACTTAGTACCATAATTTCTTGTCCGGTTTCTGCCACGCTGGAAACTGTCTGACCAAATTGAACCAAAAAACTCACTAGCCTGAAGTTTGATAAACTTCATGACACTCTAGAGGCCTGTGCCATATTTTGCCTCTTTGGGCTCTATCAGGCAAATAATCTCATGATGATACACGGAGAAAAACATAACATGCCAGGGATACATTATTGTACAAAAACACTCAGCTCAGAGGAGGCCAATGTAAAAATCACTGCTTCTGAGACATGTTTATTATACAGCACTGAAAAAAAAAATCAAATCTCACAGTCACATTTGGAGAAGGCAAATGGGAAATTATCAGTTTCTGCTGCTAAAGAATGTTCCCAAAGGGATTGAGACAGAAGCGACATGAGGTCTGTTCATTATGCAGTGGAGAAGGCTCGCTCATCTTTAATCTGTTTTTCAGTTTACATCAGCTTGCACGGTCTTGCCAGGAAGCACAGGCTGCCTGCATCCCAGTGGGCATTGCCGTTTCTGACAGGAGAAGCAGCTCTTTAACTTCAGTTCTTAAACAGCCTTTCCGTCACCCAAGGAAACTCCTGGATGAACAGAACCGATAGTCTCTACAGCTCTGTTCTCTTGAGAATGCATAGGACTTTTCGCCTGGTAGGAGCCTCAGCAATAAACTGCAAAGGTCTCATCATCTACAAATTAAACGGTTTCATATCTGGGAGGGCCAGTTGAACAAGCACCAGGACACCCATTTTACAGACTAGAAAACTGAGACCCAGAGAGATTAAGTGAAAGTCCAGAGTCACACAGCCAGTAAATTAAAAAGCTAAGGCTAGAAGCAGTCTTCTGGGACCCAGCCCATTGTTTTTCACTCCTAGAGGTTGCATTTTCTAATTTTTTAAAAAATTTAATTAAGACTTATTTACTCACCGTGAGTGTCCCTCTGTAGCTGTTGGACACAGGGGCCACCTGGTCTGTGTTTTTGATTCCAAAATCATTCATCTTAAAAAAAGAAAAGAAAAAGAAAAAGAAATGAAGAAAGAGTCAAAGAGGCAACAAATCAAGTCCATTTTTTAAGAAGTCTGCACTGGCCACATTCACACTTAATTTGGGCTGAGTCCGTCAAGTTCCGCAGCCCTAACAGGTCAGTCAAAACTGAATGCCAGGAATTCTTCTCACAAAGGGGATGCTATTTAAGTAATTAAATAATAATGCCAATTTGCCACTGAATTCCACTTAGATTTGAGGTGCACAGATAAAGTTGCTTTTGGCTCAGAACCTCCCTGGGAGCCTGGATGGGTGAGCTGAGCAGGGGTCCTGTGTCCTAGAAGAGAAGTGGGAGGATCTGCTTTTTACCGCCAATTCCAAGGTCAACTCCAAGGGGTGCAGGCTTGGGGGGCTCTGCCGGGTGGGCCGTGGGCCACCTTCTGTCTGCACCGGGGCAGTTAGCTCAACCTGCGGGCGTGACGGCCAGCCGCAGGGATGCCCTTGCCCCTGGCAGCTCACGGCGGACCCGGATCCGGGAAATCCCGCTGAGAAGAGCTGCCTCAGAGGCCCCCTCCCCTCGGCAAGCTGTGAGGAAGCACAGGCCCAGGAAGCTGATAAAAGGGAGACCAAACCCTCCTGCACCGGCCCAGGGTACCCAAGCGCAAAATGCGCTGCTCTGTGTGTGGCTCAGCCTGCATTTCTTCAAGAGGAAGCAGTTCTAATCGTGGATCTGCCTCACTTGCTTTGATGGTCTGGGCTAATCCTAGACCCGCAGAGACCAATGTGGTAGCCACCAGCCACATGTAGCTACCTGAGCGCCTGGCCCAGGGCAAGGGCGAACTCAGATGTGCTCCGCGTGTAAAATATACCCACGATGTCAAAGATCTCACAGAAAAAAAAGTAAACTATCTCAGTGCTAACTTTATGTTGACTGTGAGTTTATGAATGTAAGTGCGCTAGGTTAACTGAAATACATTGAAATTCATTTCACCTATTTCACACTATTTAACTGGAAAACCTTGAGTTACAGGTGTGACTTGCAGTCGGGCAGTTCTGTAGGTGACTTGTGAATGCTGTAATAATCTGAAAACTTATTTGGGGCCCTAAAATGTAATTGTTTGGTCGGGTAAGTTAAATATTAATAAGTAAGAAATGTACCTTGATAATCCTGCCAGGGTGTTAAGAGAAAAAAACAGAGAAACAAAAGCTGATTTTCAGATAACCTGGGAAAGCATGAGTGACAGGAACCCACCCCCCGTCTCCATGACCATGAGCTGCAGGTCTAGAAGGAAGCTTTAGGGGTACCTCTAACAGCCCACCCTGCAGCCTCCACGGGGTATTCCTACCTCTTACAACCACAAACTTTGAGTAATTAAAATACTGTGCAATGGACAGGACTTACTGGCGGAGACAAACAGCCTATTTTCCCGTAACGACTTAATTCGAGTTTGTACTTTCTTGTTTTTTCTTTATGGTCAACATTGCGGCTAAACCAGACCTCCCAGCAACTCAATACACAGGCACACGTACACACACACACACACACACACACACCCCTTGGCTGGAAAGGCAGCTTGGGAGGAGAGTCACTGCCACAGGGGAGGCGAGAGGCACTGGAGATGGCTGTTAATACCCTGAGTGCAGGTAATTATGATGGTGGCCAGTGCAGGCTCAAAAGTTTTGACAAAAAATAATATTCCTGGGATGGGGGGGTACAGAGGGTGCAAAAGTGACCACATTTGCTCAGAATCTCCACTTGGTGGACAATGTCATTCACATGCACTCAAGAATCAATTTTCATTACTGATGGTCACCGCCCTGGAAGATTCCCACTTGTTAAAGGCTAAGCCTGAGCTGGGGGACCACACCTTCCCCCCTCACTGAATCGTCTGACATCCCTGAGTGGTAGATGTTATACCATCATACAGTGAGGCAACAGAGGTCCAGAGACCTCAGGTACCTGGCCCAGGATCACACAGCAACCATGGCCCATCTAAGGGGCATAGAGCAGACCAAACCCCAGTGGAGTATGGCCCTACCTCCTGAGCTCTTCCATGTGCCAGGATAACCTGAATGATGAGGCCTGAGCCCTCCTGCCCCTCCCAGCACATCAGTAAAAAGCAGAGACGTCACATGGATACCATTAGACTAGGCCCCTGCTCCCTACTCCTTATCATGTGAAATGCTCCTTAATGCAAAGCTAATGTCATTGATCTGGATGAACCAAGTCCTGTCACCTGATGATTACCTTAACAAGCCTCAAAAAGGAGGCCAAAATGCAAGGACATCTTGGGTGTTGTCAGTGATCCATCTTCTTCCCAGGTTTTGCATACTTTATGCTACATTTTTCAGCCTCATGGAGACAGGAGGATGGGTGCGGAAGGCAATAAAAAAGCCTCGCCTGGTTTTTGTGTACAAATACCAGGAGGAAAGGCAGTCTACCACTCCCACATAAAGAGCTGTAATTACTAGCTACAGAATAGAATGCTTTTGTTGTCCAGCTTTTAATTTGTTTTGTGAAAACCGTGTAGAATCAAAGTGCTCTACCAATGGTTTGTGGCAAACACATAACTAATCAAATTTAAGTTCACTTATTTTACTCAGCATGGCTTGCTAAGGGGCAGGCGGGCCAAGTTTCTCCACAGAAGTCAATTTCACATTGAGGTCTTCTTAGTGTTGCCCTATCGACTGCTGCTTTTGAGAAAAAAAGGGAGAAAAGGGGGGGGGGAATGGTAGAAATGGAAGGGCTGGGAATGGTTAAAATTTAAAACAAGTAGAACTTGCCAGACAACAGTACCCTTATGGGAGTAAGTGATCACTGACGTGAGATCAGAGCTCAGATTTGTATTTAGGTAAATGTGGAGGGGGGAGGTGGGAGAGAAAGAAAAACGAACCCCAAACGCACTTTTGATGATTGGTTTGCTTCTGTCTTTGAAAGTTATCAACTTATAGAGAGGAATGACTAACCCCAGAAATGAGTGCCTCATTTTTGCATCTGACACCTGGCTTATTAATCACAGGGGTCTCTGCACTCAGCCCAGACTTGGCAGAGTGGAGGTTCTCGTTAAATATACATTTATTCTGGTTTACATCATCAGAACAAAGGGACTTTATTGCAGGGGAGTGCTGATCATGAGGCAGTCCAGAGAACAGCAGCAGTAAACAGTCACTAGCACTCTAGGCTGGAAGGGCAGAAGGAGGAAGCGTTGCAGCAGGTCTGGGGGCTGGGATCGCCAGGGAGACGCGGGAACCAAGGTGATGCCTAGGAGAAGAGATGTCCGGGAAATGTTTTCTGACCTGTAACTGAATGCGCAGCCCAACATAGCCCAGACACCCCTCACTTCCGAGGAGCTCTTCCAGGAGTCCCCCTCCCTATCGTCCCTATAATAGCTGGGGTTTAGGAGCAGTGGAGAGGCGTGATTAAAGTCACAGAATTGATCACTTCTGGGCAACCCTGGGCAGGTTACTAGCCTTCGTGTGCCTTAGTTTTCTTCTCTGTAAAATTGGGAAGTTAATATCTGTCTCAGAGGGGTACGTTGAAGATGAAGTGCGAGATTATATTTGCAAAGCATGTAAGCTTGTCTGGCATAAAGCAAATGTTCAAATTCCACTAATCCTTACCCTCCCCTTTTAAATGACACAGAACATGCTGTAACAAAAGGTTTTTGTATTCAACTCTTTTCTATTAGAGAAGAACTTTTGTGTAGAGACTGGAAAATCTATCAAAGGACAAGCGACCTTTCTGGAAACGTTGGCCCTGTGGCTCAGAGTTTAACTGCATGCCTTGGTGGATAGGAAATGAAATACAGGGTGAGTGGTTATCCGTAGACACTTAGTTGGGAAGCCTTCAAAGTAGAGAAGGACAGGGCCCTGCGAACAGCTGACAGGGGCTGAGAGAGGGTGATTTGGGGGTCTCTCCTCTTCTTTGCTCAGCCTCCTTGTCAGAGACCTTTTTGAAAATGACAATCCAATTGTGCCATGAGAATGTCTTTCTAGTTCTTTGCTTTTTTTTTTTTCAAGATGTCTATGTGTACTTGTATAATAAGAAGGAAAAAAATTAAGTGTCAAATTTTAGGCCCACTGAAAAGATGACACTGTTGATGAGGCTTTAACATGAGTGGTAATAGAAAAAAATGAAAATAAGGGGGCTCTACTAGGAACTCTGCTGCAGCTGTAGGAAGTAGGGATGGCCATTTCAAACCAGTCTCACCAGCTGGGTCTGCAATCCTCACATCTTTTGCTCTCCTGAGGAATGCCTTTGCAATAGTCAAAATTGTGGTGTCATTCCCTCAGGGAAAGACAGCAGGCTTTTAAACCTTAGAATGTGTGCATGCTCCCTTTGGGGAGCTGAGGTATAAGTATAGTTAAAGTTGGAGATTTTGCCTTTCCTCTATTTGCTGTGCATCCTTGCTATCATGGTATTCATCTGCTTTAGTGACAGAGGTGGCTGGTGCTCACCAATATCACCAAGAAGGATGTTTCTCTTCTTCCTGGGTGCACAGCTAGACTACCTTCCCAGCCTAATCTGCAGCTGGTCATGGCCGTGTGACTGAGTCTGGCTAAGGGAATGGGAAACAATGATGTAACCCACTGAGAAGCCTGGCCTCTGAAACCTCTCACATAACCCTCCAAGCTCTCTTTCTTCACACATCAGCTGGCTGGAGGCTGAAGATCTAGTGGCTGATTGTGAAGCCCAGAAAGACAGTGGAGCTTCCAGAGAGAGGGAGCCTGGGTCCATGAAGGACTGCATGAAACAGTTCCCTCCCCCTCCTCCGTCAATCACACTGGACTGCAGTGTGAGCAAGGAACACCTTTGCCGTGTCCAGCATTGCGCTTCTGCAGCTGTTTCTTACAGCAGTCAGAATACCCTTACTAATCGGCCTGCAGAGGCGGCACGCATACCGTGGGAGAAACAGCTGAGGGGTATCCCTGACAGCAGGATGCCAGATGGACACTTCCAAGGAAAAGTCACTGGAGCTGCGTAGCAACAACTCCCAAGGAGTCACAAAAAGCAAATAAGATCATTGGATATAAACCCTAAGAACAAGTGTCTCCCAATTACTTTTGCTAATTTGTGTTTCCCTCTTCCACGAATAACCACCTCTGCTTCTTATTTTTAACTGTGAGTCGTTAATGATGATGGAGAGAACTGAGCCAGGTGGGTGGTGAAACGTGTTACAAAATGGAGAAGGCTTTTGACGGTATGAATGTTTGAGAGAGTTTGCTTCTGTGAAATACCAGATTGCCTTACCTGGTGATACCGATGTGCCTCCATGAATTCTTCCTTTCTTTAAACAACTACTTTGAACAGACATCCCAGCAGCCCCTTAGGATATAACCCTGAACAACTAAGTGAACAACCGTGGTTCTTTCACTCGAGGAGCTTACGTATAGTTTAATGGGGAAGAAAGACATTAAACAAACAATTACCCACAGATAATCATGCAAACGGAACAGGTGCTGCGAAGGAAAAGCCCAGCGCACCAGCACTGTCAGAACACACAGTGGTGGGGGTGGCGGGCGGGGCAGCTAAACTCACTGAAGGGGAAATGTCTCTCTGAGAAAATGACATTGACTCTGAGGGTGACCTGCAGGGTGACCAGTCGTCCAGGGGAAAAATAGGAAGCAAGCCTTAATGAAAGAGGACTGCTAATACTGCTAGTGACAACCCACACCTTTATAATACTCATTATGTGTCAGCTAGTGGTCCAAGTACTCTTCATATAGTCATGCATGTATTCCTTTCAGCAACCCTATGAGGTAACATTTCATTCAAATGCTAATAAATGCTGATAAACAGCAAAGGAAGGATTTGCACTCCAGCGATCTGGCCCCATAGTTTGTACTCTTAGTCACAACAGCCTGCCGAGATCTGGTGCATTCAGGCAGGAACACAGAAGACCTGTATGGCTGAAGCTTGGTGAGCATCGGAGAAGGTGGCACAAAGTGAAACAGGAAAGATACACATTTGAGATTTCTTTGGGACCAGGGGATGCTATGGCAATAAAGGTCAATAAAGTCCCCTAAAATTCTGCAAGCTGTCTCCATCTTTGTTTCCTCTATGTGAATTTAGTGACCCATGAACGTTGGGGGCCATGGCCCCTGGGAGATAGGAAGGAGGCTCTGCCCTTTTGGCAACTGGTATAGTCTATCAGCCCTGAGTTCTTCCCTGAGGAGTTTAGCCATTCCCCTCTGGCTGATCTGCCTGGAGGCCACCTGGGCATCATACCCATGGGTTCAAAGTGCCTGCTGCTCTGAGAAGTGAATTTTGCTGATGCTGCCTGTGACTCCTCAGCCAGCCTGTGACACCTCCCAGATGAGCCCGGGGGAAGGTGACTACATCTAACTCAGCACAATCAACAACCTCATGTGCTTTCCTCACACAATTCACCCTTCTTGCAGTCAAGGGCAGAAAGCGCAAGAAAAATCCAAGCTTCTAGAGCTATGCTGCTCAATACGGTAGCCACCAGACACATGTGGCTATTTGCTTTTAGATTTAATTAATAAAATTTAATTGAAAAATTTTAAAGTTAGTTCCTCCGTTGAACTAGCCGAATTTCAAGCGCCCAGTTGCCACACGTGGCTAGTGGCTACTGTATTGACAGAGGTTAAAGAGCGTTTTTACTGTTGCAGAAAGTCCTATCAGACTGTGCTGCTCTGAAGACATACTTCATGCCTCTTGGGCTCACCGCAAGATCTGTAACCAGTACAGTGCTGTGTGCATTTTATTCCAAAGCCCATTCTTATTACACATGCTTCATTCCCATTTATGGGTTACTCTTTCTCCGTCAGCTAACGCACACAAACATCTACTGTTGCAGACTCTTTGCTGGGTATCGGAATAGGCTGAGCTATCATTTTGCTAAAGTCTTAGATGACTAGAGCAAAAAGTGTTTGAAATATGGATGCACTGGACTATCCCTTTTTTTGCGGGTTTGTGGGGAAGCAAACAAACCTTGGGCAAGTTACTGAACCTCTCTGAGCCTCATAGTGCTGTTGTAGGTATTAAAGGAGATAACATATGAACAACACTTAGTAAACAGTAAATGGTAAGCATTATTGTTTACATGATCATCACCTTCCCAATTGTCAGGGAACGCAGTGGGAGGAAAGCTCAGCCTTACTCATTATGGGATACAATAACTGTTACAGGCCTTCTTCGTATTGATCACAGATCAACGTTCTTCATAGGATTAAGTCACCGGTCTTAGTTCTGCCCTGGGCTGCTCATTACAGCTCTTCCATTAGCTCAAGAATATGCAGTCTTGTTCTGTCCCCACACTCAGCCCCACGTCCTTCACCTGCACACCTTCCTTCTGCTGCTTCTCCTCTTCTCTCCCTTCTGAATATTTTCTTCTTTCACAATACCTTTCTAAAAAGTGGAACCCAGAACCTCCCCAAGTGCTGCAGGTATTGCCCAGATACAGTATATTCAATGTCCACCAAGACACATGGCCATGCGGAGGGATTCATTTAAACATTTTTAAAATTAAAAAAAAAAATCCTTTAAAAAAATCATTTGTAAAGGTTTACTCCTGTAACAGAATTCTGAAAGTTAAATATAAGACACACCCACTACACACATATACATACACACATTTTTTACATAAATGATATCATAGTATAATATTGTTCATATTTTTCATTAACAGTTTATCTGGAAATACTTCCAATGCTGAGTACAATGATATGATGCCTCCATTAATCTGAGCACAAAACTCCATTTTTATTATAGGACCTAAGATTATCTTAGTTGTTTTTTAGGAGGTGGACGATTTTTTTTTAACATTAGCTTAGGCTAGTGTACAGTCATCTAAAAACATCTCAGAATTTTTTTAATAAAATTGTTATCAAGCCAAGTTCTACAACTGAATTTTTTAAACCTAAATGTAGGACTTGGCATTCATTTCCATTAAATTGCATTTTGTTGTTTTGACCTAGACTCAAGGTCTTTTGAAATCTTGAGTCATTTATCCAGAAGTCAATCCCCCCCCCAGCTATAAATCTAATTAATATAATTTTACTTCCATCCAAATCACTGAAGCATCCAAGGCCAAGAACAGAGGTCTGTATACAATAAAACAGGTGTGACCTTGCTCCAAATACATAGCTCTGCTTCCTCTCCCACTCATCTTGGTAGCAACCTTGTCCTGGGACTATACATTTTACAGCATCCTGACCCTTTCCCTTCCCTCTTCCTCCATGTTAGGTCTTTCTCTTTAGATCTGAACCAGAGACGGTCAAGCACGGTGAAGCAGAGAATGTATTCGTTTACTTTCCTACTCCTTAACAGTTTTGGTAACAAAAACAAAATTCATCACAGGAATTTGAAACAAGGAAGATCAAATTGGGTTTGGGGTCCACTGAAGATTCTAACTGGAAATTAAATATAGATCAGAAACTCATTTGATGAATCCATTACTTATTAATCATATCCCATTAGGAGGGATTAATTAAGAGGTGATGCCCACTTGTAAAGAGTCAGCAAACAAGGAGGGAAAGGAGGAGTATCTCATACGTGTCACTTTTTCCAAACCCCTGGTTTGGTGTGTGAGGAGTCATTAGTGGGTTCACAAACGTCATTCTCTGTCTCCTTCAGGGACACAGCAGCGTTGCAGCTCCCCCACTTTTCACAGCCTTCCCCAGAAGCAGCCACTGTTAACTGTTTGACCTATACCTTTCCAGGTCTTTCTTCTTCATCTCCACATATGAATAAATATGAGTAAAATATATCACTAGAAGATATTTAGAAATATTAACCAAATTCTTCTTTCACTGCAACTCCCCAATTCAAACAGCTTGGCTCTCTTGTGCTTAATGAGAGAAGGATGGGGAAAAATAAGTATGGGGGTTGTGAGGGTCTTCCCTGGCTTTGGTTTTCCAGTCTAAAACCCTTGGAATGAGGATGAATCTTAGCTTACACCCATGGTAAATAAGAAAGCAGCGGATTTGAGGACAGAGGGATCGCCCACGTATCGTGTCCTCACCCTTGGATATTCCCCTGGGAGGTGGGGAGCAGGGAGATTAACAGAAAGTGGTGAGGATATAGATTTTGGAGGGTCTTGGAGTGAGGGTCTTGACAGCCTGTCTCTGAGGCAGCATCCTGAGAAGTTGCCCATATACAGTCTCTCAGACATTCCAGTGCCCTGGTAGGGATCAGGAGGAGCAAAATGAGTCCTGGGCCTGAAGAATGATTTCTGTGCCCATGAGCAAATTGGAGGAGAACCTCTCTGTCTGAAAGGATGGAAACAAGTGTGTGACTGACCCAAGAATCAGGAAGATGGATAGCTTGGCAGACTCCTTGTGTTGACAGAGGACCTTGAGTATCAGATGAACCAATCACCAGCCCATCGTCTTGGTTCACATTTTCTTTCCTTGAAAATGTTGCTCTGTTGTTGTTTTTATTTGTACATTGAATCACTTGATCTTCTTGCCTGAGGGCCCAGAGGGGTCCTGCTGGACATACTAGAATATATCTTAAAGTTGACTATTCTGAGTCAGTTTTGAAAGTTCCAGTGTACTTTCAATAAACAGTGTCCCCGTATCAGCGTCAATATGTAAATTCAGGATGTCTTTGGGTTTTTTTGGTAAGTTTTTATTGGATTATAGCTCTAAATATTGGTTTGATCTTTTGCTTTTTTTCTTTTTTGAAGAATTCAGTTATAGGTGTGTTAGATCTTCTTTGTCTTCTACAGCTTTTTTTCTCTTAGATTTTCACTTTTTATTTTGTTTCATTTTCTTGGAAATTTTCATTTCACTTTTTAATATCCCCCTTGTATACTTTGTTGAATATATTCCCTCTTGTACACCTTGTAATTTAGCCCTGATTTGGGGGGTCATTGTCTTTTCCTTCAGTTTGTTTTCTGTGTTCAATTTCTATTTCATGTGTTTGTTTTGTGGCCACTCCTCTTCTGCGTTTGTGAGTTTCTGACTTATGTGTTTGGTTTTTTTTTTTTTTTCGTATCTGTTGTGACTGTTTAACAATATTTGATTCCTGTTGAATGTGGTGCTGCAGCTTCTCCTACTTGAAGGCTGGGTCTTGAGTGCTTTCACCAGCTGATTCTCAAATTTTATTTAAGGTAATTTCATGTGGATGTTGGCTGCCTTTTTCTGTCATTTCTCAAGGCTTTTGGATTTTCCTGGACCAGATGTTTCTACAGATGGTGTCAAAGGATGAGTGGCTTCTAGTTCCTTAGTTCAAGACTGCCACCTTCTGTTGGTTCAGTGAAGTACTGAATAGCCTCTCTGGGGGTAGGGGAGGAGGATTAAGGAGAGTTTAGTATGTTTTAGATTTAATGAAACTCTTATTTCTGTAGAAAACTTAATTTCCACCAATTTTTTTATTCTTCTGCCTTTGTCACTAAATCTCTGAGAGATGTCTCCTCGTCCCCTTTTCTCTCCCAGCAGCTACACCCTCTCCACACTTAAATGTTTAGGTACATTTCAACCCATGTACTTTCAAGCCCCTTCCTTTCCCCAGTAGTGAGTGCTCTAACCCAGTGTGGCTGTTCTCACTAATTTTCCACTTAAGTGTAGAGTTTTTCCACTCAAGGGATGCCATTGCACTCTCCTTTTTCTGAATAATCCCTCCCTCACTCTCCACTTCCATATGGACTCCAAAGCTGGTGCTACTAATTTCAGATCCTTATTTCTCCACTTAAATGCAATGAGTTTGTAGTCTCCTGTTTTCTGTATATGGTAGATATGATTGTGTTACATGGTGAGTTGTGATTTTATTTGCTCCCCTGGAGCTGTACAGTTTTGGGAAGTGCAAGGTGGGGAGCAGCCAGGCTGTCTGCCCCTCTCCCTATCACAAGGGGCTTCTCCTGTAGGAGGTGTATTTCCTCCATGTCTCGAGCTCCCACCAGACAGGCCTGCTGGAATTTCTGCTTCCGCTGAGTAATCCTGACTAATCTTGGAGTCACATACTCTGATCCAGTCTCCTAATCTGTACGATGTCATCTGTGTAGGATGTGATGATGTGATCTGCTCACGTAATGCAGCTGTTTCAAGAATAAACTAAAGAATGCCCAATTAACATGTAAAGAATAAAGTGCTGGGAAAGTAAGGAGCTTGAGGCCACAGTAAGTGAGGCAGCATGGTGTAGGAGACAAGAAAATGAGACAGGAGATCGTGACTCTTGGGCTCAGGGTCTTGCTCGGCCACCAACTGTCACCTGATCCAGGGAACACGTGTTTCCCCATCTGTAAACGGGAGGTAAAATGTCGAGAATGGGGCTGCTGCAGAGCAGCATGGATGAGAATATCCATGAAGGTGTGCACTGCCGAGTGTAAAAAGCTATACAAATGTTACAGGAATTCACTAGTTACAAGCAGGGAAAAAAATCTTTATTACTATCAAATTAAAAAGTATGAATCAATCTTCAAGCAAGATAAAATAATCAATAACATAATTAACAGTTAAGGGAGCATGTACAGATCAGACTACAGGTTTAGATACTTTGAATTAAGCACAAACACCAAAATCAAGAGGGCCGACAACTTCCACATGAGGAAAAGCGCTGACTTATCGTAAACACGCGACTTCCGGGGAAATGGAGCTGACATTTCACAGGACGGTAAACCAGGGACAAACTATCATTAGGTTAGAGAGCTGATTTGAGCTCGTGAGAGATCACAGTGAAATGCCGTTGCAACTCAACAATTTCCCAAGACCTGTTCGTCTCAAAAACAAGAATATATAAAAATCAGTAGTACAAATTCTCACAAAACTAGAAAAGCCCTCTGAGCCCCGACACCTCAGAGCTCACACAAAGACTGAGCTTTCATTTTTCTTCCCTTTATTCTTCTCTAAACTAGATACAAAACAGTTTGTTTTTACCTAAGCACATTTCTGACTTTGTATCCAAAGCTTTAAAATGAAGAAAAGAAAGGTTTTATGAAATGGAGTTGAGACTGCTCTTCTGACAAGTCTGAAACAGGAAATCTTCTATTTCAAGAATAATGATGTGCTTCCTGGAATAGCCTAATTATCGCCAAAGAAGGCATGAATACTCACGCCATACAAAAGTTTTCACCCTTTTGGAAATGTTTTCCCATCTTTCCCTCTCAACCCATCTCTCTCACACACACACACACTCTCACACACACACACACACTGCCCCAATTAGGGAATTCCCTGAAGCATACAGATAATGGCATTTGTTTTGGCAAGAATTGTGCAATTTGTTAAGAGAAAGATAAAGTATGGCATTTACCAACAATTGTAATTATAATATGTCTCAACAGATGCAGGAAGCAGACTCCTCTTCCTAGTTGAAATGTGGGCTCATGGTTTCCCGACATTGGGTTGTGTATATGTCTCACCTGGAAACCAGACTGGGTCAGTTACACATGGAAAAAGATGGTAACGTATGACCAGACCACATTCCCGTATTAAAGGAAGTCTCTGTTGCTAGGTTCTTCTTTTGAGACACCAGAGACAAGAGAGTTACTGCAAACGGAGGGGAATAGACAGAAAGCAATTCATACTACGAACATAACTCTGTCTTACGAAGTGCCGTTCTGGCAAAATTACTGCAGCAAGAAAAGATACTGTCTATTAAATGAAAGGTACTGAATGAAGTTCATCAGGTAGATGTGAATGCCTCCCGAGATCCTGTGACCCCGCAGAGGACAGATGAGACGTGCGCCCTCTGTGTATACAGTGTGCAACTATGCCAGGACCCGCTGAGTGCCCACCTCCTGTCTCAGCACCAGGGTGCCGAAAGCAAGGATTCCAGGTGGGAGCAAATACATTGTGTTACCTAGTAATGAGAACAGGGGGCTCAAACTAGGCAAATATACCCCAAAAAGGCCCTTTTAAATTTCCTGATTAACCCCTATAGGTATATGAAAAGGTTAAACAAACAGGCTTATTTCAGCTTTTAAATACAAGGAGGCAAGGTAATTGAGATAAAACTATCTAGGACGTAGGGTCATTGTGGAGGGTTTATTAGGCAACGCATGTAATGCACTTAGCCTGGAGTACCAGTGAGCCGTAACTACCAACAATGCTGATACTTCAACATATTTGGAAATACTGTCTTTATGATTTAAGCAAAGACCTCTCCCCAACCCAATCCCTAGCAGATGGTAAAACTTCTTTAAACAAATAGCCAAATATTGAATGCAGGTTCCAGTGACCTAAATTCTATAAAAGCCCTATTTATGGGTTTTATGGCATCTTTCTATCTAAAATTATCCCATCCACAACCTCATAAATGGCAGGAAAAGCCACAGCAGCATCTCTCTCTCAGGAATCCACCCCTCACCCATGGCTATTCTTACCTTTTTCCCTTCCCTACCAAAGAGACGGGCATACCTGGGGGAAGCTGGGGCTCGTGTGAGCTTGGCTGCTGGAGCGCGCGGGGAGTGACCCTGGGGGAGACAGGGAAGACAGGAAGCCTGTATCCCATTTCTGCCAGGGCTGTGCCTGACAAGCAGTGCCACCCTGTCAGCAGGTGGGCACAGAGGCATGGGTCTGGCATGCAGGCACATGCTCATGTATAACGGAATACAGGGAAGATGGTACAAGAGTCAAGGGTTACTATGTCAGGGGCTCAGTCATCATCTGTTCACCTGCCAGCACTTCAGAGAAGATCAGTTACCATCAGGGCCTTGCATGGGGGCGTGAGCAACTTGTTCTGACGTCAGCGAGGCAAAGTGAGTAGTGTCTGGCCAGCTCGCAGGAGCCCAGGCCTGGGTGTGAGCACCATGGCTGGGGGCGGCCCAAGCATAAAGGTCCCTTCAGGGGCACTATACCATGGACACCGAAAGGGTAGCTGAGGACCACGGCTTGCCCCCTCCGCGATCTAGCCGGGACCCGAGCCCAGCCCCCTTCGACAGCCTTTCATTTTATTTACGGATGAGGGCTCAGACTCTCCTCTAGCAGCTTCCAGGGGAAAAAAAAAAAAAAAAAAAAAAAAGGAACAGTCCCAGACAAAGCTGAAAGTCCCCGTTATGAACTCCACTATTTCTGATGTGAGGCCACTTGGAAATACAAGCAAAACCTCAGAGGCCTGGGTTGCTTGGGACGGGACACAGCGAGTTAACGTCCAGGAGCCGAGTCGGGAAAGCCTGGGTTTGAGGCCTGTCTACACTGCGCATCGGCAGCAGGAGCCGGAGCAAGACGCTTCACGCTCCTGACCTTTGCCCTCTGTCTGCACACATGGGATCATGCCTCTAACTCAAAGGACGGAAAGAAGAAATGAGATGTTTGTAAAGGTCCTGAAACTGCACATACCACCCAGTAGGTCAGGCCTTCAGTAAATGGTACCTAGTATGTGTTTGCGTCAGTGTGAGAGGGAAATAGCACAGTGACGTTTTCAAGTGGGAAGCCTGTCCGATAACGGAAAGCGAAATGAATGCAGAGCTGGCCAGACTCACAGAATGTGAGGACAGGCAGGAATCTTAGAAACCACCCAAACTACATGCTTTGCCTAACTGTGAAGGAACCTCGTGTGTGGCGGTAGAAGGAAAAGCAAAGAAAGATGTCCCTTTAATTTTATCTTTGTCAAAATATTTTGAAGTCCTTTTTATTTTAACAAAATCATCAAAGGAAATGCTAGATTGTTGAAGAGAACCAGAAATAGATATTTTAGGCCACTGAACATGAAACGAGCATTATGTTTCAAAGACCACAGAAAGAATGTCTGGCTTTTCTGGGTCTCACCTAGCAAAGCTGATTGCCCTCCACTGCAGGGCAACCTCAGAAACAGCCAACACTGCTGAGACACAGGATGACTCTGACACTGGCCATTTTTGTGTCTATTTCGCTGGAAGGGAGAAAGGAGGGAAGGATGGAGGAGTGGAGTATGGAGTCAGGGATCACCTAGGCCATTTCCCATACCTCTTCCACGCTGGTGCATCTGCTAAACACCAAGAGGAGGGGAGGAAGAGGTCTGAAGATTTTTCTGCTTCCGAAAAAGCACACACTTTCCTCTTCTGAATGATCCATATAATAACCTTAACTTTCTATATTTCCTAGTCTGTGGAAATTATCTCCACAGCAGGACTACTCTAAATTGTGCAATTTTCCTCATATCAGACTTGTTTCTCTCTATGCCTGGTTGCCCAGGAAACCTGAGCTGTATCTGCATGTCTGATTTCCCCCACCCCCATCAACGGGCACTCAGGCACGACTCTCCGCAAGCACTCAGAAGTCAATACCATGCACTGTATTTCACATACCTGAACTGGGCATTTTAACTACATAAACCTAAAAAGTAAAATCATCTCACTTCACTGCTATTTGGAGGATAAGGAGGAAACCGGTCTAGGTTTCCACTAAGGTAGCCAAAGAACATTCACATGAAGGGACAAACCAGCCAGAGCTGGGGCAGGATTCGCAAGGAAGATGCACTCGCTACCGTGCAGAACACAAGTGTCAGTGAACTGACTGGGGACTCACTGGGACGTCTCCAGAAAACAAGTAATGTGTTTCAACACCACTGAAGTGCTGAAAACAGGCCTCTTCTTTTTTTTCTCACCAGTATGAAGAGCTCGACAGAAGTCACTCCCAGGAACAGTAAAGAACCCTTCCTGGGGACAATCGCGATGCATGAAGAGGAATATTTATTTTTAAGGCAACAGGAATATACTTCATTGTCCTTCCCAAAGGAGAGCAAGAATTATAAAAGATGGCCACCAAGTCTGGAAACCAGGCAAATCCTTTGTAAATGGTTTATTGATATTACATTCCAATGAATGACAAAACAGTATGATCTATATTTCTAGACTTAATGGCCACCCTCTAAAAAGCATCTTTGGAATAGAATAAAAAAATTAAGATTTTGTTTTCCCGTCATCGTAAAGCTGTCATCATCAGTCTAGGCACAGCTAGTGCAACATTTCCCTCAACCCCACAGGCTCCATTCCCTTTACCAACAACTATTTATAATACGCTTGAGTCACTCACAGGAGAGAAACACTGTCAGCATCAATATTTAGCAGCATTTTCAAAACACATTTTTTTGTCTTGAATAAAAAGCTAAACTATTCTTTTTGTCCAGTAATTCCATACAGTCTTACTTACCTCTATACATAAGATATGGTCTTTTAACATTTATGTAGGTGAATGTTCCCCGGTTTCTGAGAGTTCCCCATAGACTCTGAGGGTTTTATTTTGCCACAATAAAAGAAAGAAGCGGTGTCAACCCATGGGAGTCAGACCAGCAATTTAAGCAGACCCTCCACATAGCTCAGATCCTCGCGGATGAAGAGATTCAACACCGTCCCCTCGTGCTCGGCTCTTAGGAATTTGAGAGGGAAAAAGCAATAACAATCTGTATTGCTTAAGAGTCTAGGAAGGGAAAGCAGGTGTAAAAACTGCAGTCTAATGAAAGTCGTAGAAGCCAAATCCTTTCATTCCAGGATGTCTGGAAACGAGAGATTCTGGGGACTATGGGTACAAAAAAAAAAAAAAAAGTGTCACTCCTAACAGAAAAAAAATGAATTGTGGACAGTCACTCAAGGCTACAGAAGCAACCACTGAGAGCAACTAGCTTCAATCCCATTGTCAGCAGGAGGGCACACAGCAGAGAACCTGGGACAAAGCCATTCTCGGGCCTCCTGGTGTAAGGTTCAACAGCCTTTGGGGCTGGGGAGAACCAGGGACCACCACCATCATTTGTAAAAAGGCTACTATGACAACAACATGGCTGTCAAAAATCAGCTAGAACTTTGGGTGTACACCATTTGAAATCCAGGCTGTACTTGCTTTCTTGTGAAGGACTTGAGACATGTGCAGAGACATCTTAAACATGCGTAGGTGACCCTTCTTTTAGAAAGGCAGAGAAGAGCCTCTTCATTAACTCTTTCTATTCATTAGTTTTCACATCAGTTCACCATTTAAACTAGAAAAGACGCTGCAAGCTATCTCAGCTAGCTTCTAATTGGGACACGGCACCACTACGACACACACAATTGGATGAATGACCATGTCTTCCTGGTTCATCCACTGGGTGGGCTCAGTATGCTTCTTTGGACTGAATAGGTGTGATCTTGTTCGAGAAAAGCGTGTAAACGTAGGGCCAGATTTTGTTCGTCTCGGTTCCTGAAAACTGGTGGAGAACTCCTCGGCTCCTGAAAAACAAAGCCCAACACACAAGGCATTTGAGGTTTCCTTTTGACATGATACCAGGGCAGATGAAGAACCTGGGTATAGTGTAAGCACGGTCCCGTGGTCTGTTATCACACATCACTCAATGCCCAAACGGCCCCTACGGATGTATCGACGCCACCACTTAGGTATATTGAAATAAATAAGGCCGTAGCTTCAGGAAGCGTGGCGTGCTTGCCATCCCGCCGCCTTTTCTTCTCCCCTTTAAAACATATCAAAGAAGAGCATCATAGGGACAATCCCAAATCTGCCTCAGTCCACACATTTGAAAGGCAAAAATCACTGACAAACTCTGATACTCTAAACCCTCACTAGTTACAACAGTAGACCATGAAACGCATGATGGATTCTAATAATATGATCAGGAACCTCTGACCTAAAGGCTTGCTAAACTGTCGGGGGCTGCAGGGCCAGAAATCGATTATAACAGAGGCAGTACGCTGCTGTCCTGAATGTGGGCTGCATGTGGGTTTTGTTCGGTTCCATGCTGTTGTTATTTTTCTAATTTGTGACCAATAAAAAAGTTGGGAGATTTTTCCCATAGACGGAGCCTGATCTCTGCTTCTCTTAAAAAATGGGGATCATTGGCCACACTGAGCCTGAGTGCCCTGTGGTGATAACCGGCTGGAGCAACAGAGGAGCTGTCCAGGCCACTGTCATGTGACTACCCAGCTTGCCATGTCCCCGACCCGGTGTGACAACCACGTCCATCCAATACCTGCCTGGCCCCTGCAGCAATCTGAACTTACAATCTGTAGTTTACAGGTTTAGCTTTTCTTTGTTAAACTCCCTCCAGACATGTGTAGGCCACAAGTCCCTTCTAATCCTCTACCCAGATCAGATGTTTACATGTAGGAGTGTCAAAATGTACATGTATTGCAGTCCCTTAAAAAAAAAAAAAGAAAGTAAGTCTAGAAGCAATTTTATAATCAAACAGACAGAGGTGAGGGGGCTTAGGTCCTTATGAAAGTAAAGTACCAGGCATCCTCTCTCATGTACAACTCCAGCACCTCATCTCACTTCTGGGGACGTATCGGGCCTTCAGGGTTTATCCAGCTTAAAGAAACGACCCCGCCCCAGCCCAGTGCCCTTCCCCTGGGGCACCACGCCTCTACGGTTGGCCCTCTGCCACAGAAACACTGACGCACACTCACTTGTATAGTTCGATGACTGGTTTCGCCACCTCCTTGTACTGTCTTAGTCTGGCAGCAACTGCTTCAGGTCTGTCATCCTCCTGCTGGACTAATGGTTCACCAGTGATGTCATCAACCCCCTATAAATACCAGAGAAACCAGTCAATACGGACAACAGTGGGGCCAGTCCACAGGCAGAGACTTCCCTGCGCAAAACCACGTGTTCACCTTTGACTCCCACCACAGGTCGAGTTAGGTCTGGGTGACAACAGTAACGGTGAGGGTAGTTGAAAAAGAAATGGCACTCGTAACAGCTTGTTAACCTTTTTCTGTGAGCACTGACATTAAATCTTTATTAACTTCCCAGATCTTTCCAAACATGTTCCAGCGCTTTTGATAAATGATATCTTCAATTCACAGTTCAAAATTCCACACCGCCTCCTCCAACAACAACCAACCATTAGACAATGTCACAGTGGCCCTCTAAATATTCCTAAAACTGCCTTGCTTTCTAAAGCCTGAGTTCTTAAAACGGAAAATAAATGTCTCAAAGAATCAAATGGTTTACTTAGGAAAAACACCAATCTAGGAAACGGTATTTCAGTCCCATCTCTGCTTGCTTCCAAATTCTATCATGTACCTCTTCTGAGATTAATCTTAGGTTGTTTTACTAAATCAAATGATGACTTATCTAAAGGTAGATTAAAATAGGCATGAATCATGTACCCGTCATAATCAGGAAGAAACATTCTGAGAACTGAAAAACTGCAATTTTAGAAAATCTGATTTTTGATTATTTTAACCTCCTCCAGAGCCATACCTACTTACAAATAGCAAAATGGACACATCAGAATTTTTCCTCCCATGTCCGTGGCCATGGCCCACCAAGGGAGATAGTCACAAGATATAAATCTGTCAAAAGACAGGCTAGAGCAGAACCAAAAGGCTCAGACAACTCAACTCCATAACCCAAAACTGGCTGTAAGTTTGAAATGCACTGAAATTCCATGACAGCTCAGGGCCGTGGGTATGTAACTTACACTGAGGACTTACTGGTGAGCCACATAACGATCACATGTGCATTCCATGGCTGTTACCCTGACAGAACAGGACAGATGGGGTGGAAGAAGGCTGCAGTCACCTGTGTTCCCCTCTCCTTTATTTCACCTATTGCTACAAAGCTCAGAAGTCATTTCCACGAGTATCAGGAAATACAGCAACTGCTTCCAGGAAGAGCAGAATGATGCTGGGACAACAGCATCTCCCCTGGTCGGGGAGGCGGCTACGGCCGCTGGTTGAGTTGGCCCAGACCAGCACTTCCACTGCTGTCTTTGGAAAGAGCATTGTAATGGCAGGTGTTCTTTTAGAGATACCCAGTCTTTGGAAAGCAACTCAGTGTTAAAGCTCAAATTTTAGGAAAGATCCTTCTATCAGCACAGGTCTATGCAGAGCCCAAATGTGAAGCATTTGTGTTAGATTCCAGTGAGTATTCAGAATCCTATTTTCCAATCCATTTTTTCCCCCATACTAGCTTCTTAGGATGGAATGGAAGGAATCTAATAAAGGAATTCCAGAACTACTCACATTTCAAAAAGAAGACTTCAAAAGGAGACTACTGCTTAGCACAAATGAAAGAGACTCATCAGAACTTAATAATGACTTATGGGACCCAGGAGCCAGGAAGGTGTCCTTAACCACTTAAAGTAGTTTTCTGTAGGTATTACTGACTCCATCTATTTTCAGGTCTAACCGATTCCATAAACATTAACTCAACAAGACACTATGGCCACCCCTTCCACATTTGGATAAGGACAAGTAACACTATCTACCACCAAATAATTGAAGTTGAGAATTATCACATTGCACTAATTCCTGTCTTTACCAGAAAGAACAGTAACTCTTTAAATGAACTTGTCAATTTCAAAAGTTTCTTTAAACATATACTTTTTATGCAAATATATATTTGATGCTCACTCTGACCACTCACATGACCCCACTCACTCTAACACTGCTCCTTACTCTGTCCCAGCCCCAACCATTTTGCCAGTCTAAAATAAATCCTTTATGTCTTTATCCTACTTTATCCCTGCTCTTATGAGGCTAGAGAGTACTTATAAACACATAAACAGATATACGTAAAGAAGGGTGGTCACTGTGCTATTTGTTTTTCTCATTCAACAATACCCAGGGGAAATATTTCTCCAGGTCAAAGGATATAATATTAAGCCATTCTTTTTACTAAATGTGTAATATTCCAAAATGTGGATATTCTCGAATTTATTTAACCATCCCTATAGATGAATATTCATTTTGTTTTCAAGTTTTGTTTTGTTTTTCCCACTATAAACAACACCCTGAAATAAACCTCACTGAGTACATGACCTTACCTGCTAGTACTTTCCATAGATGGTACTCCTAGAAGTGGGCTGAGTGAAACATGTATTTAAAAATTTTAATGTAGGTTGCCAGGTTGCTTTTGTGAAAGATTATTAATATTTCATATAATACAGATGAGGATACCATTTTCCCAGATCCCCAAAACCAATAAATGTTGTAAATGTCCATTTATGTTCCTTGACTACTAGTGGATGAGAATTTAAAAATACTTGTTGGCTATGTATATATATTTGCTATTTTTGGAATAACCTATTCCTATCAGTCACCCACTTTCCAGCTGAAATGTTCTGGCTCTTTCTTGTCAATCTGTGAAAGTACTTTGTATATTCTTACATGTACATGAGGTGGATTGAAGTCCGGGTTATAGACCCTTCCACTAGGAGGGTGAATCCAACGTCGGCTGAGACGATCTTTGAGCGTTTCAAAGGGAATGTTCAAAGTGATCACTAGATCCAGTTCACATATTTTGTCCAAGGCTTCAGCCTGAACTAACGTTCTAGGAAAACCTAAATGCCAAAAACAAAACATATCAAATGCAAGACACTTCTCAATTCCAATTAATTGTTTAAATATTTTCAGTGACAGAATAATCAAATCTGTACATATACTACCCAGAAAGGAGTTTTAATCAGAATTTGTATCGACCTTCATAAATGTAATACTAGAAGATAATATGTCACTTTATAACCTAGCTTCAGCATTTGGAATCTTCAAGGGTAAAGAGTCATACAATAAAAGCAGAAAAATCACTAAACTTGTCCTAGCGCCAGTCTCGGCTCTGCTATTAAGTACCTGTGGGACCTCGGGCAAGTTGTAACACCTCCCTTTCCTCTTCTGTTAAAGAACTGAAACGACAAAATTGTATTTGTGCCCTTTTAGCTCTAACATAAGCTCTAGCTTATGAGTATACTGTTCTTAGGCTACCACACAATAGATGTACACACACATACATGTACGTTTATGTGTGTGTGTGTGTGTGTGTATGCATGTACATACTTCTTAGGTCTAAGTCAATCAAAGTAGGGTCCTTCACTCCAGACTTTCATTTGAGCCTGCACCATAACAAGGAGGGCAAAATTCCAAACTCAAAAAGAACTGGTGCTTTTGAAACTATTTGGATACTGCAAAACTTACGTATAAGTTTTCACCCTACTTTTCTAAATGTGGGAAAATAAAATTGCAAAATTGAAATCTGGACTCATGGGCATCACTTTCTTTACTGTAGTTAATTGACCCCAAATTTTATTTATATATATATATATATATATATATATATATATATATATATATATATATATATATTTCTACACCCCCCCCCAGGGATTGACCTGCTTTATTTATTTTTATTTTATTATTGAAGTATAGTTGGTTTACAAAGATGTGTTAGTTTTTGGTGTACAGTACAGTGATTGAGATATATAGAGATATATAGATATACACATACATACATATACACACACACACATACCTGTATTTAGGAGCCAATCTCTGCTGAAAACTCTCCAACGCTCCCTTCAGAGCCTTCCTTATTGCCTGTGAGGCCAGGGCCCTTTCTCCCAAGCCTGTTCCTCCCAGGCTCCTCATCCTCGCCTTTTACATACAGAAACAGGCTCCTCTTCCCTCCTCTCCATACACTGGGACTCTGGGCTAAGTCATGGATGAAATTTCTGATTTTCCTTGGTTTTGTATTTTTCCCAGTTGCAAACCAACTCACCTACTCCCTCAGCTTCACCTTTGGGCTACCCATGACACCATCTCCCTTATCTATACATCCCTAATTTACTCTTCTTTTGTCCAGTGTCAAATGACGTGGTGCCCAAAGATGACTTTGGCCACATCAACTTACTTTCAGTATTGCTCTCTGCAGGCCTCACTAGCTCCTTTCTATCTTTGAATGTGTCCAAGATACCTCTGCCTCAGGCCCTTTGCACTTTCTGTCCTCTGCCTAGAATGTTCTTCCTGCAGATCTCCGAATATCTGACTCCTTATCATCTGAGATATTTACACAAATGTAATTTCCCCAGGGAGACTTTTAAACTAGTATATTTAAAATAGCCCCATTCCGGGGGAGAGGGTATAGTTCAGTGGTAGAGTGCGTGCATAGATAGCATGCACTAGGTCCTAGGTTCAATCCCCAGTACAGCCATTAAAAAAAAAGTTTTTTCAGGGGTTGCATTAGATGTGTGGATTGCTTTGGGTAGTGCGGCCATTTTGATAGTGTTGATTCTTTCAATCCAAGAGCATAAGAAATCTTTCCATTTCTTTGTATCATTTTGGTTTCCAGAGTATATAGGTAACCTCCTTGGTTAACTTTATTTCTAGGTATTTTGATGTTTTTGAGGTAATGGAAATGTTTATGCCAGTTATAAAATTCTGGCTTTTGAAGTGAAAAAAAAAAGTGAATGAAGGGCTGCAAATGGCAAAATATCCTTCTTTCTTATGGGTGAGTTGTATTCCATTATATATATATACATATATATATATATGCTGCATCTTCACTATCTATTCAACTATTGATAGGCACTTAGGATGCTTCCGTATCTTGGCAATTATAAATAATGTTGCTGTTTAAAAAAATTTTTCAGTAAGTAAATAAAGCTAATTACACCCCTCTTTCCCCACCCAAAATAAAATAGTCCCATTCCCCTCCCATTATCTATCTTACTATTCTTTTTAGTTTCCATCGTTTAATACTATGAATAATTTCCAAGTATTTATGTTTATTTTCTATCACTATCTCAGTCCCTGAGAAAAGGGACACTTTTTGTCTTGATCATTGCTATTCCCTTTAGCTCCTAAAAAATTGAAACAGACAGGCAATTTAGTATAGGGCCTTGTGGCTATCTCCAAAGTTCCCTGGTGAGCTTGCTTATAGTACTTTGCATGTAAGGTTGCAAGTTCCATCAGAAATTATCCATCCCCTACATCTTACTTACTAAACTCAACATCTGGTCTGCGGTTCAGTGTAAGCTTTGGTCACAGTGAGTACACAAATGAGAAAAACATTTAGGAATTTCATAGCAACTCCACAGAGTAATTTTAAGCCTGTTGAATCTAGAATTTGGGCTTAAATTTAGAGGGTTTTTTTTTCCTTTGATTTTTCTAGTAATTTGTCTTTATTGTGTTTGGCAAAAGGGCGGTTCTGCAATGGACTGGAAAGCAAAACTGGGCTTTCACAGACAGTCTGTGCAAGGCTTCCCTTGGACCTTCTTTTCCAGTCTCTCCAATAAGGTGAGTTATCCAGTGGCCCAAGCTTCCAACGTCTGATGTTGTTTATGACAGAAGGGGTACAGATTAAGTGGTATCTCTTCTGAAAGGGACACAGAAACAGAGAACCAAACCTGGGGCACGTTTCGAATATCTTCTCATGACAAGGAAAGACAGAGCAAGTTCAAACAGAGGTGAAGAAAGGCTTGTCTTGCAGAGCACACCTCAGTTCTTCGGCTCTCACATGCTGAACCCAGATAAAGTTCCCACCAGGCAAAGGGCTGTTCCAACATTACAGGTAGCATCAGAAGAAATTGCTTCCACATTCTCATAAGCTGGTCTTTTGTGATCTATCTTGCATTCAGGTTGGCTCCAGCAGAGAAAGAGGTCGTTCTAATTTTGCAGCCTCGGCTCTTGTGCCAGTAGCCACCCAGCTGTATCCTCTCCTTCCTCCCACACTGACTCTCTGGCTAAGTACCTCCTTCAAGTAAAGGCACGCACGTGCTGGGGAATGACGCTTGGGAGTATGTTCTTGGTGCTCTTGCAGTGGGACGATGGGTGATTCCTTTCTACTCGTTTATACTTTCTAATTTTTTAAAACTGAGCATATAGTATTTTCAAAATAGAAAAAAAAATATTGCCTTTAAATAAGCTGCTAACTTTTTTTCAAATCTCAACATCATTTCTGTTAGATCAGATTATGACCACTTGGTATTTGGGAAAGTAAAAGGTCAGATCACATCTGCCTAAGATCAAGTACAACATGGACCCCTTGGCCTTAGCCCTGGAAGGTAGCGATGGCACACAGGGGGCAAACACTAAGGTAGTTAGTAGTCTTCTAGTTTTTCTACTCAGTGAACACACTTATTTTATTAGTCTGCCTTATTTTAAAAATCCCAATTTAATTCCATGAAATTATACGAATCTTTTGAGCTCCGTAAACTCAATATGTAACCTTCTTTCTATTATGGAATGGCTTGATTGCTTTAATATGGGTTCTCTTTTGATTATTAAGTTCAAAAACAAACTGAATTTTAGAACTGGGGCTTCATAGCATGTGGGCGTATTCTGGAGCCTCACGTATGTGATAGCTATCAGACAGACAATAATGTGATGCCATCTGGGTCACCAAGGAGTAAGATCTGGACCCACATGGGCCCTCAGGGCTCAGTTCTATCTACGGCTACACAAATTGGGGGTGGGGAGGTAGGGAAGGGGTTTCAGCAGAGTCTAGATAAAGCCACACCTCCTATCTTTCCCACCAGGTTCCTTTTTGAATACTGCTCACGCCCTCAGCCAGGTTCTTTCCTCCTCCTCCCTCCTCCCAGCAGCTCACTCTAGATCAGACTGCAGATGCTAGAGAGAGCACTAGGGTGGCAGGTCTGGGCACGGTGCTAGGTCTCTCAGTCCTCTTCAGCCTAGCTTCCCCCCGCGGTCTGCACCAGAGTCTGCCCTGGAAGATGAGCTTCCCGAGGTGGGGGTTTAAGACAGGTCTCAATCCCCCTGCTGTCCCCTGGGGCTGCACCTGGTACCCTCCGCAATGAAACACCAGCAAAGTGAGGTTAGTGTGCCTTCCACATGAAGGCACTCACTCTCCCACTGACTGCCAGGTCCTGCCCTACCCTGAATAACCCGCTGTTCAAGTGACAACTGGAATTAGAAAGATGCCTGCAGCCAAAACAACCCCAAATCAATCTCTTTGCTCTTTCCCCAAATCCATTTCCAAGGAAAAGCCATTTTCTAAAGCAGGAGCTTCCAAAGAGACCCTCTTCAGAAAACAGAAAGAAAATAACAGAACTATTGCTTTATTTTTTCTCATTCTTTTTAATCTACCTTAAAGGGTTCATTTTATAAGGTATATAATAAATATAATTGTAACATAACTTACACATAAATATCCATATACCAAAGATATAAACTCAGCATTTTTACTGATGAATTGATGAGTGTGTACAAAGAATTTCAGAGATAACTTAAAGACCTGAATTCTCTGCCTAAGTCCCTGGGGCCTTCAGCTCTAGCATCACAAGCCACCACCCTGACAAAACATTGTTCTTTATCCTTTGGGTAGAGGTTGGGAGCTGGGGAAAAAAAAAAAAAAAAAAAAAAAAAAAAAGCACTAGGAAAGAAGAGGCAGCTCCAAAAGAGAATAGAACAGTTCTTCCAACAAATAAAAAGTCAAATCTCACTGGCTAAAGTTTCCTTGTCTGATAAAGCCAGTCCACTCAGCTCCCCCGCAACTGTTTCTGAGCTCCGGGGGCCTCTGGAGGGACGGGTGGGAAACGCAACTAAAATAATCTGAATTCACAAGAAGAGATTTCAAAAGCCATGCTGGGTAGTGCCCAACTATTGGGCTCCCACAGTCAGACCTGCTAATGATCACAGAGCATCACTCATTCTCGTGACTTACAGGTCTTCTGCTGGGACAATAGCTCTTGCCGTGTTCTCCCCCGCTCAACACAGGTTAAAGTTGAAAGAACCATAGAAACGAAATCAAATCAAATCAAAGCTAAAATGAAGAGCTATGCTTTAAGATGTTAATATTGTTGGAATGCAACCTTTTCAATAGTTTAGAAGTAACAACAATAGACAGCCCTCATTCCACAACTTCAAAGACTCTCCATCCGATGGGGACACATCAAAATGACCAGGGAAGACTGAAAGGAAAAGAAAGGCCATGTATGGATACCCTGATTCCATTCCAGGCTTCCAAGAATGGAACATGCAGGAGCAGGAGCAGGATTTAAGTATTTTTTTAATTGTCCAGGTGACTTCAGTATTTACCTCTGATTGATAGAGAACCACCAAACTTCTCAGTGACAGCAGTGTGGAAGTGCAACATTAAGTACTTGTTATCTGCCCCATTTAGGGGGCAGGTTTAACACCATGTCTACGCAGGTACAAACCACTTGGAAGAATGCATCTCCTCTGCCTCGGTATTGGGAGGAGAACTAGCAAGGAAAGTAACAGAGAGCAAAGTCTTCCAGATCCACTAAGCTCCTAACTCAAGCCACCAGTTTACGCCATTGCTGTCTGCATCTTATCTCTAAAGAAAGTGTGGCCGGGGACAAAGTGTGGTACACTAGTGAGAACAGTGGAGCAGAAGTCAAAGGTCTGGGTGACAGCTGCGGTTTCAAAAGAAAGAAGCAGCCTTAATCTGGGCACACTCAGGACTCGGTATAACCTGCTAGCTGTGGGCAGAAGCTTTGGAACCAGACACCTAGATTTCCATCCCAGCTCAGTGCAGCCACAACTGTGAGAACTTCCACAGGCTTTGTGATCTCTCTGATCCTTAGTTTTCCCAGACATAAAACAAGGGGACATTAATTTGCTAAGGTATCACAGAACAGGCGGCTTAAACAAAGAAATTAATTGTCTCACAGTCCTGCAGGTGAGACGTCTGAGATCAAGGTGCTGGCAGGTGAGAGAGGCCTGTCTCCTTGGCTTGCAGGGGGCTGTTTTCTCCCTGTGTCTTCATATGGTCTTTCCTGTGTGTGTGTCTGTGTCCAAATCTCCTCTTCTTATAAGGACACCAGTCATACTGGATTAGAGCCCAGCGAATGTCCTCATTTTAACTTGATCACCTCTTTAAAGACCTCGTATCCAAATAGAGTCACATTCTGAAGTGCTGGGAGCTAGGACCTCAACATATGAATTTGGTAGGGTAATGCCTACTGCATAGGGCAGTTCTGTGGGTTAGAAGAGACAATCCCTTGTAAGATGTTTAAGATGCAAACCATCAGGACCACAGTGAGTATTCAATAAAGGCTGCTGTTGCTCCTGGTAGAGCCCCCCTCCAGAGCTCCGCTGCCTCCCAATTCAATCAGAAGGCAGCAGGAAGGAAAGGTCCCCCTCCAACACATCCACACTTAACCAGTTTTCTGAGATTTTCTAAGAGTTTTGCTCTCTGCCGTAGTAACAGCTCGGCACTTCTAGTCATTAGTCGCACAGAGTCCACATTCTAGTCCCCACCCAGTCACCAGGGAGCTCAACCAGCACAGCTCCGAGCCCGGGCACGACTCAGCACCGGGGCACAGCTTAGAGCTCAGGCGCGGCACTGCCGCTGGCCCTTAAGTTTCCCACTCAAGTTATCTGTTTGCCCCTTTCATCACCTACCTAATTTTTGGATAGTAAAGCTCCTTAAATTTACTTTCCTGATCCAGTGCAATACCTCATCATGATGAGCTTTAATTTGGGTTAAAGCTGAGATTGGTAAATTCAGCACCAATGCTCAGCCGTAAGCTGCTGACAGTACAAGTGTACCCTGTGGCAGCAACTCCGGGGACACGCCTTGCAAGGAACAAATCCACACACAGGCTGCGTTAACTGCAACACAGAGCCCAAACCAAGAAAGGTATGGCTCTGAAGTCTTTTCCACTAGTGAGTGCCCTGTTTCTAGAGGCATTCACACGGACAAGGCGACTCTGCTTGGGAGAAGCTGGGCCAGATGGCTTCCAAGTCCATATTCCAATCATAATTCAGCAAACGGAGCCTTTATGCTTCACGTGTACCACAGACTACTGGTTATATAAATTTACTTATTTCATTCTTCACATCAACCCTACGTGGTGGGCAGAGCAGGAAACATCACCCTCTGTTTGATAAATGTGCGTGCCTGCATTCAGTGAGGATCAGAACTCGGTTTGATTAATCAGGTCTCTGGTCTTTCCAGTGCTCTTTCTAGTCTACTATACTATTGTTCCAGGGGTATAAAAGGGGATATTAAAAGGACCCTAAATGTCACCCCACCTACCTTTCTTCGACCAAAAGAGCAGAGCATCATGGTAGCATCCTCACCATCACACTTACTATTTGTTGAGCATCCTTGATGTGCCAGACACACTACATGCAAAAGAAAAGCCAAAACTCTGCAGTGGCCTCCAAAGGCTTCCTCTTGCTCCTGTGTCCTTGTCTTACCTCGTCTCACTGCCCACCGCTCCACGCCAGTCACCAGAATGCAAGCTAAGTGAGGGCAGAACTTTTAAAGTTATTTACTGCTATCTCCTTAGTGCCTAGAGTAGAGCCTGGCACATGGTAGATGCTGAATAAATATTTGCTGAATGAATAAGTAAATACCTCAAAAGTCACAATAATTCTGCCAGGTAGGCATCATTTCCATTTTCAAGTTATAAAAACTGAGGCTCAGAGAAGTTAAGCGACTTGCCCAAGATGGCATACATATTTAATAACTGACGAACCGAGAGCGATCTGACTCGAGAATCACACACCATTTACCACACCTTGCTGTCTTCCTCCCCACAGAAATCTGCAGACTGGGAGAAGCAAACTCGCAGACGGAAAGAAATGCCTGCTCCTGGTGACTGCAGCAGTCAGCCTAAGACATGACCTGAGAACCCAAATCCTGGGCAGCTTCAGGGACACTACCTGGCCTACTGCTCCAGCAGACACACCAGTCTCCCTCCCCACATACACACAACAAATGTTCTGTATCTTGCTTTTTTCTTTCTTTATATCTTGGAGATTTTTTTTTTGTCTACATAGTACATTTTGCTCTCTCACTCTCTTCAATATCTGCAGAGTACTCCCTAGTTTGGATGTACCATAATTTACCCAACACCCCCTACTGCTGGACATCTAAACGCTTTCCAATATACTCCAATGAATATCATTGCACATGACTTGACAAACCCGACTAGGGAAAAAGGAGCAGAGACTCCAGGGACAAATGCTGAGGCTGGCTGTCCAGCTACACCACTTCCTCACTTTGCAGCCTCAGTGACCGAACCTCCCTGTACCTATAAAGTGAGCATAATGATACCTAATTCAAAAAACTACTATATGGAAATCCCAGAGTGGTGACTGGCCTGGGGTAAACTGCTAGGGAGGAGAGGCACACAGGGCAAAGAGCCGATACCAGGGGGAAACGAAGGCCATGTGGCACTTGAGGAAAAAAGACAAACAGCAAGTTTGATAATAAGAAAGACATGAAGGCTAAAAACAAGCTTGAGCTTTTGTAAAAGTAGGAACGAGGCAGTGGAGAGACAGAAGAAAACCATCACCACCACCATCCCCCGACAGGTTGTTTTCATAAGAAAGAGTCTCCTCAGTAACACAGGAGACAAGACAGAAAGCAGTACCCTCGGGGCAGACCCAGGCTCTCCTTAAAGGCAGAAGGCAGAGAGAGCATCCTGCCAAGTTAGAAGGCATGTGGAAGGTGGAGAGAACTCTAAGGAAAAAGGATTCCAGAGGGTACAGTGGAAGGGTCAAGAATTAGGGGGAAGGAGGGAAATCAGTAACAAAGAGAAGAGGATTAAAAAAAAAAATCATTGAAGGATGACTGCCCTTTCCATTAATAACCAAGGATCACAGTTGGAAGAAACCAGCCTCAAAGAGTATAATTTTCAGGGCAGGTGTGATGTCCAAATCTCTCAAGTGGGCACCAAGGCCCAGGGAAGTCTGGGGAGCAACATCCTAGAGAGGGGCTGTCCGTCACTCTGGTTAGGCAGAAGGGCAGAGGCCCTACAGAATGAGGTGCAGTGTTTATCTGTCTACAGGATTCTTAAAACATGAACATCCTTCAGCCTAGAGATCCTAACTTTAAGACTTCAGGGCACACAGGAGGAAATGGTATTCTGCAAGGAGGCATGGTGGCTCCAGCATCCTTTGAACTGATTTACATCGGTGTCTCAATTGGGGGGTGGTGGGGAGGTGCTGTGTTTGTTCCGGAAATGCCCAGGATATAGTCAGACTCCACGCAGATGCGGTGTCCCTGGTGGGCAAGGATTACTGGCCAAGGGGACCAGATGCACACTCACATTCTGTCAACAGGTGGCAGCATTAATAATTTTTCCACTTAGAAAGAACTGCAACAAAGTTGTAGTCTGCTTTTATTTTCACTAAAAGTAATCTCCAAACACACGCTTTTAAATGACCAGCAGTATTTCTGCCTCCTTAGGCAGACTGTTCCAAGTGAATATATTCCACTGTGGAGGGAACCAGAAAACCCAAGAAGTAAAGTAAAACCAGGATCACATTTTAAGCATGGAAAGCTTGCTTACCTCCCTTTAGCTACACAAATGAGACAGTTCCACTGCATGGTTTCCAATCGGGAGTATGGAAAACCTACCTCATGCTTCCACAAAGGAACCCCTATCTCCCATCTCATAACCCAACCTGGAAAAGCTGCTCTGTCCTGTTCAAGCAGTCAATCCATGACGAAAGCTGAAATTTTATGTAGTTCAATTTCGTGCTGTATCACTAATTATGGTGCCTACAGGTTGTTTTTCAGACTCTCCCTACCCACCCCACCACCACCATCAAAAAAAAAAAAAAAAAAAGATTTACTAGGTGCAGAGAGATGTGACTAAATTCCTAACTGGTATTATGTTCCCAGCAGTGCTGGCCCCTGGACCTCGGCACCTGCTCCTCTCGGCCATGCCAAGAGCCTGAGGGAGGGCAGCTGAAGCAGGAGGTGCCACCACAACAAGCTGAGGCCGTGGAGGGCAAGAGGGAACGAGGACATTTCTGTTTTGGGAATTTGCAGAGCATCCACTCCAGAGGAAGAGCATGGGGCCAGAGTCCACCACCACTTCCCCAGGCAGAAAAGCAAACCCTCTGCTTGATGCGAATAAAAGGGCAGTTCTGAAGGGTAACTTCCAACACCTGCCTGGGCTTGCTTGGCAGCTTGTGAAAAGGTCACACAATATCAGGTCCCCTTCCCACCTCCATTAAGATCTGGGGCCAACATGGTGGCTTCTGACCACCCATCTCTTCCCAGGTGTTGGGAAAACAAGAACCCAGTTTCAGATGCAAGCCACGATCCATCACAATTAATCACTGAAGGATAAGGCTGAAAGCAGTCATTCTTCCACAGTCTTCCCTTACCCAGTGGTATTCAAACCAGTCACACCACAAACCAGAAGCCTTAGTAGGAACTTAAAATTAATCACCATCAAAATCTGTTTTATGAAGGCCTTTTCTCTCTCATATCTTATCAGTTTATGCACTATTTATTTGTATGGGTATCCAAGAGCTCCATAGTCCACTTCAGCCAATTTTTATTAACAGATGGTGAAAAGATTAAGAAACAGCTGTGCTCCAGATGTTGACAAATGGAGCTTACACTACATCATACCACTTTGTGAGTCCTGCATTTCCCACTGTGCTGAGAGTGCTCTGGGGCCTACTTCCTGCTCGCTGAGAACTTCCAGGGACACTTGCAACTCCTCTGTTACAGACCCCAGGGTTTAAGAGATTTGGAATAAGCCATACTGCTCTTAAAGAGCTTACAGGTTAGTAGTAAATGACTTAAAAACCTAGACATGTTATAATCACTACTTAGTGATCCACTGACAGATACAAGATACAGAAAATTTGGCTTTAAACCATAAGTTTGGATCTTTGAAGTGTGCTATTAAAATTCAAGAATTCCCATGAGGTAGGCGTTCTTGGGGAAATTCCTAAATGGCATGGCAATCCTCTGGCACCAGCACAATGACTTTTCCTGTTTTAAGGACATAGATGAAACTACTAATTTACAATCCTTGTTCTTAAATTATGCTAAAGCACTGAGCCCCTTCCCCGGTAAGGAAAGCTGTATACTGCACTGAGGAGGAGCTGTCATCTGCACATCTTTTGCTTAAAGGTGCTTCTGTTTAAGAACTCTCCTTAAAAAAAAAAAAAATTGTTTGCTTGTTTTTTAAACCTAAGTCTCTAGAAACAAATTAAGGGAAAATTGGCCCCCTTGTTTCTTAATTAAAACAAAAGGAATTTGTAAAGGATTTCCTCACAAGCCCACATTTTTGCCCCAAGGTAAATAACACAAGCCAGGCACCCCCCACACAGGCTCGGCCACAGGCGGCAGGCCAGGCCTCTCTGTCACTGGCTGTGTGTCTGTAAGCCTTTTCTGTGTGTCAAGCACGATGCTAGGTACTAGCAATATGGTCATGAATAAAAAGATATAACCTCTGCTCTCTGAGGCCTACATGGAAGATGGGAGCATGAGGAAGGTAGGAAACACCAGATTTGCAGATGAATATCTGCACATGTTTACAGGGTAAGATGAAAGAGTGACACAGGTGGATAGGATGGTTCAGGAAGGAACATCTGAGCAGAGTTCTGAATGCAGCTGTCCACGTGGACATCTGGAGGCGGAGCACTGCAGGTAGAGGCAGAGCAGGTACCAAGGCCCTGAGGTGTGGCGTGCGTGGCACCAAAAGGCAGAGTGTATGAAGTAGTAATGGAATAAAACCAAAGCTTTGATCTCCTAGCCCTGATCATGTTTGAAGACAAAAGGAAGAAAAGCAGCAAGAAAAATTTAAACAAAATATGATAAAGACAAAGAATATTCAACATAACATCCAATAACTAGCATTCTTGAAATAGAAAAACGGAACAAATGGACAACCACAAAAAAAAAAGACATAACAACACAGGACAACTTCCCTGAAAGAACCAAGCTGCAGATCAAAAGGAGACACTATATATCAGAGGGGGGGAAAACACCCGACATTGAGATACCCTATTTACTTCAAGCAAGAAGAAACAGTTCTTCAGGAAAAAGAAACCATTCAGAAAAGGGAAAAGTCAGCCTGGCCTTAGACTTCTGCAGAGCCATAATCCAGCCAGAAGATGATGAAACAAGTTCTGAAGGACACACAGATCACTCAAGAATGTCACTGTCAGCTCAACTGTTGAACAATACGGAGACATTCTTAAACCCAAAACCTCATGGAATACAGCCCCTCATGAGCTGTTCAGCAAGAAGGGGGGCAGGGGGAGGAGGAAAGAGGGATGGGAGGGGCAGAAGAGGGAGATTGAACAAAACTCAGTCGACTAGGTGATGAACAGAAAAGCTGTGCTAAAGGTACTGCAGCTTCACCCATACATAATTCATACACCATACAAGTGTGCGATTCACTGCTTTCTAGTATATTCACAGTGATATAACTAAGATTAATCAAAGTAAAATCAACAGAGTAGTGGGTTAAAAAAAGGGAGTGCACAGAATTCATTAAAATTTTTAAAATGTAAGACAAAAAACTGGGAAACTAAAGTTACAGAGAAATTTATAACTTTTAACAATAAAAGCTAACAAAAATTGGAAGGAAGGGGAGAGGATACGGGAGGAAGTATGAGCATATTAATCCTCTTACTATTCATTCTACAGAGAGAATATCTTTAAATTTGTAATGTAAAATTAAAAAAAAAAAAAACAAATACATCAATTGCCTGTCTTCTGCAATCGTAAGGGACTCCCATAGGAATTAATATCCCTGGTGATGAAGAAAGTTTTCTCTGAAATTCAGTAATAATTCCTTTAGGTTTACTTTAGTTTTTGCTATAGTTAAATCTGAGTAAAATTAAATGCCTTTTTAAAAGTACATTAAGTATGATGCCATTCTTAGAGATCTCTATCTGCACACTCGCATGGAGAGGGGCCTAGAATGGTGGCTTTCCATTGTTAACCCTGGTTATTTCTGGCTAATGGGATTTTAAGTGATTTATTGCCTTTCATTGCATTTTTCCATATGGCCTGAATGTTTTATAGTGATCATGTATTATTTTTATAAAAACACTGTAAAAAGGGAAAATTAGATTCTCTGCATTTTCCACATGACATTCTACTTTTAACCCTCATCCACTTGTTCATCTTTCCAAAGTTTTCTTATTAGTCATAGGGCAATCAACAGGTTTACACTGTTTTGTTTTATTTACTAGGTAAGGTTTAATGGAAAACTGGTGATTTTATTGAGTTAGGCTTTCCTCAAGTGTATTTAATGAGGGGTGAATACCATAATCCTTATTATTAGAAAGAACATTTTTGTTAAGTTTCTCAACAGTTTATTATTGAAATGTTAAGTTCTAACATCTCTGTCAGTGTCTCTCTCTACATACGTATGTCGATATTCTTTACATTGATAATAATAACACACATCTTCTATTTGACCACCTACTATGTTCCAGAACTCCACTACCCAAGTTTTACATTTGTTAGCCAATCCTCTCAAGTGTATGAAATACATCTGCCTATTTTATGGATGAGAAAAAAGAATCCACGAAAGGTAACTCTGCTTGCTCAAGACTACAAGCTAGTAAGTTATCGGGTCTGACTCCTAGGTCCGTGCTTTTTCCACCACACTACTGTTTTCTCAGTATGGTACTTTGTGCATATTAAGTGTACAATGATTGTTTCATTATTAAACCAGCAAAGTATACCTCGGATGCTTTGGATGGAATTTTGCAATGAATTGTCTTAATTCATCCAATTTCCATGATACCTGTTTCATAAATTAGGGAAGCAGGCTCTCCTAACATCTAAAATGGGTCTCACCCTGTGCCTTACTTTACAGACTCCTAATTAAGTAGCAATTAGGTGTGCTAACTGCATCTGAAAGTGTGTGACATGATAGACCCAAAGACAGAGAAACCAGAGTTTAATATCTAAAGTACATCTGAATTTCAATTTTTTTAAATTTTGTTAATTTTTAAATGTTAGTTGGAAGGAAAGTTAAAAAATAAATAATTCACTCTTTCAAAGTTTTAAATTTTATTTTTAACTCCCTTCTAACTTCATTTTTAACATTAACTTTGACACTTTTTCAACTCCCTGTTTTTGAATTTCAAGAACTGTTTAAGTTTTGCCCCCACCCACTTTTCTGGTCTCATCTGCTCATATTTTTGGCTCTAGGGTGATCCAACTACTTGAGGTTTCCAGAACACACCACGTTGTTTCATGCCTCTGTACCCAGTACACGATGCTCCGTCTGTCTAATATGTGCTTTATTCCTACTTTCAAAATTTAGCTCTTAGTGTCACCTTCTCCAGGAAGCCTTCCTAATAGCTGCCTCCCTCACCCGCACAAGAGGGCCAGTCACTTTCTCCTCTGTGCTGCCTGGCCCCTCCCACCCCCTTCACTGATGCTCCCAAGATCCTACAACTGTTATTCAGCATTTGCTCCTCCTGGACTATGAGGTCAGGAAGTGTGCTATCCCCACCTCAGATGGTTCAACGCCAAGTTCATCGGGACACACAAAAAATATATCTTCAATTCTTTTTTTGATCTCTGAACCAAGTTTTTCTGGAGTATATTCAAATACCCATATACATGTGTTTTCTACCTGGCCCTTAATACTTGCATGTTATAATCTAGTCATTCTCTGAAAATACTAACCGAATAAACAAAGTCGGGATTATCTATTATATTAAGACTGTTCCTCATCCCAAGGCAGCAGTCAGATTACTCAGAAGAAACCCACCAGAAATGAACAAAGACGGGGATGAGGGGCTCAGGAGAGAATCCAGCAAAATGAAGAAGAGAAGAGATCCTGAGTGTTACCGTGCTTATCAGTCAGATACTTGGCGCTCCTGTGGACACCAAGGGTACTGAACAAAGGAAAAGTCATAGAAAAACCAAGTTTCTTGCAGCTTAGATTTAAATCAAAGATGATCCTCACAAAGACTTAACATTTTGCCGAGTATCACAGCAGTTTATTACTGAAATGCTAAGTTCTAACATCTGAATCGGTGTCTGTATATATACATACTTATCCTTTTCATTTGCAAATTCATTCCTAATAGAGAGTGTCAGGCAGGGCGAACCTGGTGAGGCACCAAAGATTATGACCATTCAGTCCATGCCTGGCAGGCATAACTGTCCCCAGCAGAGTTCCATCGGTTCTCTGACCCCTCTCCACTCTTCAGCAGCCACTCCAATTGCCTGTAACCTTCTGTCCAAGGTATGAGAGTTTACATATTGCTTAACAATGATCTTAGACACAAAGGTTATCCCAAAATGTTTTCCAGGACTAAACGTTTGAATGTAAATGGGTAAGTAAGATCATCTATTACCCTCTTACACACACACACACACACACACACACACACACACACACACAAAGCTTGATTATTTTTGTTCTCCAAAGTCAATGTCTTCAGTGACCTTCCAAACAAACCTATTACACATTTTATTTTTGAAATATACCCTACATTCACCAAGGGCAACAGAAGGAAAAAACTGCCCTTGGCATTTCTTAAAAGAAGTGATTCAGAAGATACGTGACTGTTGGCTTTTTTTTCTGCAGGCATATGTTGCCCAGCGGGATGTAACACTCTTGAGAGGCCTGATTCAGAAAGAAAAATAGGAAGGGGATAGGGTCAGAGCCATTACGTACCAGTCCAGTATGGTAAACACATTTGCAAATTCAGGACATACACTGCAGCTCTAGTGTCTGTGGTTCCCAGCACCCACCTTTTACTTGGACACCAAGGGCTCTGAGTGGGCATGTGTCCTGGAATACCTTAGGTCTGAGATCATTCAGCTCTCAGGGAGAACACACACACACAAACACTGCACACATTCAAGCAGCTCTGACTTCTGCTAAAAAAAAAAAGTCTCAGAATCACCCACAGAAAGCACCAGTTAGTGAGTGCTCAGCACTGCTCAGAAATGGAACACACAAGGATGGACGGAACGATGACTCTCATTCTAAAGTTGTCTACCTCCCATGGAAAGGCTTGAATTATATTCCACTTATAATTCCAAAATTTAAGGTTGCTTTCTGTGAAAACTAACTTTGATAACAAGTTTAAAATATCTCAATACCTACCCTAAAGTCATCTGGCAGACAATTCTGTTACATCTTGATGTAAATTAGGACTGAGGCTGAGAACTCGCAGGTCACTATTTAGGTGCACAGGTTTGGCAGTCACGTTTAGAAATGAAAGGGAAAAAAAAAATTTATTATCTAACGCACCTCTCTGTATGCCCCATCTCGCTGCCGGCTGTTTTTTAAAAAGTGAAGAATCTGTATTTAAGCTGGTTATTGCTCCCTAGTTACTATTTCGCCTTAAGATCACCTAGGAAGCAGTAAACACCCTGCCTATGAAACAAAGCAACAACATGGTTTCATAACAAAATTAGAAGACTTGTGCATTACATTCTGCTGGTAGAATATTTGTCTTAAAAAGTAAATAAAATTATTTTTAGAAACACTGCTCACTAACATTAACTTCTAAGGAAATTAAAGAAAGAAAAAGAAAGAAAAAAAAAGAGAAAGAGGAAAAAGCATACCGATATACACATATTTACACACCAAAGAGTGTTTCTTACCCAACTAGAAAAGCACACTGTGAAGGCAAGGTGGTGCTGGGCTGGTTTTGGCAAGGATATAGCTGACCAAACCACACAGCCTTCACCAAGCCCATCCACCACCACCCCTGGCGCTCCCTTGGCTTGCGTCCACGCTACTCATTTCCACCCACTATTTGCAGGATGCCTCTCTGCAGCCATATGGACCAAGATGATGAGTCATCTGTCATCCGGAATTCTTTTCTTGACCTTTCCACACTCAATCACCTTCAGCACGCTCGACAGGCACGTCCTCCACGGAACATGTGCCCTGTAACATAAGGAGTTTAAAGCTGAACCCAGAACGTAGCATTCCTGCCTGTCCTCACTTTGCCAAGTGGATTTACTCCAGAGCTTTAAAGAAAAATCACAAGCGAAACCGTGACCAGATGGGTTTTCAAGGAGACAGATACAAACTAAATCAGTTAGGAGACTGACGTAGTTTACCAAAAACAGGCCTATGATGTAGAAGAACTTCAGTCCTTCTCCCCGAGAGAAGTTTTAGCAAAAGCAAAGCAGTGAAAAGATACATAAAGACACTCCCTAACTGAAGCTGACTTTTCAACGTCGCCCAGCTAAATATTTTTAAAACGACTTTTGAACTTCACACTTCACGTAGCCACACACACACACAAAAAAACCTTACACACCCCCCCAAAAAAACCCCAAAAACCTCACGCCCTGCACCTCATTCACGTACAAGTCACAAAACCTCATACTTACTTACAGCACTTACCATATGGCAAGGACTTCCCTAAGCACTTTACGTATATTCGCTTACTTCACCCTTTTTGTAATTCCAGATTTCCGTGAAGAATAAAATGCAGAGAGCCAAAGTAACTTGCCCGACCCGGGTCATCGACACTGCCGGTAAAGGGCAGGGCTGGAATCCAAAGTGTGGAGGCTGGCACTCACTGGGATTAGTGGTTATCACACTAACCATGTTCCCAAAGGAGTTTAACACAGATGATCTCTTTTTTAAACAGATTTTTTTTTAAGTTTACTTAAAACTACGTAAGTTCATTTTACAAGGTGTGAAGTCTTACAATGTAAGGATTTAAACTAGAGAAATGACTGTTAGGTTATGGCAAAGTGAAAGTTTATCAGTCATGGCAAATACCCAGATAAGGAGTTAGGGGGCTAACTTTTTTCAGTTAAATGGTTAAAGTCTGGAGACGTTCACATAGCTGCGGAGAAGTGCAGGGAAGATGGTGATGGCCAAGGAACTCCAAAAGCTGGGAAGGCGATCAAAGAAAACCTCAGGGCTTTAGTACCTAACATCAGTCACAGCTCCCGTCAGTTCTTCCTCCTCAAGGCACGCTTTCATGAACGGTGCTTCCTTTCCATCCCACTGCTGTTGCTTAAATTCAGGCCTTCAACATCCCTCGGCCCAGTTTTTCTAACAGTTTCTCATATGGCTTCTAACCACCACCTCCTCCCTACTCCAACACCTAAAAGCTCTGCTGCTAACAGAATCGTCTTTGTGAGATACAAACTGATCTAATCGTGTTATGCCCTTTCTTAACAATTCTTCAGTGGTCTGTCCCTACAGCCAACAATTTCCAGTTTCACCATCTCTGTATGGAATCAAAGTTCATCACCCCAGGAGTTCCCCTGCCTCTCCCTGTTTGCAGTCCCAGGAACACACGAGGCTAAGTCATTCCTCTCTTATCCAGCTCACGCTGTCCCTCTGCAGAAAAATCCTTCCACCCCTTCATCAACCTGCAGAACATTCCTCTATTTATCTCTTTTTCCATCAAGCTGTTTCAACCTCAATTTTCACAAACAGAACAGGTAACTTCCTCCTTTGTGTCCTTAGGGTACCACATATATGATTTTGCTACACAATTAGAACCTAATGTTTTATACACCTGACTCCCCTACTGCAATGTCAGTCCCTTAGGAAAAGGATAGCATCTTGCCATTTTACCAACAGCACCTAATAGTCCTGACACACAGTAGGAGCTTTATTCATCACGCCCAATGAACAAATACACGGCTTCCACAGGTCATTCTAGCCTTTCTCTTGACAAAAGTTTTCAGTTCATGCTGTTCATTCCTTCCAACCCCATGAGAACTCAGTTCTCACTTTTTTCTTTTTTTTAATGGAAGGCATTCTAGAAAGATATGACCTACTTTATAGTCAACTTTTCAGAACATCTACAAAGCGAAGAATGTATGTTAAATAGTCGCATTCGCAAAGAAAGCTCCCCAGAGCCAACTCAAGAGGTTCTCAGTGGGTGTTCAGAATAAGGCAGGTGATTCTGTGGCCCAATAAATTCAGAAAATGCTTCACAATGTCTCCTTCCATGAAGAGTTAAATCACATTATCATATTAAAGGTTCATTAAAATCCTAAGAAATTGGTTAACTTAGGACTATTACCTTTGGACAGGCAAGTGAATCCTAGTTTGCCCCAGTTTCCTCACCTATTAAATGGAAATAACAATCTCCACTTTATATGGTTTTTGGAGGGATTGAATGAGATAATAAATATCAAATGTTCAGAGCAATGCTTGGCACACAGTTAGTGCTCAATAAAGTCTAGCAATTTTTACTATTTAAACTGATATTTGCTAAACACATTTGACCACAATGTCTTTTGTCTAGCCATTATTAACACTGTGCACTACACACTCTGATAAACACAGATTTAGGGTAAGTACCCCACACCGTACTAGTCATTTTGGAGGTTCATGGCTCCAGACTAGGAGAAATACAGGCATCTGATAGTTTAAGCATAGGACAATTCCCTCTGGCTTGCCTGTGGCTGGCAAACATCAAGGCTTCAACTGTCGAAACCTCGTGAGGCTCTGGTTTCACCAGATTAAGAGAGGAAAGAGTGCACTGTGTGAACTAAAGGAAAACTACTCTGCAACAGAAAGAAGTTTCTTATATCAAAATCTCATTATCCGCATTTCTGTTCCTAGAAAGCAGGATATTTATCAAGTTTCTATTTTCATCGCACTGAAGAATCTAAGACAAATAACCCACCCAGTCCATTTTTTTTTCCTTTAATAAATCTAAAGAATTACACTGGGCAAATTTAAAGTAGAAGACTCTAAATCCCAGCTTCCTGGAGCACTAAATCATGCAATAGTCTGTGTATGAGCATCTGTATGCATTTTCCTGGGTAAAGTATCATAGGAACCACTAATTGAGTTTGTTTTTTTTTTAATCAGGACTAATCGGAGTTTGATACTGTTCAAATACTAAAAAACAGTGTCAAAGAGCATACACCATGAAAGGTAAATCTCTTTCCCAACCCTCATCCTCTCCTAATCGTAATGCCAAGCACTGTCATCAGTTTTTTTATACCCTTCCAAAGATAGTTTATGTATGCATTTGTAAGTAAATATAGTAATATTATACTGTCCCTCCGTTTTTACATAGATAATAGTGCATAATACATACTATGCTGCAATTAGCTTTTTTCGCTTGGCAATCTGTCTTAGAGATCTGTCCCTATCAACACATAAGCACAGATTATTTGGTTAGTGGACGTATCAGAATTTAAGGCAACCCTGTGATACATACTTAGGTTGTTACCAGTGTCTTGCTGTTTACAAACAACGCTGAAAACAAATATCCTTGAAGATATATCTTTAGGCAGGAAATCCAGCATGAAACTGCTAAATCAAAAATTACAAAGACTGCTAAACTGCCCTCCAAAGGTTGTCCATTTTATACTCAACAATACTTATTTCCTACCCTCTCAATAAAAGATTTTCAGATTTTCTATCTTTGTTAATCTAACAAGTGAAAAATGATAACTAATGCTTTCAATTTGTGTGGGTTATTATGAATGAAAGAACCCCTGATTTAAGATGAGTTTTACTTATAACAACTTCGTCATGGAAACAAAAGGCACCATAGAAACTGGAACAATAATGGGAATTCAGGGAAGGGTGCTTCAAAGTCAATGGTTCTAGGGAAGGTAGACTGAAGACAGAGAAATTAAAAGGCTTCACTGCATGGGGTTTCTATCATGTCGCCAAACAGATGACTGAATGTTTGGAGTAGGGTGGTTATTTTGCAATCTGCAAAAAAAGACACATATATTCCAATGTTCATAGCAGCACTATTTACAATAGCCAAGACATGGGCGCAACCTAAATGTCCATCGACAGGTGACTGGATTAAGAAGATGCAGTATATACACACAGTGGAATACTACTCAGTCAACGTGGATGGACCTAGAGATTACCACACGAAGTGAAGTAAGTCAGAAAGAGAAAGACAAACATCACATATCACTCACATGTGGAATCTTTAAAAATGACACCCTTGAACTTATTTATAAAACAGAAACAGACTCACAGATAGAAAACAAACTTACGGTTACCAGAGGGGGAATGGAGGTGAGAAGGGATAAATTGGGAATTTGAGATTTGCAGATACTTACTACTATATATAGAATAGATAAATAAGCAAGGTCCTACTGCATAGCACAGAGAACTATATTCAATACCTTGTAATAGCTTATAATGAAAGAGAACATGGAAAAGAATACATACATATAAATGTATAACTGAATCACTATACTGTACACCAGAAACTAACACAATGTAAATCAACAATACTTCAATCTTAAAAGTTAAATACATAAATAAAATAAAGCAAACAAATAAATTAAAAATTTAGGAGAAAGAAATGAAGAACTGTGCAGGGAGACCATGACCCACTATTGGCAGAAGCCCAGCGGACCCACAGGTTCCACTCACCATCAAGCAGCCAGTGCTGGTCACGCCTGTTCTCCAGCTCCAACAGCATGAGGCGTGTGATCACGTGATCTGGGACCAAAAGACCTTTCTCGATGTACTGCTTTGCCATACCACCAACTTCTATTAAAAAGACAGGAAAAGGGCACACTCAAAAAAGCTTACAAACTCTCTTCTGACAGTTTTGACTTCTCTCCCATTCCTCCCTGATGGCATAGGGGGAAGTTAGGGGTAAAGGTTTTTAGAGTAATTTTTTTAAACATTGGCTTCAATAGTGGTGGCACTCTCTTCCATTTGTCTCCCAAAGATTTGGAAAAGCATCTCTTGAAGATATATACACAAACAGAAATAAAAATAAAAGGAAATATAAATTAGGCAAAGAGAAAATCAGAGTAGGAAATCAAGTTGAAGTCTGGAGGGAGGGTGGTACACTAAAGGCCAGGTGAGAAGTCCGGGCTGCTTCCTAGAGGTGAGTCCCAAAGTGGACCCCGAGCCTCTCTCCAGTTTATGGTAACAAAGAAATGTGATCAACTACACAGTACACAGAAGACTACAGGAAGCCTAGGGGTACAACTATTCTTTAGAGATTTTAAGGGGAAAAAAATTTTCACTGCTCTCCTAGAAAGAATGCTGGATGATACAAAAAGCGATCAGGTGAGGAGGGTTCTAACTCAGTGGTAGTGTGCTTAGCATACACGAGGTCCTGGGTTCAATCCTTAGTACCGCCGTTGAAAATAAATAAATAAGGTGGGGAGGATATAGCTCAGTGGTAGAGCGCATGCCTAGCAAACCCAAGGTCCTGGATTCAGTCCCCAGTACCTCCACTAAAATAAATAAATAAACCTAATTACCTTCCTCTCCATCCAAAAAAATAAAAAATAAATAAATGTTAAAAATAAACATTAAAACTAACTAAATAAAAATAAAGTAAATAAACCTAATTACTTCCCCCACAAAAAAAAGTGGGGGAAAAAAGCAATCAGTTTACTTCTTTCCGAGAACCTCGGTATAAGCACACAGTATCTTGCTGACGTGGTTGTAAAAGCAATTCAGTGTTATTAGTGAAATGTCAAGTTCATAAAAAGATGTGAATTAAAAAAATTTTTTTTCAAAGAAAAAATGCTCCTATATTAATTTAAAATAATAATTTCTTATATGTGGGAATTGTGAGTTGGTTTCAGCAGAACAAATTAGCAGTTTAAATCTGTTAAGTTTCTAGAACTGAATTTTTTTTTTTAAACCCAAGATGAAGTCCCCTGCTGTCCAGAGATCTGATAATGAACCATTAAGAATCACATTCTTGACAGGCCAATTAAGTTCTTCCAAAAACATAAAGCAGAATTATATTACTGGAAAAAAGCTCAAGAATCATTTTGCCCCTACTTTAACCTTGAATTTAAGGTAGAGCCGTCCTTCTTTCCCCCAGACTGAGTCTACACTCTGAACTCCAACTTCAACACTGAAACATGTGCTATGAAGAGTTCCCCAGCACACGATCACTACCACTGGACAAGGAGCTCACAGTTAGACCCAAAGATGCGACTCAGGAACAGGCTACACGAAGCAGATCCCGAATGTGGCTTCACATGAAAGTAAACAAAACACATTCATTCAACAAGGATTTCTTGACTGTATACTGTGTAACAGTAACAGCGTACAAATGTAGCAGTGAATACAAGTTGATATGTAAGCAGTATTATTTCGTTAAGGGCAACAATAACAATCTTAAGCTGAGCACATACTACCCTAAGCACTGTGCTTTTAAGCATTATGTGCTATTTCATTTTAATCCTCATAAGAGCCTCATCTTCAAATAAGAGGTAATACTCATTATTTTTTTAATGACAGACTTACTGAGATAATTCACATATCATAATATTAATCATTTTAAAGTGTACAAATCAGTGGTTTTTATACATAGTCCACGTTGTGTAACCATCACCACTACCTAAGTTCAGAACATTTTTATCACCCCAGAAATAAACCCTGTACCCATTAGCAGCCACTCCCCCAACCCTCCTCCCTCTAGGTGCTGGCAGCTACTAATCCACTTTCTGTCTTTATAGATTTGCCTATTCTGTGCACTTCATACAGAAGAAGCACACAATATGTGGTATTTTGTGTCTGGCTTCTTTTACTTAGCATGTTTTCAAGGTTCATCTGTGTTATCTATCTATCTGTCTGTCTGTCTATCTATCTATCAGCTCTTTAACCATTTTCATGGCTAAGTATTATTATTCCATTATATGGACATACCATATTTTGTTTATACATACATCAGTTATAAGCCACTTGGGTTGTTTTACTTTTTGGCTATTCTGAATAACGCTGCAATAAACATTCATGTACAAGTTTTTGTGTGAACATTTGCTTTCAGTGCCCTTGGGTAATACCTGTAAGATGTGTGTGTGTGTGTGTGTGTGTGTGTGTGTGTGTGTTTTGTATCCGACAAATCGCTGTCAGACCGACTGCTTTCAGTGCCCTTGGGTAATACCTGTAAGATGTGTGTGTGTGTGTGTGTGTGTGTGTGTGTGTGTGTGTTTTGTATCCGACAGATCGCTGTCAGACCGACTGCTTTCAGTGCCCTTGGGTAATACCTGTAAGATATGTGTGTTTGTGTGTGTGTGTTTTGTATCCGACAAATCGCTGTCAGACCGACTGCTCAGAATAACTAGCAGGTATGGTGCTTACTCTGCACTGCTCAGGCCAGCCCCAGGGCCCTGGTCTTAGCCCCATTCACCAAACTTTAAGGTAGACAGAAACAACAAATATACCTCTTCCAAGGTGAGAGATCAAGATGTGCACTGGCTCCTAACATCCCATGAGGAAATAGTGAAAGAGTAGGAATTGTCTGATTTGGAAAAGAAAAGACCCAGACAAAGACAACAATTTATCCATCACCTGATACTTGACAACTGGAAAGGGCACTATTTTATTCAACCCCCAGGTCTTAGAATCAGGACCAGTAGTGGGAAGTACAAATGGACAGGAAAGCTTGCCTAAGGACATGTTTGAATGGAGACTCAAAGACTGCCCAGGAAGGGACACTGCAGAGGATTTTGAAAACTGGGTTGGGCACGGGGCTACATTAATGTTTCAGGTCCCTTCAGATGGAGGATTTATGGTATTGGGATACATTTGGATTCAGTAATTTAATGAAGAACAGTATCCACAATGGTGCCCCTAAGGCCTCAGAGTATCTGCTAAGTGGCTCAATATGTACCTCCTGCTGACACTTCAAACTTACGTCCAAAATCCCACGTTCCCCTCCCACTCTGTTCTTGTCCTAGTGTTTCTTACCTCAGCCAAAACATCAGAATACCCTCCACACACACATCCATGGTTTCCTTGGCTTCAGTTATCCAAGGTCAACCGTGGTCTGAAAATATTAAATGGAAAATTCCAGAAATAAGCAACTCATAAGTTTAAACTTGGTGCCATTCTGAGTAGTGTGATGAAACTTTGTGCTGTCCTGCTCCGTCCCCTGGGATGTGAATCATCTCTTTGTCCAGAATATTCCTCCCGTTAGTCATTTAATAGCCATCTTGGTCATCAGATCGACTGTCTACCACAGTGCTTGTGTTCAAGTGACCCTATTTTATGTAATAATGGCCCCAAGTGCAAGAGGAGTGATGCTGGCCATTCAGATATGCCAAAGGGAAGCCATAAAGTGCTTCTTTTAAGTGAAAATGAAAGGGAGCAGGACCCTGTGAGCCCCCAACCCTTGCCTCTTCATAGAAAAGCTGCCATCCCCCAGGCCTCCCTGAGTCAGAGAAGAGCAGGCTCAAGCCATTGATTAGGACAAGCCTGCAGGCACTGGGGGATGGCAACGACTCTGACCACCTATCTCAACGATTAGCTGAGATTATTCCTTCATTTCCCTTTAAAACTTTCATGGCTGGGCATAACCTTTGGAGACGGTTTTTTGAGAGAGGTGCTGGGTCCACTAGATTGAAGGCATTCTGATTAAAAGCAACATTCCTTTCTGTTACCAAGGCTGTTGCCCTCAGGATCATACCCCTGCCCCTCCCTCAAATTGAAACCAGTTACTCCTATCTGAGTCTCAAGAGGCAGCTGCAGTGAAGAGACAAGAACTGGTTAGAACCCAGTCTAAGATGGTGGCGGATTTGACTCTCAGTGGACCTGGAGCCTCATTATATGCTCATTGTAAGGTATTAGCATGGTAAGTGACACACCCACCAAGAGCCCGTAACAGTTGACGATTGCCATGACAACAACCAGAAAAGCCCGTACAAGGGCTGACTGGCTCCAGTCACACCTGGAAGGAGAACATGATGGCAGAAGCCCCCCATGAAGTCCACGTGGCCCGACCCGGGCCAGAGCCGTTTCTACCACCCATCTTGGCTGATGGCTCCCCACTCGAGCACCTCTTCCTCACTCAAGTGCTTTTCTTCCCTTCTTCCTGCTCAAGCACTTTCCTTCCATTTCTCCTTCTGAGCAATAAAGCAGCTGCTTACTTTGTCCCTCTGCCTCTGCTGTGCGAATTCTTTCACAGCCAGCGGCAAGAACCCACACTATGGTGGGCTTCCTAATTTAGGGGTCCCTCCATCTGCTAACAAAAAGATGAAAGTTCGCGACTTAATAAGGAAAGGAAAATACTGTATGCCGAGGCGGCTAAGATCTATGACAAGGACAAATCTGTTAAATTGTGAAGAAGGAAAAAGAAATCCATGCTAGTTTTGCTGCTGTACTTTAAACTGCAAAAGATATGACCAGAGTGCATGATAAGTGCTTAGTTAAGACAAAAAAGGAATTAAATTTGTACATTTAAGATATTCTGAGAGAGACAGACACAATGTTCACATAACTTTTAGTACAGTATATTGTTAAAACCGTTCTATTTTATTATTATTGCTTATCTCTTACTGGACCTGATTTATAAATTGCTTTATCATAAACTTACTTTATCCTGGGCATGTGTATATAGGAAAAAACAGTATATATAGGGTTCAGTACTATCTGTGGTTTTAGGCATCCACTGGAGGCCTTGGAATGTATTCCCCATGGATAAGGGGGGACTACTGTCCTCTCTCAATGTCACCTAAGATTATGTACCTTATATGTGTGTCTTGATTTTCTCAATTTCTCCCATTCTATATAATTGAACATGAAGATCTTGAAATTCTACTTTCACAGTGTCTCTCATCTCCAAGACAATTGATCAAACACAACAATGCAACAGTAACTGTTGTGAATAAACAAGAGCAAACCGTGGGGGCACTGCAGAACAGGCTATGTGGACAATGACGGCCCTGAACGGCCCTGGTGGTTAACACGGCTTATCAGAAAGCAGCGCAAAAGGAAGGAAGTAGTGAGATACACTCCAAAACCTAATTTACAAATCTTTACAGAGTGAAGAGGAGACAAATGGCCTAAGAATGAACAGACTGTGAATGGATCTCATCGCTGAGACTGAGGTGGGAAACCCCATGAAAAAGACGGCAGGAGCCCCAGACAGGGCCACTACCCTCCTGCCAGCACCATTCGGTTCCCTGGCCCTGCGGCATTATCTCGCTTTTTAAACTCTGAAACAGTTTACTTCTAGGAAAGTGGAACTTGTCCTTAAGATTCTATTGGTTCCCTGAGCTAACTCCTGATTGGTCCATTTCTCTCATTCCTGACTGGTCCATTTCTACAAAGCTTGTTCCTAATTAGTCACCTTTGTTATACCTTATTTGCATATGACGTTACAAAATGTTGCAAAGCCTAGACTGGTAGCCTATAAAAGCTTGTGTAAACCTACAGACAGGGTCCAGAGCTTGGAGTGTTAACTCCTCTGGGCCCGCTGGCATAATAAACCTGAGCTCTCCAACCCTCCAAGTGCTGCTTGGTCTCTACCAGATCCAGGTTGCTGTCACAACTGAGCTATAACACTGAGCTGTAACACAGTTTGCTGCAACAAGATCAAAGTGGGTCCTTTACCCATACCAATCTTTAAACAGATACAAATTCAGAGATTGCTTCTGGGGTCTTCCACACACAGTCAACCCAAAGAATAATTAGATTACCTAAACAGCCAATTCTCACTGCTCAGCTTACTTCCCTTCTCAGTAGCAGCAGTGGTAGTAGATGGCTCTTTTGCATAAATACAGCAGCTAGAGTATCCTTTAAAAATGCAAGCCCATCAGAATCCTCCAGCGACTTCCCATCTCACTGAGAGTATGAGCCAAGTCCTCACTTGGGCCTCCAAGGCCCTGTGTGACCAGGCCCTTGTTCTCTGACCCACCTCCTACTTCTCTCTTCATTTTCCAGCCTGTTCTAGACACGACAGCCTCCGTGCACTTTCCTGAAGATCACAACCATGTGCCCACTTAGGACCTTTGCATTTGTTGTTCCCTCTGCCAGGAACACTCTTCCCCCTGGAATTTCATTTCATAAGGGTCAAGTCCTCACTTCATTCAGGTCTCTGGTCAAGTTTCACCTCAAACAGGCCTCCCACCGTGTCTAAACAGCACAAGCACAAACACACACCCCATCATCCTTACTCTCTTATCCTACTTTACATTGTTTTCTAGAGCCAGACCTTACATATTCTATATTGACATATATTTGTTAATTCACTTTCTGCGCCCCCTCAACTAGAATATTGTTAACTGAAAAAAAAAATGAAACACTCTGTTCACTACCATACCCTCAGTTCTTAGAATATAGTCTGGTAAGCACAGATACTCCAAAAAAAAATGTTGTATGAATGAACACTTTGAAGATGACAGAGGATCTTTTTCCCCTCATAAAAATCAATCTGATCTTCCTGCACAGTTACAACAGAATCATTACCCCAAGATCAAATACCGCCCAACTTTGCCAGGTAGCAACTTTTTCAAGGGCGATATGAGATGAGGCGTGATCAGTACTAACTAGGTGAGACGGCCACGTTAGGTGTGACAGCTGAGCTTTATTTCTTCATCATGTCAAACCATGAATAGCAATAAGCCAGGTTGGGGAGGGAAAATGGGGAGAAAGAAACACCAGGAGCTGATGCTGTAGAGGCACGGGGGTGATTCACACACCTGGAGGAACCTCAATTAGTGACATCTGAAAAAAAGCACACCATGAGCCGTCGAGTTAGACGGGTAGGATAAGGAGCTGAGACTTTGAGGGATTAAAGAAAAAAAAAAAAAAACTAGTTCCAGAAATTCCAGCCCACAGCTAAAACCAACTGCTCAAGTTGCAGGGCCCAGCACAAAATGAAAGCATGGAACTTCCTTGTTCAAAAATTAAAAATCCCATGATGGCAACAGCAGAACACTAAACTAAGTGCAAGGCCTCGTGTGATGCCACATGCCCACGGCAACGTGAAACCTGGACGAGGCTGGCGTGGGTGGACACAAAGGAGGCTGTGACAATAATCCAAGCACAGACAGGACGAGCCAAAGCAAAGGTGCTCCCTGCCCCTTGAGAAAGTACCGTGAGCTAACTCACTGTGCACTGTGCAACTCCAAGTTTAAAATAGCTCTGTGGAAGCCCTCCAGAGCCACCTGAATCCAGTCTACTAATGCAGGGAGAGCTCTAAGGGCAGCATCCTCTCCCAACTATTTTTGGCAGCCTTGGCTCTTCTCTGGAGCAGGACAGACAGCATGTCCTCTAATCTGACACAAAATCAAACTTCCACCACGTCTCACAATCCCCACCATGAAAACCAGGAAAAGCCAACAGCAGCCAGAGCAAAGTGGACTTAACAACGCATGGGCATCTGAATGAAGACCTCACTACAAAAGCAAACTGAAGAAAAACACAGGTCAGAAGACCGGCCCATTCCAGAAAACAGGACCTTCATGTGCCCTTGTCAGGTTGCTTGGAAGGGAAAGCAGTATCATGAAATGCTAATGCTAGCATGCTTGGATATAACACATCCCTGCTCCAATTTCTCACGTAGTATTCCAAAGAAAGGCTGCAGACACACGTATGTGGTCTTACACAGCTTTTGCATCCTTAGTGTGCACACACGTGCACATGCACACTCATTGAAATAGTTCATAAATCACTAGGAAGCTTTCAAAAATAAACTTGATAAATTTAGAGTAACAATAACAACAGCAAAATGTCAGCAGCTTTGCATTTTTTAAGCATAACAACAACCAAAAAAGGGAAAAGAAAACCCATCGTGTGTTTATGAGACTGACCAGAACACCAGTGATTAAGGGCACATTTGGGAAAACTTTCTTCAGAAAAGGAAAGATTAAGTGCCAGATTATAAAATGGTATGTATTATAAAATTATGGATATATTATATTGTCAATGCTAAATGTGTTAGAAGAAAATCAATGTTTCACCTATTCTGTAACATAAATTTTGTGATACTGAATCTTAAAAACCAACTCCATTCAATTACTACTAAATATAAATTAAAATAGGTATGATCTTGATAACCTTGAGAAATATATATTTTCAATTACTAACCAGATCAGACAACCTACAAATTTTCAAAATTGAATACTACCTATTAAGTTGTATATTGAAGATAATACCAAGTTAAAAAATTTAAGATCATACAGAATGTGAGAGATCCTATTAAATTGGTCATCTCTCCAAAACTCATGCTTCCAGATATGAAAGAGATTTTTATTGTCCTCAAATCTTTCACATGAAAATGGCCCACATGCAGATTAACAGGCGGATATAAATCACTGCATTCGGGGCAGCAAACACGGCAAAGCACTGTCAGCAGCCCAGTGGGGGAGCGGCTGGTGCGGTTTGGCCACCACTGTGGACTATCTTAAGACTGATTAAAAAGAAAATATCTCTGTCCAAGTAACTAGGAGAGTCAGCCTAAGCAAATGACATTTCTTCAGAAAAACCATGAGCACACACACACAGATGGGTCCGTGACACTGCCAGCTTAAACATTCCAGAGACTGACTGACTCAAAGAAATAAACAAACCCATAAAGATCCGAAATGGGAAAGACAGGTTACTGAAAGGGGGTGGGTCGTAAACACCGTTCACTAAGGGGAAACTGGAGAACGTGGGATGGGGTTGGTTTTGTGGTTTAAATACTCTCTGAGTCCACTAAATACTCACTCAGCTGATACGCACGCAGCACCTACTATGCGGGAGGCCTGTCCCAGAGCTCAGAACCGAAACACTGGGACGAGGTGCTAGCCCACTGAAAGCTTTCAAGAGCAAAACTTTATAGAATCTTTCTGTCAGGATAAAAATTAAATCAAACAGTCGGTAATTCTCACATTTATACTTAACACAAGCTCCTATATTGCCAATAAAGTTCCATATAAATATACTGTGAAAAAGAAATAGGCTATTGGTCACAAACTAAATGAAAGTATTGGGTCAAATACTGAATCTACCGGCTACTTCACCTTTGACCACTGAAGAGTTAAACCCTAGTCCAGAGTTACAAAAAGCCAAGCAGGCTCCCCTAGTCTCTTGACATTGGAAACAAAAAAGATTTGTTTTAACCAAGGTGGAGGTTAAGACTCCAAGTTAATCAACATTATTCAGGTAAAATCCACTTCTGGAATGAGAGTCTCTTGAAACCAAACTTCAACTACTATTAATACTTTAAGCAAAGGCAAGGGAGGTCTTTTTACTTTATTTGAATGTATCTGTCTTAAATTTGTCTCTCTTTGTCATATATTTTTTTTTCAATAACTAACCCAGGAAGTGCCAGCACAAGAACAACAATGACCAGGGTTCTCGTGGCATGCGCCTCCAATCAGCTGTGCGATGACTCTGCCAGCATCCTTCCGGAGAACTCCCCTTTCCCCCCTTGTCTGTGCCAAAGTCACTCCAGCTACTCAGAACCACAGGTGAAAATTCTCCTCCCCAGGAACCCTGCCAGTTATCCAGCCTCAATCTTCTGTGCATCGACTACGTGAAAGGCACCAGACAAGGCACTAGACATACAAGTATAAGAACACCCCCAAGAAAGAGGAGAGGAGTGGAGCAGACTCATGAACAAACACTAAGTTGTCACTATGTCCCAGCAAGTCAAAAAGCTGAGCAGACTGAAAAATAAATAACTCTTCCTGATTCCATAAGAGGGGAGGACACAGGGCAAACCACAGTCCCCAAGACTGGACGGACAGAGGGGTAAATACAGGGAGTCACAGCTCACCTGAGCCGAGATTCACAAGTGGAAGCTGTGTGGGCAGCCGGTGCCCGGAAGGAAACACTGAACCGCAACTGACAAGCAGCTGGAGCTCATGTGGACGGGGCTCCAGGAGGGCCCAGGCACGGGGGCCTCATGATCTTAGGAGGTTTTCCTCCAGAAGCTTGACCAGATTGCCACAGTGAGTATCAGAGAAAATTCCCCGGGGATTCCAGTAGGATGGGGCCTGGGGGGAACCATTTAAAAACAGCCAGAGCACTCTTCTTAGCAATCCCCCGTGCATGGAGAGGGAACGGGGTGGTTTCACCAGGGGAGGACTCTTTATTTAACCTTAAGTTTGACCTTGGAAAATAAACCGCTTCAGACACAATGTTCATAATTAGACTACTAGAATTACAAACGTCGTCTTGCCTCTGGTATAAATCTTGAACTGATTTTACGTCCACTGTAAGGGTAGGCTTCAAAAGACAGGATGTAACATTCAGTAGCTTCCTCCTCTCACTAATCTCCCCCACCTCCCACAATCTCACACCACTGTTTCTGTACCCTGCAGCCAGCGTGGTCCAAGTTGCCTATCTGAGCATGTCGCACCCCTGCTCAAAAAACTTCAAAGCAGTTCTATGGCAGTGGCTTTCAAGTCCCTTCAAGATCCGGCCCCTGCCTACCTCAGCAGCCTGGAAGATCTCCTCCCATCACCCATGTGCTCCCATTCCACTTCATATCTACTCTCCAGCCCCAGGGCTTCCCTCCTCAATTCTCCAAAAGGGGTTCAGTCCCCTGTATGTGCTCCCATGACATCCTGTCCTCCCACCTTACAGCACTCATCATACTGGGTTTTAATCCCTCATGCCAGTCTTCCCCACCGTACAATAGGGGATCGTGTCTGTCTGGTGTATGACTGTCTCTGATGCGCCATGCACAGTACCTGATACAAAGCAGACATTCGATACGCACCTGAAGACGGACTGGTCCTTCCAACTCCACTAAGCCCCTAGAGAACCAGGGCTGACTGAGTCTTTTGTAACAGAGGTAGCAATTCCAGACAGAACCAGATCCACATATAAACACTTCAGCCACTAATCCATTTCCACATTCAGTTCATCAAAGAGATACCAAAAACAACTACATGAACGTTCTAATAAGTGAAGTTTGCTGACCTTGCTATTACAATCCATTTATTCAAAAATATTTACTAAACAACTACTCTGTGCTGGGCTACGGCCCATTTCCCTGCCCACCGGGGAAACAATGAAGGGAGCACAGCAAGTTATTTGTTCTGTGCTCCTGACGGCTTAGCCAGGCATCAAACAGTTGACAATCTGCCCTATTTCAAAACAAAGTCAAGTTCTAAGAATGGTCTCCTGTCTTTCATTGGCACAACCAAGAAACAAAAATAAGGAAGATTTAACTTCTTTTTTTGTTTGTTTTTGCCTAAAATCTGTCCATTTATGTAAAAGTTTAAAACAGACAAAATTAAACTTGAGTATTACTCAAAGTACTATTGAGGGGCACATACATATATGGCAAAAGTATATGGTAAAGCAAGAGAGTAATTATAAGATGCAGATGATAGTCAGATAATGGAGAAAAGGCACATGGGGGCTTCCAACGTACTGGTAATATTCTATCTCTTAGGCTGAGTGGTGGACACACAAATCACATACACAGTGCATATCTTCTTTTTGTTCTGATTGCCTATAACGTGTTGGCAAACTGGATACAGAAGACAGAGCCCAACAAATGTCCACAAAGTTGCAAATCCCCAAGATTTGCAAATCCCCAGCAAATGCCTGGCTCAGTCACCAGAAACAGGTAACTACTTAATGTTCTTTTCATTGTTCAAGCAAGAGAACACTAAGAATGAAAGACCCCCGTAAAAGAGCTTGATTCCCTCCTAAGGCTGCCTAGACTAGGAGAGACCAATGCCCACCCCCAGCATCACCCCTTCTCCAAGGTGTCACTGAGAACTCCAACACACACCAACACACACACACACACATGCACACACCCTATGAGGCATAGTCAAAAATAAACTACAGTTTAATAACTGCAAACTACAAGTTCTTTATCTGCTGCCCCCTACTTGTAAGAATATTCTGGCACTGAAGTAGTTACTTGAAAAAACAATTAAGAAAAACTTTATTCTATAAACTGTCCTTCATATCACTTTGATGAATCTCTTCTAGTAACAAAATAATACATATTTTTTAAAATCTTGGTTAAGAAATAGATATCAAAGTCCCATAGAGGCAGAAATTATGGAAACTCCTAAATTTAAGACATTTGGGCACTTAACTCAGATGTCCAGGACCCATCCTACAACTGGCCTTGCTCAAAGCCAGGCTTTCTTTTCTTTCGCACCAAAAAGGGATTGGTTTTAAATCACTCCCTGACACTGGCTATTGGTAGCTACGAAGAAAACTCTGCACCTAGTGTAATGGTCAAGACCATACACTTCGGAGCCAGACTGCCTGGGTTCAAATCCTGACACTACCACTTAAAGGCTGTAAGATTGTGGGTGCGTTTGTACCTCAGTCTCTTCATCTATAAAATGGAAATACCACGCAGGAGTGTTCTGAAAGTTGCATGTGATTAACATGTTTGTGTAAAGAACTTGGAATGATGCCTCTGTACAAATGTCATTCAAGGACATGGCGATAATAAGTATATGTTCCTATATGCGAAGTGTCGGTCTAAGTGGTTTATACACATGAACCCACTGAATTCTCCTAAATATCTGTGAGACCAGTGCTATTATTTTCCCCATTTCACAAACAAGTAAACCAGAACACAGAGAGGTTAAGTAACTTTCCCAAAGTACTCAGCTGATGAGTGACAGAGCCAGGGCTCAGACTCAAGCAGGTTGGCACCAGAGTCCATCTTCTTAACCACTATTCGAGACTGTCTCTCAATGTCTGTGAGCATTTCCTTGAAGAAAAGCACTCTGAATGTTAGGGTACATTCTTCTAGAATGGTGAAGCAAGTCCCTGTACAAAAGGGACAGAAGCATATATCTCTGTTATATACATATATACATACACACACACAAGAATGGAGATAGTATGCCCTGTGGGGAAACATCTGCTCCTGCTCTGTGTAACCACCTTGCTTCCTTTAGGTGCTGTATCTTCGACTAAATAAATAAACTTACAGCAAGTATTTCTGTGCAGCTGCTTCCTACCAAACTCTTAAGCGCCCTGAAATCCTATACATCCTAACTAGCCAGCCTCCTCCTCTCCGCAAGGTCTTCTCCCTCCTCTGATCCACCCTCCACACAGCTCCCAGAGAGGTTTCAAAAACACAGCTGGCACAAGCTGCTTCCTCCTTGAACAACAGTAATGCTTTCCCTGGCCTGCAGGATGACACGGAAACTCCACAGGATGGCATTCAAGGTCTTTCTGACCTGGCCTGGAACGACTGCTCAAACCTTACCTCCCACGCACTCTGTTCCTTTGCTACCCACCCTTTGACTCGTACACTGTGTCAGGCACAAGTCAGGGGAGACTGGTCTCTTCCCTGAAGCAGCCTACAGACTCATGGAGGAAAGGCGGGACAGGAGGGAGACAGTGCTGACAGAGATGTGCCTGGGATGGGGACACAGGGGTGGACACATCAACCTGACCTCAGGCCCCAGGAAACTTCCTGCCCTGGAGTTGGCCTTTGAAGGGCTTGCAGAAGTTGGCAGGAGAACCCCGCTTCAAGTACCACACATACCAGGCACCTCATAGCCACGCGCTTTCTACTTCCTCAGGGCAGTGGCCCCCTCTTCTGTATTCCACCGGCACTTGGGCCAAAGTTAGCCCATTCGATGCCCCTCGACAAATCAGAAAAAGGACATCCTTCTTTGGAAGATGCCCATTCCTCCAGGCTGACTCCGCTGTTTGCCAGGGAACGGTGCTTGGTAGACAGAACCAAGGCTGGGCTGCCAGACCCACACCCACACCGCAGCCAGGTGCGCCCCCACACCCCATGCAGGTCAGTCTGTAAAACCACACGTGGTTGCTCCTCTACCTACATTTCACCCCTCCTGTCCGATGGGGTTGTTTACAAATCCTCCAAACCAGATTATAATCCCCTTGAGACCAGAGACTAACTTATTTTAACATCAATAAGAGTCACTCTACTTGAGATGAAGAACTACCCTATCTTTAAAATCTCCATCCTCCCCTCCCCAAGGCCCTACAAATTCAATGAACTTTCTTATCACTGCATCCCTTATACATCCACTGTATTGTTCAACAGTCCTCATAACCGTAGTCATGACTCTAAGGCAACTGAGAGTCAGAAAAATCTTCTCAACCACACAGTAAGAATTACGTGCAGCAATGTTTCCTTTAAATGTTATTTCACAGTCTAATTCTTTGTCAAAACTTGAATAAGTGAGCAAAGTAAATTACGGAATTAAGCAAAACATTCTATTATCTGACTAGTCTATACAAATGGACTTTGTGTACTTTTGTCAATGGGTCTCACGATTATTGCTTCAGTCTGTTCAAGATCACCGCCACGGGTTGCATTTGGATCCCCAGTCTGACCTCTTCACAAGAGAGGACCTGTTCCTACAAGTGGATGCTCGCTCCGCCTGAAGCCATGTGCATGAGTCAGCTCCTACGCATTACTGAGATTAAGACTCCAAAATACCTGCTAACAGAAGAAGCAGAAACTTGAGCACAAAGGAAACAACTTACCATTTTCAAACTAACAGGCAGGCACTTGGAAGTCACCCCAGCTGAGAGTTTACATATACTAGGCTACACAGTCAAAAATCGGCTGCCTCTCTTTGAGCTGTCTCTTCTTCTGGGTGTCTGTGTAACACAGATAAATTTTACCCTAACGGTTTCTTAATCCATCACAAAGACGTGAGGGATTGTAAACCATTTCTAAAGAAGTTACCAGAGATAGCTTTGCAACTAATGTGAAATAATGCAAAACTTTGGAACTGTAAAGACTTGAATCCTATTTGTTCTTGGTTCTCTTGGACGTCATCAGACTAGGATCCCCAGAGGATCAAATCACTGACCACGTCTCTCCTGAGGAGCAGTGACTTCACCTGGTGTTCACCTGTCTTCAAAACCTTTCCTCTGCCATTTAGTCTCAGGGTAAAATATTTAGCTCACCATGGGGACAATTATTACTGGTGTTTTAACCAAAGGAAATTGTAGCTAAAATGAGTTGAATCTGTGATCCATATAATCGGTCACTCCCTAGGCCAAAAGAAGGTTAGTATTTAAAAGATTTTTTTCTTTAAATCTAGGTTTGAACCCAAATTTATGAAAATACAAATGTGTATCTCTTTACCACTAATTGTGAGATCAAAATTTAGAAATTGTAATTTGATTTCTTTTTTCTTATTGAGAGCTAACAGATAACGTTATATCAGTTTCAGGCTTACAACTTAACAACTTGATATTGGTCTATATTGTGAAATGCTCACCACAAAAAGTCTCGTTAACATCTGTCATCATACGTAGTTACAATTTTGTTTCTTATGAGAACTTTCAAAATCTCTCTTAGCGACTTTCAAACATGTAACACAGTATTATTACCTATAGTCGCCATGCTGTACGTGACATCCCCATGACTTACTGATTTTATAACTGGAAGTTTGTACCTTTCTTTTAACGCCTTTCACCCATTTTGCCCCACCTCCCAACCTCTGGCAACCACCAATCTGTTCTCTGTATCTATGAGCTCAAGGTGTTTTGTTTAACTTGTTTTTTAGATTCCACATGTAAGTAAGATCATACAGTTGACTCATTTTTAATATCTGCATTTTTATCAAGGGAGAAGAACCTTTTAAAAACACTGGAATGCCTTCCTAATGAGACAAAGATCCAACGTGATACAAGGAATTCCCACCAGGCTGGGAGTCAGGAGTCCTGGTTCTCAGTTTGCCTCCACGTCACTGCCAACAGGACTGACCACATCAATGTCTTCACTTATCATGGCCTCAAGTTTCCTCATCTATGTGAAGGAGTTGGACTCTTGCAATTTCTATCATTTCAGGAGGTGGAATTTCAACTCCCTGTACCTGGCTTTGTGGCTTAGAGGACTGGCTTCCCAACATGCCAGGATCCTTTCTGCCACCAACGTTCAACCTCTGAGGTTAGGAGAAGGACTTCAGGAGAGTCTCCTTGCTTTCACGGGCAGCTAAGGCACTGATCATTATACCCATTCTGGATGTGAGGAGTGGAGTCCAGACCTGAACTCAGGCCTGAATCATCTGTTAGTTAGTGTTCTGTCATCCACACCTAGCCTGGAAGACTTCCTGGGAATCAGGGCCAATGCTTTGTTTGGCCTCTTTGCTTTTTTTCCTCTCTAGCCAGACTGGATATTTACATTCACTTAGTCTAATTTTGTACCCTGGGTCCAGAAATGTGTTGGCGGTGGGTGTGTTTCTATAATAGCCAAGATAAAAATATGCGTGGACAAAAGCCATGACTTTGGGTAGGGGAGGGGCGAGCATTACTGAGAAAGAAGGTGATCCAATATCCAAGCACAAAGAATACCCAGCAGGTTCTTTACCCTTAGGCGTTCTCATCCCAGCAGCAGATCAATGATTTGACCCTCGCCATACTGATTCAAAGAACAGTGCAGTCACTTCATTTTAAGGCTTTAAATAAATCATGAAAGAAAAGATGCTGGAATTTCATAAGCCAACAAATTTTGGGATGTCCTACGTCAGAGAGTATTTTCTTGGCCCAGAATAGGAACACATGCATTTATAGGCACACCAGGAACATCTGGCCAAGGACCCCACGCTGCCTTACATAAGCAGCAGAGGAGAAAAAGCAGACAGGAATGAAGGCAACAGAAGCTGGGCAAGGGAACAAATGGGAAAAGGCAAGTAATCCAAAAGGTTTGCCAAGATCATAGATGAGTTTTAGACCCAGAGTGTTTAACCACCTCCTCCAGCTCGCATGCTGCAAGTCTGCCTTGGTATTCACCCTGCCAGGCACTTTCCAGCCCTGAGAAATAGGATCATACTGCAAATCTCACACGCTCTCTAGTTTGGGTTTGTTGTTTTTTTTTTCTGCCCCCTCCTTGTAACCTTATCAAACCCAATTACTAGGCCCATTCAGAGGACAGGGAGGAATTTCACTTTTAAAGCAACATAAAAGGAATTCCTTCCCACTGCAGAAGGCCCGGGTGTGGGCCTGGCTGTGCCAGGCTCCTGGTCGGCTGCCTCTCTGTGCAGATCTTGGCTGCAGGTCAGCAAAGGGAAGCTGCTGTTCCCTCCAGTGCCATCTGCTCAAACAGGATGGACTGCTACTGCTGCCCGTGGGGATTCTCTCCCTCTCTCTCTGCCTCCCTCCCTTGTTCCCTCCCTCCATCAGAGCTTTCTGGCAACACTCTGGTGGAGAGCTACTGCAAGAACACGGAAGATGTGCGTGCTCACCAGCCTCCCAAGGCGGGTAGCAGACAGTCCTGCAGACAAAGGGAAAGGAGGAAAACAGCTGATGCTAACACTCTCTTCTGCCAGGGCTCCCAGTGGGGTCATAAAGTCCACTGAGCAGGCCGACATACAGTCGGTCCCTTAACACCACCAAAGACAACAACAGTAATAATACCAGAGGGCAGCCGCCATGAAAGATGGCATGGAGGTTCAGCAGAAAATTAAAAATAGAACTACTGCATGATCCAGCAATTCTACCCTGGGTATTTATCTGACGAAAATGAAAACACCAACTTGAAAAGGTTTGTGTAGCCCCACGCTCACTGCAGTTCAACAGCCAGGATATGGAAACCACCTAAGTGTCCATCAGTGGATGAATGGATACGGAAAACGTGAGACAGACAGACAGACAGACAGACAGACACACACACACACACACACACACACACAATGGAATATTATTCACCCATAAAAAGAATGAAATCCTGCCTTTTGCAAAAACATGGATGAAACTTAAGGGCATCATGCTAAGTGAAATAAGTCAGACAGAGAGAGACAAATACCACGATTCCTCATATGTGGAATCTAAAAACAGCAACAACAAAGAAAAAACAACCAAGCTCCCAGATACAGGGAACAGACTGGTAGTTGCCAGAGGCAGAGGGTAGGGGATAGGTGAAATGGGTAAAGGGGGCCAAAGGTATAAACTTCTAGTTACATGCCTCAGTTCCCAGGCATGCAATGTAGCGCACGGTAACCACAGTTAAAAGTACTGTACTGCATACTTGAAAGTTGCTAGGAGATAGATTTTAAAAGTTCTCATCATAAGAAAAAGTTTTATAGCTATGGATGGTGACAGATGTTAACTAGACACATTGTGGAGATCATTTCATAACATAAATATCGAATCATTATGCTATACTGGAAACTAATATAATATTGTATGTCAATTATGTCTCAGTAAAAATAAAATAAAAGCAGTTCAATTTATTTAATAAATAGATAAAGTATAATGGGAAGAAAAACACCAGAGGCAACAGTCATTAAACACTTATTAAGTGCTGGACTAGTGGTTGTCAAACTGCTATCAGTATCACTATACTGTTTTTATGAAATTAAAAGGTGTTTTGTACACAGAAAGGGAGAATATTTTAAACTTTTTTAAATGTGTGTTAGTTTTATGTATTTCTATGTATATACTTAACCATAAGGTTAAACTAATTCCTATTGTTAAAAAAATGATTAAAGATGACAATGTAGGTGATACAAACAAATATTAATAGTTCATGCAACGGACAGTCTCCTTTCGGAGAACTGCGAAATGGGGCAGAAGGCAGGAAGCCCTCAGAGGATCAAGAAGAATAAAGAACAAAGAGACAAAAAGGAAATATCTGATTGGCCGGGCCCACACTGTCAGCCTTGGTTAGGGCGATTAGACTAGAGCCGGCTTGGTGTTAGGGACTGGCTGACTGGATATACGGGGCTTCTGGACTAGCGGAGCATTTACAGGAACACGACAGTTATCTGAGATTCGGTTTGCTGGCGTGGCACTCCAGGCAGGAGTAGTTCCATCTCGGGCCTAGAAGTTTATTTCAACACTATTAAGGGTCACATTAAAAAAATCAAACACTGGGCCAAGCCTTATTCGAACCCCTTACGCGCATTATCTCATCTATTTTTTACAACGCTGAGAGGTAGTACCATTATTATTCTCGGTTTGCAGTTGCAGAAACGAGGAGATACGAGACGCTTGATTGAGCAAATGGCCTGCTGGCTTCCCAGGCAGTATACAACCCCAGAGCCTGCACCTCACACGCCTCACAGCGCTGGCTCCCCAGGCCCGGCCCCCACGCCTTCCTCCTCTTCCTCAAGCAGTCAGTCTCTCGGCCCCAGTTCCTCCCACAGTGGAACCCTTTGTTCAGCCATCTGCCCTCTCCCCAGCTGACAAGACCCCAAGGACAGGTTCAGCTGAGTGACTTAAACTAAGCAAGCGTCAGGGAGAAAAGGATTCCCTCAATAAGTTTTAAGTTTAATAAGGAAACAAAAATGAGATTTATAAAAAAGAAGAAAGTAAAGCAAAATAAAATGTGGCAAGAGAAAAAAAAAAAAAAAAACAAAACACTGACACCTGAGGGTCTGTCCTGGGCAAAGGGAAACTAAGTCTTAATGAGACTCCACTCTTTCTTAGAAGTACCTGAGGGGAGGGAAATAAGAAACTTTCACCTAAAATTTTATCAGGTTTAAAAAACACACACACCAAAGTTTTAAAGCAACTGTCTATGCTTTGTTCCGGGTCCTTTGTTGAGGGGAAGCAATTTAATGAGTTTTTGGATCAGCAAATGTAGGACTAGGACTTATTTGGGGGGTTGACGGTGAAGGGGTAAACTCTTCTGGATAAGGAAGTAGTAGGTTTTGGAGGATTAAAAGCTGAGAGATAGAGAAAGCAATTCTCTGGAAAGGGACAGAGCAAGAAGGTAGGTTGAACTCTAAGCTGGGGGAGTGGCAGGCAGGGACAGCGGGGTGTGTGGTACAGCCAAGGTTTGAGGACAATGGCATCTAATATGCCACGTCAAGATGCTGCTCATGCCAGACTAATCTTCATCACCCCCAGATCTTCAATACAATCACCTTAAATTAGGCAGAAAGAAATAAAAGCAACGTCCTACATGAGGCGAAGGAAGGGAAGGCAGAAAAGGGCAGCTCTTACAAGACTGAAAAGCAGACGTGGAGAATTCCAGGGAAGCAAGCAATCCGAGAAAGAGGTGATGTGGGAGAGTGGTTAGTAGGGCAGCCAGTGAAACGCTGTGTACCCACTAAGCAGGTGGGGGAACCTGAGTCTTCCTAATTCAGCAGATCATGCTGGATGGCCAGCCAGGCACCACAGACTGCTCCCCAGTGTCACCAGTCACCCCACCTCTAAGACAACACGTCTATTCCTGAGCACAAGCACTCCCATTGTAATGACTCAGCACTAACGCCCAGGATCTGTGGTTTGCAAATCTCTTTAAAATGCAGTCCAAGCTGGCCCAGAAGCAGAAGTTAACGAGGAGGAAGAGAAGAAAGCGTTGGATTTCATCCTGCCACTCTGGACGTCTTATCTCACTAACTAATCTAAAGATGAGCTGGTACATTATTATCCAACAGGAAACATTAAACTCTGCTCATTAAACCGAGGATCACTTTCACACTAGGACAATGCATTCCCACAGTTGTCTCTATTCCAGTATGAGTTCCTAGACATCTGAGGATGTGGCCCTCGTAAATCAAACTGCCGCTGCTGTCCTGGTCCCCGGATTTCAACCTCAAAGCTTATTCTATACCCAAGCTTCTACATCTGCCACTAGATACTGCTATTCCAAACAGCATATCCACGAAATCGAATGCTCCACCAGACAGACTAATTTTAGACTCCATTTAAACTCTCACACTTTCTCCACCTGCCAAATGAAAGGAGGAAAACAAAGCAGATGTACATAGTTCAGCAGCTGCCACAGCTGTTCTCCAAAAACTGGTACCAAGAAGGTGACATACGTTCCTTTGAGACAAGAATTTCTCATCCTCCCTCCACTTTTTTTTTTTAATCCTAAGCCAGAAAAGATACCTGGAGTCTTTAAAAGTGACCAAGCTCATGCAGTGAAGCCACCTCACCACTGCAAGGCGGCAACGTCTGGCAGCAGCAGACAAAATAAAGTTATGTTTTAAACGCATTCCACTTTATAACTGAATTCCACTCCTTGGAATCTAAAACAAAAATGATTAAATCTTCAGGTGAATTTAAACCTGATCAAAACCAACAATAACTGCTATGGTTAATTATTAGTTTATTCAGCTTTATGTCGTTTATGCAAAGCATCAACAGCATCCAGTTTATGTGACCTTTTAAGAGCAACTATTTCTCTTACTTCGTGTGGAAAGCAACAGTGGATAAATCTGCATCAAAAAGGAAAAAGAAAGGAAGGAAGGAAGAAAGGAAAGAAAGAAAGAGAAAGAAAGAGAGAAAGAAAGAAAGAAAGAAAGAAAGGAAGGAAGGAAGGAAGGAAGAAGGAAAGGAAGGAAGGAAGGAAGGAAGGAAGGAAGGAAGGAAGGAAGGAAGGAAGGAAGGAAAGCCAAGCCATTGCAATAGGGTGATGCCCTAACAGAGCTGCCTTGCCTGTAACACCTGGACCGTCAAAGACAAAGCTCTAAAACATTGATTCTGACAGTTTGGGGAAGTTTTTGGGGTTTTTTTGTTTGTTTTTGGGGTTTTTTTGTCTTTCATTGGTCACTAACTATGAAACAGATTTCTAAGACATGTTTATAATCAAGCCTGTATAAAGGCAAACTGGAGCAGAACCAGAGTTACAGAAAGATTCTATCACCATAATTTAACTTTGAGAAGCACCACCTCCCACTCCCCACCAGGTTCCTGGCTTCTGTCACTTAGAAAATCTCACGCCTGTGCCAAGTGACTAACAGTAGTTCCAGCTCCAGCTCGGCCACCATCTGCGATGTCCTTCACAATCCCAACCATCCAGGAGAAGCGATTTTACAGTGTCGTGGTTTGGCTAGATTCCTCTAGACATAAGCTCAGTGCATGCATTTTTTTTTCTTATTCTCTGGGGTGTGAACTTCAGCAATGTTTGAAAAATGACATTTCAAAACCTAACATTGACCTTGATGATGAGATTTGGACTGGCACTCTGACACAACCTAAGAGAAATATCTCTGCTAGGGAAAGAAATCCTTCCACGAGGCTCTTAAAATGGATTTCCTCCACAAAACTACCATCCTTGCAGTAACTACAAACAACAAACCCCAACACACAACACGCTGGCCTGCAACCAGAGGGAGGGAAGTGTGGAGCTCTTGGGGTAAAAATTGGAGAAGACACACGGAAAAAAAAACTCTAGTAATCAAGATAAATAATATTTTAATCTAATGTTTTCAAGTATCAAAATTAAGGCCAAAATATTCATGATGCAAAACTATGAAAATTTTACATAAAGATGGGCTCCAACCCTGCACTTGTACAATTCACTCCCACACATCTCACCCCAATCTCAGTCCTGTCAAATCTAGTCTCTATCTGAAATGTCAGTATTTTGTTCATTTTACTGCATTGAACTACGATTTATCTTGGTTATTGATTTTTTTGGCAACCCTTTAAATTTTTCACTCAAGGAGAATGCCTGGCTCCTCTCACCCTAGCCTCAGCCCTGCCAACACATATTAACTTAATACACACAAGGAAACCCTATGAGGTAGCTCTACCATTACTCTCATTTATAAATGAGTAAACACAAAAAGGTTAGCTACACTGCCCAGGTTTGTACAGCTAGGGTGGCCAAGTCAGATTCCAAACCCAGCTATACTTAGAGACCTTTGCACTGCTAAAGTATTCAGCATAAGTCTCTATAGTCTTGGGGTTTAAAAATAATATGTGAAAAGCAATCTAAATAAACTATAATTAATGACAATTTGGGCAAATGTAGTCCTGAGCTGTTCATCGCCAATCCATGTCCTACAACATTTAGGCTAAGGGATAATTTCACCCAACTCTTGGAATCTTTCTAATTTGTCCCTTTCTAATTTGTAATTCTTTGGCTATTTTAACCCTCAGAGTGAGCCAAGGAGGAGAGATCTCTGGACCCTCACTCAAAGGACAGGACTTCAGAGCTGAGTAGTCTGGAGTAGCTGATATTGGGACAGGAGGGAAGAGGGCAGGACACAGACATTCAAGGAATGATACAGCGATTAACACCAAAATGACGGAAGATTCAACTCCCAGTAGGCCCAGAGGATCAAGATGGCGGGAGACTGGACTTCCAGTAGAGCTTGAGCTTCATTATTCGTTCAGAGTAATCTATCAGCATAATAAATAACATGCCCACAGGCGCCATGACAGTTTCAAGGCTACCATAAAAGGTTGAAGAGTGGGCGGCAGCCCAATTCCTGGGAATCCCAGCCCCTTCCCCAGAGTAGTTGGAATGGTCCTCCCACTTGTTGGCATGTGAAGTTACAGAACCTGTAAATACTGGAGATACCACACCTCTTGGCCCTCTCCCACTCACTTGTCTTCGGAGACAGCCAACACTCTGGTCTATGGAGTGCATATCTACTTTTACTTTAACCTGAGCACCCAACACCCACACCTTTCTCTTGCCTTCTGAAACAGCCTACACTCTGTGTAATATGTATCTTTAAATAAATCTATCTTTACTCAACTGTGGCTCGCTCTTGAATTCTTTCCTGTGCGAAGCCAAGGACCTTGGCGGGGCACGGCCCAGGGACTCAACCGAGACCTGGGACATGCCCCTCCTCATGTCCCACATTCATTTTTCTTTTTTTCCTTTATCAGTATCTGTGCTTAGGTCTGAGACGACCCTGGTATATACTCTCAAATACTGTTAGCTTTATGAGGCTACCTGAGCTACAGTGTGCATGGCAGGACAACGTTCAGAAATACTCTCAAACCATGTGTTCATTTAGAGAGCAGATTATAGAAGTAAATCCATGACAGCTGTAAGCAGAGAGGTTAGGGGACCACAGGAGAAAGAGGACCAGGAATGGCTTTCTTGACATGAGAGCGCATTCTGGCCAAGGCCACTTTGCGGTCCAAGCCTGGCCACAGTGCTTGCTCTCGAACAGGTCTTAGTAATCAATGATCTTAAGGGAATAAAGGAATGCGGGGACAGAGAAAAGGCAGTCAAACACTAGTGAGAATGCAGAGTCCTTGTTCCTCCTCAAGTGATATACATAATAACTTACCTTTGAGTTCTGCCGGAACTAAGGCCCCCACCCAGGTGGAGGATGGAGTGATGAAGTTGACCTTCTTGACTTCAATTAACTAAGGCTTGGGACTCTGTCAACCTTTGCCCCAGTTCTGTGCTGAATTCTCCTCTGCTCAAGCCTCTTCATGAATATGCATGTACCCCTAGCTTAAAAACCTCCCCAATTTTGCTGTGGGGAGACATTGCTTTGGGAAAGATCCCCGGTGTTCTTCTCCTTACTTGCTGCAAGTCATAATAAATCCTTTCTTCTCCCAGTCTTTGGCTTGATTGTGTCTTTTGACTTGACACCCACCAAGAGAGGAAGCCAGGTTTCAGTAACATAGCTACAAGGATCCTGCCACATTTAGCCAGTTGTCAATGGGGATGGTCATAGTGAAACCAGGCTGCAAAAGAATCTAGAAATGATACCATTGGAAGAAGGGCCAGGGGAACTAGGGTTATTTTTCTTAGGGGGTAAAAAAGACAAATTAAGTCAGGGAAGTGGTGCCTAGCAACTATTTTCAATTATCTGAAGAGCTAGGGGATTTGATTTATGTGACACTAAAAGACTGAAGTTGGATAAGTGGATGACAGTTTATGGATGACAGTTTCAAGGAGCTGGCTTTCATCTCAGTATAAGGGGGAAAAGATCTGCCAACAATTCGACCTGTCCAGCAGTGAAAGAGCCTGCCTCCCGAGGAGGCAAGTGGCTGTCAGCTGCCGTAGAAGGGATCTAGCACAGAATGGCCCCTTGGACAGAAGGACTTAAAGTCCCTTCCAATTTTAGGATGTTAAGAAATGAAACAAATAATTAAATTTAACGCAGTCCTTGTTATGCATAATGTTTCATTCCTAAGAAACCTGGAAAACTAAAACAAAACTAGGAGCTCAGTGAAATGGAGGTCCTGCATTTTCATCTTATTCCAAGCTATAGTCTTGATTTTTAAAAAACTAAGCCACTGAAGTATTGCAAGTTCAAAGTTAATCTCCCTCTTGGAAAAGCTCAATTATGTCCTGAGATGGTATTTACAGTTACCATTTAAGAAAACTGGGAAACTATACTCATACACGCAATCGATATTTTCTAGCTCTCCTGCAAACTACCTTGGCTGCTTTTATCAAGATCTATAGGGGTCGTGTACAAGAAAAACTACAGAAGCAGTTGAGTTAGAATTTAGGAAAACAAAGCAAAAGTTGGATCCGCTATACCAGGAGTCCAGTACATTAAAAAGACCTTGAGAAAATCTATCCAATCAGACAGAGAGGTATAGTTAGAAAACTGTCTATCTTAATGATGACACAATTTTAAAAACGCCATTTTACTTAAGGGAGTCTTCCAAAAGAGGCACACACGTAACTTTAGCGTAAATATTTTTGTTTGGACAAGAACAGAAGCAAGACAAATTCAAAGGAAAATGGAAGGATGATACAATTAACAGAGTTTTAAAACAGCAAATGCTGATAGCCTCTGCTGAGTGGCTGAGTTGTACACACACACACCCCCATACACACCTACCCACATATATTGCCTAAACCCCTCTGGATTGTGCTAGCGACTCCATTCAAAGCACCATGTTCACTGAGGAAGATTTTAAATGAAATCAAAGCATATGACTCCAGGGAAGAAGGGAACAAACCACAGAGAGAAACCTCTTATTTACTGGACATTTTACATAAATGACCCCATCTGACCCTCCCAATTGCCCTGTGAGGTAGGGACTGTTACAAAGGAGGAAATCAAGTTAATGCCCTCACAGTTCACAAAGCTAGAAAGAGGTTGGGCCTGAGGAATGCATGACTTCCAAACCGCAACTCTATTTCCTCTATGCCATACAGCCAACTCCCCTGCCAACCACCTGCTGTGCCAAAGGCCAGGGATCCTTCCCCTGGAACTTCCACTAGCTGTGTTAAACTATCCTCCCCACCCCTGGACTGCCCATCAGTGTTAAATGGGACTACTTTTCCTCCAATCGCTGAAGTTCCACTCTTCAAAGGGCTGCAGTGGGACCTGCCCTTACCCACCATTCCCATACACAGACGGTCACATCAGGTACTGCCATCACCTCCTCAGCTTCTCCCAAACCCCTTTTTCCATTACTTTTACCCTTTACCTGACCCAAACCGTTAGCTGTGCTCCACCTCCTCTCCGCTCCAGTCCACTCCATACTTGGCCATGAAAAACAACAATCATGCCGCTAAAGGAGGTTGAGGAAGGCATTGACTCCTCATAGCCTTCCTATTTATAAACTCGGTCTGGAACTACATAAGCCCCGGGACATCACCAGCCTCATTGCCTATAATTCCTCCAACTCTAGGTGTCAATCAAAATATCCTTAATTTTAACCACCTACTCCCGGACGTGATTCTTTGGTCAAAAATATCCTGTTTGTTGGGCCAACTGATGTCCTTCAAAGTCCAAGACCCCCATTCCTGGGCTCTCAGATATCTGCCAATGATTCTTCAAAAGATAGGTGTGTTCTTTGCTGGGCGTGTTTCCCCTACCAACAGCCCTAGGTAATGCTCAGGCTGGTTTGTTTCAGCCCACCTTATCAGAGTCCTAAATCCCACTGCCCTTCACGGACCCTAAAGTTCTTACCTCACCTGCAACCAATCAGAGACTGTGCACAAGCCAGTCAGGCACCTTGTGACCCGATCTCATAAAACACCCCAACACCTGGCCCTCGGTGCTGGAGCAGGCACCCCTCACCTGTGTGGCCTGCTGTTGCCTATAGCAGCGTGACTATTGAACTTTTCCCTTGTTCTTCACCCCGGTGCTCACACAGGCACCTCTCGTCTGTGTAGCCCGCTGCTGTCTGCGACAGCGCACCCAATAAACTCCTTTCTATTCTTACACTTAATCTCTAGTAAATTCTTTCACCAACCCGCACATCACTGGCTCACTGACCAGCTGCCCCATTGGGTGTCTCACAACACTGCTTCCATTTTCCATCTTCCAGTACCTTACCCGCCCACCAAGACCAAGCTCTGATGCCATCTCTCCCATCGCTTCTGGTTACTCTGTCATCTGTAAGTGTGACAAACAGCTATTAAACACTGACTGTATGTTAGACACTGGAGATACAAAAATGAACTCTCCTTACTATTCTAATAAAACATTTTTCATTCCTTAGTATTCCATAGTATTCAGTATAACCTGCCTGATAAAACAATGACTTGGCTATATGTATTACCTTAAGAATTCTTTAAAGGTAAAGACCGTCTTACTCCCATCTACAGGACGCTATTGGAATACACTGATTTACTGAGTGCTTACTGAAGTTTAAAGTTTACTCATTTGCCTGTGGATCCTGTAACGACCTCCTAAACTGTTCTCTATAGTTTCACTCTAGAACCTTCCAATCCAGTTTCCAAATAGCCTAAGAGAGCTATTAAAAAATGTGAATCAGATCATCAGTTTCATATTTTAAAACAATGGCTTCACCTTAGATTGGGCAATGGTTTCTTAGCTACAACACCAAAAGCTCAAGTGAAAAAAAAAAAAAAAATCTGGACTTCATCAAAATTAAAACCTTCCAAGGACACCATTAAGAAAGTAAAAAAATCCACAGAATGAGAGAAAATATATGCAAACAACATCCAATAGGAGACTTGTAGCCAAAATATATAAAGAACTCAACAATAAAGGACAAATGAGCCAATCTTAAAACTGGAAAAACGATTTAAATAGACAATTGTCCAGAGAAGATATACAAATGGTCAAAAGCACATGAAAAGATGTTCAACATCTTTAGTCCTTAGGGAAATACAAATCAAAACCACAAAGAGAGACCACCTCACACACACTAGGGTGGCTGAAATAAAAACGAAAAAGACAATAACAAGTGTTGACAAGGATTAAAGACATTGGAAACCTCATTGATTGCCAGAGGGAATGTAAAATGGTGCCGCTTTAGAAAACATTTTGGCAGTTCCTTAAAATTAAAGTGTTACCATATAACTCATAACTCAGTAATTCCAATTCTAGGTATACACCCTTATGTCCACACAAAAAAAAAGTGTATACTGATGTTTAAAGCAGGAAACCCAGGTGTCCATCGACTACTGAATGAACAAACAAAATGTAGTATAGCCATGCAATAGAATATTATCTGGCAATAAAAAGGAATGAAGTACTGATACATATTACAACATAGTTGAATTCTGAAAACATGCTAAGTGGAAGAAGCCAGCTACAAAAAAAAAGAGAGATATATTTTATTAACCCATTTATATAAAACATCCAGAAGATTGCAAATTCATACAAACAAGGTAGATTACTTATTGCCATGGGCTGGAGGGGAGAAGAGGGAATGACTGCTAATGAGTCAGGATTTCTTTCTGGGATAATGAAAATTCTCCAAAATTAGATAGTGGCAATGGTACCAAACCCAAGTTCACATGCCCAACGCACAGTGATGTCAAACAATCGTAAACGTCTTGAGTTTGGAGCAGAGAACGGTTTATTGCAGGGCCAAGCAAGGAGTAAGAGAGGCTTGTGCTCAAAAAGCCCAAACGCCCCGATGGTTTGAGGGGAGAAGTTTTTACAGGCAAAATTTGGGGAGGGGGGGGGCTGCAGGATGTGTGACTTCCTTTTGATTGGTTGGTGGTGAGGTATCTCAGCTTCCAGGAAGGTTGTGCTCGGCCTGAAGTTACCAGCCTCCACTTGAGTGGGGGCCCTGGTTCCCACAGAAGAACTCAAAGGTATTGTTATGTATATTCCTCAGGAGGAACCCAGACCCTGCCCCAGGGCCGCGCTACTGTTTGACCATTCCTCCCTTCTTTTCTGCATTTTCTCTGATAAGCAACTGTTTGAATCTGCCCTTTGGTACTCAGGGAAGGTCTAGGAGGCTGAAGCCTTTTACCTACAATCAAGAAATGGGGTTCATGGAAAGGATTTGTAATAGAGGCGAGGGTCCTGCTTTGTTTCAGCGATGGGTATAAAATACACTAAAAACCACCGATTTATATGCTTTAAAAGGGTAAATTTTATTATATGCAAGTTATCTCAGTAAAGCTGTTATACATAAAAAGTAAACAAAAATAACTACAACCAAAAAAAAAAAAAAAAACCCAAAACCCATCACTTAATATCCAGGTATAATGAAGCCCAAACTCCCAGCCATGCCAAAGGACCCCATGCCCACCTTTCCAGCCTCCTCTTCTGCCCTCTCCTCCTCACTCATGGTGCTCCTGAGACACCGGCCTCCTCTCCTCTCCACTTATGGAAGTTCACTCCTACATTAGTCTTGCCACATGCTCTTCCCTCTGCCCCCAAATCCTCACGCACCTGGCTTCTACACTCATTCAGGGCTCAGCTTGAACATCACCTCCTCAGAGAGGCCCCCTCACTTTCTAAAGCGGTCTTCCCAGTCACTCTGTCATCGTGCTATTTCTTCATCGTACTTACATAAGGTACACAGTGTACAAAGTTATCTTGATTATTTTTCCCTTTTTTTTATAGTATGCCTCCCCTGCTGCCACAAATAGGCTATCAAAACAGTCATTGAACTGAACTGGCACTAATGAACTTACTATTCAGATGGTGAGAGACTGTAACTGAGGTTATAAAATAGATCGTCTTACAGGGAGGTGACAATGCGTGCCGTGTTAGAGACACTGATGGGTATAAGAGAAATTTCAGATTAGAAAATGACATGTAGCTGCCACAGCTGTGGAAAATTGTCATGGAAATGATGAGACTGAAAATAGACTCTGAGAGATGAACAGGAGTGTGAAAGGGCATCACGGGAGAAAAGCACCTCTGCGTAACGCCCTCTCCCACCTTGTCCATGACCTCAACACTTCATGCTCACCATACACCCCACCAGGGCCCACGGGAATGTACTGTGGAACCTTGGACTTGAATCCTGGACCGTAAATGCCTCGAGGGCACTCATGCATGCCTCCCCATACCTAATACAGGCATAGAAACATCTGTCAATTGACTCATGAAAAATCAAGTTCAGGTATTATTCCAGAAGTCTTATCACATTATGATGAAAAGCAGTTTCTGTCTCCTCACAATTACACATGGTTTCTATTTTAGACCTTTTTTGGGTCCTTTTTGTGGGAGAAAAGAGAAAGTCGGTGTTTCCTTTTTTACATTTGTTTTTTAATGTTTTAGGAACAGAATGGCAACAACAACAAACCACATCTCTCTAGCCAACCCTTAAAACGTCTGCTGAATCTCAGTGTACCTGTGAGAACTAAGCTGCAAATATTCCCTGCCATTCATGCCCCCGTGTGGCATTTTTAAGACATTAAGTGGACAGTCACTAGTTACTGGAGTACCCACACAGCAGCACGATATAATGAATCCCAGCCATGCAGTCTCAAGAGTGAATGCTGGCTTCTCTATTTACCTGTTTGACCTAAGATAAATAACTCAACCTCTCTGAGGCCATTTCTTTATTTGTAAAATGAAGAATTACAATTGCTCTGTAGATCTGCATGTGGACTAGAGAATGCTCATACAACAGCCAGCGCAGGGCTGGCACACGCTTGACCCTCTGCACATGTTAGTTATAATGACCAAGTCACAGGAATTACAAAGTGCCAGGGTCACAGGTTACTGGTCAGTAAGAAAGTGCTGAAGAACAGAAAACAGTTGATTTCTAGCTTCTTGGGAATTTGATGAGCAGGAATGACTTTGCATTATTTCAATACTATCAGTCTCTCTGGCTAAGGAAGGGAGGCGTGCTACTGGACCTGCCATTTAACCAGGACAAGAACTCTTGAAACTTGGAGGTGAGACTGTTAAAATGTAACATTGGCCATCTAATTGGACTTGATGAAGCTGTACAAATGAGACCTTTTGTACTGTGTCTTAAAGGCCAACCAGAACTAAAAATATCAAATGGTGGAGGGGAAAAAGGCAGAGTAATCTGTAGCCTCTACCACCTGCTCATGCTTTAAAACAACAAACAAACAAACAAAAACCTAGTTTGCTAAAAGACAATACATGGTTGATATATCTGACCCATTGTGAAAGCATACGCTCCAGAATTTTACAACAAAAATGTAATTTCCAAGTCCTTAGACAGTCTCACAATATGACCCACATAGAGCAGACTAGCATAATATAATACCACTTAGTGATTTACCTGGTAGGTTTTAAAGGAAACAGGCCCTTCATAATGGGTGAATTTGTGGCTATTAGCCTAGTACCTGATTTACTAGTTTCATGATCAGCCGTCATCACGGGAGTTTCAGGAAGTCTGAAGCAGAAGATTAAGTTTCATGGCATCGTGTGTGTGTGTGTGTGTGTGTGTGTGTGTGTGTGTGTGTCGTCGAGGTAAGCACAAGTAATGGAAACTGGAAAAGGTGATACGGAGCAGGCATAATAACCCTTTCCTTTGATAGCACGTGTAATTAAGAGATGAGTGAGGTCTAAAGTGATAATATACAAGGTGCGATCAAGTCACAAAAGCAGTGATCTCTGTGGACCACAACCAAGCTCCAGAAGAGGAGTTCCAAGTATGTTGTGGCAACAACCACTTCTGCTCACCTCATTTGTAGCTGGGCTCATTTGTCAAAACTCGGCTCAGGAATCTCCTCTAAAAAGTCTCGCCTAATCCTCCTAAATGCTGAGTAGGCCAGCTCTTCCCTGTGTCCCCAGGACCCACCTCTTGCAGGCTTTCATGACTTCATGCTTGTTTGCCTGACTGCCTCTCCCAATTAACTTGGCAGCTCCTTCAGGGAACAGACTTTTCTCACCTCTTTGCATCCCACAAGCCAATACTGAGTGGCACTTACACATTTGTTGAAAATGTTTACAGGACATTCAGCATCACATGCTTTGTATATCAAAAGACTGTAAGTAACCTAAACTCCCAACAGCAGGGGACTGGTTAAACCGGCCATTCTCCAAGTGTGGTCCGAGGATCCCTGAGGGCCCAAGGCATCCTTCCAGAGGTCTGAGTTCCCCCTTTCTCTAACTACATATCTGGGTGAAACCAGATATGCTTCCAATTCTTTAACTAAAACAACATAGCACACCAACTGAATGAAGAACCAGATGTAAGAACCTAGCTGTCTTCTGTTAAGCCAAACATTAATGAGATTTGCAAATACGCAAAAACAACCCAGATACTTCCCACTGGAGTTTGTTCTGGAAAAGTTGCATTTTTATAGAAATACGTTAACATGTAATGGGCGTATTATTGTTATTTTTAATGAATTAGTAAATATTTTTAAGTTTTCTGTTTAATTTCTAACAGTATCTATATCTGTATATATAATAATACATATAAGTATTTATAGGTAGAACCCTTATAAACAAAGTCTCTTTGGGGTTCTCAATGATTTTCAAATGTGTTAAAAAAATGTGTTTTGGTCCTGAGACCAAAACATCTGAGAATGGATAGAAAAGAAACAACGGCACAGCTGTACATTAAAAAAAAATGCAGATTTTTTTAAAAAGAATATTGTAGATTGACATATGCTAGTTGAAATCAATGTCCAAGCTATACTGCTAAGTTTTAAAAAAAGAAGTGCAAAATAAAATATACATTTGTACATAAAAAAAAGAGGCACCACTATACATACATATATGAGATATGTGTATGCACAAATTCTTTAGATGAAAAAGTATCTGTATGGAACGTAACTGGGAAACAGAAGTCAGGGATGGGAGATTTTCCCCTCCATTCCTAGTGTACTATTTGAAAGTTTTACTATCTGCATGTATTACCTTTTCAAAAAATCAAGAGTGAAATAAAAATTATATTGAAATAGTACAAAAGCATTAAACTCACATTAAAGAACAGACTGTTAATGACACTGAAAAATAATGACACATAGTGAAATAAAACAAGCAATTTTCAAAAGAGTAATACATAATATATTCTTGAAAAACAGTCGAGAAGATACACTGCATATAAAAATATTAACAGTATTTTTTTTCCTTCCAGTTAGTGGGATTACCAGGTTTTGCTCCTTTATCTTTCTTGGCTTTCTAACTTTTGTTAACTTACACATACTATTTTTATAATCAGAAAAACAAGGAAAGAGTTTAAATACATAGGCACAAATATGTGTGTATCTCTGTCTATACTTGAATAATATATTTAGTAAGCCAGAAAGTACATCAGTAAAGTAGCACCTATTAGCTACTTTTACACCAAGACCTTGACTGGATGTTTGTAAATTTAAAACTCCCCTGTTACCCTGTGGTTTTAAAACTATTCTGGTCCAGTCATTTTATTCCTAGTAACCTATGCCAAGGTTTATCTGCCCAATGGTTTATACAATGATGTTCATAAGAGCATCATTAAACAGCAAAAAAATCAAATGTTCCACGATACATTGGTTAGGCACATTCTAGTTCAATCTAAAGGCACATTCAACCCAGAGGCTCAGGCCAGAATCCTAGGACTCATGGTAGACTGCGTTCTCTCCGTCACCTCTCACGGCCACTTCATTCTGTCCGGTCAGCTCTGCCTTCATACACATCCTGAAGCCCTTCATTCCTCTCCTCCTTCACCACCACCACCTAGTCCAATGGTCCACTCTCCTCGTCCACCTGGCCTCCCTGGTACGACCGTTGTCACTTCACACAGCATCCTAAAGGTCAATTTTTAGAAAGTCAATCCATTCACGTCGCTATCCTATTTAAAACCTTTCAATAGCTTTTCAGTGCCAAAGTCCAGTCTTTCCCAGGACCCTCAAGGCTCTACCTGCTCACCTTTCTCACCTGATCTCCTCCACATCCCCCTTGCTCATCAGGCTCCAAACATACTGCCTTTCTTGCTGTTCCTTGAACAAAGTATGCTCATTTTCACCTTAGGGCCTCTGTACTTGCTGTTCCTTCTCCCTGGAACACTCTGCTCCTAGATCATCAGGTGTTCATCCCGTGGTTCCTCACCTCCCAGATAGGCATCCTTAATCACACAACTAGGATAGCCACCTTAGACCTCATCACCAACCCATCACCATTTCATCTCCTTCATCACATGCACCTTTACCAAACACTATGCTGTTTATTCCCTGTCCCCTCCTCACCTTGCTGTGGACTCTCACCTCTAAGAACTAAGGGATATCAGAGTACTCAAAAGGTACTCGAAAAGTATCTGCTGAATGAATGCATTATTACATAGAAATTTTAAATGTGTTTGAAGAAGCTTTAAGAACACAGGAAAATGCTCACAATACATGTCTAAGTGAAAGGGGGAGCAGTTATCAACCAATACGATGCCAAGTTAGTTTGTTGGAGGTAGAGGGGAAAACACACAGAAAAGAAAAAAATAACTTCTGTTAGAATTTAAGTGTCAGAGTGGAATTGTGGGTAATTTTTACCTGCCTTTTTAATGTCTTCCACAGCTTCCCATTTTCCAAATTTTCTACAAGGCGTGACTTTAATTAGAAAAAGCTACTTTAAAAAAAAATGACTACACTAGAAGAATGCTCAGATTCAGCTGTGCATGTGGCAAAGGCATTCTTACCATCAGGGGACACCTTATTCAAGTCACAAATAGTTCTCTTCAAGTACGCGTGAAAGCCCTCAGACAAAGAAACCAGAAAAAATAGGGGGAGGATGTGGAGAGGACTTGTGCACCAGAGAGATTCCACCAAAATGGCCAGACCCTTGACGTGGGCTGCATCCCAAGTCTCCCTAAGCTAGGGGGAAAAAAATGGAATACAGCATATTCTAGAAATCCCAGGATAAGCCAAGAGTTTATATGGTCTACAAAGAGGTGAACTATTTATTTGGTTTAGATACACTGTTGAATATTAGTCTCTCTAATATTCTTCTCTGTCCTATAATTCTCAGAAGTTTTCATTCTTACATAAGAAAAAACACATTTATACTTAATGAGAATTAAAAAAAAAAAAAAAACCTGAACCCTCTGAACTAGGTCATCTTTTCAAAGAAGAGAGGCTCAGCCCATAGTCTAATTTGAAATGCTGGCCCCATCTGCAAACCTCAGCAAGAGCTGCAGTTAATATTAATTAAAAGAAACAGGTTTGCTCTTGAACATCTTTTCTCTCAATCAAGTCCAGGATGCTTCCAAATGGAAACTTGCCAATTTTCCTGCACTCGATCCAGAACAGAATGTGATTTTTTAAAATTCCACTATTTGGCCAATCATTAAAACAGAATTCTCACACATTCAGAGGGAGGTTTCAGTCACCCATCACTCAACAAAAGAAACTATCACTAAATATAAGTTTTAATGGGACTCACTATTGAATGCCAGCCTTGTGTGTGTGCACATGCACATGTATGCAAACACTACACACATAGAGAGAAAAAAGCTAATATTCTTTATGACAGAGTGTAGGACCCGGCTTCTAGCAACCTATCAGAACCCTCTCTTCTATTCATACAATGTACTAAAGAAAATGTGAGCCTAAGACTTGGGGGTGGGTCTTCAAGTAAGTTATTTGGCAAGTCCCAGCTTGCACGGCTCTGGGCAGACCAGGCAGAGCCAATGGTTAACATCAGTCACGAGGCTAACCTCAGATCCATAGTAAATAGAAACTTTTACCATAAATCAGAGCTAATTAAACAAAATGAACTTGATCGCCAGAGGCTGTTTGACTTCTACTGGGAAAGATGTAGAGAGAACCAGTGACCCATGCCTTCATCACAGACTTGTTAAACTCCTTTTATGCATTAGGTACTTCGTCAGTTCACTGCCCTTTAAGTCTATCAGAGAGAACTGGAATGTGGTGAAGGTGGAAGAAATACTGCTATAGCCCCCCAGCACCCAGAACACTGACATGCAGCAGGCACTCAGTAAGTATCTACCGGATGACGCAGAAGACATTTTCTGCACCGTATCATAACTGTATGTGACAGCAACAGAATCAACAAGCTATGTGCAGAGGAAAGAGACAAATTCTGCCCAGACTGGTGAGGGAAGACTTCACCTAAGCAATGAGCAGCCCTTCCAGAGAGGAGCAGCTTTTCAGCAGGCAGTGGCTGCAGGAAAGCCATGTGGACAGGAGCATGCCCCATTCCAGGCTGGAGCAGATGGCCTGAGCTTCTTTCCAATTCAAATTCCTACCAAGGTTTTCTTTCCTGGGGTTTTGCTGGGCTTCATCACCTCTTTCAATCCTTCAGCTATGACGGGGTACATACAGAGGGGTCGCTGAACTCCTCTACCGGGAAACTGGCTAAAAGCAAACAGCAGGTAACAGGAAAATAAACACTGCGGAATGCTTTCTTATTTAACAGGCAGTGAGCCTGTAAGACTCTTAGACCTTCTGAGAGAGAAAAATAATCCAAGATCACCCTCCAAGTCCACTAGAAACAGGCCACTTTCAAAACAAATCATTGTCCTTTATTTTTTTTCTTCTTTCCCTGATAAAGTTTTTTATATTGGTTCATGCAAAAACTACTTGATTCCCAAAAGGAAAAGAAAGATAATTTAAACATTTCATAGTCACCCTGAGAGAAAAGTGGCGGGGGGGGCAGGGGGGAAGCATTTGAAAGAGAATGGAAACTAAAATTCATAACAAAGGAGAGTTAAAATGAAAAAAATAAGGGAAAACAGCAAGTGGAAAGTTTTCAAAACTTCTAAGAAAGTACAGATGGCTACTTCCCATCACATTCTCTTTAAAAATGGAAAGAGCCACTAATCCAGTCCCAGGATGGACAGTGTGAAGACCTTCATGCCAGGAGGAAACAAGTTACTATGTCAGATATAGAGAACTGGGGGAAATGGGCTCAATCCCACTCCAGCAGTTGCCTCCCCAGACTCTGCCTCCATCTTCCTACCCTGGAGAAGCCACACCTGCCCACAACACCCTTGGGTTGAGAGCCAGCCTTCCCCCTCATGCAGTTCTCCGCCTCTATCCCCAAACTGCATTCCAAACACTGAAGGAATAAAATGCATTTGAATGTGGTATTAAAATTAAAATAGACCCAATTATGGTAACAATACTCGAAAGAGAAAATTCAAGATGCAATCTAGTACGCAGAACTCAGCCCCTGGAGAGATGGGGGGTGGGGGGCAGTATTCTTAAAGCCCAAATAAAAGATTGCTTTTACAGCCTGCTCAAGAGATAATGAATAAAACTCTGCCTCTGAGATATTTCTTAATTCCTCGCTTTTAAGCTTCCAGTTTTCCAGCACCGTCCTCCACCCACCTCGTCAAACTAATCTTTGCTTCCGCAATGAAGATCCCTGGATAATTAGCCCATAATGGGCCACAACCATCCAGGACACCGATGAGAACAGTGTCGGCGGTGAAGCACCCCATTTGCAATAACAAGTTTTCATAAAGGAGTTGCTAATTGTGAGCTTCTGCATTCCAGAAGGGCTGTGTACCTCGCAGCGGCATAACAGCTACCTCTCGCCTTTTAATGCCAATTCATTATGCACTGGTGTGAACGCGGGGTGGAAGAAGGGGAGAGGGGCCGTACTGAAAGACCAAGAACAGGCGACCTATATCCCCAAATTCACCATGCAAGCCAATGGAGGCATTCTCAAGAAGCCATTTCCAGGGAAGCTGGATTCTAAATGTAATTTATCAGATTGAGTCTCCTCCTTGTCTCCTAACGGCCAGGCCCCGGTTTGGAAAGAAGGGGGAGTTACTGGTGAGAGTTTACCTTAGAAGGGCGGCAGCGAACAGACAGGCCTTTCAGAGCCACCCAGAGCTCTGCCCAGAGGCCCGAGGCGACGCGGAGGGGCAGGAGGAGCGCGCGGCGCCACAGGTTCCCCAGCGCGCGGCGGGGCCCGATTCCCACAGGTGGGCGGCGCTCGGCCTGGGGGGCTCTGGCGAAAGAAGGGGGCGCTGCGGAGGGCACGACTCGAGAGACGGGGTGGGAGACGGCAAAGGGGCGGGGATGGCTTAGCCTTAAGGAAGCCGGGCGAGAGGGAAGCTCGCGGTTTTGAGCTGCCCTAATCTCGCTCCCTCATCTGGGTGATTGCCGGCTTTACCCCACAGCCAGAGGAGCCGCTCGCACCTCCCACCCTCCTCCCGGCGAGCCTTGGCCTCCTCCCCGGGCGCGGTTAAGCCGCACGGCAGCGGGCCACCGGCTGCATGCGCCCCGGCACGTAGGAGCCTGCACGACCACACGCGGGCGGGGGAAGGGCTCCCGGGGACCGACGAGACCCGGCCCCTCGCGGGCCCTTCGCCTCCCTGCCTCACCCGATCTGGCGTCCGCTCACCCCGCCCCTCGCCCCCGCAGCCCCTCACCCGTGTTAGCCTTGATGTTCTCCCGCAAGAAGTGGCCGCTGGAGAGATGCTGAAGGCCAAAGTTCTGGGCGATCCTCTGGCACACGGTGCCCTTGCCCGAACCGGGCGGCCCAAGGATGACCGCGCGCAGGAGTTTGGAAGCCATTGCCTCGGCGAGGAGGGGGAGGCCGAACACGCAACCCGGACAGCGGCCTCAGAGAAGCCCCGGGAACTTTGTTTCTTCTGCCCCTGCCTGACACCCTGGGCTTGCGCGGGGACTCGCCGCCGCCCCTGCAGGGGAAGGAGAGACTTTTGAGACAACCCCTCCCCTCAGCCCCGCGCCGGGGCGGCTCGAAGGCGGAGTAAGGCGCCACGCTACACCTCCCCGCCCTCCTCGCCCCCACGCTGCGATCCTGGGGAACTCCCGGGCGCCCGCGCCTGGCCAGGGCAGCCCTCGGGGGCTCGGGGGTCAGCCTGTCCCGTCCTACCTCGGTCCCTTCCACGATCTCGCGCCCCACGCCCCATCTGAGTAGGGGGCCGGGCGGCCCAGCATCCCCACGCGGGTCTCCCCGGAGTGAGGAGCCGGATGGGCGGTGACTCCAAGAGCGCCCCCAGTCGCCCTACCCCCTGAGCGGCCTGGGGACTGAGCCCCAGGCCGGGTCTCCGCACGTCGGCGGCGTTCGGTCCGCGCCTCGGCCCCTCCCCGGCGGCTGTCACATCCCCGGAGTCGTGGCAGCCACTGCTGCCCGTCGCCCGCGAGGACGCCCCAGCGCCCACCTCGGCCGAGTGCTGACGGATGCGCTCCCCACCGCGAGAAGCCGGAGTCCAGCGCCTCTCCACCCAGAGCAGCCAAATAAACACACACCTCGGCCGGGACGCGGCGCTTCCGAGGCTTCCAGCCCGGATCCCGCTGGGCGGCGCCGCCTCCGCCCGCCCCCACTCGGAGCCCCGGCCGGCCGCGCGGGACTCGCGCCTTACGTAAGCGGGAGACCAGCTCCGCGCGAGCCGCCCGCTCGCCCGCCCGCCAGCGCCCGCTCCCCGCCCTGCAGCTCCTCTGTCCCCGCCTCCCCCCGCCCAAGTGCTCCCCAAGACCCGGCGGGCCCGCGGGCGCGAAGGGAGGTGGAGAAGGCGCAGGGGACAGAAACCCCTCCCTTACGGTCGCCTAGGGACCCGTTCTGCTGTAGAGACGAAGGAAAAAACACAACTTGTTGAGCGCCTACTGTGCATCAAGTTCTGGGCTAGGTGATCTTATGCAACAACTGTTCCAGGTAGGGTATGCAGAGGAGGAAAGGAGGCTTGGAGTACAGCCATCGTCACTGATTCATTTATTCAACAAAAGTTTATAGAGCGCCTACTAAGTGCCAAACACTGTTCAGTCGCTCGGCATATAGCTGTGAACCAAAGAGATGGAATCCCGCCCTGGTGGAAGCTACATTCCCGCGGGAGTTTTGAACCCTCATCTGTCAGGCTTCAAAGCCCAGGCTCCTTGGATAAGAAGGAAAAAGGAGGGATGATCACTGACCTGCGCTCAGGATCTTATAGCCAACTGATTCCAGGACTTCAGAAGCCAGGATGTTTGCACCACACTTACATGTCACTAAGTCCCAATAGGTCGGTCCTACCGCGTCCCTAGCCTCCCCGGCATATCCCAATCCGTATTCTCTTAAATCTGTTCCTACCCCACACACAGCCTCTATTTCCCACCCGGACTTAGTGTGATAATCGCCTGCCCACAAGTCTCTGGCTTCCGCTAGTCCATCCTTGATGCTGCTGCCAGAGCTACTGCTAAAGTACAAATCAGTTTCTCTTATTTCCCCACCTCAAATGTTATCGTCCCTTCAGCATAAAGCAAAAAATCGTCCGCAGGGGCACACAGGTGCCTTCCACAAACCTTTGCGTTCCACCAGCTTCACTCTTCTGCCCTTCCTTCCATAGGCCTCCTGCCTCTGGAGAAATTCACTGCAGGGTTCTGAGTGCCTCCACTAGTGGCTCACAGATGCGGAGGGTTAGTGTGGAGAAGAGCCTTCTCTAGATCCCTGGCTGCTCTGTGTTGGGGGGTTATGGGGCGGGGGAACCTGGCACGGTATCCCAGGGCCCAGCCTCTCTCCTCCACTTCCTCCGGCACACTGATGGCCCGACAACACCTAGTCTCTGGCTACCTGGGAGCACACCCAGGCCTCCAACCCCAGCCCAGTATTTGTTCCATAGACTCATCCCCTTGTCTAAGATACTTCAGTGTCCTATAGATCTCAGGAGGTTGCTACACTGAGCCTCTTCAGCCCTTCACCTGGGAACAAAGAGGGAAAAGAGCTGGCAGCGGAGGCGGGGGAATGACTTAAATCTCCCCTGTTCTTCCTGCCACGTGCGGCATACTATATAGCAGATACTTTGCAGTCAACCTCCAACCTAAGCATGCATCAGAATGATGAAAGGCTTGTTAAGACAGATTGCAGAGCCCCACCCAGGAAGTTTCGGATTCTATGGGTCTGAGGTGGGCATTTCTAATAAAGTCCCAGGAAGTGCTGGGGTTGCTGATTTGGAGAGCACTCTTTGAAAACCACTGCTCTTGGAAAATGAGCATTGAGACACGGGCGATGTACCATCTCTTGAATCCTCTGCCTGCTGAGGGACCTTTGGTCCGTAACCTCTTCTCTTTCTAAAACGAGATTGGATTTAGCACAAGCCAAAGTTCCCTTTGTGTTTACCGAGAATCGATCCTATAAGTTCCTACGGGAAGTAACAGCTTCTAGCCCCCACAAACTCGATGTAGACATCCTACCTTGCCCTCTCACCCAGTTCTTCTGCCTCCTTTTGAAATGTCCCTTCCAACATCACCTCATGGTGTCATGCAGCTATGTTAGCCACTTACATGGTCCTACGACTTGATGCTTTAGTTTAGGAGCATATATTGTGAGACAGAAAGAGGGATTGTGACATAGGTAAACTTAGAGAAGCCCGGCTGAGATTGGAACCTAACATTTCACAAGAGCCCCGAATGGACCTTCCCTGTGCACAGCCAGTGTCTGGCTCCCACAGCTCAGCTGCTGATTGGAAGCAGTAGAACTGGAGGAAATGGGTTTTGGAGTCGAACACCACCTCGGAATTAAATTGCAACAGCACCATTCACTAACTCTGCAAGCCTCTTATCCCATAGGCTTGTGGTAAGACTGAAATGAGATAATGTATAGGAGGATGCACAGCGCTGGGCGTCTAAGAAGTATTTATTTATGAACATCATCACCATGATTCACCGTGGAACCGCTATTTAGCCTCTCTGATCTCGATTCCCCAGTTGTGAGGAATATATGAGCTAATGTCACAAAATACCTCGCAGGCTCCCTGGCCCTTGGAAGAGACTCCAAAATGATAGCTGTTCTTATCACATACGCTCAGGTAATCAACCTCCTCCTATTTCCTTTGCCTAGGGCTTTAAGCCCATTTATAATATGTATCACAGTCTACAAAATAATGCACATCTATGTGTTAGTCCGTAGACAAGCTATAAACGTTGAGGGTAGAGGCCAAATTGTATTCATTTTTCTACTTTCAAAAATATACAGCACTGTGAGGGGGAGGGTATAGCTCAGTGGTAGAGTGCGTGCTAGGCATGTATGAGGTCCTGGGTTCAATCCCCAGTACATCCATTAAAAATAATAAACAAATAAATAAATAAACCTAATTATTCCCATATATATATACAGCACTTTGCCCATAGTAAGAACTCTGTTGATGTTGGCAAATCTCCGTCCCCATCCTAAAACATTCACCATAAAGCCGTGTTGCCTCCCTGCAACTTCACTAGATGGTAATATAAAGTCTACAGTTGTTCACACTTTACACATTCCTTCATCCAGTTCTCACAAGCTTGCAAAGAAGCTAGAGTAGAGATTCTTGTTCCTGTTGTACAGATGAGAAAACCAAGGTTCTGAGAGGCTAGGTGAACTGCCCAAGGTCACAGAGCTAGCTGGTGGTGCAGCGGGGACTCACAGCCAGATTTTCTCATCCCGAGCATTGTGCCCTTGTTCACTGAACCTCCGTCATCCCCGTACTCCTTCCACAATTGTGCCACAGCCTTTCACCACCTTGGCTCTAATCTGCCTGCCATGCTTCTTTCTACCGACTCAATTTGTTTAAATAATTTATTTGAAAAAGAAACTCTGTAACTCACTAACCAAAAATAAAAGGATACACTTGGAAAAATGCAAGAAAAATAGAATAAAGCTACCAAATTCCAGCTGAACTCTCCCTGTTGAGTTTCTGAGCTTAATCTTTGTTTAAAAAAAAAATGTAAGGGTACTGTTTACCAAGTGTTAGTGAGATGTTTAAGACATGTAGCCTCTATGAGACTTTCTGTTTGTCTCTAAACATACAGCTCAAAATAGAATTAGAAAGGGAATACTTTTTTAACATTCAGATTATTATCTAAAGCTAGATCCATGGACCACTTAGAATCGGCTCCAGCACCACATCAATTTATCTCTTGCATCTTCAGGGATGTTTTCACGTACTCGAATGTATTTCAAAGAGTACCTTTGAAATGTAGTTTAATATAACTGACCAGGACTTTTTTTTTAATGATGTGACCACTTCAACCACAGTTCACAGATATGATGCTGATCCCACTTCAAACGTTAACTGCCTCCCCCCTCCCCCATTCTTTCAGCTATCACTCTCCATCACTGTCTTTGTCTCATCATTTCAGGCTTACTTCTGTTGTATTTGATGGGGACCCTAGGCTCCTTGGACATGTGGCTTCCTCTTGTTCATCATGGCCTCTCCACAGCTAGGTGTAGAATCCAGACATGGGAAGTGAATATTATTGAATGACCAGCTGAATGAAGAGCAGTTAAAGTTATTTCTCTTTGCTCTCTGTGCAGCTTCTCTGGACAGACAGAAGAAAGGCTAGTGACTTGGAAATGGCAAGCTTCAGAAGAGAAAGATACAAAATAATGGGAAGAAGGGACAGCTGTCAGCCCCAGTGTGCCTGGCCTTCTCCCTGAAGGCACACATGAAATACTTAAGAAGCCAAGAGGTTGTATTGAGTGAAGAATAAATTTAAGGACTAACATGGCATTCTGTGTGACAACAGTACATTCTTACAAGTGAAAGAATCATCTTATCCCCCAATTTTACTAGCTCACGTGTTATTAACCCATGACATCTTACCAGTTATTGAAAATGCAGCAGCATTTATTTTACAAGCTTGCTTGCTCAGACAAAAAAAAAAAAAAAAAAAAAAAAAAGTTCCCAGGCAGTTAAAAAAAGAACTGGGAGGAAAGAAATCAACATTTTTCATATTTCCCTGTCATAACGCATTATTCTCCATGAGCAACAGACTGCTTACAAATTGCTCCCGGGATAACAGTCTATGATAGAGGTGCTCTCTCAGAAGACGAAAATGTTGAACTCCCACCCTTGGTCTTTTTTCACTGTGAAACACTAAAAAGCAAATTAATGATCCATTATGCTCCACCCTCCATGTATAATGATGTCATGATGACGTCTTGCTCAGTACTGTGCTCTGATTTGCACATCTGGTGGTAGGTATGGACAGCACTGTCATCCCCAGTCTTCACCCCACCTTCCTAAACACACTCAATGGCAGAATTCCTTCTCCGAGTTGCCATGGGGTTAGTAGGCACGTCTCTAATTTGGATGCCTTTGGGTGTGTCTTTTCTCTGTGCGAAGTCAACAGCTATGGGATTACAACTTTCTTTCTGCTCCAGCTGGATGAAGGAACTAGAAGTGAATGCTGAGCTTATTCTGCTCAAGTCTAACTCATCAAGGCTGGGTGGGTAAAGGGGATCTCACCTGTGGGAGCCTCCTGTGATTGGTCTTCCAATACGGTCTGTAAAGACTATCCTTAACATTTATTGAGTGTTTTCTATGTGCCAGGCCAGTTCTCTATCGTTTATTTATCATTACATTATATTATTATTCTATGTCATATATAATATTAATTCTTACAACTGCCGTATCATAGGTGGCTGATTATTGTGTGTCCATTTTATAGACCTTAAAATTGAAACAAGACATCTGGTAACTTGCCTGAGGTTCCCACAGGTACAAGTGGAAGATTAAGGACATAAAACAAGCATCCTGACTCCAAAGCCTATGCTCTTTAATCACTGTGCTGTGCTGATTCAAAGACCTCTGGTGTAACACTGCTATCTTTTTATTTTATCTATGAAGAAACTAAGACACTAAGAGGTTAGGTAATTTAGCCCTGAGTGTCATTGATCCAGAGCTGGGATTTGAATTCAGGCATCAGGGTTAAAGCACACACAACCACTACTCCCTACGCAGTCTCCCCAGAACTTGAGTGGAGAGGAATACTAACAGTCACTTATGTTCAAACCAGCTTCACTCCCTCAACAGCTGGGTGAGACAAGCAGGATCCTATGAAAGGTTCTTCCCACCAAGCCCTCTGCCTCAGGAGTCTCCACAAGTTTTAACTTAGATCTTCCCTCCTGAACCTGCCAGTTCATCTGTCAGCCTCCTGCTGCCAACTCGTTGCCAAATCATTGCTCTGTCCCAGGTCTTGCTGCCAGCCCCCTTTGACCAGAGGTTGGCTCACTGGGGATCTGGCTCTCAAACTGCATTCCCACTTTGTTCTTCAACCCCATGACCACACACCAGCCTACCAACCCCTGGGTCAAGTTCCAGCTGCCCTCCCTCCCCACCTTGCCCCTGCTACCTCTCTCCCACGCCAGTCCCAAACTTGGCTCCCAGATTTCCAGTCATAGACCCCCACCTGTCTGAGAGGTCACTATGGACAACTCATTCTGAGAGACAAATCAAAAGGGTAGAAAGGGAGTACAATTTAAAAGTCTTACCTACAGACTGCGAGAAAGTACTTGCAAATGATGCAACTGACAAGGGCTAATTTCCAAAATATACAAACAGCTCATACAACTCAATATCAAAAAGCCAAACAACCCAATCAAAAAATGAGCAGAAGACCTAAATAGGCATTTCTCCAAAAAGACATACAGATGGCCAACAGGTACAAGTAAAGATGCTCAACACCACTAATTATTAGAGAAAGGCAAGTCAAAACTACAATGAGGTATCAACTCACATTGTCAGAGTGGCCATCATCAAAAAGTCTACAAATAATAAATGCTGGAGAGGGTGTGGAGAAAAGGGAACCCTCCTATACTGTTGGTGGGAGTATAAATTGGTGCAGCCACTATGGAAAGCAATATGGAGGATCTAATATCTAGATCGTTAAAAAACTAAACATAGAGTTACCCTATGATCCGCAATTCCACACAATGGAATATTATTCAGCCATAAAAAATAATGAAATATTGCCATTTGCAACAACATGGATGAAACTAGAGATTATAATACTAAGTGAAGTCAGACAGAGAAAGACAAATATTATATGATATCACATATATGTGGAATCTAAAAAATAATAGAAATGAATTTATTTACAAAATAGAAACAGACCCACAAATATAGAGAACAAACTTATGGTTACCAAAGGGGAAAGTGGGAAGAGGGATAAATTAGGAGCCTGGGATTAACATATACACACTACCATATATAAAATAGATAAACAACAAGGATTTACTGTGTAGTGCAGGGAATTATATTAAATATCTTGAAATAAGCTATAGTGGAAAAGAATCTGAAATACATATATAATTGAATCACTATGCTGTACATCTGAAACTAACACAATATTGTAAATCAACTATACTTCAATTTAAAAAAATAGCAAAAAAAAAAAAAAAAGGTGTATCTTCTTGGAAAGTTGCACAGAAGACCCAGAGGAGAAACAAAGATCAGAAATTTGATGACCAGTTATAAGACTGATTAAATAAGGGTTTCCTAGTGAATTCAACTATAGAAAGGCAATATAGCACCAGGGTTAAGAGGATGGACTCTAGAGATCGATTGACAAGTTCAGTCATTGTTTCCACCACTCTCAGATGTGTGACTTTAGCATTTCCTTAATCTGTGCTTCATTTTTTCTACTTGAAAAAAAAAATGGGAATACAATAGTTCCTGTCTCATAGGATTGTTTTGAGCTGAAATTAGTTAATACAAGTAAAGGCTTGGACAATGCCTGGCATACACTAAGTACTATGTAAGTGTAAGTTTTTTTTTATTATCTTTGGTTCTTCAACCACCACAAAGCTCAGTGTGCTTCACGGCACTGAAGGCAGGTCCTTAGAATTAAGCCATGCCAGACAAATTGATTCCACTACCAGGGCTATCTCCTGAGGACCTTCAGGTTGTTTGTATAATTTGTTTTCACATAAAACTTTCATATAGTCGAAAACAGCCATCTTGTCCCACCTGAGGCTTCTCTTCTTCGTGCTGAACATTTTGAATTTCTCAGCCATTCCTTATGTAATATGGTATCTTGCTGAAGACTAGCCCACCAGTCCTGTTACCTTTCTGGTAATTCCTGCCTAAACAATAATTACCAGAAAGTTCTCTCGTTCATCCTCAAAAGATTGATAGATAGGTAACACATAGAAAGAAACTTCCCTTCTTAATGAGGCATTAATAATGATAGCAGTAACAGCTAGTATGTATTAAATACTACTGTCTTGTAGGAGACCTCACTCTGAACCATGCAAATTCCTGGGAGTTCTTAGATGATCCACAGAGGATCCCCAGAGAGGATGATACAGGACTTCCTACATGGTAAGTTATATTCCTGTCCATGAAATATTCTGATTTCCCATCATGAAATAGCCCTCCCCATCCTGCTGTCTCAGGAGTGGCCATGTGACATACTTTGGCAAATCCCTTTAAGAGTCAGGGTTCCCCTTGTCCCTTTCCTCTTCGCCAAAATGGTGTGGGTCCCAGAGAAAAGTTGACTCCACCTCCCTAGAAAAGACTGAATCATGAGGGACATGTAACATAAGCAAAAAATGAATTTTTATTTTTGTAAGTCCCCAGGATTTTTGAGGGCATTTATTATCGCAGCATGAGCTAGCCTATCTTGACTATTACATCCTCAGCCTTGGATGCTGAATGTTGTATAGAAGTCTTACTGATGATACTTGTATAATGCGATCCAGAGTCCTTTCACCCTCCGGATCTTCTGTGGTTGAATACATCCCTTCTAAGAGGAGATACACAGCAACATATAAGACATCCCCAGTGTAGTCTGAGGAACCCTCCCTTGTTCCAGACATGTGTTTTTCTATAGCAGGATAACATTTTCCACATTTCACCTCATGATCCTTCTCCTTCTTCATGCAACAGCTAAGGAATGTTACGCCCCTTGACTTAAGAATGATAACGTAGCAGGTAGAAAAAGCTCAAGAGTCTTTTCTTGGCTTTGAGTTTGGGACCAGGCCCCCAGAAAAAGAGGGGGAAAATGCTGGTGCTCAAGCAATATAATTGATTTGGGAGTCTGAAAATAGTTGAAAGCTTCCTACTTCCCATATCCTGGACTTAGGAAAAAAAAAAAATCCTGGGTTAGGGTGAAGAGAGAGTGAGAGGAGAATTTAAGTGGAAATGAGTCCCTGCAAGGAAAGGGACCTACACACCTGCTTATTTCCCGGGACTGAGCCCAGCCCAGCCAGGAGGATGTGAGAAACAACAGATAGGTTGGGAAATGCCAGGAAGGCTTGCAGCCCCTTTCCCAGGCTGGACCTAGGGAAGTAGCCAAACCCTAGGGTGGAGTGCATCACAGAATGAGTCCAGTCCACTAGGAGGTCTTTTTTGTCCAGCACAAGGTTTTTTAAACAGTTTGATTTTGGATGACTTGGAGTGGAGCACGCCTTCTCTAGGTTCTCCAGTCCTCACTCCCTGTTCTCTTCTACCTGGTCTACTATACTGACTTGTCCCCAAAGGCGTTTGAGCTTAAAATCCCTAACTAGACAGATAGACATGAAAATACTTCACATGGTTCCCCACATGCCTCAGGAAAGCAGTTCCCTTTACCTGAAAGAGAGGAAGAGAGGACAGGTCACCTGTGATTGAAAACCAGATGTAAACAATGGTGTCTCAGTGAATGCTGATGTGGATGGGTGCCAACCAGACCAGGATGCTTCCTCAAAGTTATGACCCTTCCAAAGTCCCTCTCTCCACCAAAACTGGGGCAAAGCATAGAGACACTGAATTAACTGAGATGAAGCTTTACCACCTAGAGAAATAGACGTTTTGGGGATAGACATTGTGTTGGACCCCATAGCAGCTTTCCTTCTCTCTCTAATCGAGGACCCACAGTGAAGCTTGGGATGCTGGCACTGACTCAAGCGATACACTTGATTGGTCCAAGGGCATTTCGATCACCCCCCTACCATTAGTTAATTCAAGAATAATAAGTGACCCAATTATGAGCAATTATAAGTAGAACCGATTTTACAGAAGTTTCTGGGAAAGTTCAGAGTAATCAATGGGAGCCTGTCAATCTTTCTTTCAAACAAGATGTCTCTGTAGCCCAACTGTTGTTGAGAGCCACCATACAGTCATTAGGGGGACCAGCATTAGTTTGAAGCCAACAGCATGAATGGCAGAGCAGAAAGATGAAAAGAACTTGGTCCCTGATGACATAATTCAGCCTTAGACCAGCCCTGAATTCTTCCCCACTTTTGGACGTCCTCTTACATTAGCCAATAAATTCTTTATTGTTTAAGCCAGTTTGAGTTATATTTTCTGTTGCCGGCAATTAAAGCATCCTGATATAGACTCATAACAAATATTAATTTTAGTCATAGAAAAATTTTAAAGTAAAAATTTTTCACACAGCAGTTGAAGACCTAGATTCTTTTTGTTAAAATTTCTTATAACCTGAAACTGAGTTGCTCTTCTGGCAAATCCAGTATTATTTTATACTGACATGAAACCTTGGAGATATATTTTTGTCAATTTTTTGAATAATCATTGGAAACTAGATAATTTCCACTCTCTACTTCTGCCTCATTTATTAATTTAACAGCATTTATTGAGTATCGACTGCATGCCAGTCACTGAATCAGCTCTGAGGATATAATAATGGTCAAAAGAGTCTCATTTTCATGAGATTACCAGATACAAAGAATTCAGGTTCAGACATGGTTTAAATATCTCTACCAGGAAACCTCTAAATGAAAGAAAGAGATATGAGCTAAATTCTTAGATGAAGGAAAATTCAAAAAAAAAAAAAAAAAAAAAAGGCAGCTCCAAACACTGGCCAAATGAAATCCAGGTTGAATTGATGGTGGCATAAAAAACCTCAGGGGAGTTTTAAATGGGAGGCATCCTAAGAATGCTTTGCCTTAAAGTAGACCGTATCTCAGGTTATATTCAAGGCTTTTTTTCTAATTGGCTCCAAAAGACATCATTTTCCTTTCTTCCTTAACACAAATATATATAAATAAGACACTATTCATTTTATTCATTCAACCAATATGACAAAGTTCCTAATTTGTTCCAGCTTCCAGGTAGGTGTTGGGGGGTACCGAGTTGAATAGGGTTCCTGCCTTTAATAAACTTTAAGGTTAATGGAGGAGCCAGACATGTAACAACAAAAACACCACCACAAAACAAAAACAAAAAATTTGAAAAATGGACCCCAGTGTCCAAGGGAACTTAATTAGAAACTGGGACCCACCATTTACAAGCTGGGTAGTTTGGATCCATTGTCTAACCTTAACTCCCTTATATCTAAAAGGAGAAGAAGAAGAATACCTATTTTATAAGATTTTTTTTATTATTAAATGCTTTATAAAAAAATCACATCAAGCACATAGTAAGCACTCAAATATTAGCTATTACTGCTCTTCACTCAACATCATGATTCAGGCACTATTCTAGATGTCTGTGATGCATCAGTGAATAAAACAGACGAAAATCTCTGTCCCGCTGCAGCGTACATTACTGTTTTCATGCACTATAACACGTATAATGAAACACATATAATGCAATCTCCCTGTTGTATTCCTAGAATCTGTCTTTCTTAACTTGGGATTCTTCCAAATCCTGCATGCAGGGATTGGGTGTAAGGTGGTTTTTTTGTTTGTTTGTTTGTTTTTGACAGGGGATCCTAGAAAGCATGATGAAGAAAAGGAAAAGTGAAAAAAGGAGAGGGAGAGAAGTCAGTACGGTACACGTGACTTTGTGGGTCACCTCGAGGGGCAGCCAGGGCTCATTCTCGCAGGGATTTTTTGAATGACTGTGTAGAACACACCTCAGAACTGTCCTGGGATGTTAGCCCACCAGCTTGTTTTCACTGGTAGAAGGTCGCTCCGGAGGCATCCCCCGAGCAGGAAAACACAGGGAGCCGTCCCCTCACGTAGGGACTGTCTGCCTGTGATCTCATCCGAGGATTAAGGGGATATGGGCTAGGAAACGACAGATCTGCTACACTGATGAAAGTAACGTGATATTGTAAATGCCCCTCTTACTAAGAAAACATACTTTTTAAAGAACAATTATAATTTAAAAAATTTGTCCATATAAAATAAATCTTATTGCTAGGCTGAGATAGGGCTCAGCATTAATTCTACTTTTTTTTCTGTTTTTAAAGATACAAGTGTTACAGAAACTTTTCCACACAAATCAAAGGATGGGAATAGGAGCTTTGTTGTGGCAATATCATTCAATTCTTTGAACTCCTTCCAAGTTATATTCCCAAAACCACAGAGTGGTCTATCATTAAAATGTATTTCTCAGTCATCCGCTAGCTGAAACTTGACTCTTCCCTCCATTCTGTTGCAAGCAAAGAATTAGAAGGCACCTGACTTGCAAAAGTATTTGTTATCCAGTCAGGAGAGCCATTCATTTTCTGGATTTCTGGGAAGTTTATCAAAAAGGCTTTCTTAAGAATTATCGAGCGATGATTAAATCAGACCTGTTCCCTTTCCACCTAGAGGCATTTTGATTAACCTGATATGAACCTGTTCCAAAAGGTTTAGAAAATGAAAATAGTGTTAATTTCAATATCTCTTGGGTAATAAAAATTTTGACAAGAAAATGTTTCTCTCTTAAGTAATGTGATTTAAATATATTTTATTCAAAAATCTTGGTGCTGTATTTTTAGCTCCTTTGATTTACGGAAATACCCACCTAACACCTAACTGGCAACATCAGCCATCACTGTCAAACCAACCAGCCAAATCAGATTTTTTTTTTCTGTCAGAAAAGATCTGAGTACATTTTCCTATCCAAATAAACATGTTAAGACATATCCCCATGACAACCATCTCTCTTCTGAATTCAAAGAGAGAGGGGATCTTGCTGAGAATTTGTTCCTGAATGAAATAAGGTATATAATGTGCCACCCTCTTTAATATTTTTTATGAATAATCCCCTCCACCCCGTTTATTTGTTGTCACAAGACTCTGTGTCAGAGGTGAGAGATTCTTTGGCAATACTCAGGGGATGGAAAGGCTGAGGTTGTTGAATAAAAAATGCCATCATGTCCCTACTCCACTCTACAGTGTAACTGGATTCAAAACATCCCAATAGGGGCCAACATAGCCCATTCCAGATGCCACCTTTTCTTCTTCACAGGATGAGCATAAGTCAGGAAAAAAACCACAAGCCCTGCTTTGGGCGCACCCAGCCTCGATTAGACGAGGCTAAGTCTACCCTCATACTTTTATTTTATTTTATTTGGGGAGGGGGTAGGTAATCAGGCATTTACTTATTTATTTATTTATTTATTTATTTATTTATTTATTTATTTATTTATTTATTTATTTATTTGCTTATTTACTTTTAATGGAGGCACTGGGGATTGAACGCAAAACCTCATGCGTGCCAAGCATGCACTCTACCACTGAGCTATACCCTCCCCCTCCCCTAGTGTTTTAAATGGTCTCTTTGGCGCCCTGGAGGTTTTCACACCCAGTGCAAGTTACCATAATAAGATGGAGGCAGCTGTATCTTTTTATTTCATCAAATGGGATAAAGATGATTGTGAAAGGGGACTTGAGAAGGGAGAACAGGCATAACCCCTGAAACACTCATTATTTCCTCAGAGAAATCCTTTCTAGCAGAATTACAGATGGAAGTCAAGATCCAGAAACTGATTCCCTTTAAATGATCTGTGCTATCAGATCTCTGGGTAAGTCTTTGTCCCTGTCTTTGAAAACCATTTGATTTATGCCATTTATATTGCTTGGTCCTCACAACATTTCTGTGAGTTCAGTACTTAAAACAACTATTAATAGGACTCTCATTTAACAGACAAGGAAACTAAGATGCAGAGACATCACATCAGTCACCCAAAGTCACTTGAACCCAGGTGAATCAACATCCCGGGTTCATTTAGCAGAATGAACTTCTGCTCCAGACCAGGGACCATCACACCACCCCAGCACCTGGACAGCCTCTCCTCCTCCTCTGCGCCTGCTCATAGGATGCTGGGCTAAACGACACAGACTTCTGTCAATTTCTCATTGAAATTCAATTAGCATGTTTTATCTTTGGTTCAAATTAATTCTTTCTCAACATTTTATTAAGAAAGAATTTAGAAATACATCTAAATTGAAAAAATTTTATACACCCACCTATATCCCTATATTCTACCATTAATATTTTACCATATCAGCCAGGCTTATTTTTAAACAAGTCTTTGGCATCTTACATTTCCCTCTTCTATCAAACAGGAAACTACCACTCTACCGTCATCCAAGGTGTTTTCAAGGAGTGAGGCTTCTGACCCACAGAAAACTATAAATATAGACTTTCTCATCTCCACCGGATCGGGTCATTCATTTAGTTCAGTCCAAATGTGGAAGGACATTAGAACCACCCGGGAGTTTTAAAAATGTACCAGTGCCCTGGTCCTATCCCTGATCAACTGAGTCAGAATCTCTGGAAAGAGATACAGGATTTTAGCATTCAATTAGCCAACAAGTAATTGATGAGAATCAGACCAAACGGTGTGTCACACGCCAGCTGAGGCATTGGAGTGAAGAAGGAAAGTCCCTGCCTTGGTGGAGCTGCGTCCTCTTGCCTTACCACAGAATTCCTGCCTTGGCCCCTTCCCTCTAACTCTCCTTCCCTCTCTTCAGATCTTTGTTCAGGTCCCAGAATATTCTATTTCCCTTTCTCCAAGGAGGAAGCTCCTACTGATCATGCCTCAAGGTCCAGTTTGCCAGTTGTCTCCCCTGGAGTCTCACCGGGTCCCGTAGCTCAGTTCATCTCTTCCTTCTCAGGAGTCCTACTTACAACATGATCATGGGATTTCACATCATCGTTGTCATAAGATACGGTGCATTGTGCAAAGGTTCCCGGTTTTATGTGTGGGACTCCGAGTACTGTGAAGAGGCAGAGGCTGCTGTGTTTGACCTGACATCCTCATCATGTAGGAAAGTGCCTGGAACACGGCACCGTTTCAAAATTTCAAACAAACAAACAAATAAAAGGCCAGTTGATGTTGCATTGAATCAAAGGCAATCACCACATCCATGCACGGCATGTGTCCTGAGACTCAATCTGAGTTCCTTCCATATGACTTGTTTGATGTTCTGTTTTATTCAAAGGGACAGAAGCTAGACTTCGCAGGAGACAGATCAGATAATGAAGGGCTCTGGTGCTTTATAAATTGTGTTCTTAGATTTTTCTAGGTCCTTCATTGAAAACTCTTTAAAACCCTTGACCCCACTAGTGGAATTTGTAGAGGGGCATGTCCTAGAGGAGACAGGCCATGAGAGAGTCCACTCGGTTAGACAGAAATAGTCCAGCACGCAGGCTTTGATGTCTGATGGGGCAGAGGACAAAGTCTCACTTGCATCCTGCTATCTATCTGACTTAGGCAGTTTACTTAACCTCTCTGAACCTCAGTTTCTTTACCTGTAAAATGCAGGCAAATATTTTCGCCTCCCTCTCTCCACATAAGACTGCAAACTTCACAAAGAATGACATTAATAGCTAACATTTGCTGAGGGTTTACCATGTGCCAGGCACATTGCTAGCTCCTTTACAATTCAGCACACGGACCCTTCAAGGTACTACTATGATCCCTGTTTTGCAGGTCATGAAACCAAGACAAATTAAGTAAGTTGTCAATGATTATACAGCTAGTAAAGAATGAATTCAAATCCAGAGATTCTGGCTCCAAGAGCCCACTGTTATCCATGTCCCAGGGACCTTGTTTACTTTTTTCAGCCTGTGTCTGCAGGTCCTAGAATAGTGACTGACACATGGGTGCTAAAAATAACTGTTGAATGAATCAATCAATACCTCCTTGCAGCACTGTTGTAAGGAGGAAGGAAGTACTATTTATTATATACCACTGTTCAGGCTCTTTTCGGTGTCTTATCTCACTCAATCTTCCTATGAAGTGTGCGCTGTTATCAAATCCATTAATGCTAGCCTAGATGGAGGAGGAAACCCAACTGATGTAAAGTCACTTGCCCAAGGGCACGCAACTGACAAGCAACCTCCTTACAGCAAAGCCTGTGCCCTTATCTCTATACCTGTGGTCTTTAAACATTTTTGCTCACTCCGTCCCTTTTCATGTTGACATCTAGAACTTTATCATTGTTTTAAGCAATTGCAAAGGCCATAATTTCCTAAGTATTATACATATTGACATTTAAAAATAATTGCATCACCTTTCTTTGGAAGGTTAAAGATTTCTTAATTTTTCTATTTTTGGTACAGCTACCACAATTTGCAGATCAGGGCAACATGCCTGATGCAATAAAAAGAAAAGGGCAAAGTTACAACTGTTAAAAGACCTCAGGAATGTACATCTAACTGACACTACCTTGTATTAATCATTAGTTGTACTTTTTACATGTAAGATATGACTGTGACGGCCCTAAACAAGAAGGGTTTCCTAGTTAAGCTGCAGTCACTTTTCTGGCTGTGGATGGTCATCAGTCATCATTCCTTCTGTGGCAAATTCATGTAGTTCCTCTAATGCATTTGGGACAACTGCCTCAAAGTAACCTGCAACTTTCCTGACAACTCCTTGTTCTCTCTCCTGCTAAAATTGTAGCCCTTTTCTGCCGAGTTTTTAGACCCTTCCACTACCATACCCACTACTTCTCCCACCAGATCCAGATCTATAACCACCATCATAGAGACTGCTCGCCTCCACTGATCTATAATTTGACTGCTGTTGTCCATTATAATTTCCAAAATCATAGTTCCCAATACCACCATAGTTTATCACTGCCAAAATTTTCTCCTCCATTGCAACCATCCTCCGCCACTGCCACCATATTCTCCACCTTGGTTTCCACATCCTGATCCATTGCTCTCTCTACCACCATCACCAGGACTGTTACCCAAAAACTGGGTTCACCTCATGATGGGTGTCAAGCCAATGGACAAAACCAAACCCAAGATCAGAAGAAGATTTATTATGACTTGGAGGTATGGAGAACACCAGGGATCTTTCTCAAAGCAGTATCTCCTGAGACAGCAAAACTGAGATAGCTTTAAGCTAAGGGTACATGCATATTCATGAAGGGACTTAAGCAGAGGAGAATTCAGCACAGAATTGGGCAAAGGTCAACAAAGTCCATGCCTTAGTTGACTGAAGTCAGGAGGGTTGACTTCATCACTCCGTCCTCTAGCTGGTTGGGGTCTTAGTTCCTGCAGAACTCAAAGATGTATTATTATGTGTATCCCTTGAGAAGGAACTAGGACTCTGCTTTCTCGCTTACTATTGTTTGACTGCCTTTTCTCTGTTCCTGCATTCCTTTATTCCCTTGAGATCATTTGATTACTAAGACCTGTTCAAGGGCAAGCGCTGTGGCCAGGCTTAGATCACACAGTGGCCTAGGCCAAAATGAGTTCTCATGTCAAGAAAACCATTCCTGGTTTTCTTTCTCCGGGGACCTCCTAACTTCTCTGCTTACACTGGCAAACTTCTATTCCATAAACTTAATTTTACCAGCCTCTTCTTACTGCCCATCCTCCCAGCTGTTGCTATGTTAGGTGCTTCTCCTCTGTTCTGTGTTGCCTTAGTACTTGCACACATCTCTATCATCCCCTTATAATTTTAAGCCTACTGATTTTTCTTTCCCTTGTTTGTGAGCTCTTTGAGGACAGGGTCTGTGTCTTAACTTTTTGCTCCCAGAGCCTCGCTTGGGGTCTAGCGCACAGGAAGCATTCAATAAGTGTACTTTTGAAGGGCCAAGAGAGGAAGAAGGAAATGCAGAAACTAGGAACAAGATGAGGCCAGATACAATAGGAAGAACAGACCAGATGACCTAAGGCTCCTTCCAACCTTGAGCTCTGATGAGTGTCTGGGATGAGAAAACACAAAAATAATAATGAAAGGGGACTTTTATCGTGATTCATCTTATTCATCTCACCCCCTCGCTCCTCTGGTCTGCAAAGAGAAGAAAGATATATTCAGACCCTGAACAAGGAATAAGCTAGGGCTTTGCAGGTGCCATCATTTAACTATGTGCCTATTAAAGTCCAGCAATGCTCAATCTTTGCTTGCCTCCTCTTCCTTATTATCTGCCTTTTCATGAAGAAGAGAAAAGGAACAAAAGACTTACTGGAGGAATATGTGGTTGTTTAATTTGGGCCTCTCTTGTATCCTCTAATAACCCAGCAAACTGGTCATTTTTATTCCTTGCTGAATTACAAAGGATATATTATCCCTGCCCATTCTACTGCCGGAGAATAATGGCGTGGGGAAGGAAGAGAAAGGGACATTATTTTTCCAGGCCTCTTTCCCAACAAAGAGGAAAAAGCTGTCGCCAAAGGGCTATGTGTTTTGCTAGGCACTGAATCCTCCCCTCTGCTAATATCTAAAATCCTCAGGTGAACCCAGTAATTCAAAATCTCTTCTACTAAACTGAAAGTATGAATAAATAAGAAGATCGATACATGAATATTCTATGCAAAATGTTATTTGAAATGGCAAAAGACAAAAATACTAGAAACCACTTGCGCATTTATTATAGGGGAATACATAAATAAAATATGGTATATCCAAACTATGAATATTCTGCATAAAAATAACATTAAATCAATACGTATTTACCTGGAGGGGCTTGAATGAAATACAGGTGAGAAAAGCAAGTTATTTTTATGAGTTTGTGAGTCTCATTTTAAAAACAGTATGACAAAAATGGCTAAATATGTGAATATATATATGCATACACAGACATACATATATACAGTGTATATGTGTGTATATATATACAGATAGACATATATATATGCATTGATAAGGATGTGGAAAGATACACACCAAAATGTTCACACTTGTTATGAGGGGGGGTGGGGGAAGGCAGCTTAAGCAGAAGGGGGTATCGTTGACTCTTTTATATATGGTATTTGATTTGTTGCCTCAAGCTGGAATAACATTTTTTTCTTTTTCTTTTCTTTTCTTTCTTTCTTTTTTTTTTTTTTTTTTTTGAAAAAGCTGGCATTAATTTTGGACTTCAAAATGAAAACCCAAAATTTCAAAGCACACACACACACACATATACACTTTAAAGTCCTAAACTGCTGCTTTAAATCTAAAAACCATTTTAACAAGCAGGATCCTTTTGACTTCTCCTAAAGGCCCCCTGGTTAGCTTGTTATAATGGTACACCTGGAGAAAAAAGAAAAAAGAGGCTAAAACCCTCCAGCTGGGCTGCACAAATCTTTTTTTGAATTGACCAGCCTGCTGAGGGACGGCACTGAGGGCTGTGGAAGCCCGTGCTCTGGAATGGTCCCTCGGAACTCGCTGTTCCAGGGAAGGAGAAAAGGAGAAAAAGGCAGCCTGATTGCCTTTTGGCTCTCAGCCAAAGGAGCCGCTCGTGGTGGGAGTGGAATTTTTCCATGGCAAAGGAAGAGGAAAAGCCAGATCATATTTCCTACAGGGAGAGCCCTATTTGCTCAGGAAGATCTTGGGGCCCTTGCTGTTCATAACAGGAGCATGTTCATTGAGTCATACCTTGATTTTCACCAGTAGAAAAAAAATTTTTTTTCATTAAGTATAGTTGATTTACAATGTTGTGTTAGTTTCTGGTGTACAGCATAGTGATTCAGATATATATATATATATATTCTTTTTCATTATAGATTATTACCAGATATTGAATGTAGTTCCCTGTGCTGCACAGTAGGAGGACCTTGTTGTTTATCTGTTTTATATACAGTAATGTGTATCTGCAAATCCCAAACTCTTCATTTATTCCCCCGCAAATCTCTCCTTTCTTTCTTCCTTCCTTTCTTTCTTTTATTTTCTCTGTCTTTTCTTCTCTTTTATTTACCTTCAAGTTTCTTCCTAAAATGCAAACACCCTAGAGATGGACCACACGTGACTATTATTAGATGAAGTGCAAAAGGAAGTGAGGACAAAACAAATGTGAGGAGGCACTGTTGGTTCAGCAAGGAAAGTTACATCCTCCCAAAGAACCAGACATTTCTCTCTGTTACTTCACCAAACGAACCACATCAGCAGCTTCTGGGGACTGGAGAGCCCACAAGGGGAGGCTCCTGTCCATTACCTCTTCTCCCAATCTCTCCCAGCCAGCATACTTGGCTCGGAATCACGGACCTTCAGAAACCATCGCTGTAAAATTTCACTTGGGAGTAAATTCTATGGTAAATGTGGAAGCACAGAATCGTATACTTGGAAGGCACTTAATGGCCATCAACCCCCAACTCTACCCACATACCACTCATACGACCTGACACCATTTTCTGATGGCTTACTCTTAGCTATGGGCTCTGGCATTTGATACAATGCCCCCAACATCCCTAGGAGGAAGGTGCTTCCTTTTCCCAGCTTACAGATGAAGAAACAGGCTAAGGAGTTTCCAAAGTCACACTGGCAATGAATTATTATGACCAGGCAATCAACCTCCGGATTCCACGCTCTTTGTCTCAGGTACTCTGCCTCTCTTTATGATGTCGCAGAAACGTGATCACAATCTCTCCTTGGACACCTCCAACAATGAGAGACTCTATTTTTAGAGGTAGTCCATTGCTAATTATGAAGACTTTTTTTAATGCTAGCTATCTTCTGTTCATGCTGGCCATGTTTATACTTTCAAGTGCCGCTCAGAATATATCTAATCTCTAGGTCTTCTCTGTTATCTCTTCTTTGCTCTTTTAACTGTTCCTTCCTGTTTCAGTGTTGCTATCCTGTTTTACTTCTCTATAAACTCTCTTGTTTATCAGCTTCCCAACTTAATTGTCTTGGCCAGAACTTAAAAAAAAAAAACAACAACAGAAAACAGAAGAACAAAAACTACCCAAATGTAAACTCTAGATGGCAGAGAATGTATCTGTCTTGCTCATCAAATAGGGCAAAACACTCATTTCACTCTGGATGCTTTCAGAGTTGGCTACTGCTGTCCAGCTCGCTGCTAGCTTTCTTGGCAGCCCTCCCACCTCAACAGTGACAACTCATTCAGAGTTCACTGTCCTCAAATCACTGAGACTTTCTAAAAAAAAAAATACTGGCACATAGTCAGGCAGGTCTTCCCAAAAAAGTTTTCATGAAATAAGTTTCAATTTCTGCCTCTAGTGACAATGAGCTGTAGCAGAAAGAGAGTAGTTTTTGGCCACATACATATCTGGGCTTCACCACTTACTGTCTGCATAACCCTGGATCCATCACTTAGCCCTTTGGAACCTCCCTTTTCAGCATCTGTACAATGATGATAATTATACCTCTTCCACTGACGATTTTTTGAGGATTAAATTGAATAATGAATGCAAGGTACCTAACACATAAGAAATGCCTGATAAATTGTTAATTTGCTCAAATTTCTATGTTAAGTTCTTACACTATATATGCAACTGAATCAATCGAGGACATTGCATTCGGTCTGAAAAGCAGAGACCAAAAGAATATATGAAATTGCTGGTGCTTATATGAAGAAAACAGGACCTAGGAACTAAAACACCCAGAAAAAGAGAAGATTGGGGCTGCTCTGCAGAAGACCAGCTATCAGTGAGATACCTGCCAGGCCCAGGACCAGCAGCACACAACCTGCGACTATAAAACACTGATGCACAGAGAGCTGTTGGGCAAGGCAGGTGACACCCCGATGCCTCCAGGCTTCCACAGCGTCAGAAAGAGAAATCCAAGGCAACAAAGTGCCAGCAGTCAGAAAAAAATCAAGGTGGGTTTTCTGAGATTTACTCTACTCGCTTATCCAATAAACATTACAGAGCGCCTCGTATAAGCCAGGTGCTGTGCTCAGTGCTGCCCACACAGAGAGCAGAGAGACGGAGTTGCTGCCCTCCAGCTGCTGGAATTCTGGTAGGAAGACATGAGCACGAGTATTCGAAGGACAATCGGGTACGCGCCAATGGTATTTGCAAAGTCTAGCGGAGGCACAGAGGACTGCAGAAGATGTCCAAGAAATGACCCATTTGTTTCTAAAATCTTATACATGAGCAGCAAGCAAGATGTTCTGCTTAAAAAGCAGTGAGTTTGGAGACAGGACTTCTGATCCCTTCCTGCTACTCTTTGGCTTTACACAAATATTTTCACCTCTGTGGGCCTTTGCATCCCAACTGAACGACGTACGTTTCATAAGGTTCAAGCAGTGACCTGAGCTCTCTGTATGTCTGCATTTCCTCGTCTGTAACATGGGGAGAGTAGTAATACCTGTCTCGTTAGGACTCAAAGACTTAATCTTTGTAAAAGCGCTCAGAACGATGCCTGATTCACAGTCAGCAGTGTACACCTTTTAAATAAAATAAATGTAACTATCCTCATTGTCACCAGGTCCCTCTTTTCAATTCTTTTCAATTCTTAGTGAAGGGAATTGAAGGACCTTTCAAGGACCCTACAAGCCCCAGCAGTGAGTCTCATATCGTCAGACCACACTCCCCAGCACCCCCCTGGCTGCAGACACGCACCAACCCTCGGCCCCTGATTTAGCTCCCAGGTCGCTGTGATGCTCCCCAGCACCGCCCACCATTATTCTCGTGATTGTTTCATCCACATGGAGGAGACTTCCAGTGTCCTGGTCCCTTCATCCCTGACTTCTCATCTTCTCTATCCTACCTGGGGGGCTCATGTGCATGCATCACACTCTAAACACAGTCATTTTGACTTTTGACAGAAAGCAGTTTATTTTTATGTTTGCTTGGGGAGTTCCTACTTATACCTGGTTTGTACAGAGCTGTGTATAAAACATCGAGTTCTGAATATGTCCTCAGTTTTTCTGATAAAGGGACTAAATGAGTCATAAAATAGTGGATTGGAATAACAGAGCTCATTACAAAGGAAGTGAATCAATTCTGTTCCTAAACAAACACATTTTAGACGTTTCTTAGTTGAAAGTTGCCGTCCTTGGAGATTAAAATGGGTAGTCTCTATTTAACGTTAAATGAGGGGGAGGGTATAGCTCAAATGGTAGAGCACATGCTTAGCATGCATGAGTTCCTGGGTTCAATCCCCAGGACTTCTTCTAAATAAATAAGTAAACCTAATTACCTCCCTCCTCAAAATTAAAAAAGAAAAAAAGAAAAGATGGGGAGGGTGTGGGGTGTAGCTCAGTGGTAGAATGCGTGCTTGGCATGCCCAAGGTCCCGGGTTCAGTCCCCAGTGCCTCTATTAAGGGGGGGAAAACATGTAATTAGGTATCTTCTTCATCAGCAGATACAAAAAAAGTTAAAAAAAAAAAAAGAGTGGAAGGAGCCGAGAAGAGCCTTTGTATTGTGTACCTCTGGGGAGAATCTACATCTCAAGGAGGTTGTGGTTTTGTTATGACAAGAGTCAGGGATGCTGTTAAAATTTAAGTCAGGCTCTTCCTTCCCTTCTAGATTCTCCCATCAGTGTTTACCAAGCTGATAAACTACTCCTCACTCCTCTCGCTTGTCTCTACCAGGCCTCCTCACTCTCCATTGTGGGCTTCTCCTGTGGGTTTCACCATGGCGGCCTCTAGCCATCTGGACAGAAGCAGCAACTCTCACTTCAGCTCGTGATTTGCTGGAGTCTGGCATTGGACCGCTCCCTGAATCCGCTGAGAGCCCCAGGCTCCTGCCCTAGCCCGCCCTCAGATCCCAGCCTTTCAGACTCCTTATCTTCTGACCCGGCCTCTGCAATGGCATGAGGGCTGCAAATTTCTCATTTATGCTTAAATCCACCCCCTGGGCTGAGAACTCTTCTCTGAACCTCCGTCTGTTTATTTGGGTCCTCACACCCTGCTCAGCCCTTGCTGGAATCCCAGATCTCACAGCAGAGAGACTGTGTAGACTAGTTCTCTCTTCCACCGGAGTGTGATCTCTCTGAGAGAAAGGAATGTGTAGGATTTACTTTTTTTATCTCCATCAATGAGAAGAGTGTCTGAAGATAAGCCTCACTGCTGAACACTGAAATCAAGGGAAAACTCACCTCTCAAGTACTAGCTTTAAAATGCCTTTCTCTTCCCTCAAGTAGTACTCTTTTTTTTTTTAATTGACATATAGCCAGTTACAGTGTGTCAATTTCTGGTGTACAGCATAATGTCCCAGTCATGCATATATATGCATATATTTGTTTTCATATTCTTCTTCATGAAGTAATAATCCTTTTTATTTAAAGTGAATCTTTCCAAAAATTAAAAAAAAAAAAAAAGCAGTGAGAACTGGGACAAGAAACTGAAGTTTCTGAATCTCCATTCCCTTTTTCTTTTAGTACAGTGTATCTTACTTATTTTCAATACTTCAGATTCATGCTTCTCTTTCCCTGTGATCAATAGAATATAATTAAGACAACCAAAGATTGTTCTGTGTGATTTTCAACAGGAATTGAATCTGCAACCTCTGCCACATTAAGAGAACATTAAGTGAACTAACCAACTTAAAAACAAACAAAGAGCAATAGAAAAAGAAAGAGAGCAAAGGGGAGAAGGGAGTGGTGGGCAGGGAAAGAGAAAGGCAGGAAGGGAAAGAGAAAGGCAGGAAGGAAAAGAAAGGAAAGAAGGAAAAGAATCTTTACTTTCTGCATCTCCTCAGGGCTGTTGTGAGGACAAAACGAATGTGACAGGTAGATGCAGGGATGGATATAGATTAGGACACAGGCAGAGATTCACAGATTTTCAAGAAACATTAGCTCTCTTCTCTGCCTGGTTTTCCCTCATCTCAGCTTCGGGTGCCACGTCCTTGCTTTAGGCCTCCTTGAGTCTCCATGAAGGTCTGACTTTAATCCCCTACCCTCATAGAAAGACCTGTGTGTCCACCAGCCCCATCCCCTCCTTGCTCCCTCATCTTCCTCCCCAGCCTGTGCCACTGAGGTCTCTGCTTGGCCCGTGGTGGAGCCAGCACAGCTCCCAGCATTTCCACCTGTTTGGATCATCTTCCCTTCTTCCTGTCTTCTTCTCAGTCCCCAAACCCAGCCTCTCCCGACACCCTTGGCATTCAGAGTTCAGTCTGAGGATCAGCAGCAGCAGTATCACCAGGAGCTTGTTAGGAACGCAGAATGTGGTACCCCCCACCCCAGACCTGCTGAATTAGTTGCTGCATTTTATGGCAAAATGCCTAGGCGACTCGTACGCGCACTAGGGTTTGAAAAGCAATGCACTAGATTATTCTTTAGGGCTTAACTCAAAGTCGTCACTTCTAGGGAAGTGACATTGATCCTCCCATCCAACTTATCCACTTACCTTCACGTGGGCACTGTTATTCACTTTCTCCTCCGTGCTCTCACCTACCCACCACTCATCCATCCATCCATGCCTCCATCCACCCTGGAATCTGCAAACACTTAGTGAGGGCTTATCTTCAGACACTCTTCTCATTGATGGGAGATAAAAAGTAAATCCTACACATTCCTTTCTCTCAGAGAGATCACACTCCAGTGGAAGAGATAACTAGTCTACAGACAATTACAAGATGTTGATAAGTGCTATTTATTCGACAGTCACAAATGTTTCCTGAAATAAGGGTTTGAGCCAGAGGCTATGGAGTACAAAAGAGGCACACTTCACTCAGCCAAGGAGGTCAGGAGACTTACCCGAGACATTGACATCCAGGCTGAATGCTAATCATTTAAGTCTCAGCCTACACACCCCTCCTCCAGGAAACCTTCTCTGATGTCCCTCTGCTAGGTTCAGGGCTCCATCCCACAGGAATCAGCCTCCCAAAATGCCAAGGAAATACTTTCTGGCCTTGGGAACAACATATGCAAAAGTCTACAGGATAAAAATATCATGGAGCACGGGGTGTATATGTATTAATGCAATGCTCTCCGTGCTTCTCTGTCTCCCCCACGCATGCATGAGTCCACAGGGCAGGACTCTGACTTGTTGGTCTCTGTATTTACAGTCCCCAGCACAGTGCCTGGCATGTGGTAGGCGTTTAATAAGTAAACAGACAAGACAGCAAGGAGCAAACAAGGACATAGGTTTGGAGAGGGATTTTTTCCTGGGTTTAGCTTATTGTCCTTCAAACTGGTATCTTGGCCTCCCTTCTAGAGCAGTAGGATAAAATCACTAGGGAAAATAAGGCTTTTTTTAAATTAAGGAAAAAATTACAGTTTATGGCAGGTATATGAGTCCCATGTAAGCTAAAATTATTGTTTAAAAAAATCTATCTCATTCATTGGAAATATTCAAAAGGGTGAGGAGGAAAAAAGTTCAGAGGTGCCTGAATAGTAAAGCATGAGCATATGTTTTTGGTCTCACTGCCACTCCAGTTTCAAGTCCGGGGGCACGAGTGCCCTTCCCTGCAGACTGGAGTGTGTGACTTAGTCACAGCCCCTGTGTTACACTTCTGCGTATAGCACAGAGGCCGGTGCCTCTTCCGCTCATTGCTGAGAAGGGAGCCAGAGGTCAGTTGGCTTGCTCTGGTTACATGAGCTGAAGTTGAGAGAACCTTAACTCTCACCCCATTTTTTTAATTCTACTGGGATTATGGATTCTAGAGTCAAGCAGACTTTAAATGTCTTCTAGTCCACCAGACTCCAATTTCCAGCCCTTGCCTTCATTAGCGTTATTGCCGGAGGCCTGTGAATCTCTACAGGCAGCCCACACTGGTTGCGGCCTGAATTATGATTACACGTATGTACACAAGTGTACTCTATTTTCCAGAACATAGTATAGTGGTTTAAAACACTGTGGAGCCAGACTGCCTGGGTTGACTCTCAGCTCCACCATTACAATCCATGTGCCTTGAGGCAAGGCACTTTCTGGGCCTCATTTTCCCCATGTGTAAAATGGGTATAATAACTATATTTCTCTCATAGGGTTAAATGAGCTAATAATCATATCAAAACAAAAGTGAAGTTAGTTGCAGCACTCATTACAACTCTAATAAATAATTATTGTGCATATATTTAACACTGTCTCCCCCTAGTTGGTAAGGGCATATGAAGGCCATGCTGGCCTTTCTCTTATTGATATCAACAGTGCTGGCAGAGCAGCTGGCATGTAGTGTTTGATGGATATTATCATGTGGGGTAGGCTCTTCACCTCTTTCCTCACTGCATCTCCCCTGCTCAAGAACCTACCATGGCTCCCTATTGCTTACTGCACCAAATCCAGTTTCTCTGCCTGGATTTTAAGGCCTCAATAACCAGGCCACATTGTTCTCTCTGTCCCGTGTATTCTCAACAAGGGCAGTATCGCCCCAAAGGGTGCAAAAATTGGTTCTTGGGGGTCAAAAAAAACTCTTCCTCTTCTCATGTGTATAGCACATAAGCAGATCTATAGTACATAACACATATGCAAATACCTGTGGCGGAGGGCAACTAGGAAAAATATCTACAAAGATTCCTGGACTATAATGAAAATAAGCTTAAGAAACACTGACCTAGCCTATTTCTCTCAAGAGAAAGAACACTCACAGCATAAAGAGTTGAGGAAATCATTTTCTCTTCTTTGGTCCTCGATTTCCAGGGGAGTAAAATGAGGGAGATCTGCCTGTGAGCTCTGAGGCCCTTTTCGGCCCTGAGAGTTGATGCCCCCAAGAATCAGGTGCTCACAAGACCACACGTATGGTGCTGGCCAGGAGCCTTTGCCCCTCGTGTAGGTGAATTTCATTCCCACCCACTGGCCCAATGTTAGTGCCCCCCGCCCACACACACACTCCCAGAACCTCTGTCTTCTCCTCTTTTTGAGGCCCTACCTACTTCACATCAACCTTAAGGGGGTTCCCTTGCCATGTTGCACAAGCCTGGGGGGCCCAGTGTCCATCCTGGGATGGGATTCCTGGAGTTACAAAATGTCCTGCCTGAGAGGCAGGCAGGGAGGAGAGCTGGTGGTGGGGGTGTCATTATTCTTGTCTCCATTTGACCTGAAACACCCTTTCACTGGGGACAGAATGAATGAGAAGACAAGCCCTTCCGTAGAGTCCAGAGCTCTTTTCTCCACCCCAGGAGGTGGTGTGTATAGAACACTGGGGTCGTATGGGGCTCTACCCTGGCTCCTTCCTGCCTGCCGGGACCCCTCAAACCTGAGCTGTTCCCATCTCCAGGCTGCCCCGTGCGCAGCTGTGTGAGCAAGGTCAGAGGCAAGGGAACACAGCTGAGCTTGGCCATGGGCCCTCTGACCCTCCATCCCACTTGGAATTGGGAGGAAAGGACCCTGAGCTTTAGACGCGACTCTGTCACTAACTTCCTGTAAGGCTGCAGCCAAGCCATTTGGCCTCTTGACCCTCATTTGCTTCGTGTATGAAATCGGTCAACTCCCCTGTTGACACAGAGAGATAAGGCATGAGAAAGTGTTTTGTCAGACTGTAAAGTGCCGTAAAAATACGAGATATTATCATCGTTGCCGCTAACAATGTCTCCTTTCTCTGATCTCCTAGTCTGCTCGGGTCGGAACCACACAACAGCACTGACGTTTTCTCCCATTACTGCATTTCCAACGACTCGCCGTTCCCTGCAGGTGCCGTGTGCTTTCTTGTCTCAGGGTTCCCACTGCCCCTGCTCACGTTGACTCCTGATGGACCCATCGTTGAGGACTCTCTGCAGCAGCGCTTCTCCCAGGCATTGTCTCCTGGCCCCCGCCCTCTGCAGTCTGAGTAGGAAGTCCCCACTCTGGGTACCCATGCTTCCCTGGGCTCCCCTCTGTTGCTTGCTGCCTTCTTTGTGTTCCCCACCAGAACAGAAACTTCTGCAAAGCAGGGGGGCTGTATCAGTCTGCTAGGGCGGCCACAACAAAACAGCACACCCTGGGGGTGCTATAACAACAGAAGTTTATCTTCTCACCATTCTGGAGGCCGGAAGTCCTGGACGAAGGTGTCAGCAGGGTTGGTTTCTTCTGAGGCCGTTCTTCCTGGCTTGCAGATGACGGTCTTCTGTGTCTTCACATGGTCATCCCTCTGTCCATTGTGTCTGTGTCTCCGTCTCTTCTTATAGGATACCAGTCGTGCTGGATTATGGCACATCCCAAGGACTCCATTTTATTTTATTTTTTTTTAGTTTTAGTTTTTATTATTATTTTTTAAATTGAAGGATAGTTGATTTACAATGTTTCAGGTGTACAGCAAAGTGATTCAGTTATACATATATATGTATCTATTCTTTCTTATATTCTTTTCCACTACAGGTTATTATAAGATATTGAATATAGTTCCCTGTGCTATACAGTAGGTACTTGTTGTGTATCTATTTTATGCATAATAGTCTGTATCTTTTAATCCCAAATTCCTAATTTATCCCTCTCCTCCTTTCCCCTTTGGTAACCATGAGTTTGTTTTCTATGTCTGTGAGTCTATTTCTGTTTTGTAAATAAGTTCATTTGTGTTACATGTTAGATTCCACATATAAGTGATATCATATGACATTTGTCTTTCTCTGTCTGACTGACTTCACTCAGTATGATAATCTCTCTGCAAATGTTATTATTTTATTCTTTTTTAGGCTGAGTAGTATTCTATTGTATAAATATACCACATCCTCTTTATCCATTTATCTGTTGATAGACATTTAGGTTGCTTCCATGTCTCGGCTATTGTATATAGTGCTGCTGTGAACATTGGGGTGCATGTGTCTTTTCAAATTAATTTTTGTCTTTCCTGGATATATACCCAGGACTGGGATTGCTAGATCATATATGGTAACTCTATTTTTAGTTTTTCAAGGAACGTCTCCATAGTGGCTACACCAATTTACATTCCTACCAACAGTGCAGGAGGGTCCCCAAGGACCCCATTTTAACTTAATCATCTCTTTAAAGATCCTATCTCAAAATACGGTTACATTCTGAGGTGCTGGGGTGCTGGGGGTTAGGGCTTCAATATATGAACTTAGGGGACACAGCCAACCCATAACAGGGGACTTGCTTTTATATCCTATATGCAACTCTGGGCTGACACACAGAAAATGCCCAGCAAGTGCTTGTGAATCAGTGAATGAAGAAATGAACAGATATGTGCTATACATGTTTCCTCAACCAGAGTATAAGCTACTTGAGAACAATAAAAGCACACTGGCCTGGGAACTGGGGGACCTGGAGTATTCTTCTTTGCTTCCTGTCCATCTAGGGGGAGATCCTTTCAGCAGCAACACCAAAAGATGCCCCTTAACCTGGACCCGACAATGCCTATTCCTCTCCTAAAGCCACCAGGGATTCAGAGCATGCATTCTTCACAATGCCTAGAGCACTTGTCAAGTTCCGAGCTTCTACAGTTTCAACCTAAGAAATGCCATTTGCTGCTCAAAAAATGTATTGTTGTCCCGCCTCCCTGTATCTGCTACATTTTCTTCTAGTGACAAACCACGTTTCCCTGCCGGGTGACTGGCTCTTCCGTAGCCACTCAGTAATCACTGGAGAATCTATTGTCTTTACTATGCAGCTTGATTAGTCGTTAGTGTTTATTCCGCCTGAATGTTTCAGACACACGCGAAATTACAGCATTTGGGCACTGGAAGGAGCCTTAGACATCGTGGGCTGTGGAGCTTCAGACCCGAGTTTGAACCCTGCCCCCTTGGACCATCTAAGGTTTTCTCATCTGTCAGACGAGTAGAGTGATATTTTACAGGCTTATTCTGAGCATTAAATAGGATGATGAGTATATAAAGTCTTGGACATAAGAGGACCGAATACCTGTTAGTTTTCTTCCTCCCTGCATTTTACAGATGGGAAAATCAAGGCCCAGAGGAGTAAAAAGTCCTAAGCAATATCAAACCACCAGCCTTTAAAACAAGCCAGAGCTTGAAACCTGATGTTTTCTTAATTTTTAAAAAAATTTTATTGTGGTAAGAGCGTTTTAACAGGAGAGTTAGGTGCACAGTACATTATTGTTAATTCCAGGCACAGAGCCATACAGCAGTTATTCTCCAGAACTTATTCATCTTGTCTAAACTGTATGTCTACTGATCAAACTCCCCACTTTCCTCTCCCCCAGCCCTTGGCAACCACCGGTCTACTCTTGGATTCTATGAATGTGGCTATTTTAGGTACCCCCGTATGAATGGACTTGTGTTTGTCTTATGTAACCGGCTTACTTCACTTAGCATAAGATCCTCATGGCTCATCCGTGTTGTCACATATTGCAAGATTTCCTTCTATTTTAAGGCTGAGTAGTATTCCACTGTATGTAGCCCCGATATCTTGATTCCAAGTTCAAAACTATTTCTTTTGCCTCCTTGCTGGATTTACAAAATCTCTTAACCAGGAAGTAATTTTTCCTAGACAATGAGTAGATCCCTCAATTGGCAAGTCACCAGGTAAAGAACAGTAAACATTTGAAAAAGAAATGTGCTTTCCCTAAGAGACTGGCATCCAACACTCAGGTATCTGATGGACAAGCAAAGACAGCTTCTCCTGGAATGCTCTGCCACCAGGTTAATCTAGCCAGTGATGGAAATTCAAAACCGTGCAAAATGCATTTCCCCATCATAAACTCACTAGTAAACCCCTGCTCTCAGCATTACCGTCTAGATGTTTCTGAAACTTTAGGCAGAGGATTAGCCTCCACTTGAGGTCAGCAGCCTCCTCGTTAGATTTCCAGCCTCTTTCCGGTCCACCCTCCTGGTTGATAACAGAATTCTCTTCCTAGAACACAAATCTGATCTTGTCAATATTCTGCTTTGGAAGTTGACTGTTCCACCTCCCCCAGCCCACTCTCCTTCCTCTAGGCTACCCTGCCATCTGACTCCAGCACTAGGAACTTCTCAGTCCAGTCTCAGGCTACTTTACAGAATGAACAAGAACAATCTGTCTCTGAGAAATGCGCACGCTATTTGATAAATGGGGGGAAGTGGGAAGAGGCTTTGTTATGCATGTTACTGGAAGAGAAAACAAAATTGCTAATAATTGTCTTTGGGACGTGATATTATGAATGATTTTCACTTTATCCCCTAGAATAGGTTGCATTGTCTAAATTTTCTACAAAGAGCCTATATGACATGTATAAAATTTAAAGTATTGTCACCCCAACACAGGATAGTGGGCACCTTGTGCAAAGTGGAGCTCTCTGTCTCTCAATTCACAGCTCCTCAGAGGAGAGGTGGGGAAATGTTTTGGGAGGTGGTAGACAGGGTCAGTCACCTCATGCCTGAATTTGTGTTAAGAGGGAGAGTCATGACCTTGGGAGTTGGGGCAACCACAGAGGTGCAGCACTCAGATCTCCCTTCAAAAAAGAAGTTGCTGCTTGACTTTAGCTTCAGCATCTGCCTCAGCTCGTGAGACGCCATGCTCCTTTTCAGTAGCCTCCAGACAACAACTGAACGTGGTGGGATACAAGGGTATGGTTGCCTTTGCCCAGTGTGGGACTCTTCTCATAGACAACCTTTTTCCAAAGCTTCCCAGCGGGTCATCCAAGACTTTCTCAGATCACGGTCTGAGGCTCTTCCTGCACAGTCCTGCTTCTTCTCGCCTTTTATTTTTCACAGACATTCTCTCCAACAAACCTCTTGCACACCCAACTCCTGCTCAGTGGACCTCACTGACAGTTTTATACACACACACACATGCGCGCGTGCGCACACTGGTAAAGGACTCATGAGTCTGACTAATACCTGAGCCATCCATGCAGCATGGAAGGCCCTGTTCATTTAGTGAATGGATGCTAAGTACCTACCCTGTGCAGGAGCATAGTTCCTGCCCTCAGCAAAGCCCTGTCTAATGAGAGAGACAGAGAGGAAAATAAATCAGCAAAATATATGTCATATCTTTGTATATACACGCATGCTTCTAGTTGTTTAAGTAAATGGAAACCTCCAATGAGCTCCCAAATTTCTCCCTACTGTTTTCTTTAGTTGGGTGAACATCCCTCTTGCAATCTTGTTTATCATTTTGCTTTGCAAAGTCTTTTGCTACTGACACGACAAAGTTAAACTCGAATGCATCTCCAAAGGAGAAATTCTAATACATTCTAAATTGGGGATTGGAAAGAATGAATCTCTGAATAACAGAGTTGATTATATTGTCCTTTGTATTCCAGTTGCTGGTGTTTTATCGGTTTTGGCTCTGAAATGACTGATGATCAGCAGATTTAACAACGACAGTAATGACTAAAGTCCAAAAATAATAAGAATTAAGCCACAGTCACATTTAAGCCGGGAATAATAATAAGCCTCCACCCATACATTAAAGCTCAGCTCGCTAATTGTACCTGTAACTTAAGAAACCACAGTAGGAGACCGCCGAGAGGAGAACCAAGAGCACGCAGAGGAGCAGAGTCCTGTGGCATCACAGCTGGATTTTCTCTGTTCTAAGATGCTCCAAAAGGATGTGTTGCCACCCTTGGGGAGTTCACGGCAAGGTAGAAGTTGGGTCACACATTTGTTTTCCAGATTACTTATAAAAAGGCCTGGATTGAGTCTTTGACACAGAAGTATCCAAGTATGACAGACTTCTTTTATGTATATATAAAATGTATACATGTACATGCATACATATAAATACAGAGATATATACACATATATATATTTAATCTGAGCCTCTGTTCTCAGAGCCATGTGGAAGTCCACCACCTCCCCAAGATTTCCGGGGGCTGGAAGCCTCCTCCCACGGCTCCCTCAGCCTCCCTGCTACCAGCGTGATTCCCTTGACCACCCTGTACACCATCAAGCCTCCTGAGTCTGCTCTCCTTTCTGCCCCACTGCACCCCTGCATGCCAATATTCCCTCTGCCCTTTATTCTCCACAGCAGTCCTTGCACGGGGCTGTTGTAAGTTACAAACTCTCACGGCTGGTGTAAGAATAACCAAAGCAGGTGCCGGGCAGCACACACGGCAGTCATCTAAAGAACGCCTCCAAATTAATACAGAAAAGAAAACACAGTTTTTAAAAATGCAAAAAAAGACTTGATTTCAAAACAGACATTTCAAAAAAGAAAATATATGAATCACTAGTATGCACACAAAACGGTATTTATTGGTGTTTGTGTCAATACCATGTAAATTTGTTTGAATACCTCATTATTCATCAGGGAGATGCAAATTGAAACCGTGAGATACCATTTCTCACCCACCAGAGTGGCTGCATTTTAAAGACTGATAAATACCAAGTGTTAGCAGTGACATGGAGCACCTCAAACTTGTGTACGTTACTAGTGGGCGATGAATGGCACAATCACTTTGGTAAACTGTTTGGCAGTTTACTATAAAGAATATATCCACCCTATACCCAGGAATTCCACTTCTAAGCATCTACCCAAGAGAAATGAATACCTATGTCCACAAAAGATCATATAAGAATGTTCATAGCATCTTTTTCTTTTCTGAACTGCATCTCTTTATTGGATTATACTGGATGATGTTCATAGCATCTTTATTCATAATAATAAAACCTGGAAACAAACTGAATGTTCACCAACAGGAGAATGGATAAACAAATTGTGATTTTCTCTTTGTACTTAAAAACAATAAGTATATTCAATATTCAGTATCTTGTGGTAACTTATGGTGAAAAAGAATATGAAAACAAATATATGCATGTTCCTATGTGACTGAAGTATTGTGCTGTACACCAGAAATTGACACAACATTGTAAACTGACTATAATTCAATAAAAATATTTTAAAAAAAACAATAAGGAGAAGAAGAAAATATTGATATCCATATTAACATTGATGAATCTCAAAAATACATTGAGCAAGACACAAATCAGTACATACTGTTTGATTCCATTTATAAATTTCATATGGAATTCAAAAACAGTCAACTAATCTGTGGTGACAGAAATCAGAACATCTGTTACGGCGGGGGGCAGGGGTCGGACAGACTGACAGAAAAGGGACAAATTCTGGGTAATGGAAAAGTTCTCTATCTTAATTAGGGTGGTAGTTACAAAAGAGTAAATAATTGTCAAATCTCATTGAACTACATACCTAAGGTCTGTGCAATTCATTTTATGTAAATTATACTTTAAAAAAATCCTAATACCTAAGCCATACTCTAGCCTATTTATTTATTTATTTATTTATTACTGTTTTTCCTTTTTTTTTTTTTTTTTTTTTTTTTTTTTGAAGGGGGAGGTAATTAGGTTTTTTCATTTATTTATTTTTAGAGGAGATTCTGGGGATGGAACCTAGGCTCCCGAACATGCTAAGCACGCGCTCTACCACTTGCACTATACCGTCCCCTCCTTCCTAGCCTATTTGGATTAGAGTCTCTGTAGGTAGAATCTAGACACCAATTTTTTTTTAAAGGTCCTCAGTAGGGGGCCTCACTTTCCACGACTAAAAACTCCATCATGGTGCCTCTAATAAAAAAAGAAAAAAATATAAAACCTTTCTCTTTGTAGCTTTTAAAGGAGCCAACTCAAACCAGAGCCAAGTGAAAAAAGTTACTTTTCTCCCTTCATTCATATTTTTTAATGGCTCACCATTGACAACACAAAAGGAAGGATGGGAACTAACACTTACTGAGCAGCCACCACGTACCACGCACGAGGCTCTGAACTATAGACTCATCATTTAATCTTTGGTACTATCCTTTTGGTGATTATTATTCCCATTTCGGAAAAGAAATCTTGAGAATCCAAAAAGACAGGTAACGTGGCCCCTATTTTCTTTTTTAAATGCACGATGGAGAATGAGATCCAAGTGTTTGACTTGCAAGTTTTTGTGTTATGCTCACACGACATTTTTTAGAAAATCTGACACAGCAATTTGAAAACACTACATCAGAAAATCAAGCCTTGATTTTTAGTTGCTATAAGGCATTAGCTTTCAAATTGTTTGTTTTGTGGAGAACGTACCTTTAACATTTGGGATTTCTTTTGCTGATACACATAAGGAGGGTTGTGATCTGGCAAACAGTATCTGGCTTCTATCACAGCGAGTCCTAGATTCCACATTTCAGCTGACTGTGGTGGGGCAGACTATCTTCTCATAGAAACAGCATTATTATTGGTGGTTGCATTCCTGAGCTGAATTCTCAGCACCAAATAAGTCAAAGGAAAGAGAAGGGGCAGGGGGAAGGGTATAGCTCAGCGGTAGAGTGCTTACCTAGTATGTACAGGGTCCTATGCTCAAACCCCAGTACCTCCATTAATAATAAATAAACCTAATTCCCCCGCAAAAAGAAAAAGCAGTGATTAAAATATATGTATACCTTCGTAATCATTTTGAATAATCAAGCTGTGTTTCCCAGGCTATAAAACGATCACGATCTTTCCAAGGGTCTGAGGGTATGCTAATCAACTGTACCACAGTACATATAACGTGCAAGTCTGGGGTGGATTTGCTCATAAAACGCATCCAAAATGAATAGTCTAGCCATAACATACCTTAATTAAGCATTTAAATAATTATTTTGCTTGTGTTATTAGAGTTTTAGAAAGGTTTAAAAGATGATTTAAGTGAACCATAACTGCAAACTAGCAATTCAGTGACCAAACAGGTTGATCAGGGAAATTCTATAGATATGATATATCTTCAGTCTTCAAGCCTTTGGAAATACATTGAGAGGAGAATGGAGGGAGGAGATTAAAACATGAACACAAGATGAATGTCAGTAAGACTCATTGCAACAAATACTTATTGAGTGTTATGCTCTGTGTTAAACACTCTACTTGTATTATTTAATTTAATTCTCACAACTTTGTAAAAAGGGCACTGTTCTTACAATTATTTTAAGATGAAGAAACTGAGGTTCAGAGAAGTTAAAGAACTTGTCTAAGGATGCACAGCTAGGAAATGACAAGATGAAGATAAAGGCCAAGCTGTTGACTGTAAAACCCTTGCCTCCCCAGGTAATAATGACTCACCTTCTTGAACAGATGCTTTGTGCTAGGAACTGTTCTGTGTTGCAGGTGTTTAATCATTTCATCCTTACAAAAGTCCTACGAGTTGGAGACTGTAATCATCCTCATTTAATAGGAGAGGAGAAGGAGGCACAGATAAGTCAATGTGTAACCTACTGAGCAATCCTTCCTAAAGAGTGCTAATTGCTGATCTCCGGCAACCAGAGGGAAGGTCTCCAATGGCATACTACAGTGCTCTGTCCCTGCCTGAGCTTTTTGTTCAGAATTTACTTGGAAAAAGACTGTGAATGATTCAGCAATCTTACACCTGTGCATATACCTGGAGGGAACTCAAATTCGAAAAGATACATGCCTCTCAATGTTCATAGTAGCACTATTTACAATAGCCAAGACATAGAAACAACCTAAATGTCCATTGACAGATGACTGGATAAAGAAGCTGTGGTATATATATATACAATGGAATACTACTCAGCCATAAAAAAGAATAAAATAATGCCATTTGCAGCAACATGGATGGACCTGGAGACTGTCATTTTAAGTGAAGTAAGCCAGAAAGAGAAAGAAAAATACCATATGATATCATTTATATGTGGAATCTTTAAAAAAATGAATTTATTTAAAAAACAGAAACAGACTCACAGACACAGAAAATGAATTTATGGTTACCAGAGGAGTTAAGAGGTGGGATGGGATAAATTGGGAGTTTAACATTTGCAGATACGAACTATTATATAAAAAATAGATTAAACAACAAACTTATATTATATAGCACAGGGAACTGTAGTCAATATCTTGTGGTAATGTATAATGAAAAAAATATGAAAACAAATATATGTATGTATATATATGACTGAACTACTATTCTGTACACCAGAAATTGACACAACAGTGTAAACTGACTATACTTCAATTAAAAAAAAAAAGACTGTGACCTACTGCACAAATATGGGAAAGCATGAATTTGGTGGGATAAATTATATAGGATGGCTGAAAATCAGGCTGTGAAAAAATCTCAGGGGTCTAGAACAATGAGTTGAATCTAACAAGATGTAACTGTGAGAGAACTACACATAAAGTCCTAAACAGTTCCAGAACTATTGGAGGCCAAATAAATTAACAGTGAGACATGTAAAAGAGTTGCATAGAGTTTGATTGACTAAAAGTGTGACTTAAGTAATGGATGATAACCGAGTGCCATCACTAGATATCCACCCCTGCACATGCATACACACCAGCCATTTGGAAATTAAAAATAAGCATGCCCTTTCAAAGTAATGCTATAAAATACAGGGTAGACAAAGACAGCATCACTACAGACAAAAAATTCCCTGGCAAAAATTTTACTTTAATCTGGTTTAATGTTTTATCATATCTAAAAAGAAAAGTATGGACATCAGTAGGATGGTTGGTCAACAGTTGAAGCAAATACATAGGCAAGTCCCAGAGGTAAAGGGGAAAATCATCCTTCATCCTAGATGCTTGAACACAAGCTCTTGGTTCTTGACATGTTTATCTTCGTAGGAGATGAATGTGGAAGGCTACCATAGCTGGAGGTCAACATTACTGTTAATTGAATGCTCTAGTCTTTAGGAGGAATTTAAGGACACTGTCGTACCCTCAGAGGAGGAGTCTTTGACATTATCAAGAGTCTATTTTTGAGGGTATAGTGTTGGGAGCTAGAGGGAGTGATAGGGATGCAGCCAGCAAAGAATTTAAAAGCTATTGTGATTCTCAGGCAACATGATCTTGTACAGGAAGAATTGCAAAGGGAACCCTTGTGCACTGCTGGTGGGAATGTAAACTGGTACAGCCATAGTGGAAAACAGTATGGAGGTTTCTCAGGAAGTTAAAAATAGAACAACCATATGATCCAGCAATCCCTTTTCTGGGAATATATCCAAAGGAAACAAAATCACTATCTTGAAGAGATATCTCTACTCCCATGTTCACTGCAGCATTATTCACAATAGACAAGGTATGGAGACAACCTAAGTGTCCATCAACAGATGAATGGATAAAGAAAATATGATACACACACAAACACACACACAGACACGGAATATTATTCAGCCTTAAAGAAGAAGGAAATTCTGCCATTTATGACCTGGAGGGCATTATGCTAAGTGAAATAAGCCAGACAGAGAAAGACAAATATTTCTTGGTATCATTCACATGTGAAATTTTTTAAAAAGTCAAACTCACGGAAACAGAGTAGAATGGTGACTGCCAGGGGCTTGGGGGGTAAGGGAAAAAGGGAGAAGCTGGTAAAAAGGTACAAACTTTCAGTTATAAGATGAATGAGGTCTTAGGATCTACTGTATAATATGGTAATAGAGTATTGCTTTGTATACTGTATTGTATAATTGAAGTTTGCTGAGAGCAAAACTTAAATGTTTACAGAAAAAAGAAAAAAAACCAAATCCATGAGGTGATGGATATGTGAATTAACTATGGTGGGAAACCTTTCACAATGTATATGTATATCAAATCATTACATTGTACACTTTCCTATATTAAATTTTGATGAATTATACCTCAATAAAGTTGAAGAAAGTCCTTTGAATTGCAATGAATCTATAAAAAATGACTAAAACTAATAAGTGTGTTTAATGAAGTCTCAGGATACAAGAGAAATATAAAAAAATGAGTTTTATTTCTATAAACTATAAATAAACAATTTGAAAATGAATTAAATTTAATTTTAATTTATAACAGCATCAAGATAATACAATACTTAGGAATTAATTTAACAAGGGAAGTTCAAACCTGTATACTGAAACCTATACAACATTGCTGAGTGAAATTAAAGAGGATTTAGCAAAATGGGGAGTTATACAATGTCTATGGGTTGGAAGATTCAATATTGTTAAGATGGCAATTTCCCCAAATTGTTGTACAGACTCAAAGTAATACCTATTGAAATCCCAGAAGGCTTTTTGTTTGCTTGTTTGTAGAAACTAACAGCTGTTCCTAAAATTTATATCAAAGTGCAAAGAACTTAGAATACCAAAATAATTTTGAAAAAGAAACACAAAGTTGGATAACTTTACTTGATTTTAAAACTTACTACAAAACTACAATAATTAAGAAACAATGGCCATTTAGACGGTTAGAAGAGAACAGAGAGTGCAACAGACCTTGATGGTTAACTGAATTTCTTTCTTTTTTTTTTAATAGTCTTTATTCTTTTAGAGCAGTTTCAGGTTCACAGCAGAATTGAGCAGAAAATACAGAGCTCCCACATAGTCCTCCCCACCCACACATATATACTCCCCTACCCTCAACATCCCTCAACACTGTGGCATATTTGGTATAATCGTTGAACCAACATGGACACATTATTATCAACCAAAGTCCATAGTTTACATTAGGGTTCACTCTTGATGTTGTACATTCTATGGGTTTTGACAAATGCATAATGACATGTAGCCACCACTATAGTATCATATGGAATAATTTCATTGCCCTAAAAATCCCTTGTGCTCCATCTATTCATTCCTCCCTCCCTCCCTCTCCCCAGACCCCTGGAAACCACAATCTTTATTGTTTCTGTAGCTGTGCCTTTTTTAGAATGTCATTTGGTTGGAATTGTACAGTTTGTAGCCTTTTCAGACTGGCTTCTTTCATTTAGTAATATGTCTTTTAAGTTTCTTCTATGTCTTTCATGGCTTGATAGATCTTTTTTATTTTACTGCACACAATGTACTGTTCATTGTTTCTAAGAACATTTAGAGCTTTAGCTTTTTAACTCACATAGTTATCAAAGGAATAAAGTTAACCACAAGATAATTAATTCAAAAAGATACATACACCCTGCTATTAACAGCAACATTATTTATAATTGCTGAGATATGGAAGCATCCTAAGTGCACTTCAATAGTTGAATAGATAATGAAGATGCAGCATATATATATGTAATGGAATACAACTCACCGATAAAAAAGAAAGATATTTTGCCATTTGTGGCCCTTTATTCACTTTTGTTTTTTGGATTCTGTATTTTTATTTGTGAAAATTTCAGAAACAATAGATTTTTTTAATTGAAGTACAGTTGATTACAATGTGTCAATTTCTGGTGTACAGCACAGTGTCCCAGTCTTGCATATACATACATATATTCATTTTCATATTTTTTTCCATGAAAGGTTATTACAAGCTATTGAGCATAGTTACCTGTGCTATACAGCAGAAACCTTTTTTTTTCTTTTTAAATCTATTCTTATATATAGGGGCCAACATTTGTAAATATCAAACTCCCAAATTTATCTCTTCCCACCCCCTTTCTCTGGTAACCATAAGATTGTTTACTAAGTCTGAGAGTCTTTTTCTGTTTTGTAGATGAGTTCATGGTGTCCTTTTTAAAACTTTTTTATTTTTTAATTTATTTTTAGATTTTCAAGAAAGGTGTCAAGTAATTGAATGGGGTCGGACAGAATAATCCTTTAACAAAAAGTGAAAAAAGGTGAAACCTGACTCTTACCTTACACCACTCATAACATCTTTTTTTTTAATTATTTTTTATTTTTTTGGTGGTGGGAGGGCAGTAAGTTGGTCTATTTATTTATTAATTTTTTTTTTTTAGAGGAGATACTGGAGATAGAACCCAGGACCTCATGCATTTTAAGCATGCACTCTACCACTTTGAGTTACACCCTCCCCCACTTATAATATCTTGAAGAAAACATAGGACACAATTTTGCAACTTTAGATTAGGCAAAGAGTTCTTATATATGACACAAAAAGCATGAACAATCAAAGACAAAATCAACACAATTGAACTTCAAATAACAATAACAAACACTTCATAAGAATGAAAACTTACGCTCTTTCAAAGACATCAATAAGGATATGAAAATGTTTGCCAAACATGCATCTGATAAAGGACTTGAATGCAGGATATATAAAGAATTTCTATAATTCACAATAAGAAGACAAACTACCCAATAAGAAAGGAGAAAAATATTTGAATAATCACTTCACCAAAGAAGATATATAAATGACAAGTAAGGACAAGAAAAAAATGCCTAATATCATTAGTTATCAGAGAAATGCAAATTAAAACTGAAAAAAAAGGGTGGGGGATATAGCTCAGAGGTAGAGCATGTGCTTGGTGTGCACAAGGTCCTGGGTTCAATTCCCAGTGCCTCCACTAAGGGAAAAAATTAAAATAATAATAAGTAAAATAAAAATAAAAATATGTAAAAAAAGAAAAAAAATTTTAAATACCCCAAATGAGATAACCACTACACACCTACTAGATGGCTAAAACAAAAAAGACTGACCAAATATTGGTGAGGATACAGAGAAACATATACATTGCTGGTGGGAATGTAAAATGGGATAGTCACTTTGGGAAACTGTTGGGCACGTAAGAAAAAAAAGTTAAACATACACTAATCACTCGACTTAGCAATTCAATTTCTAGGTATCTACCCAAGAGAAATGCAAATGTATACTCATGAAAACACTTGTATGCAAATATTCATAGCAGTATTATTCATAATGGCCCTCAAACTGGAAACAGTGTTTATCAACTGGTGAATCGATAAACAAAATGCTGAGTATCTGTAGAGTAGAATATTACACACAACAAAAGCATTATGCTAAATAGGAGGCAGGCATAAAAGATTACATATTGTATGATTCCACTGATAGGAACATTCTAGAAAGTGCAAATCTATAGAGACAGAAAGATCAGTAGTTGCCTAGGGTTGGGGGTGGGAGCAGAGATTGATTGTAAATAGAAACGGGGAATTTTCTGGTGATAAAAGTGTTCTAAAACTGCATTGTGGTCATGGTTGTATAAATGTATGAACTCACTAAAATTCAACAAAGTTTACACTTAAAGTGGGTGAAATTTATGGCATCTAAATTGAACCTCAAAAAACATGTTTTAAATAAAACAAAACAGAAAGCTATTGTGTCTTCATGGCACTCTTTCTGGCTCACCTCTGAAATATCTGGTCCCTGCAGACCTCTGCGGTAAAATTCTCCTCTTACACCCTCCGAAGTTCCCCTAGGAGACCCGAAGTAGATGGCCTCCTGAGCAGCTCTGACCCTGGTAGGGGAGGGCATCTTCTTTCTCTCGGTGGGGGTTAGAAGGAGAAAACTGACAAATAGGAACACATGCAGATGACCTTGATTGGGATGGTAAAGGCCTTAAAATCATAGTCTAGTCACTCATTGTTTTTCCAGATTATAATTTTCGGTCTTTCTGTGCCAGATCAGTGCTGCGGCTATAAAATAATTAACATTGTGGGCAGAGTCCCTGCTCTCATGGGGCTTATATCCTAATAGTGTGAAACAAACCATAGACCATAGATAGATAGATAGATAGACAGACAGACAGATAGACAGACACATTGATAACAGAGATAAATAGATGGACATATAGCTGGATGGATGAATGGATACAGAGAGAGATAAATCGATAAACAGCTGATAGCTAGCTAGAGCTACTAGACAGGTATAGAGATACAGAGATAGAGAATATATAGACACAAAGGTAGATGCTAGATAGATAACAGAAAGTACAGCCATACCTTGTTTTATTGTCCTTTGCAGAAGATGCATCTTTTACAAATTGAAGGTTTGTGGCAACTCTGTGTCAAGAAAATCTATTGGCATCATTCTTTCCCAAGAGCATTTGCTCACTTCATATCTCTGTGTCGCATTTTGGTAATTCTTGAAATATTTCAAACTGTGTCATTTATTACATTTGTTATGGTGATCTGCGATTAGTGATCTTTGATGGTACTATTTTAATTGTCTTGGGTCACCATGAACAGTGCCCATGTAAGATGGCAAACTTCATTGATAAATGTACGTATTCTGATGGCTCCACTGACCAGCTGTGCCCCCATCTCTCCTCCTCTCCTCAGGCCTCCCTATCCCCTGGAAGACAACAATACTGAAATTAGGCCAGTTAATGACCCTACGATGGGCTGTGAGTGTTCAAGTGAAAGGAAGTGTTGCACGCCTCTCACTTTAGACCGAAAGCTAGACATGATTACGCTCAGTGAGGAAGGCATGTCGAAAGCTGAGGCAGGCTGAACGCGAGGCCTCCTGCACCAACCAGTTAGCCAATTCGTGAAGGCAAAGGAAAAGCTCTCAAAGGAAATGAAAAGTGCTACTCCAGTCAACACACAAATGATAAGAAAGCGAAATGGCCTTATTGCTGATGTGGAGAGAGTTTTAATGGTTTGGATGAAAGATCAAACCAGCCACAACATTCCCTTCAGCCAAAGCCTAACCCAGAGCAAGGCCCTGACTCTTCATTTCTATGAAAGCTGAGAGACGTGAGGAAGCTGTAGAAAAGTTTGAAGCTCACAGAGGTTGGTTCATGAGGTTTAAGGAAATAAGTCATCTCCATTAACATCAAAGTGCAAGGTGAGGCAGCAACTGCTGACATAGAAGCTGCAGCAAGTTGTCCAGAAGATCTAGCTGAGATCATTAATGACGGGGCTACACTTAGCAACAGATTTTTAATATAGCTGAGACAGCCTTTCTATTGGAAGAAGATGCCGTCTAGGACTTTGATAGCTAGCAAAAAGAAGTCAGTGCCTGGCTTCAAAGCTTCGAAGAACAGGCTGATGTGTCTTGTTAGGGGCTAATGTAGCTGGTGACTTTAAGTTGAAGCCAATGCTCATTTATCATTCTGAAAATCCTAGGGTCCCTAAGAATTATACTAAATCTACTCTGCCTGTGCTCTATCAATGGAACAACAAAGCCTGGATGACGGCACGTGTTAACAGCATGGTTTACTATTTTAAGCCCACTGTTGAGACCTACTGCTCAGATAAAAAGATTCCTTTAAAAATATTATTGCTCATTGACAATGAATGCATCTAGTCACCCAAGAGCTATGATGGAGATGTACAATGAGATTCTTGTTGTTTTCATGCCTGCTAACACATCTATCCTGCAGCCCACGGATCAAGGAATAATTCTCACTATCAAGTTTTATTATTTATGAAATACATTTCACAAGGCTATGGCTGCCATAGAAGTGATTCCTCAGCAGCTGTTGGCACAGAGAGGTATCTATTTTTCCATGATCAGCGTCCAGGCTGGAGCAAAACGCTAGTGAACTGTGTGACCCTATGAGCTGTTAAATATTGTCTAACATATACATTAAACTGTGGCATTTAATCAAATTTAAAAAGTGAGCACTTACTGGAAAAACTATGTAGAGTTACTCATTTAACATTTCCTGCCACAACTGAAGATCATTCCAAGTTCAGAGTCTTGAGAGGAACAGAAAGGAATTGGAAAAAACATCACCAAATGGAGTAAAATCACGGTTGCAATTGCCTTATAAAATTTATAGGATAATTCAAAGTAGACTTTGTTCGTAAAGTGTACAATTTTTGTTTTATAAAAGTCAATTGAAAACCTTCTGGAAAGGACTCACCATTCTAGATGCCATTAAGAACATTTGTGATTCACGACAAGAGGTCAAAATATCAACATTAACAGGAGTTTAGATAAAGTTAATTCCAATCTTCATGAGTAACTTTGGGAGGTTCAAGGCTTCAGTGGAAGGAATAACTGCAGATGTGGTAAAAATAGCAAGGGAACTAGAAGTCGAAGTGGAGCCTAAAGATGTAGCTGGATTGCTGTAACCTCATGATAAAAGTTTTGGTGCATGAAATAGCTGCTTCTTACTGATGAGGAAAGAAAGTGATTTCTTGAGATAGAATCACTCCTGGTGACGATGCTGTGAAGATTGTTGAGATGACAATAAAGGATTTAGAATATTACATAAACTTAGTTGATGAAGCAGTGGCAGGGTTTGAGAGGACTGACCCCAATTTTGAAAGAAGTTTTGCTGTGGGTAAAATGCTATCAAACAGCATTGAGGCTACAGAGAAATCATCCATCAACGTGGCAAATTTCATTGTTGTCTTAAGAAATTGCCCCAGCCACCCTAACCTTCTGCAGCCACCACCCTGATCAGTCAGCAGCCATCAACATCGAGGCAAGACCCTCTACCAGAAAAAAAAGTTATGACTCACTGAAGGCTTAGGTAATGGTTCACATTTTTTAGCAATAAAGTATTTTTTAGTTAAGGTATGTACTTTTTTTTTAGACTTAATGCTATTGCACACTTAATAGACTACAGAATAGTGTAAGCATACTTTTATATGCACTGGGAAATCAAAAAATTCATGTGACTCGCTTTATTGTGGTATTTGCTTTATTGAGGTGGTCTGGAACCTAACTTGCAGTGTCTCCAAGGTATGGGTAAAAAGGAAACACGTTCAGTACTCTGAAGAGAGTTAAAAGGGTGACATCAGAGATTGGCTAAACCACAAGAGGGAGCCAGTCATGCAAAGACCAGACAGAGGAGCATCATAGGCACCATTTTTAAAATTGTTCTTTGCCCCTTGTGTCCCTCCGTTCCCTCTTTACTCAGCTTAAAATTCAGAGTCAATAAACATAAGCACTCTCGAAACTCCCTTGATCACCTTAATTCTGTCATACTGCTTGGAAAAAAATACAACCCCAATTAAATGCAACTTTCTACCTACACTGGTCTCACCTTAAGCTTGTCACCAGGAACTTAAGAAGGCCCTTACTACTTCCCAGCTAACATCCTACATCCTCCTGATCCATTCACTCTCCTGTATTGTACATTTGTACATTCACTTTCTGCTAACGGACCATTTCACACGTCTGCCTGTCTTCCCCCACCCAATCCTCACTCTCAGCTCATGACTATGCTTCTTTGCTCACTGAGAAAACTGAAGAATCAGAAGAGAATTTCAGTTCACTCTTACCATGTCCACATGTCCATACAGGTGTGCCCCCTTGGACCCTGCCCTCCCTGCACACTCAGTGACCCTATGTAAAAGTTTCCACTTATGCCTTCTCCTCCTCCCCCAGCAGACTCAAAAACACCAGCCCAGCAAATCCTCCCTCCAACCTACATCATGAACTTTTCCTCTACTGGATCATTTCCATCAGTGTATGAATTTTTTCAAGCACTCTGAAGATGAACAAGTAAAAATCGCCCCTTGACTTGATTTCCCTCATTTGATTACCACCTTGTTTCTCTGAAAGCCTTTGTAGCCAAGCAGTTGTCTATACTAGCTTCTCCTTCCCCTTGCCCTCCTCCTTCTCCTTTCTTATAACAGCGGCTTCTAATTCCTCTTCTCCCGTTCTCACTTAAATTCTCTCCAATCTAGATTTTGTGGCACCATGAATCTGACACTGGTCTTTGCAAGGCCAAGAAAACAGACAAAAATAAACCCCAACCATGAAGAAAAATGAATGAGACAGCCCCAGGTAAAATGAGAGGGGTGGGTAGCCAGGAGAAAACCCTGAAAACAAGCAGCTGGATCGACTACCTGTATCATAAGAATTCCTTGGGTAAATTGTCTTCTTTCCACCGTATTTGAACAATACCTCCTTTCCGTACATTTTCTTTATTTTCTCTGGAATCTACTGTTGCCCAGCTTCTGAATATCAGATTAACCCCCTTACCGTTTAGGAGAGAGTAAAACAGAATCACAGCAGCGAGTGAGGGAGCTTTCATTTACGTTTAACCGTGAAATCAATGTGAAGCCTCAGAAAATTAAGTCTCTTTAATCCACCCAGGAATAATTTTTTTTAGGTTTGAGAAATAATTGCCCCCTCAAACCACATCCTTCTCTTCTAAGACGAATGTAGTTTCCATTTGTGATCATTTTACAGCTATCCCTCGCTGTAAATGGCCTTCCAAGGAATTTTGCATATTAACCTCAGGCAGGTGAGAAAGTCTGGTGGCAGAACTCTGCTTACTGATCTTGTCGAAAGGGACAGCTGTGACTTATGTCATTGAAGTGGCCTCAACTCCTTTCACGGGCACCATGCTTCCTATTGGAGACGGCACCAAATGAGGTAGGCACTGAACAGCTGTCCCAGTCTGTTGGATAATAGAGGAGATCTCAATAAATTGGGCAGATCTGTGTTTAGCAAAATGCAAGTCACAACCCATTAATGGGTTATGAAATTAATTTGGTGGGTTGACCAATTTTTAAAAGATGAAATAGAATAGAAAATATCAGCGTTCATTACACACACTCAGAGCATGACAGTCCATGAGAATTTGGCTTCAGTTACAAAGAGGTATGTCCTGGATTGTAAAATTAAAATTTTAAAAATTAAAGCCACTGGTCTAGATCCATTCATAATGCAATAGCCAGTGTGGTTGAATGCACTAATCAAAATTAGAGGACGTTTGGAAAATTTCCACATCATTTTCAGCATCACATATCATCAGGCATGAGCAGACACAAGAGCACTTTAGAGAGGGGCTTTCATATACAGGACCAGGTGAAGAGCTTGAAATTAGGCACTAACCTAAATAACCATCAGAGAGACTTTATCATTTACAAACCACTTTCACAAACTTCATCTTGAGTCTCTTGTTCAGCCTTTGTAGTAGGCAAGACAGGAAGCAGGCAGCATCTGAAACGGGTTTCAATGGTCCATCTAGTTTAGATCAGGAGCCCAGCCAGCAGCTGGGAGACAGGATTTAGCCTCACAGCCCCAGGGAGAGAGTTGGCAAGGGTGAAAAACCATGTGTGGGTCCCAGCCAAGTAAACTGGGGTTCAGGGCAGAACTCCAGTTTCAGGAGGAAGAATGGAAAGGATGAACAGGAACTGGGGCAGGTGCCTAGATATTAAACAAGGCACCCAGGTGTCCAGGCCCATCCCCAGCACATTGGATTCTATGCTCACACCTGCAAAGTTCCACCTCCCATAACTGGCTTTTGAAGATGCAGCAGCAGAATATCATGTGGATAAGGGGCAGGATGGAGAAGACATTAAGCACTGATAAAGGCATGAAGAGACTCGTGGAGAATGACAAGTTAATTAATCAGGCTGGCATGAGTAGGGAGGGCTGCTAGATAAAATACAAGATGCCTACTTAAATCTGGATTTCAGATAAACAATGAATATTTTTAGCATAAGTCTGTCCCATGCAATACTGGGGACATATTTATACCCCAAAATTACTGTTTATCTGAAATTTAAATGTAACTGGGCAGCCTGTATTTTTATTTACTAAATTCAGTAACTCTATCTGTGATCTTATGGAGGATGAGGCTAGAAGGTTCAGCAGAGCAAGATCACAAAGAACCTTGTGTCTCATGTCTGGCAGATAACAGGGACCCGTGGAAATTTTAAGCAGAATAATATAACCGGGTTTGCATTTTATTTTATTTTATTAATTAATTTATTTTAAAACTTTTTTTTATTGAGTTATAGTCATTTTACAATATTGTGTCAAATTCCAGTGCAGAGCAATTTTTCAGTTATACATGAACATACATATATTCATTGTCCCATTTTTTTCGCTGTGAGCTACCACAAGATCTTGTATATATTTCCCTGTGCTATACAGTATAATCTTGTTTATATATTCTACATTTTAAAATTAACCGGGTTTACATTTTAGAATCATCCTTGTAGCAACCCTTTGAAGAACAGTTCACAAAGACAGGAACCGTGAGATTAGAAAGCTGTATAAATAGATTCAAGAACTGAATATAATTTTGCTTACTTCACAATTCTGCCTGATGCTAGTGAGATTCCCAGATTCCCTTGTGCTATAGAGACAAAATTATTCTTTCAAGATCTACTCTTTGTTTCAAGGAACAAAAAATTTTCCCGGGGGGTAGGGGCAGGGAATATATATATTGCCCAAACCCTGTGTCTGTCACATACTTCTTGAGGAAGCTGGAAAGGTATGTGTCTGTATCAGCCTCCCACTAGTAAGCTCAATGTCTTGTTCACCATCGCACCCCTAGTAGGTAATCAACAAATGCTTGTTGAATGAGTTCCGTAAGGGCAAAGTCTATCTTCATCATCTTGGTTTCCTTAACATCTGACCCAGGGCTGGAAATAAATTTCTCAGAAAATAGTTCTTGATTAAAGTGATCTAATTAATTAACAACCAGAAGTGCTTCCTATTAACTACATTTGTCCAACATGACTTCAAAGGTACAACCTAGTGTATTTTTCACATGAATGCAAAAGAAGCCTGCCCCTTTTACAGGACCAGAAGACTGTTTTCAAAGGCTGTAGAATGATGATGATTAAATGGAGTTTTAAAGGTAATCTTCCTCATTTATGTGAAAATTTCTGAGGTTTTTTTTTTTGTTTTTTCTTTGGTGGGGGGGCACTTTCCTAACTGCTTCCACAAGTTTTGTCATTGCCTGGGTATTAATAAATCTAGATCTTAATGAAATATTTCTCAGGTAGATCATCATAAATCAATCACTTGTCTTCAGTCCACCAGTATCAGTATGAACTATATGCCGTGTAGTTGAACTACACACCTATAGAGAACTATTTGCCATGTAGTTACTGGTATATGTATCTTTTCCAAGGCTGAAGTGTGAACTTAAGGGTAGGACTTCATATTTATCTCAATAGTCAAAGAACTTTTCCCAATAGCAGATATATTGAAGGGTCAAGAACAGGAAGCCAAAAGGGATAGAAAAATTCTAAAAGTGCATGGGGGTAAATAAGAATACAGTTAGAGATTATTACAGCTACTTGTTATTAAAAAACTATGTTCTAAGTACCATCCTAGGTCTTTATATATATTTTATTAAATTTTGATTAAATTTTAATCCTAAAAACTCCTCTTTGAGCTAGGTGTTGAATCCTCATTTTATGTGTAAAGAAACTGGGAATCAGAACTGATGAGTAACTGACCCAGGAAGACACAGCTAACAGACTGGCAGAGCTGAGATTAGGACCTGATTCCAAAGTCCATCTCACATACCAAGAATTGTCATTTTTCAAGTGTGTATTGGAGAGATGAAAGAAGATTATTGGAGTGCCTCTAAGAGCTCTCTTTAATCAGCAGCTCTGTAGTAACCCAGAGGACTAAAGTTTGATCTCTATAGTGATGTGAGCACACATATGTGGAAGGCAAGAGACATGGAGGTGTTTCCTATACTTTTGAGCTGTCCCTTTTTTTCTCTGTTTAGCTTTGGGTTTTAAGGGACCACATGACTTTACACAAAATTAGGCTTCATTGCTACCTTTCTGGAGGTTGATATTGTTGCCCATGAAATTATTGTCACACTGTTATTATCTGGGATGAGACATGGACTTTAGATGTTACAATCAGTAATACCAACTTCTCTGCCCCAACCAAAGGAAAAGGTGCAGTTCGTGCTCAGATATACAACTGGAACCTCACTGGTCTGGATGCCTATGAACTTATCTGCTACAATCCAGACCCTCTTCCCATCTGTAAGTATAACTGCAGACCTCAGCTATTTCCTAGCCTTTTAAAGTTGCAAATGTACACTTTTGTCCAGATGCTGACATCTTTCCAGCAGCCCTCTTCTGCTCTGCCAGCCTCCTCAGTAGGTCACTCAGTTCCAGAAGGAATCAGTCTCATAAAGCATACTGCCTGATAATTCAATTCCAGGCTAAGCAGGATAAAATCAGTTTAAGCTTCACCAACCTTTTGGAGTCCATGAAAGCAAAAGTCAAAGGGCAAGTGTTGGCATAACTAATTATTTGAATTAGATGGAATTTGAAGAAGAGGAACCAAATATGGTAAAAAAAAAAAAAAAAAAAAAAAAGGGAGACAGCAGTTGGTTTAAAAAAAAGTTGAGAAAGCAAATTATGTTTTGCTTGGCCCTATAAATTAGAAGCCTGCCAAAAATGGTCTTCAAAGGTGTAAGAATCAAAAACCATCTCCAGTGCTCTGTTTTCACAGAAAAGAAGGGAGGAATTTTCTAGAGATGGTCAGGTTGGAATTATGGAAAAAAATCCTCTTCAGACCTTCACTGGTTCATTCATTGCCCGGCGGGGTGGTAAACATGGGAGATGTAACGTGAACCGCATGGCCCTGGCCTTCAAAGCTTACCCTCTAGTTCAGGGAGGTACATCAATTGTCCCGTACACTTAACTGTGAAAGGCACCAGTACATAAATACAAAAAGGACACAGTGGATGCACAGAGGCGGAGTGGTCACCTCTGATTTTAATAAAAGCAATTCATAACAATCATGTAGGGTTACTCAATGAAGTGGCAAACTCTCCCAGGAAAAGGTAAAGGAGAACCTAAATTAACAGATACACTGGAGTCAAATCACAAAAAAGGGCGTTTTGAAGAAGCAATCAGTTCACACTGGACACCATCTTTAATTTCTAGGAAGTGAATTTCACAAAGTAGAATTGCTGCTATACGTCGTTAACTCCACCTCCCCAGCTCTCCACCGCCATCCCTCTAACAGATGTATCAGGTGAGCGGGGCTCAACTCGAATTAAATGTGCGACCTGGAGCAACTCAGTACCTCAGTTTCTTCGCCTGTAAAGTGAGGAACCCCACTCAATTCTATAAAGTCCATTTCTGCTCTGAATTATGAAATAGGACAAGAAATCAGAAAGGAAACTCAAAAGAAACAAAAGTGAAAGTGCCCAAAGGAAATACAGCAGGAAACAAAAGCACAAAATCCTATACCTCACTGAAAAGTGTGGCGGAGTTCCCAAATACTTTTTTTCTCAGCAACTGTGAACGCGAGCCTTGGGAGAGAATGAAATGTTCATCTATCACGCCTCTGAATGTGAATGAGATGAAAGTAACACGAATCCACCTTGCTCCGTGCGACTGTCTTCTTAAACAATGCTCCCCTGACCTCGAACAACCACATACTAAAAATTTCCTCCTAAATAAGTCAATCCGCGATGAATGATCCCTCCCTACATTACAAACCCCAGGGAACACCACACAAGGGTGTATCCCACGTTGGAAAGAGAGAGAAAAGGGGATAGAGAAAGAAAGGAAGGATTCCAACCAATATTAGATTCTACATAGTATTGCCACGCGGTTGTCACGCACAACAGCATCCAAGCAAACTATTTTAAAACTTGTGAAATACGATAGCCTTTAAACTTTATCATTCCCTCCTTCATGGTATTAATGAGACTTATCTGCACCCCTAACGGTACACCGCCCAGGAGCAAGAGCGTGAGCTCTGGGGTGGACCGGCAAGTGGAGCCACAAAAAAAGCACGAAGCTGACAGATTCGCAGAGAGTCGGCGGCGGCTGTGGACCGGGACCCGCGACCGCCACGGCTAGAGGGCTCGATCTGCACCCACCGGGGTCACACGGCTTCCAAAGTGGGAAGATGCTCACTGATTGCTCTGGGAGCCTCCCTTCTCAGAGCGGAGGAGGGAAGGGCGTGCGCGCGCACACACAGACAGACACACACGCACACATCCTTTCCCGGGAGTTGTGTCTGGTCTCTCTTTTGTTTTTCTCCCTTCGCGGTCATGAGACCCGGAAGTTTTTTTTTTTTTTTTAATCCTGTCTCTCCCTTTTCCAACCCCCACCCCCCCCAATCTATCACATGGCAGAGATAGAATAAAAACAGAAAAATGGCGACGGTCACGTTGTAGCGAGCACGTTGTATCCTTGCTGCGTCATTAGATAATCCTCATGCAAATAGCGGGAAGAACAAAGGAAGGGGGGCCCGGGACCCCCCGGGGGCGCAGGTGGGTGTGGGGGCGGCGTGCCGGGCGCGGGGGCGGCGGGGCGCGCGCCGAGTCAGGCGCCGGCGGGAGGCGTGCGGCCGCGCGGGGCTTGGTGCGCCGAGTGTCTACGTCCGTGTGCGCACTCGTGCGGCGCCGTGGAGCGCTGGCCGGGCCGCTACTGGCCGGGTCTTGCGCCGGAGCCCGCCGCCCGGGGGCACGGGAAGCCGGGGGGCAAGGAGAGCCGTTCCAGCGAGGCTGGCCGCGACGCGCGCACACGCACACGCCGCCGCCGCCGCCGCCGCCGCGGGGCTCGGCCGGCTCGGCGGCCGTGCGGGGGGCGGGCCGAGGGCGGGCCGGGCGGCGGCTGGGGCCGAGGGCGCGCCGCTGCCCGGCGCTGGGCACCGGCCTGCAGCCGCTGAGGGGGACGGCACGCAGTTCGCCACCTCAGGGTAGGCGCCGGGGCGGCGGGGCGGCTGGGCGGGCCGGGGCTCCGCACTCCCGCACGGACTTGGAGGGTGTTGCTGGGCTGGGTTTGTAGTGGTTGGGGTGTGTTTTCTTCTTTCGGGGTGGGGGCGACCTCGCCCATGGGCATTTCCGCGGTTTTCCTCTGGCCCTCGTTGGGGTGTCAGGAGCGGCGCAGGCTGGTCGAGGGCGCGGAGAGCCCCCCGGCGCCCCGCTTCGGCCCCCTGGCAGGGCAGCGGCGCGGAGGGGCGGGGCGGGTGTGTGTAAATGTTGCGCACTCGCTTTTCCCCCACCCCCGCCTCCTTCCAGGGCACTGGCGTGGGTCCTTCGCCGTCCGGCGGCGACTGTAAATAGAGCCTGGATGTTGTTTACATGAAGGATCCGGCGGGAGGAGTCTGCGAGGAGGCGGCGGCGGCGGCGGCGGCGGAGGAGGAGGAGGGAGGGCGGAGAGAGGAAGACCGGAGTCCCCGCGGCGGCGGCGGTGGTCCGGGGTGAGGGTGAGCCCCGCGCGGCGCGGGGACCGGGCGCTACCACGAGGCCGTGAAGCCGGACCCTGGGGTAGGAGGGAGAAGGGGCGCGGGGCGGGAAGAGGGGGCCTGTAAGAGTGGCATTTTGAGCTTACAACCTGCCACGCAGATTCTCCGGGGCGAGAGGGGAGGGGTGTGCGGGGAGGGCAGGGAAGCCTCGATTTCTCTGCACGTTCATTCTCCCAGCTCCAGTCTTTTCCCGCTTCCTCTCGGGGCTCACCTGTTTATTTCCATCAGCCAGAGCTTGCAGTCTTTTTTTAATGTAGGCATGAGAGGCTATTTCTTTTATTAGAAACACTATTGGGGAAGGGGGTGCGTGGCTGTAATTTATGCCGGTCCCGGTCGGTTTTCAAGAAGGGGGAGGGGACTTGGCGGAGACCGCCGGCTCCCGGCGGTAGCTGGCCCCAGGGCTTCTCCCTGCCCGCACGGGCTGGGGAATCTTTTCCCTCTCTCAGCTACCCGCAGGCCAGCTGCCACCTTCTTGGAGAAGAACCACACCTGTGCTTATTGCTCGCTTTGGAGGAGAGGTGAGCTGAGAAGCCGGGGAATCTTCTGTTCCTCAGAACTCTTAGCTAACCCTCCCATCCCAGAATTGGCCAGAAAGTGCCGTTTTCACCTGCTAATTGCACTGGGCACATCCATACCCCCACCCCATCAAGTTGTGGTCCACAGATGTGTTGGGATTTTTCTCTTGCTTCTGAACCTGCACCCCACCAACCAGCAACTGACTGCTGGTTTTAGATTGAGAGAAAGGTAACCCGCTTCGGCTTAGTACGCGTTCTTTATTCCCCACTGGATCTTCCAAAGGAATCTTCTCTCTCCCCGCAGACCCCTTCCAAGAGCTTAGCCCAGAATCTGGCCTAAGCAGCCAGTCTCTGGCTCTCTTTTCCTGGGCCCCACCCTGGCCCCTCTTGGTTCTCCACAGCCAGACGCGCCTCCCAAGCAGAAGGCACACCCTGCCCTAAATCTAACCATTCCAAAACGAAGAAGAAAACAGTGGAAGAGAAGGGACCCAGGGGTGTTCTTTCTGCCCTCAGTATCCCCAGCAGCATTTCCGTCTTCAGTTCTCCTGGATTTATAATCCTTTATTATTCTTGTCAGCTGCTGCTACCTCTTTGCCCCTATTCCTGTGATGGATCTTTGGGGAGGTGCAGATAGGAGAGTGGAGAAAGGTTGTCACCCCTTTTCCCTAGTGTGAGGAATTTTCCTTGTCTTTTCATTTTTGAGATACTTAAGAAGTAAAATATGTAAATATGTTTGCATGCTTATTTGAACTTATTTTCCTGCTGGCTAATGAATAGCTGGGACTTAAAACTGTGGGAGGGGAGTGATGTGAAGTGCACATTCCCCCTGGTGTCCCCCATATGAGCATCACCATAGTTGCTGGAGAAGACCCTTCTGGGAAAGCCAACAGTCTCCCTTCTATGACATCACCACCTAAGCCCTTCCAACTTTAGCTTCAGAACAGGAAGAAGGCTCAAAATAGAACTACCTTAGGAATTCAGCTCCTTTTAGAAGATCAACTGTTAAATCAGCCATAGGAGGAACCGTGAACTTTGACATGGGGAGAGAAAGCTGTAGTGTTTGAAATCAGTTCCTTTGGGGGTGGGTAGGGGGATACTTTCCATGTATATTCAGAAAAGCTTTTCTCAAGATAAGGTGAGTTGGGTACCTAGACCAATGAATGATTAATAGGATGGTTTGAGATTCATTTATTGAATTATTCATATGTTTTGGTATGTCAATAACAAGCACTTTTCAGGATGAATTAAAGGCGTGTTCCTAGAGTGTGTTCTGGAGAATTTGCTAGAGATAGAGAAGGCTCTTGGGGGGAGCTAGGAGGGAGGACCTGAAGGCGAGGACTCTGAGGATGCAGTGACAGCTGCTGTGAGTTTGAAATTGAGAGGCTTACTGTAAACAATGACTAACTTTTGCCGGGTGATTAATATCCTGGACAAAGAAGTAATGATATCAGGATTTCCTTACCTTTACATCAGAGAATAACTCTGAATCTTTGAATCATGGTGTCTCCCTTTTTTTTCACCCTGAATTCTCTGAGCCGAAAGATTGTTCAGCCTTTAGGAAGAGCTGCTTAGTAAGTGATCATCACTTAAGTACTAACAACTGAAGGATCAGATGTAGGGAGAAAATACTTGGCATAATTTGAGTGCCTAGTGGGTGCTGTAGAATGACTTGCTGGGTGAAGAGTTCCAATTTAAAAGAATCCAGATGATAGAGACAGGGCTCTCTGTACCTGCGTTAATACTGTAGCCATTAGCCACGTGTAGCTGTGAAGCACCTGAAATCTGGCTAGGGTGATGATGAACAGGTTGTAAATTTTTACTTAATTTAGAAAGTTGATGTTCGACTCAGGTTATTGGAAAACTTCATTATGTTTGAAAACAGCTTGGGCATATGCATCTACTTTTTAAGCTATAAATTTTATGAAATCTAAATACAGATTATTTCTGATGAAAATTTAGTGTCCAAATTGAGATGTGTTGTAAGTATATAATACACTCTGGATTTCAAAGACTCAGTACAAAAGAAGAAAGTAAGGTATCTTATTAACTTCTTATGTTAATTACATGTTCAAGTGATAGTATTTGGGGTATATTGCATTAAATGAACTATTGTTAATGTTAGTTTCACCTGTTTAGTTTTTTTTTAAATGTGGCTACTGGAGTATCAAAAATTACATACGTGGCTTACTTTTTACTTCTCTGGGACAGCACTAGCCTATAACATTGCTCCTTTTCCTTCCTGAATTAATTTCGAAAGAGGTGACTGCATGAAACAGTTATTTCATGTTTGTCAACCATTTACTTTCTGCTCCGATTTTCCATGTAGAGATTAGGGGACCCAAGATGTGCTGTTACAAAACAGGCGACCGAAGAGTGACTGCCCTGCAGATTTCTTCGCAGGAGGCGTGCCCTGCTTGGGAAGGTCAATAACAATGGCCAGGGCACTGGAAGGGGTGTCGTGGGAAGACTTAGGGCCCCACATATCTGGCTAGAGCTGCTTTTGTGAAAGGTTCCTGGGCATACCAAAATATATCCGAGAACAGTATGTGGCGCAGTAACAATCAAGACATCTGGTGACATCTAGTCATACCACTCGCCTTTGTTTATCTTCTCTTTCTCTGCATCCAGTTTCTGCCCCCTACATCATAGCTCCACTGGTGGTCAGCCCACCAAGTTGCTGACCCCTTTCCTCCCAAAAAAAGGTACACTGCTGACCTGAATGGAGATGGTATTGTCTTTGGGGTTTGGTTTTGTCTAACGAGCCTCAGTCATGGTGCTGAAAGGGACTTGGGCATTTAGTACTATCCCCTCATTTTATAGATGAGAAACTGTCGAATGCCTTACCTGTAGACATGTAGGTGGAGGAATTAAACATAAACTTTTGTTGATAACCTGTTTAGAGAATACCTGTGAAATGAATTCTGTCGCATATTTGTTGAGATTGCACTTTGTGGAAGTGACTGTGATTCATGTTGTGAAGGGACATAAAAGAGTCAGACTTTGGGAACAATACTGTTGATCTGAGGATACAAGATGTAAACAGTGCCAAATTAAATCACAGTTTAAGAGACAGCACTTAAATGAGTACAGTACCACTGTGTTACAATAGAATTGTGTTCCTTTTCCTGATGTAGGAATAGAAGCTGAGAATGTTGGACTCTGCAGAAAAGAGGAGTGGGATTGTGTTTCTGGAACAGCTCAAAGCTCTAAAAGTGGAGGTCAGTGCAAGTCTTTGGTATTGCCCCCTTCAGCAGTCCATTGAGGGGATTTGAGAACTAAGAGCCGGCATTTTTAAACGGCAATGCTGGCAGTAATGAGGAAATCATAGATTCATTGGAGGTGGCCGGGGTTTTTAGAGATGGTTAGCTAGGGGTGGATCGTTTAGAAGTCAGCTGGTGTATTTTTGACTGGTTATTCTGAAAGGGTGCAGTAACAGAATAAAACTTACTTGTGGGCAGACTATGAAATCCAAAATCTAGGGGGGTAAAATTAACTCTAGAGCAAAATCTAAAGTAAAACAACTGTGGAGTAGACAGTTGGACTTAAGTGTGTAGCTGAGTACATGTGTAAAAGGGGAAAGGCCCATAGTGTCGAATATTATATTCTACTAAATACTAAATGGATAGTGCATTTATTTGTAAATTTTTAGTCTCTTGGAGCCGTTTTGAACTAAAATCCCCATCAGCGTTGGATGAGAAAGTTTGTTCCTCTCTCTCTCTCTGCATTCTTGTGTCCATACCTTCTGTATCAGGTTTTTGCTTTTACATGGACCTGCTGAGGTTCTGCAGCACGACTGTTCAGAGGCCAGTGCGTGGAATGGGTAAAACAGTGTCACCCCCTCTGTAATTACTCCCAGTTAATGCTTTTCTGTGAGAATTGGGGCTGACTTGGCACAAGGCCGTCGTCTTGGCTTTTCCTTGTTGTTCTAGCCAATTTATTTCTCCTAGAGAGAAAAAAAATGTGTAACCCCCTTAGTCCAGGTTTCCTACTGATCTTGGCACAAGTTAGTTTTTAAACGCTGTTAACAGCAAAGCTTTGCAGTAAAATGCAGGTATACGTTCTCTGTACTTCTGACAAAAGTAGTAGTTGACATTTGGCATCTTCTGTTGACAGTACGTTTTTAGTAACAAGACAGTTGGGTCAAATTTGCACTTTTTATAATGTCATTGAGTTGCATTGTGGTTTTCAAGTTGGGGAAGAAAAAAATTGCTCTTTAGTGAAAGACCAGTGGATTTAAATTAAACAACCTGGAATCACAGGCATTGCCCTTGTGTCTTCCCTATATTTTGTGATCCAAAAATAAATTATTTTTAAAGGAAAAATTAATTAAACAACCTATTTAAACTATTTTACTTTTAAAGTATTATCAGATATTTTGCATGCCAGCAGCTCATTTCATGGTTCCTCCAATTATTTAATATATAATCAGATACTTAAAGGCTTAAGATCGTCGCATTTTCACTTGAAGTCTGTAGGTAAGAGAGACATGACTTGTTTTTGCTGCGTGCATTTGTACGCCACAAGATCAAAAAGCACGTTTTTTGTATCCTAGTTTGCTAGAAGTACTTGATTTTCTAGATAGTAGTATGTAGTGCATGCGTCACGAAGAAATTGTTCTCAGTTGTATCATTTTTCTTATAGAAGAACTAAGTTTACAATTGGTTTATTCTCTGGAGGAAAGCATTTTATATCACTTTTCTCTCTCTTACTAATGCAGTAGTATCCTTTCATACTGTAGTATGAACACCTGCAGTCACTTGTTTTAAAATTAAAATAATTCCAGTTTTGTAAGAAAAACCTGTTAAAAAATAGATGTTTCTGATTTAATTTTTTTTAATGTACATTTATAGGGAGTAATTTCCAAGAAGAAATAAAACTTATATTTTAAAGTGTTTATTAGTATTTATAAAATACAATTCTGAAAACCCATATTTTTCTTCCTTGAAACTGCTTTAGAATTATTTTGAGAAAATATTCCTTTATTCACAGAATAATGGCAGTCTGCTTTTTTTTTTTTTTTTTTTTTTTTTTTTTTTTTTACTTGGCCTCTTGGCTCCTGTCACCCCCTCAATTTAGGTAGAAAAATGGAGAGAAAAAGAAAGAAATAAAGGAAATACTCTTTACTTTTGGACCAAAAGTCTTTAGTTGTCTGACTTTTGGTCATGGCTAATGGAGTGAATTTCAACTTTGCAATACGTTATGTTTGTATGTGTGGACTTCACGTTTAGACATTCAGTTGCCCTAGTACTCAGTCTTAGTGGAGAACAGTCTGATTACTAAGTATATCAGAATTATTTGTTCCTTTATGTACCTACCCTCTGGTATCTCAGAGTAAGTATTCATCTTTTCCAAAGGTGACAGAACTTGTGGCTGACAAATGTTAGATGGTAATCTTTTTATCCTTTTCGATGGATCAGCTATCTAAAATTTTATTCTCAAATAATCGCCATATCTTTCTTCATGTAACAGATGTTTATAATTTGGATGAAAATGTGCAACTATTTCCAGGAAGCTTGGGTTAAGGGATCCAGTTTTTTTTTTTTTTTAATCTTCATTGCCCTCTCGTGTTTCAACTCTGTTATTACATCAGTTGGCTAAGACCTAGGCAGTGACCTCTTTAAATTTTAGATGTTTTTGCACTTTAGAGAATGTTTTAATTTGTGTGTAGGTGGATTATTTCATAGGATCTTTTCTGAGGATAAGATCTGTTTCACAGTGCTTAAAGTTAACAGTTGAGCTAGGCTCACTGTACTTTCCTATTTTCTGACCTCTGCTGATTTAAAGAATTAATTCATCTATCTGACTTACCTGAAGTACAGTGCTAATATCTCATTTGCATATAATGAATCTTTGAGCAAATACCTAATTGAAAACATAATTATTTTTCAAATATCTGTCAAGTTCCACGCATATTGAAATGACTTGAGAACTTATGACTGACATGGAAAAAAAAATGAATGAATCATGGCTTTAATAAGTTGATATTTTGAAGCCCGAATTCTAGTTTCAGAATTTTTTTTGTACTTTTTATAAAAAGTAAGAATCATCCCTGAAATGATTTCAGGTTACATCTCAAAGGTACAGATAATTTCAAAGTAAGTGATGTGTATTTGTTGATTTTTTAATAGGCATTCCAAAGGTTGTTAACCATCCTTGACCGTAACTGTAGGACTGACATCAACTATAATGAAAAACACCCCACAGGTGTGCTATAAATACATAATCATCAGTGTCATCAATTTGAGTACATTCTTGGCACTCAGAGCAAGAACAGTAAGTCATTTTTTTTGCTCAGGTGTATTCTTAAATTGTAAAACCCCCACACATTTTTGCTTCATGATCTGAGATACTGAGAAAACTAAAAATTTTAAGCAAAAAGTAGATGTTTTCAGGAATCTTTTTGTTTGCATAAATTGTATAAACTGAATATCCAGTTGATGGGGTTGAATGGCTAGGTCAGGGGAGAGAAAAAAGCCCTAGGCTCAATTGTTAGACATGGATTTGAACCCAGGTTCAGTGTAACTTAGTGGTATGACCAGGTAAATCACCTATCCTCTCTTAGGTTTTTATTTTCTTTCTGTAAAATGGGCTCATGCCTAATTCTGGAATCCTTTTGTGATGAATTAATGAGTAATTTATTGACAACCCCCTAGGGTTCTTGTGAAAACCAAAGGAGAAAGCACATAGAAGATTACTGAATGTTAAGTAGACATGAAGTATTACTGCCCTGTTTTATTATGAGCACTTTGAGAGCAGGGACCATGTCTTATCTTCATTTCCTGAACATCCAGAAGAGGTCTTGGAACATTGATAAATACTTGTTGCATGAATGGCTGAGGTCAGGGAGAGGGAATCAGCGAATCCACGCAGGGGAGAGATGACACTGTGAAATAGAGCTGGGAGGCGTAGTTGATATATTGGTTGCTTATCATTAACATGTATACATCGTGTGTTCACCTTGCATCTTAATATAATTCAACTGGGTCTTTTACTGTTTCAGCCTCACCACTTGCTGGGCTGTGACCCTACTTTTACTTCTGCTTCCCCACATCCCGAACCAGAAGGGGACCTTTTAGTCCTTCACTTCGTGGGGCGCCTTCAGAGGGAGTCACGCAGCCGCCCGGGAAGGATGCTGCCGGCCGACATGGTGACTGACAGGCTGCCCTGGCTCAGTTATCACAGTGCTGATGCTGTCCATTCTAAAGGTACAGTACTGTGATAACTGAAGGATGGCAGCCATCTTGCCTTCCACGGAGGAGCCCCGCCGTGCCGGGAAGGAGGACGCGAGGCCCAGGCGGGAGAAGCGGTGGCGGGGACCCAGGAGCCCTCTTGCCCTGTGTCTGTGTTCTGCCTCTCCCCGAGCGCAGGGGACGTTGTTCCACCTGTCTTTGCCTTGTTCTGTGATAGGAGGGTGAAGAGGAGTTGGGTAGATGTTGGCCCTGTTGGGCTGAGCGGACGTATCATTAAGATCTTCGGAATTTTCAGGTGACTGATGCTAGATAAGTGCTAAGTGTGGATTAGTATTTCTGGAGTGGTATTCCGAGAAAGTTGGGCCACTTAGAAATGTAAAAAGCAACCCGATTAAAATAGCTTGATGCTTGTGAATTTAGATGTTCAAAATGAAATTCAGCTTAAGCAGGGAGAAAAAAGCCCTACGTGTTGAACAGTATTCATGTAATTGCACGAACAGAATTACATCTTTGTGTTTAAGGAATGGAAGGGGACATGGCATGTTTCTTTCAGTAACAAAAAATATTTAGAAACTAGTCTAACTCAAAAAATATTTGATGAATGCCCATGTTATTGCTGCTGTCACCTTTACATGAAAGTAAAATGTGTGTAAATAATTTTCCTGTTGTCAAATAATTAAGGGGGTGGGTATAGCTCTGGTAGAGTGCCTGCTTAGCATGTATGAGATCCTGGGTTCAGTTCCCAGTACCTCCATTTAAAAAAAAAATTTAGGACTATTTTGTGATGACATCTAGAACAAATCAATTTCAGGGATATGAAGCTATAAATACCAACCCACCATCAGGTGTGCGTAAAAGACTAGGAAAATTAGCAGAGTGAGCGTCTGCAGCCTGTACTGTGCAAGGTGCGTTTGGGCTTAGAGGTGGGATTATTAGAGTACCCAGGGTTTCCCACAGCCTTCCTCCCTGAAGACTCCCAAGGAAGCTGTACACGTGGACCAGCAACAGACAAGACGCAGGGTACACGACCTTATTATGTGTTAGATCATAGTCCGTTGCAAGGCTTGGATCATTTCATGTAGTTTAGGCTCTGTGCCTTAAACAGAGACCTCTTGACTTCTCCCCAGGCTCACATGTGTACCTGGGAACCTTCCCACCCTGTGGGTAGCCGACTAGTGTAGGAACCCAAAGCAGTGGGCAAGGAGAGAACAGGGCCTGTTGAGGTCGGGACCTGCCTACACAGGGCAGGGAGAGCCTGGGAAGGAGAACAATGTGTGTGACCCTTTAATGTACAGAGACATTACCCACTAATCAGCGCAGCCCAGTTAATGTCTTCAGCCAGTTTTATTGTCAGGTTTGTCACGGGGACAGAATACAGAAGAAGAAAGGGAACTGGGAGCCAAGAGGGAAGCGAAGCGTTACCTCCCGTCCAGAGAGGTTCGGTCTGCCCCTCTCTTTGCCATCATCAGACGTTGCAGGTCATCGTGCTCCTCCGCTGGTTTGCACAGTTCTCTGACCTCTCTGCCCCCTTCTCCACCCGGAGGGGGCCCTTTCCTGGAGGAACCCCTTGAGCCACACCTGCTTGGCCCTGAGTTGCTTTCGTTGTAGCATTGATCCCATTACAGCCCAGGGCCTTCACGTGTCCTCATCCACTCAGGGCTTCTCTGAACTGCAGGCTCGACTGTGGTTTTGATTAGTTATTGGGAGGGCTGGCTCTGCCCAGTTGTGGATTTTACTCCCAGTCCTGAAAGTCCTTGGAGTTTCCTGCTCCCATAAACAGAAAAGGAATTTCTGACAGAAACCCTGGAAGAACTTCTAAGAAAGGAAAGTTTGGGGATTGGTGAGTTCTCAAGTAACTTGAAACACTCCTAATTTTTAGTGTTATAGCAGGTGGAAAAAACTGCTTCAGGGAGTGATGTGTTGTGCAATCGTTGGCCTTGGTGAGTATTTCTCCACCTTCCCTGGTCTTCCTGTTTTCCCGTTACTAGTTTTATTTTATCAGGTTTTATACTTACCGGACCTTGACCCCCCAGTTCCACACCCGAGCCTGTGGGCTGCTGCAGAGCGGAGTGTTAGGTGTAGTTTGGAGTCACTCCTGCATTTCTGCAGAAAGAGCCATACTGGGTCCCATTTCCTATCAACAGGAAAGCCTGGGGCTCAGTCTGTGGCAGGAGCACTGGAAGGCTTGCCTGGGCCTGGAGATCCCTGGCACTTTGGGACAGTTCATAGAGTTAAGGTGCTCCAACAGGTTAAGTGAGAGGTGATCCAAGAGAAATCTGATGGGGTTTTTCCAGCTTTGTTTAAAACATACATACACACAGTATGCTTTTGGTTGGTGTATTCACTGTATTCTTCGGTTTAGAGATGTAAGAATGGGAAGATGAATTAAACACAGAAATACCCTATGATCCAGCGTCTCCACTTTCAGTCACATACCCAGGTGAATGGTCTCAGATACTTGTGCACCAGTGTTCACAGCAGCATCATTCAAAAGAGCCAGAAGGTAAAAGCAGCCCAAATGCCCATCGATGGTTGTATGGATAGATGAAGTGTGTATGCCTACAACGGAATATTATTCAGCATTATTCAGGAAGAAAATTCTGACACCTGCTACAACATGGATGGACTTGGACGATAGCTAAGTGAAATGAGCCAGACTCTAAAGGACAAATAGTGTATGAGTCATAGAAGATTCCTAGAGTAGTCAAATTCATAGAGTCAGAAAGAGGAAGGGTGGTTGCCCGGGGCTGGAGGAAAGGGAAATGGGAAGTTAATGGGTACAGAGTTATTGGGGAAGATGAAAAAATTCTGGAGTTGGATGGTGATGGTTATACAATGTGAATGTACTTGCTGCCACAGAACTGTACACTTAAAAATGGCTATAGTGATAAATTTTATGTCATTTTACCACCCCCCCCAAAAGAAAGCATTTCAGAGTAATAGCATTGTTGTAGCCAGCAACAGAATTGAGTTTATTGCTCTCTTCTTCAGACGGTGTTCAGTGTGAAGATAATCACTGTTTCAAATAAGTAATTAAAACGTAATTCCCGTATCTTTATGTGTTTAAAGTTCTGTAATATGTAGACTGTTAAACATTTTTCCAGGGTTTCTGACATAGCGTAGCTTTAAAGTTTTGTGAACTATGAGAAGTATATTAACAGTACTAACTCAACAAGAAGGCAGGTGATGGAGCATCTCTTTCTGGCTTTGTGCCTTTTCTGGTGAAGCTGAGTGACTTACGGAACCTTCCCATGCTCCAGATGCCTCAGTTGCCTACTCTCTGGAATCGTGGTAAAGATGGAATTTTACTTTTACATATATATAGTTTGTATCATATGAATTATATATATGTGTACACACACACACATACATATACATGACTATTTTGATGTCTAAAGCAGCATTCAAGTGTGGCGTATTATTTCTTATCCTCAAAAATGTAGAAATACAATGTCTGAAAAGAATAGCATTAGTATTTTAAAACAAAGTTTTAAAAAGCATCCTAATTAGACTTGTAACTCAAAGTATTATGAGCCTTATTATAAAGAGCATTCCCTAGCTTGCTCTCAATCACGAAAGGTTTCTTTCTGTGTTATTACATGCTGAAGTTTGAAAATGAGGAAAGTAGAAGCATAGAGATTAGGAAAAGATAGCAATAAACCTTCTCTAAAGGACTGCATGTTTCACTAGCCATGAGTAAAAAGCATTCATTTGTGGACCCTGGCTACTTGATCACAAAGCTCTCACTTGGCGTTGTGCACTGGAAATCAGATTTCTTGTAGGAACTGCCGCCCCCATCCCGTGCAGTAGTCTGCCTTGATCAAAAAGTAAGCTATCATCCCTGCCATGCCAATTTCAAATATTTTGCTGTGTCTCATACATTTTGAGCTTCCCTGAATAACCAGCCAACTATACATGTGCCATAAATTTGTCTGTACCATTATTAAGCTGATTTGTTTCTTCCAAATCAGTTGCTTTTTGAGAGAACAAGATTCTTTTTAAAAAAATTTTACTGAAGTGTAATAATTACAGTGTGTCAATTTCTGGTGTACAGCACAATGTCCCAGTTTTATGTATATGTTTTTATATTTACTTTCATTAAAGGTTATTACAATATATAGAATGTAAATCCCTGTGCTATACAGAAGTTTGTTTTTTATCTATTTTTATTTATATTAGTTAATATTTGCAAATCTCAAACTCCCAAATTTATTCCTTCCCACCCCCTTTTCCCCAGTAACCATAAGATTGTTTACTATGTCTGAGTCTGTTTCTGTTTTATAGATGAGTTCATTAGTGTCTTCCCTTTTTTTCTTTTTTTTAGATTCCACATGTGAGTGATATCATAATGTATTTTTTTTCCCTCTTTCTGGCTTACTTCATTTAGAATGACAGTCTCCAGGCCCATCCATGTTGCTGCAAATGACATTATTTTATTCTTTTTTATGGCTGAGTAGTATTCCATTGTATAAATATACGACAGCTTCCTTATCCAGTCATCTATTGATGGTTATTTAGGTTGCTTCCATGTCTTGGCTGTTGTAAATAGTGCTGCTGTGAACATTGGGGTGCATGTATCTTTTCGAATTAGAGTTCCCTCCAGATATATGCCCCAGAGTGGGATTGCTGGATCATAGGGTGAGTCTGTTTTTAGTCTTTTTTTTTTTTTTAGTTTTTTTTATTGAGTTATAGTCATTTTACAATGTTGTGTCAATTTCCAGTGTAGAGCACAATTTTTCACTTATACATGAACATACATATATTCATTGTCACATTTTTTTTACTGTGAGCTACCACAAGATCTTGTATATATTTCCCTGTGCTATACAGTATAATCTTGTTTATCTGTTCTACATACGCCTGTCAGTATCTACAGATTTTGAACTCCCAGTCTATCCCTTCCCACCCCCCAACCCCTTGGCAACCACAAGTTTATATTCTATGTCTATGAGTCTGTTTCTGTTTTGTATTTATTTATTTATTTATTTTTAGATTTCCACATATGAGCGATCTCAAGGTATTCTTCTTCCTCTTTCTGGCTTACTTCACTTAGAATCACATTCTCCAGAGACATCCATGTTGCTGCAAATGGCATTGTTGGGTTTTGTGGCTTAATAGCATTCCATTGTATAAATATACCTGTTTTTAGTCTTCTGAGGAATCTCTATACTGTTTTCCATAATGCCTGCGCCAAACTATATTCCTACCAACACTGTAGAAGAGTTCCCTTTTCTCCACACCCTCTCCAGCATTTATCATTTGTGGACTTTTTAATGATGGCCATTCTGACTGGTGTGAGGTGGAGACAGTAAGATTTTTGTGTTTTATATGCTTCGTAGAGGATTTTTTCCCCTAAAAATTGCTTCCTTTAAACTCTACACTCACAATTACAGTTTATCCTCACCATGTAGTTCGTTCTCCTCATTACCTGTTAGATTAATCTTTTACCACACAAATTCTTCATTAAGCAGAAGTAAGAGTAAGGGAGGCACCAAAAAACCACTTTTTTCCCTTCATATCCAAAATATGATTGTGCAGATTCCCATTGGAAGAGATGCCAAGTACTCGAGTGTATCTGGGACATTCTCAGCTGGAGTTCTTTATATTTAAAGAGTTTGAGAGGGTTTTGTGTTGTAATGCATGCTCCTAAGGTAATGTATGTTAAAACAATTCACCCAATTGAAATGGAGTAAAATAAGCTGATTGTATCTTGCTTTATGCATTTGCACTGTTACTGTACTTTTATTTTTCATGAGATTATGAGATGGATAGTGATGTTAAAGAGTGTTAAGACAGAGAACAGTTCCAATTTAGTGGGAAATTCATTTTCATTTTCTGCCACTATCTTTGTAAATGAAATTCTAGACATATTACCTAGACTCCCATTCCTTGTTTGTTTTTTTTGTGGGAAATGAGTATCTTTGGACCAGGAATATCTTAGGGTCCATAGGGGTAGCTACCTAGAGTACTTTGCTCTTAAAGACTTTTCAGGCTACCTCTGGGTTCCACAGAAGAGAATGTTGTAACCACCCATCCAGGTCTACCTGTGATCAGCTCTCAGTGTCTGTCATCTGCATCAGATTGAGATGCAGATACACTGCTGACCCCTTTCCAGGTGCTAAAGTATTTTCAGAGGTTTAGATCTTTTGGGAAGGCAGAAATTCTCAAAGTTACAGTGATAGACTAGATTTCTGGGAACCACGTCATTGGTAACACAGACACCCTTTCTTATGGGGAGGGTATCTTGGACTTCTAATTAAAATATCTACCAGTATAATGTATAGAATTATGTCTAGATATGTATTTTCCCCATTTTGTTATCACTCATTGATTTCTACAAAATTATTGCTAATACCACTATTCTAATACCATAAAATTTGCCACTTTTTAGTAAATGCAATTTAGGCAGTCTAGTGCAATTTATATATGTAGAATTTTGTGTAAGTAATTTGGGTCTAATAACTGGAAGAGATCTTCCTTCCTCCCTCCCTCCCTCTCTCTCTCCCTCCCTTCCTTCCTTCCTCCCTTCCTTTCTTATAGGATTATTTCCTTGTGATGAGTCAGTGTTGAGTGCCCTTGTTTGATCCTAATTCAAATCTTCAGAATGGAAGAGTTTTCCACGTTTCATAGTTTAAAAATCTGAGGAAGCTCACAGAGGGTTTTAAAGACACACTGCTAGTAAGTGGTAGAGCAAGGCTATGAATCCAGAACGGAAAAAGTATGAGAGATTAAGTAAATATAAACTAATCTCGCTTTGCTCTTGAACGTAGATTAGGAGATGAGGCCTTGCAAAGGAGTTAGACCGAGCATATGTTGGAGTGTTTTGGAACTGTCATACCACCCTCCCCCATCCACTCTGCCCACCTTCTGTTGCCTTCTTGGCTGTACACCTGTAATTACCTTCATAAAATGAAAATTTGGTCATGGCATGATTTTGTTTTAAAACCCTCTGAGGGCTTCCTTTACTCTTGGGATCAAGATTACTGTCTTTAACTTGCCCCTTGAGATCCTGGGCAGTCTGGTTCCCCCTCCCTCTCTGGTCCCATGGCTTGTGCCCCGTTGACTCGCCCTCCTTTGTCCAGGGAATCAAGCTTCTTTCCACCTCAGGTGCATTTCCACCTGCCTGGGACACCTGTACCACTCACTTCACCAGGCTATCCCTTATCCTTCAGTCTCTGGTTAAATATTAATTCCTCAGAGACCCCTTTCCTGACACTCCCAGCTGTGTCCAGCCCCGTGACACTGTGCTTTTCTGTCAAGGTACTCATCACAGTTGAACTACGTAGATGTACGTGTTTGGGGGGTATGGTGTGTGTGTAATGTCTTGTTAGGTTGTTGAGTTCTCTGAGGGCAGGGACCGTGGCCCTATCCATTGCTGTGTTCATGGTGCCTGGCATGGAGCCTGGTATGTGGCTAACAGTGGAAATCTAATGTGTGAGATGCTGGCTGGAGTCTTTCCTGTTTTCTAAAAATGGACGAGAAGAGTCCACAGCTAAAAAGGTGTTTAAAATCCCCACTTTTCTCTGATCAGAGAGCTGCAGCTCCGTGGCCAGCATCTTCCTGCAAAGCTTTTTCAAGAGGTGCCTTTTCAGCAGAATCAGCTCCCAGGTTGCCCTTATCGCTTACGGCCTTCCATAGGAAAGACAGCCAGGACAAGGAGAGAACCTCCGCTTGGAGATATCTTTTGTTGGGAAATCGGTGAGCTGTTAGCTGTCCCAGAAAGAGCTCCCCACACCCAGTCTCTGCTGAGCTAAGAGAAGGAGTGGGACGGTGGAAAGGAGAGATGCCAAATTTGGTGGGACAAGGATGTGGTTTCTTGGACTCCGTGGTCAGTGGAAGTGAATCCGTAGAAGGTGGCTTGGGACTAAAGCCTTCTGCCTAGTGCCCCACTGGAGAGCAGCCCCCACAACCCAAGAGTGGACCCCAGGAATGAGCCAGGATATGGGGAGTATCCCAAAGGATGAGCCTCTGGCCAGTCAGAAAACTCACCCCACCAAGGTGGGGTGGTTGATGTGGGAGCCCTCTTTCCAGCTTCTGGAGAGGTGAGCCCCATTTCATGCAGAGCTTTTTTTGAAAGATGTCATTTCAGCAGAACCAACTCTCAGATTTACTGTGGATGGTCATGAAAGGAACCAACCAAGAGAGTAAGCTCAGGGAGAAGGGGAGGGAGGGGGCTGAGAGAGAGACCACTCGACTCCTCCACCCCGGCCCTTGGAGCCTCCAGCCTTGTCTCAGCTGAGACTTTGTTTTGAACATGGGATTAAAAATTCTCATCAAAATTAAAGGCTTAGCAACTCAACTTGGCAAGAGGTCAGGTTGAGGCCCTTATTACTCAAGAGAGAAGGGTAGAAGTTACTGGACATAAGATAGTTTCATGTTTTATTCTTCGCTGAGTTGAAAATCAGAAGTTCAAGTTACTCATTTAAAGGATGGAAGGGCTGTAAAATAATCCCTCAGGTCAAAGGTGGCTTGTCAGTGTTCTCTGCCCTAGAGAGTCCCCTCACCTGCTGTTTCTTACACGTGAAGGTGTGGAAATGCCAGTTCAGTCCTAATATTTCCAGCAGCCTGTTCACTCCCACTGCTGTCCTCTCTCCCTTCTCCAGAAAGCAGAAGGCAACTCAGTGAGAAAGCAGAATCCAGGAAGGGCATTTCCCCTGTCCGGACCCCTGGCACATTTGCCTGCGGGCACCGTGCATGAGGATGGATGGGAGTTACCCAGTGTTACCTGCGGGTCACCACCCAGTGGTGTGTCCCACATCTTTGACCGTCCTTCTTTGTACCAAAAGATTCACTAAGAATATCCCAGTTTAGAACCAGGTGGCTTAAAAAAGCAAAAATGAAAACTTGTAGCTGGACCTGCCTTTAAAAATGTCAGGCCTGTCTTAGAAGTGAGGTTTGTAGACGACTGGTGTGTAACGACTTCCTGGTCGTTCGCCGGATCAGTGAGCTGTGGAGGATGGGAACCCAAGAGCTCATTTGCTCCAGCAGTTTTCACACTGTGGGTTTGAAATCAATTATATGTGCCTTGACCAGCATTAAAAAAATAAATAAAACAAGATAGAAAATATGAGAGTACATAGCCCGTGGTGAGGTCATATTACTTCATGAAACTTTGCAGTTGCTTGCTTGAGTGTGTGTGTAGGAGTTTGTGTACTGGGACACAAATTTTTTTCTTTTTTCACTCTGGCTTTCAGTTAAGCCCATAAATTATTGATCTAGATGTTAGATTCTCAGTCATCTCACTATGTATTGCAAATTTGGGGAACTAAAGCCCAGAACGGTGAAGACACTTGTCCAATGGCAGCAGGAAGGGAGTAGGAACTCAGACTTGCATCTCAGTCTCAAGGTTAGTGTTTCTCCTTCTCACCAGCCTGCAGAGAGTAGCAATAGTGACAGCTAACATTTAGTGAGTGACTACTGTGTGCCAACCTCTGCGTTAAATATATCATCTTATTTCGTGAGGAAAGGGGTCATTTGGCTTTGTGTTTTGTTTCAAGTAAATGTTCATGGCTAAATAGTGGCTTAGGGCTGTTGCCCGTGGCTGGATTAGATACAGAAGTTGTGAGTAAACATTTAAAAGTTTTATAGCAATTTGATAGTAATTTCATGTCTGTTGAATCCAGTAATAGAAACATTGGCTTGCATTTTATGTCTTTAATAAAAATTTTTCTAGCAATTGATTTTCATTGTGTTTGATTAAAGTATCAGTCCATGATGGATTGGAAATAAGAACAAACTGGTTCTTCACCACAGGCAACTTGAGAAGCACTGACTTAGACCCGGCAAGGCCAACACCTTTGTCCCTTGGGGCCTCTGTGGTCCTTTTGAAGTGCCAGGTGGTCACAGCTACCCTTGGAAGGGGCAGACTGCTAGATGCAAGCCCTCTAACGTCAGAGCAGGAGCGAGTAGGGGACTCCCAGTTCTAGAAATAGCTCCCCTTGGGGATTTGAGTGGAAGAGGCACCAATGCCAATAAATACCCCAAAGCTTTCATTTCCTTCAGAACTTGTGGAAGTGGATCTGATGGGGATGTAATTTCTGCTGTCTCCTCTGGGAAAGCAGAAAGAGCTCCTTCCTCCTAAAGCTGTCCCCAGGAGACGAAGTCCAACACAGAACAAATTAAATTCTCAAATCCCAGGCTCTTCAGTCAGAGTGGCAAGAGCAGAGGGACGATGCTGCAGAGTTCTCCGGGAGAACAGGGCTGATTAAAGGGAGCCTGTGGGTCTCCTCGACTTGCAGGCTCTGTGGAGGGAAGCACACTTCATAAATCCTGCTGGACTGCTTTCTGGCTAAATCCTTGTATTTGTACGAAGAACTGTTTTTAGTGAATCAGTGTGTCTTTGTTAGCATCTTCTGGAATTCTGCAGACTGCAGCCAAGGAGTTAGCAAGGTTGAGCTCTGGACTGAACATTTAATCAGTTGAACGCTTCCTTATGTTTTCCTGGTTTGTTCTCATAACAAGTGACCTTAGTCCAACTCCTGGCAACACATGATTGTGGAATGTTCCCTTCTGAGGAATTCTGCCTTGTTTTTTCATTCTGAACACACTGAAACCTTTGAAAATTCAGATGAGTTTGTTTGGACAGTGATGATAATGTGAGCTAACTGTACCTGCTGTCTGCCCATGCATATTACACCTTAGATATGTATTTATTTAGCATTTACATACTAAGTGTCGCAATGGTCCTGGTCAAATAGGCGGAAAAAACTAAGGCTTAGAAAAATGATGTCACTTACCTGATGTAGCTCAGTTCAAGCCTCAGCTGCTACATTCCCATGTTTCCTATAGGTTCTTACCTGCGTCCTTGCGTGAGACATTGCCAGAACCCCAAAGGCACGACGTTTTCATTGATTCTTTTCTTCTACCTGAAAACAGTATCATCGGGACCCGCTTCCTTTTGGGTTTGATTTTGAATACATACCACCTATGCAGTAATTCAGGAGTGGAATGATGCATTTAACTCTAGGTCCCGCAGACACAGAAGTCCCCAGGATAATAATAGCTAACGTTGATTGAAGACTTTCTCCATAACCTGTCCATGGAGTCATTTCTACCTGCATTATCTTACTTAGTCCTTCCATGGAAACCGCCTCCTCCTCCCTGTCCCTGTCCCTGTCCCCGCTTTGTTTTCTCATAGCACTTTTACATGGTGTGTTCACACTGGCCTGCTTCAGTTTACTTAACTGTATTTATTGCTACCTCTCCCCACTAGGATGTAAGCTCCATGAGGCTGGATGTCTTTTTAGCTCAATAGTATCAGTCCCCAGCAGGTAGAACCAGGCCTGGCACATAATTGGTTGCTCACTTATTTGTTGAATGAATGAATGAACAGTTCTTATAGGTAAATATCACTATCATCCCCTTTTTACATATAAGGACCCTGAAGTTTGCGGTATAAAATAATGTGCTCACATTAGAAGCAGTTACTCTTCTATTTCAAAATCAGCTTTTTTCTTTTTTAACTTTTTCTCTTTTTTGTTTTTGAGGGGGGTGGTAATTAAGTTTACTTATTTTTTAAATGGAGGTACTGGGGAATGAACCCAGGACCTCATGTGTGCTAAGCACACACTCAACCACTGAGCTATCCTCTCTCCTTCAAAATCAGTTTGTAGATGTTGGTGGTAAGAACTTCTTTTCTCTGCTACGTTGTTGGAATAAAAATTTTGCCACAGTCAGAAAAAAGGTTGGTTTGGCAGTTTGAGTAGCCTCCTTAGCGTAGATAAGCGGTATGGAATTGTTAAATACATCGGGCGTTTCATCTACAGTAGTAACTGTAGCCAGTAAAAGGTAATTAAGGTACCTGTTTCTTCTATCTAGTTGTGGTGCCCCCAAATTTGATAACACACAATAAAGGGCAAGCTTTACATAAATGACTTGCTAACACAAGACGGCTTCTGTTGAAGCACCAGTGGGCCTCTCATGAGATAGAATTTCAAAGTTGTGAAGGGCCTGGGAGATGTCCAGGCCAGCCTCGCCACCTCTCCCCACAAGGGCCAGACCGTGGGCTCAGGTGGTCCTTCATGGGACAGCCTGGTCCACTGATGGACAGATGCACTGTCGTCGGATGGCTGCGCTGTCAGGAAATTCTCTCCACTGAGCTGAAAGGTATCTCCAGGTAACTTGTAGAAGCTGGTCTGCATTCTGCTCTCCAGGGAATTACAGAATAAATGAAATCTTCCTTTCACATATTAGCCCTAAAGATACTGGTTTATTTTGTACTCCTTTTGGCTGTCTCGTCCCAGTGCCTCAGACATTCCTCACAGCATCTTTCCAGCCGTTTCCCCATCCTGCTTGCGCTCTCTGGCACGCTCTGCAGCTTGTTCACATCCAATTTGCTGTGTCCTCCCGGACTCCAGGTGGGGTATTGGGATGACATCCATTGTTTCTGGCAGCCACACCACCCGGTTGACTCATCCACACCCCCGAAGCCCTTGTGTGTGAACTATTGTCGAACTCCAGTGGGAAGAAAGTACTGCACAGATGGAAGCAAGGATGACTGAGGGCTATGAAAAGTAACAGTGGTGCCCGTGGACACTCTGTCCTCCATTTCTCCAGGCACTCCTGCCACACCCAAGATAGTTAGAATAAGAACAACTTTTTATTGCATCTGGACTGTGTGTAGGACGCTGTCCTAGCCACTTTTACATACACTACCTGTTTAACTTTCTAAAAAACCACATTCATAGGTATTATGGAACTCTGTGTTACACTGGAGGAAACAGAGATTAGGAGAGATTAACTAACATGCTTAAGATCACATAGCTTGTAATTAGTGGAGCACAGATATGAATCTATCTGACTCCAAATCCCAGGGTTGACAAGATGCCTTTCCAGGAGCCACAAAGAGAACAGGCTCAGCTATCCAAGGCTCCTGTTTTCATTCTCTCAGAAAAACAGGCGCAGGACAGTACTTTACAGTTGCGATATCTTCTTCCTATCCTTTGAAGAAAGAAAGGATCCACATGACTGTGTTCTTGCTCTTACCAGCTGTTCCATATCTGTGTATCTCGTTCAGTCCTCAGGACATTCTGTGAGGAGAGCACTGATGTCATTACCATTTGACAGGTGAGGAAATCATGACTCAAGGAAGGTGAAGTCGGTTACTTACTCAGCTACCTGAGCCCGGAGCCGACATGCTTTTTGCCACACTGTGTCTCTCTCTTCTTAGGGAAGGTTTTCTACTCAACCCTAAGTGCCTCCCTCCGAGAGGGTCTCTGACCAGACTTAAACACCGTGACAGTCTTCCCCTCTCCTGTCCAGCATTTCCAGACTTACTGACCTACCAAATTACATGAGTGGAAATGGAGGAAGATGCACTCACCAAATTAGATGAGCATTTACTCATTATTAAAGGCTTCCTGTGTGCATAGCTTTGGGCCAAGGATCAGCTGTGGAAGCAGAGTAAGGAGCCAGATGACTTGTTCGAGCTCAGGCCAGCTGGGCCCATGATGCTTCCTTCTCCCATTGTACGAGCCCCCACAGAAATTCACGGTGAGTGCAGCGGCTGCTGCCAGGACCCGATCATTTAGTAATGTTCAATTGAGGGCCATGGACCCACAAGCCTTCAGACTGAATTAGCTTACTTGCCAAATCATAGGTCCAGAAATTTAGGGACCACGAGTAAGAATCTTGTCAAATCACATTACTCATCTTTGTATTTGCCTAGAATGTAAGTGTTCACAAAATACTTGTTACTTACATAATTCCATTTGTTCCTCCCACCAACCTGGTAACGTAGGCTGGACAAGGGTTCCTTACCCTGTTTTGCAAATGGGGAATCAGAAACTCAGACTCAGAGACTGGCTGAGAGCCTCATGGTCTCTAGGGCAGGGCTCAGACACTGCATTCAAGCTGTGACTCCTGGCCTTGCGCTCTGTTGGCCCTTCTTCCTTCACTTCTCTCTTGCACTGTCCGCGAAACTTCTCGTGCCCCTTTGCCCTTGCCATTGGCCCATTGACTACCAGCAGTCACCAGCTCAGAAGGAACTGCGCTAGACCAAGCTGGACCTGCTCTTTTCTCAGGCTTCACTTCCTGAGCCATCTAGTCACCCTGACTTTCCATAAAACAGTTGCGATGGTTTGCAGGTTGTCATCAATTTTCACCGTCACTTGAAAGTCCAGTTGACTGCAGCACCAAGCTGCCGTAAATGCTCTTTTTCCCCAGGCAGGTACCTGTGTATTAATCTTCATGTCACACTACCCATTTGAAAAACTTAACAACCTCACTTGATTTCTCTAGGGTGGACAGTAAGCTGAGGAATGTCTCAGGAAGCCAAGGCTTTCTGTGTATTGGCTCAGTGGAGATCATTTGACCTAAAGCTCCCTCTTACCTCAGCCAGTGGGCAGGAGCAGCGACCTCAGGCCACCCAGCTCAGAGTCAAAGCCTGCTGGCCACCACCCCACCCTGTCCTAGCTCTAATCTAGCCTCCCTTCTAAAATGTTGTCATTGCAAGTATGTCCTATGTGTAGAATCTTAACTGTATATACCTTTTGGAATTGGCTTTTTCATCTCAGCAGAGTTTCCTGGACATTCATCCAAGTCATGATATCGATTTTTGTTTATTATCTAATGTCCATGCATTAATTTTTTTTAATTTAGGTTTAAATTTTTTTTTAATTTCACTTAGATTTTTGATGGTGGGGGAGCGGTTTGTTTGTTTTTTTAATTAACTAAAGTCTATAGCTAGAGTTACAGAAGCTCGCTCTGCTGCTTCCTAGCCAGGAGACCTTGTAGATTGATAGATCTTTCTGAGACTCCATGTCCTCATTTTTAGAATAAGCATCACAATTAGAACTTAATACTAGTTTAACTTTTTAAAAAAGAATTTTCTATTTATTTTAATGGTGGTGTGGGGATTGAACCCAGGACCTTGTGCATGCTAAGCATGTGTGCTCAACCACTGAGCTGTTACCCATCCCCCTGACTTTTTAAAGTTTCAAGGAGGAAAAGCATTCATATTCTCCTCATTAACGGAGGCTTACCATAAAGATGCGAGACAGTGTCTTCTTTAGCCGCAAGGAGCCTCCTGGTCCCAGCACTTCAAGGATTTGGATAAACAGCAGGCCTTTTGTATTGTTTAGAGGAGCAGGACCACCTTTTCTTCGTGACCCCCTCTTGTCATTTCGTATTACCCAGGAGAAAAGACCTGATTGGGTTGGTTGGCTGTTTCCAATATAGAGAAACTGTAATGGGCCCACACCAAACCCCTTGAAGGTGTCCTCTCTTGAAGCCCTCTTATGAACACGCTGGGGGAATCTATCAGCGTCTCTGGCCATCTGTCAGAACCAAGCAAAGATGCCTTGGGAGGTGATGCCTGTGTCACTGGTGGTATTCAGGCTGAGGCTGATGGTCACATTTCAGGTGTGGGACCAAGCAGACTGCAGCTGATCCCTGCTTTAGTCCTTTGTAGATAAAGAGCAGAATGTGTTTTATTCAACAGAGTAAAACATGAAAAGTACCCTCTCAGTCAGCGTGCTCAGGAGGAACTGGATTTGAAAGATCCTTAAGGCTTAACGGACCCCCATTGAGGACAGTGTTTCACAAGGTTTATAAGGAGCAAAATTCAATGGCCAAGAACACCTTTGGCCAGCTATAAAGCCCTGTACGAACACTAGTGATTTCACAACGTCAGCTGATTTAACATGCATTCAGTCTCATCTAAGTAGCATTTTGGATATGTGCCGCTAGAAAGGAAATTTCCGTGTGTGTGTGTGTGTGTGTGTGTGTGTGTGTGTTTTAAATAAGAGACTTCAGAAAATGCAAATACACACACGCATTTGCTTGTGTTTCTTAAAGGAGACAGTAGAGTTCAGTATAGAGCTGGAAACAAGGCCAGCTGGTTCCTGTGAAATGTCTGTGGGCAGAAGGGCACCAACTCAGATGACGGCTTCCGGGTTTCTTGTGATGACAGTTACAGAATGGCCATCAGGGAGGAACAAAGCTTGGTCATCAGACAGATCCAGGGTCCTCGGCTGTGGTGCAGTTTCTGAAACAAACATAAATCATCGAAAGCTTACAGGTTCCAGCTCCTTCCTCAGACTCCATGTTTGAGATGCTTAGAGGAACTAAACCACATCTCTGTATATCTAGTCCAACAATTTGTTCCCCTCTCAGCTTTCAGGCTGAGCCTGGGGAAATGAGAGGATCACTCCCTCCCCCTTGAACACTGTAAATAGCTTGTTCCCCTTGGCGGGGGTCCTCCTCACCTTGGTAACGAGTAATTCCTGCCGACTGCCGCGGACCCCAGGCAGGAGCAGGGCCTGCAGGAGCACAGAGGGAGATCTGTGTTCTCCTGGGCTGCTCGGCCTCTGAGCAACCCAGCCCTGCTCGGAATCACTGGGCCTTGACCCTTTAGTGACACCCAAGACCAGATCACAGATCCTCATTTTTCAGGATGAATCCTACAGTTTTGATTTTGTGGTTCTTGAGAAGAATAGGAGGGCTAAGAAAAATCTTTGCGTATCCCTCCCCGCCCCAAACCCCAAGTCCCAAGTGCCCCTCCGCTAACTCCCTCTGCTCCCTTTTATCCCAGCAATTGCCGTATATTCTTGTCCTTCATGATTTTTCTGTCAGCTTCTCTAAAATGTGAGCTCCTTCCGGGCAAGGATGATGTCTTTTTCTCTGGGTCTCCCCTGCCCCTAGCAAAGTGCCTGGCATATGATAGGTGCTCTGTAAATGTTTATGAGCTGAACACAGAAGAACCAGAATGCAGCCACAGGAGGTTGAGCAGGCTCCAGAGGGTGGGGAAGGCCCTGGAATCCAGGTCCCCTGAGGACAGGGTTGTGTGTGTGGTGTGCTGGGAGACTGGTGGACAGAATAACAGACCCCCCAAAGATGTCCCTGCCTTAATTCCCAGAACCCTTGAATCTGTTATGTTATGTGGCAAGGGAGACTTACAATTGCAGGTGGGATTCAGGTGACTGATCTGCTGACCTTAGCATCAGGAGATTATGGTGGATGAGCCGGGCGGTCAGTGTCATCACAGGCTTCTTATAAGAGGGAGGCAGAAGGGGCAGTCACAGCAGGAGATGTGAGGACAGAAGCAGAGATGGGAGTGAAATGGCCGCAAGCCAGGGAGCACAGGCAGCCTCTAGACAACGGGAAAACAATGGCCAGGGTCTCCTGCGGAGCCTCCAGGAGAAACACATCTCTGCCGCCACCTTCCTCTTAGCCCTGTGAGGCCCATTTCAGACTTCTGGCCTCCAGAGCTATCGGATAATACATTTGAATCGTTTTAAGCCCGCTAAATTTATGGTACTTTGTGACAGCAGTAGGGACCTAAGAATGAGGCTGAGCTTGGTGGAAACAACCAAACAGAGGGCGTGAGCCCAGGAAAGGAGATGCCACGTGGGAACAGCTCAGTCAGCATCACGAGACCTCAGCAGAGTCACCTCCGATGAAGATTCACTGACAGTATGACCAGAATTGGTCAATAGCCCAATATGTGCTGCTTCTAGCCCCCCAGGGACGGAGTGCCTCTAGTAACTGGGGAGAAGCCTTAGTAGAGCATACCGTACCAGCGTGCGAAGACCTGGCTTTGAGTTCTCTGCCGCCTGTGGCCTCAGCAAGTCATGTAACCTCTCCAAGTCGTCGTTTTCTGATCTGCAAACTGGGGATAAATCTGTCTCCTAAATGGAAGGGCTGTTGTGAGGATTACATAAGAACACATGTAGTGTGCTTAACATAATGCCCACCACATAGTACACAGTTATTACTTTCTGTTACTACAGATACGCACGCGATCTTGTTTGTAACAACAGTGTTTGAGGTGCCCCTGTACTCCTCACTGACTAGGTCATAGGTGGAGTCTGTGGTGAGTTCGGGGAATGAAAGTCAGAGGAGAGCAACCAGGATGGTGAAAAGACCCCAAGTCGGGTCCTCTAAAAAGAAGGGCCAGGTGAGTGGGGAGGGTTGACATGAAGCTGCTTGAGGTTACGTGACTTGTGGGATCTGATGGAAAATGAAAGAGTGGGTTCCCTTGTTCAAAACAATTATGAAGAATTTCAAGATGATAACAACAGAGCATTAAACAAGTGTGGGGCCCTTCTGAGCATGGGGCCCTGCTGCACAGTTCGCACCCCCATGAAGTCCCTGCGTGTCATTGTGTAAAAGTGAGAGCCTCACTCTGTGAGGCAGTGCTGACGGCAGCAGCAAGAAGGTGAACAAGTTCAGGGCCTTGAAAGATGATGCCAGTGGGGACCGTGATCAGAATGAAGAAAAGAGTGCAGAGAAAGATGGTGAGAAGGAAACATCTGAATGGGACGAGAGTCAGAGCGGTAGCAAGAGGAAGGCTGTTGTCCCTGGACCAGAGAGCATCCCCTGCAGTACAACTACACTTTCTGGTACTCGGGAAAATCTGGGGCCATTGCACCCACTCAGAGAGCTTTGAAGAAGATCAAACAGATTAGTATCTTTGCCTGCTTGGAGCAGTCCGCAGTTTTACAGCTCCCTGGAATCTGACAGGCTACAGTGATGTCTGTCTCTTCAAAGAAGGAATTAATCTTATCTGGGAAGATAATGCAAATAAAAATGGTGGCAAGTGAATTATTTTGCTGTGGAAGGGTTTGACATCCTGTTGCTGGGAGAATCTCATCCTGGCCGTGCTGGGGAACAGTTCACGGTTGGGGAGGAGATCTGTGGGCCTGTGGTTTCAAGAGGTCATTGTTTCAATATAAAACAAGACTGGTAGTGAGCAATCTAGTAACCACAGCCTGAATCTGGACATGTGTGTGTTTGTCCAAAATGAATGGAAGATCTCGAGACAGTCCTTCCATCTGCTCCTGAAGGGACATCCCTGAGTCTCATGCCCCCTGCCCCTTTGCACTCATTCCTGGAGGCTGACGTTGGCTAGACCCCCTCCAGCATGGTTGACTTAATAAAGCAGAAAAATGGAAACTGTGACTTTGTAATAGACCCACTTCATTTTTTAATGGAGTTCTGTAGAGGGGAGTTCAGCCTTTTGTCTTGCTCTGTGCCGTCCAGATGCCTCTCGGGCGTTCTGTTGTGTTTTTGTCACGCATGCAAAAGACCTCGTGACCACACGAACGAGCCAGAGCTGCCACCTAAGAGCTGTCGGTACTGCTAATGTCTGTGCGTCCAGGAAGAGCTTTCTGTCGGAGAGTCCCGGGATAGCTGTAAGTGCTCTCTTCTAGCTCTGCTGTGAAATTATTGGGACATTATGTGAATTTCTGCCCCCTCATCCCCCAAGCCCACCACTTTCTAAAAACGTGGTACTGATTTTGTATTGTCTCTGCTTCTGCCCACCCTTCCTTCCCCCATGGCGGTCTTTCCTTGGAGGCACAGCTGCACGCAGCAGCCCATCCATTGGGCCACGCTGGCTTCACTGAGGCGACTTAGCAGGGTTGATGCCTAGGTCAGTTAAACAGATTAGGAGCTAGATTATTATAATGTATGTTTATCTTTTTTAATGAAGTATAGTCAGTCACAACGTGTTGATTTCTGGTGTAGAGCATAATGTCCCAGTCATGCATATATACACATATATTTGTTTTCATTATAATGTATGTTTCAAGTATAGGAGTTGGAGCTAAAGACAATGACTGAAATCATTTTCCCAGATGAGCAGGGCCTGTACGTCAAGCCTGTTTCTGTGGATTCTTGTGTGCCCCTCTTTGAGGAACTTGAACTAAGGGGAAGAAACTGCAGAGGTAACATAAGGAAGAACTTTGTAAGAAGCCAGCCAGAGGAGAAACTTTGGCACTTCTGTCCCCAGAGGTGGGCAGCCACTATGCTGGAAGGCAGAGAACTCTTCATTGCTAAGGGTGTTCAGAATCTGAAGAAATTATGCTAAATGACTGCTAACATTAATTTCCAGTTCTGAGACTGGATAATTCTATCAAATGTTTTAAGAAAGGGGATTTTAAGAGCCCTCAAGCTTTTCTCAAAAATTTAATGTGATTTTTGAACAATATAGAACAACACACATGCTCTTTCCCGCACTTATAGTTTTTGATGTATTTTCCCTATCGTAATTATTCCACTTACATACAGTTTTTCTGTTTATGCATTTTCATGATTACATAGTATTCCACTAAATGTACATAGTATCGTTTATTATTCCCTAGTTATTGGGTGGTTCTGTTCTTTCCGATGTTTGATTATTATAAAAAGCAATGCTCTAGATATTTTTGCATACACAGCTTCTCTTCCCTCTTGAAATACTTCATTAGAATAATTAGAGCTCATTAGGTTGCAGATTACACAGCTTGTCGGAAGAGCCTAGGCAAAAGAGGTTTGTTGGTAAGTATGTAGGACAATCACAAAGATACAAAGTGCGAGACACACAGAGGAGCTGGAAAGAAGTCCAGCACACTCCATCTTCCCTCCCCTCCCTAGTCTCGATTTCTTTAGACTGCCTTCTTCGCCTGCTCCTGGTTTCCTGTTGCTTATAACTCTGGCGCTCATGAGCCTTTGACTTGCCTTGGAGCCAGGAACCTCTTGTTTTTATCAAAAGAGTCCAGCGCCAACCACTACGTGATCAGAATTTCAGTATCTCTCATACCAGATACCTGAGCAAGAGTCTGAAAAGCCAAGCTCCTTGGACTTTGTGACTTGAGCTCTCCTCTGATTGGTGGAGGGGGAGGGGATTGATAGTAGGGCCAGGGCTCTGGAATCTGTCCAGATTCATGGCTACCACTTACTAGCCATGTCACCTTTGTTAGTTACTTAGCTTTCTTGTGTCACTCTTTCCTCATCTATAAGATGAGGATAACACTGGCACCTACTACATGACATTATTGTGAGGATGACGTCAAATAACCTGTGTCAAGGATTATAAGAAAGACACGTGAGTCCTCAGTACGTGTTAGCTCTTAGTTTTACAAAGCATTTTGTTTTGTGGAAAAATAGACATAGCACAAAATTTACCATTTTAACCATTTTTAACTGTACAGTTCAATTCAGTGGCATTAAGTACATACACATCTTGTACAACCATTACCACTCTCCACCCCTGGAACTTTTTCATCATTCTAAACTGTATCTCTTGTTTTTGAAGTATCATCATTATGCTTGTTTCAGCTATGACTGCTTGGGACTACCCTTTGGAAAGGTGTGAAGAGGACACTCCCCAAAGAATGGAACATAGTGGGGAGGCACTCTGAGTGTCTACTGAAAATACCACACTTGTACAGTTCTTTAAGCCTTACAGAGCACTTGTACATATTTTTTAATGCAATCCTCCCAAGGAAGGACTTCTTTTTTTTTTTTTTTTTTTGATTAGTGGAGAGTCTGGTTTTTTTAAAGTGTATTTTTTTTTTTGACAAATGGAGAGTCTGATTTTATTATATATATGTATACATACATACATATATATATATATATTTTTTAAAGAAGGACTTCTTGAAATAGAAAGGGCTTATAATCCTTATTTTACAAGAGACACAACTGAGGTTCAGGAAATCTGAGTTGCCCAACATCTCCCATCTTCTTACTTGCAATGTCAGGACTGAAGGTCAGGTCTCCTCACTCCAAATTTGTGCCTTTTCCATGACATCTCAGAGATGGGATTACTCAGCCGAGCTTTATACCCATTTGTTTATAGTTCCTATTACATATTCTATTTCAAGTTACGAGAAGGAAGGGAAAAATTTCAGATTGGAACTTGTGAGTGGCTTCTTTCTGGGAAGTGCAGGCCTACAAGAAGTCTGGTTTAGTTTAGCAGTTTCCATCCTAACATATAGGAAAAATAAGAATAATTTAACTTTATTGTAAAATGTGATGATTCTGTGAAAACCAAAGAGTGGAGGGATTGGTTAGTAGATGTCTTAACTTTTACCTTGAGAAAATTCTGAAGTATTTGCTGGAAACAAATGGCATTACTGAGTGAATCTTTTCAATGAGGTAGAGAAAGACACACCATTAGAATCGAAATGGGTGAGTGTCTGCTGGTGTCTTCTGGTTTTTACAGAGAAACATATTTTGTTTGATTGGCTTGATTGATTTTTTCTAGTGAAAACCACCTTTGCCAAGTACAAAACCACAGGAAGAAAGCTTCTGTGGCTCCATAGTGCCTTTCTAACAACTAGATTACTGTTTGCTGTTAGTCTTTCCATTAAAATAATGGCCACTCTTTTGGGTTAGATACTTGCCTTCTATTTGGCACACAGACTCGTTTCCTTGTCACTTGTTCTAAAGGAAAATCCCTCAGGATAACTGAACCTTAGTGTGATGAGCTTTTATTATGTCTGCTCTGATCATTCTTATATTAAACTTACGGATTCTCCTGTGCCCTTTCATATTAAGTAAGTCACTTATCTTCTCTTTGGCTTTCAGCCTGATCCCACCCCATCTGTGTCACCCTGTTATCACCCTATCTATACTGCTCTGTTTTCCTCAACTCAGCGATACCAGTAATATTGCTTTCCTTGTAACTTTCAAATAATGTTATATTCAGCCAATGCCTATGTCTTTCCCCATGCCTTTCCTTTACCCACATGTTCCCGAACGTTTCAGTCCTTCACTGCCAACAGAATCCAACTTACTCTCTAACGCTTTCTCGGCAGTGTCAATCCAAATCAATTTCATCCTGCTGTGAGTTTATTGATTGAGCACCTATTAAGTGCCAGTCCCATTATCTCCTCATTACAATGGCACAAGGTAATTACTGTCATCCTCATTTTACCAAAGAGGAAACCTTAGGTTTAGAAAGATTAAATAATTTGCCCAGAGTCACACACCTATATTTCTAAGCTGAAGACAGAACTGCAGGGGTAACTGATTCTAAAGCTCTTAGTCCTTACTTCTGTACAGCACAGGGAACTATATTCACTGTCTTGTAGTAACCTATAATGCAAAAGAATATGAAAACAAATATATTTATGTATATGTATAACTGAAACATTGTGCATACACCAGAAATTGACACATTGTAACTGACTATACAGTGAAAAAAAGAAAAAAGGTCCAAAAAATGCAATTAAAAGTAATTATTAAAAAATACTTTAAAAATAAAGCTCTTTCTCTTTCCACTCATGCTCTCTTAACTACACACCACCCAGCTAGATGTGTTTATGTGTGCTAGGCTTCTCTCCTCATTGGCCCTTAAAATCAGGGACTATATAATTTAAGAATTGCGTTCAACTGCTGGTTGCAGAGATCCCGAGTTAGGATGGCTTCAGTAAGATAGAAGCTGCATTTTCTCTCCTGTAAAAGGAGTCCAGAGAAAGCCAGCCTGGACGGGTAACGTGGACCCTAAGACAGCATCACGGCCCTGGCCTCCTTTGGCTCTTCCTTCTGCCATTCCCTAGAGTGTGAACCTTATCCTGTGTTTACCAGGTGGCTTCTGGAAGTCCAGCCATCATATTTGTGTTCCAGGCAAGATGGAGGAAAGGATGAAGGGAAAAGGTAGGCCTCCCAATCAAATTTTAAAGACCTTTTCCAGAAGCCTTACCGTATAATTTCTGTTTCTGTCTCATTGGTCACCACATCTGCAGTGAAGTCTGGGAAATATTTTATAGCCGAGTACACTGATTCACCGAACAATGAAGGTAGTCTGTTTCAGAGGAAGAAATGGATGGTGAACAGCCAGCTAGTGGTCTCTGCCACGGAGACCCATGTCCTGATCTTCTTTCATATTTGCATAGCATCTAGAAGGTGCTCAGTGAACACTGATGGGCAGTCTAATGTAGAGAGAAAGAGAGTGGAAAAGGTAATTTAGAAAACTGATAAATGGGGAAACTGAAGAGACAGGAGCCACATGTGATTTCTAACTTACAAGTATTTTATATATAACAAAAAAATACCTGCTGTCTTCTCCCTAAAAAATCCTGCTGTTATTTAGGTTTCCTGTATGGAATGCTTAAAAAATTAACATCAAGAGTCAGAAAATGAGGCCAAGTCATTTGGAATTATTTTGAGTAGATTCATTGTTGTTTCTTTCAGCCTTTACTCTTTGCATACATTTTATTTCCATTTACAAAATTGAAATCATAAAATGTTCTGTTTTGCCAAAGGACTCTGCAAACAACCACTTCTGACAAAGTGACCAGTGCTCAGGCATCTCTGATGAGCACTTAGAGGAAAAGCGTAGATTACATTTCCAATAGGAATTAGTGCTATGCATTTCTCTAGCCTTCCTGAGTTTCTTATTTTGATTTGCAGAATAATTCAAATGCTTTAAAGAAAAATCTGTGGTAATTACCTGAAGTGTTTCACCAGCCCCTAGATTCACATCTGGAGAGGGTCTTTGAGATTAAAACCACATTTTTGTAATTTTTAGTTTTGATGTAATTTCAGATTTAGAAGAAATTTGAATAAGTAATACATGGAACACCTGTATACACTATACACAACATTACCAATTGTTGACAATCTGGTCCATTTGCTTTATCATTCTCTCTCCCTCTCCCCACCCCACCTCTCTTTTTCTATGGCATGTAGGTATGATTTTTTTTTTCCTGAAACTTTTGAGAGTAAATTGGAAATGTCATATGTTAGGAGACCTCTAAACACTTCAGAATATTTGCTGAGGAAAGGATATTCTGTTATATTACCACAGCAAAGTGATCAAAATAAGACATTAAACATTGATACAGTATTGTTATCTAATACATGGTCCATAGGCACAGTCCATTAATTGCCCCAATAGCATCCTTTAATAGCTGTTTTATTTTCCCAGGCCAGCATTCAGTCTTAGATCATACATTGCGTTTCATTGTTGTGTTTCTTTAATCTGGAACAGTTCTACAGCCTTTCTTTCACTTTCTCTAACTTGATATTTTTAAAGAATACGGGACAGTTATTTGGTAGAACGTCCTTCAACTTGAGTTTGTGTGACTTGTCTCATGATTACATTCAGCTTATACCTTGTTGGCAGCAATTCCACAGAAGTGCTGTTGGATTCTTCTCAGACCATCGTATGAGGAGCCACCTGATACTGGTTCGTCTTAATAATACCACTGACAATGACTTGGATTGCTGTTTAAAGTAGCATCTGCCAGATTTTTCCACTGTTAAGATACTGTTTTTCTTCTGTGAATAATAAATTATTTATAGCAACTTTTTGAGAGTTGTATAACTATCTCTTCCTTACCCGGTATTCATCTATGAGTTTTAGCATCCACTGATGATTTTCAAATTCCATCATTCCTTCTTTTTTCATTGGTTGTCACCTTACTGTGAGAACAGGTTTCTCTCCTAAAGGAGAATTTCTGATGCTATATGGCTATATGTTTCTTTTTTTTCCCCTTTAAGCCATTTTCTTTTTTTTCTTCCAGTTTTTATTGAGCTATAATTGACACACAGCACTGTATAAGTTGAAGGTGTACAGCATGATCATCCGATTTACATAATCAGGGAATGGTTACCACCATAAGGATAGTGAACATTCATCATCTCATACAGGTGCAAAATTAAAGAAATAGAAAACATTTTTTCCTTGTGATGAGAACTCTTAGGATTTACTCTCTTTTAACAACTTTCATACATAATGTGCAGCAGTGTTAATTATACTTATCCTGTTGTGCAGTATGTCCCTAGTACTTGTTTGTCTTGTAACTGGAAGTTTGTACTTTTTGACTACTTTGATCCAGTTCCCTCTACCCCTGCTCCCCACCTCTGATAATCACAAATATGATCTCTTTCCATGAGTTTTTGTCTGTTTGTTTTTGAAGTATAATCGACCTGTAACACTATGTTAGCTCCTGGAACACAGTATAGTGATTCAGTATTTCTATCCATTTCAAAATGACTGCCATGATAGATCTAGTTTTCATCTGTCACCATGCAAAGATATTACATAATTATTGACTGTATTCCCCACACTGTGCATTTCATACCTGTCACTCATTTATTTTGTAACTGGGAGTTTGTACTCTTAATCTCCCCACCAATTTCTCTCCTCCCCCAACCCTCTCCCCTCTGGCAACAACCTGTTTGTTCTGCGTATCTATGAATCTGTTTCTGTTTTGTTACATTTGTTCATTTGTTTTGTATTTTAGATTCCACATATAAGTGAAATCATACAGTGTTTGTCTTTTTCTGTCAGACTTACTTCACTTAACATAATACCCTCAGGTCCGTGCATTGCAAATGGCAAGATTTCATTCTTTTTATGGTTGAGTAGTATTCCACTACATATATGTACCACATCTTCTTTATACATTCGTCTGTTGGTGGGCACTTAGGTTGATTCCGTATCTTAGCTATTGTTAATAATGCTGTAATGAACAGGGGTGTGTATATCTTTTCAAATTAGTGTTTTTGTTTTCTTCAGATAAACAGCCAAGAGTGGAACTGCTGGGTCGTCGGTAGTTCTACAGGCTGTGTGTTTCTTAGTTGTCTTGGTCTGCTGGGGCTGCTATAACAAGATACCATAGACTGGGCGGCTTAAACAGCAAAAATTTATTTCTCACAGTTCTGGAACCTAAGTCCAGGTGCCAGCCAGTTCGGTTGCTGGTGAGAGCTCTTTTCTTGGCTTACAGACAGCCACCGACTTGCTGTATCCTCACGTGGTGGAGAAGGTGCACTGATGTCTCCTCTTTTTGTAAGGGCACTAATCCCATCATGAGATTTTCACCCTCATGACTTCATCTAAAACTAATCTTCCAAAGGCCCTAACTCCTAATGCCATTCATTACATTGGGGGTTAGGGCTTTAACACATGAATTTGGGGGGAAACATTCAGTCCATAACTGACTTTATAAAGAAAAAAAAAAAAGAAGATGGTACCTCCCTTGGGTTGGGTAGCTGATAGTGAGTGTTGAAGCCCGTGCATAGTAAAAGTGATTCCTTACTCCATCCTCTGCAATATGACTCTTCAATTTAATTTTGTTTATTTAATGGAGGTACTGGGGATTGAACCCAGGACCTCCTACATGCTAAGCATGCACTTTATCACTGAGTTATGCCCTCCCCCCTTTAGTTTTATTCTTATTTATACTATCAAATGCTAAGAGTATTTGGCCACTCAGCTCTTATTTTGTACTAAAGTCTGTTTCTTGTTTATCACTAACAGACAACTCTGGATTTTAATTCCGTACTTTCAGTTGTATGTGTGACTTTGGGTATCTTCTTTGGACTTCAGTCTCTTTGCCTGTAAAATAGGGATGACAAGATCTATATCAAAAGTGTTGCTGAGAGTGGGAGGAGTAAATGAGATAATGTATGTGAAAGCATGTGACCATCGTGGGTGATGCAAGAAAGCAGTTAATAAATACGTTTCCTGTCTTTAAAATTCCAATTTTTGGTAACACAGTTTTGCAAGTTTCTCCACTTGCAAGAGGTTAGAAGCTTGACTTCCATAGAGAAGTTAGATGATCTTAGATACGAAGTCTGCATCTGAAAGAGGAAGGTTTAGTGGTATCTACCAACTTTTAGATGATTCACGTGGTTCTATCAGTTTTATTCCTTCCTTTTTTCCTATCTTTCTTCTTCCTTTCCTTTCATTGACATATTTAATGGCATTTGCTGTGCGCAGTCACGATTGTAGGCACTGGGGATAGAGCAGCAAACAAAATTTCCTAGCCTGACATCAGTTATAATTTAATCAAAGGAGATGGGTGATAAATATAGAAACAAACTTTTTCAATCATGCATGGTATGTGCTATGGAGGAAAAAAAAAGCCAGGAAGGGGAATAAGGATTGTTGTGAGGGGGTTGCCATTTTATTAGATGGTCAGAGAAGAGCTCACTGATAAGGGGGCACGTGAGCAAAGACCTGAAGGAGGTGAGGGAGCTGGTCATTAGAGTGACTGAGGCCAAAGCATTGCAGGCAGAGGAAATCTTTCAAAGAGAAGAAACCTAAGGTAGACAATGACCTACTGAGAAGGTCAGCCAAGGGAATCATGAAAGAAGCCAAGCACAACAACACGCCACCTCTCTGCCGTGAGTATGAGTATGCGCAAGGACAGAATGACCAGCAGGAGGTCACAGGTTGCAGCAGCTGAATGGGGTGCAACTCAGACCTCTCTTCAAGAAACAACTTGCTTCGAGGAGCGCGGACAGCTGACAGCGTCCAGCTGTAGCACCTCCTGGAGCCAGCCCAGCATCCAAGGTCGGGATGTTCTCCCGCGCAGCCTCAGCCAGTGACTGAGCATGGCGGGGAGACCAGGGCGTGACCTCCGCCACGCAGTGTGGGACTCCCTGAAGGGCAGTCCTTGTGCCAGGGCGCCCTGCTAGGCTGCCTGTGCCATCCAGAGCTACACCACGGTCTGAGGCTCTACCTGCCAAATCACCCTTCCATCCCTTCTTTCACAAGTATCAGACCTGCATCATGGTGGAAAGACTCTCCCTGCTCACTCCTACTCCCTCTTCCTTTTAACTTCCACAGGTTTTACCCCTCCTCCAATAACTTGCTGGTACTTCTAACCCCATCCTTGTGTCTGTCTGCTTTCTAGAAAACCCAGGCTACCAGGGCGGAGCAGAAATGCCCATGACGACATTTTGCTCTGCCTCTACTACCTACACAAGTCAGGCACAGAGTCATGGAGATAGAAAGGGGGCCGTCCACGGTGGTGTCAAGGGGTGAGCGCTCTCCAGACGTCACCATCAGCCCTACACAGAGTCATCTCTAATAGTATACTGTCTCAGTGAAACCCGCTTATTACAATGCAAACAGTTTCAAAAACAATTCCTCTAGGTACTCGTTTCAGCCAGAGTGCTGCCCCTAAGCGTTTCTTGTATAGAAATTCTGGGGCTACCAACAGAGCAGCTCCAAACTCTTAACGAGTTTCTGAAAAGTGAGGCTCTCACTGCTTAGTTACCAAACTAGAATCCAAAGGGGCAGCGTGCACTGAGAGAGGGGGAAGGTGGCACTCATTTCCATTGCTGGAAGTCAAACCAGGGGAATCTGACATTTTCCAGGCCTCCAGCTAAGATGATCATCTCTGTCTTCCACCCCAGGCTGTCTTCAGAGGCTGCTATTTGGGTCTCGTTCACCATGCTCTAATGATACTCCGACCAGAAACCATTCTCAGCGTTGAGTGAATCACGCTCTAATCACAGAGCGGAGATTGCATTTAGGGCTCAATAAAATGATGGATTCTCAGATTTTCTGGGAAAATCTCTAAAATCCCATCAGGAAAGCAAACGCTGATTGGGAAGGAAGTGACTCAGGTGGGGTCACATGGAGGGCCAGTAGAAAAAGCTACAACCCAGGATTTCAGAGTGTCCTTTCTGTGCCAGGCACTTGCACGTGTTTACATATCCAGAGCCACCTTGTGATGCTGGAATCATGCTTTCAGCTTAGAAAAACGTGATGTGGAGGGTTAAGTGGTTTTTTCCAAGGTCATAGCGCTAGCAAAAATCAAAGCTAGAATTTCAAACCAGATCTTCTAACTCCAATGTTGTGATTGTTTTTTTCGTGATTTTACCATTGGATAATTATTCTCTTGCTTTTATAAATATGCCCGTATTAATTAATTAAAAAATAATATTTTACCCTGTAGCCATACCTCCTGGCTTTGTTGCTTTGCTAAAATCCTATCAACTTTCGGTCAGACCATGGTTGGGAAATACTGTAATGGACATTTGCTAGTTTTTGACATCTCAACATTCATTTTCCTCTTCTTTTGGTAAACGTATTCTAATTCCTCTCTGGCAAACTCTCCTCCCCCACTTGCAGTCCATGAGCTTTGGGTGGGCTCCAACTCTGAATGGGCCTGTGACTCCTAAAACAATCAAGGTACCCATCCCCCTGGCCACTCCAACTGGGATTATCTGTAATCAATCAGTCTTTTGCCAGAGCTGCTGGGAGAAAAGCAAGTGCTCGTTCCCAGTTCACCTGAACCTGGGAGAACGTAGGCTGGAGCTGCTGGCACTGCACTGCTGCTGTCATTGAAGAGTGTGTCCAAGAATGGTGCTTACACAGCAGAAGCAGAGCCAGGAGATGAAGAGGGAGAAGTGGGGTCCCCTGTCATTTTTTTCCCGCACTGGATCAGGCGATTCCTGAAGCCAGAACTATCCACAGAAACTCTCAGTTCTGTGATACAACAAATTGCATTTATACTAAGCTGGTATAGATTGTCATTTCTGTTACTTTCAGCTGAAAGAGGTTACCCTGATACAACAGACTTCCTCACTTAATTCAACCACTGTTAAAAGTCAATTAGGACTCAGTATTAAAAATACAAATAGCCCAATTAAAAATGGGCAAAAGATTTGAGTAGATGCTACAGACTGAGTATTTGTAGCCCTCTGAAATTCATTTGTTGAAACCTATTCTTCCAGTGCGGTGGTGTTAGGAAGTGGGGTCTTTGGGAGGTGACAGGTCATGAAAGCAGAGCCCTGGGGTTAGTGCCCCTGTGAAAGAGGCCCAGAGAGTTCCCTTGCCCTTCCACCATGTAAGGACATGTGAAAAGTCTGCCCTCTCTGAACCAGGAAGCAACCTCTCACCAGGCACCACATCTGCCAGTGCCTTGATACTGACTTTCACAATTTCCTGGATTCTGACTAATGCATTTCTGCTTTTTATAAACTACCCAGCCTGTGGCACTCTGTTATAGCAGCCTTAATTGACTGACAATAGACATTTCTTCAAAGTAGAAGTACAGATGGTGAATAAGCTCTTGAAAAGATTCTCAGCATCATTAATCATTAGAGAAATGCAAACCAAAAACACAGTGAGATACAAGTTCATATTTTCGAGGGTGGCTTTAATCAAAAATACAGACAATAACAAGTGTTCACAAGGATATGGAAAAACTGGAACCCGCATACATTGCCAGTGGGAATGTAAAGTGTTGCAACTGCTTTGGAAAACAGTCTGACAGTTTCTCAAAGTTACCATGTGACCAGCAGTTTGGCTCCTTGATATATACCCCAGAGAAATGAAAAAAATATGTCTACAAAAAGCCTTGTATGAGAATGATCATAGCAGCTGTATTCATAATGGCTAAAAACAGAAAACAACTCAAACTTCCATCAATAGGAAATGGATAAGCAAATTGTGATACAGTCATGCAAAGGAATACTATCCAGCAATAAAAGGAGCAAGCTACTGATACATGCAAAACATGAATTGAATGAAAGGAACCAGACCTGAAGTAATATAGTATATAGTATGACTTCATTTATATGAAATCCAAGAATAGGCAAAACTAGTCTATGGTGATAGAAATCAGAAAGTGAGAAGGAAGGGTGTTTAATTAGAAAGGGACAAAGGGTATAGAAACTTTCTGGAACTTCAGATGCTAGTTAGAAGGGTATGTATAATTATAAAACATTGAATTAAACCTTAAGACCAGTGCAATCTACTTTTAAAAATTGAGTATGTTTTATTTAATTTTTTTAATTGAAATATAGTCAGTTTACAATGTTGTGTCAATTTCTGGTGTACAGATAATGTTTCAGTCATACATATACATGATATATACTCATTTTCATTATAGGTTACTAAAAGATATTGAATATAGTTCCCTGTGCTATACAGAAGAAACTTGTTTATTTTATATATACTAGTTAGTATTTGCAAATCTCAAACTCTCTCAAGTTTATCCCTTCCCACTTCCTTTCTCCCTGGTAACCATAAGATTGTTCACTATGTCTATGAGTCTGTTTCTGTTTTATAGTTAAGTTCATTACTGTCTTCCTTTTTCTTTTTTTAGATTCCACATATGAGTGATATCATATGGTATTTGTCTTTCTCTTTCTGGCTTACTTCTCTAGTGATATGCTTTTTCTTATTATCATTTTTCTATCTCACTTCACTTAGAATGACAATCTCTAGATTCATCCCATGTTGCTGTAAATGGCATTATTTCATTCTTTTTATGGCTGAGTAGTATTCCATTGTATAAATATACCACAACTTCTTTATCCAATCATCTGTTGATGGACATTTAGGTTGTTTCCATGTCTTGGCTATTGTATATAGTGCTGCTATAAACATTGTGAATACCATTTTTTTTTTAATGTTGACTGCTTTGATTAAGATACACAAATGATAACTTCTCTCTTTATATAAAGCACTGAAGTGCTAAATTAGATGTCATATCAAGTTTCCTCAATGACTGTTTTAGCACAGGATAAATTTGCAAGACTGGTTCTCCTTCTCAGCAGGGCATCTCAGCCCATTGTCAACTAAGGTGGCCAAGTTACTAAAGGCCTCATCCTTCACCTTAGAATGGAGAATGTTAATAAGCCATTAATTTCCAACTTCTACCCCTTTCTTACAAAGTTTTGTGACAAAGTTCTTTATTTCACCTAATTTAGCTCAAGAGAGGAGGCGACTTCTATCTAAAAATTCAGAAATTAAAAAGATAAGGAACACCCTGGGGTCATTGTTTCTTCAGATAATTTTTCTGCCCCAGTATTTTATTTTTCCTGTCATCCTGGGGCTCCAGTTACATATATGTTGTTAGTTCTCTTGCTATTTATGGGTCTCTGAGGTATTGTTCATTTATTTCCTCAATCTTTGTTTTTGTCTCTATTCTTCAAATTGAATAATTTATGTTTATCTGTAAGAAATGTTTACTGTCTGATCTAAGAATCATAATTAAAATTGACCTTCAACTGAGTTTATAAATACCCTGAAAAATAGCTGGAATAAACAGCTGCAATGAAACTTGCTTCATTGGATAATCAATCTAAAATAAAGCTTTAAAGAAACCCTAAAAAAAAGAGAGAAGGAATACAATAAAATAATGATTACCATCTTGAAATCACTAAGGTAAAGAGCCACCATCCCTTACAAACGAAATTTCCACCTTTGGTAACTCAATCTCATGTCGTTAATTCTTTCTTTACCTCATCCCACCTCCCAGCCTTCTGCCTCATCACTTACTACCTGCTGATCAGTTTAATTACCCCCAAGCCGGTCGCAGCTCCCTGGGGCCGTTCGTGCCGGTCCTGCTGGCCAAGTCCTGCAGGGTGGTGGGTGCGCTGTGGCCCCAGGTGCAGGCTGCGATGGCCGCCATCTCGGAGTCGCCAGTGCTGGATGGCAAGTGGTCCTTCCTGTGCCCGGAGTCACTGAGTGGCCAGCTGCAGGCCGACCCTTGGTTACCTCTGTGGGCCTCAGAGTCCCTGCTTCTGTTCTTTATTCCCATATAGACATCAGAGTACCTGACTTCTCTGACCGTGGTCACACTGAAGTGTTAGCACAAAGTCTTCTAAAGAGAGCAGTGAGGCTAGAAAAGGTTTCTCCTAGTTGATAACAGCAGCGACTGCTGTGGGTGTCGGTAGTCAAGCACTGTGGGTGTCAGCCAAGAATGTCGTCTCCCAGTTTGCTTCCCAGCGTGAGTGCTTCTGCTGCTGAATTGGCTATGTCGAAAATTGAAATCAAGTTATCCGCTATTGCAGAGGGCAAAAACATGGCTTTCAAATGCAGAGGCAAACCCCTGCTTGTGCGCCATAGAACCAAGAAGGAGACTGACCAGGAAGCTGCAGTGGAAGTGTCCCATTGAGGGACCCACGGCAGAACAAGTGAAGGAACCTGACCGGTTTGTCTTGACAGGTGTTTGCACTCATCTTGGTTGTGTGCCCACTGAAAATGCAGGAGATTTTGGCAGTTATTACGGCCCTTGCCATGGGTCACACTGATGCACCTGGCAGGATCAGCAAGGGGCCTGCACCTCTCAGCCATGAAGTTCCCTCATTATGAGTTCACCAATGATGATATAGTGATTGTTGGTTAGAGACCTGGACTTAAGTCATAGGCTTCTTTCAGTATTGGAACACGTCATCTCAGAAGAGTTGCGGACGAGCCTTCTGTACTTCTAGTTGATTTGAAATATTTAAGAATTGTTAATACATTTACAGACTTGAAGTAAATTGAGTTTAACGTTGAATACTTTCAAGCATTCACCTAATAAGGCCACTGTTAAATATTGTTATGCTCAAAGACTTCAAAGGTGCAGTGTCTTTGATAGTCTGATTAAAATTACAGCCTGGTGTACAAGATATATGTGAACTCTAAAAGAAAAGAATTACCCCCAGAAAGACTATGGAAATCCCAAAATGCACAGTCACTTACAGACTTCCCTAGCGTGATTCCTGACATCCCTATGGGCTCACTGAAATACCTATTTTGATGGTGTTTTATGGATTAGAAAGAGCCCTATTCACGAAAGAGCTTCACTAGTATGAACTCTCTAACTTAAAAAAAAAAAAAAAAAGCAATGTGAATTCCTTTGGGGAAATGGGGAGGGGCAATTCAAAAGAAAAATGGTATTATTTTCCAATACCAAGGAAATTAATCAGCAAACACATTATAAGGCATTTGAATAGTCATCACACTGAATTGTTTTGGAAAAGGCCCTGCTTTGGAAAAACCCAGGGCAAAAAAAACATCTTCAGTGCTGTAGCTTGGCACAGCAAGACAGCAGGAAGACAAATATCTTATTATTCCCTATGGTGCCTTAATACTTAGAAGAAATCTGCAACTATGTTTCTCCCTCCCATGAGTCACCTTTATTACTGTCTAACATTATGTTAGTGCTGTTTCCCATGTCTACCTGTTATAGTGATAAGACACAGATGTACTCCTCCAGTATGTGGGAAACAAATTAATCTTGAATCAGAAGGCTGAGCTTTTAGTCTCAGCTCTTGTACTAACTGTGCAGTCTTAAGCAAATATCTCAAATTCTCCTGGCTTCGGGGTCTTCATATGAAAAATAGGAAGCAGAATACAGTGGTTCCAATGAAATGGAAGCCGACTTCCCCCTGGTCATTAGGGGTTCTGCAGGCCATAGAACAAATTTATAATGAAGGGGCGATGTATCTTTACTAGCAGTAGTTGCTGCTACGTGGTGGGGATGGTATAGGGAAGGCTGTTTAGAACTCAGGGATTCAGTGGATCATCTCTTAGCACTCCTTGGCCCAAGGGGCAAGTCTGGTCCCTGGAAAAGTGCATTCACCTAATAAAGACAAGATTACGACACCTCATAGCTTAATGCGTGAATTTTAGGTCTCTCCAAACCTGCTTTAGAAAAGCAGGCAAAGCATATTTATTCTTGCAGCCTGGAGCATGGAGAGGGGTACACAACAAAATAAAACAGCAAACAAACAAACACATTCAGCGTAAGTGCTGATAAAAAATAAGAATAGAAATGGGAGATAGAAGGTAGCCTTGAGTACCAACTTAAGCCTTGTAACCTGCTACAGAAGCAGAGGTTGTACAGGATATGTTTTTTGTCATTTAGTCAGGTTTCCTTCCCCCCGTAGCCCTTGCTTTAAAAGAAAAATAATGTTGATGGCTAACATTTTAGGTTCAGGTAGACATGTGACCAACTTCTTAATCACTCCGGATCCACTTTCTACCGTTCTTCCTGCTCCATTTCCTGGGAGGTGGCCCTGAAGGCACTGCATCTCTGACTTCTGGTTTCTAGTCCAGTTCAGCCACAAGGGAGCACAGAGAAGATGAGAGGAAGGAAGGGAGAAGAGTGCGGTCAGCGTATCTGTGCTCTTTCTGTAGTCACTGTACTGCGAGGGGGCTGCATCCTTCCACTAGAGGTCCTAGCCCCCGACACGCAGCTCTCTTCTCGTGGTTCCACTTCCTTGTTCTAAGGCTGGCTTTCTCTCCTTGCCCCTTCTAGCCAGTGTGTGATGATGGCACTACCAAGTCACTAATGCCAGGGGATTTTATTTTCATTTTTGAGTTCCTTAAACCCTGCTCACACTTCTGTAAATATTCCCTTTTTATTAAACTCTCCTCAAATTACCAAATTTGTACAAATAAATTATTTCTTTTCTGATGGGGCCCTGACTAATATAGAGAAAATTTTCACAGGAACTGCAAAGGGTAATTGAAAGATCAAATGACATTGGTTTAAAATGTATGTGAAATTTGACGAATGTAAAGAAGCGTATGCAAAACATACAGAAAAATGTATAAACATATATGTATAGTTTGAAGAATAATTCAGAAAGTGAACACCTACATAACCAGTACTCTGATCCAGATGCAGAACTTTGCTGTGTCCCCAGAAGCACAACCTCCCCACCTACAGCTGAAGTCACTTTTATTCTATGTTTTATGGCAATTATTTCATTGCTTTTCTGCGTCTTACCAACGAATGTATATTTGATCAGCTTTGCAAGCATCCTTTCAATCTACAATTTGACTTTGCCTGTTTAGAACTTATATGTATGGAGAATACTATAGACATTATTTTAGACTCATCCACGTTGTTGTGTACAGCATCCATATCTTGCAGCGTACTTTGTTCCCTTTCTCTGCTATGTAGTGTTCTGTTGTAACAATATTCAACCCTTAATTCATCTATTCTACTTTTTTGTTGTTGAAGTGTAGTCAGTTTACAATGTTGTGTCAATTTCTGGTGTACAGCATAATAGTTCAGTCATACATATACCTACACATATTCATTTTTATATTTTTTCATTATAGGTTACTATAAGATATTGAATATAGTTTCCTGTGCTATATAAAAGAAACTTGTTGTTTATCTATTTTACATACACTAGTTAATATTTGTAAATCTCAAACTCTCAATTTATCCCTTCCCGCCCTCTTTCCCCCCCGGTAATCATAAGATTGTTTACTATGTCTGTGAGTCTGTTTCTGTTTTATAGATTAGTTCGTTAGTGTCTTCTTTTTTCTTTTCTTAGATTCCACATATGAGTGATAATCGTATGGTATTTTTCTTTCTCTTTCTGGCTTACTTCACTTAGAACGACAATCTCCAGGTCCATCTATGTTGCTGCAGATAGCATTATTTCATTCTTTTTTATGGCTGAGTAGTATTCCATTGTATAAATATACCACATTTTCTTTATCCAGTCATCTGTTGATGGACATTTAGGTTGTTTCCATGTCCTGGCTATTGTAAATAGTGCTTCTATGAAGGGGGTTTATGTATCTTTTTGAATTAAAGTTCCCTCTTGATATATGCCCAGGAGTGGAATTGCTGAATCATATGGTAAATCTATTTTTAGGATTTTGAGGAATCTCCATACTGTTTTCCATAATGGCTGCACCAAACCACATTCCCACCAACAGTGTAGGAAGATTCCCTTTTCTCCACACCCTTTCCAGCATTTATCATTTGTGGACTTTTTAATGATGGCCATTGTGACTGGTAGGAGGTGATACTTCATTGTAGTTTTGATTTGCATTGCTCTGATAATTAACGATATTGAGCAGTTTTTATGTGCTTATTGACTGTTTATATGTCTTGATTGGAGGATTGTTTGTTTAGGTCTTCAGCCAATTTTTGGATTGGGTTGTTTGTTTTTTATTATTAAGTTGTCTGAGCTGTTATCTATTCTACTTTTGATGAATGCTTGAATTGTTTCCAGTTTCAGGCTATTCAAAACAATGCTACTAAGAAACTTCTTATGCTTACCTCTAGTGCACAATGCCGAAGTTTCTCTAGGACTATGGTTCCTGAACTTACTGGTTTCAAGACTCCTTTACAGTCTTAAAAATTATTGAGGATACCTTAGAGTTTCTGTGTATAAGGTTATATCTATCAATATTTATTGCATTAGAAATTAAAACTGAAAAATTTTAAAAATATTTTATATAAAAAGTAAATTCATTACATGTTAGCATAAATAATCTGTTTTTAATTTAAAAAACTAAGTTTTAGGAAGAGAATATGGAATTTTTTTTTATGACTTTGGGATAGAGAAAGAATTCTTAAATAATACAAAAAGCAAAGCTATAAAAACTGATAAATTAGAATTCACTAAAAGAACTCCTATTCATGAAAAGTTACCTAAGAGAGTAAAAACTCAAGCTACAGCAGAGGAGAAGAAATTAGCTACAGATATAACCAACAAAAGACTTGCATCTGAAACAAAAACTCATACAAGTTATTATGCAAAAGTCAGATAACCCAATAGAAAACAGGCAGAAGATTTAAAGGGGCACCTCATAAAAGACTAAGTCCACAAAGCCAATAAATGTATGAAGACTTGCTTCACCTGGTTCCCCCCACCGCAAATGCAACGTAAAACCACAATAAAGTACCAATGCCATACCAGCTGGTGGTGAGAATGTGGAGTGATGGCAGTTCTCCTAGGCAGTTGATGAGAGTGTAAATTAGTACCGCTACTTTGGAAAAGAGTATGGCACTGTCCAGTAAAGATAAAGTTATACATACCTTTTGACACAGCAGCTTCCCTCCAAGGTTTCTGTCTTAGAGCTGTGATTCTCAAAGAATGGTCCAGAACACGTCAAGGTCCCGGGTCTTCTTGGGAGACTATGAGGATAAAACTATTTTTATGACAATATTTATATGTTATTTGCCTTTTTTCATTGTGTCAACATCTACACTGATGGAGCAAATGCAATGGTGGGTGAAACTTCTGGGAGCTTAGCACAAATCAAGGCAGTGGTGCCAAACGATGTTGGTAGTCATTGTGTGCTTAAACACCACTTACCAAGGAAAATGCCAGTTTCACTTAAGAATATCATTAATAAAGCAGGAAAAATTAGTTTTATTAAATCTCAAGTACATTGCACACTGAGTACATTTTTCTGATGAGATCAGTGGTGATATTAACAAATGTGAGATTTTTGATATTATATAAGGAAATGTGCTAACATTTGGAAAATATGCATAACTCAGTGAACTAATATTTTCCAAGCGACTAATGCATGATGTTAAAAAATCTTGATTTGTGTTAAAAGTTTCATTCAAAGTAAAAAGAGAGTGCAGTGGGTTTTAATACAACAGAATACATAGTGCACTGATGTGGTTTTAGATTCTACACTGCAACTAACCATTAAGAAACAATCAGTATAATGTCAAATAGAAGAGACAATAGTAGATATCTTTACATTCTCCCTTCTTTCAAAAAGAAAGCTTCCAGTGTTTCACTGTTTAGTATGATGTTTGCTGTAGATTTTCTGTAGATACCCTTTAATTGATTTTAAATTCCCTTTTATTTCAAGTTTGTTGAACTTTTAAATTAAGAATCTATATTGATTTTTTTTTTTTTTTGCCATTTGCCTCTTCTAAATATATTGAAGTGGTCATATGGTTTTTCACCTTTATTCTATTAATGACAAATTACATTGATTCATTTTTTAACATTAAACCAATTTTGTATTCCTAGGATTAAATCCAAAGAATTTATAAATTTATAAGGGTTATAAATCCAAGGTGTATATTACCCTTTCATATTGCTGGATTCACGTTGCTAATGCATTGTTTCAGATTTTTAAATTAATGTCCATAGATCAAATTGGTCTATAATTATATTTTGTCACATTATTTATGATAACTTTTAGTATCTTATTATGATGTGGGGAGTTGTTTCCTTTTTAATTTTATGTTTATGTGATATTAAAATACTTTATTTCTTAAAAAAAATTGGTGGAACTCACATTAAAGCCTTCTGGTCCTAGAGTTTTCTTTGTGGATTTCCTATGAATGATTCCATTTATGTAATGGGTAAAGGAATTTTCAGATTTTTTTTTTCTGTGTATTATAGGCTTTGCTAATTTTCCCCTAGGAAATTGGTCCATATAGACTACAGTTAGTCATCCTCCTGATCTTTCCAGTGTCTGCAACATCTTGAGTCACTGCCCCTTTTTATTCCTGATAGTTGTGTGTTGTGTGTGTGTTTCTCTCTCTTTCACCAGATACTTGACACCTTTATTAATGTTCTCAAAGAATCAGCTATTGGCTTTATTATTCCTCTCTACTACATATTTTTTCTATCTCAGGTACTTTTGTTCTTATTGATAATAGCTTTTCTACTACTTTCTTTCTGTTTTACTGGTTTTTTCCCTCTAATATCCTGAGATGGATGATTGGCTTATTAACTTTTAGCCCTTTTTATTTTCCAATATAATATTTAAAGCTGTAAATCAACACTCTTTCAAGTACTTTTTAGCTGTATCCTACATGTTTTTGAGAGGTAGACCTTTTTTTTTTTTTAAATCATTCAATTGAAAAAATTAAAAAAAATTTCCATTATGAGTAGTTTTCCAAATATACGAGGATATTCTGCTTACCTTTTTATTAGTGATATATTTAATCACATTATGGTCAGAAAACCTCCTCTGTGTTATCTTGGTTTTTAAAAATTTATTGAGGTTTAGAAAGAGAAAAATACCATATGATATCACTTACATTTAGAATCTAAAAAAAGGACACAAATGAACTTATCTACAAAACAGAAACAGACTCACAGACACGGAGAACAAACATGGTTTTCACGGGGTAAAGGAGGTGGGGAGGGATAAATTGGGAATTAGAAATTTGCGCCTCTGGGGGAGTGATGGAAATGTTAGCTATCTTGATTGTGCTGGTGGTTTCATAGGTGTATACATCTATCAAAATTCATCAAATTGTACATTTGAAATATGTGTAGTTTACTGTACAGGAATCATACCACAATAAAGATACTAAAAATTGTTTAAGTGTACAGTTCAGAAATTTTAAGGAAAAAAATTGTTGAGGCTTGGTTTAATGATCTAGTTTGAGTCCATTTTTGAAATATTTTGTGTGGACTTTAGAACATTTATTCTGCAGTTAAGTGTAATATATATATTCTCAATTAGGCCAACTTTATTAATCATCATTGTTTTAATCATCTATTAGTGGGATTTTTTGGTCTTCTTACTCTATTATTAACAGATATATTTTTAAAATTCCCATATAGTTATGAATTTGTCTATTTCTCCTTATAGTTCTGATTTTCTTTTACATAGTGTGAGGCTGTGTTATTAGATGCATATAAATTTTATATATTTCCTGCTGAATTGAATTGTATTATTAAGAAGCAATTGTCTTTATCTTAGTAAATTTTTATTTGGTAAAAAAAATAAAACAAAATTTTCCATTTTAACCATTTTTAAGTGTACAATTCAGTGGCATTGATTAGATTCTCAGTGTTGTGCAACCCTCACTCCTACGTAGTTCCAAAACATTTCCTTCACCCCAAATAGAAACTCTATAAACATTAAGCAAAACTTCCCCATTCTACCCCTCTGCCCCTGATAAATCTACTTTCCATCTCTATGAATTTGCCTATTATAGATAATTCATATAAGTGAAATCATATTTGTCATTTTGTGTCTGCCTTATTTCATTTAGCATAATGTTTTCAATGTTTATCCATGTTGTGGCATATGTCAGAATTTTGTTCCTTTTATGGCTGAATAATATTCCATTGTATGTTTATATTTTAGCATTTTGTTTATCCATGTATTTGTTGAATACTGGGTTTGTGTTTCCACCTTTTGGCTATCGTGAACAGCGCTGCACTGAACATGGTATACAGGTATCTGTTTGAGTCTCTGCTTTCAATTTTTGGAGGGTAAATACCTAGGAGTAGAATTGCTGGGTTGTGTAGTAATTCTGTGTGTGGCTTTTTGAGTAACTGCCAAACTGTTTTCAATAGTGCTTTTTGTTTTAAAATCTATTTAGAGTACTATTAATATAAGAATGCCAGCTCTTTTATACTTATATTTGCAGGGTATATATATTTCTACTTCTAAATTTCAGTGTGTTTGAATATTTAATACAGTTTTTTATCCAGTCTAAAAACCTTTATCTTTTAACTGATGCATTTAATCCACTTGTATTTTATTTAATTAATTAATACTAATAACTAATATATTTTAAACCCATCACCACGTTTTGCTTTCTCTTTGTTTCACCTGTTCTTTAAATATTCTCATCTTTATTTTCTTCTTTTGGATTATTTACTTTCATCATTTTATTTTTCCACCTGTACTGATTTATAGGCTACATTCTCTATGTCTGTTGTTTTAGAGATTTGCATATATATATATATATTATATAAAATTTATCACGTCAAAAGTTAGTCAATAATGTTATTTTGGGGATTGAGACTACAAAGGCTTTAAACACTTACTTCATTTACTCTCTTCCTAATTTGCATGGTTTTTGCTTTTGTGTTTTTAATTCATTTTTTGATCTCATAAGACATTATTAATGTGTTACGCACAACAATGCATTGTTCAGATTTATCCACATTTGACTACTTCCTTCACTCTTCATTCTTGCATCTCAGGGCTTCCCTCTGAGATCATATACTTTCTTCCAGAATGACATTGTTTAGAATTCCCTTTCTCAAGGATCTGGATACTAGCAAACACTCTGTGGTTCTATTTGTCTTTTCTTATTTATTAATGTCTATATTGTGCACTCAGTGTTGAAAGATATTTTCACTAGGAGTAGAATAATAGGTGAACAGTTACTTTCTTTCACATCATGAGGGATATCATTGTATTGTCATCTGGTCTAAATTGCTGCCGTTGGGAAGTCAACTGTCAGTCTAACTGTTATTCCTTTGACAATGATCTCCACCCACACTGTACCCCAGAATACCACAAAAACTTTTTGTGTGTGTGTTCATTAGTTTTATTATGGTTAATCTGGTGTGAAGTTCACTCATCAGTTAGTTCTTCTTTCCCTCCTTTCTTGCTTTCTTTTTTCCTGGTTAGGATTTATTAAGCTTTTCCAGTATGTGAATTGATACCGTTCATTGGTTCTGCAAAAGTATAGGTCATTATTTCTTCAAATATTATCTCTATCGTATCAGCTGTCACCTCTCCTTCTAGGATTCTAGTTAAATGTATGTTAGGCTTTCTCACTGTTTCTTCCATGAATCTTAATCTCTCTCGTATGTTCACTTCTCTGAATCTCCGTGCTGTATTCTGCAAAATCTTGTTACGTGAACTTCCTACTCTCTAATTCTCTTTTCCTTTATGTCTTCATATGCTGTTAAGCCACTGGTTTTTGTTTTGTTTTTAATTTCAGTAATTGTGATTTTCATTTCTAAAAGTTTTATTTGGTTCTTTAAAAAATTTCTTGGTCACTCACATAGCTGTTAGCAGGAGGCCCTAGTTCCTTGCTGGCTGTTGGCTGAAGGCCTCTGTTTCTCACTACGTGCGTCTTTCCTCGTGACATGGCAACTGGCTTCCCTCAGAGCAAGTGATCAGTGAGAGAGAGAGAGAGCAGGAAGTCTTCATGCCCATCGTGTCTTAGTCTCCGAAGTCACACGCTAGCATGTTTGCTTTTTTCTGTTAATTAGAAATGAGTCACTAAGTCCAGCTCATCCCCAAGGGAAGAGGAATTAGACTCTACCTCTTAAATGTAGTGACAAAGAATGTGTGGACATTATAAATCATTAAATCATTAAAATCACTTATTACCCACTTCCTGTATGCCAGAGTGCAAAATCAACAGAACAGAGAGATGTCTTACATAATGGAGCTTAAAGTCTAGTGGGTACGTGAACCTGAAAACAGGCAATTACAGTACACTGAGATATGGGCCCTAGTTTTTTCCCATTTGACATGGGAGACAGTAGGTGCTTGGGGGCACATGAGTCAATACATGTGAAAATGCTTTTGTGTAAGTGTAGTTTAACAAAAGTGAACCAGAAGGCCTACGTTCAAATCCCAGCTCTTCCACTTACTGGCTGTGTGACCATGGGCCAGTAACTCACCTTCTCTGTGCCTCACGCTCACTTTCCTCATCAGTAAGATGGGAGAGTAACAGTATCCCACTCATAGGGTCCTTGTGAAGATTAAATGAGTTACCATTTAGAAAAGACTTAAAAGGTGCCTGGAACAGAGCAAGGTTTAGTTACCATGGTTGTAAACTGCAAGCTGCTTCAGAAATGAAAGGAATTATGATTCTAATTTCTGAGATAGGTATATATCCTTATGCCTGTCTTATTGAAAATGAAATCAACCTTTTAAAAAGCTTTAATTTGTAGTGATATATTTGTACTTTTTTTTTAAAGCATACGATGTGTAGTGAAATATGAGTGTCACTCTTCAGCTCCATCCCCACCCACTCATCAATCCCACTTCCTTCCCCAGAGGAAACCATTTAACAGTTTCATGAGTGTGCTTTCAGAAATTTTTCTATTCAAAAGCTATGTATTTTTAAAATACTTCAATGTAAATGGAATCGTATATATTTTTAATGACTGTATTACATTTGGTAGAAGATACATACCACCAATTCTTTAACCATTCTTCTACTCATGGGCATCCATGTTGTTTTCAACTTTTTATTATTGTAAACAATTCTGTAATTCTAGCCTTCAAAGACTTGGTGAATATAAGTGTTTTTGATTAAGACCTGTTATACTCATTGAACCTATACAACTGTGGGTGACCATTGGGTGGTCTGTCCCTCCCATAGGAGTGGCTTCCTGGTTTCCTACCTTGATCACAATTGTTTGGCCCAGGAGTTGGCACCAGTCCCCAAGCTGTGCTAACGACAGTCTCTTCTGTGGGAACTTGGAAGTGGGACCCAAAGCGAGAGTGGCGCTCTCTAGGCAGCCAGGACTGGGTCACTATGGGAGCTATGGGATAGTTACCTGATCCGTGGGGGCCAGAGATGCAGCCAAAGCTGGCTGGCAGGGACACAAGGATGAGACAGACCTGCAGAGAGGAGACGAGAGACAGAGGCCGGGTATTTCCCCAAGATAGTACCTGGTCTTCTTCCTTCCAGGGACCCAGTTACACTCCTGCCTTGGATTCTGTCAGATACTGGGCTTGCTATAGCTGGTTTTTCTTACTTAAATGCATAAAAGTGAGTCCCCTTGTATCTTCCTCCAAGGTTGAGCGCCAGTCACTCTGACACGGGAGGACTCCCTTGACTACCCCAGCCCCAGCCTAAACCTGTAGGCCTTGGCCCTTAGGTCCACGCACTTGGAACTCACACCATTTATTTTGGCCACTTTGTTTCAAAATTGTTATTATTCAACATTACTGTGCAAAGAGGAATTCTTGATAAGGAAGCTAAAGATCAATTTTTTTTCTTTTTTAAACATTTTATAATCTTGGGTGAAGTTTTTTAAGGCAGATGACAAAAATTACCTAGTTTATTAATTTGAGTACACTACTATTTCATCATTTCTGGGTGATAAACATTATAAAGAAAACTTTTTATACATAAGACATAATTCCATGAGTCTACAGGTTCAGCTAACATATGAGTAACTTGCTACTAAAGCTGAATAAAAGATGCCTCCTCTCTGAAAAGGGAAATATTATATCAAATATAAATCCCTCTTTCAAAATGGAAACTTTTAATCAAAGAAAAGCAGGGGTAGGGTATAGCTCAGTGGTAGAGCGCATGCTTAGCATGCACAAGGTCCTGGGTTCAATCTCCAGTACCTCCATTATAAACAAACAAACCTAATTACTCCCCCACCTCCCAAAAGCCAATAAAGAAAAGCATTAAGCAAACCACCTAGGCCTAAAGATACTTTCAAATTCAGGTGCTATACTGTAAAAATGTGTCAGTCTGTGCAGGTGAGAAAGCTCAGTTTATAACTTAGTGACCCACTCCCAGAGCCTTAAAGATTTATCAGTCAGGTTACCAAATAAAATTTAATTTTACCAAGCTCAACTTCCCATGGTAAGAAACGGACTTTGTCTGTTGCTTCTGCACACTTGTGTGAGGACAGAAAGTCTGTCTTGCTAGGAAGCCCACACTCATTGTTTACCTTCCTGTTAGTATGGACATCAAGGTTGGTGAAACAGGTTTACTTGTCCTAAAATGAGTATAGCTGGTGTCCAATCAAGAGAGTTTGTGAATTATACTTACTGTTAAACTTACGATGATCTTATTTTGTTTGTTTTGATTTAGAGCTAAGTACCTTGTTTCCACCTACAAAACCTCTAGTGTAATTTCAATTCGTGTTATTTTTAATTCAGTAGTTCTTTTAATTAATCATACTCATATGAGAATATATCAGTGTACATTCTGAAGAATAAACATAAAATGAGCATTCATCTAACCTCCTTCAGGTTAAGAAAAGAACTTTGTCCTTGTGGGAGAAACTCCCTGTGTGGCCTCTTCAGTGGCTCCTCCCTTCCTTACATCACCAAGGTAATCGGAGTCCTGATTTGTAGGATCATCATCCCCTTGGTTTTCTTTAGTTTTGTGACCTGTGTGTGTCCCTAAACAAAATAATATTTAGTTTTGTCAGCTTTGAATTTAGTATAAACAGATCATACTGTATGTTTTCTTCTAGGCCTTGCTTCTTTCAACATTGTGTTTGTGTTATCTGTGTCGATGTGTGTAGCTGTTAGCTCACTGTTTTCATTGCTGTATAGCAGTTCCTTCTGTAAATATACAATGACTAATTAAATATTCTGGCGGATATTTGGATTGTGTCCAGTTTTTTATCATTATGAACAATGCTGCTGTAAACACATACAAGTTTCCTAGTGCCAGAGTTTCTCGGCTAGGGGAAAGAACAGAATTGCAGCGTCATAGGATTGTACAGGTTGGGTCTTAGCAGGTAATGCTCAACTGGCTTTCAAAGGGCTTGTACAAACTTACACTCTGTCTGCAGTGAATAGGAGTTCCCATTGTTCCAGAGCCATTTTCTGCATTTGGAATGGTCACTTATTTTTTATCAATCTGGTGGATATATGAAAATATTTCAGTGTGGTTTTATTTTGTATTTTCCCCCTTACTCATCAGGTGGAGCTCCTTCTCATACGTTTAATGGCTATTTGAGTTTTCCCTTTTGTGAAGTATCTGTTTTAGTCTTTTGCCCACTTTCCTACTTTGTGTTTGTTACTCACTCCTAAGTGTACCTGGTGTATTTTTATACTGCTCTTTTATCACTTAAATGTGTTGTAAACAGGTATCTCCTCCCAGTGGATGGTAGATATTTTATGAAGTCTTTTGATGGATAAAGGCTCTCAATTTTAATGCAGTCGAGTTTACCAATCTTTTCTTTTAGGGTTTGTGTATTTTATGTCTTAAGAAAACTTTCCCTATGCCAGGGTCATGAATAACTTCTATATTATTTTCTGAAATTTTTATAGTTCTGCCTTTTATAGTAGATTTTTAATTCACCTGGATATTATTTATATGTATGGTATGAAGTAAGTGTCCAATTTAATTTTTTTTAATGAATATCTAGTCATTCCAGCACCATTTACTGAAAGGTCCATTATTTCTCCTTGATTCTGCAGTGCCTCTTTGTCCACATGGATCTAGGTCTGAGCTCTCTCTACAAATTCATTGATATATTCTTCTATCCTTAGACCAATACCATACTATCTTTATTATTATGACTTTATAAATTTTAATTTCTAGATGGCAAGTCCTCTGTCTTATTCTTCTTCTTCAATAGTGTCTTGGCTATTTTTGGCCTTTTGCACTTCCATATAAATTTTAGAATTAAGTTATCAAGTTCTACTGAAAAAAAAAGTCTATTGGGATTTTGATTTGAATTGTAATTTAATCTACAGATAAATTTGGGGAGAATTCACATCTTTAAATTTTAAGTCTTCCAATCCATGAACATAATATATCTCCATTTATTTAGGTCCTCTTTAACAACTTTCAATAGTTTTATAATTTTCTTGCACATATTTTAGTTTTATTCCTGAATTTTTAAAAATAAATTTGGATGCTACCACAGATGTCACAGATATTATCTTCTTAATTTTCATTTATGAGCTGGTATTTAGAAATCAATTATTTTATAATTGTATTATTTTCTAAGGCTCCTGTAAAAAATTGCCACAAACTTTGTGGTGTAAAACAGCAGAAGTTTATTATCTCATAGCTCTGTAGTTCAGAAGACAGAAATGGATCTCACTGGGCTAATAAAATCAAGGTGTTGGAAAGGCTGTGTTCCTTTCCGAGGCTCTTGAGGAGAATCTATTCCCCGGCTTTTGCCAGTTTTTAGAGCTGCCCACATGCCTGGGCTTGTGGCCCCCTTTCTTCATCTTCAAAGCCAGCATCAGCAGGTGGAGTTCTTACGGTGCATCAGCCTGACTTTTTTGATGCCCTCTTTGACTTTTAAGGACACTTGTGTTACATACAGATAATCCAGGGTAATCTGCTCATCGCAAATCCTTAATGTAATCATATCTGCAAAGTCACTTTTGTCATGTAAAGCAACATATTCAAAAATTTCAGGGATTAATATCCAGATATCTTTGTGGGGGAGGAGGGCACCATTCTGCCTACCACAGTATTACTGATTTTGTATCTTTCAATCTTACTAACCTCTCTTATGAATTCTTATCATTTATCTACAGGTTCTTTTAGATTTTCTACATATACAATCAAATCATTTGCAAATAATGTTCATTTTGTTTTGTCCTTTCCAATGAGTGTCTGTGCATATGTGTGTGTGTATTTTTTTTCTTTCCCCTACCTTCAAGGCCAAGGTACAACAAAAAGAATGGCCAGGGGGTAAAAAACAACTGGCTAGGACCTCCAGTATAACATTCAATAGGATTAATTATATCAGGCAGTCCTGTATGGTTTCTGTACTCAAATGGAATACCTTCAGCATTTCACCATTAATTTGCTATACACTTTTTTCTCCTGAAATTGAGATGATCATATATGATTTTATCCTTTAATCTGTTCATATCATTAATTACACGAATGATTTTCTAATGTTAAACCAACCTCCATTTCTGAGAAAAACCAAACTTAGTCTTGCATTTTAGTAATTATGCTAATGAGAGATGTGGGCCTTTTATTTTCCTTTCTTGTATGTATTGTCCTTATTAGGTTATAATACCTAGGTTGTATCAGCCTCATAAAATTAGTCACAGTGAGTACCTACTTTTCTGTTCTCTGAAATTGTGTAAGATTACAACTGTTTGTCACTACATTGGTTTCAATAAAATTGCTGACATTTTCTAAACCTAAAACACATTTGTACATTCTTGAACTTCTGTGTTAAGTGCATTCTCATCTTATTTATATGCATTTAATTATTAAATCCAGGGAGATTGGAGATATTCTCTCTTTTTTTTCCAGATAGGGAAAATGAAGCTAAACAGGTTACAGATAAATCTAGACTGTTATCTTTCTATTTATATGTCCCCACACTTTGCTACTCAAAATGTGGTCTGTGAACCAGCTGAATTGGCATCTCCTTGGGGCATGTTGGTGGCAAAACTGAATCTCAGGCCCCCACCGAGGACCAATGAATCAGAACCTGCATTTTAACAAGATCCCTAGATGATTCCTTTGGACATTAAAAGTTTGAAAGAACATTGGCCTACATCACCAATTAGATTATAAAGTCTTTGAGAGCTTCTTATACCTTTTTATATCCCGAGTTCCAAGCACCATGCCATTCATAAAATCACACACTCATGAAATGAAGGCTATGGTGATGATTTTGTAAAACACATGGCAAATCAGAATCAGTTCTGTTTTTAACTGTGTCAGGAACTCCATATATTGCTTAATTTCAATAAGAACTTACATTTAATTTCAGTTTCTCATCCATAAAAAGGAATATAGTTATTTTCTCTAATGACCCAACCAATTCTAAAATGCTATACTAGAACTGATAAATATCATCTTATAGTTAAACTAATTAATGTTGATAACAATTGAAATTGTTCTGAGAGATTTTTCTTTGATAAAAAATTCAGTATCAGTTATGTAATGGTATTGAATGAAAGATGTAATACATTAAAAACTATCATTCGCATCCAAATAAGTTGTTATTCATAAGATCTACCTTGAAAGAGATGTTTTTAGTTTGATCAGATGCCTTTTCTCAAGCAGCATAGTAGGGCAATAACAGGGACTGACAATTTGTGTTTTCTAGACAGATCTCAGGTTCAATAGCTTGGGAAAATGGCAGATTAGAAATTGAAGTATGGGGAAAATATAAGATGATGCTTTTTTTTAAGTTTCAACATTTTAATTACTGAAAAATAAAGTGGCTTCTTACTAGAATATTAGGAGAAGATGCTCTGATTGCCTGAACATTGGGTAGGATTATCAAAACCAGAATATATTCTTCCTAGCAGTTTAGAATTTCATGCTTTTCTAGCAATTTGTGTTTGTTCCCATCTTCAAGATATCAGAGGTAGAGAAAGGTAGAGAAGACAGCAGAGTTAGAGAGGAAGATTGCCCTATTCCAGAGTATATCTGGCTGACCTAAAAAATGAGACATTTCATAATTTGATCTGCTGTTGTGTCTGTCACTAGAAAAACCATCATTTTCTTGGATAAGAATTTGCCCTCAAATTGTATTACGATAACTATATCATAATCATCATTGTGGAAACCATTGGTGACAACCCACAAAAAGAATCAAGGTTTACTCATGATTGCTGCTTATAGTTTTGATTCCTTTGTTTGGCAATTCTGGTCCCTAAATTAGACATTTGGTATACTTGGTCAGCCTGGGAACTTCAAAGACAACAAGCTGTCCAGCCATCTGCAAGACCGTCATGGAAGTTCCTTGTGTTCTCACAGATTGCAGCTTGTCTGTTCTGAAAGATGAGCAACAAATCTATTCCAAGCCTGAGTAAACCAACTGACCAGTCTCAGAGCAGCACCGGTGGGTGGTCACTCATGGGTCTAGCAGTTCCCATGCAGAACACCTAAACACTGTACTTAGAGTAAGATTAGTGGGAAACTGGTATCTTCCACATCTTGGAGAAGCATTGTTTGTTTTTGTTGCTGTTGCTGTTGGCATATTTTGTGTGATTAAGAAGTGTTATTAGCTTTTGGAAATAAGACAAAATTGCCTCTTAGATATCTTGCCAAATTTAACCTATTGCACGTATGTATTGGATTTGGGGATTGTTGTTGTTTTATTTATTTTAGATGAGTAGTAAAGAGGGTGTGGAGTAAGGCTTTGCAGAGATCACTGCAGAAGGCATTTATTTTCATACATAGGGAAAAATACACCCATCTTATAATTACAAGTATTTGGGGTTGAAACATTGAGACAGTTTCTATTCCTGCCTTCCACCATTAATTAGGTAGATGACCTTGGGCAAACCACTTAACCTCTAGGTTTCCTCATCTGCACAACTGAAGGCATTGGTCTACAGAACCACTTAAATCCCTCTACCAAATATTTATTCATGCAGGACCTACTATGCACCATCACTGCTAATAACACTGATTCTTGGAAAGCTCAAGATTGTGTCTCCAACGCTTCTAAGCATCACTCCCTGCTCTTCTTTAAGATCATCTCCTGAATTCTCCTCCAAAAAGGTCGAAACACTTTTCCTGCCTGAAAATAATATACACGGGGTGGGGGGAGGGAGCGGGTGCGGGAAACGTGTCAGTTGCATTCACCTGGCGCCTACCTGGGGCGGTTGCGCCAGCTTGTTAGTGAGTTTTTATTTCTCTGTAAAGGGCAACCTCTGCATTTTGAAGGGCAACCCAGTCACCCGAAAAATTGCAATTTAAAGAGCGCCTGGGGTCAGGGCGGGACATCCAACCGCTCATTTTTCGGCTGGGGAAACCTGGGAAGAATTTTTTGGGCCCCATCCGAGTCACGCGGCAGTTCCACGGCAGAAATTGTGCAATGGGGCGCGTCGGGGGGGCGTCCGTGGGTGGAAAGGAGCGGGGAAGGCTTCCACGGTGCCAACTTCTCCCCCCTTGGGAACGGGGAGTCACGGCGCCGTGGACAGCCGGGCTCCGGCTGGCCCCGAACCCGGGCCAAGAACGCCTCGTTTCGCCTTAGGGGCCTGGGGTGGAGAAGGGCGGCGATGCCGTCCCCTCTCTCTGGCAGAGTCCGCATCGCGCGCTTCCCGGGACTCGGGGAGGGGCCGGAGCGCGAGCGGGAACGGCGGCCCAAGGCGACGCGGGTGGGGGGATGCAGACTCGCCATATCGACAGCGGCTGGGAACTCCGGGCTCGCACTTTCGGTAAGAGCACCGGGGCTTCCAGCGGCGCCGCGCCCCCGCCCCCGCCGGCCCGGCTGCCCTTTCGGATGGTGACGCAGCCGGCTGGGTACGCGGAAGTCTGCGCGGAAACCCGGAACCTCCCGGGCCGCCGGGGCCGCCCCTGCCGCCTTCCCGCCCCCGCGCAGCCCCGCGCTCCGCCGAGCCCCGCGCCCGGTGTCGCCGAAGCAGCGAGGACCTGACACGCGCTGCAAGGGTTCAACTTCTGAGTGATTCCTCTGTGCATGCCCGTGATAAATGCTTGTCTCTATCCTAGTGACGCGCGTACTATTATTACCTTCACTTAGAGGTGGGGAAACGGGCTCAAAAAAAAAAAAAAAAAAAAAGTTACTTGCTTGAAGTCAAGCGAGGCAGAGCGGCGAATGAAATCCGGGGCTGTCTCGACACAGGTATAATCATAATTCTCTTGGATCCGCCGCTTCACAGCTTTCATTCCAGTGAGCAGCCAACAAGTAACAGGCAGGACAGGTAGACTGGGAACCGGAGCCCCTCTTCCCGGGGCGACGGAGACAATTTTTAATGGTTGGTGTTCACGCAATCCCCCAGCTGTGCTGTGAAATGAATGAATGAATGAATAAATGAATAAACAAATAAATAAAATCTGTATCTATATCTATATGTATATTTATAGATATTTATATTTATATTTATATAAAAAATATATATATTTCCCGTGTATATCATGAAGTGGAAAAAGTTGGAAAGCTTTGTTTAAGCCCTTGTGCCTCTATTTTCGAACTGTATATTGGGCTCAGGGACACCGATCAAATGGGATTGTTGGATGATTAAGTAGAACAGTATTTACATGGGTGCTAGCACCTGGGGGGACCCTCAATACATTTAATTCTCTTTTTTGCGCACTCCCAGAGACATCGGGGCATTCACCTTCCTCACCTCTGGAGAGGGGATGCAGTCATTCTAGGTCAACACCTTCTCTGGCAGATGAGAGATTTAATCCACTCAACGGAAGATCATTTACCCCATCGCCATCTAATTAGTGACCGACACCAAGCTAGGGGCCTTGTTTGTCGGCCCCTGCAAGGGCTTTTTCCATTTCACGCATCTTTTCCTCTAGAAGTTTCAGAACAGCTCTAAGGCCCAAATGAGACTTCCTCGGTGACCTGATAGTAGGAACCTCTGGGAAGACTAGAGGAGGAAGTCGAGGCAGGGGACTCGAAGCCTGCCTACCCCCTTGCAGAGGAGGACCCCCAGGCCTGGGCCTCTTTGCTGGCGGGGGCTGGACTTCTTTTGCTAACTTGGGGCGTGGCTGGAGCCCAGCAAAAATGAGTGCCCGCGCGTGCGTGCGTGCGTGCGGGTGGTTCTGGCTATGGAACGTCCAAGCAAGCATAGATGAAGGTTTAGGATTCTATCCTGAATGGGACGGAGTCCTTCCACAGCAAATCATTTCAGGATCAGTACAGAATTTTGAGGGGAGTTTATCTTGAAAAGTGAAACAGGCCAGTGGAAGTTTTCTAACATGGTAAAAAATCTTGGGAACTGTCCACTCTATTTGCTTAGGTTTTAAAATCGCTACTCACTGAAGCAGCTGTTTTTCCCTTCCAAGGCTCCATTTTGTGAAATGAGGCTAAAATATCTGGACAGCCCTTTCCCTGGGGTACCCTGGAATGTTGGAATATGAATGGCCTCTTAGTGGAGCTGGAGCTCCAAGGAGAAGTAGGGCCATGTAAGGACAGGACGGTCTCCTTTAAAAACAAAAATTCTGTTTTTAAAATCACAAAAATAATTAATACTCATTGTGGAAAAGTTATATTTTTCCCCCAAGAATCAGAAACAATGAAAATAATTGAAATCCCACAACCAGAAAACCATTGTTAACAATTTGGTGTATAGCATCATATGCAACCAGACCAAACACACTGATTTTCTCCTTGAACAACCTTTTTTCCTTGAATAAAATACCATGACATGCCACTAAATATTTTCCTTATGTGTTTGTAAATGACTATTTAGTATTTCATTGTGCATTATTTAGTCAAACCCAAGTGAAAGACTTAAAATTGTGTCCAGGATTTTGCTATTGAAACAGCAATGTAGTATGAGTCTTGGAGATAAATCTTTGAGTACATTCTTAATTATTTACATACATAAATTTTCTGCAAGTGGTGTTTCTGGGACCAGAAATAAGTGACCTTTTAAGCTTCAGTTTTTCTCCAGTGTTCCCCAGATTTTCTGTATCATTTATTCGCCAAGAATTTACTGAGCACCCATCACATGCCAGACATGCCTGGATACAGAGATGAACACTTTGAAACACAAGGTATCACAGGTATTGTCAGGAAAGGCTCTGATGCTCAGGGAAAGCCAGATGCCCAGTTTGAAAAGAGTCGTGAAAGACCAATAAACTTTCTTGAGACCAACAGATTTTAGGTGAGAGGAGGTTAATGGGGAGCATTGAAAAAGGATGGGAGGAACAATGAAAAGGTCAAGGGGGAGTTCTTGTACAGAAGCATGGTGGCCTAGAAGTCTGAAACGTGTTCATATATTTCGGGAAATTGTGAGTTGTCTTGTGTGTGTGTGTACTAAGAGTAGATCTGAGAAAGAGGGCAGGACAGAAGGCAAAGAAATAGCCTCTTATGTTGCACTAAAAAGACTGGAACCTTATTCACATAGCAAACAGAAAGTGATTGATGGGGCCTCTAAGATCATGATAAAATTGGATCCCACCACTTAACCCACCAAAGGGCCAGCTTCAATAGACCCCCAAAATCATTCCTGGGGAAGGAAAACAGAAGATAGAAAATTTTTCAAAGGAAATATCCCAAAAGAATGTTGAAATGAAAACTGCGAAGAACCAACCAAACTCAATGGTAGTGACTACCATGGCCATCACATTTAAGAGCAGGCTGTGGTTATCATTAGTAAGTTCGATCATGAAAAATTTCTTTTCTCTACATTAATGAGAATGGCCTTAATGCTGGTGCATGCCCAGAGATTACTATAGTTTCCAATCAGAAGAACAAATCCAAGACTTTCAGTAAGTCTAAAAACAGGTTGCATAGATGGTGGTTTAAGAAAAACTTTTACTTATAGACAAAAACTGTGACCAGGTTGATCATGACTTCTCAAAAATCAGGAAAATTCTCAGCTATTATTTCTTTGAATGTTTCCCCTCCTTCATTTTTGCCATCTCCTTAGAGAATTCTGATTCCATGTGTATTAGACCTTCTAATTCTATTGTCCAAGTGTGGCAGTCTCTCTTCCATATTTTGTATCTCTATTTGGATATTTTTTAGGATCTGATTGCCAGGTGACAGTTCTTTTCTTCAGCTGTGTCTAATGTCCTTTTGGACTTGGGTTTTTAATTTCTGTCATTTTTTTCATTCGTAGAAGTTCTGTTGGACAATTCTGGATAGTTTCTTGCTCATTTCTATAGGCTTTCTTTTCGTGAAACAAAGGTTTTAAAGGTAAGCCAGTCTCTCCCTTGGCCTCTGTAACTCCATCAGCAGGAAGCAAGAGGAGTCCCTGGAGTAACTCATCCTTCAGATAAGAATATTTCTTCCCTACCCCTCACGTAAGCATCATCAGGAGTGAAGAAGGAGGCCTACAACTCTGTGCTTTTGAGAAGAGACTTCTCCCTCCACAGCACTGATACTCAGAGTGTGGTTACCTACCTGGAGACCATCATAATCCCGTCATGTCTGTGTCCCCTGTTTATGTCAGCCATATGAGAAGCCCGGGACTTTCAGGTCATCCCTCATGCCCAGAGCTAAACCCCATGTGGTAAGGAGAGTTAGATAGCCTCTTCTGTGGCACTCCATGTGTCTCCTCATTTTTTCCCCACCACCTGCCGTACTACATGTTTTTTGTCTCCCTCTCCTAAAATGTAACTTCCTTAGGACCAGGGTATTTATTTTGTTAGCTGCTTTGTTCTTAGAGCTTAGAACATTACCTGGCATAAAGAAAGTAGTCAAAAATTATTTGTCGAGTGAATTAATATTAAACATTTTATATTCTGTGTCTTGACATTCTGTATCTGAGGATTTTGCAGGTCTGGTTTTTGTCATATCAGCATATGCTGCTGTCTTTTATTTTCTGTGCCTTGTTTACTTGTGTGTTTTATGGTTTTGACTCTGAGCTCGTAGTCTCCGGATTTTGTCTGTGGGAATTGTTTGAAATGTAGATTGAAGTTGCATTCACTCAGAGGACATTTGTGCTTACCTTTACTAGTTGCCTGGGATAACTATTTCCCCAGGACCAAATTAATATCTCTGCTTGTTTTTCACTACACAAGTAGGGTGAATTGGGCTATAGACATAATGTATGTGGGATTATCAGCTTGTGGATGTAAATTATCAAAGGATATATATGTCAAAATATATGTATGTATATTTATATTTTGATAATTTGTAACCACATTATCCTTGGCACGTGGCTGTATATATTTTCTACCAAGTGCCAAGGGCCAGACAAGCAGGTTGTTGTCCTTGTTGTCCCTTTCTGTGCAGCAGGTGTTCCTGTTTACCCTTACACTGGAAGTATAGCCCGCTTTGGGTTTTCCATCTCTGTTAGATTTCTCCATCTTGGGTGGACTTTAGCTTTAGCTGATTTCTAAAAATCCAGTCTTCTCAGATCTTCAGATTTCCCAAGAGTAGCTTGATTTTTTTAATTTGAAATCAGCAATTTTTAAGTATTGACAGTTAATTCAAATTTATTTCTTTAAGTGCTAGGCAAAAAAAAAATTATGATGAGTCATATTTGAGCTTCAGTCCACCAGTTAGCAATTTCTTTTCTAAAACAGACTAAGCAATCAACCCATGTGTATTGAGTATATAAGATGCAGAATGCTTTCTGTTAGAATGCATCTATTAGATACAGTAACCACAGATTTGGAAAGAAAAGTCCAATTTCAGATTTCTGCTTCTTTTTCTCTATAAATATACTTGTCAGATCATGTGCCTAGATTTCCTGTTCAGGATGTATATTCACTATATCTACAATATAAGGAAATATAGGGCATAGTCCTTGCCCTCAACGTTTTACATTCTATACAAAACAGAATGTGCACGGTGGATCTAACTATCATGAGATTTAGAGAAGGAAGACCATCTAGGAAGTCACTGCCTCAGTCTGGGCCTGCATTAAAAGAGCTGGAGCAAGGGCGTGATGGCACTAGAAGTAAAGGGGCAGATACCAGATAATTAATGGAAGATGTGATAGGATTTGATAACTGAATGAATATGGGGTAAGAGTAAATATCATTTCTTCCTTATGTGATTGACAGAATTCTAAAATTTCTTTTGGTTTGCTCATTTCTTAGAAACCAAAGGCAATATGAAAGATTTTCTTAGTTATAAAAGACTCAACAAATGCAATCAATTTTTATACAATAAGAAGAAAGAGAAAAAAGCCAAGTATTGGGGGAAATATTTTGGCTGATGTATTTACATATATTATCCCCTCCTAGTACCTTTTCAACATTAGAGGATTCTCTTTCTCCTTTAATAAACAAAAATAAATTTAAAAAGTAAATAAATAAATGCACACAGGCACATCAGAATTTCAAAATATCTGTAGGCTTCTCGGGTTGGAAAGCTTCATTGAAATAGACTGTCAATATTTTCCATGATCAATGCTATTAGTTCCACTTACGGCATTTCACTGGCGTCTGACTGTTTGAAGGGGCTATAGGGAAATTGATGACATTAAGTAAGATAGATTATGGATCACATTCAACTCACAATGGGCCTGGCAGGCATTACTCTCATTATTGCTAATGGGAGTTTTGAGTATAAGCCTTTGTGTTCTTAAGAGTTTGCCATTAAAAATCTGTCCATCTCCTCATCCTGGCAGTAGGTTGCGAATGGCTTTAACTTTAGGTGTAATTTATTAATTGGTTGGGACAATGGCCTGATTGTAAATGATTAACACCCAGCAGGTCCCCCCCACCCCTCTTCTTTTTAGTTGCTTTTTAGTTCCACCCTAGAATAAAGACAACAATTTAGGAATTACCAACACTTTCACATGCATAGTGTCACATTTGAATCTCACTGCAAATGTGCCCTGAAAGTAGGTGAGTGTCTTAGTTCAGGTGGCAGTAACAAAGTACCAAAGACTGGGTGGCTTATAAACAATAGAAATTTATTGCTCACTGTTTTGGAGGCTGAAAGTCTGAGGTTAGGGTGTCAGCATGATCAGGTTCTGGTGAGGACCAGCTTGTGGACCACCGTCTTCTCTTTGTCTCCTCCACGGTGGAATGAGGATGAGAGAGCCCTCTGGGGTCCCTTTTATAAGGGCACTAATCCCATTCCTGAGGGCTCCACCCTTAAGACCTAATTACCTCCCAAAGGTCCCACCTCCTAGTACCTTCATATTGAAGGTTAGGATTTTAACATATGAATCTGGGGGATACACAAACATTCAGTCCATTGCAGTTGGGTTTGCCTAGTATACCAATTTACAGACTGGTTATCCGAATTGCCTTGAAATTTCTTGTTCAGTGCCACAAAGTTTGCACATGTGAGAACCAGGATTAGAACCTAAGCCTTATGGCAACAAGCCCATTGCTTTTTTCAGAGTCCCAAATTGCTTCTCAGCCATTCAATTTAAAAAGTTTTCCTTCAGGGCTCATCACATATGTGGCTTCATCAGGCTCTGAGGTTGGCAAGAGTGCACACTATTGCCACTGCTCTCCAGGGACTTAGAGTTTATTTGATCAAAGTTTGTGTACGTATAAAAATGGCTACAGCATGAACTGTATTTTCATGAAGTATTTTAGGAATGTGGAGAAAAGAGAAATCATTGTGGGCTGTTCACTGGGGAAAATTTCATGAAGGAGGCCTGTGGGTGTTCGTGGCTGCTCTGTAACAAATTGGGTTATTAGGGAGCTAATCCCCTTGAGTACCTACATTATGTCAGGCACTGTACTGGGTACCTCTCATACCTTCTCTCATTTAACCTTAACATAACCCTCTGAGGTAGGATTCTCTCCACTTTGCAGATGGGAAAATCAGTGCTTGGAGAGGTAGAAGGCACACTTGCCCAAGGCACACAGTAGGGCAGAGCCCACAGTGAAATAGGACACCAGTGCCTCAACTCTGAACGACTGCTGCACGTGATTTTATAATAAATGCATTTAAAACATCTGACTTTTAAAAATGTATGCAAAATTGTGTCTAGTCCCCCAAACCCAACCCCCCCCCCCAACAAAAAACCAAGTTCCTCTCTCCCTCAACACATGGGCAGACCTGTGGGATAGAACAGAGAGAGGGGGATCTGTTGTGTATCTGCTCTCACTTTATAAAAGAAAAGTCCTGGTCCACACAAAATACCCCTCAGCTTTGAGATAATTGTAAAAAGGCCAAGTAATCTATCAAACATTTTGCCCAACTTAGGAAAACAAAACAAGTGAGACTCTAAGTACAGAAGACATTAAAAGATCAGTACAGTAAGGGCTGGTCTAAATCTTTTCAAGAGACTCAGTCATTGTGGTCTAATGCTTGGGGGGCAGTCTGCTTCAGGAGATCAAGATGCCACTGCTCTGCTCCCCAAACCATTGAGGAAGGTGATCCCTAAGAAAGCTTGTCTCCCTGGACCAGTTTCTAAAGCTATCAAATATGGTTTACATGTGCTTTCTAGAACTTTTATTCAATACATTTTTTGTACGTACATATTTATAATACATACGTATTTCTGTACTCATTTCAGTTTTTCCCCCGGTGCTCTATGTTCCATGCCAGCAGTTTTTGCCCATGCCAGCTGTGGTAGCTGGCCAGCATTGGTGTGGTTGGGACATCCTTCTCCCCAGGTGTTCCCAAGTGTACCACTTGTTGCCAGGGTGTCAGGTTTACAACACAGAGGAGAAAGACTTCAAGCAATTGGAAGAGAAGTGGGCAGCATTAAACAGGAGGTCACCGGTCTCAAAGGAGGAAGATAAGATCGTGGAAAATTAGATGGAGGGTTGATAAACGAGAGCAGTTCAATTAGGGTATTTTTTGTGTGTATGTGGTGAAATAAACATAAGACAAAATACGCATTTTAACCATTTTTAAGTGTACAATTTAGTGGCATTAATTATTCACAATGTTGAAAAGTTGTGAGCACTACCACTATCCATTTCCAAAATTTTCTATCACCCTAAAGAGAAACTCTGTTCCCATCAAGCAATAACTTCCCATTATTCCTCCCTCCAGCCCCTGATAAACACAAATGTACTTTCTGTCTCTGTGTGTTTCTTACAGTATTTGTTCTTTTGTATCTGGTTTATTTCAAGGTTGTAGTGTGTATCAGAACTTCATTCCTTTTAATGGCTGAATTTTATATGTATATACCACATTTTGTTCATTCGTCCGTTGATGGACACTGGATTGTTTCCACCTGTTGGCTACTGTGAGTAGTGCTGCAATGAGTATTGGCAAACAATACCTGTTCTTGAGTCCTTCTCTTCAATTCCTCTGAGTATGTACTAGGAGTGGAATTGCTGTGTCACATGCTAATTCTATGTTTAACTTCTTGAAGAACTGCCAAACTGTTTTCCACAGGGACTGCACCATTTTACATTCCTACCAGCAGTGTGTGAAGGTTCCAGTTTCTCCACACCCTTGCCAACGCTAGTTATTTCCATTTTTGCTCTTTATTTGTTTAATAGCCATCTTCATACATATGAAGTGGTATCTCTCAGTGGTTTTGAGTTGCATTTTCCAATGACTAGTGATGTTGAGCATTTAAAAAACTGGGTGGTTTGCCTTTTGTTGAGTGGTAGGAGTTCTTATATATTTTGGATATTAAACCCTTATCAGATATAAAATTTGCAAATATTTTCTCCAATTCTGTGGGTTGTCTTTTCATTTATCTGGTTTTTTTTTCCTATTATCAGCAAGGTTTTATTTCTGTTTTTTTTCCTGCTTATAAATAACTCTGTAAAAGCTGATATGCAAGAGGCCAACACAGCTGTTGTCTAAATGCAATCTGGAGGTCACTGAGAATGTCCCTCAGACAAGAGGCACTGCTCAAAATCATTGAGGGTGAGGGCAGGAGGAGGGGTAGAGCTCTGCCATCAATCTCCCACCCTAGTCTCCCTCCCCCAGGTGAATCAGACTCTGCTAAGTTGACAGCTTGGAACTCCTAAGATTGCCTGAACGTTGGGTGTGTTGGGGAAAATGCCAGGGTTTCAAGAAGGCCCACATGCCAGCTGGACGGGCCCTCAGCCAGCATCTTTTTCCATTCCAGCCACAAGAAGAGCCAAGCTCCTTGCTGGCCAGGGCCTGCCCAGACCCTCGGGTGGGAAGTAGCCTTTCACCCCTAGTACCCTTGCCACTCCCTGGCAGGACTCGTGGGTGTTATCATCTCACGTGGTATCAGGTGCTGCTGAGGCCTAGCCGTGGCTCTGAGGCAGACAGTGAGGGGTGGCAGGCAAAGGTGCAAGTAGTGGCTGGGGCAGTCCCTGGCCCCTGCAGCCCTGGGCTGCCCCTGCATTTATTTCCAGACTGTGGTCTCCTGCAGGGAGGGATGGGTGGAGAAGGGTGATGGCAGCCTTACCTCTGTAGTGGGAGAAGAGGGCAGGGAGGCAGGGGGGAGTTGGAGGGAGAGAGAGAGAGAGTCTTCAGGACAGGGACAGGGCTGAGTGAGAGCCAGGCAGGAACTCGCCCTGAATCTTGCCAGCGGTGGCCCACCTGAAATAGAGCTCTGCTTCCAAAGGGACCCGTCAGGTCAGCCCAGCTGGGTGACCACCCAGGACACAGGCAGGCTGGGCTGAACCTGGGGCCACAGTGTTAGGGAACGTTGGCAGGGGAGGACCGGGTGCAGGCAGGACATGGTGAGGGTTTAGGGTGGGATGCTGCCAGTGCCCAGCCATCAGAAGGGGAAGCACTGCTCCTGGGAGTGACCGTGTGGTCCAGGCTGGGCAGGCAGGCATGCTGGCTCAGGGCCAGAGGACCAGAGGCTCCTTCTCCAGGGCTGGATGTGGTCCTGGGTCATCTCCTTGATCACAGAGCCGCACCTGTAGTCCCAGGCTTCAGGGACTGCCATGTACCGGAGCTTCAAGTGAAATGTTCATTCTGCGGTTCCTCCAGCTCCGGCTGCAGCAAAATGTCCTTGGTCTGATTGGCAAAGAGCAATTGGTACGTGGTGTGGTCATCCAGGCTCCTCATGATGACATGGATCACTTGTAGCATCTAAGTGATGTCTGTTCCTCCCATGATCACATAAAGAGACTCTCTTTTTTAAGAAACTTATTTATTTTTATTGAAGTATAGTTGATTTATAATGTGTTAATTTCTGGTGTATAGCATAGTAATTCAGTTTTATATATATACATATATTCCTTTTCATGTTCTTTTTCCTTATAGACCATTACAAGCTATTGAATGTAGTTCCCTGTGCTGTACAGTAGGACCTTGTTGTTTATTTTATATATATAGTTAGTATCTACAAATCTCAAAATCCCAGTTTATGCCTTCCTACCCCCTTTCCCTGCTGGTAGCCATAAGTTTATTTTCTATGTCTTAGAGTCTGTCTGTGTTTTGTAAATAAGTTCATTTGTGTCCCCTCCACATATAAATGATATCATATGGTATTTTTCTTTCTCTTTCTGGCTCACTCAGTATGACGATCTCTAGGTCCATCTATGTTGCTGCAAAATGGTATTATTTTATTCTTTTTATGGCTGAGTAGTATTCCATTGTGTGTGTGTGTGTGTGTGTGTGTGTGTGTGTGTGTGTGTGTGTGTGTGTGTGTGTGTGTATACACCACATCTTCTTTATCCATTCATCTGTACATGGACATTTAGTTTGTTTCCATGTCTTGGCTATTGTAAATAGCAGCACATCACTTAAAAAAAAAGTGTAAAGTACATAATAAATGATCAATAATTAAATATTATTTTCAGTTACCTTTAACAAAAAGAATAAAATAAAATGAAAATAGCATGCTTCCTGAAAAGTCAAGATATAAATCTCCCTCTATATTGCCTTGTGTTCTGAAGTATTTTATGTTCTAGGTACTTTGAAATGTTATCCTCAGATGGTCTGTCCTCTGTGGGAATCACACTGCATATCCCTTTTCTATCTCTAGATCTTGTATCATTGTTTACAGTGGTCATAATCACAGGGAGGACGGTCTGTGTCCACAAGTCTGTCTGCCCTGCTGTCAACTGACCACACCTGGAAAAACTTGTTGCTCCTAATTGCCTAACATGTTAACTTTGAAGGCGCTGGAAGACTTAGAGGCATCATCCTGTCTTGGCTCCCTGCTTACAAAGGTGTTCTGCCTGGTACTGGCCCTAACAGCAGTCCCTACCCGGTGATGCTTTCCCTAGAAGGCACTCATAAATTGCCCAGCCACTTCAGCAGGCAAACAATTCTGCAAATGTCATATTGTCTAGACTTGTGCTTTGACCCAGGCTTAGGAAAATTTATGAAGCAGACAGACTGTCTTTCCCTGTCCCCTGGGTACCTAGCCCTAATTCCTTTACCAAGTCACTATGTTGTACTTGTTCCTTATCCATCCATCCATCCACCATCCATCCAACCTAGACTTACAGAGTGCCTAATGGCTAAAAATACAAAGATGGTATATGGTTTCCACTGTCCATAAACTCAGCCTGGGATGTTGTAGGGTAGAGTGGAGATAGATGCAAACAAATAGTGAGAATATATTGTGATAAGGGAAGGTATAGAAAGATATGGAAAACATTCTGGGAAACTAAAGGAGGAATTCTCCTTGCCTGGGGGAGCTAAGGAGGTTTTTGCAGAGTCTGTGCAGGTAACCATGGGGTAAAGCAGAGCCTTGGGGGCAGATTATGGTAGACCTTATATGCCTGACTGTGGCATTGAACTTGATCCTCTAGCAACAGTGAGCCTTTCTTTTCTTTCCTTTTTTATTGCTGTGCATCTTAGACCTTCAAGGCCATGGTCCCTGTTAATAATAAGATAATAACCAATTTTTTAAGGGCTTACAATGTGTCAGATACTGTACTAAGTGCTTTAAATTCTTCCTTATTTAACTTTATCTTCACAGCAACCTTAGAAGACAGAAAACATCATCACCCCCATTTTATAGATGGGAAAACTGAGACTTAAAACTCAAAGTTACACAAGTAGGAGTGGGCAGAGCTAAAACCCGGCTCTGATTCACTGCCAAACCTGTGCTCTCAGAAACACAAGTCAGCAGGACTTGGAGTAGTTGGGGAGCTGGGAAGAGTGCTTCCATCTCCCCACACCAGCCCTCAAAAGTTCCTCACCTTTTATAACGCTCATACATTAAACCCTCTTACCTCCTAGCTCGGCTGATAGCAACCATCTGACAGCACCTTGTTTAGGAGGTGATGGTAGTTAATGTGGAGAAGGGCTTCAAAGGATGTTGACAGCAGCGCCAGTTTCCCTCCAAGAACTGTGGTTGCTGCTGGGTGGCGTTGAGTTCATGATTACTATGCTCTTGTGTGATTCAGCTAGTGCCCCTCCCAAATAACGTAGCGTGTTAACCCAATTGAAAAACACATGCCCAACCAAGCTGAATGTCAGACCTGAGTGTCAACTCCCATTTTACATTCTGTAAAAGGAAGCAGCCATTCCACTTAACACTGCTTCCCAGATATTTCATATATGTCTCTCTATATAATTTAATTTAGCGTTGACATCAACTCTGTAAGATTGTGTGTGTGCAGATGAGTAACCTGAAGCTCAGAAAGGTGAAACCATTTGTTCAAGTTCATAGTCAGTTTTCTTTCTGCTGCTGCAGGACTCGAACTATTGGGGTGGTCTGTATCTTAGTGGATAACCACTTTTCTTTTTAATAGTGAGAATCTGAATGTCTTTAAATAAGCATTATTACTTTAGAGATGTGGGGTAGTGGACAGAATGGGAACTTTGAAGCTAGGTGTTCTTGGATTAAAATTCTAGTTCCTGCTCTGTAGTGATGTGACCTTTGGCAAATCCCCTCATCCCATCTCAAAAGATGATGGTGAGAATTGAAGCAGATGGCTGATCCCTAGGGGTACTTCAATACACGTTAGTCCTTTCCAGCTGCTGGTTGGTGTAACATGAGTGGACATCTCCAGACATCTCAAGCAAATTGGTCAAAAATATTCAATATATTCTTTGAGGTATTTTATTTTAATTCAAAAAACCCAAAAAAACTGTCATGTAGCCTTTTGAGGGGAAATTTAGGGACTAGGCAAATCATGCAGCTCCTGCAGGCTGAGACTCACTCAGACCCATCAGTGAGGCCCATTACCCAGAAGAGTTCTTGGGAGAAATGGGAAAAGCTGCTGTGTTGAAGCTGTGAAAAATCTGGTCAGGGAGGCAAAACACATGGACGGATGGAAAGAGAAATAGCAATAGAAGGCAGCAGAGGACAAGTGTCAAAGGAGTGAGGCAGGCAATCAATGTTGTATGAATTTGGAAGAGAGAGAGATCACTTAGAAGGGGCCAAGAAAGCCTTCCTAACCCATCTGCCGCACTCCCTCCTCCTCCTGTCCCTCCACAGCACTTTGGGTTTCTCTTAAGAGTCACCAGTGCACTTAGCTCTTTGTAACAAGGTGGAGAAACTATCACTCTCGCTTAATAGCTGGCGCCAGAATTCCTCTTGGGGATAGAAGCATCTAGGTTTGGAAAATTCAGTGTAATAGAATAGGTTAGAGCGTACTTGAAGCAGAAAGTGAGACCCGAGGACCTGGATTTTGGAGGAGCGGCAACTTGCTGTGCTTCTACAGGGAGAGTGTGGGATTTTGGTTGGGGGGCAACCTGGGATGGAGCGAGTAAGAAGAGAGGAGGGAGGAGGGCAAGAGGAAAAGGGAGAGAGCAGCTAGCAGCCCAACAGCTGTGATTCCTCCCTCCAAGTACTTCTATCTCCAATGATTGTTGCCAAACCCAGGCAGCTTTTGTGTGCGTGCCTTTGACGGGAAAACCAGGAGGAGGCAGAGTTTCATTTCAACATTGTGCAGGACAGATGAGATGTGAGGGGGTGGAGGAGTCCCTCTGGAAGTGACCCAGCTCCTGAAAGGGCTCTGTACTTCCACAAGCCAGGTAGAAGCCAGACCACGCTTACCTAGATCTTTGAGAGGCAGGCTTCTGAGCTAGATCTCCAATTCCTTCCTCTCTTCTTCTTTGCCCTTCCCTCCCCTTCACAGCTTACCTAGTACAGTACCTGAAATATAGTAGGCACTCCATAAAAATATTGTGCTGAATCAAATATAAATATTATATGTGGCTTCTGCCATCATGGTACCTAAAACTGAGTGAAGACAACACAAATGCATTTCACACATAAACATAAATCTAATCTTAACAATTCTGAGAAGGCTATAAATACCAACTAAATAGGCCTAAACACTTCTCTGTCTGTTTTTCAGTACCCTTCAAGGTTCAACTCACATTTCATCCTCCAGGAAGTCCACCTGGATTTCCAGTGATGTGTTCTGTTTCTGAAATCTTAAGACATTTCCTACCTGTATCAGCAATTTGACACTTGATCATTTATTTTTCAGTTGGGTGTCTTTCCTTTTTCACTACAGCCTCCAGTCCCTGAGGGCAGGAAACCTGGCCACCCCTCCTAAGGGCTGAGTACATATAGTACTTTATATACATAGCTGTTCAGTTGATTGTTACTGATCGTATGTGTCCTGTGTTATATTCTCAGAAACTTGCAAACTTAGTATGTGCTTAGCAAATACTAGTACTGAGTAAGTATTTGTTGGATTGAGTTGAATTGTTCGGCCTAGACTTCTGAGAATACATGATATCCTAGATACCGTGCTTCTACCAAAAAGCCCCAGAAAATTAGAACTTAGGAAAGAATTAAATCTAATTCTTAGGCTATAATTTATTTTCCTATTGCTTTTGAGCATGTCATTTAGGCTTTTCACTTCAAATGCAAATCTGATTTCTTGGTTAATATGTTTTACATGGATACTATGAGGTTAAAAAAGAGACACACAGAATTTTGATGCTGGTGGGCATCATAAAATCATGATCTAACCCAGAGAGATGTGAGGTTAGAGAGGTTAACCAGACTGTCTTATGCTTCTTTATAGTCTGTTGCAGACCTCGCCTAGCTTTCCAGTTTCCTGCTTTCTGGTCCAGTGGTCTTTTCAGGGCACTAAGCTGGGTTGTCAGAATAGCGTTTCTTCGAAGTGTTTTCATTATTAATGCAGTATACTAGGTCCCTGGGGTAGGATAAGCCTCGTTATTATAGCTAGTAAGTCAGTCCAAAGCAATCTGATATTCCTGTAAAACTGAGTACATTTTGCAGTGAAGTATTGAGCTCACTGCCTTCTGGGGTGGCCATCATCTTATTTGTCCTATATTTTAAAAAATCCTTAAATGAGCCCTTCTGTATGGGGTATTCATTATAACTTAGTTTTATTGATTCTATTTTAGAGCTGTTAATTACAGGAACCACAAAAACCTTCAATTAGATTAAAGCCATCATAAATAAGATTAGCAGTACTTGTTCTGCTCTGTATATTGAGTGTTTTTATGATAAACTGGTGTTTATCTTTTCAGACTTTACTCTGTTGACATCTTGTAAAATAATTATATTAGATATTTTGATTTTGGGGGGGCAAAAATATTTGAGTGTCTTCTGATAACTAATGATGTTAACTATCATTATTAATCCTTATGATAATCCTATAAAGTGGACATATGATTATCTTCTTTATAGATGAAGAAAGCAAAGCTTATAGAAACTCAGTATCCTTTCCAAGATCCCACAACAGGGGAAACCAAGATTAAATGAGTTAATATACAGGTACTTAGCACAGGGTTAAGCAAATAGTGTGCTGAATAAATGCAAGAGAAAGAGTAAGTGTGAAGTGAAAATAAATGATTAAGTGAAAATTAAATAAGTGAAAGGAAAGGTGAAGCTGTTGTGAGGATAGTATATAAAGTACGTGTTATAAGTTCCTGTATATAATACACATATGACTAAAATTTGATTCTGAGCTTCATAACCATCAAAGGGAGAAATACAGTCAGTTACGTAGGTAACCGACTTTGCTTTGCTTTGCTTAAGAGAAATATAAATATTTCTGGAGTCAGACCTAAGGGCCTCTTTTCAAGACCTAGGATTTAGTTTAGCAGAGACCTTAGAGGATGAGACAAATACAGTATGAGATGGCTGTTAGAAGGCTGGAAAAAGTGATGGCCAAACCTGAGTGAAGTGGAGAAGCTTGAGTTGCCCTGGCAGAAGGCAGAGGAAGGACTGAGAACTTAGAGAAAGGGGCATGCTAGAAGGGAAATATTATGAAAGGCCAGAAGACCCACCAGAGGATTACGTTCCATGGGAGGCCCAAAGAACACACCATTCACCTAAACCATTAAGAATGCACTACAGAGACGGGTACCAGCATCACTAAAAAGTGCAGGCCACTTCTGAAGGCCAGGGCTCAACACAGGTGAGTGGTCCCAGAGCTGGGCTCCTTAGGAACCATGGGCACAATGGAGCCCCTCCCAAGTAACAGAGACCAATCGGAAGTACTTAACTTCCAGAAGCCAAGAGTTCACAGTTACCGTAATTACCAGTAAGGTCACAGGAGCAGCCAAAGGGGCTTGATCTGTAGGAATTGCAAGAGGGTTAATAGGTCACGATGTCCTTAGGGCAAATATGTAGCCAACAAAGGTACTACATAAAATCTAGAAAAGAGTGGGCCGGCCCGTGGCCCTGGGGTCCTGTGATCATGTATATCACACAAGAAACCATCAGGAGCAGCTGACCTCACAGAGTGCTGGAAGGCCTCGGGAAGGCACGCCTGAAGTGAGAGAGCAGAATTAACCTCTGAAAGGCTAGGTCGTCATCTTGCAGAATATGCTCTAAATCAGAGACCTTTATGCGACACCATGTCCACAATTACAAGAGTAAAAGGATCCAGGAACAAGGGGTCAGAGTAGAAGGGGTGCTGCTAGCCGTCACTCCCAATGACCCCCTGGGGGACTTTGTCTTTCTTGTCCCTGCATTCTGGACTCTTCAATTGTTAGAGGTCCTGGCCCCTCCAGGAGGTATGCTTTTGCCAGGGGACAGAACAAAGATCTTACTGAAGTATAAATTGTAGCTGTCACCAGGCCCTCTGGATTCCTGTCTCCAGGAAACAGCAGGGGAAAATAGTCACCTCATGGCAGGGGGAATCCATCCTCATCAGCAGGAGGGTGTGGAGTTCCTTTTACACAGGGGGTTTGGGAGGATCAGGTGTAGAACCCAGGAGTCCCACCTGGGCCTCTCCTGGTCCTTTGTTGCCCCACTGAAACCACGAGTGGATGTGCGTATCACTCCCAGTCTGGGACAGGTGTAATTGCAAAGGGCTCGGACAGCTCAGGAATGAAGAGTTGGGTCACTGCACCAGGACCTGCCGAAGTGATCGCTAAGGGTAAGAGGAATTTAGAATGGACGGAAGAGAGAGGATGAGAACCAGCTGTGTCTCTGAGACCAGTGGCAGGGACCTGGCCATCGTTTGTCTCAGCAACCATCTTTTCTAAGTGTCCCCGTAGGCAAAGGTCTGCAAAACCACGGAGGTCCTGCTGCCTGCACCTGCACTTAGAAGCAGATCTGAGTAGCGCATCGAGTAGGATGTAGCCACCGAGAAAGTGCCCTGCTCAGATCTCCTCACGTGGGGAGCCTGACTGGCACAGGGCTCCAGCCAGTTCCTATGTGCATCCACCACCATGTTTGCATGGAGACCGGGCTTCCCAGGCCAGTGACAGCACGGCAAGCCCACCAAGGCAGGTGGATTCCAGGGAGCAGTGGCCACCTTGGCTGAGGACTCCAGATCAGACTACCTGAAGCTTTCTGGGAACTGTGCTCTTTCTCCCTCATCTTCCCTCTTTTCCTCTCTTCTTCCGCAGAGAGCAGAGCTGCATCGGAGTCTGGAAGCCTTTCCCTGCTCCTCCTGCCTCCTCCCCCTTTATCCTTCACAGGTCCTTCCCAGTAAACCTCTTGCCTATCTAATCCTGTCTTACCTGCCTCTTGATGGCCAAGTAACCAGCTAATGCAGCGGGATTCATGCACCATCATGTAGTCGGAATGGTGAGTTTGTATGTGGCTCCTTACCTAATCTTCATTATCATTTACTGAGGTAAATGGGCTGGGTAGTAGTATTCTCATTACATGTGAGGAAACTAAGGATTAATTTAGGAACTTGCCTGGGGCACACAGCTAGGAAGCGGTGGAGCTGAGCTGAAGTTCAAACTTAGTTCCGTATTACTCCAAAGTCAAACTTACTACTCGGCCCTGGGACACTTGGGCTGAGGACAGAGTTGACATCGTATGAGAGTTGAAGTATCTGAGGAAGAAGAGCCTCGTGAGTTACTGGAGTGGGTTGAGGAATCAAGGTTTACCTCAGGCAATAATTTGAGGGCAGAACCAATACTGTATCCAACACGTGATGCCTCGAGGCATCAAAGTTCTACTCTGGACAGTATTCCTTCCGTAATTTTAGTCTGAAAAGGTTTTAGAGTGGGTGTTCATAAGCGTGGGTATACGATTCATTTGCTTTCATCTTTTATCCTTTCTCGGATTATGCTTTTAGCAAACGTGTGTTGGTTTTTTACTCTTATGTCACCCATAATTTCTGCTAGGCAAAAAACGGTAATCCTTCCTGTTACGTTTAATCAGACTCTTTTTCTTACACTCAATTTGTCCTTATGAGTAAGTGTTTTTGATGACCTTCTGTTTTCATGGTACTCAGCAATGGGAAAGGATCTCTTTCTTGTAAGTGTAATCATTTCCCCAACAGAGATGGAGCCAAATTCAGGGCATCAGAGAGCATATAGGAAAAGACTTGTCGAGTTACTGTCTAAGTTTAGTTCAGAGATAAAAGATTTAACACTTAACTTTACACTTCCTCTTTTTGGAGGGTGGGATGAGGGAGAGGGATTGTTACATAAAAAGCATAAATTTATTAAATACTATATTTTTAAGATAAATGACAGTCTCAATCATAAAAAGAGAGCACTTTAGACACTTCAGAGCATGCGTTGAAATTTTAGATGGTTTAAATATTAGATATTAAAAACATTTAGCTATGTAAAACCTAGAGAAATGTACAATGAACATTATGCCATTTCCCTTCACTTTTTTAGCCCTTAAATCTCTTTTTTTTTCCCTTTAGCAAGTATCACTATCTGACATTATTTTATTTATTCATTTACTTGTTTTCAACTATCCTCCCCAACTAGGAGTCTTTCCTGTTTTATTTCACTGCTGTATTTGCAGTGCAGAATAGTGCCTGGCACATAGTGGTACTCACCAAATATTTGTTGTATTTGTTTATCTAACCTAAAAAGAGGAGATGATTTCCTAAAGAATCACAGATGAAAGCACAATGCAGACAAAAAAACAACAAACCAAAAACCCACAACAATTCAACATAGTTGGACTACAAGAAAATGGAAAACTTTTACAAGGACAGTTTTTTAGAGAGCAAATAGTATGCTGGAAAAATATATAGCAAAAGAGTATGACACTCCTGGAGCACAGCGAAGGAAACCGTCAACAAAATGAAAAAGGAACCTACAAAATGGGAGAAGGTATTTGCAAATTGTTTATCTGATAAGAGACTAATATCCAAAATATAAAAAGAACATTCATAATTCAATAGCAAAAATAAAAAACAGTCTGATTAGAATACTGGCAGAGGAAATGAGTAGACGTTTTTCCAAAGAAGGCATACAGATGATCCACATTTACATAAAAAGGTGCTCAGCATCACTAATCATCAGGGAAATGCAAATCAGTACCACAATACCACAAGAATGACTATTATCAAAAAGACAAGGGATTGCAAGTGTTGTTGAGGGTGTGAAGCAATAGGGATCCTTGTGTATGTTGCTGGGAATGTATATTCATACAGCCAGTATCGAAAACTGGAGTTTTCCTCAAAAAATTCAAAGTAGAACCACCATATGATCCATCAGTTCCATTCTGGGTAGACATATCCAAAGGAAACGAAAACAGTATATCAAAGAGATTTTTGCTCTCCCATGTTCATTGCATCATTATTCACCATAGCCAAGATATGGAAACAACTTAAGTGTCCATCCACTGATGAATGGATACAGAAAATATGGTATATATATATATACAAAGGGATATTATTCAGCCCTGAGAAAGAAAGAAATCCTGGTATTTTTAACAACACTGAAGGCCCTTGATGGTATTATATGAAGTGAAATAAGCTGGAAAGAGAAAGAGAGATTGATGGCATCATTTATATGTGGAATTAAAAAAAAAAATCATACTCATAGAACCAGAGAATAGAATAGTGGTTGCCAAGGGCTGAGGGTTGGAGAAGTATAGGGGTTTTGGTAAGAGTACAAATTTTCAGCTGTAGGATGAGTAAGTTCTGAGGATCTAATGTATAACATGGTGACTACAGTTGGCAACACTATATCGTGTTAACTGAAATTTGCTGAGAGTAGAACTTTAACATTCTCATACACACAGACAAAAGATAAATATGTGACGTGATGGATGTGTTAATTAACTAGTTGGGGGGAATCCTTTCACAGTCATCATCAAGATGTGTACTTTAAATATCTTACAATTTTATTTTCAATTATACCTCAATAAAGCTGGGAAAAAAAAAACCCAGTATGACAGAGAAACCATTGCTATTTTTGTTAAAGATTTCATTATTGGCAGGGAGGGTATAGCTTAAGTGGTAGAGTGCATGTTTAGCACTCATAGGTCCTGAATTCAATCCCCAGCACTTCCTCTAAGAATAAATAAATAAATAAACCTAATTACCTCTCCCCCACCAAAAAAAAGATCTCATTATTACAAATTGATAGAAGATACTATGACCCCAGTAGATAAAGGACAAAGAATCAAAATAGACAGTATTTCTTCTACCTACCCCAGCACACACATTGATAAATTAAAAGAAAAATGAAAAACAAACTAGTGAGAAAGCATATGGAAAATTATTAATCTCTTTAACAATCATGGAAATTCAAAGTTAAAGCAACAAGTTACATTTTAAAAATATTAGAGGCATAAATCATTAAAAAATTATAATGTCCATTGTTTCATGACCTAACATTGTGTATATTTTTTAGAGCAGTGTTAATTTGGGGAAACATCTTGGAAAGTGACTTGCCAGTATGAATCTATGAATCAAGAATCTAAAAATATTGAGGGAGAGTATAGCTTAGTGGTAGAGTGCTATGCTTAGCATGCACGAGGTCCTGGGTTCAACCCCCAGTACCTCCATTAAAAAGAAATAACAATAATAATAATAATAAATGAATATAATTACCCTCTCAAAATAAAACAAAACAAAAACCAAAATGCAGTCCATTTGATTCAATACTCCCATTTCTGTGACTCTCCTAAGTATCTAAATATTACATATTTAATTTTTAAGTTATTTGCATGAAGAAATTTTTAGTTATGAAGACGTTTATAGTACAGTGGAACAATGCTTAGAAATCACACTTAAGGAAAAATTTATAAAGTTACATGTACAGCATGATTATGCTTATATTAAAAATATTCCTAGTAAAAAAATAACTGCAAGAAAATACATAATGTGATAAGCTTGTTTATATTAGGGTTGCAAGGTTAGAGGTGTTTTTGCCTCTCTTTTCTAGTTTCCAACTTTTTGTAATTGAATTTTATGATTTGTAGAATGGTGTTTTAGTTTAGGTTTGTTCAGTATAACCTTTTAAAGGCGAACCTCACTGTTTGAATCTAATCTATTTTCCCCTACTAATCTAGGTAAAAGCTTTGTAGAGAAATAGACTTGGTAAGCACATGCTCTTTTTCTTTTTTTAATTGAAGTATAGTCGGTTACAATGTGTCAATTTCTGGTGTACAGCATAATGTCCCAGTCATGCATATATATATATATATTTGCTTTCGTATTCTTTTTGAAAGTTATTACAAGATATTGAATATAACTCCCTGTGGAGCACATGCTCTTTTGATGAAGATTTACATGTATAACCTATGTATATATGGTTGCTGTTTTGAGGTTTCTTTTTTTCAAAGACAATTTCCTAACAAGAGGCTTCTACTTCATCATTTGTTTAGTTCAACTTAGATGAATATTTGTAGCAGATTGTAGGTTTCTTGCCACATATTACATGATAGAAGGAAATATGTTTATTCCTCTTTTTACACTGCTCTCTCTCTCTCTCTCCTCTGTATATTCCCTGTAGAGTAATTTTTGAAAGCATTTCTGTTTTCAAACACAAAATTGAATTCCTCATCCAGTTTAGTTGGAGGCATACTTGGTCAACTCATTGGACAAATTTAGACGATTTGGGAATCGTGAGATTCCTCCCTCTTCCTCAGCACCCTTATCTAATCAGTCATCACCTACTGTCTATTCTGTCTCCTCAGGCTTTTGGCAACTTCCCAGCATCCCTCCCTGGTCCACTGCCTTACATGTTGTTCTTCTCTTAATGTTGTATGATTAATCTCCTTGCCCTCCAATCCATCTTCCACATTATCCCTAGATTAGTGGCTCTCGAAGGGAATGATTTTTGTCCCCCAAGGGACATTTGGCAATGTCTGAAGACATTTTTAGTTGTCACAACTGGACCAGGTGGGAGCTGGGGAGTTGGGGTGGGGGCAGTAGAAGAAGGAGCGAGCAAGGTGGGGGGGGTTGATATTGGCATCTAGTGATTAGAGGACAGAGATGTTGCTAAACATCCTATAGTGCACAGGACAGCACCTCCGCTCCCCATAACAAATAATTTTCTGGCCCCAAATGTCGGTAGTGCTGAGGATGAGAAACTCTGCCCTAGAGTGATTCTTCTAAAATAAAAACCTGCTTTCATATCTCAAAAACATACTTAATTCTTTTAGGCAAACGTTTTTACATAAGGCTCATCTTTTCTTATTACCCAGCCACACAGCATATACTTAGTACAGCCTGAACGTGCCACTTTCTCCCTGGCTCCTGTGACCTGTCTGCTGCTTGAAGCTGCAGCTTTTCTTTTTGGTTTCTTCAGACTGGGTTGTGTAGTTCTTCTCTTGATCACTTTTAGAAGAGCATGAATCATACTGAATAGTTGCTTGTCGATCTCCTCCACTCCACTGTGAGCAGCCAGAGGTCAGTGAAACTGTGCCCCAAGTGTTAACAGATCCTGGTGACTAACAGAAGTTCTTGAGCTTTTCTTACAGCTTGCTAAAAACCCCACTGCTTGGAGCCTACCTTCACTGAGCAAGTATGCCTTAATTATGTTGTAGCAAATTGCATACTCTCCAAGCTTCCCATAACCTAAACCATAAGATGTTTGCCCAAGTTGTTTTCCAGGAACTTGGAGTCAGTTGTGTCTAGTTTGAGCTCCAGCCAGTTGGGACCGCTGACCCTAAAACCCAGCCTGTGCAAGTGGCCCTAATAAATGACCTTTTGACGTCGGAGGGCCAAAAACCCATCCTCAGGACAGGCTAAATGCCTGTTTTTGAACATGGATCCCATGAAGAAGCACTTACCTCAGATACGCCTGTGCAGAACGTGATTACCTCACCCTTTTCCTAGCTCCAATCACCCTTCCCAATGCTAAAGACCACTCTACTTCTTTAACTCATAAATACCCCCAGCTCCTCCCCTCTGGCGAAGTGGATTTGAATTTGTTCAATCTCCTCGCTTGGCTGCCTTGCGAATAAACTACTTCTCTGCTGCAAACCTTCATGCCTCTCAACGTTTGGCTTGCTGAGCTTCTGACAAACTTAGTTCGGTAACACCAGGAACTGAGTCTTTTTTTCTTGGAATTCTTAGCATGCGCTGCAATGCCTGGGATGGAGGAATGGATCTGAACTCAACCAAGGTCCTTCCTCCTTTCATGAACCCTGCAGAGCAACCAGATTTGCTCTTGAGCACAGTGGGTTTATTGCAGCTTTTCTTTTTGTGTGTGTACCCTTTGCCTTACCTGAAATACAATTCTTTCAAGTTTCTGTCACCACTCGTCACTCCCACCTGCTCTTTAAGGCCCAGCTTGATGAAAAAAAATGTCATAATGACTTCTTAAGCCCTCCACGTGTGTCAGGGCTGTTATCATCTTAGTTCACCTTCAGCATAATCTCTATGAGGAAGGTAGTCGCCCAAGTTAACAGGTGGGGAAAATGATGCAAACAGCCATGAGCGGCAGGTGAGGCCAAACATGCACTCAGACAGCCACGACGTAGGCAGCTGGCCTGAGTTTCCCCGCTTGATTCTCCTGTCTTCTCTGTGAACTCTCTCTCTTTCTAGAAGGCACCCTGGAGGTTAGTCTGCTCCTCAACTCTTACGAGTAAATTGCAAATTGTTTAGGGTAACACAGCTGGTTAATGGTGGGAGCCAGACCTGAAAGCCAGAACTCCAGATTCAAATGCTCTTTTGACAGGCACTGAGTACCGCACCCAGCACTTGCTCAGTATGAAGTAAACTGTAGTAACCCCGACCCACGCCAAGTCTTCAGGAATCCTCCAGCGGGGTTAGTGGAGTCAGGGCAGCTGGGGCAGCCTCAATGCTCAGTGAACTGAGTTGCAGAAGTCTGACTATGCATGGCCTAGGCACATTCTCATGCAAAGATTTTCCCAGACTAGGCGCTCGAATATTAAGCATGGGAGTGAATGGAACGGATTTTAATTTTTAAAAGCTCACTGTGGCATTAATTGGAGACTGGATTAAATACAGAGTGACAATTTTAAGAGATGTTTGTGGTACTTCAAATGAGAGATGGTGGCAGCTAGAATCATGTTGGAACATTTAGAGAAACAAATGGACTGGAGACATATTTAGGAAGTAAAGTCATCATGATTGGCAATAGGCTGCCGTCTGGGGAATGAATCCTGACTGTCGTGTGACCCTAAGATAATAAAACCTCGATTTGTTTCCTCACAGATAAAATGAAGATAAAGCCTACTCTGAGGGACTATTAGTAAAAAATGAAAATCACTGGACACACATTAGATATCAGTAACTATTTTTATTACTACTCATAAGTTTTTAAATTTCCAGGACCTCTTTAAATAGAGTAGGTTGGATCTGGAGTAACTTGTCAACGTTGGCAGATTTACTTTCTTATTTAGTTCCTGTTAAAAGTACTCCGCAATCTCACCTCGGGCTGGGTGGGAACAAGAGGCAGAGGACCGTGAGAAATACATCGCAGTGCACGAAGATGTGGTGGAGGGCACTCCAAACTCGAGAAGGGTCAACCTATGGCCAAGTCCCGACCACTTCACTTTCTGCTCTCGCAGGTTTCTCATCCGTAGCTTGGTGTTTCTAGAAGACGTGGTTGAAAAGGAGCGAGCGAGGGGCGGGGGCGTGAGCGAGGCCGGGTGGGGGGGGGGTGGGAAGGCTGGAGGCACTGGGCGCTGCGCGGAGCCACCGCCTCCATCGCGGTCCCCGCCCCCCTTTCCGGGGCTGCCGCGCGTGACGCCATGGGGAGGCGGGGCCGGCCGCCCGGTGGTAGGTGGGGCCGGCCGCGGGGCGGGGCGGGAGGCGGGTGCGTAGCCTAGCGCAGGCCGCGGCGGCCGCCGAGTAACCCGCAGCGGCGGACTGCCCCGGCCGGCGCCTCAGCCCTGATAGCCCATCCCGCAGCCCCTACTCAGCCCCGGGTGCGTGCACGCCGGGGCACGGCGGGGCTGGCTGCTTAGGAAGCGGGCTGCCGGACCCCGAGCGGCGCAGAGACCCGGAGACCCCCGCCCAGGCGCACACGGAAGTGGTGAGTGTCATCGAGTGGAGGTGGAGAAGCCTGCCGCGGCCGCGGGCGACAAGGCGAGGGGCGCGGAGCCCGGCGCTGGCGGGGAACGCGGCCGCCGCTCTCGGGCCTCGCGCGCCGCGCACCCCCGGCCTTTAGGCGGTGGTGGCGCTGGACCCGGGGGCCGGGCGGGGGCGGGGTACGGGCGAGCGGGGGAAGGCGGGGGATTTCCAGCGGAGCGGAGCCGGCCGGCTGCGGGGAGGTTGGGGAAGCTGGGGGCCCCAGGCCCGAAGGGGAAAGGTTAAGGCTCGCCGCCCCCTCCCCCAGAGCGCACACCAAGTTTTCATAAACAAGCCTGGAGCGCGCTGACATCCTGTTTATACCACCCTGAGATACAGGCGCGGGCTTGAGGTTTGACGTCCCTCGCTGTTGCACCGAGAACTTGACCGCCAGCTCTCTGGCAGAATTGCCGGGGGCAGGAGGTTTTTTCTGGTCTCTGGACGGAGACTGAGGATCTTAAGACATTTTGCTTCATTGCCATATCAGCTAGGGAAAGTTTGTGGGATTTGGGGCCTTGTGTGGGGCAGAGGGGCGTCTGGGGACTCAGGAAACGCCCCCCCTCCCCTTTTAGGTTCTGTTGGGACCCTGGCCCTAGGCAGTCAGCCAAAAGTGCGAAAGACGCACCCCGGGCGAGAGGGCCCGGGAAAAGGAACAGTGAAAGCCACTCGGAATTGTGAGTCCTGTTGTAAAGGGACTGATTAACCGAAACTGGGGCTGGTCTCCTGCTTCTTGTCTAATGTTCGGACCCCATCCGCGCGTGGTCGCCAAGTATCAAAAGGAGACGTCACTTCAGCAAAACTAGTAAACACCTCACTCAGGTCACTCCCCAACTTTACAGGGAGGTGGGTTTCTTGGATGTGTGTTTACCAAGGAACTTTTCTAGGAGTCTAGATAAAGGGAATGATTATTGCCAGGTGTTCACTTTGGTTTTTTTTTGATTGTATAGTTCCTGTGAATTCTTTTGTGTCCATGGAAGAGGACCCCATCTTCCGTGCCACTTCTCTTAATACGTGGCTCTGAGCTGTCTTCTGCCCCTGGTTGGATACACGGTGTTAACTTTTTTCCAAGAGTCCAGGTTTTTTTTCCCCTTCAGTGGCCGGAGTTTATAGCGGTATAAAATGGTTATTACTTTTTGAGGGGGAGGAAAGCATTAAAAACCTGGCATAGTTAAGTGATGAGTATAATGCAGAAACGGTTAGATACGATCATGGAGTGTTGGCTTGTTGACTATTTTTTAGAAAAAGATTTGAGCTCCGGGCATATACACAGTGGAAAAAAATTAAGATGAGCATTTTATATTGATTAAACCTTTGTTCCTTTCCAAAACTCCATTTTGTGTTGTTTCTGGCTTTTGCTTTGAGTGACTGATGTTTTTCAACCAGGGAGTCGTTTTTATTGAAGGATCAATGTGTTCTTTTGTACTTTGTGGTGAACGTTAATGGAGACTGCCAGGAGTACCAGACACTTTGGGTACAATATGCATTGTAACGTGGAGAAAATGTCTGCTATGTATAGATCTAGATCACATTTAAAGACATAAGTACATCATATCTGCTTGATTGTGGACATTATGAGTAGGAATAATCACAACTTTTTAATTCTGCATATCATATTAACTAAGCACTTGGACTGTATCTTAGTTTCTCTAAATAGTTACACAAATGTATTTTTTTTTAATACTAGGATTGCAGTGTGATCCTCCATATGAATAAAGTCAGTTTAAGTGGTTTCCCCATTCCACAGTATACCAATTGCTTACTGTTATTGGGAAATGATGATAGAGGGTAAATTGTACATACATAGATGAAATAATTCAAACACTTCCCAAAATATAACTGCATTTCAATTTGCTGTAATTTAGGCAGTCTTAATAATCAATCTGGCTAATACTACACATCTACTTGTAATTATCTCTGATCAATTGGTATCTACTCTTTACAGATTTAAGGTGTTAAGAGGAATTGGGTTGCAGAATGTTTTCAATTCAGGCATTTGCTTAAATAGCTGGTGAAAGTAAGGAATTTTGAGGGCGGAGTTGCTTTTGTAGGAAAAGAGACTCAGATTAAATGGCATGAAGAAATTTAAACTGAGTGCTTCTAAATGGGATTGTGAGGTCTGCCAGTTTAGAATCTGTGTTCACAAACACTAGTGGTTTCAGCTGCAGACCACAAATTCTAACAATGTTTCAAAGTTATCACTCAATTTCTTCTCAATAGCTTAAAGTAACACACATTTGATAGAGACCCAGCTGAAGCAAGTATAGAGAATGTGTCGGTTTATACCCATTTTTATAGTGAGAACATTAAGGTATAACTGCATTAATAAGGTTTATTAGCAAAGACCAATATTTTCTAACTACTCTGTTAAATGTTTTTCTCCCCAAAACACACATTTTATGTATCTTTATTATGTATATACTTACTATTTTCTAATGAGATAATATGCTTTTAGAAGATTTATCAGGACCTGTGAGCATTTATATAAGGAGATTGTTCTTGTTCATTTCTACATTAAAAAAATTTGTTTTAAGTGGATAGGGATTGATTAATTAACTGAATCTTGCTGAGCAAGCAGCATCTGATGGTCTGTGATTTATCGTGGCCCCAGTGGTCTGTGGAGCCTTCTCACAAAATAGAGATGTCAGAAAGAACCTTGCAGATTCTTTTAGAACAGTGTTACTCAGCTGGGCGTGATTTTGCACCCAAAGAGATATTTGCAGTTTCTGGAGACCTTTTTGGTTGGTTTGGTGTTAACGGAATTCTTTGTTCATTTTTGGGGGTAGAGGATTTATTTAATGTAGTTTTATTAATGTTAGAACATTAATTTTCTAGCTGTATACTTTCTTTAAACAAAAATTATTTTCTCATTATAACTCGAGGGAAAACTCATTGTAGAAAAATTAGAACATAGAGGAAAGTAGAGGAGAAAAGTCATCCATGTTCTACTCCCTTTCACATTTAAGGACAATCAGTTTCTTACCAATTTCTTTTCTGCAAGTCATAATTATTGGAAGAAGAGTTAACGATGGAAAAAGCAGCAGCTAGTGACCAAGGAAGGTGCTGTTTGTTTCTATGTCCTTCATTTTCTCTTTTTAAAATAATGATGTGCAGGCAGTTACGTTATAGGAGACATTAGCGGAATTGGTTCATTGTCTTTATACTTTGCAGGCTAACCTCTCAGCCATGTTCTCGTTTGGCATGTTGTTTCCTCTCTGCTTCTTGCTCTCCCCTGAACTGAGCTAGGTGTGCCTCTATTGCTTCCTGTCTTGAAAACCTCGAAACCTATGGTAACACAGAGTGTTAAACAGCTGCCATGTTGAAATGACCGGGTTTCAGGGGCAGGAAGCTACTTACTATGAGCATTCTTTTCTCTGAAGTGCATCAGCTTTTTTGGCAGTTTGAGGCAACAAGAAGGCATAAAACATGAAGTTCATTTCCGTGGTATATTTACTTCTGAGGTTTTATGATCTGTGATTCCTAACAGCTGGCAGTGGGCACACATTTTTTCCCTAGGTGTTCTGTGAGTAAATTGCCGAGTCCTGAGGCAAGACCTGGTTTAGAAGCAAAATGAAAATTTCTTTAAGTCTGCTCTAGCCAGAAGACAGAGCTGGTCTTTGTTGGGATATTAATCTGTGGTAACTGAATTTACTTACCAGTAATATTCACATAGCACTTTGTTCATTCATTTATTCTTTCAGTGAATATTTGTCAAGCTCTTGCTGTGAGTCTCAGTGAATAAACAGCATAAAACAGGCAAAAATCTTGCTTTTAGAGAGTATACAGTCTAGTGGAAGACCCCTGAGCCTATTCAGGGTTTCTCAGCTGCAGATTATACACATACAAATAAGTCGTACTTTGTGATTGTAGAATGTTTCCTAGAAACCTTATGGCACTCTTTTAAAGTCTAGGGGCTGAGAAGTAGCTTCCTCCATCTTCTATTTTTTTTTATATTACAGATTCATTATCTCATTCTTTGTATATACCAACATCTCTTTGGTACTTACTAAGTTCCTGGCAGACAAATAAGACAGTTTATATGGAAATAAGACTGTTATACGTAGCTGTAACACATTGTGGATGAGGTTATAGTAGAGGTCAGAATTAAGAGCACCCTGATCACTAAAGAGAGCTAAATCCTGCTTGGAGCCCTGTCCAATTCTTTTTTGAAGAGGTTTCACTTGAGTTGGGCCTTGATGAGTGAGTAGTTCTTTTGCTTAGGGGTGGGATGAAAATTTAGGCAGAGATGGAGCATGAGCAAAGATACAAAGATAGGTATGCACACGATATGGGTAACAGACTGGGAGGTGGCTGCTGTGACTAGAGCAGTGTACTGAGGGGCAGCAGAAGGAGGTGAGGCTGGACATGCAGGAAGGGGCCAGACTGTGAAGACTGCATAAGTCTGTGAGCAGTGTGAGGTCAGGGACTGTGGCCCGTGTTGAGTGAGCAAATTGAGAAGATGGGGATCCATAGTTTTTCAGCTCAAGAATAACGTCATGAGAAACTGGAACAGCTGTGAAGCACTGACGGTTCTATAAAGGGTCAGCTTTATTTGATCATTGTGCTCCTCTTTTCATCTTCCCCATCACAGAAAAAATTCCTTATCTACTGCTTATCAGTTGTTCAGAAGACTGCTAGGAAATGGGAAATGCTTAGAGCCAAACTAGTTGTCATGAAGTCCATATGTGCTTTCCTTATAGTGGAATAAAACTTACTTTGCTTGGCTTTTAATTTATAAAGGGTTTGTTGACAATCTACGTAACAATTTGTTTTCAAGTCAATAGGAGCTTAAATACAACTAACGAAAGAGACGGGAGTTGTTAAGAGGATAAATACAGAAAGGAGCAAGCAATGTTAATTTTTATCTTGGACGTGAATGAAGAGAGGTTTATGAAAAGCAGAGCCACAACTCAAAAAAGGGAACAGTCTGGGTGGGGCCTTTTAGTGGAGGGGCAAATGCCATCGTAAATACCCTAGCAAGTTGAGGATGTCACTCTCACAACCCCGTTCATTAATTGGTATTGGTAATGACCAAGCCATTAAGAAGAGAAGAGATAAAATTTTGGAGCATAATGGAAATGAGGCCAGGTAGTGCCGGCAGCTTTAGGGTTTGGGAGATAAGCAAGTAGTGGGCGGAGGTGGGGGTGGAGTAGGAAGCTGCTGTCAGGACGGTACAGGACCGGCTCAAAGAAGAGGTTTTCTTCAGCGTGAAACCCAGTGAGGAATCTTTGCTCTACGAAAGGTGCTTTAACTCTTCAGGGAAAGTGACTTGAGTGATTGGCAAGAGGAGGCTGCTTCTGTGAAACCTAGAAAAGGGAGCTGTGGCTATCTGCGGAGAAGGCGATAGTGGCTGGAACCCACCAGCTGGGGAGACTAAATCAGATCACTTAATCACAGTACACACACTCATTTAGCCTTGTTTTTCATTCTCTGTGTTTTTGGGTTTTGGAGCCTGACTGTTTGGTTTGATCCTAGCTGTGAGAATGAGCGGCAAGATAGCTCCGTTTCCTTATCCATGAAATGAAGATAAGATGGTACCTACTTCTAACATTGGATTGAGGAACTGCAGCTGAAGGTTTTAGAGTGGTGCCAGGCACATAGTATGAGCTAAACATTTGTTAGCTCGGCTAGCTCTCTTTTTTTTGTTTTGGTGAGTGTGTTTTGTGTTAAAAACAACTAGCTCAAATTATATTCAGAATGCTTTAAGATGGTAGGGAGGTGTGACCCATTAAATGCAAAACAAAGAGTAGCTGATACATTCTTCATTAGAAAGGCTTCAGTTAGAACTTGATAAACCAGGGGGTTAGAGCTCAGTGGTAGAGTACATGCCTAGCATGCACAAGGTCCTAGGTTCAATCCCCGGTATCGCCACCAAAAGTAATAATAAATAAATAACTAGATGGACCTAATTACCTGCCCCTAAACGCCTCCCCCCCAAAAAAACTTAAGAAAATGGATAAATCAAAAAAGCTTAGGCACCTAAAGAAGGCTGTTTCTCACATCTAGAAGATTAGTATGTAGACATCACCAAGGTGATAAATTAAGTTTTACTCTATTTTTAAGGAAAAATGAGAAACAGAGGTGCTTTTAATTTAACTTTAAATGCCATCCAAGGTATATAATTTGGTAGGAATGTATGAGAATTTCTGGAGAGTCAACATAAAGATACTGTGTTGCTCTCACTGATTCAGTTTACTTAGCAAGTGGTGAGCTGTTGGCAGAGAGGCCCAGGCATACCTGTAAAATGGTGTCTTTAGAGTTGCGTGGAAATTTAAAATCTTATAAATCAGGAAGTATGCCAGGAAATTTTGCTATTTAAGAAATTATAAAAATTTAAGAGAACTCTTAAATATGCATTGTTTCACCTGAATGCGGTTTTATCAGTTTCTTTTTTCCATGTTATGTGTTGCATTTTTCCTAAAGCAAGATTAACCCAAAATATAAAACTATACAAAAAACTGGCCCTTCCTCCTCATCGTTTATAAAATATATCTGTAGTTCTTTCTGTGTAATGTTTGTTGGATTTATTCATCTTCTCAACAGCAGTTGTCATGTAGTTGGAAAAGAGCTCTTGAGGATACTTCCATCCTGTGTGCTTTGATAGCAAAGAAGTTAGCTCTTTTCCTTGCCTTCCAATTTGAGAAGGAAAATGACAGCAACACTCCCTAATTTTTATTGGGAGGGAGCAGTAGGTAGGGAATTCCAGCTCAAATGGTAAACAGGCTGACCTGTAGATATTAAAAAAAAAATAGATTTATGTCTATTAATTTCGGGTACCTTGAGTAACTCAGACAAGTTCTAATGTATAAAGCTGAAATAGATAAGAACAATTTGTAATTAATGTAACTCTTTAAATGGTGTTTTAAAGGGCTTAAGGGTATTAGAACTGACAGCAGTTCATTCAGTTAGGCACAATTATATCTGCAGGCTTACTTGCACAGTTAATTTGCTGAGACTGTAGCAAGGCTGTAATTTATAGCAATTTCTTTCAATTAGTAGAAATTAAAATATTTTATGTTACGGTTAGAGAAAAGACAGAGGAAAAAATCAGGGAGAAAACAATCTGCCAAATGTATATTTCCCCAGTGAAAATCTTGTTATTAAACTAGTTTGGGGGACCCCACACAGGGAGGCAGATAGATGTGATTCGTGTCGTAGAGAGGTGTGCTGCATGTCTTGCCAAGTACACCACAAACCCATTTTAGGGCTGATTCACAAAGTACAGACTTAAGAAAGGAAGATGCATAATGCCTAAATTTAATATTCTGAACGATTTTTTTTTCAGTTAAAGCCATTCTATAAAATTAGGTAGTTCTGCTAATCACTGTATATCAGTTATCTAATTGGGAAAATCATTTGATGTATGGTGGTATCTCCAAAACATCCCATCTTTTTACTTGTTTAGAATGACCTTCACTCAGGTTGGTCAGAAGTAGGAGGGGAGGTCGGAGGAAGCTGGACTGGCCTGAACATAAATTGTATGTCCACTCATGTCGATTTGGGAAGTAGGGTACTTGTGATGCACAAACTAGCTGAGATAAAAATGCTGTCAGGTTTTTATGTTTATTTCACTAGTTAACAATTATCTGTAGGTCATGCATTATGTGTGAACAAGATAGGCCACATTCCTGCCCTAAGAAGCTTCCTTGCTAGTGGAAAACACAGTAGTTCAACAGTTACACAACTATTTGTTGTAATTATGTTGAGTACCTGGGGAGGTGTCTTAGTTTGCTGTAAAGCAGAGGTGGGGGGCAGTAAGGGGGGGGGGTCTTTGTGGTACTTTTTTTTTTTTTTTTAAACATTGAAAATCGGAAGGATGAAAGGGTTAACCAGGCCAACAGGATGAAAAGGCTTTCCAACCAGAGGAAACAAGCATGCGCACAGGATCTGAGGTGGAACCAACACTGCAGCTGGAGCTGAGGACAGAGGGGCAGGCTGGGTGGGTGGGCAGGCCCCTGGTCTAGCAGGGCCTTGTCAGAACACAGGAGGGGAGAGGGGAGACCTGGAGGCTTTAGACAGGGCAGTGACAGGATAGGACTGAGTCATTGTATGAAGAACAGGAGGATCTCTCCCCCCTTCACTGCTGCCCCTGGGGGCACCTCCTCTGCCCCCCTCTGCTGCCAACTTCCTTGCTAGCTTCCCCCTACTCATTCATTCATTAACCCTTCGCAACCTGACTGCCACCTCCTTTGAGACTCCCTTGAGGTCACCAGTGACCTTTTTACTGTCTGACTTATGCCTTTTTTCTATTCTTGTTATCTGAAAGATTTGATGCTGCTGAACAGCCCCTTCCTGAAAGATGCCGCACACCCTCCTACTGTCTGACTTCTGAGATACAGTGCTTCTTCCTCTCCATGTCTTTGCTCTTTGGTGTCTTGTCTTCCTCTTATCTCACCCCTTCCCCCAACGAAGACGTTCCTGAAGGTTCTGCAAATGGCAGATCTTACTTGTTCCTAAACCTGTAGACAACCTGCTTCTACCTGCGCTCCAGTTGTCCCTTTTACTCGTAGCCCTTCTCCTCCACCCACCTCCCTCCCCCAGTGCTGGCTGAGCTGGTTTAGGCATTGTTCAAGGCACTGCTGACACAGTGGGAAACGAGGCAAGGCCCCTGTTCGTAAGGAGCCCACATCCTAAGATGGTAAACATGTCAATAAATAAGATAATTTGAAGTGGGGACAAGTGCAATAAAGAAAATTAGTAAGGTAATGGGTAGAGAGTGCCTAGGTGGGTGGGAGAGGGGTTACCTCTGAGGAATGACATTTGGGCTCAGATCTGAATGATGAATAACAAGTAGGAGCCAGGCCATGCTGTGACCCTGAAGAAGAGTACCAGGCAGGGGACAGTAGGCGCCTGGGCCCCACGCTGGGCTCCCTGGCCTGGGTGTCTCATTGACACCTCCCACTTTTTGGATATCATCTCTTTTCTGACCCAGCCATACCAGTAGGTGATTTCTGTGTTTCTTTTAGTACCATCTCTGTTCACCAGCCTCAAAGACAGTGGTGAGAGAGCTTTTTCTGTAGAGGGGAAGACAGTGAATATTTTCGGCTTCGAGGCCTGCTCTGTGACAACTCCACAGTTGTGCTGCTGCAGAACTAAAACAGACATAGACAACATGTAAACCAATGCGTGTGGCACTCGTGTCACTTCAGGTTGGGTAAACCAGGGGCCTAGTATTTATTGTTTAAATTTCTCTCTCTCACCAGAAAAAAAAAAAAAAAAGGAAAGGAAGGAAAAAAAGTGGGCCTACTTATATAATTATATAAGACTTACAGGTAATCATTCAGGGTCCCCCAGTGTATGCCCCGCTGACTGAGCTTTCCTTTACCTGGGTGATCACATAATCTCTAACCTAGTCTCGCTGCTTGTAGCCTTTTCCCTTCAGTCTGCCCTCTTTACAGACATTGGATAATCTCCCTGCAGCTTGGCTCAGGTCATAGAATTTCCCTGAGCACAAGCCTTTGGGAGCCCCCAGTGCCTGCAGACAAGTCTAAATTCTACCTTAGTGCAGTGTTCAGGGCTCCTTGTGATAAGAGCTCAACTTTTCAGCCTATTCTCCCATTTCTCTCCTTCTATCTGGTGCTAAAATAGATTATTCACTGTTTTGCATTCAAACCTCAAGCATTTCTCCTGCCTCTTCCTCCTCTCCCCCTCCTTCTCCATGCACTTCGCCCTTGCCTCCTGCTCTCCATTCGTCACAATTCTGTAACTTTCAAGGCCCCTCCAAATGTCCCTGATCCCCCCTGCCCCTAACAAGAGGCATGTACATATGTAGTACTTGGGCATCGCTCTGCCTTGTGCTTCAGTTCCTTTGCAGACTTCCCTCTCCTATGCAGTCCCTAGGTCCTTGAGCACATGGCTATTTATTAAATAAATGCTAAATCCTGTGTAGGTGCGTACAATTTGTAGAGGTTCAAAGTGGAAACATTTTACTAAAAGGGGTTTGGTCAAATTAAATCTTTGATTCTTATATAGAATGGTACTGTTTTGTGAAAGATCACCAAGTATTTTAGAAGACTTTGGTGGTATTCTTGGTCCTCTCAGCCTCTCAGTGGCTTATATAAATAAGTTCAGGCAAATTTTTGATGTTCCTCTTCATGAATTGACATGTTTTCTTTTACAGAGAAAAGAGTGCGCTGTCAATCATAATGTTTCCTTGTCAGGAAGCTCAAGGCCAAGTTATTTGCTTGTTTTAGGTTGCTATCCATTTTTCTTACAGTAATCTCCCTGCCTCAGTCTTGCATATATTATAATAAATGATTATGTTGTATAAGTCTTACATATTTGTATGAATAGGCCCACTTTTTTTCCTTTTTTTTTTTTTTTTTTTGGTGAGAGAAATTTAAATAATAAATACTAGGCCCCTGGTTTACCCAGCCTGAAGTGACACCAAGATAGTAAAAGATAAGTATCTTGGAAGAAACAGGCAAAAAGGCTCCAGGGCAATATGGAACTCATGGTGTGTGTTTGGTGGAAAATGAGACCAGCCCTGGCTGGGTGTCTTGTAATCTTTCGGTTAACGTGTGCTTGGGGTGGGTCGTGTTGTCCAGGGCTGTTGGGGGTGTGGCTCATCTTCCCAGTGGGAGGGAGAGGGAGCAAGAGGACGAGACTCAAGATTAGTAAGCTTTTACTGTGTTTTAGCTGTTTATGTGCTTTGCATTTGGTATTTAATTTAATCTTTTAATAACCAGAGAGTTGGATCTTAATGGCATCATTTTCCATATGAGCAGACAAAGCTAGTAAGTGGCAGAGCTGGAATTCACATTTGCAGTGCTCTCATAAAAAAAAAAAAAAAAAAGTTCTATGTATTCCCCTCCGCCAAGTTTTACAGATATATAATTGGAAAACACTTCAACTCTTAAAGGGCCTTTCTACTATCTCACTCCTCCGCCTTTTTTTTTTCCTGACAGTGGCATTTAAATGAGAACCCATGGAATAGGTTCCTAGACAGTTTTCCAACCCAGTGCTTCTGGAAACGTGTCTCTAGCCACCTATATTGTATTTGGTATTGTTGTTTGTTTTTTTTTTAGGGGGAGGTAATTAGATTTACTTATTTATTTTTAGAGGAGGTATTGGGGATTGAACCCAGGACCTTGTGTATGCTAAGCATGTGCGCTACCAGTTGAGCTATATCCTCCCACCCCCTGTATTTGGTGGTATTATATGCTAATTAATAAAGAAGATCTGAAAGGATTTTTTTTGAGGGGGCAGGGGTGAGGGGTTGGGAGGTAGAATAGGCAGTTGGACTAATTTAGCTATCCTAAAGAGAGTTTAGTATTTTATTGTCAAATTTTTTTACATTTTAAAATCAGACTTGATTTACCGTTACTTTTTATTACCAGGTTATATAATAATACATGTTATTATATAACACGTCCCACGTTTACCTATTTGGATCTGAGTATATTAGATGTGTTACGAAAAACACGCTGGGACTTGGAACTGGGGGAAGCTGGTTTAGGCCTTTTTTATGACACTAGTTCTGTGACTTTGGGCTCAAAATTGATTCTCAGTTTTTCTCAACTGCTATAAAGTGGATTTAGTAGAACCTATCACTAAGGTGGTTTTGTGAAGGTTAAATGAGGCAGACCACATGAAATAGCTCCAGCAGTGCCTGGGATTCAGCAGCACTTAATAAATGTTAGTTACCCGCTCCCCCTCTTAATGCTGGACACTGCCAGAGACTCTATAAATAATTACGTAATGTTTACATGTTTATAAGTGGAGACTTTATATAGATAGATATTATCCAAGTTATATTATGAACTTCTGATGCAGGAAACCCCCTTAAGTAAATAGCATCAGTATAGGAGAGTGGTTCAGACTCTCAAATCTGGTACCAGAGTCAGTGAGTTTGAATCCTCCTTTATTTTGCTAGGTGAGATTATTTTACTAGCAAGTTATTCAACCTCAGTTTCCTTAACTGTAAGATGACCTCTTATCTACCTTATCCCTACAAGGTTGTAAGGATTAAATGAACACGTGTCTGTGTTGTATACCAACACCCTGTGAGGGTTTCCTGCTATTATTTACTATCGCTGCTGTCTTCTCATTGTGTAGACAGCACATAAGCTGTCTGGAAATTTCTTGAAATTCCAACTCGTATCTTCTCTGATCAGGGGGATCCTCTGTACATCGTCTTCCTCTCCTTTCTCTCTGTCTCTGGCTCTTCCTGGTTACTTCATTTTAATTCAGGCTGTCCTTTTCTCCTGTAACATACACTCATCAATCCCATTCCTTGTACATCTCTTACTTAGACACTATAAAAATCTGTTTTTGTTTCATGTGGGAACTGAACATTTTCTAATAATGATGGATAAACCCAGCTATGCGTTAAGGATACCTTTACTCCAGGGAAGATGAAATCCATGTAATCTCAAGCAAATGAAAAAAATATATCAACTCTTGTTTATTGAATGTTTGCTCTGTGCCAGTCATTCAGATCAGTAAGCTGAGGCTCAGAATGGTTGAATAACACGTTTAAAGGCACCCAGCTTTTAAGTGAGGGGAGCCTGGATTTAACTGAAACGAGGCCTACCTGGCCCTTGGCCTCAAAATCCCTCAGCTTAGTTGCCCTAAAACCTGCAGGCACCTCCTCACCACTCATCTGCACCCCTTACTATCCCACACCTGGCTTTCCCTCGAGCTCCAGCTTCAGAGATGACAAGATCATTCACGGTTCTCTTTGGCTGCAGTGTTTTCTGCTTTTTTGGCAGGGCATCTGTGTAGTGTTTCAGATACTTTGTGTTAAATTGGTCATTTGTATGTTGACTAGGAAACCTAACCACATTTATAGTAGAGTGTGTTGTGTGTTGGGGGAAAATGTACTCCAAATTTTGAACAACCAACTGGGAATAAATTTTTAAAAAGGCAAAACTGTTTACAAACTAGAGACTACCAGTGTGCTTTCTGGAGTGTGTCACCTGTATTGCTAAACTTTAAAAGCTTATGTGTCATGCCTGAACCAGGCACGTTCTGGAATGGGATATGCATTTTTGCACTTACCTGCTTAGTTATCTGTCCTCCTCTGTGGCTGACCTTTGTATCACCAGCCACTACCCATTGTGGTTGCCACATAGGAGTAATGCTATTTAGTCCTCTTTAAAAAATCAATGCCGCTTTATACTTTCCTGTAGCTTGATATGTTTCAATAAAAAAAAGTCAATGGAGTGTCATGCAACATTGAAAGAGGAGTATTGCCATGCAATTACCAATCAGATGAAAATACTGCTTATGTTAGGCTGAATTGATACATTTAAAGGTATTTGGGAGCCAGACACTTAGGAAAATATTGCTTTGATTATTGAGAGGCAAGGAAAGCAGTCAGACGAGTTCCTTCTCAGCTTGGAGTCTTGTTTACTTTTCTCAGGTCAGAGCTGATAGCTCTAATGGTTTTAAGAGATCATAGAGACAGGTCTGCTATGAACGGCCAGCGTACTTAGTTCTGAGTTTATAGACGTTTTCTAGTAAGTGCTATTTAAGTGTTTGTAGCTACACAATGATCACAAAATCTTATAATAATTTTAAGAGTTCAAAGAAAATGAAGTTGCTCGGGTCACTTCCTTCCCCAATTTTGCAACAGAAAACTGAGAATCAGAGAATTTAGGTGACTTGCCCAAGACCTCTGTGGGCCACCACTTTAGTGTTTTTTTTTTTTTTTTTTTAATACAGCACCATGCTGGATTTGTGATAGAGAGATAAATGATACAGAAGGTAGTCACATGAGAATTTAGGAAACTAAATTTGTTCAAAGAGTTCTGAGAAGTCTAAGACATATTTGTGGGTAGGAGATTTGGGGATTTAGAGAAATTAGGATTAGGTAGGGTCCAGCCATTGCCTTGGACCTTACGAAGAACAGAATATTGTGGGAGAAGAGATATCAAGCTGTTGTCTTTGGCCCTCGCCATACTGGATGTTGCAGAGGTTAGGGACCAAGGCCTGTTGCTTCTCCTTCTGGACTTAAGTCTCGTACCTACTCTACAGTGGATGGTCAGTAAAATATTATTGATCATGTGAATGCCAATCATAAGACGCTAACTATGGGTTTGTCTTGTGGAAGGCCTGCTGGATTGTTTGGCGTTTCTTTTTTTATGTTCCTTTTATCAAGAGAAAAGCCACTTTACAAGCACCCCTAATCTAATTAAGCCTTAATTGAGGTAACAGTTATATTAAGAATAGCAAAAACAAAGTGTTGAGAGGTCCTTACTGATAAAAAAAAAAAAGGTGCTCTCTTGTGTAACTTTGATTGAAGGCTCGAGGCAGCTGAGATTCAGAGAGTGAAGGGATCTGAGTTAGGCCCCTTGGCTGCGCTGCTCTGGCCGCTCTGGGGATAGCGCAGCTCATGATGCCTCCCCTGCCGTCTGCTCCGTCCAGCTTCTCACGGGCCCCTGTGCCACCACCCTGTTCCACAGAGCCTCCCAGAGGCTTGGCCTTCAGGTCCGTCGCCTCTGGCCACGATCAAGGCCCTGCCCGCGTACCTGAGTCAGAACCACCTGTCCTTGTCTTGTTCTTGCAGCAGGGCCTGCTCTCAGCACATTCTCACTCTGGGAGCAGAGCCTGGGAAGTAACTGGTCAAGGAAACGGGCTGCCTCAAAGCAGTCTGCTACCCTGACTTGGGCCTCTGAGGAGAGAAAATGTTTTATTTCCTCTTTTCTTTTGACCTTTTTCTTAAGTCATTAAAAAGCTACAGGCTGCGAGTTCAAAATAATTGTCACTTTTTGATTTTGTACAAGAAGGATACATATTTTATGGGATCTCCGTTGACCTGTATGTTTCCTGTTTAGAGACATTAGGCCCTTGCGCTTTTAGTTGCTTTTCTAAAGAGTTATTTTTGTGTTAATTTTAGGTAATTTATTTATCCAATCTGTGTTTGAAAACTAGTTACAGTTTCTCATAGAATACTGTTAGCCATTCTTGCATTTACTTTCAGAGAAGTCAGGATATGAGCCTAATATTGGCCCTTCCTAGGCAGTCATTTGAAATTTGCTACAGCTGCTGGATTCTTTAAAAATTTATTTAGCATTTTAAAGAAATTAAACAAATAACATTTGCATTTTATAAAAATTAGAAATAAATAAGAGTTCTAAGATTTGTAACTCAGATCAACATTTTTATATTTCAGTGTTTACTGTTTTAGACTTTGTTTCATGCATACATGGACCTGTAAGTTAAAAAAAAAAATTCCAAGGAGATCATAGAACATTGTGTTGGGATCTGTTTTGGGGGGCTTTTGGGTTTTTTTTTTGCTTTTTGTTTTTTTTTAACCAAGTGACTTCTCGCAATTTTACCCCTATGAGGTAATAATAACTTTTGGTTAGGAACTTTTTTTTTTAACAGCTTAGAATTTTTATTAAAACATATCATTTAAATTATAACAATTCCTCAGAATAGAAAATAGCCTTCTCTGGCCTGGCCCTGACAGGAGGTGGGACTCAGTCCCCCCAGGAAGAAGTGTGGTTTGCTGTCTTTGAAAAGAGCTTCCCTGGAAGCTGGGAGAGGCCATCTCCCCAGGGCCCAGCCCTGTCAGCGAGCAACACCAGGTCACAGTAGAGGGATGTCAGCCTCAGGACTTGCTGTTTTGATTTGAAAGAGAAAGGAGAGGGAGAGAGAAAGCTGTCCCCAAAATTACAAAGTGCAATCACTCAGGAAGTGCTACATGATGCCACAGGATGCTGGCTCGCAGGGCGGGGCGGGCTCAGCACAGGTCCAAGCCGTTGCAGCTGAGGTGGGGCAGTGATCAAGGTCAACGAGGTGGCCTGTGTGGCACAGCCGAGTGTCACCAGCACCGTGCTTCTGCCCAAGGATAGGGTGACAGCTTTTGTAGGGATGGATGAAAGTTTATTTACCTAACCTTCTAATATGCTACATACATATTACTTTCTCTGCTATAAGTAATCCTGTTATAAACATTTTTGTGCCTCCATTTTTGCGTACTTTTCTAATTTCCATTAGGAGACTGTAGATGGTATTGTTGTCTGAAAGTTTTTCACATTTTAAAATTTTGGATACTTACTTATGCATTGATTTAAAAAGCACAGACTGTACGTTAACGGAACTGTCATAAATCTGCCCATTTGGTTTTCAAGGACAGTGAGTTCTGTAGGTTTCTTGGCCAACATACGGTTCTGGGGACTGGGAGATGCCTGAACAGTGTTACTAACCGTTCAATTTTCCCCAGCACGTTGTAAGCATTTTGGTGGGCTGCCAGATTCCAAGATGTGCTCTAGAGGCATGAGATGGAAGCCACCTTAAATAGCTGAAGATAATTCTATGGGATGGACTGGGAGGGACAGGCCTTGTCATTTTGTGTTTACCAGTTGTGCTGCAATGAACCTTTAAAACCCTTCCAGGTAAAATAGGTTTGTCTTTTCTCCACCCTTGGTATTAAAATACTGGCTAGTCATCTTTCATGATAAAAGAGAGAAGCCCTAGGTGGTTTCAGAAGATGGATCTTTTCCTGATTGGTGGTTGTAAAGATTTCACATGGTTAGTATCCCCAGTGTTCAGAAGTTATTTTATTGGTTATATCTGTGTCAGTGAAATCAACTAGGCTAGTTTATCTTTGTGAAGACTTGCGAGAGCAAGTTTATAACTACAGTCCCTGGGAAGCTCAGTTCACTTTTAAGATTTGGCTTCAGGCACTCTGCAGCCTGATGCTGTAAGCCTTTCGGATTCTTAGATACGAAACTGGTTTGACATTAATTCCTGGCATGGTGGCCTTTTAGGTATCCTCTTTGAGTAAGTCAGATGAATTCTGCAGAGCAACACCATTCCTTCTCCCTTTATTCCTTCCTCCGTGCCCGCAAGTCATTATACCTAGACAGCCATAAACATCATTGATTAGATTTGTATTTAATAAAATTAAACCTCGTCAATTATTAGTGAAAACCAAACCAAGGGAACCTGCAAATTTGTGGAGCACTGAGTTGAACAGGGAAAGGGTGAAGTTGTTCAAATAAAGCACAGATAAAGGATCTTATGTGTGTGTTTTCCTGGCCTTTGACTTGAGTGTTAGAATTTTCTGTCCAAAGCCTCAGTTTCAGGGTAATACTTAATTACTCTCTTTTATGTTACACTTCAGTTAATTTTGAAACATTAATATTTCCAAATCTGTCTATTCCTGTCTCTCTCCCTCTGCATAACCTGGTGTAGATTTATATTGATAATGATTTTCTTAAACCATTTTTTTTTTGTTCAGAAATGTAATGGTATTCTGGCCTAGCATCATGATGTATTTACCAGCTGGAAAGATTGTGTTAAGTTTGGAATTGTACTCACTAAATTATGGAATTGTGTACTACTGTTCTAGCATGTGATACTGCAGATGAACTTTCAAAAGGAGCCGTGGAGGTAAAATCCTTGTTCAGGGTCCTGTGCTTTAGCGAGACCACATTTCTTTTGGATGTCTCTATTCTTTTTATGTGTGTGTTGGTAGGGGGTGCAGAGGAGGGTGCAGGAAGGGTTTGGGGATTTATTGGCCCATGTAGCGAGAGCCTCTTAAGGGGAAGGGAGGAGAATCCACGCCCTCCTGCAATGTCAAGGCATGATCCTTCTTTAGGAGTCCTGCTTGTTTCTGCTTTTCTTTCATTGGTCTCATTTCTTGCTGGTTCTTGCCAAATGTCTTGAAAGAGAACAACTGGCTGACCCAAGATGTTGTTATTCTGGCTTCCATTTCTTAAATCTCTCTTGAAGGACTCCGGCTTGAGTCACGCCTTGGTTGCGTAGGTGGGCAGCGGTTGGTCAGACCTGGGTCATCGGCAGGGGTCAAGGTGGGACAGTGTGATCCACAGTCCTAACAGAACCACATGGGATGAAAGATTTCTACACAGATAAGGACATAATGTCTTGAACTTGCAGTTAAAATTTTTTAATTGTGGTAAAATGCACAACATAAAATTTATCATCTTCATCATTTTTAAGTTACAGTTCAGTAGTGTTAAGTATGTTTGCATTACTGTGTAACCAATCTCCAGAACTCTTTTCATCTTGCAAAACTGAAACTCTATACTCATTAACCCCTCCACCTTGTCCCCCCCACTTTAGTCCCTGGCAACCATCATTGTGCTTTCTGTCTCTGTGAATCTGATTACTCTACGTGCCTCATTTAAATGGACTCATACAGTTTTCATCTTTCGTGATTGACTTACTTCACTTAGCATAATGTTCTTAAGGTTCATCCATGTTGTCGCACGTGTCAAAATTTCCTCCCTTTTTAAAATAGAATAATCTTTTATCCATTCATCCATCAATGGACACTTATGTTGCTTCCACCTTTTGGCTATTGTGAATAATGAATAATGCTGCTGTGAACATAGATGTACAGATAGTTCTTTGAGTCCCTGGCTTCAATTGTTTGGTGAACTGGCAGTTTTTTAACAAATTTAAGTCAAACAGGTCCAAAACTAAGTTCATCTTTTTTCTTAAAAACTGCTCTTTACCTTAATTTCCCTCTTATATCACCTTCACTATCCTGGGGCTTATTTTGACTCATCTCTTATGGATTCTTAGTTACTAAGTTCGATAGATTTTTAACTTCTGAATATCCTTTTAATCCATTGCGTCCCTGAGTATGGTTTGTTCTCAGGGTGCTCTGTGAATAAAGAATTTCATGGTCAGTAAAGTTTGGAAATTGTGTGTTGTTGCTTAGTTTATCCTTTTCTTGGAGAACCAAAACACACGTTAACATACTGAAGCCCTAAGAAATCTTACGGTTAAGAAACTATTGAATGTCAGTCGACTGTTTTCCAGTATATGATCGTGGAACCACGTTTTTGCTTAGCAGCACTTATTAAATATGCAATTGAGAAAGAAACACAGTTCTCATCTCTCCTTGCCTTTTCAACATGCCACTCCTTACTGCCTTTCTCTAGGTTTCATCTCTTGCTTGGACTATGGCCCAAAGCTCTGAAATCAGGGGTTTTGAGTCTTTGTCTCATCGATCCATTTGGCAGTGATTTGAAGCTTCCTTCTCTTGGAATAGGAGAACATTCTCAGTTAAATACTTACAATTGCAAATCATTCACTTATTTTTAGAGAAGAGCCGTCCTCTGGTTCACCTTCAGTTGCTGCAGCCTGGAAGTACTATGAGGGGAGACAGTACTGGATGGTGGGGAATAGTGTGGTAGGGGGATTAGGACAGTCTTGTGTGGGCAGGTTATTTAACTTCTCTGTCTCAGTTTTCTCATCTATAAAATAAAGGTAATAACAGGACTAATTACAGGGTTTCATGAAAGTTAAGTGAGTCTTTATATTTAAAGCATTTAGAACAGTGACTGGTGTATATAAGCACCCAGCAAATGTTACTTGCTACTTCTTTCCTCCTTCCTCCATGGTAGCATCATTTTTATCATCTTACTGCCAAAGATGATTTTGCAGTTCCTTTGAAGTTCATTATTCAGAGCTTTTTTGCATCCATAGTTAATCCTCAGTGAAGAAACTGATAACATTCCCTGTAATTAACTTTTTCAGAGCTCAGTAGGTGGAAAATACCGAGTACCCTTTTGTCAGTGTAGAATGTTTGCTTTATTTAACAAACACTTATTCTCAAAACTCAGAAAGCAGAGTATTAGAGGAAACAGTGTGGAAGGAAGTGTGGTTATGGGTGAATGACCGACTTAGAGGATTTTTATTTTACTGAGACTTAAGTATTTTTCTATGAGAGTTTCAGCAGATAAGAGCCTGAGTTCCAATCACAGCCCTGTGACTTTGGACAAGTTGCCTGATGCCTTGCCATTTATTGTGTACCACCATTTACTTATTTGTAGAAATGAGGCTGATAATACCTACTAGGGTTAATTTGAATATTAATGAGATAACAAATGCAGAAAACATAGCCTGTGGTAGGTGGTCTGTAAATGGCTTCCTCTCTTCTTTCTCCTTCTTGGGAAGTAGAAGAGAACCCCTGTGTAATCTCTTGCTCAGCTCTAATGCTCCTCACTCTGTAGGTGGCAGATCTGTCTCTTACGAAGGGTTTATTGGCAAGCATTTTTAACTTTCCATTACTATTATTGTTACTGGTGATGTTGATATTTTGTTTGACTTGGGTACTAGATCCACATGGTTCAGAAATCGAACCAGTATAACTGGATACAAACTGAGAAGGCTTGCTCCCATCCTTGCCCCTGTCATCTTCCTTCCCTGCCCCTTAGGTATCCTCCTTTATTCAATTCTTGTGTCTAGATGCAATTAAACACAAGTATATATTCTTTTATTTGGGGGGAGGGTATACTATTTTTATTTTATTTACATTTAAATTTCACCATCAAACACTGAGCTCAAGTGTATGCTGACTCTGTTCAGATTTTTGAAGTAAAGATGAACGAACAGACGGCTGTAAGGGTGCAATGTATTAAATAAACACTGCATGATGTATTAAACAAGTGGAGAAAACCTAGGGGGTGGTATAACTCTATATACCTTTATACATTTAGTAGCACAAATATAAGGACAAGCCCTACAATTTGAGGAAAAACGCGTTCAGGAGTTGATTGCTGACAGAATCTCCTCTCCCCTTGACTTCAGACCTGAGACAAACCAGGGAGTCTGTCGGTATCCAGAAACCAGTGAGTTCAGGACAAACAGTAGCACCAGGATAGATATTAAGGAGTTGGCTCTTGCCAGTTGAGATTGCAGGGGCCAGTCTGAAGCGAGCAGTGCTGGCTGGAGGCTGGAAATGCTGCAGCTCACATCCAGAATCTGCAGATTAGAACAGCCCCTAGGGACAGAATGGTTAGTGCATTTTTCAGAAATCCTTGGTTTTCCAAACAAGTTTCTAGGATGCTTTCTTCAAAACAGGGACAAGTATATATTCTTCTGTTTTTGCACAAAAGGTGATATACTCTATATACTATGCTGTACTTTGTTTTTTTCTTTTTTACAGTATATCTTCCTCTTTCCATATTAAGACATAGAATATTTCCTTGTTCATGTGTGTATTACATATTTAGTAGAACTCCAGAGTGTTCTGTTGTGTGAACGTACCATGGTTTATTTAACCAGTGTCCATATTCATGGACATGTTTCCATGCTTTTGCTATTGCAAACAGTGCTTCTTTGTGTAATCTCGTATGTCCAAGGAATAGCTAGGTGTCTACGTGCCTGAGGCACCAAGTAGATCTGGGGACAGTCATTTCCTCTTTTTCTTCTCTTTTCTCTCTCTTTTTAAAATTAAGACAGTTACTTTGTTTTGAACAAGAAAGTGGTATAAGCAACTGAAAGTGTGCCCCATGATATGTTCTGCACCAACCCAGAGATACAATTTTGGAAGAAAAAGTGTATTATATTTGGTTAATTATGTTGTCTACTGTTACTTGTTCTAAGGCAGGCATGGCATTGACTGATTCTGGCTTAAAGTCTAAGAGTCATATTCAGATAGAGCATGCTAAACAGTTGCCTTTTGGGAATGAGACTTTCATTTGGGTGTACAGTTCAATGTATATACTAACACAGTTACTTAAGCACGATTCTTGGTTTAATTGAAAAAGATCAATGTTATTTGTCCACGTTTTTACAGTTCCATGTAAACATCAGTTTTGTTCTTTTCATTGAAAAATCTTCTGATGAAATAGTCTTGCAAGGAAAGATAACCCAGTTCTGAATCTATAATGAAAATGCAAAGAGTAAACAACAGTAAATAATTTTCTGCTCAGTTATTATTAGGACTTTTTCAAGTAGTGCATTGGTCTCTAGAGAACACCACTATGCTGCCTGTGCCAGAAATTTCCTGTACTCTCTTTAAGCATCAAAATGGTCCATCCTGGTTCTCTAGCAAACAGCCGGAAGAAAAGAACATAGTTTTTTTCATCCAGTGTGAAGTGCTGGTAAATTCCTGCAGGAGTGTTAGCATACCTTCTTTTCCCATGAAAATCTGGATCCACTTGTCCTCTTTTATCTCTTATACCCAAATATCTACTTGCATCCAAGATGTCTGAACAATAAAATTTGATATGTTCCTCATAAAACGTCTTAATCTTTTCTTCTAATTTGGTAGCTTATCTTTGCCTGTAGTTATTATGTTCATCCAGGAGGAGCAGTTTCTCTGTTTTTGGGTTTTATCTAAATTTCTTACATTTGTCAGCAGCCAGTTTCCAGTAAAAGACACAAGCTGATGTAGTGGCTCCACGTTGACTGAACTTCAGTTGGTAGAGCTTCCTCTGGTCCACTTACCACAAATCCACCATCTTCCTTGCTTCTCCTGGAGAGTTGTGGGCAAATCCTGAGGGGCACTGACGGCACGTGGCTGACCTCTGGCTCTTCATTTGGTCTTTAGATTCAGACATTACCACTAAGCTTCTTGAGTCAGGTACCTGGATTCATATTGGGGCTCTGATAGACTTTGAAACCATAGTTGAGTCATTTCATGCCTCTGAGCTTTGATTTCTTCGTCTATAAGATGAAGCTCTTTAGCAGGAATTTGAATGTAGTATTGCAGCTCCGAGATCCCCTCTCCAGCCCCACCTTCTTGGATAGGAGCAGAGATCTCTGAAAGGAGGCTAGGTTTGTTTGTTTGTTTGTTTGTTTTTTTGTTTGTTTTGCATTCCAACAAAGGGAAATTTGAAATAATTGTTGACTTCTTTTACTTAATTTTTTGTCCCTAAAATACAAGATGAGTGATCTTTATTTTACTTTTCATGCATGATTATTAAGAGAGTAATAAGCAGGTAAGCCTCAATGAAAGCCCCAAGTGAAAGAATTTCCAGTAATGTTGTTGTATTTTATATTTAAAAATATTTCCATAGAGTTAAGGAATGATTTCTTTTTCCAAATGTGGATACAAGTTACAGTAAATTCTTGATTCTTTTGAACCCTTAGGGATGAATCATATCAGGATAATCAAGTTTTCTAGATGGGTGAGAGTTTGTTATAATCATCGTATTTAAAAAACTTTAACTACTTTGATGAGAAAGCTTGAAAATATATTGCTATATGCCTTTGCACTGAGGTAACTGAATACAATTTAGTTTTCTTTCTTTATTGACTGTTGCCTTGGAACAGTAAACTCCTCAACCTCACTTGCCTAATTTTGTAAGAAATTGGGATTCAAAAACTGGGTGTAAAACAGATCTTCCATTAAATGATGGTTCTTAGGAGTATTATGGTAGGAATGTCTTCCGGAGAATATTGAGTTGTATGTATACCCACCATGTATATACAGTGTATTTGTTTGTACTAGTAGCTTTGGACTAGAATTCTTGTTGTGCTTTCAATAGTTTTTGGTCAGCTTCCCTGTTAATACTTCTTGAAGTAATCAGTGTGCTTGTATGTAAGGCCTCTTCCCATAGGATTTACTGGCTTGTTGGCATCTCGTCACTCTCATGAACAGCTTTCAGTGAAGAGGTCTGGCAACATGTGTTCTTGAATATTTGCGTGAAATTTCTGCAGCATTTCTTTTTGTTGAACTCATACTTTATGTGTGTTCCAAAACAATGAGACTTAGCACCATTAAAACATAGAGTATACTGCATACTGGTCTTCGTTTAGAAAGGAATAGTATTGAGCCACCCAGCAGGGAAGTACGTAGTCTAAGTTGTTTTATTTCCTGTCCCCCTTTTGTTGCTTTGTGTGGCACTCATACACTAGTGGTATAATACATCCAGGTTTGAGAGTACAGATTGAAACCATGTCGTAGTGTGTGAGTTGTTTGTTTGTTTTTTTGTATGGGGATTATATCCCTGACCTTGACCTTCTAAATTACACATCTGTGTGCCCAGCCCTTGTGTGTTGGATGGTATTATCCCCATTTAAAGATGAGGAAACCAAGATTTGGATAAATTAAGTACTTTATTCATTTTATAAATGAGTAACTTTTGTCGGACTTCAAAACTCATGCTTTTTACCACTAAACCATGCTATATGTTAGCTGCAATGAGTGAGTCCAAACTTCTGCAAACTGTGAAGCTCCAGTGAACTTAGGGTGGGGTAAGATGTTTATACTTGTTTCCTTGTCCTATGTTATGAGCAGTAAGCTGCCACCTGCTGTGCACGACTGCATGGCACTCTTAGAGGTGTGTGTTGTGCTCATGTGTATATATCTTGCAGAGATCTACTGCTTTCAGAGTCATCTGGCATCCTCTTGCATCTCAAAAAGGATTGATGGCAGCCAGAACAGTGAGCTGTGGAACAGGGGTATCTTTAGGGCAAAATATGTTACCACCTTTCAGATCGTGCTCTAAACACATGTGAGCCAACAGAGTCTTTATGAAGAAGAATGCTACTTGAATTTGCAGCTTAGTTCAGTTTCTTTAATTATTAAATATTAAGTTAATTATAACATTAAGTAAGAATGACAGGGGAGGGCAAATGCCCACGATTCTGTTCTGAAGTGCTGAGAAGCATGTCCTGAGACAGTATGGTCCTGCCATCTGTCTCTGCCCCTATCATATCCTTGTGTAGACATAAAATATCAAGATGAGAGACTCCATGAGGAAGCATTTGTTTTTCGGTTTCTTTTTTAATGATCTCTTAATTTTAGCTGAGAAACTTGAAAGTATATGGTCTGGTGTTGAGAAAGACTTTACTTAATAGTTTCATTCAGAGCTAATACTGATTTGGGCTTTATAAATGGTTTTGGGTTGAGGGAAGTAGACAAGATAAATAGTTCTGGTGTTGAGGGAAGTGGAGCTGTAAAATCAAGCTGAAACATGGCTGTTAAGCCCAAAGTAATCCGATCACCTGTGTGCCTTCACAGATGGCTGATCGATGATCTTGGTCCAAGCCTTCCCTTAGTTCATGTAATAACATGGAATCAAGGGTTCTAACAAGTACAAGTGCTTTTGGATTTTTTTTCCTAGCTTGGCTTAGTTTATAGGATAGAGAAAGATATGTTGTTGTCTCATTATTACTGACTGGGACAATAGTTGAAAAAAATTTGTTTTTAATGGAAAGAAAGACATGAAATCACACAGTGCATCTAAAAATTTTGATTAAAGTTGTTCTTTACTAAAGTACCATTTCTGTGACTGTGTATAATTGAACTTAAAAATTTTTTTTAAATTATAGATTGACAGGAAGTTGCGAATTTGTTACACAAAGAGCCTGTTTTGTTTAATTGAATTTTAGCATAAGTGATACGTTTTTCTCCTTAATTCTTTTTTTTGATATATATATATTTATTGAAGTATAGTTAGTTTACAGTGTTATGGCAATTTCTGGTGTACAGCATAAAGACTCAGTCATACATGAACGTACATATATTCATTCTCGTATTCTCTTTCACCATAAGTTACTACAAGATCTCTTTAATTCCTTTTTAAAAGTTTATTTTTATTTTTATTAAAGTATAGTTGATTTACAATTTTCACATATACAGAAAAGTGATTCACTTATATATATATATGTATATATATATATATATATTTCTTTTTCAGTTTCTTTTCCATTATAGGTTATTACAAGCTATTGAATATAGTTCCCTGTGCTCTACAGTAGGACCTTGTTGTTTGCTTTGTATATAGTAGTATGTATCTGTTAATCCCAAATCCCTAATTTATCTCTTCCCCCACCTACCTTTCCCCTTTGGTAACCATAAGGTTGTTTTCTGTGTCTGTGAGTCTATGAGTCTATTTCTGTTTTGTAAATAAGTTCATTTGTATAATTTTTTTGAGATTCCACACATAAGTGATACCATATTTGTCTTTCTCTGTCTGACTTACTTCACTTAGTATGATAATCTCTAGGTCCATTCATGTTGCTGCAGTTGGCATTATTTCATCCTTTTTAATGGCTGAGTAATACTCTATTATATATATATATATATATATATATATATATATATATATATATATATATATATATATATATATATACACACACACACACACACACACACACACACACACACACACACACACTGTGTATACACCACATCATCTTTATCCATTCATCTGTCCATGGTCATTTAGGTTACTTCCATGGCTTGACTATTGTACATAGTGCTCCTTTGAACATTGGGGTGTGTATATCTTTTTGAGTTAGAGTTTTCATCTTTTCCAGATACATGTCCGGAAGTGGGGTTACTGGGTCATATCATAACTATTTTTGTCTTTTTAAGGAACCTTCATACTATTGTCCATAGTGACTGCACCAATTTACATTTCCACCAACAGTGTAGTAGGGTTCCCTTTTCTCCACATTCTCTCCAGCATTTATTATTTGTAGACTTTTTGATCATGGCCATTCTGATCCGTGTGAGGTGATACCTCATTTTGATCTGTCTGTATTTCTCCCATAATTAGTGATGTTGAGCATCTTTTCATGTGCTTGTTGGCCATCTGTATGTCTTCTTTGGAGAAATGTCTATTTAGGTTGTCCACCAATTTTTTGATTTGATTGTTTGGTTTTTTTTATATGGAGCTATATAAGCTGTTTGTATATTTTGGAAATTAGTCCCTTTCAGTTGCATTGTTTGCAAATATTTTCTGCCATTCTTTAGACTGTCTTTTTGTTTATGGTTTCCTTTGCTGTGTAAAAGCTTTTAAGTTTGATTAGGTCCCATTTATTTATTTTTGCTCTTGTTTCCATTACTGTAGGGGATGAATCCAAAAAATACTGCTGTGATTTATATCAAAGAGTGTTCTCCCTGTGTTTCCCTCTAGGAGTGTTATAGTATCTGGTCTTCCATTTAGGTCTTTAATGCATTTTGAGTTTATTTTTGTATAGGGTGTTAGATAATAATCTAATTTCATTCTTTTACATGTAGCTGTCCAGTTTTCCCAGCACCACTTATTGAGGAGATTATCTTTTCTCCATTGTGTATTCTTGCCTCCTTTGTTGTAGATTAATTTGCTATAAGTGTGTGGGTTTATTTCTGGGCTTTCTATCCTGTTCGTTGATCTATGTGTCTGTTTTTGTGCCAGTAGCATACTGTTTTGATACTGTAGCTCTGTAGTATAGTCTGAAGGCAGGAAATGTAATTCCTGGAGCTCTGTTCTTCTTTCTCAAGATTGTTTTGGTGGTTTGGGGTCCTTTGTGTTTCCATACAAACTATCAAGTCTTTTGTTCCAGTTTTGTGAAAAATGTCATTGGTAATTTGAAGGAATTGCATTGAATCTGTAGATTGCCTTGGGTAGTATGGTCATTTTAACAATATTGATTGTTCCAGTCCAAGAACATGGTATATATTTCCATCTGCTTGTGTCATTTTCAATTTCTTTCATCAGTGTCTTATAGTTTCTGGAGTACAGATGTTTTGCTTCCATAGGTAGGTTTATTCTTTGCTGTTTTATTCATTTTGATGTGATGGTAAATGGAATTGTTTCCTTAATTTCTGTTTCTGATATTTCATTGTTAGTGTATAGAAATGAAGCAGATTCTGTATATTAATTTTTTATCCTGCAACTTTACTGAATTGCTGATGACTCTAGTAGTTTTTTGGTGGCATGTTTAGGATTTTCTGTGTATAATATCATTTCATCTCCATACAGTGACAGTTTTACTTCTTCCTTTACAATTTGGATTCCTTTTATTTTTTCTTCTTTGATTGCTGTGGCTAGGACTTCCAAAACTATGTTGAATAAAGTGGTGAGAGAAGGTATCCTTGTCTTGTTCCTGATCTTAGAGGGAATACTTTTCAGCTTATCACCACTGAGTATGATGTTAACTGTGGGTTTGTCATATATGGCCTTTATTAAGTTGAGATATGTTCACTGTATGCTCACTTTCTGGAGAGATTTTATCATAAATGGATGTTGAATTTTATCAAAAGCTTTTTCTCCATCTATTGAGATGGTCATATTTTTGTTTCGTATCTTGTTAATGTGGTGTGTCACACTGATTGATTTGCAGATATTGAAAAATCTTTGGATCCTTGGGATAATTCTCACTTGGTCATGGTGTTTGATCCTTTTAATGTTTTGTTGGAGTTGGTTTGCTTGTATTTTGTTGATGATTTTTGCGTCTATGTTCATCAGTGATATTGACCTGTAACTTTCTTTTTTTAGTGATATCTTTGGTTTTGGTATCAGGGTGATGGTGACCTCGTAGAATAAGTTTGGAAGTGTTCCTTCTGCTGCAGTTTTTTTAGTCTAGTTTCAGAAGCGTAGGTGTTAGGTCTTCTCTAAATGTCTGGTAGAGTTCACCTGTGATGCCATCTGGTCCTGAACTTTTGTTTTTTGGGAGTTTTTAAATAACTGATTCAGTTTCAGTGCTGGTAATTGACTTGTTCATCTTTTCTGTTTCTTTTTTATTCAGTCTTGGGAGATTGTACCTTTCAAAGAGTTTGTCCATTTCTTCTATGTTGTCCATTTTATTTCTGTATAGTAGCTTATGGTAGTCTCTTATGATCCTTTGTATTTCTCTGGTGTCAATTGTAACTTCTTTGTCATTTCTGATTTATTGATTTGGGCCTTCTCCCTTTTTTTTTTTTTTTTTTGATGAATCTGGCTAGGGTTATCAATTTTGTTTATCTTTTCTAAGAATCAGCTTTTAGTTTCATTGATTTTTTTTCTCTTGTTGTTTTAGTCTCTATTTCATTTGTTTCTGCTCTGATCTTAATGATTTCTTTCCTGCTAGTAACTTTGGGTTCTGTTTTTCTCTTTAATTCTTCAAGGTTTTAGACTTACGGAAAAACTTTCTAAGATAACAGATGATCAGTGCTGGGTTTCTGAAACTTTTTTGAACTAGGTTTGAATAACTTCAGGCACAACTAGAATAATGGCTGAAATCCAGGTAGTGCTGATCAGGACTGTGTTTGTGTCAGAAGCATGAAGTCGGTTGTTGGGAGCCATAAGCACCATTAGAGGGAGAATGCTGTGGGACAGTCTGGTCACTACGGCTGGGCCTCTTGGGCCTCTGGTCTTCCTGTAGGTACTTAGGGTTTTGCGGATGGTCCTAGTAGCCCTGAAGCTACTGTTGTCAAAGTAACAGATGATGGCTGGAACTCAGCTTGGCAGCCAGTCAGCGCTCCAAATAGCCAAGGTTGCTCAACCTTCACAAGGTCCTGCAGACCAAACTACATGAGAAGGGTCAGTCCCACAGATATTTGATCTGTTTTTTAAGACAGTCATTTGAAGGATTTTCTATAATAGACCTGAGCTGCTTTAGGCACTTAGGATGAATTAAAACGCACTGCTTTGCATTCTTATTCATACCTATTTGACTTAACCACATGAAATTGCCATTCTTGTAGGTTAGAAAATGGTCAAATTTTGGAAGTTTCATACAGTTCAGCCTAATGTTTTTATCACACTGAATAGTCTTATGCTGTGGGACAGCATGTTTTCAAGGAAACAGTGGCTCTGCCTCTTCACTTATGGAAGAAATATAGCACTTGCTCTTTTTAAGTAGTTTAGCTAACTTAATCCTCTTAACAATCACAAGGTAGGGCCTGGTATTTTCCCTCTTTTTAAAATCAGAGCTAGTGAGTGGTGGAGCTGGGTTCGTACCCAGGCAGTCTAGTCATGAAGCTGTCCTGCTTCTCAGCACTTCTGTTTGGCCCCACCTCCCCAGGCATGCTTGTGAAAGGTCTGGGTGTCTGCACAGCTGACAGATAAGTACATAGGTGCCTCTCTTTGACTTCATGGGATAATGAACTTAATTTTTCCCTAAGAGTGAATTCTTCCACAATACAGGAGGTTTTGAGACTTAACAAGGATACTCTTGCAATCTTTAGGCCTCTGGAGTTGAGGGTAAGACTTATTGGCCCTAATAAAGTATAGATGGTTATTGTCTTGAAAGAGGAAGGTGAATGTTTGGAATCATGTGATTCTTTATACTGTTGCCTCTCCTCTGTGTTGCTTAAAAGGGCCTCAGCCCATGAGGGTGAGGGAGTTTAATTTAGAAATTGCTCATTGGCCTCTTGCTTACTCTGTCGTGTGTTGATATTGGTGGAGTAGGGCTGGAGGCTAGGAGACTAGGCCCTATGGGAGCTCTGTAAAGTGGGGAGGGAAGGGGTGTGTCCTGGGCCGTCTTTTTCTGGGGCAGCTGTCCTAGGTGTTGGGACATGTACCTGTTCTATTAGGTCTCTTCTAGGACGGTTTTATTGGATGCTGTCAAGTCACACTTCAGCCTTTCCTGATTTGTTCATATGTCAGTTATGGCTCTGACATCTTTTGAACAAAATTTTAAAGGCTTGTACAGTGGTTTTCCAGGGACTTTCCCTCTTCATCTCCCTTAACGTCAGAGATGAGCCATCATAGTTGTAGGTGATTCTGTCATCAGCATCTCAGGTATTCTGTCACAGCAGGAAAGGCTGGACGGTAAGTACTGCCAGAGACCCAAATGACTTCCCATTCAGGCTTGGTAGGAGGAAGAGACCAGTTGTTGGAGACTTGGGTAAAATGGATGATGATCAGTCTTCCTGCTTTTATTCTCTGATGGGCAGAGAAAGGAAAAGGTCAGAAATCTATTTTCTAAGTGTTTTTCTTCTTTTTTAATATATGTATTTATTGAAGAATAGTCAGTTTACAATGTGTCAATTTCTGGTGTACAGCATAATGTTTCAGTCATATATGAACACACATATATTTGTTTTCATATTCTTTTTCACTGTAAGTTACTACAAGATATTGAATATAGTTCCCTATGCTGTACAGTAGAAACTTGTTGTTTGTCTATTTTACATATATTAGTATCTGCAAATCTTGAACTCTCAGTTTATCCCTTCCCACCCCCTTTCTCTGCCTGGTAACCGTAAATTTGTTTTCTATGTCTGTGAGTCTGTTTCTGTTTTGTAAATAAATTTGTCTTTTTTTTTTTTTTTAAAGATTCCATGTATAAGTGATACATGGTATTTTTCTTTCTCTTTCTGGCTTACTTCACTTAGAATGACATTCTCCACGTCCATCCATGTTGCTGCAAATGGCATTATTTTATTCTTTCTTATGGCTGAGTATTATTTTTAAGTGTTTTTCAACATGTTCCAAATGTAGTGTTTTACTTTGGTCACAGTGGCTGTGAGATTGAAAACTCGTTTAATTGGTAGTGCCCTACCTCAAGATGTCGGTTACCTCTGCGTTCTCCTTCCCATTTCTAGTGGCAGTGAAGGGAGAAGCTCCCTCATTCCCATTTTAGAGGGAGCAAGGAAAGGGAGTGGTGTGTCTCTCCATGGTTAAGATCTGGTTAGTCTTCAAGTTGACTCCGTAAGTTGATCGTGCCTCTTTGTGCAAACTGCTGTGGCCTTGGGGACTTTGGATAGTCCTGCTGGTGGAATTCATTTATCCATTGATTGCCTACTATGTTCTAAGCACTGACAGTGAGAAATAAGAATGAATAAAACGCAGCCTAAGGCCTTAGTATAGTTTGATGGGCAGTACATGCAAAAAGTAAGCAAGGTTGTAATTAACATGTTTAACAAAAGTCCTATTGGGGCACCTATAAGAGAATGACTGCATTTATTTGGGAAGTCAGGAAGACTTCACAGGGAAGGAGAGGCATTTGAGCTGGACTTTAAGAGAATGAACCGGAATTCTTCAGGTCCAGTAGATGGATGACTTTCAGGAAAATCTCTGGAGGACAGAGCCTTAGGAACAGTCAGGGTTGAGGGGGCGCTCACTCATAGGGGCCCATGACCTGAGGTCCCTACTCGTCTAGTTTTGTAACCGGAGTACCAGGCTCCCCCTTTACTGTTTTTCCTTCTTCTGTTTATTTTTCATTGTCATTTTATGGACTCCTTGCGATGAGTCACTGCAGCAAGTACTTGCAGTGATGCCCGGTGTTGCAGGTGAGAAGCCCCAGCTCTTCACTGCCTGGTTTCCCTGGCTGTGGTTGCCCCTACCCTTTCCTCGCCCCTTCTCAGAACAGGATCAGATGTTGTGCCTTTGTGTTGTTCGTCGAGTAGGTTTCTCAGGACCGGACTGGGGGACGTTTGAGTTTTTGCACTTCAGATCCCACTGAAACCCTTCCTCCTTCCTCGCAGATTTCAATTGGTGACCTGGAACAGAGGCTGCTTTTGGTCCTCCTCCATTTCTCCATGTGTTTTCTGGTTTCTTAAGATACTCTGTTCCTCCTGGGTTTCAGTCAGCATTTATTTTTCTTTCCTCCTGTTTAGGACTTCTAATAGTGTCTGGGTTGCTTTCTGCTAGCTCCCCAGTGTCAGAGGTGGATTTGAGGCCCTTGGCTGTGTCTTGTTAGTGTGTTTTTATTACTTGAGAGCACCCATATTTATATAGTAATTGTACACTCTGTAGTGCCTGAAAATCCTAAAGACCAAGGCAGATTTGAATGATTCAAAGTTAGTCACTTAATAGGAAACAATGTGAGTCTAAAGGCAAACCCAAGGATTCTTTGAAAGCAGAAACTTCAACTAGAGTAGCATGTTTGATGAAACAGAGTTTGCTTTTGTGATGCCAGAAATACACTATTCTCTTTTTTATACTCTCCACCTTGCGGGGTTGTCAGAGACATGAGAATGCTTTGAAGTGAATTCTGACACCATAATTTTGTGGAGACAGCAGCATGAGAAGGAAGGGTGTCCAGTCTGTCCTTTGAATTTCCGCTGAAGTGAGCATCAGTCAGCACGTTGCCCACGTGGATCGTGAGGGGAGGGTGCAGGTGGGAGGTGGGTGATGTCCTAGGGCATCGTGAAAACATATGTGAAAGGCCTTCTGGAATCCTTTTTCTAGGCGGTGTTATGCAAGTCCCTCAGAAGTTTCTCTACTTCCTCTGGTAACATGTGCAATAGAGGGATACGTCACTCTTATGCAAAGATTACTCAGGGGCTGAAAAATGTTGTTCTTGCCAGCAGTTTTGCTGAATTGGAGATTGGTCAGATTTGACGTCTGGATGGTAGCCATTGTTATTAAACATAGCTTCCTGAGACCGAGAATCTAGGAATTTAGAAGTTGAAAGCAGCTGGGTGGGAGCCCTATGTTTTCCCTCTTCCCAGGCAAGGAAAATGTTTTCCTGGCTGTGGAACTCTCAGTAAAACTGAACTTCTTTGCGGTGGGTTTATCTATCTGTAAAATGGGGATGATAGTGGTCCCCCCCTTATGGGATGGTTCAAGATTAAATGAGTTATATAGGTAAAAGTCTGGGCACGATGCCTTTGTATATGGCTGACACTGATGGAGTGTTTGTTTATGTTTATTTATTTTCCTCATTATTCTCTCTTATTTGAGATTTCCCCAAGGTTCTGTACTTACTTAGAAAACACATCTCCTTCTATGGCTTGAGAGTCCATCAGCAGTGGCTTAAGAATTCTTACTGGGAGGGCCCCTCTGCATGCCGGCCTGAGCTCCCAGAGTGTGATCCCTTGGGGCACAGCCAGTCAATTTTGTGCCAAATAGCTGATTGCCCCACTACTGTGGTTAGGGCGGGCTGAACTGCTTTCACCCTGTGGCTGGGGGTGGGGACTCAGATGACTGGCGGCCAGGGTAGACAGCTGCTCCCAGTGTACAGAACCTTATTGGTGGCAGATAAGGGAAAAAGAAAGGGAGTACTTCTGCTTAGGCCCTCCTTCCCCTGGGAGCTGTAGTCTGCTGGAGTCAGGGAGAATGGGGTGGGTGGGCAATACAGACCTAAATTAGAAACTGCCTTCTGCCGTGAATATTAGAGCTTGAAGAAGACTTTGAGGGTCTCTGGTATAGTGGTTTTTGACTCTTTGGAAACCAAGGAACCCTATTTCAAATCCAGTCCCACTTGGAACCTCAGTGTAGATTCATTTTATAAATTCAGACTTATAAGTATCATAACAGTGATTTATGATAAAGGTAAGAGAACAGTGAAGCTGATTTCGTGAGCACTGAATTTTGAGTTGGGTTCAGGCACTTCCAGTCATCGGCCAGTTTTACTACCCAGTTTACATCTGAATTTAGTTCTGGTTGCCTTATGTAAAAATCGGATTTGTGTGGGTAAATAATTACAGATGGGTTTACTAAGAACTTGCCTTATAGTTTCAGGATACTCTTCGATTAAATTTACCCAGAAGCCTGAAAGAAGGATACAGGGAACTTTTTATCACAAGGTAGAATCACAATATTTAACAAATGCTTTCATTCTCTGTGACACTGTGCAAGACAGATGGTAATGTGTGCTCACCCTTTTTATGCCAGTGCAACCTGTTAGTGATTCATTTGTTACTGAGTAACTGACTATTCCCTTGTACTAGGAGTGTGATCCCAGCAGATGTACCTGAGATTTGCTTGGCAATTAATTGAGCATGCTGCAAGTATACTTGATAGTACACTTGCTTGAGCACTTTTAAGAGAGTAGGCAAGTATAGGCCTGAATTTAAAAAATGGAGTTCCAGGGGAGGGAATAGCTCAAGTGGTAGAGTACATGCTAAGCATGCACGAGGTCCTGCGTTCAATCCCCAGTACCTCCTCTAAAAATAAACAAATAAATGAATAAACCTAACCCTCCCCCCCAAAATAGAGTTCCAGCTTTCTTCAGAAACAGTGACATGTTTACAGGATGTTCAACTATGAGCTCAGAATTGATAAGAAAGCTTTATTTTGAGGTCCACAGAAAGATCACTCAGTAGGTTAACATTTGATATAAAACTTGAATTTGTGGGGGTTTATTATAATTTCAAAAATTGTTAAAATATATTTTAAAATGAAATCTGCATACCTATCTTCCCCAGTAATCTATAGCACTCAGAACCTTTTGATTCCTTAGAACATAGCTTGAAAAATCCATATCTGTTACATATTACAGCCTCACTCATTTTATAAATGATGAAATCGAGTCCTTCCTAGAGAGTGGAAGTGATTCTCCACAGGTCGCTCTGCATGTTACTGGGAAGGCTGAGAAGAGGGATATGTGGGTCTCTGTGCTTCTTTCAGTACCCTGGTTTTCTCTGCTGACTAATTAGGACGACCTGCGGGGTCAGAAGCAGGGAAATGTACGTGGCCACCTCCTCTAGTTTTGTGTGTACACGTGTGTAGCCACACGGATACATGCCTGTGCACTGACTCACGCACCAGACTCTGAGAGGTGGGAGCTACAGGTAAGTGGGTGGAGTTTGGGGTCTCCAGTCTGAGCCTGCCTTTCCTGGCAGTACTCCTTATTCTGAATCTTTGTCACCACCTTTTCCTGCATGAAAACTTAGTCTTCTCAGTACTCAACTTTCAGGCTTCTCTGCTATGACAGTTACTAGTAGCTAATCAGATAAACTAGTGTGAGTTAAAAGGTGGGAGTGAACTGACTGACTGTCCCTCCCTGTTTGGTATTAGCGTAAGCATCTCATGGAATAGAATACTTTCACCCCAAGTGACTGTTTCAGGGACCCTGGGAGGATGGGAGGGTGTTCTTGATAGTGTCTTTTGTGCCTTTAAAATCCCATGGTATAGAGACCCAACCGTAAGAAAAAAGACTGACCCTCCTTGGGGCTGCTACTGATCTGTATGTTGCTTTTGTGAGAATGAGTAAGCAGTGCCTTGTTGATGGGGCAGTCGTGCAGCAGGGAGCATGGCCTGGCTAGCAGGAGGCAGGCGGGACTTCAGACATCACTCCCTCACCTCAGTAGGGCACTACTGACGGTGCCCAACCCACCCAGCCATACACTGTAACCCTGATCCCACCTATTATCTTCTGCCAAATACAGTGACTTTATGTTTTGTGCTATACAGAAAACGTGCAGATTTGCTCAGTGTGGGTGTTCAGTAGATGTTTGGTTCACTGGTAATTCAGAGTTGACCAAATACAGAAAATGGTACTTTGCAGGGTGACACCTGTCCTCACAGCAGCAGTACCCGTGCATTAACAAGGATCCCATAGTTCGTTCATTTATTAATTCAACAGAGATTTCTTGAGCACTTACTGTGTAGAAGGCAGGGTAGCAACAAATATTTATTTAGCATTGATTATATGCCAGGCCCTGGGCTGGGTGAGCAAGATGCAATGATGAGAAAGACAGATGTGGTTCTTTCCTTCATCTCTAGTAAAGAAGATGGACCCCAAACAAATACACAAACCAATAAGGAAGGGAATCCTAGGTTGGTTGAGTGCTCTAAGAAAAATAAACAAGGCTGTAGTAAGGTGCAAATAGGAGTTGGGGAGCAGGGGCGAAGGGGGTCCTGGAGACCAGGTCTGGATGACAGGGATCTTCTTGAATAGGGTTGTCAGGGAATATCCTTCTGAGACAAGCGCACAGTCAGACCCAAAGAATGGTAAGGAGCTGGTGTGCTGGTAATTCAGAGCTTGGACAAAGATGGGAAATAGTTTGATATATTTGAAGCCCTCAGAGTGTGGACTTGAAGCATAATGTGAGACAAGGTTGGCGGCAGCACCGATGGTAACAATAGCAAACACTTCTTTTGTCCATATGGTGTGCCAGGCACTGTGCTGAGTGCCTCCCTGTAGAGTAGCTCTTTCAATGCTGACAACAGTCCTATGAAGTGTGTATTATTATTCTTTTACAGATGAGGAAACTGAGGCACAGAGGGCTAAATAACTTACCCAAGATTTTACAACTGGTAAATGGTAGAGCAGGGATTCAAACATGGGCAGTCTGATTCCAGACTGTGCTCAGATTCATGATGTTATAGTGCTGATTTCAGGATCATATAAGGCCTCAGTTTCTTCATCAGCAAAATGGAACTTATATGTGGATTAAATGAGATAATGTGTAAGAGTGACTGGCATCTCAGGCATTCATTAAGTGGACCTTATATCTAGTAGAGGTGATGGTGGTGGTGATACTGGTAGGTAGTACTGTGGGAGGATACAGATGTAAATAAGGAACTAAATAAAGCTCTAGGGAAGGGACATGCATACTGATTATGTGATGTGAAGAGTGGGGTAAATGCCCTGAAGAAAGTGCTGTGAAGGTTCTGAAGTGGGGTCAGTCCGTCCCAGGTAGAGAATGAAGAGATGTTTGGTGGTGGGACTGGGGAAGAGGACCTGACTGTAGACTATGAAAGATGGGCACGACTCACATACATAGAGCAGGTAAGAGGGACATTTCCTCCAAGCCATCAGATGAGCAAACATCGAGTTTTGCTCAAAGGCTGGAAGGGAGGCTGTGAGGGCAGCAGCACTGGCCATTCCAAGGAGAGAAGCAGGAACCAGGCTTGGGCAGAGTGATGGTAGATTGGAACCAGCACTCAGCAGGGCTTGATGCCATCCTGGAGCTCTGGGTCTTTATGCACCAGGGAATGTCGTAGTCTGATGTCCAAAGCTTGGTTTAGAGATCTAATTTGGGACTCCTCGCAAGTCTCAGATTGGCTTCTGGCTGAGCCAATGAGAGAGAGATTTTTTGTTTTGGCTTTTATTTGACATGCTGTCTGGCTGTTCTGAAGGTGCCTGTCCACCTCCTGGGGCCACACAGAGAAGTGCCACAGCAGTGGGAAGCTTTACTGCCCAACTCTTCCAGACAGGTTGTTTCATGTGTGGTTGCAGACAAAGAGCTAGCACGGACTTTGGAGCTAGATAAATCTGGGCTGGAATTCAGCCCAGCTTTTGATCTCTGGCCTTGTGTTTGGGCCTCATTTAGCTTCCTGTGAAGGAGAGACTTACAGCATCTCATATTGTTGTGTGAGGGTCAAGTAAGCATTTTAGCACCATGTGCCTAAAATACACAGTAAGTGCTCAGATGATAGTGGTGGAAGTTACTAGACTGTGTGTTGTGGAAGGCTCTGAACACCCACAGGAAGTCTGTCTGAACCTACTAATTGCCTTCTCCCATGTTTCTGAGGTTAGGAAGCCTAAACACTTGGCAGGACTCATAGGGGCCATGTTGAGATGGATTTTGAAGCCATTCCCAGGCTCAGTGGGACATCATGCCGTGATGTGTATTTGCTGTCCTAGTCTTAGGCTGTCATTATAGGGCAGGAACAATAGCAATAGCATCCTTTAAAGTGTTTCTAATTGTGAGTGAAATGTCAGCAGTTTTACACTCTGGTCCAGTAGATGCCATCCTCTTATTGACTGAAAATATTGGCTCTGCTTTTCTGCTACCGAAGGATGAATAGCAGAGGAGTTTTAGAAGAACGACTACCCGATTCCTCAGACTTGTTGAGCACACTTAGGAGCTAAGCATAGTTCTAAGGTCAGTACATGAAACGCAAAGACAGTAAGACTCCACCTGGCCTCCGAGCAGCACACAGCTGGTTCAGTGATTCCCGTGGGGGGCTGTTGGTTGATGGTGGGGTGGGTACCTTTGGCGCTTAAAGGGCATGGCCAGGAATACTAAGAACCCTATCATGTGCACAGGACAGTCCTACGCAAAAAAGAATTCTGTGGCCTATATGACTTTCAGATCTTTATTTAGATACTCTTGTAGGGGAAAAAAAAACCTGTTTATAATTTTATGAGCCTAGAACCTAATTTCATTTTACCTAGAGTACCTTAGGCATCATTTTGTGTATCCTGAGTTTTGTAGAAATGCAACTACTATCTAAGTGGATGTATTACACTGTATAAATAGAATACTGTTTTATTTTGTTTGGAACTTTATGTAGAGCTGTTCACCATTTAAAAAAATTGTGTTACCGATGTTAGTGTGCTTATATTTGTGTCTCCCAGAAGAACACGCTGGTATCTGTCTGCATTTGTAGTTATTACATTCATGGTTCTTCTGCCGGTGCTGTAAATATTAGACTACTTCATTATATCTTCCAGGGTACTTACTCATGACAGAGCAGTCACATATTGAAGTACACATTCTTAAAAATTTCGTTAAATCTCATTTATGATTTGGATATTAAATTGATTATTTTGAAACTTTATATGTAAATGATTTACATTATTTTTGATTTTCATTTCAGGGTAGTAAAGGGAGCAGTGTTAAATATATGTTTAAAAAAGGGGGACGAGGATGTTGAGCACCCTTGGTCTAGTGCGTTGGTTTCGTATCAGATGTGACAAAGTATGAAGTCTTTAGGGAGAAGTTTAAACTCCATTTTAAGTTGTGATATGTGTAGCCTTGACTCTAAACTCATTTGAATAAAGAGTTGTTTTTAGCTGATGGTTTGAAGTTCAAGAAAATGGGTGTATCTGAATGGATGTGAAGTGGTTACAGTGGTTTAGTCCCTAGCACCCTGCACCTGAGAATCTTAGCCCAGGGGACTCTAATTCTTGTCATGTTCACCACAGCCAACCAATGGGAGTGTCCCCATGTGATCTGAAACAGAGTGGTTTCAGAGAGTGTCAGAGTGTTCTTTTAGAATGTTAAAGTTATCTGTTACTGTTCAAGAGTGGTTTTTGCATTTTCAGGCTTCCGCAATTCTAAATAAATGGCAATTGTGTAATCGCTTGTGGTCTCAGTGTAGTTTATAATCAGCCAGAATAATGAAGGGATAATGAGACTGGAAATTAGAGAAACAGAACTCTTTCCCTAAGGCCTTAAACAGGTAAGTGTTAGAACTAGCTGAGGAGTGATTCTGGAAATATAATAAAATATTTAATAAAGTACTAATTACATTGTGTCAGTCATTTTAGGCTGGAGTAGATGGAGATAAGTGGTGGAGGAGGAGGTTAGATTGGGTGGACCTTGAAGGGAGGAGAGTAGAATATTAAAAAGCTGTAATTGTTTCTTACCCTGAATTTACATGCTGCTAGTACCCAAGCAGTCACCTTGGCTTGTAGTCTGAATTTATGTTTGTAGTAATTAATAGATGTCTTTTGTTTAGTGTCTCATGTATGATTTCCTCTGTGCATGGTCATTGGTAAGAGAGATGAGAGGAAATTGGTAGTGCAGATGCAGAAACTTGAGACCAGAAACTCAAGTGCCCAGGGCCACACAGCTCATAAGCAGCAGGGCCAGGATTTGAGAGATGCCAAAACCACTCCTTAATGCCTTTACATATCTTTGTTCTGGAGACAGCGATCATGATTAATTTGTTTACTTACCATTTTCTCTGCCCTGATTATAAGGCATATCTCATTTGGCGCAAGACTTAGAAATGTGTTTTAGGTTTTTGGCATGTAATCTATGATTGTATTTAAATGAGGTATGGTTAGAAAGTTCCAGCCCATTTAGTAATTTAGCAGCTTAAAGCATTTGACAGGCATGGTTAACCAAAAACCTAAATCATACTAAATGTTTGAAGTGGTAAAGGGTAGGGGAGATTTTTACATTGTTGTTAGTCTGCTTTTAAAAGTGTGTTTGTAAACTGAGAAGCCTAGGTGAGTGTATTTATGCTACTGATGTTAGTCTGGCTTTGGAAATTCCCTCATTGTGACTTCCTGTAAGCTTGGCTGAATAAACTGACAGGGGATTCCAGCCCTTCTTGTATAATTAAAGGTAAGGATACAGAGTCAATTTCCGTGCTCCCAGCTATTGTGAAATTAGTTGTAGCTGTCAATGAAACTGTCAGGTCCATGAAAAATTCTTGTTTTTAAACAGAGGATAGTCTGGCTAGCTATTCTCAAGTAAATAGCTAGGGAGGACATTTAGTAATTTTTTTTTTTCTTTTGAAAAACAAATAAGGAACCTGACAACACCTTGGCTGCTTAGGGAATTTTTGTCACCGAAGAGATTACTGAAAGCCCTGTTTCTCAGGAAGGATTACCAAATGCCTAAATGCTTGGAGAGAGGATTTCAGGTCCCAGGCTGCTCCACATTGCCTGTGCAGCTCTGTGATTTGAGGCCAGTTTCTTAATCTGTCTTTGCCTCCGTTGACTCCAGCTGTGCTGTAACTAGCAGTTTCTGTTCTGAGAACACATTTCAAAAATTGTCTTCAGTTGGGACTGGAAGAAGGTGCACATCTGGGTTCAAGCCCAAACGGGCTGCCTGTCTCAGTTCTTATCCTAGTGGCCCTTCCCCCCACCCTTGGGGTTTCTCCTCTGGTCTTTGCTTCTCCTGCCTGTCTAGGCTTCTGAGCCTCTCCAACCCACTTTGTGAGGGACAGTGAAAGAAAGGTGATGGGAGCAGACTGGATTGGCTTTCGCCATATAACTTCCCCTGGGCCTGGTTCTAATTTTGGCTCCTTTCTTATCCTTTTAGAAATAGAAGGATCCATTCATTAGTGATGCTGGGGATAGGGACAAGTGAGGGGTGGTAGCTTTTTTATATACTGGCTGTCTTCAGTTGACACTTTCTTAGGGCAGAGGTTGATAATAAATCCAGCAACCCACAGTACAAAGAGGATAAATAAGAAAGGGAGAGGGAAGTTTAAGAATCATTTTTCTGGGCTTACAGTGTTTACAAAAGATTGAATTACCACTCCCATAAGTAAAATCACAAGTTTCTAGAAATTTTTATTTCAGTTGCTTATTTTCTTATCCTGAGATCACAAAGCATTTTGCTAAAAAGAGCTCAGGTTTACAAGTCCTAGCTTTACCACTTGCAGCTGGATACCCTTGGGCAATACCCTTAAATTCTCTGCAGCCCTATTTCTCCATCTGGGAAATGGGTACAGTGATGTCTGCCCTAAGCACTCCAGTGGGTCACTGGGACTCAGATGTGAAAGTGTTTTGTGAACTGCAAAGGGCTATATATAAGCCTGAAGGATGATTGTTGTATGGTTTCAGGTATTAAAAGTCTAGGTGGCTGTGCATGGACAGGTGAGGGGAGTCATGTTTTGGGTAGCTGACTGGATGTTCTGTATTTCAAAGCCCAGAAATCTTGGGTTTTTTCCTAGTACAACTGCCCTGTTCTGGGTTTTGGAGTGTGGCCAGAAACACATGCTAGACTTATTAAAGGGCTTTGGCACTCTGTAATGTGGGATTACTGGCACTGGAAGACGAAATGATAAAGGAACATCTCATTATATTCAGATGTGTGAGTCATGCACATTTATGAGTTACTTAAAAAAATGGAATCATAATAGAAGTGGGCATGGGTTCAACTTATTATTTTTCTTGGCTTTAGCAGTTTTGAGGTTAAAAATCGCTGCATTTAACTGTCTCAAAGCATAGCATTTATAAAAAGCTTTTAGAACTTGAACCCTGCCTGAAAGCACCTGAATTTGAAACTCTGTCTTTTCATTTTCCTACCAGTAGGATCTTAAGAGATAATTTTGCATTGGGTGTGTCCCTGTGTACTACTCTGACTCTTCCTCAGTGAGGCAGAAAGCAGGGACATATCGCTGGGCCCTGCTGGCCTTCAGGGAGCTTCACGGTCATTTATTCTGCCCACTTGTTTTACGGCAGGGAAAACTGAGGCCCAGAGGGGTTACCTGTCTTGTCTAAGGCCCAGTCCAGATTATGGCAGAGGCAGGATTAGAGCTCACCCAGTCTACATCGCAATGCCGACAGGTTCTGTCTCCTCACCAAGATTAGGCACTGTGTTGGCTAAGAAGGCCTCTTCCACCACCACCATCAATTTATTCTATTTGAAATCACTGTTTATTTAGTTTAAACCCCTGTCTTCTGGTTTAATCCTTTTCAGACTTGGAAGTAATTTTCAAGGATTATCCTGAATACCACTTCACCTCTTTATGCTTAAAAATTTTGCTTGATTCATTTAACCAGGTATAATCACAATGACGTTTACCTTTCTATATGGGGTTACTTTTGAATTAATCCGCTTAGTTATATTTGTCACTCTTCTTAGAACTTATTTCTTCTTATTTAATTTACTCTTTATCAACAGACATTTGAGTTCTTACTCTGTGCCAGGCCCTGTGCTAGGTAGGTGCTGGGAATGGGAGGGCATTCAGTGATGGAAGGACCTCGTGTAAGAACTTGACTTTCTCCTGAGAGGATCTAGAGTGACAGTCAGGCCCCACCTGCCCCCATTTGTCTTAGGACCATTATTGCATTTTACAATAGATAATGGACAGCTGAAAGAAGGAAGCAATCATTAGGAAAAATAATGATTTTTAAGAGGGGAGGGTATAGCTCAGTGGCAGAGCAGCATGTTTAGCATGCATGAGGTCATGGGCTCGATCCCCAGTACCTCTTTTGAATTAAAAACAAACAAACAAACCTAATTACCTATCCCCCCCCCCAAAAGAGCCCCAAAAATAAATTAAAAAAAGAAAAATAATGATTTAAAAAATTTGTTTGCAACTCATAGACATAGAATACAAACTTGTGGTTGCCAAGTGAGGGGGTGGGAAGGGATAGACTGGGAGTTCAAAATTTGTAGATACTGACAGGCATATGTAGAATAGAGAAACAAGATTATACTGTATAGCATATACAAGATCTGGAGGTAGCTCACAGTGAAAAAAATGGGACAATGAATATATGTATATGTATGTTCATGTATAACTGAAAAATTGTGCTCTACACTGGAATTTGACACAGCATTGTAAAATGACTATAATGCAATAAAAAAAAATTTCTGTTTGCAGCCTAAGGAGATATACATTACCAGTAGATAATGATACAAACTGACAAAAGTCAAGAGGATTTTTGTACAGTCAAGGCTTTAGAAGGTTGCTAACATTTGAGATGGTTTTTACAGAAGCACAAGATTTGAATAACTGGGGAGGATAAGGTAATTGATAATGAATGTCTTGTAAGGATCTCTCATTGTATTAGAAGCATTAAACATATTAGCTTATTTAATCTTTTTGGGAGGGAACTTTTAAATTGAAAAATGTATCAAACAGAAGAGTATATAAAACATATGTGTGTAGTTAGAGGAAAATACCCATGTAGTCACCATTCAGGTTGAAAAATAGAACATTACCAGTATCTTAGACGTCTCCAGGTGCCCCTCCCCATTACACTTCCCTCATCAGAGGTAACAACCATCCTGACTGTCATGTTAATTATTCTATGCCTTCTGGTGTAGGTGTCCTCAAAGTAGGCACAAACCTCCATGTATAGTGAAAGGACAGCGTTGCCATCACTTTTCTCAGGAGAAAGGGCTTCATGGCCCTAGTTTGAATTCAGTACTCTCGGATCAGAGCAGAAGCTCAGGATTTGGAGTTGAGAGGTTGCAGGGCCCGTTTGGAGAAGTCCGTGGGAAAAGTCATGGGAGAGTTGTGGGAAATGGGGCTCCTTATAGTTGGGCTGTCTGGGGGACTGCGGTGGGTCCATCTGTTGGGAGCCTGGAGTCAGTATCAGCAAGGAGAGTGGCTGATCTGCATTTTACTTTTGCTTCTCAGCTCCCTCTGGCTTGCGTTTAGCCTCAGGTGAAGGCCAGAGCAGAATAGTACTTCTTTGGGGTGCAGCGGTCTTACACTGACTCAGGCCGCAGGGTATGGAGTGAAGGGCAAGAAGAACTTCATCAGTGCCTGAGAAAGAAAAGCCAGACTCAGTGAGGAAGCTGGCATTCTGCCCCTTGATGAAGTCTGGGGATCTTGCTGATGACAGCCCTGAGTAGCCTCTCTTCTGAGGATGTGGGCTGGTCGTCCCCGCAGCCTGGCTGCAGCTCTCACCCTGAGACCTTTCTGTTCTGTCCCCTAGGAATTCCCTTTGCCTCCTCTCTGTTTAATCTTTACTTCTTGTGTGGGAGCCTCTCCTCTACTGGCTTCTTGAGACATAGCAGGTAAAATTTTTAAGATCTTGAGTGTCTAAATATGCCTTTATTCCTCCTTGCTACTTTATTCATATTTTGGTTGGTTATAGACTTCTAGGTTAGAAATTGTTTGCCTTCAGAATTTTGAAGGCGTTGGTCAGTTGCCTCCTTGCTTCACCCAACTGTTAAAAAGTCTCCCAGTTAAGAAAGAAGGGAAGGAAGAAAGCCAGCCAGCCACCAGCATTCTCCATTCTTGGTCTTTTGAAGGTGGCTTCTTTTATTCTCTTTTGGAAGCTTCAGAATCTCTTGTCTTGTTTCCAGTGTTCCCACTAGTACTCAGAGCAGGTCTTTTCATCCGTGTTGGGGCCTTTTCAGTCTGGTAGCTGGTAGCCTCCAGTTTTGGAAAGTCTCTCTTAAGTGATTTTGCTGGTGGTTTTCTCTTCTCCGTTTTCTCTTCCTGGAACTCCTTTTACTCATGTGTCTGACTTTCTGATCCTAATTTTCCTAGGTTTTCTCTCTTATTTTCAAACTGTTCTTTGCTAAGCAGTTTCCCAGGATTTATCCTCAAACCTTTCCATTGAAATTTTTAAAAATAAGGGTATAATTTGCATACAGTAAAATGCACGAATCCTGTTTATTTCACTTAGGTTTGACTGTATACACTTGTGCACCCACACCCAAAGCAAAATACAGGACATTTCCATCAACTTAGGAAGTTCCATAGGACCCTTTTCCAGCCCTGTATTTCATGTCTGCTGTCATCTATTTAATATTCAAGAGCTCCTCCTTCTCTGAAATGTTACTTGAAAAAATCTTATTCTTGCTTCATAGATAAAATATTTGTTTCTCTCTCTGAAGATACTAATTTTGTTATATATAAAAATATTCTTTTTCATTATAGGTTGTTACAAGATATTGAATATAGTTCTCTGTGTTATACTGTAGGACCTTGTTGTTTATCTGTTATATATTTAGTACTTTGTATCTGCTAATCCCAAACTCCCAGTTTATCCCTCCCCACCCCTTTCCCCTTTGGTAACTGTAAGTTACCAAATGCTTTCTATTGAAGACATTAATTTTTAAATTTTTTTTCCTTCTGTAAATTAGCTTTGTTTATTCTGAGTTGTCTTTGTTTACGTTAGAGGCTCTCCTCAAACATTTGTTTATCTTGCCTGTTCATGGTTAAACATGAGGGAAAAGCTGAGCACGGGCATGCAGCTTGTGAACTTTGAGCTTCACTGAAAGGTGGCTTGAATGAGCCATTAACTGGGGAACCTCCAGTGTCAGTATCTTTAGATTTGTTCTTGGAGGATGGTAACATTCCTCAGTAAAGAACATTCCAGTCTTTTGCCTGGAGGGTCGAGGACTGGCTGTTGGCATTTCTGGAGCCCTGTGCGGAAGAGGGTGGAGGTTGCAGCGTCCAAGCCATCGGCATTCTGTGTGTGTGCAGACACAGTCCTCTGTGTGCCATAATGTCCCTGTTGCCTGGCATCTCTAGTCTTAGGATCCTCTGTCTTCTCCCGAGAAAATAAACCCCAAGACCTGTCCTGCCCTAAAATGCGATAGCCACTCACCACACATAGCCACTTTAATTAATAAACATTAAATAAAATTAAGATGTCAGTTCCTCATTTGCCCTTGTCACAGTGTAAGCTCTCGGTAGCCACATTGACTAGTGAGACTAGCCGTTAGTCTGCCATCTTGGGCAGAGCAGGTAGAGAACGTTTCTGTTATTGTGGAGAACTTTATTGGACGGTGCTAGGCTAGACATTTGCTGGCGTGGAGGAGTGGGCAAGGGGATTCTGTTCCTTGGGCATCTATCTCTCTCCAGTCCTCTTCTCTTACCCCGGTTGCTGGTGTTTCCAGTTCCTGTGACTTTCGAGGCTTCTGGGGTATACGTTTATTTGGTTCTCAGCTTTTGTCACTGTCAGCTTGGGGTTCAGTTTTCGTGGGTCATCAAAGTCATTTTTTATACATCCATCTATTTACCAACTTCCCAAGGTTGGTTGCATTTTTTTCCTCTCTGGTTCCTCTCCCATATTTGTAGTTTCAGCCTTAAAACAGAAAGGTCTAAACTAAGTTTGCTGTTTTATCCACACACCCACATACACACACAGATGTTTTAGTGGGGTTTTAAGAGAGAGTGAAATTAGACACTTGTGTTCAGTCTGATGTTTTAACCAGAAATACTGATTCATTTACTCTTCACAATCATATGAGGTACAAGGCATAGGTATGGTTATTTTACAGTTAAGAGAGGCAGGTAGAATAATTGGCTTGAGGTCCCATAGCCAGTAAGTAGGATTTGAACTTGGGTCAGGCTTAAAAAATCTGATTTTTGTCCTTGAATAGTATTGTGCTTCAATTTATACTTAGGAAACCACCCCCATCACACATACCTCAAGTTGCAATACTTTAAATATAGTTATTTTTAAGTGTATTAGCTCAGATATTTCTCAGGTATCCTTAAGTACATTTGAGAGGTTAACCTTGAATAATTCTGTCTCAGAAAGCTTTTCTTCTCAGCTGTTCATTCCTCCTTTGCTCTAGGATTTCATGACTTCTGACCTTTATGTGAGCAGTCTCTTCAGTAGTTCTTGAAGTGCTTAGAGTCAAACACATTCTGTTGTTAAATTTAAGCCTTTAATTCAAACTGTCTATGATCATTCTCTCATATTAAAATTGTCCCTATGTCTGTCTCTTCAGTTAGACCCCTCTCTCTGTAAGTCAGCGAGTAATCCTGTTTGCCTTTGAATCCCTCGTGCCCAGCCCTTTGTCTGAGGTAGGGGATTCATGAATGTCACGCTTTGGTTGGACATCATTTCTTCTTTGGATCATTGCATGGCTTCCTGACTGCTGGTTTCCTTGCTTTTTAATCTCCTGCTTGCCTGAGACAACCACTACATCCTTCTCAAATGCAGCATTCACTGGCTTTATCTAACTTTTGCTATAAACTCCTGGTTCCTCAGCACGGCGTAGAGGGCTGACCCTGGTCTGCCTTTTATCACTGCTTTAGCTCCATTCCCAGCGCCCCATTGCCACATATACCGCACCGCCCTGCATTTTATGGAAGGATCTTGAATCTGTGCCCTTACACATGCTTTCATCTCTGCATAAAATGTGCTTTTTCATTCCTACCTGTTTCTCCTGTTTAGTATCAACTGTTTTTCACAAATCTCAGCCCTAGGGTAATCTAACCTGTGAAACCTTGCCTTGGCCACCCTTATAGAGAGGTAGAGAATTCTGCTTTCTGCTCCCACTGCGCCACATTTCAATATACTTCATCCATCCATCCATCCAAATGGGATTCTGACATACATATTTTTCTGCAGTTGGCCTTTTCAACTCAGTGAGTCCATGGCAATTGATTTTTCCTTTGTTGTCTGTGAATTCTGTCATCAATAGTTAACCATAAATTCTACTTACACCTATTTTGCCAGCATAATTATGAATAGCACCCCACTTTGACTCTTTGAGGTCTCCCAGTTTGGACAATAAACTATCTGGCCACCCACCAGTCAAACACATTGAAGTGGAGGTCCATTACTCTTTATCCAGTGGAGCAACTGAAGAGGAAGAAATACTGAGGGTATGAGATTGCATTTGAAGTATTGAATCCTATTTCTCTCCAGCCAGCCAGAGAGGAATGCCCCAAATTGCACATTAGAAGAGTCACCTTTGATGCACCTTCAGAGTCTAAATGTTTCATTTTCCCAAAAGGACTGCTGATTCCTCCCAGGAGGACTTTTATAAGGAGCAGTTTATATTACAGAAATGAACCTTTCCTTCCCTTTCCTGTTGCTAACATTTAGATTTCAGTTCCAGCCAGATAGAAAACCCAAGAGCTTCTTGGATTCTTCTTCCATTGAGGCCCCACTGGAATGGGTCCTGGCTGTGGTATGCAGCCTGAATGGAAGCTAGCTGTCCTGGAGACGAAGGGGATTCAGAATAGCTTCAGGTTGCTTGGTGGGCGTGTTAAGAGCTTGGAATTTAGGTTCCAGTCCTTCTACTCTGCCAACTCCCTATAGGTATGACCTTGGTCAGAGAACTTTATCCTCTCCCATCATGTGAACTGGCGATGAGAGTAGTCTTGTATTTAGGAAGACTGAGATCATACGTGCAGAGCAGCCGGCACAGCTAGTGGAGCAATAGTGAGTGCATAGTAAATGTCAGCTTTATCGCTGTTGTGATGACGGCGATTATTGTCTTATGACAGGGACTCATTCAGAAGATGTTTATGAGGGTGTTGGGGGCAGAGGGAATAGGATCTGTCCTGTAGCTTTCTGACTGCAGTGTCCAGGTCTTCCAATGCCTGTCAGTGGTGCAATGCGTCATTACTTAGGTTTTTTTAGGGGAAGGTTGTTGGGTTAGGAGTTGATAGACCTGGGTGGAGTCTCTGCTCTGATAGTCCTCTTTGCAAACTTGAGTTAGTTACTTAACTTATCTCTTTGGCATTTATTTTCTTTATCTGTAAAATGGGGGTAGTATGATTGGCCTTTCTCTATCCTGCATGATGATATGGGTGGGTATAATGAGAAAATACATTTGATACGAATGTAGAGCCGTGATGAGCTCCGAGTGACCATATGTTCCTGTTTGCCTGGGAGGGCCCTGGATTATACCTGTTGTTAGGTGCATTAATAGCGCCCTCTTTAACTCTCAGGTGTCCCAGTTTGGGTGATAAATTATTTGGTCACCCTGTACTCATAACACCCATCCGTTGTATACTCTTAACCTGTTGCAGTAGGGAGGTTTTCTGGCCTTACTCTTCTAGCCTCAAATCCCTCCAAACCTCAAATAATCTAGCATTTCTTAGATGCTTTCTGGTAAGTTTTGTCAGTTCAATGTCAATCTTATCTCTCTGACTAGATTGATTAGTGATTAAGAATGTTTCTGTTTCTCCACTCCTGAAAATTTTTTTAGATTTGTCATGGTTTTAGCATTTTATACACTTTAATTGCCCATTTTGACCAATGTGTTCTAAGGAATTACATTCTAAGTACAAGAAGGCAGAGGTATCATAGAGAGGGTAGTGACTTTGTGGAAAAATACTAAAAAACAAAGAGAAATACAGTTTTTAGGCAGGTGTCCTGACGATTTTTTTTGGAGTACAAAGACTCTGTTGGTATTCCCAAGTGCAGCACAAATCTCTAAGTAATTGGGAGAACTACAGAAGCTTCAGGAGATCAAATTTCAAATGCTCCTTCCTGCCTCAGGAGAAATTTGTTTTAGAACAATATGATAAAAAAACTGGTGCATTTTCTTTTCCCCTTTTGACAGTGAAAATAATTGATTTGTTCATATTTCCTTTTTTTTTTTTTTTAACCTCTAGGAAACTAAGAGCCAAATTTGTGGCTCATTTGTTTGGAAAGCTGTAGCTTGGAAATTTCCTCTTGTCTTGACTTTTGGTCTTGTGTCATAATTTCCTTGGTCCTGGATTCTTATTTTTATTTTCAATATGTCTCTTTTATTAAATATATTCTTATAAACTGCCTTAGAATCTTGTGGATTAAGTCAGATTAAATAAGTAACACATATGAAGATAGTATGATAGTTTTGGCATTTTCATGGAACTGTTTGGAGTTGAAAAGGCAAAAAGCTTTTGTGGCAGAGACCTGTATTGCCTAAGAATATTAATGAGTATACACTGATGTACCATCCCATTGAAAAAAATCCCCTCCCCACAACAATAGGGCTAAATTAAACAAATTAGCTCACCATGTTGCCTGTTAAAGCTCTTGAACAAGAATCAATAAAACAGTGTGTCAGGCATTAACATGAAGATAAGGACTGAAACTTGGAAAATTCGATCTGGATTAGAACATCCATTTTCTTTTCTCTAACAGCTTCTCATGATTCTGTTTCTCCTTGTCTCTTCATTTTATCTTTTCCAGTAACTTCTCTGTTTTCTCAACTTCACCCTTCCTATCTACCTTTTCTTCCTGCTCTTATCTTCTCCTTCCCTTCCACCCTAAAACCTTTGTATTTGATTATCACCCAGTTTCTCTTCTGCATCATCTTCTCCCCTCTGTTAAATACTTCTTCACCCAACCTGGTTTCAACCACTTCTGCCTCCGGGACCCTCTCTTCCTAATCACCTCAGACCACGTGGTGTGCATGTGCCATTTTACTTGTCAACAGCTTCTTTGTGAAGCAGCCCTTGCTAACCAGCTGCCCTCGAATCAGGAAAAGAAATACACCATTAAATACCAAGCTGTGATTTGGAGAAAAAATAAAGTATCAAGTTTGATTGGAACGCCTTGCATTCCAGTAGTTTAATGGTGGGAGAAAGAAATAAAAACATGGCAATTGCTAGCATAATGTTAGCAGTGAGAGTTCCTGTGTGCTTTGTTCATTTAATCATTGTTTCATTCATTCGCCGCTTTGTTTTTCCGCCAGTGATGTTTCAGCAGCCTGGGCTTTTGATGAATAGAGCTTGGTGAAATCTATGACTTTGCCTAGGAGTTTAATACTGGCTTGATTTTGGAGCTGGAGAAAGGCCACCTCTAATTAAACAACTTCACCTATGCATAGAGGTTTGTCTCAGTCCATTCTGGCTGCTATAACAAAATACTGGAGACTGGGTAGCTTATAAACAACAGAAGTTTACTTCTTAGAGTTCTGGAGGCAGGGAGTCCAAGATCAGAGTGCCAGCATGGTCAGATGAGGGCCCTCTTCTGGGTCGCAGACTTCTTGTTGTAACCTCACAGTGCAGAAGGGGCTGGGGAGCTCTGGGGGATCTCTTATAAGAGCACTAATGTCATTCATCACTCTTGGCCTGATCGTTTCCCAAAGGCTCCATCTCCTGACAGTGTCACACTGGGTGTTAGGATTCCAACATATGAATTTTGGGGAGACACAAACATTCAGACTTAGCGAGGTTATGTTTACAAACACAGTGTACACTGAAGGTGTGTGTATATGCTTCTAAAGACTGTGGGCAAAAGCCTTTAATTTAGCAAACTTGGAATGAAATGCAGCAATTAGAATGATTTTTTGTTTATTTATTTTTAATTGAAGAATAGTTGATTTGCAATATTGTATTAGTTTTAGGTATACAGCATAATTATTCCATTATACATATATGTACTTTTTAATATCTTTCATTATAGGTATTGCAAGCTATTGAATATAGTTCCCTGTGCTATATATAGTAGGGCCTTGTTTTTTAATCTATTCTGTATATAGGAGTTTGTATCTGCTAAAAACAGACTCCCAATTTCTCTCCTTCCCCCCTTTCCCCTTTGGTAAACATGTTTGTTTTCTATGTCTGTGAGTCTCTTTCTATTTGGTAAATTAATTCATTTATGTCAATTTTTTAAGATTCCACATATTAAGTGATATCATATGGTATTTGTCTTTATCTGACTTACTTCACTTAGTGTGATGATCTCTAGGTCCATCCATGTTGCTGCAAATGACATTTCATTCCTTTTTATGGCTGAGTAGTGTTCCAGTGTGTGTGTGTGTGTGTGTGTGTGTGTGTGTGTATACACACAGCTGTTTATTCAGTCATCCACTGATGGATGCTTAGGTGGCTTCCATGTCTTGGCTGTTATAAATAGTGCTGCTGTGAACATTGAGAGGCAGGTGTCTTTTCAAATTCGAATTTTCTCTGGATATATGCCCAGGAGTAGAATTTGCTGGATCATATAGTAACTCTGTTTCTGTTTTTCTGAGGAATCTTTATACTGTTTTCTATAACGTCTCTACCATATTACATCCCTACCAACTGTGCAGGAGAGTTCCCTTTTCCCCACACCCTCTCCAGCAATTATTGTTTGTGGACTTTTTAATGCTGGCCATTCTGACTGGTGTGAGGTGATACCTCGTTGTAGTTTTGATTTGCACTTCTCTGATAATTAGTGATATTGAGCATCTTTTCATGTGCCTATTGGCCATCTGGGTGTCTTCATTGGAGAAATGTCTGTTTAGGTCTTCTGCCCATTTTTGGATGGGGTTATTTGTTTTTTTGTTATTGAGATACGAGCTGTTTGTATATTCTGAAAGTTAAGCTCTTGTCAGTCACATTGCTTGCAAGTATTTTCTCCCAGTCTGGAGGTTGTCTTTTTGTTTTGTTTATGGTTTTCTTTGCTGTACAAAAGCTTGTAAGTTTAATTAGGTGCCATGAATGTATGATTAAGAATATTCAAATAGCATTTTGCTCATAAAAGGAGTAAAAACATGAAGACTGGGAAGTATAGGAGCCATAGCCATCTGCTTCTGTGCTGGGGTCTTTGGGACCTTCTCCCAAATGCACTAATTAAAAAGAAACCATAATTAATTTAAAAATATCTGCACAGTAAAAGTTTTACTAATTGGAATAAATGGGAGAGAGGACTTGACTGAAAGCTTGAGCAGTGGAATGCATAAAAAGGAATAAAGAGTACTTGGAAATGGTAGCTCAGCAGAAAGACCACTGTCATGTTAAATTTAATAAAGATGCAGACCACTATGTTATCATTTTGAGAGGATCACCACCATAAGAATAAGGACCAAAAAAGTAGCCTTATATATGGCTTCTATATATGGCTTAATCTGGTTTTAGGTTTTGTGTTTAAGGATTTGATAAAAAATTATTCATGATTACAGTGTATAATGTTCTAACCTGAGCAGTGCTGACTTGACTTCACTTTACATTACTGTTACTGTTTAGAGATAAATGGACATTTTCAATGTGCCTGAAATGTTCTATCTGTTAAGGAGGTTAGTAGTATTCCTTTGTCATTATTCTTTTTCTTAATAGTTTCATTTTGACCAGCTGGTACAGTGTTAAAACACTTTTGAACGTGTCTTAAGTTCCAAGCTGGGCAATTCTGATTTAGGAGGATTTAGGCTAATGGGAATAGCAGGTAAGGGTCTTAATTATATTCCAATCCCTGGGGTAATTGTGGTATGAAGCTGAGTCTTCGTAGCTTTTTTGTAGTCGTCGCTCTCTGGTAGTAAAGGAACATGTGAGCATTTCACTAGCGTGTGTTACTGCACTTGAAGGTAGCTCCTTGTCTTCTCAGGGGCCCAGTGCCATAAAAGTAGGGGAATCCTTGCCTGTGAGGGCTGAGTACACACTCCTAACACATCTTACTTGCGTGCTCTTGTTGTACCTGAGGAACCGGTGGCTCTGGAAAATAGATTTATCATTCAGAGTCTGTAAGGGGTTTGGCACACTTTATAAATTCCACTTTTCTGCAGGTCTGAGAAAGGCCCAGAGAGGTTTATTATGCTTAAAAAGTGTTATTCTCTCTTTTAGAACCCAGCCTTTTCATTTTCTGATAGTTAGTCTTTGAGGATGCAATTAAGAAAGTATAAATGCACTTAGATAAAATGTACTACTTAGCTTCATAGAAACACCCTACACCCAGCCCCGTGTCCTGATATTTTCAGTTCAGAACTGGCATTAGGCGGTGGAAGCATCTGAGCTGGTCCCCTCTCCCATCATCCTTATTAATCTTGAAACATTTTCCACTATTTTACCAAAACAGACTCAATTTTAAAGGTGTTACTGAAAAGTATACTATGTTTTGAATCCGTGAACATTTCTCTCCTTTGTATGCATTTCCTCACTGCTTAGAGTAGAAGTTTATTGGAAAAGAAGTTTTGAGTATGTGCATTTGAGAGAGAAGGATAAAAGGAAAAAGAAAAACAAGTACCAGGATGAAAGGTAGGAGTATTTAGCCCCCTCTCCTTTTTCCTTTAAAGCTTCAAAAGGTAGTGCGAAATAGTCCTTGCCCATGTATTTGGAGATCTGGGTTTAAGACTTGGCTTTTGTCCTTCTCTTACTCTGTGGGTCCTGTCACTTCTCTGTGCCAACATTCATTTATTCATTCCCTGTTTATTGAGCATTTATTGTGTGTCAGACATTGCAGATACAATAGAGAATAAAACTGCATAGCCCTGCCTTCTTGGTGCTTATGTTAAGAAGAAAATGGTGACTAAGAATGGGGGCAGTGAGAAATTGGTGGGTGTGTAACTTTTTGAGTCTGAGCTGATAGAGCTGGTGATGGTTTAGATGTTGGAAGTGAGAAAAAGCGATGTCAAGACTGACCTCTGAATTTTTTGCTCGAACAGCGTGGTGAATAGTGGTGACATTTACTGAGATGTTGAACACAGGGGAGGAGGGAGGTGGTATGTAGTATTGTTGCAGGAATCAAGTGTTTTTTATATAGACTTCATTAAGTCCCAAGTAGAGAAGTTGAAGTAATTGGGTGTTTGAGATGGGAATTCTTAGATACTTGTTGACAATTTCCAAACTTATAAGTGCCACTTAAATCAACAACTGTGTGTGATTATTTTGGTAATGAGTGTGGATAGAGAAAAGGTGAAGATCAAGGTCTGAGTCCCAGGTCTCATCGACATTTGGACATTGGGAAATGGAGGAGGCTCCAGCCTCTGAAAATCAGGATGCTAGAACCTGGCCTCTCTTTCTTTCTCAGAATTGTTATAGGAATTGTGTAAGATACTACACTGAACACACACTGAAAATTATTTAGTGCTTAACTGCATGAATAAATACAGGAGTAGGGGAAGTTATTTAGGGGAATTGTTTTCCCACTTGATTTCTCTTATGAAAATCTGTGTGGGATTGGGTGAGGTGCGTGTGAATTTGGTATGTAGCAGAGGTTCCCAGTGTGCAGGTTATATAACGGGGTGGGGAGGAGGATGTGGGGGTGGGGAGTGTGTTTGAAAAGTTTTACAAGAGGCCTACCACATGATGTATGCTTTAAATATGCTTTTATTTCTGTTTTTATCAGTCCAAGAAAATATGCAGCAGAGGGATCATGGGCTATTACTGTAAACAGTGTTCTCATATTCAAAAAATTTAACACTGATAATTTGACATACATAGAGATGTATACATGCGTAGAAGTAATGTGTGTGTGCTAAATACGACTTGTTAGTTGGCGTTGTCTCTTTTTGTGAACAGGAATCTGCTTGAATTCCCAGATCTGAGTAAGCTGTTTGAACTTGCTATCATCTCAGTCTGCCCCTGTCTTTTCTGTCATCTTCCCTTCACTGGGAATGAGGCAGGGTTTCCTGAAAAGTGGGCTGTCTTCTGGGAAGAATCTCTGGCCAGCTGCCAGTGTGTCATATAACTTAGCCAATCACATAGTGAAAAGAGAAAATTTGCAAAAAGATTAGGAATGAAAACAGGAAAATCAAATGGGCTGAAAGGGAAAGAAGCAAGAAGGCAGAGGCTCATTTGGGATGGAGTTGGGGAAAGGCACCGCCATGGTGTCCCAGGTCACTGATTCTCCTTTCTCCTTGGGTTATTTTCTTTGCACCCAACTTGCTATACTCAGAATTACAAGGATTTCCCCAGGTATTTTGGTTACTGAATAATAGGGAAATGTAACTTTTCCCAGGCATTACCTTCCAGAGCACCTGCTTGAGGTGACATTGCAGAAATACTTCATTCTCTACCCCTCCTTTTTATGAGTACCTTTTTAGTCTGATCTGATTAAGCTGAAATTTTAGATTTTATTCCTATGCTTGTGTCTTTAATTTGAGGACATTGTGTATATGAGGCAGAGAAAAAGAATATGGATATAGGTGATTGAATGAATGGATGGATGAAGGATGAATGAATACCTTTTCTGAAGAATCTGGTATATTAGACTATCTGCCCAGGAATGAAGGCTTTCTGTGATTCATACTCTTAGATAAATTTACAGAATTTCAAACGTGAAAGAGAACACAGAGACCATCTGACTCAGACTTTTCCAAATATATATTCCATTAAAAACAAAGTCCCTAGGTTAAATAATTTTGCAGAAGTTGGAGTCTCACTACACTTAGTATCATATTAAAGGCTGAGTGCTCTTCAAACTGCTGGTTATCAGTGGGGAGAGGGAAGAGGGAAGAGGGGAGGGGCAATGTAGGGGTAGGGGAGTAAGAGGTACCAACTATCAGATGAAAAATAAGATACAAGAATGTATTGAACAACACAGAGAATATAGCCAATATTTTATAATAATTATAAATGGAGTGTAACCTTTAAACATTTTGAATCACTGTATTGTACACTTGTAACTTATATAATACTGTACAGCAACCATACTTCAATAAAAACATTATTTTTAAAAGGCTGAGCAGAACCAGTGGCGTGACCCATGGGCTTCTGGAACTAGTGAGCAGAGTTTACTCAGTGGGGGCGCTGACTTGATAGTGTGCCACGATCCAGGTGTGCAGCTCAGAAGTCAGTGGAACTGCACTGGTAGCTCTGAGGGCAGAGAACCCCGGGGACACCAGAGCAGCACACTGACATTCCCACAGCAAAAGCGGGGACAAGGGCAGAGTCAACAAAGAGTACTTAAAGCACTCCAACCCCACCTACTGCACACCGCAGCTCAGAGCCAAGCCTCCATTCCAGCAAAAGGGGAGTAGGCCCACCCCTGTCAGGGCTGTGACAGCCACAGAACAAAAAGGAGGCCCCACACAGCAACCAGGGCAGGCTCTGGTCAGCACAACACCAGCCACATGCCCAACCAAAGGGATAGCAGCCAGTGCACACAGAAGAAAGACGTGACAACCATCCATACTAAAAACAGCTTGTGACAAAATTATTAGGGGCGCACAGTCTACACAGGAACATATGCTCTTTAAAAAAAAAAAAATCCCATCAAGACCACAGTAGATAACTGATACTCCATAATCCATAGAGCCAGAGAGATATAAGTAAAATGAAGAAGCAGAGGAACTACTCCTAATTAAAAGAAGAGAAATCCCCTGAAAGAACGATCAATGAAATAGACCTTGATAATCTACTAGATCATGACTTCAAAGAGGGAGTGATCAAAGCACTGAAGGGGGAAAAAAAAAAGCACTGAAGAAACTAAGAGACTGAATAGAGACAGAGAAGACTTTAAAAAGGAAATTGAAACTATAAAGAGGAGCCGGTGAAAAACAGAAAACTCAGTGATTGAGATAAGAGCTGAGCTAAAGGCAGTCAAAAGTAGACTAGACAATGCAGAGGAACAAATAAGTGACTTAGAAGACAGAATAACAGAAGTCACCCAATCAGAACAACAGACAGAAAAGCGAATAAAAACCAATAAAAGCAATATAAGGGACCTATGGGATAATATAAAGTGTGCTAACCTACTCATAATAGGATCCCCAGCAAGAAGTACCCAAATAGACCTACACCAAGACACATTATAATTAAGATGGTCAAGGTTAAAGATAAAGAAATGATTCTAAAGGCAGCAAGAGAAAAACAAAGAGTTAGTTACAAGGGAACCCCCATAAGGCTTTCAGCATTTTTCTCTGCACAAACATTGCAGGCCAGAAGGGAGTGGCAAGACATATTCAAAATTCTGAATGAGAAAAAGCTGCAGCCTAGGATGCTTTATCCAGCAAGGCTATCCTTTAGAATAGAAGGAGAAAGAATTTCACAGACAAGCAAAAACTAAAAGAATTCAGCAATACTAAACCTATACTAAAAGAAATATTGAAAGGTCTACTCTAAATAGAAAAGAAGCAGGTTGCTAATAATTGGGAAAGTGATAACTACAATGAATTGCAACAGAATAAATATGAAGATGTAAAAGAGGACATCAAAATCATTAAAGGTGGGAGGGGGAGCAAGAAAATATAGATTTTTTTTTCTTTGTTCTTTTTAGGATGTGTTTGAGCTTATATGACTATCAGTTTAAAGCAAATAGATATAGTAATGGGTTAATATACTTGAAAAACAGGGTAACTACAAGTCAAAAGCATAAAACAGTGTCACAAAACCCAAAAAGAAACCAAGATAATACAAAAGAAAATTATCAAACAAGAAAAAGAAAGGAACAGAAACCTCATGGTCTTGGATTGGAAGAATCAATATTGTTAAAATGGCCATACTGCCCAAGGCAATCTCAGATTTAATACGATCCTTGTCAGATTACCCAGGACACTTTTCACAGAACTTGAACAAACAATCCTAAAATTTATATGGAATCACAGAAGACCCATAATTACCAAAACAATATTGAAGAAAAAGAACAAAGCTGGAGGAATAACCCTTCCAGACTTCAGACAATACTACAGAACTACAGTAATCAAAACAGCATGGTATTGGCATAAAAATAGACATATGGATCAATGGAACAGAATAGAGAGCCCAGAAATAAATCCACAGACCAGTGGTCAATGAATCTTTGACAAAGGAGGCTAGAATATACAATGGAGAAAAGACAGTCTCTTCAGCAAGTGGTGTTGGGAAAACTGAATAGCAGTATGTAAATCAATGATAGAACACTCCCTCACTCCATACACAAAAATAAACTCAGAGTGGCTTAAAGACTTAAACATAAGACAAGACATAAATCTCCTAGAAGAAAAACATATGCAAAACATTCTCTGACATAAATCTTAGCAGTGTTCTCCTATGGCAGTCTACCAGGCAATAGAAATAAGAGCAAAAATAAACAAATGGGACCTAATTAAACTTATAAGCTTTTTGCACAGCGAAAGAAACCATAAGCAAAACAAAACGACAGTTTATGAAATGGAAGAAAATATTTGCAAATGATGCGACTGACAAAGGCTTAATTTCCAGAGTATATAAACAGCTCATACAACTTAATAACAACACCAAAAGAAAACACAGCCCAATCCAAAAATGGGCAGAAGACATAAACAAGCAATTCTCCAATGAAGCCAAAAGGCACATGAAAAAATGCTCAGTATCACTAATTATCAGAGAAATGCAAATCAAAACTATAATGAGGCCAGTCAGGATGGCCATCATTCAAAAGTCCATGAATGATAAATGCTGGAGAGAATGTGGAGAAAAGGAAGTCTTCTTACACTTTTGGTGGGAATGTAGTTTGATGCAGCCATTATGGAAAATAGTATGAAGATTCCTCAAAAAAACTAAAACTAGTTACCATATGGTCCAGCAATCCCACTTGTGGTCATATACCCAGAGGGAACCCTAATTCAAAGAGATACACGCATTCCAGTGTTCATAGCAGCACTATTTACAATAGCCAAGACCTCGAAGTGACCTAAATGTCCATCAACAGATGACTGGATAAAGAAGTTGTGGTATATTTATATGCAATGGAATACTACTCAGCCATAAAAATGAATAAAATAATGCCATTGGCAGCAACATGGATGGACCTAGAGATCATCATTTTAAGTGCAGTAAGCCAGAAAGAGAAAAATACCATATGATATCACTCATATATGGAATCTTTAAATAAATTTAAAAAAAGGACACTATGAACTTATCTACAAAACAGAAACAGACTTATAGACATAGTAACCAGTCTTATGGTTACTAGGGAAGGGGGTGGGAAGGGATAAATTTGGGAGTTTGAGATTTACAAATATTAGCCTATATATAAAAAAGATTTTAAACAAATTTCTTCTGTATAGCACAGGGGACTATGTTCAATATTTTATAATAATCTTTAATGAAAAAGAATATGAAAATATATGTACATATATGCATGACTGGGACATTGTACTGGACACCAGAAATTGTCACATTGTAACTGACTGTACTTCAATTAAAAAAATAAATAAATAAAAAATTAAAAGGCTGAGCAGTCTTGTTAAAAATACTATTTACTAGTGTTTCCCTAATTTATTTCACTATGGACTTCCTTTTTTCCTTCTTTCTGTTTTCTGAGTTATATGTGTATAAAATAATTAACATTGCATAGAACACAAGGTTCCAGAAAACATGGTTTGGGAATGCTGATTTAATCTAACCCTTATATTCATTTTGAGCTTGCCACTTCTCTTGGTCTTTGTCCACATTTATAAATGAGTAGATTGAATGAATTAGTCACTAACGTTATTCTTGGCTATGACATTTTCTGATTCAGATTTATTAACGTAACTGCTGTTTAAAAAGTTATGTTTCTATATAAAAGAATCTTATCTTTCTTGTTTCTCATTATAACCATAGCACCTTGTACAGTGCTTGGCATGTTGTAGCATCTCAGTGTTACTGGGCATGTTAATTTCAGAGGACTGTGTTAAGTATGCCTTGAGGCTGTAGAGAAGAAAAGATCTTGTTCTTGCCCTCTGGGAACTTGTAGGCAAGTTGATGACTTTCCCAAGTGCATGGGATGTACCAGAGAGAGAACCCAAGTTAGAGTTTGATTGTGATAATCTGTACGGTGGTGATGTATTAGACATGATTTCTGACCCTGAGTCGGATGTGTGGACTAGAACACAAGTGGGTTGGGTCACCATAACTTTCATGAGCAAAGGTGTCATTTAGACTTATGGCCAAGGTAGCAGCCACATGATTCTTTTATCCCAGGCAAGGACTTTATGATATTACCAGCAACTGGTATTATTCCCATTTTATTTTTGAAATCTCGTAAATTTTATTCTTTTTTCTTTTCTCACATTTTTGTCTTTTAATGCATTCCTACTATATCATTTATGTTACGCCTAGTTTCAATCAGGTCAACATAGATTATTCATTCATTCACTCATATTTAGATGTAATTGACATATGACATTATTAAATTTTAGGTGTACAACATAATTTGATATGTTTATACTATAAAATGATTACCACAGTAAATTTAGTCAATGTCTATCACCACAGTTATATTTTTTCTTATAATGAGGACTTTGAAGATTTATTCTTTTAGTAACTTACAAATATACAATATAGTATTGTTAACTATAGTCACCATGCTATACATTATATCCCTAGGACTTATTTATCTTGTAACTGTGGAAGTTTGTCTCTTTTGACCCCTTTCACCTTTCGCCCACCCCTCTACCCCCAACCTCTGTCAGCCACCAATCTGTTCTCTGTATCTGTGGGTTCAGTTTTGGTATTTTTTTTAAGATTCCACATGTAAATGAGATCATACAGCATATGTCTTGCTCTGACTTATTTCACTTAGCATAATGCCTTCAAGGTCTATCCATGTTGTCACAAATGGCAGAATTTCTGTCTTTTTATGGCTGAATAATATTCCATCGTGTGTGTGTGTGTGTGTATTTTCTTTACCATTCATTCTTTGGTAGACACTTAGGTTGACTCCATGTCTTGGCTATTGTAAATAGTTCTGTAATAAACATAGGGGGGTGCAGATATGTTTTCAAGTGAGTGTTTTCATTTCCTTCAGATAAATTCCTGAATCATGTAGTAGTTCTATTTTAATTTTTTTGAGGAATTGCCATACTGTTTTCCATAGTGGCTGCACCAATTTACATTCCCACCAACTGTGCACAAGGGTTCCCTTTTCTCCACATCTTTGTCAACACTTATTGTTTGTTTGTTTTTTTTTTGTTGTTTTTTTGTTTTTTTTTGATAACAGCCATTCTAACAGATGTAAAGTGATATCTCATTGTGGGTTTTATTTGCATTTGTCTGGTGATTAGTGATGTTGAATGCCTTTTTACGTACCTTTTGGCCATCTATGTCTTCTTTGGAAATCTGTTTAGATCCTCTGCCCATTTTCAATTGGATTGTGAGTTTGTTTTTTTGTTTTGGGTTTTTTTTTTTTTTTTTTTTTTTTTGCTGTTGAGTCATGAGTTCTTTATAAATTTTGAATATTAACCCCTTCTCAAAGATATGATTAAAAATATTTTCTCCCATAAGTAGTTGTCCTTTTTGTTCTGTTGGTAGTCTCCTTTGCTGTGCGGAAGTATTTTAGTTCAGTGTAGTCCCTCGTGTTTATTTTTGCTTTGTGGCCTTTGCTTTTGTTGTCAAATCAAAAAAAAATCATCACCAAGACTGATGTCAAGGAGCTTACTGTCTGTTTTCTTCTAGGAGTTTTATGGTTTCGGGTCTTACATTTAAGTCTTTAATCCATTTTGAGTTGTTTTTTGTGTACAGTGTAGTAGTCCAGTTTCCTTTGCATGTGGCTGTGCAGTTTGAAGCCCATTTTATAAATGAATTGAGGCTCAGAGACTTGGGAACATGTCTACGTGGTCATATCTCCTGAATGAAAAGCCAGAATTAGCACTCTGGTGGGTGACTTTAAACTTTGAGCACTTAACCACTAGGCTTTCCATCCTCCCCTCAGTCCTTGTATCTTTAGTTATTCCATTCATATTAGAAGCTCACCTTAAAGAGGTTCAGAGACAGTACACATTTCCAGAGGATTAAGAAAAAGGGGCTGGCTTCTTGGAAAGAAGCTTCCACACAACACTTCGTATAATTTATATCCAGTTGGCCCGAATTTACTCACAAGGCTCCACCTTGCTGTAAGGGAGGCTGGTAGTTGTGGTCTTTATTGTGTGCATCCATACGTGCAGTTAAAAATTACTGTTGAAGAAGAGGAGGAAGGATAATGGCACACAACTAACAGTCCCTGCCACCCCCTCTTAAATGGGAGGTCTGTTGTCCGTCCATTCCCATCTTCTTCCAACCATTTGTTAGTAGATCATCCTTTTCCCCTCTGTACCTTCACCTTTGCCCTTCTGATTCTTTTCTTCCCATCATCACTTAAACGTTTCAAGTCTCTCTTGACATGATATAACGTAACACAACAAAGGAAAGAAATCTGTAAGTAAAAGCATTGTGTATCCCCAGTGTTCATGCTATATCCCTAGATCCTGGTACAATAACTATTTTCCATAACTGTTGAGAGAGCAGGTGAGTGAGTGAGGGGTTGAAGCCTTGTACTTGAGCTTTTGTCGGCCGGCTGGGATTTATCTCCGAGAGGGAGCTGCTGCTCAGGTTTACCTGTGGCAAAAATAGTTGGACTGATCTTACTGCTGAGAATACCAAAGAGAGTAACATATACTGACGGTTCTGGTTCTACCGCTTACTAGCTACACTGACATTTGGCAGATAATGGCACCTTTCTGAGCCCCAGTTTCCTCATTAGAGGAAATGAAGACTCCACTGACCTCACAAGGTTGTTACATGATTCAATGGGGAAAACTATGATAAAGATTTAACTCCTTGATAATACTATTTCCACTTTCTATGTTGCTTTTTAAGATCAAGGAGTATTTTTGCTCCTACTATTTTATTTCTCTAAAGTGATTTTTAAAATTTAAATGCCTTCATACCATGGAATATTTTTCAGCCATAAGAAGGAATGAAATACTCATGCATGCTACAGCATGGATGAACTTTGAAAACATTAAGGTGTTAGGTACAATAAGCCAGACACAAAAGGCCACGTATAATGTATGATTTCATTTATATGAAATGTCCAGAATAGGCAAACAGATTAATGACTTCCAGGGGTGTAGTATAGGAGAATGAAGAGTGACTACTATTGGGCACAGGGTTTCTTTTTGAGGTGATGAAAATGTTCCGAAATTAGACAGTGGAAATGGTTGTACAACTTTACCAATAGACTAAAAGCCACTGAATTGTACACTTTAAAAAATTAACTAAAAAATTTTAAATGCCTTCACAGACAATATTATAGTAAATCAGAGAATATTTTAAACCTGTGTCTATAAATTTTGTTCCCAATTTATCATTGATTCTTCTGTAACAACAATCAACATTTGGTCCATACTCACCATGAACTTGAATTTTTTTTCACTTCCTGGCCCAATTGAATTGGTTGATACATCAGCTTAGACTGTCATTTCACCTAGGCAACTCCCAACACACTGAGAAATCTCAGGTGGGGGAAGATACTGAAAAATATAAGGTTACAAAGTTTTGCACAATTCAGTAAGGCCTCTAACTACACATTTAATATAAAGTTTCTCAATCTCTTAATTGCAAACTAGTATCTAGTATTCACATGGGTTAGGTGGGTACTTCTAGAGAGATGTGGGGATGGTCAGGGAAGGCACCCTGGAAAAGGAGATGTTTAAGCATCTGTTCCTTCCACGAGCATTGATTGAATATCTGCTGTACCCTAGGCACTGTTGTTGGGTGCTCCCTGTAGCCAGATAATAGCTACGGTTCCTGTCCTCGTGGGGCTCAAAGACAGTGGAGAAGACACAGTTCTACAGGCAGTCACAGAGCAGGATTGTAAGTGCTGCTGTGAAGGTATGCACAGGCTGCTCCTGATGTCCCAACTTGGCAGGTCGCTCAAATCAGGGAAGCCTGGGTGACAGATACGATTTCTGAGCTGTGAACTGAAGAATGAGTGGGAATGACAAAGGCTTGGAGGACAAGGGTCTCCTGGATTCCAGGAATTGCAGATAATACATTGGAGTTTAGGGTAGAAATAGTGATAAGCCATGGGAGGTGAGATCACAAGTAGCTTTTGAAGGCCATCTTTTCTGAGAAAGTAGAAAATAAAGGATTTTAAGAGAAAGCATAAGACTTTCAGATTTGCAGTTTAAAGATAGGCTGCACTATGGAGACTGGAATAGAGGCAGATGAGAAGAAAGACAGCAACTTTTCAGGAGACAGTTGCACTAATTTGAGAGAGAAATCATGGGATGATGGAGAGAAGTAGATGGAGACAAAGGAGTTAGAATGATTGGGGCTTATTCACCAGTTGGGGGCGTGAGCAGTGACTCCCAGGACCACTGTCCACTGCGCCATCACCTCTTCCATCTCTGTCTGACCCTAGTCTGCCTCCTCCGTCTTGTTTCCTGCTTCGCTTCCTGAATATGCTCAAGTCACCTTACTAGGTAGGCTTGCTGCTTTTCTCCCTGCTGCCTTTGATCACACCTTTATCTTCACCTGGAATGGAAGTCACCTCTCCTCTTTACCTGTCCAAATCTCTGACTTACGAAGCCTTTGGAATCATTCTGTGTGCCAGTGATGTCTTTCTCCTTTGAAGTCACAGCATTTCCAATACCTCTGTCACTTACTAATAAATAATTATATTTTGCCTTGTCACATCTCTTAATTGCTTTGGGTTGTTAGTAACTCTTGAACTGTTTTAAAATTACAGCAAACAGAGAGATGTATTGATATGATAGCTTAACTAGTGGACTAGGAGTCAGCTCTCCTGAACCCCCGGTCCCAGCCCTAAAGAACTTATAGTTTGAAGATGACAGTAATTTATACTTTTAACTAATCAGGATTGTATCGACAAAGACAAGTATACCACCTTTACTGATTAGATAGGTAGAAAACTGACATCCTGTTATTTTGACTGTTAGTGGAATTTGACCTTTTCACCATGATCATTTGTCATTTTTTTCTTCAGTTGTTTCTGTTTCCTTTGCCTCCTGATGACTTAGATTTGAGTCCCAGTTAATAAATACATATGACCTTTCACAAGTCACTTAGTATCTCTAAGCCTTAGTTTGCTTATGATTAAAATAAGAGGAATGATAATTAAAATTATTGTGATTTAAAATTGTAGAATAGATAAACAAGATTATATTGTAAAGCACAGGGAAATATACACAAGATCTTATGGTGAATATATATGTTCATGTATAACTGAAAAATTGTGCTCTACACTGAATTTGACACAACATTGTAAAATGATTATAAATCAACAAAAAATGTTAAAAAAATTATTGTGAGGATTACTGGAGATCATGTATTGAACGTGCTTTGTAAGCTGTAAAAAGTATAGGATAGTATTTGTTGATTTTGTGTTCATTGATTTTGCATTGATCTTGATTAGTTAATGGATATGAACAATTAAACCAACTCTGCTTTCTTGCATTCATTTGAATAGAGGCTAAAAAGGCAGAGGCTATTTCATTAATGTGTATTTTGGTGCAGTGTGGGATCCGTGAGATGTGACATCTGAGGACCTGGTTTGTGCTGTGCTTCTGGTGCTTGTTAGCTCTGTGTACAGGTGTAATGCACCGAACAAACAATTCTTTTGGCCAAGACAGAGATGTTCAGGGAACACCTGGCTGGAGACACGTCGGAGAACTCCATGGCTGATAAAACATTCATGTAAGCGCATGGAGACTGTTTAAATGGATGATAGTACAAGGGAACTTGTTGATGCAAATTCCACTAACTGGATTCCCCCTCTCCCCCTAGTTCCCCTCCTCATAGTTGTGTGAAATGAAAATCGGTCCAAATCACGATCCTAAGGTCCGAGGTCTACTACGGCCTTCTGAATCATCAAAGGCAGATGCATTTCCATTCAACATGACTTTTGTGAATTCTGCCATATTTAGATCCCTGGAAACATGCGTACCTTGTGTCTATCAATTATCCAGAACATTGAATCTAGATAAAAGGGAAACAGGCTGCATAAACAACTCTACTGAGTAATAGATGACCTCCTGACCTCCTATTTTTGTCTCTGTGTCCTGTTTTCCCAAGGACGAAATGTTACAAAAATAATTCAGAGTGACTCCCTAGGTATCCCTGTGAACTCCCCGCTGAGACTGCACTGCAGGGGACGATGAATCAACAGCCAGTGTTCATCCCCCAGTGCTGTTTGTGAATGTCCTGGCGGGGCTGGCTCTTCAGCCAGGAGGCCAAAGCTTTGGGAAAGTTTTTTCTGACTCATTCACAGTGTAGTTCGCAGAAGAAAACCTCTAGCTTCTCATTTTATTTTTTTTAAAGAAAAAAAAACTTCTTTGTGGGAGTCCTGTGTGTACAGTAAGGTGGGTTAGAGTATGGGTCCCCCACATGAGTATTCAAATTAGCACCTACCAGTAGCAACATTTGGGACCCTGCTCAGTTACCTTTTATTGTCCTGGGATGTTCACACTGGGTAGGGGAAGGGGATGGGGAAATCTTAGTGTACGGTGCCTGTGTATCCATCAAGGACTAGTTGATCCATTTAAAATGTGTTAAAGAAGAGTATTATTTTTCACAGTTGAATTTCAAGTGCTCCCATGCCGTTCCCATCATCTCCTTGTGCCTGAGTTCCCCCACCCCCACGTAGCACACATATTCATGTGCAGGGGGACTTCCTTGTTTCTGAGGAATTCATGTAGGTCTGGGAATTTAAGTTCTCCTCTAGGGTTGTCTCCTCAAAGGAAAATCCATACTTCTTGTTTAGGCGTTTGTGGTCCACTGTAAACTGACCTTAGCTTTTTCCCTTTCCTCATTTCTTCCTGTTCCCACGAACCTTTTGTTCAATCTCCAAAGGGTTTTACACCCCACTTTTCCTTCTTTTGTTGCTTCCTCACATCTCCATTATTTGCAGTGTTCTCTTCAGTCAGCTGCTGTTGTCTTCCTGTTTGTGTATCTTCCTTGTTCCTAAAGGTTCAGTGCAAATCCCACCTGCTCCATACAGGTCGTGCTGTTGTATTGCCTCCTATGGGCCTGGTGTTCTGTTAGACCTGCATAGTTTTTTTTCTCTCAGTTTAGAACAATCCTGTAAAATAATTATTATTATCCTTATTTGCTCAAGAGAAAGCAGTCTCAGAAAGGCAATCTCTTTGACCAGAATGTTTAACTCTGCCATGCTGGCTTTCTCTGAATTTTTCTGGACTGGATGAACCTCAGCTCCAACCTCACACCTTCTCTTTTGCCTTGCTGGGGCGTGTCTTGCGTTTGGTAATCAGTCGTGGATTATCATCATACTGGGTCGCTCATTCCTCCTTGATGATGTATCTTTCCTTGCATTCTTTTATGTTCCTACCAAGCTGTGCTTCACAGGCTTGTCATAGAGAGTTTCTGTTTGTTTTACTTAATGGGTGATTTCCAGGAGCAAATGAGTTATTCCTTCTAGTTGTTGTTACGCTTATGTTTCCGTTAGTCTAATTAGTCATTAACGCTCTACCGCAGTATTGACCTCCAAGCGGTCTTAGCACATTATCCTCCCCTTCTCTCTTTCTGCACTATTATTCCCTTGAAAGGAGAGGCAGAAGAAGCTCCATGGCTGGAGTCTATGTTGTTCTCCCTTCCCCCAGAAATACCAACAGGAAAATTAAACGGAATGAATGAAGACCAAGCACTGCCACCACATATTTTGGTGCAGTGCGGTGGATGCCAGTTTGGTTATATTTAAGTGTTCATTAGACAAGGGTTATTCTTGCTTGGGACTTTGCCTCAGAAGTACCCAAAAGTGTCTTATTGAAGTTCTGCCTTGTGTGCAGAGTATAAAGTGAGCTTTCATCTTGAGAAGGAATACCTGTGTTTGATCACCTTTTTCAGCTCATTGGTAGAAAAATATGAAGTTGCTACAGAAGACTCTTAGCCAAATTCATGATACATACCGTCTACCAACTAGACCTCTAAAACTTGAGAAGCTTCCCCTTCCCCAGAAATACCCATTGCTGGTCATATGCTGAGTTCTTCCATTCACAAAGGTTATTTCCATGAAATACATTGAAAAATGTTCACAGATACGAAGTAAACAGAACAGATTTTGAATTCTTTAGTTTCCTGCAAAGCTGGAGAGGTGATCGTAAGGTTAGTGACTGGGGACTGTGGGAATAAATCATGGGTAATTATTGGCAGAATTTAAAACATGAATATTCCATGCTTTGCAGATATCGTTTTTATGTTTTCCTGATCTCTGGCACCATTATATGGATTTAGGAGGTAACCAACTGAAGAGCTTTCTTGGAGAAAAACTGGTTTGTGAAATGAAGACTGTGGGTGTGGCGGTGTACAATGGGTCTCAGTGCAGCTGACAGTCAGAGGAATTCCCGATGAAATACATTTCACTGTTTCATGTTCAGCTGGGGAAGATATATGCATTGAATATGAACAGTGAATACAGAGTAAATTTTATTTTGGTAATCTGTTTGTGTCCTTTAAACCAGTTGTTCTCAAACTGTGGTTTATTATTCATTAGTGGACTGTGAAGTTGTTTAGCATTTAAAAATCTGTTATAAAAAATAGAAGAAAATAGTACAGAATAGAAAATATCAGAATGAATTGTGCATAGTAAGGATATCTTTGTGAAACTCATTTTTTGTTATATACATACTATAAAATGTATTTCTTACTGTGGGTCATGGTCAAAAAGGTTTGAAAAGCTGTTGCAAAGCATAGCTGTCAGCACAGGTTCCTGGAATGTCAGATCGTGGTGTAGAACCATTACTGGCCTCTGGGCTGGTGCTGGAGACAACTGGGACAGGCAGGGAGGAGAGTGAGAGGAGGCTTCCTGCTCTGCAGGAGCAGTGTTGACCTGGTGATCAAGTCTGCTGCCTAGGTGAAGACCGAGTGGGTTACTCTGCAAATACAGATCTCTGCAGAGCTCTGCCTGCAGTGCAGCCTTGGAGACTATTGGCAGGCTGTTCCAAATCTAAGCATAAAAACTGATTACAATTTCTTGGTTGAGGAGAGGTGTAGGGAACCATGTAGGGAAATTTTTCTTGAGATTTCCTCTTATTTTTCTTCCCCAGCCTCTCTTATCTTGAGACAGTAGATGAGATCCTTTGAAGGTTAGACTGGAGTGGACATTGCCATTTGGCAGCAGTTAACATGCATTGGCATTGCCTAGCATGCGCCTTCATTTCTGGAATGACCTTCATTTGTTGCTATGGAAGCTGAAGGAGATACAGACGTGTGACTGGGGGGGAAATAGGTTTCAGCTTTTTGGATTCCTCTGTTCCAAGACATTGAGTCTGGAGGGAATGATGCAAATAAGTAGGGGCAGCTTGAGATCTTTTTGTGGAAGCAGCAGAGCCAGGAATCCAGTTGTGATGGCTGGTTGACCAGTGGTGGCCATGGGAAAATGATGTCCTTATCAGACTGTTCCTGTGTCCTTATATCTTTCCCTTAATTCATTTTCATCCTAAGGTAAACAGAGCTGTTTCTGTTGTTTGCCTCCAAGAATCCTGAGTGGTTAAAGAATTACAGGAAACATGTTAGATGGGTTTCTGCCTCCAAAGAGCTTAGTACATAACAGAGAGGGAGTAGGTGAATATACGATAGACATACAAAAAAATTAGTAAAAGTTGACAAGGGATGGGGAGGACTCAGGGTTGTTTCCTGCACTTTCCCTGAAGTTTTATAGTTACCTTCAAGCTTTGTCAAATGACATAGCAGCAAGAGGTTCTATGTCTTTGCATGATGATATTTTGAAAATACAAATTAATGAAGAATTAGTTGTGTTGGGGTGCAGCATAATATGGTTTCAAACATTTGTAAGATAGCGTTTCTTTGCTTTGTGACTTTTGGGTTTTGTTTTGTTTAAATCTAACTTTTTGAAAGCTTTGAGTATACTCAACAGAAAACTGATGAACTAGTGAACTGTGAGCTTTTTGAGTGTGAACCAGTCACAACTTATTTTAGAGTAAGAGATTTGAGAAATCTTGATTCTTCACAACAGCCCTGTAAAGTAGATACTGTATTAATTCCAGAGGAAACAGAAACTAGTAGAGGTTGAAAAATTTGTCTAAGGTCGCACAGACACTAGAGCTGTGATCCGATCCAGGTAGGGTGACTCCAGACCAAGGCTTCTAACTGCTTCTGTTCTGTAAGGAACCTTAGGGGTCATCTCATACATTTTTTTTATTACACAGGGTTTGAGCTCAGAGAGATTTAGAGGCCTGATTAAGACCTGGCAGGTCCTGACAGAACCCAGGTCTCTTCCTGATTGGCAGCTTCTCTTACTGCCTACGGGCAGAAACTGGGACCCATGCGCATGCACAGTGTCCTTGGTCCACCCTCCCCACCTGCCATGCAGTCTGCTGCTTTCCTGCCTGACCATCTTGGTCTGCATGGTCCTCCCAGCACTTCCATCCTTGTGATTTTCCTTCCTCCCACCCATTTCCAGAACAGCTGCACCCTTCCTTTTGTTTTCAGTCTTCTCTATTTCTTGAGGCTGGGCATCGAGTCCACTCTCCCTGATCACTTCATAGTCCTTTCTTGACTCCTGTGGTTCCTGATGCCTGTCTTGCAGCAGCTCCTCCACGTTCGCTTTCCTGAGGTTCCTGCGTAAATGTGTATCTTGCCAGCTGTTAGTAGGCTGTAAGATTGTGGCAGGCTCAGATTTCAAGCGTGGTACCTCTTTAGGTTCACCCAGAGCCCCACGCCTTGCCCAAGGAGGTGTGGTGCATTGAAAGGGCATTGAAGCTGGATGCTAAGAAATGTGTCTGAGCCCAGTCTTGCCACTTACTGGCCACCTGAGCGTGGGAATGTCTGAAGCTGAATCTTCTCATCTGTGAAGGGCGGGTGAGAGACTTGAATGTGGTTACAGATGTGAAAGCCCTTTTTTAAAGCTACAAAACACCATATAAATGCAAGGTTTTATTGTGATGGCACAAGTGCTTAGCAAGTATTTTAGTAATGAATGATTGGAAAGCACGAAAGATGAAGACAGGTCATTCTCTCCACCTTCCATGGTTGGAGTATCCACTTCCGCCACCTTATTTCGACCCCTATATTTGGGCTCTTTAATGAAGTTATAGATGTATTAGTGGAAAAGAAGCAAAGGTTGGGAAAGGGATAGCAACGCATCCTGATGCAGTGTGGCTTCTAGGTAAACACTTACTGACTTTAATTAAGCAAAACACTGTACTTACTTTGACCCGAAGCAGCCCCTCGGGGAGAGCAGGCTCGCTGGGAGCAGTGCACAGAGCCCCAGACCTCCGCGTTGGCATTGATTGTTGGATCACCCCTAGAAGTTTATTGTAAATGAAGCAGCACTTACGGTTCTGGAGTATTCCTGGAATTGCTGCTATAGTTAGAAGTGAGTTATTCCACGTGGCAGGAGTGGCATATAGAAAAGCCATATTTCTAACATGCTGACAGGAAAAAATAGCAGATTTTGTATTTATGTCATCTTTTTGGCTGGAATCCATCAGCTTTGCATAGCATCTTGTGATGCCTTCATCAGAACAGTTACCCGGGTTTCGGCAAAGCCCGGGGCACTGGGAACAACAGACACAGTCACTTCCAAGGCTCTGGTGGGTGCAAAGCCCCGGGCGATGGGACTGAGAGGGAAGCAGAGATGCTTTCTTTCCCTGGTGTGTGTGTTAGGCCTAAAGGGATTTCTGTGCCCACCAGGGTGGGCCTGCGCCAGGACCACCAGAACTTCCTTCCTACACCTTCCACCCCTACCCTAGTGGTGCCAGAACACAGCGTAAGTTGTGGGCTGCAATGCAGGCAGGGTGGGGGGCACTTGAATGAATTTTTGGATGACAGTTCTTTCAATGTCTAGAGGGAAGGGCCTGGAAAGAGATCAGTCGTCCCAGGTGGATGATAGACTATGGAATGCTAAGAAGCCAGAGAAGACAGTGTTGTTGATGATGGGGGGCACTTTAAAGCCATTTTTATCACCCTGTGGAAAGAGCCAGGTCCTTGAAATCAGGAGTCACGTGTTTGAATTCTGGCACTCCCACTCACTGGCCTAAAACCTCTCCTGCCCTTCTATGAAAATTAAGTGCGAACCTGAGCTCCATGCATGAGATGTTGCAGATGCTCGTTTATATTAGAATTTCCTCTCCTTGACTGGAACTGCATTCCTTCAAGCTGTAATCAGTTTAACAGAAATTTACGGCCAAACTAGGAATGCTTACTGCCTGCTGCTCAGTGTTAGGCACTTGATATACATTAACTCATTTAACTCTTAACAACTCTTAAGAGATAAATGCTATATTTATCCACCCCGCCCCCTTGCCCCCTTCTCCCACCCCACCCCCCCGGGGCTGAGAATGTTGAGGTTTAGGAATATTAAGTAACTTGCCTAAGATTACAGTAGCTAGTTGGTCGGAAGGAAGGATTCAAACCCAGGTCAGGATAACTCCAGCTCACACTCCTGACTGCTCTCCTGTTTCATCTGAAGTTTAAGAAACGGAACTTTGATTTATGACCAGGCTTCTGCTCAGAATCCAAATTCTTTGTTCTAAGTAATTTGACAGCGCACTTCAGTCCTCTGCCACAAAGCCTACATTGCTTTAGCACTAACATCTTTTACATCAACAGCCTCATTTGAAAAAGGCATTGTAGGAGCTTAAGGAAGACTTTTCAAAAGATCTCTTTGATCCTTAGGGCAGGATGTTTCCTCTCAGGTTAATGGATGGGCTCAGATTAAAATGATTTGCTCAAGGTCCACTTGCTGGTCATGTATAGAGGCAGTAAAACCCACAGCCTGGATTACAGTGATATTTCCTTTGGGCAATGTCGCTTGCTCTGTTACCTTCATCTTTCATAACCATTTAACTGTTTATTGATCACCTAGTATGGTAAAGCACTGAGCAGAGACGACAGAAGCCCCTGCCCTCTTGGGGTACATATTGTTGCATGAAGCTTCCTCACCAGTCTTAGACTGGTGCCTGCTGAGGTAGTTTTAAGGTTTAAGATCATCAGTCTTAAAATTTCTTAAGGCATTGATTTCAGGACATTTTCTAAATAACATATTTTCCTTTTCATTTTGTCTGGGTTCATACCTTAATTCATCACCATCTTTGTTTATATTTTCTCCTTTAGAAAGCAAAAACTTTATTTCCTTTAAGACATCCATAAATGTAATGTTTTCTTGAGTAAATACCCGAAGCATTTTATTTTGATTCTAGTCATTGATTTTAACCATCATCCAGTCTATTTTTTTTTTATAACCATGCAGATCTGGCAGTGGCCTTTGGCCAAAAGCAGTCGTATTCTGATCATCATATTTGTGAATATTAATATGGTCTATCTTTAGTAGATCACTATTCAAATTTAAAATTTATGTTCTTCCCTTATGTAGGTACCCGTGTTTCAAAAGATGTTCTTGAAAATTTAAGAGGCTTTCAGTATCTTTGGACATAGATTTCTGGAATTTTGCATCTTAGGAAATAGTTGTGCTGTCCCATCTTTTGCAGTTAGTCCTGTTTAAACTCACAAAATTGTGTTTTGTTTCTCTTATTTTTCCCTCATTCAGAAAGTATCAGATATACATGCCTCTTGCATAAGATTTTTATAAACTAAAAAATTCAAGAATCTACAAAATTTCCCTGATTGTTTAAAATGTAAAGTAGCATCTGCAATATTGAGCCACTAAAATAATCCTTTATTACTGAAAGAAAGGCATTTTCTTTCAAGTCCTTGAAAATTTATGAGTAGAGTGAAAAAATTCACTATCATCGAAAAGCTTTTGATTACTTTTATTTTCCCCATTTTCTGAGCTTCTGTGTGTTCATTTGAGTTAAGACTGGAACCCAGTAAATCATGTTATTTTTAAAGGGTAGTGTGATTCCTACTGGTCAGTTTTTCTAACATTAAAAATTTTCTTGTTGTTATCTTGAGCAAAAACTTGAATTGATTTCTCAGAACTATCCAAAGTATCTACAAGTTGGTCTTACTCTTTTCCTACTTGTTCTAAAAATAAGTAGCTAGAGCATATTCAGTTTATTTAGAAGGAAACGTTATTTGAATGAAGCCGTTGCACAAACACTGTGGAACCCAAGAACACTTGTCATCCTGAATGAGTCATCATTTCATATAAAATGGATCACCAGTCTTGGGTTTAAGTGCTTAGAATGGTGCCTAGCATGCCTTTTAAGTGCTTTGTGGGTGTTTGAAAACTTTTATCATTACAATGTCAATTTTCTGAGAGCAGGGATTTTGTTGTTATTGAATCAGCCTATAAAAACATTATAGTAAATGCCTATTGTCAAGAAATTCTGTTGCTGATCTTGACTTCTCAGAATTTAACCTCTAGGCTAAGCGTCACAAACTGATACCGTAGTTTTATTATCCTGTCCAGTAATTCTGAAGGTCAGTTTGAAAATTAGGTACAATGTGGTTTCAATATAGTGTTGCTTGCAGAAGAGAAAGAATAAGGGAAAAAACAGACTCTTCTTGATTACAGATTTTGATAGAATCCTAGTGATTTTAGTCTGATTCGCAAAACTTGCCTGAGGCCCAGAGCAACCCCATGACGCCTGTGTTCAGTAACACGTGATCTGACGGTGCATGTTAAAATGCTTTGTGAGTTTTAAAAAGATTTATGTGGTAGCCCTTCTTAAAGAGCCTAGGCAGGTGGAATTTTAGGTCTCTTCCTACTCTAAACGGTTCTGTGTTTGTGTCCATTTGCTGTCTGGGGCAAGCTTCTTACCGTTCTGAAACGTGGAGCCCATTTGGTCGATTTTTGGTCATCCTTGGCAGCGTGCTGCGGGAAACGTGGGGTAGCAAGGCCCCAGACTTGCTCTTAGTGAGTGTGAATGGGCAAGTGCTGTTCTTTACCCAGGGGTAAAAAGGCACTGGAGGGATATCCCCATTTATGCAGCTGGAGAGACCAGGCTAGCTCCTTTGCTCCGCAGGGCCTTTGCACATGCTGATCCTTTATCCAGACTTTGTTCTCCTGTGATAGCTGTTACATCTCAGCTCAATATTACTTTCCTCTTGAGTCCCATGCTGCATCACATTCCTCTTACTGTGTGCTCTCTTTTCTTCCTTCATGCATTTTAAGTTCTTTATGGTTACTTCTTTCTGTGCATGTTTGTTTGATTCTATTAGTCCTAAGGACTGTAAGCTCCACATGAGTACAGACCATATTACTCTTGTTCTTCATTGTGGCCTCCTGTTATAGCTCAGCTTCTGGCATGAGCTGCTGAAAAATACTTGTTAAGTGAGTCTCCTGAATGTGGGACTTGAACCCCTGTTCTGAGCTGAAGCAAAGTATTAGCATGTAGCTAGTTTCAGATTGCTGTTTTGATGCAGGGCAGGGTATTTATTTACATAATTAAAACAATTGCTTACATTAAATTTTTAGAGCTGAAAGTGCAATGATTTGTTCTTTGAATTTTGTTGAAATTTTCCATGACAAAATAGCCAAGTCACATCAAAATTCATACTTGTATCCCCTGCCTGGCCTCCTATTACTACTTTTACCTAAGTCTTACCCACTGCAGAAAGCCTTCCCAAACCAGCCCCCTCCAGTGTTAGTCACCAGAGTTAGCAGGAGGCATAGAAAGTGATGTCATGACACTCCCAGTCCACTGATTTTTGTGTTCCTTTTCCGCTTTCATTTGTGCCACCTCCCACTTCAACTGTGAAGCCTTTTGGGGACGCTGGCCTTGTAACCACAGAGGTAACCCGTCTCCCTCTCCTCAGGCCCCTCTCCGCTTCTGCCATGTGATGCATGGGACTATGCTCTTTCTCAAGCTGGATTCTGATAAAATGTGTTGAATGACCAACAAAACTGAGATAATAATACCTGTTCACTTGGAAACCACTCACAGATCACTATGGATGGTTGTTCTTTATCTGCAAAAAATAGTTTGATTCTACTCTTAAGACAGAATTTGTGAGGAGCACCAAGGAAAGTTGTTAAAACAGCACAGAGCTGTGTGTGTGTGTGTGATAGTGGTATTGGCTGGTGGTGAGAATGGGACCAGGCACTTTTAATTCTGCAGAACCAAGCTGGTATTTTTGTTTAGTATGAATTAGATTTTGAGGTGAGGTTGGAGTTGGAAGGGCCTTTATTGCTGCCTTAAGTTTTCAAGTAAAAATGGCTCTAAATCTGTTGGTGAACTGAAAGCATATTGGTCAGATTTGTCCCCAGGCTCTCTTCCTTTCGCATACCATCTGCTGCTTTGCCATTAAAATGACGTCTAGGGTAGGCTGGTTTTGGAGGAGGGTAATTCTAAAGGAAATGGGAAATAAAAGTGCACATCTTTGGAGTCCTAAACTATTGTTCACAGCCTCAGGAGAGAGAGTTTGTTGATGGAAAAGGCACACAGTCCTCACTTCCAGTGGACAGGACACCCTATGCCAGGAAGCAAATGTCCGTGGCTTCCTTTCTTGAAGCAATGAAAATAGTATCTTCTTTGATTTTTACACCCTAAGATGCCTCTCTGTTCGCTCAGTGTCCTCATCAGTGTTTGTTTTTCTTTTTTTCCTTCTTCCTCCTAAATGCTTTTTCCTGCCCACTTATGGTTTGAGCTGCTTCCTTAATGAAAGTGTCCTCTTATTTTCTGATGCAATTACCTCTGCAGCTGATTTATTTATGTATCTTTTTGTCTTTAGCTCATCTCTGAACAGGCGTTGGAAAGTAGAGAAGAAAATCCAGTCTGCTTTTGGGGGACATTGGACAGCCGAATAAATGCAAGTATGTACATTTGTGTATTTAGAAGAAAGACAAAAAGGAAAATAGCTTTTATAAAGAATAATGAGACTAATCTTAAACTTGTAGGACTACCTATACTGTATCCTTTATTTTTCAATATTGTTCTTTTAATTTTTGTCCATTCTGAATGTTGAGTGTGCTTGTTTAAAAAAAAAACAAACTCTAGTACAAAAGTATAGGAAGTACAAAGTCAAAGTTCCCTGTAACCCCTCCTAGGTATGTACCACTGTTAACAATTTAACGCCTGATTTTCCAGATTGTACATACACATAATCAAAAGGATCATAATATCCATATTATGCTTTTCCCCCCCTTGCAGTATGTCATATACATTGCTGTGTCGGTTCCAGTAGCTTTATGTCCCCTGAACAGCTGCATAGTATTCCTCTGTTGATATTCCTCTTTCTGTTTAGTAAATCCTCTCCTGTTGGACATTATATTTTTGTTTTCTGTTTCAAATGGTGACACATCCTGTACACATACAGTTATATATAGTTGCCTGATTTTTTTTTTTAGGGTGAAAATGTGTAACACCATCTTTGAATTCTTCCCCTGCCACGTCTGTGTAGATGCTCAAGCACAAAGGTTTTTCTTACATTATGAAGCTGACTTTAGCTACTTTGTTTTTCATCCCTATTTTTCATTGTGGGGCAGAGTTGGAGGCTCAGTGTTGGGTTTTAAAACTTTCTTGTTTGACAGTTGATCTGAACCTCAAGGTAAGTTATGAGCTAGTCTTTCAGCCTGGTCTCTGGGAAACTCCAATTTTCAGATTTATTTTGGAGATTAAACAAGTAAAATCACATGCCCCTCAGTTTGTAGCATTGAGGCATATGTGGTTCGTGTCTTTCTGGTAAGTATTTCACTTCACCAGAGCGGCTAATAGACCAAGCACTTGAACTTGGTGGAAAGAACTGTGACTGCCGTCCACCCCCTATGACTTGTCTTGGGTCATTCTGCAAGCTCTGTGCTAGGTACTGGTGATACAAAGATGAACGGCACAGCCCTTGTCCTCAAGGAACTCACAGCACAAGGGAGTGAGAGACATACGTGAATAAGATGGTCATGATTCAGTGTGGTTAGTGCGTTGTGGTGAGTTTGAGAGAGGGCATCTAACTCGGGGGGTGATATGGGGTTCAGAGGAGGCTTCCTGGAGGAAGTAATGTCCAAGCAGAGTTCTAATGAAAATTGAAGTTTTCCACGAAAGGGATGAAGTGGGAAGGCACTCCTGGCAGAGGAATCAAGCATGAGCAAAAGCAGGAAAATGAGAAAAACAGCATTGGCCTGGGGGTTGGGTAACAAGACGATGGCAGCTTTGTGGGTTTCAGTGTGAAGTAAGAAGCTGGGAGTGGTACCAGATGAGATGAGGCAAGTGAGGCAAGCTGGCCGCACAGCGGAGGAGGTTGGGATTGGTCTGTAGATTAATGGGGAGCCTTTGGAGGATGTGATATGCTATGGGGACGTTAGGGGGATAAGTGAAGGTTGGCCTGGCAGGCAGTAGGAACCCGGGCTTGGGGAAAGTAGTTTGAGGCCATTGGTGTTGGAGTGAGGGGAAGAAAGAACATGTAGGGCTTTCCCAAGCTCCCCCCACTCTCTGGCCTTGCTGAGGTTGGCTCTGTGATCCTAGTTGCCCTCCCTTTTGTGGGCACTCATGTGAGTAGCTTATTTACAAGCTTTTCACTGGTGGGTTCTGATCTTTTTGAAGTAAGGCTTCCTGCTCTCATTCTGGTGCCACGAGGCGCTGCCCATTGTCCCGGCTGCCTGTGGATGAAGGGACCTGGCTCCACTCATTAATTTTCATTACCCCTTCCATGTGGCTTCTGGACATGAATTGGTGGTCATTCTGTGGGCAGTGTTGCAGAGCCAGCCCTGGGCTAGGCTGTGGGGACGTGAAGGTAGGTCATGAGTGCTTAATGCCCATGCTGAGCTTGCCCTTCAGTGGGAGATAGAAAATTAAAAGACAATGTGATTTGTGCCAATAGGTCTATTCAGAAGTTAAACAATTCCAGTGGAGGTAGCCAGGAGTATTAATAACGTTAACATAAGTGGTTTCAGAATGAGGCACGTTGTCAACTACGACTTGTGCGCAAATAGAAGAACTAAATTTAGGCCATTTCTAAAATTACTCTGATTTTTGAGACTATGGTCTGACTGTAGTTAATTAATCAGAGCACATAATTGATTATTTTCCACGGTTTCACCTGCTGTAAGCTCTGATGCATTTGTATTTCATGGAGGGAAGGCGCAGGGGGAGGTACTTATCCAATACTGCTTGCTTGCTTTCAAAACACTCTTTCACCACTTGAACTTTCAGCATGTAGAATGACCACCTTGTCTTATTTTCCTTCTGCTACAGTATCTAAACATAAAAGAGGACTGCAATGCCATGGCTTTCTGTGCTAAAATGAGGAGCTCCAAGAAGACCGAGGTGAATCTGGAGGCCCCTGCGCCCGGGGTGGAGGTGCTCTTCTATCTCCCGGACAGGGAGCCCCTCCGGCTGGGCAGCGGAGAGTACACGGCAGAGGAGCTGTGCATCAGGGCGGCGCAGGAGTGCTGTGAGTACACGTCCCCGTGTGCCTGCCTCTGGCAGCTCCGCTGAGTGGGAAGAAGTGTGGGCTCTGGAAGTCAGTGGTTCTGCCCTGCCTCTGCCACTGACTTGCATCTGACCCTAGGCCAGTGATTTTAATTTTGAGAGTGTCATTTTTCACTTTCTTCATTGCAAAGTGGCTTATCCCGGCTGTGTCACTAATGAGCTGCAGGGTATCAGGGAATGATGCTTGCTTTCTATGGAGGCTCAGTTTTTTCAGTCTCCCCTACATCTGTGAAGCTGGAATAATATTGCACTGAGCACAGCGCCTGGCACAAAGCCACAAGCTCAGTAAGTGGCATCCCTCAACATCTCGGTCATTGTTCCAAACTTCTGAGAAGTTTGCCACCATGACCTGCCTCCCTCTTGCCCTGGCTCTGCCCCCTGCACCCTCAGCGGTGATGCTGAATTGAAGTGAGAAGTTACGTGTCACTTTGTGGCTTGGTCAGATTGCCAAGTTGTGAAGAGGAAGGACGGTGACGCTGTGAACAACACAATCTTTTTTTTTTTTTTTTTTTTTTTTAATAAAGTGAGACTTGTCCTACTAAAGTTAGCCTGTTGCCCTCGGAAGGTGGGAAGCCAAACTGAATAACAAAATAAACCCCTTTCATTATCCTTTAAACTTGGGGTCACTGGCGGTTTTTACCTACCAGCTTTTAAATGCCAAGTAAAATTAATTCATAGAACCTTAAAGATCTAAAACACTTAGATCGTGGTGCTGGTTGTACAACTCTGTAAATATACTAAAATTCATTGAATTATACCCTTAAAATTAGTGGATTTTATGGTATGTAAATTACATCTCAATAGAGCTTTTTTTTAAAAAAAAATTAATCATTTTATGATGAAGTAACTGGCTGTGATGGCAGACAGTCTGATCCATGCTTCACTTATTTCATCTTAGACCTCAACTCTGGGGAGAGTTTGGTTACTTCAAGAATCACTTACCTTGTTTGTAATGCAGCTTATGTAGAAAATCCATTTTCTTCCTGATATATGTCTTTCTGCTTAAAATGCTTTAAATACTAGAGTTCCAATAAAAGGAGAGAAGCTGGTGCTGTAGGGAAGAGTGTAGCAGACCGTTAATCACTAAACATAGCACTAGACAAAATTGACTACATTATAGATTATTAGGGGAAAATGCATTAATACTTTGAAGTTACTTTGACTGTAGATAGCAGAGTGTGTAAGGAACCAGCTTTGGACAGCAGTATGAAAACTATCTGTCATTACCAAAACAACTAGATGTGAATTGGTGTTTCCCAAGTATTTCTTTTAAGGCTTTTTTTTTTTTTCCCTTTCCCTTGAGAAGCTGGCTTATAGTGTTTATTCTCTTAGCCAGGCTTCTTGCCATTAGCATGGCAGGTATAGACCTCAGTTTGTCAACAAGGATTGTTTGTGCAGAATTGTTGGGCTCCAGTTAATGAGAGGTTGAGGAATTGCTTAAGGAGGTGAGAGGGGAGAGCCTGTGAATCTGAAGACAGACACAGTCACCGTATCTCCTGTGACTCTGGGCTCAGGGTCAATTTGGGGCACCAGTTTCTGTGCCCAGTCTGTAGAGAATGAGTAGTGTATCCTGTAACCAGCTGGGAAGAGTGTTGCAAAAATTAGTTAATTTTAAAAATGCATGAACACAGAATGCTACAGATTCTGAGAGCTCTCATTATTACTACAGTAAGTGAAGTCTGGGGGGGCAGCACCGTGTTCTTCCTCGTTTTTCACCAACGTCCGGTGCATTTTTGTTCTTTCGCGCTCATTATTTTACCCCGTCAGTAGCTCTGTCTTGGTTTGAATCCTAGCCCTGTGTTTTGCTAACTGAGTAACCTAATCAGACTAAATCTCAGGAATTTCTTCATCTGTAAAATGTTAAAAATAATACTTAGCTTATTAGGTGTTAGGAGAATTAAAAGGTTGTAGATGTGAAGTGTATTAGCCTGATGCCTGACACTAAGCCCTCAGTATTGTTGTTATTCAGTACTTTTATGTAAATGATATCGCTGATCTTCCTATTTTTAAGTAGTAATATTGTTAGAATCGGAGACCTGTGGTAGAATTACAGACACATCCATGGTTGCAAATAAATTATGCTCCAAATATGTACGTGTCAGTGTACATTCAAATATGGATGTGTAGAAAGAAAGGCTAGGTGTCCAGACCAGTCCACAGAGGCCAACTTATGAATGAAAACCTACTAGTGTACACCTGAACCACAGTCCTAATAATATTGGATCCAAAAGCTATTTGCCATTGTTCCCAAGGGAAACCTGCTCTTTGACCTTTAGCTCCATCTTCTCTGTTACATGGTGGAGTGTAACCTCTGAAGGGGCGATTCCCTCATATCTCAAGCAAGAATTGAGGCATTCACAGAGACATGGAGATGCCAAGGCGCCTGTAGCATCTTAACTCTGTGCCTTGGAGAGAGTCACTGCCTCGCGGGGCAGGGCCAGCGGGGTCCCAGTCAGTGTCAGTCTCACTTCAGATGTCTGAGTTGGGAGACAGGTGCCAGTTACCTCATGTTCTCTCGTCATTTAAGTTCCTTGTGTCTTAATTTGAGGCCTAGCCACACATGAAAAGATCAGTAATTGATTATTTGCAATCATTCTCCTACCTCACCCTATACTTTCAGATTGCAGGTCTGTGTCACTTTGGTCGTGGGCTCAAAAGTGAGTTTGTTGTCACTGGCTTCATCCTCTTCCTTGTCTTTTCCAACATTGTTGTAGCAAAGGAGGCAGTTAATGTGGTGGGGAGGTAAGGGAGCACTGTTGGACCACGTTCCTAAACGTGTATGTTCTTGTTGGCTACTAATAGAAAATATTTTTGGTAACTATACAGAGTACTTAAGAGGTATATTATTAATGGTAATAGATTTTAATCACTGATAAAAATCACTTTGGTTACTTACTCTAACACGCATTTCGTGTGCTACTACTGGGAACATTTTTGGATGTTTAATGCCTAATCAATATGTTAAGAGTTGTTCAAACATTTTCTGTGGGAGACAGATTGGGGATTTCTCAAACTCTAAGAATGTTTCTGACTGTGACTGTGCATGTCAGGTGGGATTTGGGAACCTCTCAGATGGCCTTTTTCTCTTTGAAGCACGATTTGATAAGACTCTCATAAATACTGTAATGAGAAATATCATTAGACTTTTTTTTTTAATGGTTTTAACCCAGTTTGCCAGGAGCTATAGTACATATTCCTGGGGAGCCAGGATTCTTTGTTATTTGATTAAAAACTGCCTGATTGAACATGCTTGGAAGTCATATTTGGCCCTAAGAGGACACAAATATGACCTGGATTTTTTTTTTTTTTTTGGATGAGCGAATTCCTGGTCTTTGCATATGTCATACTTTGGAAACAGATGGCCAGATGTATCTATCTTTAATTTTCTGATGTGTTCTTTACTCTTCCCCAGGTATCTCTCCTCTGTGTCATAACCTCTTTGCCCTGTATGATGAGAACACCAAGCTCTGGTATGCTCCAAATCACACCATCACCATCGACGACAAGACGTCGCTCCGGCTCCACTACCGGATGAGGTATGCATACCTGCCTGGCTTCCTCGTGCAGGGGCGGATGACAGCTGGCCTAGAGCCCCGAGTCACTTACCAAGAAGTATTAGTCATTTTTGTAATGCATAAGTTTTGTATTTGCTTGGTATGAGAAAGGACTTCTTCAGTATTTGGAATACAATTCAAGATGAGTTTGATCCCCTTCCTCTGCAGCATTTTAGAAAATCATTATGGTGTAGTGGGTATTTTGAATAGAATTAGTAATCTGTAGCAGAGTTTTTTAATATAATTTCATATGAATCATGGTTATGAATTTAATTTATTGAGTTATGACTAGAATTTTTTTAAAAAAAGAAACATGAGAATAAACAGTATCAGCATATATATATATCCCTAAGAGTATTGGTTTTTAGAACTTTGAGATGTATAATCTATCTGCATGTACTAGGTCATGATAAAATATATTTTTTACTAAAAGCTGCCACTAAACGGCTTGAGAATCACTGCCTGAAGTGAAAACCTAGAAATTCTAGCTTAGTCTTATTCTAAAGGAGTGGATGTTTTGATCCACTGCCCGAGGACTTTTGTTTAGTGGGGCTGTGGGTTTTCTTCTGATGGATACTTGCCTTTTCTCCCCTGTTATAGAGTTTGTTAAATGTCAGTCTCCCAAGGTGGCACAGTCAGTCAGAACTTCAGAGCTCTAGTCTCTTGAATTTATTAGCATGTTTGTTCTGTACGTAGAATTCAAAGTTGACACGTGTGTTTAGCAGAGGAGCATATAAATAGGATGAATCCTTTTTGAAAAGGATCTTAACTTACATAGATATGACTCAGTCAGTCGATGAGCTCAGGTGCTAAAGGAACGCAGGGACTTGCTGGAGAAGTCCTCGGGGAGCTCAGAGGCTCTCTCAGCTGCTGTTCCCGCTGGGAAGTCAGACGTGTTGTTACCATTCCAAAGTGGCCTGGTGTTTTTCTCAGCGGAAGCTGAACCAGATCTGTGTTCTTTGATAATCACCCTGGGGCTGACTTTTTCTCTTCTCTCTCTACTCACCCACAGCCTCACCTGAAGAAGAGAGGTGTGTGTCACGTGAGATTTCATGCCCCAGATTTAGAGAAACCATCCCCCCTTCCAGCTGAGCCTTCTGACTATAATTGGTTTTGTTTTTCAAAGTGCAATCTTGCTTTCTGTGGCCTGGGGCTTGGCTGTGTGACCCAGTGTTGGTCATGTATCTGCAGCTCAAAGTCTAGGAAGGAGACATGTCCTTGAATTTCAGTTCTTTCCCTCTAGCTTTTTCCACTTGGCTCGGAATCTAGAATAAGTAGAATTTAGAACTTGGAAGAGATCTGAGTTTGCCTGATTCAGCTCTTCCAGTTTTTAGGGGGAAACTGATGTCCGAAAAAGAGAAGTGAGTTATTCAGAGTTGCACACCTAGTGTATTGTCTCATTAGCACTAGAATCCTCTTTGAAACATTCGACGTTATGGGCCCTGTGAGTGCCTCACAAGTAAAAGCTGTCTTTGCCGGCTCCCCATTTCTGCCAGCTACCAGGAAGTGCACGGCTGCCTCATTTTTGGCACCTTGACTTTGTACCTGACATTGCGCTTCAACAGGATATTGCTTTGTTACCACAGGCTCTTTGAACTGGGAAAAAAGATCCCACCCTAAGCTAAAACATTTGCATTACAACAAACTACAAAAATTTTGAAACCTCATCATCTCACCGCTAAAGAAGGTGTAATGTGAAAATAAATGTTGGTGACTATTTCAGTGGAATCCCAGCTCTGTTTTGGGAAGTACTCTTGTACTTTGATTGTAGTTTTCTGTTTTTAGATAATGATTTTGATAGTTTTTTGTAATGTTTCTTAATAAAAGACAAGCATATTCTTTGTTCCTTTTTAAGAAAACAAAATTTTCTTTTTCATCCAAATATACTTCCCTATCCACCATTAAATTTCTATAGAAACCTAAAGGGAATTCGTTGTGTGTTATATCTGCACACAAACTTAGAATATGTGGTTGTCTGTAATATGATTTTCTCAAAACCTTGCAAGGAGGGCGTGTCTCTCATTGGTAGGTCTGTTTATCTGATGGTCTCCCTCCTGCCCACCTTCCTTCCTGCAGTGTTCCACGTCATTCTGCAGAGGAATCTAAGCAGCTGTCATACTACATTTATTTAGGTCATTCTTTATTTTCTTTTCCATTAGCATGTTACAGTATCAGGAGTTTTGTGAGGCCCAAGTTCAGTAATTGACTCTGAAGAGAGTGCAGAATTTGTCTTCCAGTGTACGTTTTCTAGTTTTGTCTTACTTAGCGATGAGGAAGGTGTTAATTTTTTTTTCCCTTGAAACATTCCCTGTTGTTACATTTATTTATTTTTATTGACATATAGTTGATTTACAATAATAGTTTCAGGTGTGCAACATAGTGATCCAGTATTTTTAGAGATTAAACTCCATTTGAAGTTCTTACAAAATAATGGCTGTATTTCCTTTTGCTGTACGGTATATCCTGTTGCTTATGGAGGATGTTGGTTTTGGTAGTCAGTGATCTAAAGGTTTTTTTTTTTTTCTTTTTATTGTCTTATAGAGAGTAGTCAGCTTTTTTCTTTAATTTTTTATTGATTTATAATCATTTTACAATGTTGTGTCAAATTCCAGTGTAGAGCACAATTTTTCAGTTACACATAAACATACATATATTCATTGTCACATTTTTTTCTCCATGGGCTACCATAAGATCTTGTGTATATTTCCCTGTGCTATATACAGTATAATCTTGTTTGTCTATTCTACAATTTAGAAATCCCAGTCTATCCCTTCCCACCCTCCGCCCCCTTGGCAACCACAAGTTTGTATTCTATGTCTATGAGTCTATTTCGGTTTTATATTTATGCTTTGTTTGTGTTTTTTTTTAGATTCCACATACAAGTGATCTCATGTGGTATTTTTCTTTCTCTTTCTGACTTACTTCACTTAGAATGACATTCTCCAGGAGCATCCATGTTGCTGCAAATGGCGTTATGTTGTCGGTTTTTATGGCTGAATAGTATTCCATTGTATAAATATACCACATCTTCTTTATCCAGTCATCCATTGATGGACATTTAGGCTGTCTCCATGTCTTGGCTATTGTAAATAGTGCTGCTGTGAACACTGGGGTGCAGGTGTCTTTTTGAAGTAGGGTTCCTTCTGGATATATGCCCAGGAATGGGATTCCTGGGTCATACGGTAAGTCTTACCTAGTCTTTTGAGGAATCTCCATACTGTTTTCCACAGTGGCTGCACCAAACTGTATTCCCACCAGCAGTGTAAGAGGGTTCCCCTTTCTCCACAGCCTCTCCAGCATTTGTCATTTGTGGATTTTTGAATGATGGCCATTCTGACTGGTGTGAGGTGATACCTCATCATAGTTTTGATTTGCATTTCTCTGATAATTAGCGATATTGAGCATTTTTTCATGTGCATATTGATCATTTGTATGTCTTCCTTGGAGAATTGCTTGTTTAGATCTTTCGCCCATTTTTGGATTGGGTTGTTTGGTTGTTTCTTATTAAGTCATATGAGCTGCTTATATATTCTGGATATCAAGCTTTTGTCCGTTTCATTTGCAAAAATTTTCTCCCATTCCGTAGGTTGTCTTTTTGTTTTACTTACGGTTTCCTTTGCTGTGCAGAAGCTTGTAAGTTTCATTAGTCAGCTTTTGACTATATGTAATTTCTAGAGATTCAACCTTATTTTAGGCTTTCTAAAATATTGCACATTGTGTTTTTGATATCCTCAGCCTTATCCTGTCTGAACATCTTACCGAAAGGCTTCCAAGCCAAAGCTAGTCCCACAGGGCTCAGGCAGCAGCCTCAGTAAATGTGCTTGTTTAGCCCCAAGGGAGCATGCTGGGCCCTTGGCTCTTCACAGAGACACGGCGGGATGTGGGAGAACCATGGCTCCAGCTGGTTCAAGGAAAATCTGCCTTCAGGGCTGCTCTTTAAAACAACTTCTTCCATCCTGGACTTCTTCTCCACCCTTATCCCAGGTATCCTTCCATACCATATGTAATGCTCATTCTCTCGTCGCCTTCTTCCCCTGACTTCTGTGCCCTCTGTCAGAACCCCGCACGGAGCTTGTGTATGTGGAGCACGTGGCACGTGGTGAGCGCTCAGAAGCCGTTAGCTGCTCCATTCATTGTTCCCTTTAGATCCTCTCTCCTGTCTCCTTCCAGGCAGAGCTCCGGAGCTTCTGGTGGATCCAGCTGTTGTATGAATGATGCGAACTCTCCGTTTGGATTTCCCTCAGCAGTCAGAGGGGTTGGCTGTTTCCTCCTCCCATTTTCTTTCTGCCCCGGTGTCAGATTTCTCTGCATCTGCTCAGCTGGTGGAGCTAGGTCACATCTTACTTTCTGTCTACCCGCAAGAGTGGATCCTGGGGGAGTCCTCTTGGCCTGTGCTCCGTTCTGCCCTTGAAGAGTGGGCTCCCCAGCCTGGGGACAGCATGAACACCGGCTCTTCATCAGCTGAGAGCCTCAGGCTTCTACTGTTCCCAGGCCTGATCCCCTCTCACATGGGAGGGTGAGGGGACAGTCGTGCAGCTGTGGTTCCTGCTGCACGTGGACTCTGGATGTGTGGTTCTTTCTGTGTGAGAGAGATGCTAAAGCACACGGTCACCTGTCCGTCACGTTCATAAGTTACACTGAAGATGGGCTGTATAGAATCACCTGAAAGTTGTAAAATGTTGATTTTACCTTTAAATTAACTTCCTTATCCATCCTTTCCTTTCCATTGTAATTGCTACTTCTTACTGTTTATACAGCCAAGCATGTATCAAGCACCTGTTACATGCCAGGCACTAGGGATTTAGTGGTGAGTAAGATGGCTGAGGCCTCTGTCCCCTCAAAACTCACGGCATTGCACACACTGTTGCCATGGGCACCGGCTTGCCTCTTGGCCTGTCTCATTTCAGTCCATCTCCCATAGGCCTTTCTTCCAGGGGGATCCTGCTTCACATGAGCTTGGCTCTTCTTTTGCCTTCTGCATATGGTCCAGACTTTATCACCTGGCGTTTATTTATTCTAGTGCCCTTTCCCTCCCTGGCCGTGGAGGGCAGCTTCTCCCTCCTCACTACTCCTGTGGCACCATATCCGAGACTCATGTCAAGGAACAACTTCGCTGTGAGGCATGGTGCCTGGGGCTCACAATGTTATCAGTGACCCACAAAAGTGTTTTAATTTCATGTAAAATCAGGAAAAAAATAAATATAATCCAGCCTGGAGTATAAACCAACACAGCTGTAAAATAAAACTTCAGTATTTTTTTATGGAGGAAGGGAAGATTCTGTGGGGTCACAGTGTAGTCCTGTTTGTGAGATGTGCCCACTTGTACGTCCCTTTATTATTGCTGGATTGGACTGATGGCTATGGGGGACAGGGAATTCAGAGTAGGTGGGGCTGTGCCCGAGAGCCCTTTGCATTCCAGAGCGTGGCACAGGACCTGGCGTGTCCTAGGCTCTGCGCGTATAGCTCAGTGACAGAGTCTGAGGTTAGTGGCAGCACTTTTTTGGGAGTAAGTTTTATCTGTTCCTTCTGCATGCCATGGTGATTTTCCATCAGCACGTGGGCACGTCAAGGGAGAGAGGCCCAGGCCCCAGCTGAGTCGCTGGCCTAGAGCTGTCCTGGGTCAGCTCAGCCCAGTCACCTTCACACATGCCGGAACCCAGTGTGTTTCTGTTACAGGTAACCAGGGAAAGCAGAGTTGAGAGAAAAGGTTTGTAGTGTTAGGTCACATAGCCTCTTGGAACTTCAGTTTTCCTCATCTATAAAATGGAACAGTGAAACATACCTTGTGCAGTTGCTGTGAGTGTTAAATAGCATAGTATACGTAAAGTGTTTTTTAATTTAATTCTTGACAATGCAGCTGATGTTCGTGTATTTCTTCTGTTTTAAAACCTTGTTCGTTGTAAGATAAACTAGCAATTTAATAATAGCGATCTGGGAAATAGGAAACACTGCCATGTTAACTGTACATCTTGACTGTTTGACGAAACTAGATTTCAGAAATGTTCAAGAGTGAATAAAATAGGTCTTGGATTTAAGGCAGGGTGGCATTACTGAAGGTGAGGGGAATTGCTGGGCTGGCATCTAGTTCTAGTCAGCAGTGTTTTGTTATTTAGGAAGACACAGTGGAAAGTCAGAGGTACTATCTTTGTGATCTTAAGGAAGTCACTTTATCTCCCTGAGTCACAGACGAGGTTCTGGCAGGACGCTTTTCAGAGTGATTGTAAGAATGAAAAGAAAAGGACCTTATAAACAGTGAAGTGCTACACAGAGGGAAGGTCTGTCTATTTGCTTACTTTTCAAGGAAGTTCAGCCTCCAGCACTGATCACCCTGGATCATCTCTGCCACACATGCCAAGGTCTCCTTTCCCACAGTCATCTTCCTGCCTTCCAGGTTCTATTTCACCAACTGGCATGGGACCAATGATAATGAGCAGTCAGTATGGCGACATTCCCCAAAGAAGCAGAAGAATGGCTACGAGAAAAAAAAAGTTCCAGATGCAACCCCTCTCCTTGACGCCAGCTCACTGGAGTATCTGTTTGCTCAGGTGAGACGTTTGGGCTCAGGAGAACCTGGAGTTTGTGGGGAGGGTGAGATATGTTAGGGTTCACGTTCTCTGGTGCAGCTAACCCTGGTGATGGCTGGGATACTATATGGCCTGCTTCGTGGGTAGTTCTTGCCAACCCTGAACGTGCCCCAGGTGAGGAGGGGCAAGGGGCTAGTTATCCCTCTTGTGGGTTTTCTAGGCTTTACTTGTTCTCTGTTCCTTTGTTTTTCCCCCTACCATGTTACTTCTTGTCTGCAGTGCCTCCTGTGCAGAGAGCAGGGGGAGCTGTAAGCGAGGGACGGTAGTTCAGCAGGGCTGACACACTTCTCAGCAGTCACAGTGATGCTGGAGAGGGGGGAGGTGGCCACTTTAAGTCACAGTGGTGGTGGTGGTAGGGTGGTAAGATTAGACACTAGAAGGAAGCCAGAAAGAGAAGGTAGAGTCACCTAAATTATATTATCCTGAGATAGCTAACATTTTTGTTTTATGTGCTTCCTGATTTTACCATGCAGATATGTATTACGCATCATATAGTTTTTGAAAATATCTTATTGTTTCTATTTTATAAGCTACTTTTTAATTCTATTGGTGATGATCCTTTAAACGTCAATTAAAAATATAGATCTTTGTTTTAACGGCTTCCTAGCAGTTCATTTATTAAACAAATATTTGCCGAGCGTCTCTGTCCTTTTCACTGGGGCACTGCTGATATTGTGGCAAATAAGCGTCAGATGTAATTGAGTTGGACAAACAAAATAAGCAGATAAGATGATACATAGATAATACACAAGAAATTATGAGAGGTGCTATGAAGGAAAAAGCTTTTGTGACAGAGAATGGGGAGATCTGATTTAAACCACGTGATCAGAGACGGTCTCTCAAAAGAGGTGGCATTAATACTGAACCTTGAAGAGTGAAAAAGTGTCTGCAGCTCTCAGAGGGGAGTGGGGAAAGTACTTTTCTGCATAGAGCAAAGTTCTTCAGCAGCAGCAGTACTGGCGTTCGGGCTGGCGGATTCTCTGCTGTGAGGGCTGGGCCCTGTGGGTGTTCACCCACACCCCTGCCTCCGCTCACTTGGTGCCAGGAGCACCAGTGTGGTGGCGGCAGAGCTGGAGAAAATGGATGAATTTGCAGTTAATTTTGGAGATAGACTTGATCTGATTGGCTCATGGGTTGGATATAAACAGTGAGAGTATCTGAAGAATCAAAGGTACTTTGAGATTTCTGTTTTGGGCCACGTTTGATTGATAATGGCATCATTGCCTGCATAGGGGAAGACTGGGAGTGACAGGTTGGAGGAGGGCTGGAAACTAGGAGCTCTTTTTGAGAGACCTATGAGATTTCAGGTAGGAAGTTGAGTATGAGGCGGGAATCCAGAGGAAGAACTGTTCTTTATTTAACTAATCCTGGTTTCTGAACATTTTTGGTTTTTCTTGATTTTTCCCTGTTATGCTGTCACTGTTATAAAACAGCCTTATATGCATGTCTGAATATGTGAAATATGTGTTCTGCTTATTATTTCTTTAGGGCATACGTGTGGGTTCTGTGTGACAGCTCTGTCCCGTTGCACAGCTTTAACTATGCATTGCGCACTGTCCCCATCCTGTAATGCACCTGGCAGCTGGCCTCGCAGACAGCAGAGAAGTGACATGAGGCACAGCCTCGGGCAGATGCTGTGTGGAAAAAATTCAGTGAACTGGCCATTTGCAGATTGGTCTTTTTGAATTCAGCCTCCCAGTCTAATATATATTCATATCTGAATTCTTTTACCTTTTTTGGGAGAGGAAGTGTAGAGAAAGAGTGCACCAGACTTCAAGAATAAGTGTTGTGTTAGAACCTGACCTTTGAGAGGTTCACGAATGAGTTACTTGAGGCAGCTGCACGGTGATGTTTACAGAACATCAGAGCCAGACAGAATGGTGTCAGGCTTTGTCCTGCTCTACGCGCGTCGCTGGCAGAGATGATCATTGTTGGTCCTCAGTAGCTTGTAGAAGTGGTCAGTGTCCTTTTCTTACCTGAGAGAAACAAGAAGTCCCATCTTGGAGAAAGGGGAACTGCAACAGTGAGAAGGCTCCATCCCCAAACCACTAAACTAAAGTCCCCTCAGGGTAAGTGAGTTCTTAATGTACGTGGGAGCACCACCCCAGATTCACCTCTGCCTCTGTCCGAGCTGGAGAAGGGCTGACGCGGTCACGGGCCTTGGAGTTCTGTGTATGCCGGCAGCGGGGTGCTGCAGAACCCCAGCCCTGCCGTCACGCCGGGGTTTGTCTCTCCACTCCCTGCTCATGAGGTCCCTGGCTCCCACTGCATCTCCTTCTCCTTGACTTTGGTTCTGGTAACTACTGAGGTTATATGTTTCTATTTGTTTATTCTTTCTTTCTTTCATGGACTCTCCACGTGGTCAGGGATGTGGTTTGGCTTACTCTTGTATCCGAAGTACCTAGGGTAACATCCGGCCCATAATTGGTTCTCATTAATCAGTAATTAGCAAATGAATGAATGAAGTTGTTTAATCTTTTGATGCCTTAGATTCCTCATCCATTAGGCAGAGGTGATGATGTTAGCATCCTTGTCACAGAGCTGTTGTGAAGATTAAATGAAATAGTAAGTGAAAGGAACTCGCACAGTCTGGCACTGAGATTAGGGTTTAATCAAGGGGACCCAGCATTGACATTGTCATGACTACACACTCTGTACAAGGCGGGTATTGGCCACTGCTTTTTTCGTTTTATTTTTTGTGGTTGGAAGCCCTCATTGGCTCTGGGAATTGCTGCGCACCCCCGTGAGTGAGGGGTGTATTTTGGTGATACATTTCACTACTGGAAACTTGAACAGAAGATTTTGAGACACCTTAACATGTGGTGCGAAGCAGTGTGGAATCTGGATTCCTTCTCCTTTCTGTAAATCTTTATCAGAAGAGGGTGTGGTGCCCCGTCATTTATTCACCAGTTCCCTTGCTCAGTACATGTTTGTGGAACTAATGAATGACCAGACCCCAGCCCACTGGTGCTGTCCAAGCGTAGTGCATGCTGCGTTTCACCCTCACCTGCTTGGGAAGTCCCGCAGAGCCCTTCACGCCCAGCTGTTGAGAAAGAGCTTCCATGCGAGAGAAATTGTAAATCTCGTTAGTCTCACTGCTGTCCTGCTTTTGGGGTGGCACCTCCCTGTGTGGGGAGCCTTCCTCTCAGGATCAGGGACATGGGTGGACTCTTGAAATTAAAATGGTGGTTCATTTCTTCTCACCTCTGCTCCAAAGGGACAGTACGATTTGGTCAAGTGCCTGGCTCCCATCCGAGACCCCAAGACGGAGCAGGACGGGCATGATATTGAGAACGAGTGTTTGGGAATGGCCGTCCTGGCTATCTCCCACTACGCCATGATAAAGAAGATGCAGCTGCCCGAGCTTCCCAAGGATATCAGGTAACCTTCCTGCTGGCTCCAGAAGACTGTGGGGATGCTGTTATTTTTGTAGGTTCTCATGTATCTCAGTTTAACCACTGCCAGCTTTTGGCTGACTGCTGCTCTCTGCAGAGCCCAAGTCATTTTTAGAGTATTTATAAAAGGTAGCACAATTATATCTGTGTCCTGATCTTGAATGTTGGCTAACTGATGACCTCTGAGTTTTGCACTAGGGTGAAAATTATGGACTGGCGATGCCAATCAAATTAATGGCCCACGTGCCCTCCTCTTTCCTCTCTGCCCTTGATGAGCGTTGCCATCTGTCACTGCACTTTTTCCTGTTGTGCTGGATCTGCCCTAAAATCTTTCTCGGTATATCTCTCTGGGCAGCTACCTCCAATTGCCAGCTGGAACTAGAGTTCAGTAGAAGGCTGTTAATTCTGATGGGAAGCGCGATCAGTTGTTAACCTTAAGAAAATTGTGTTTACTTAAAAATATCATTTGCAATCAGGTTTTTGTGAAAAAATACTCAGTCTGTGTAACTTCTACCCATCTATGAAATACAGTTGATATACTTAGTGAGCTGTTGTGATTGTCGTAAGTCAAGACATCTTATTTTGAAGAGGGAATTATTTATAGCTGTGTTGTTTGTGACGGGCAGCACGCATCTTCTCTTAAGGTTACTTGTATCTCCTTGTGCGTGGCCGGAGTCTGGCGCAGACCACCAGTTGCTCCCCAGAAATGCAGGGACTGATTAGACGCGTGCTGCACTGCTACGTTCTCCTTTTCTGTGGCTTTTTGCTCTGGGTACCTCTTACTTATTTTTTCATGAGGCTAAAGTGAAAAATGGCAGCTCTTCTCTGATCTTCCTCTCTACTACATAAATCTGAAAACATTATGATATTTATTGGGAATAAATGCCAAACTCCACAGTTTTCCACTGTTGTGTAACCGTCCGTGCAGCAGGGGTTCCTCGGTGCCAGGTGCCTGCTCAGGCCTGGGAGCAACAGGCTGACCGGTCTCCCTACTTGTTTGGCCCCCAGTGGCCTTGTTCTCGTTTTCTTACTCTTCTTAAAGTCCTGTTCATACTCTTCTTCTTTTTTAATCTATCTGTTTATTTTTTATTGAGGTATAGTCAGTTTACAATGTTGTGTCGGCTTCTGGTGTACAGCACAATGCTTCAGCCATACGTGCACACACATATATTCATGTTCGTTCATACTCTTCTTAAAGTTGCCACCTGTCCTAGCAGAGTGTCAGTTTGCTGAGATTCTGTTAGTCATAGATACTCTCTCATTAGCCCCTGGACGGGTAATCTTTCAGTTTACTAGTTGATCCATTTAATAGATCTGGGACATCTTCACATGGCAAGCACTGAGTCTTCTGTATTTAATTAGCTTTTATGTGTTTCTCCCACTTCTTATAAAAAACAACATGTGGTCTTTGTAGAAAAGCTGTAAAACAGACGTCCAAGTGGGATGTACAGAGTGTCTGCAGTCGCTCTCGGCACCTTTCAGACTGCTTTGTAACGGATGCTGAATCTTAGTAACTGTGTTGTGTGAGTGCTGATGTGCACAGGAATCGTGACACCAGCAAACACACACATCAATAAGTCAATTTTGCCTCCTGCCTTTGTGACCCAGAAAATTTGATAATACCTGCAAGAATTGCCATTTCAGTAAGATCTGTGGAACATGTACTTCTCTGTTTTGTTCAGTCCCTATTCACTGCCATCTCCTTAGGATCATCCTTAGTGCTTGACTCCATCTGAGACCTCCTGGGAGCAGAAGCTACTTCCCCATGTGGCAACACATGGGAGAAAGGTTTATAGACTTGGGTTTGTTTCTGAGCTGCTCTCTCCTAACCTATACATGAAAAAGAGATGTATTTTTCTACTTTCTTTTAGCTACAAGCGATATATTCCAGAAACACTGAATAAGTCCATCAGACAGAGGAACCTTCTCACCAGGATGCGGATAAATAACGTTTTCAAGGATTTCCTAAAGGAGTTTAACAACAAGACCATCTGCGACAGCAGCGTGTCCACGCACGACCTGAAGGTGAAGTACCTGGCCACCTTGGAGACTCTGACGAAACATTATGGTGCTGAAATATTTGAGACGTCCATGCTACTGATCTCGTCAGAAAATGAGATGAATCGGTTTCATCCGAATGACAGTGGAAACGTTCTCTACTATGAAGTGATGGTGACTGGAAATCTTGGAATCCAATGGAGGCAGAAACCAAATGTAAGTGGTGATCGGTGGGTGATCAAAACAGAACAGCCTGTGTGACACAGTGTGTTCTGTTTATCCTGTGGGAATTATCTCTCTGCATGTTCATCACCCCTGCCAGCTGAGTTTATTTTAGGGGCTAGAGACCATGTATTATTCATCTTTTATTGCATCTACGTAGCAGTAGATCTAAAAATAAATATTTATGGAGTGCTGTAGGGAAATAGAGGAATATAATAATAACATGTACAGTATATTGTAATAACAGACATTTACTGAGTGCTTACATGTACCAAGTACTTTTCTAAGCATTTTACATGTATTAGCTCATCTATTCCTTAAAACAAACCTTTGAGGGGATACTACCATTTTCCATATTTTATAGAACACAAAGAGGCACAGAGAAGTTAAGAGACTTGTCCAAGGTCATAACTAATAAGCGATTGTGCTAAGAATTGAATTTAGGCCTGTGGCTCCATGAAATAGGGTGATTTTCCCTGCAGTTTGAAGCTTCTTTTTGAAGTCTTTGTTGGATGAGGCAGTTGAACAGAATGGCTTAAAAGCATGGGTTTTAAATCTAAATAGACCTGGTTCAAATCCTAGCTCCACTGCTTACACATGCCTGGCCTTGGGAAGGGTTCCTCCACATAGGTCAGCAGCATACTCTTCACCTACGGAGATGGAGATGCTTAAAGCTGTATCTACCTCAGAGTGCTGTTGAGAGAGCTGCATGTCATTTAGCACAGAGCTTGGCATATAATGAATGTTTAATAAATTGTAGTTGCTGTCATCATCATCATCATTATTGTAAATAATAATATTGAGGTAAAGGTGAGATTCATTTTCTACTCCTGTTTTATTCTTACACTAAAATAACAATGCCAAACACCACGTGCATTCTATTTACTGTGGGAACTGTGTTATTAAGAACTTACCTACTTCTCGAAGAACCTTGTGGAGGTGTAAGAGCTCCATTTTATGGATGGGGAAATGGAGGCTCCAAGAGATGACCTAACTAGTTAAATAAGTGGCAGAGGCAGGAGCTTATCCCAGAGGTCTGGTCTCCAAGACTCATGCTGCACAAAATACGTGAACTTGTGCAGACACGTATGAATGACTCCCTAGGTTATCCAAGCATGGGATTCATATCTTCTGAAAATTCTGACTTGAGTGTTTCTACAAAGTCAAGACCATCAGTGATTGCTTCTAAAAGGAGAAAGCCAATGTTCTGTCCAGAATGTGTTTTCCGCCTGTTGAAACACATGCATCTGTCCGGGAGGGAGGGGACCCGATTGTGGACGCGGTCTGGTGGGCAGTTATTTCCCTTTCTGAGTTTATTCGCGTCTCACGGATTATGTGAAGAGTTTCGTCGGTGTGTCCATTAAGGTCTCTTCTGAGTGAAGTTCTTTGATGGGACCCAAATAATCCCACGGGTGCCGACTCTCTGTTCCTCTGTGACTCCAGGGGCGCTGGCTTTCTCCTCCTCCGCTGCAGGCCCTGCATTGGCTTCCCGGGAGCGTTGACCTTTTACCAACAGAAAGTGAGAAAGCTGACCTAACCTTGTCACTTTTATGCATCTTACCAGGTTGTTCCTGTTGAAAAGGAAAAAAATAAACTGAAGCGGAAAAAACTGGAAAATAAACACAAGAAGGATGAGGAGAAAAACAAAATCCGGGAAGAGTGGAACAGCTTTTCTTACTTCCCCGAGATCACTCACATCGTAATCAAGGAGTCTGTGGTCAGCGTTAATAAGCAGGACAACAAGAAAATGGTAAGTTTACTCCAGAAGCGGCTCTCCTGGGTCTGTGCTGAGAGGCAAACTTTGCTGACGACGGCTAGGCTGCACCTGCTTTTTCAGAGTTCCTGTCCCAGAGAGAAAGTCTCATGATCGTGTTATTTAGGCCAGAAAGTCCCTTTTCAGACACTGAATCAATGTCAGTTTTCAAGTTAATTGGGTACATTCTAGTGTCTTTCTTCGGTCTTCAAAGGTATGTCTGCTTCAGGGTTTGCTGTCTTCCCAAAGATACTTCAGCGTCGATGTTTTGTTCACCAATGTTGGCGGATTTGAAGGGGAAGGATCAGTGAGAGTCAGCATTCCCCGCCGCGGCTCCTGTCTGCTGAGTTGGGTGGATCATCCGGGGTGAGATCGGTGGGAAGCCCCGCTTTGCACTTGAGCTGACTGTCGGGCTGGTGGCTCCGGCCGCAGTGGCCACCCTCGTCGTGGTGTCAGGAACACCCAAGTGACTCTCGGACAGAGGAAGGGGTGTTCATCTCACTTCCTCTTTTTTTTGTATCACTTGAGAACATAATCTAGACAGGCAGGCCAGCGTGGCAGGGGAAGTGGGAGCCCTGCCAAGTAAACATGTTTGTGTCAGGGAAGTAAGTCATGGCCGGCTACGCGGGCAAATACTGTGCTGAAGTCATAACGCTCAGTGCTGGGAGGGAATCTGGTGATACGGTTAGACAGATGGTCATCCTTTTACATCTGGAAAACTTGTCCTTTTGGCATACCTTTTGGGAAAGCAATTTGGTAACGTATCTTAAAAGCCTTGAAAATGTCTGTGTATCACTTCTTTCAGGAAACTGGATCTGTCTTCTAGAAACAGTGAGGGGCCGGCAGTGGTCTATGAATGAGAATGTTCATCCCAACAGCATTTACAGTGTCAAAATACTGAAACTAGCCTACATATATGATCATAGAATGGGAAAATAAAACACAACTCATCTGAGTGGTAGAATATTACATAAACAAGTTGCTGAATTAAAAAAAACAATCTGGAAAAATACTTTATAAATGGGAAAAAGCAGAATATAAAACTATTGTTAGAGTGGAACTAATTTTGTTAAAAGTTTTTATAGAGTATGCATGTACATACCCATGCCCTTAGAAAAATAATCAAATATTAACAGCTGTTTGTTTATGATGGGATTATGAGTAATTTTAACTTTCTTATTCTCCTCATCATCCCCCTTTTTTTAAACAATAAAAATACATTGATTTTTATTAGAAAACTGTAGTAAAAATGTGAAGGGAGAAGTAGAAAAGTCCAGATGGACGTTAGTGGAGAGATGGAAAATGGACAGAGGGAGCAAATAGAAACAAGTGCTGTTTATTCAGCACATTACAGACATTAGGTGGTGGTACACATGTGTCTACATTATCTCATTTAGTCCCTACAGGGACCTTAAGATGTTGGAATTTTGGCTCCGTTTCCATCGGGGAATCTGAGTCTTGCTGTAGCGATGCAGAAACTTGCACAGGGTCACGCAGTGAGAACGTAGCAGCTCCAGCTTGCGCTGCTTTGGTTTCCAAGGTGTTCTCTTCCCCAGGGACTCTAGTGAGGGAAAGGTGGGCACGTCTGTGATCTGACTCTTCAACCAGGCCAGGCCCTGAAGACGCGGGGCAGAGGAGGAGGAAGAATGGCTGCCAGCTGTTACCTGTTTTGTGGGCCTGCCCCCTTCTGTCCCAGCTGAGTCAAGAGCAGCACCCAGATGATGCACCTGTCATCTAAGTTAGAGGGCACTCTGTGCCAAGCTGCGTTACTTTGTAGGGAGGGGAGGCAGGTAGGAAGAAGGAGATATTCATCTCCTCATTACTCTGTTTTCCTTTACAAACACCAGCACTCATTGTGTGCCACTGAGGGCTTTACAAATAATGACTCTTTTCATTTTCACATAGAGAATGAGGTGGGTATGTTATTATCCCCATTTTACAGAGGAGGAAACTGAAGCACAGAGAAGTTAAGTAACTTGTCCAAGGTCACACAGCTTTGAGGTTAAACCATTTGAAATTGCTGATATTTGACAATTTTTGACTTATAAAAATGATGATTACATATGCTTAAATGTAATAGCAAGTGGAGATACTGAAATTTGAACCCAGACTAGCTGGCTCCAGAACCTGTGGGATATTTAACACTATGTGATGCTTTTTCTTCTTTATCTCACTCCTGTCTCTTCCCAACCATGGGAGTTCCAAGCCCTTTGATGGGGCAGTACTTTGGTCGCTGGTCTTTCAGGAGAGCATACTACCATGTCATCAGATCATTATCTTGATTTATCTCCTCTCTCTCATCTTCTTGACATCTCCCATTTCTGTTCAGACTTCTGCTTTCAGAGAACTTAAGTGCTCATGTGGTCTTGCTTATATGTGACCGGGTACAGGGCTGCCCAAGCCAGACCATCTTGAAATTGCTCTTCAGAGCACTGCAGGTACATGCCAGGTGACACCTGCAAGGGAGCACACTTAGCACAGAGTCCCCTTCCTGAATTGCCATCACCATGGTGGCCCTGCCCTCTCTTGGCCTCCTTGGCTCACAGTCCCAAAGCTCCCTTCCTTTGGCATCATAGCTGACTGTCACTAAGCCCCCCTTGCCTCCATTCTGTCTGGTTGCTTGTATCTCCCCCTTCACTGGTCTTCTCGTCTCTGTCTGCTTTTCTCTGCCACCAGCCTCCTCTTTCTCCAGTGTTATGGAAAGAGCCTTATGTTCAAATGTCATTTTGCCCTTCTCTGAAGGCTCAGGTGCTTGTCAACATTTTTGTAAGCCAAAGCTCTAAATCATGCCTTTATATACCTTCCTTCATCAGATGTTCCTGGTTGATCCCACAGTTCCTCTCAAATGGGGTGGTATCTGCTCAGGGGTGTAAGATCAAGGCAAAAACGCCACCTGTCTTCACCTCCAGGCATTTTTCTGAAAACCTTGCTTCTGTGGAAATTCCCTCCCTCCTCGTCTTCTCTTGCCTTCGCCTCTCCCACCTCCAGTGAGACTGTCTGCCTCCTCCAGAGCTTCAGAGGCCCCTGGATTTAATGTAGCAACCTCATCGCTGTGTCTGGTACCATTCTGGACTAAAATCCAGGAGTTTCACCTTTGAGACCAACTCCATATGGGATGAAGCACCTGTGTCTCTGTTTCCTTCTCTATGAAACAGGAATAATGCTTAGTGCCAAGACCAGGGGACCCCCTGCTCCCTGCACCTCCATGTTGAGTCCTCTGCTACCTTGGTTCAGGCCTCCTCCTCCATCAGGACCCAGGTGGCTGCTTCTCCACAGTCTCCTGCTGCCACGGCTGCCCGCCCGGCTTCCGCCTTCCCTGCACACAGATACACTGTTGCTCATGTGATAAAGTTCAGTAGATGAATGTGGTGAACAGTCAGTGTATATAAATGCAAGGGGTACAGTTACTGTCAACAAAAGAGTTTCCCTTTGGGGTCATTTATGCATTCTCCATGTGTTAAGTATCTTCTCTCTGCGTTCCTCCCCACAGAGTCAGCTGCTTCAGGTGGCTGGCATGGGACATAACCACGGGCATTTCTTCTCTCTCCCCAGGAACTGAAGCTCTCGTCCCACGAGGAGGCCTTGTCTTTTGTGTCCCTGGTGGACGGCTACTTCCGGCTCACGGCAGATGCCCACCATTACCTCTGCACCGACGTGGCTCCCCCGCTCATTGTCCACAACATACAGAATGGCTGTCATGGGCCAATCTGGTTGGTTCTGGAACCCGCTCAGTTGCCTTTGGTGTGAAAAGAACCCATGTGTTTAGGGATGGGACGTGCGGCCTCCGCAGGCACAGGCGCGGTCAGTCAGGTGCTCAGGCCGGCCCAGCTGAGCGTGTTGCTCGGCGCTTACTTAGGCCCTCTTCCGTCCCTGCTGTCCTGTTGGGGCTCCCTGTCATCCCGTACCTTGGTTCTCGCAGCAGGCCCCCACCTCTGCTCCCTGACTTGGGTGCCCTCACAGCACCCCCCCACAGCTGACCAGAAGTGCCGCGCTTCCTAATCACTGGCTGTGCCAGACACGCTGGGTGATTCCAGATCGGACCCAGGTCTCGACAGCAGACGGTGTAGTAACAGAATCCTGAGTCGGCTGGTCCTCCAGTGCCAGGTGACCCGCCAGGGTGACCAAGCCTCAGAGGTGGAAGGGGCGTTGCCGGGTGTCTCGTCCCACCTGCACCTCAGCGCTGGGAGCCTGTGCTCGGAACCCCTCCGGTGATGTGCTTAGGACCTCAGGAGGGGGCCGCGCAAGCCCTTCTGATGGGGAGTTGAAGTCTGCCTCCCCGTGACTTCTGCCTGCTCATCTGAGTTCTGCCGTTTGAAGCAACAGGGACTCATTTTAGTTCCTCTTGTGCATGATCAGCCATCAGGCAAAGGAAAACAGCTGCTGTGTTTTTTTTTTTTTTCTGAGTCTCTCTTCCCAGACCAAAATACATCTGCGGAAGCATCTCTTCAGCTGCCTTTCACATGCGCTGGCTCCCATTTCTTCCCGGTTACCTTGTGGACATGCAGTTTGTTAGTGGTGTGGTCCCTGGCCTGGAGAGGCAGACAGACTCACAGAATTGCAGAGCAGGGGTTGAGCTGCATAATAAAGCATGTGCCTCAATATCCCAGCTCTAGTCCTGGCCCTTGCTTTTCCCCTTGGCCTGGAAAGCCCTCCCTCCAGAATCTGTGTGGTCATCACTTCCTTGAGGTGTCACACAAATACCACCTTATTGGTGAAATCCTCCCCCACCACCTTATATAAAGTAACACCTGTTCCCCCTCTGTACCCCACACTCCCTGGCTCCTTCACGCTGCTTTATTTTCCTTCAGGGGCATTTGTTGCCTCCTGACATAGAAGTTTATGTTCACTTGTTTCTTGTCTGTCTGCCCTCACCGCCCATTGAACATGGAGCTGTTGGTCTCTGCCTTTCCAACCCGTGTTGACATGCAGCCCTCCTCCAACACTTAGCAGAACTCACTGTGTGTAGTAACCTCCTATGTGGGTTTATTTAGCAACTCTTTGTTCACTGCCTTTGTGCAGGCCTAGGGACACATAATCCTCATTGACTTCTTTATTCGGTGTTCATTACTCAGTTATTCACTTATTTATTGAGAGCTACCATGAGCCAGGCATGCTGTGACTTGGGGGGACACGGCTGTGAACAGAACAACCTCAAGTTCATGCCATCCTGAGGCTCATGTTCTCGCTGTGCTGCCTGGGCTGGTGGGGAGGGACCCTACCGCTGCATCATGGGCTCCACACCCCCAGCCCCGGGGGAGCTCTCTGGCTGGAGTGGGGTCGGCGTGTATGGGGAAGTCAGGGGCAAGTGGGCTCAGTGCCTTGGGCAGCAGGCTGAGCCCTCTACACACTGGAGACTTGACCTGTTTTGAGACTTCTCAGCATCTCAGCTTGCCTGATGTCTCACTGGAGAGGACTTTAGGACCCTTTAGGTAATGCAATGGACCGTCAGACTTGAGGCAGCTCAGGGAGGTGGACATCCCATGGGTTTAGGGCGCCTCCCTTTGGTGTGAGCTTTCTCTTTGCCTCTCTCTCCCTCTAGCACAGAATATGCCATCAACAAATTGCGGCAAGAAGGAAGCGAGGAGGGGATGTACGTGCTGCGGTGGAGCTGCACCGACTTCGACAACATCCTCATGACCGTTACCTGCTTCGAAAAGTCTGAGGTCAGTTGGGACACTGGCTGAGGCCAAGCTGTGTGGCCACAGGGTGTCCAGTGCAGCCTGGTCCAGGCGCTGCCGCAGAAAGGACCACCCTTGGGGGAGGGGGTAGAGAAGCCTGGGGCTTTGAGAAAAATCCCTGGCAGTTTTGACAGGAGAGACCTGCTCTTCAAATGGAGCCCACTCCCCGGCAGCCAGACCCCATGGCCTCTCCTCCTCATGGCCCTTTTCTCCTTCAGGGGACCCATGGCAGGGTCCCCTGTGCTCTGGAAGGTGGAACACTACCAGAAAACAAGCTCACATGAAACACTAAGTGGTTTACCTTACACTTGGTGCCAAGATCATCACAGACGCAGAGCTATGTCTGTTGGCAGCATATTCACTGGTACAAACCACTGCCAAGAGGGCCTGTCGGCAACCTGGCCTAACACAGTCTTCCCCAGATGGTAGCTGCAGACATTTTAACAGGCAAATGGCTGTCCTGTGTTTTGACAAGTGGAGCTGTCTCTTAGTGGAAGCCAGGAATGATGTGAATCCTGGAGGCTAAGGTCGAAGCTACAATTGCCGACTACTTCACTAGACCTCAGTGCTTTGTTGGTTATGTAATTTTTTTAAATACAAGAAATGGACTCTTTTAAAAGACAGAGTCTTATAGAATTAGTCCAGATAAATACGCTAGTGTCGGTAGGGTTCACCATGAAACTGGGGCGGGGAGGGGCCTGCAAGGTGGAAGCCAGCACATCAGCATGTTATAGACCTCAGGCACCAGAAGGAAAAGTGCTAGAGAGTCCCTGGAGGCTGGACTCAGTCGAGAGTGGACGAGGAGTGGCAGGAAGAACCCATGCTGCCAGTGTCCTGGGTGGAGTCTTGAGGGGCCACTGCCCGCCTGGGGTGTTCCCGTACGGCGAGGCCTCGTGGCCCAGCACTTGGCAGGCCTGCTGCCTTGGCAGGATCCCTTTCTTCTGTATTCATCAGTCTTTGGAGGAAGCTGAATGTTTTTATCACGGATGGGGCCGTGAGACAGCCCAACTACGTGTTGAGGTGGATTCGACCTGTGCTGTGCCCAGAATGTCAGTGATTCAGTACGGGCTACCTGGGTGTCAGGTCACCCGGGGAGGACAGGAGTCGTAGACACGATTACTCCTGCTGTTTCTTACAGCTCACCAGACGCTGTGCCAAGCGCTTTACCTGCCTATTCTTGTTTAAGCCCTACACTAGCCCTCGGAGGTGGTGAGATGTCCCCAGTGAACAGATGAAGACAGGAATCAAGATTTTAAATATCTTGTCCTAGTTTACACCATAAGTACACCTTTCTCACCCTCACTCTTAACCACTAAAATAAGCTTCCTTTGTACAGAAGTGCTCATGAAGGAAAACTTCTGCTCCTGCTCCCCCTCTGGGGCACCATACAACCCCAAAACCAGATCAGACAGCTGTCTGCCACCTCCCCGGCGGTTCTTGGAAGAGCTCAGTTTGAGGGAGTTCCTGCATAAGTTTTGTTCTAGTGCTTATTATTTCACGCATGATGATAGCTGCTAACCTTCTAAAGTGCTTCCTAACTCTTCTACCTGCACCGTGTCATATAATCATAGCAACAATCCTGTGAGGTGGGTGTTTCCACAAAGTTCATCCTAAGGGCCAAAATGAAGTGATACTCTTGCAGAAATCACTGCTCTGTTATGCTGTCTGCCTGGTGTTAACTCCCTTTTATCAGTGCCTTCTCCTGTCTCCTTTTATTAGTTAGTTATTGTTTCACTGACTCATTTATAATAAGCTTTTTATTTCTGAATAATTTTAGACTTACAGAAATGTTACAGAGACAGTACAGAGTTCCTGTATGCCCCCCACCCAGCTTCCCCTGTTGTTAACATCACGCATACCCATGAGAGACTTGCCTAACCCCTTTTAAAACAAATCCTTTCTGATCATTTTCTGAATGGCAGGTGCTGGGTGGCCAGAAACAGTTCAAGAACTTTCAGATCGAGGTGCAGAAGGGCCGCTACAGCCTGCACGGCTCAGACCGCGGCTTCCCCAGCCTCGGGGACCTCATGAGCCACCTGAAGAAGCAGATCCTGCGCACAGACAACATCAGCTTCGTGCTGAAGCGCTGCTGCCAGCCCAAGCCCCGAGGTCAGTCTCCCCGCACCAGAGCCGGGCCGCGGCCCTCATGACGCTGCCAGACCCAGGTCAACCGAAAGATGCTGGCTGCTTTGAAGACAGTAGTGCCTCCCCAACAGCTTCTAGGTGTTTTTCACTGAGTTTTGTTACAAGTCTGTTCCTGACTCAAGTCCCATTCCTCAGGCGTCAGCATTTTCTGTAGAAAAGATGTTCTGGTCTTCTCAGCATCTCAGGCCACAGAAAGAGGCGTGTACAGGATTAGTAAGCAGAATTTTACTTCTTTCTTCTTTTACATAAAATGTCTTGAGTTCCCCTGTCAGTGGTTTATCTGTTTGAGAAATGATCCTGACACATCTTCTGTGGGCCAAGAACTATGTTAGATGCAGAGTCAGAAATGCATGAGACTCAGTGCCCCAGGGTTCTCCAGCCTGATGCAGAATATGTTGCTGGTAAATGAGGCCACTGGTGTGTGTAAGGGATGTTTCCATCTGTCTGTCCGTCCGTCCATCCATCCATCCCCGGGGTTGCAGAGGAGTAGATGGTCAAGATCCCCGAATCACATGGAAGGCTACACGGAAGAAGTGGATCTTGAACCAAGTGTTGGAAAATGAGCGGGAGGCACCAGTTAGATAAGGGCATTCCCAGCAGGCCTGTGCAGGACAGAGTGGTGGGCAGACGCAGTGGCTGCAGAAAGGTTTTGGAGGGCTAACGTGTTTAGTGAAGTTAGAGAGAAGGGGGAGGGGAGACTGGGAGGGCAGAGATTTGGGATCTTGGGAGGCCTTGGACGCCATGCCAAGGAGCAGGGCGACTTTATCTTGCAGGCAGTGGTTAGGAAAGGTGAGGAAGTCAGCTGCTCTTCTGTGAGCCCTGTGAGCAGTGTTACTGATGTCCTGCAGGTGCATTCATCATCACCTCTCAGAGTGTGAGAATGGAAGGACACTTAGGGGTCACCTGAGCAAGTGTCCCATCTTATACATGAGAAAACTGAGGCCTGGAGAAGTGAAGTGGGTCTTATTAAGGATCATAGTCAAGAGTTTGAGTGCCAGGTCTACCCCCAGTGCTAGATGCCATGAGTATTGGTCTTTGCTGTTTCTCTACCATAAGGTAGTGCCCTGCATGTGGCAGGGACTTCCCTTAGGAGGCAGGCCTCAGGAAAGGGCAGCACAGTGTCCCTGAGACCCTAGTGAGTGTGGTCAAGGATACCCCGAGGGGTCTCTTTGTCTTTTAATGGGGTGTGTCCATGAGTCTGTAGGGGTGAGCAGAGGAAGCAGCACCAGAGCAGAGAGGGTCCTGGGCTCTTGGTGTTTGAATCGCCTTCTGGTCTCCCGGCAAGGCACTGTCACTGAACTCGGTGAAAGGGGAAGGACTTGGGCTCTTGTTGATCAGATGGCCTTTCCTGCCAGCCTTGGGGAGTAACTGCAGCCTTCGTTTCTGTGCTTGAAGATGTTCTGCAAAAGTAAAGATGTATCTGCCGCTTGGCTGTGAGACCTGGGAGTGAGTTAGAACCTTAGCGCCCGACAGCCCTGTTCACTCACACAGTCTCTCCTTCCAGATGTCAGCAGTGGTTTTTGTTTTCCTGGGAATGGGTGGGCTCTGGGTGAGCCTGAGGAGATGGAGAACAGCAGCCACGGGAAGTGAGTCAGTGGCGGCAGGTTGGAGACTGGGACGTGATTTCTTTGCTGGCATTAGTTGCAGAGGTCTCTGGTGTAGACGCTGCCCCAACTGGCCCAGACCTGGGAGCCAGCGACTGGTGGGAGAAGCACAGGCATGGAATTGAAGGCCTTTCTCACTGCTCTGTTGAGGCTCTTGGAACTTGGCGCTGAGTGTGTTCAATGTCTGTCTCTCCACTTGGTTATAAACTCTTAAGGCAGGACCTGGTCTCCCCACCCTGACTCGTGGGCAGCACACACTGCACAGCACAGGATCAGCGCGCTCACTGATGTCTGTCAAGGGAATAACGACAGCAGGAGCGCCCGTCTTGGTGGGTACCTACCAGTGCCAAGCAGTGTATGTGCGTATTTGCATCTTTTAAATCTACACAATAGCTTTTTGTAGCTATTAAAAAGATGAGGAAGTTGAAGATCAGAGATGTTCACCGGCTTGCTCAAGGCCACACAGGCAGTAGCAGCATGAGCAGCAGGTACAATAAGGTGGTAAACAATACCGATGACGATGATGGCTGCTGTCGTGTGAGTCAGTCTTGAGTTTGGCAGGCGCTGTTTGAGGGGCTTTCGTGTTTTAAGTTACTGAGTCCTCAGAACAACGCAGAGTATTACACTTACCAAGATCACTTAGAGGAGCTAGAGGAGTGGGGATTTGAACTTAGGTTTTCTGACTCCTACTCCAGTGATCTTTCCCCTATGTCACAGTCTTTGCAAAGGTGCAGGTGCTGGCGCCAGCCCCAGACTCCAGGGTAAAGGCCAGTTCTCCTGACCCTGGGGGTGGGGGTGCTCTGAAGGAGGGAGTGAGACCAGGCCGTGTCTGAGGCTGTTTGACGTGGGCCATCCCATGGAAGCCCCCCGTTCTCTCTCTGCCACCTGCAGTGTAGAGACGTGGTGAAGCTGTGAAAATTAGAGAGAATGTCGTCTTGGATTCCTCAGAGCCGCAGCCCTTCTGAGCACAGGGTTCTGATGGCCAGACCCTAGTCTGGGTTTCACACTTGAAAATATAACCAAGAAATTCCTCATGAAATAACTAAAAAGCAGGTGGCCACTCAGAGTGGGTGTGACAGCCAAGCCGGCCCACATCTCTTGTGCGTTGTCCAGCACCGCTGCCCCTCTCCACACCTGAGGGGGACCTTGTTAAGGCGACCGGGCCCCTCAGGACCCACTGGCCCAGTCACCACTGAGCCTGCTCACGTCCTCGTACGTGGAGCCAAGCTTGGAGCTTGATGTCTGCGCCATTCAGCTCTGACACTGAGGACGTCTGCAGATTGTTGCCAGGGCTCCAGGAACAGCTGGTACAACCAGGGCGATGGCACTGAGGATGGAGTTCTGGTCCTAATCACAGCAGCTGCCGTCTTGGAGCCCTCACTACACACCAGGCACTTGATCTGGTTTATCCCTCACAGCAGCCCGGTGAGGGGCACGCCTGAGTCGCCCGTTTTTCTAGTGAGAAAACAGGTTCATGGAGGTTTCACAGATTTCCCCACTCACATGGTTGACCCTAGTGCCGTATTCCCTGAAGCAGCTGTGGGGATAACTGGCTCATAAATGGCCCTGTTCCATCCTCCTCTCTGATTTCCTGGACGGCTCTATTGCTCAGACCCTTTCCTGGGGGCACCATTCAGGTGCCCCTTTCTTGATGTCCTTTCTCCATCAGCGCAGTCCTGAGTTGCCTGTTTGAATCTGATTTTACCCAGGTAACACGGTGGACTCAGCGTAACAGGAGGGAGGAGAGGAGACTCTGGGAAAGGGAGTTCCCAGGCTGTGGTAACAAGGGGAACCTGTATCTGAACCCAGGTTTTGACTCCCAGATTTGTACCCCCCTCTAGGGCCAGGAGTGCTCCAGGGGATAGGAGACTGGAGTCAGCCCTGACTTCAGTGTGAATCCTGAGTCTGGGGCTCACTAGCTGCCTGACCTTGGGCAAATGGTTTAATGACACTGAATCTGTTTTCCGATCTACAAAAGGGGATAAGAATACTGCATACCTCATAGGATTATCATGAGGAGAAAGGAACTGCTGTGTATAGAGCTCTTCAGGACAGTGGCTGGCACAGAGAAAGCAGCCAAAATGTGAGCTGAAAAAAACAAAGACGCAACAAACCCCACCCTGCAGGGCAATGAGGATTCGAGGGACCATGTTCGAGTCACTTGGCCCACTCTAGGGACCTGGTACTTAGCAGCTAGTGGCTGAATACTTAAAAATCTTCAGGGGTTCCTAGAATACTCTGACTACTAGTCCGAATCTGGAAGGTGCTTTCCTCTGCACAGTATCTTTGTAGCTCGTAGTGGCCGTGTGTGGGGAAGGCAACTTCTGTGGATTATAAATTCCCAGTTAGCCACCTGTGCTGACCCTGGCCTGGCAGATTGTGTAAAGGGTTCGGTTTGCTGTTTGAATCAGTAGAATCTGGGAGATGGCCTGCTCGTAGTCTGTACCTTCAGCCAGCATTTAGTCAGTGCCGGGTGAAAGGTGCTGCTGGGAGCCCGGAGAGGCTCAGGCACCACCTTTTGGCATCACCTGCTGTTCTTTTGCACAAAACCTGTCTTTTCCAGCCTCCTGCCTTAGTTCTTGTCACTCCCAGCATGCTGCCTCCATCCTCAGCTCTCCTCCAGCCCACACCCTGATTATTTTTGTTCACACATTTAATAGATATTTACTGAGTGTCTACTGTGTACCAGGCTGCAGAGGTAGAGCAGGAAATAAGATAGACACCGGCCCTACCTTCTTGCAGTTTCTGTTCTCAACTTCTAACACTTCGTTTCCTCCCCTCACCTCTGACCAGGACAGATCCTGCTGGGTCAGCCCCGGAACGCCTGCACCTGCCCTTTAGAGGAGCTGCGCAGATTGCAGCTTTTCCTTTGATTGGTTGATTATTTGATTCATTTTGGCTGTTACTAGCCCGTGAGCTCCTGGATGGGAGGAATCAAGTCCTTAGTAAATATTTGTTGAACGGTTGAACCAACAAATGTGCAAGTATGTACTGAGCAAGCCCCGTGGCTCAGCATATGTTGGATGACTGGGAACTCAGACCTTGGCTGCTCTGCTCAGACTGCTCCTCTCTCTTCCACAGAAATCTCCAACCTGCTGGTGGCCACTAAGAAAGCCCAAGAGTGGCAGCCCGTCTACCCCATGAGCCAGCTGAGTTTTGATCGGATCCTCAAGAAAGATATTATGCAAGTGAGTCACTGCTGCAGTTCTGGGTCCAGCCCTGGTCCTGCCTCCCCACGGCAGAGCAGCCTGGGGAGTGGGCGGCCAGGGTGGTGGGAGAAGAACAAGGAAACCTCCCTGTTGTAGGTAAAGCTGGTCAGCCAGGGCCCTGCTGTCCTGCCCAGGTGCACGCCAGAGACTTTCTCCCTGAAGGAAGTGATTAGTCAAATTTTGTGGGGTTACCTGGGGTTACAGGAACCATCCATTGTGGGTCTTCTGCAGAGAGGAGTTGGAGAACTCGGAATGCTGACAGGCAGCAAGAATCTGGCCCCCCGTGGGCAAGTGTGACCCTCATTGTCCCAAAACATGCTGTGTGAAAAAGCACCTCTGAATTTCAGTTCTGGGCTTTCTGATGACGTTTCCAGAAGGATCAAAGCTAGGGGCGCACAGAGCACAGAGGGAGCAGGAGACGCACAGTTCAGACCTGAAGGAGAAATAGATCCCTCAGACCAGTGTCCCAGCCCTGGGGGCCTTTTGCCCAGAGTCTGCAGCCTTAGGTGGGCCCACTTTCCCTCGTAGCTGCCTTTGGGCTTTGGCTGGGGTGTGAGGCCCAGGGAACCCCCACTTTCCGTTCTGCACTCCCTCCCCAGCCCCCCTACACACTGCACGCCAGGAGGAGGCTGAGGAGACAGGGTGTCAGCAGACTGGGAGGGACGGAGTCAGCGCAGGCCGCTTCCTGCCTTGGAGGTGTTACAGGGTGAACCGTGGGCTCGCTGTCACCGAGGAGCCTGGTGGAGGCGGGCAGGCATGGGGCTGGTTGTCACTTACTTTTTGAAGTTGGTACTTGAAATCGTTGGGGAGGTTTTGAGGGAGTGGAAGTCCACGGCCACAAGCGCCTCGCTTCCCTCATGTAAATGCTTCACTCAGGGCCGGTCTTACTGCTCTGTCCCTGGGGTGGGGGTGGTGCCAGAGCTGTGTCCAGAGACTCAGGTCCCCAGGTCTGCAGCGCCCCAGCCCCTTTCTGCCTGCAGCTTGGCATGTACTTGGGGTCTTTGTCTTTCCTTCCCCTTGAGCCTCTGGGCACATCATCATCCTCCACGCCACCAGCTGTCTTTTAGGCAACAGTGATTGAGCATTTCCCCGTGTCAGGCACGACTGTCACCCTCAGCAGGCTCACAGCCCAGGAAGGGGGGCAGACGCTCGTCTTTCTTACACAGATCGTTCCATAAGCAGGAGACAAGTCCAAAGTAGGGAAGCATGGCAGGATGTCAGAGAGGGCTGTCAGAGACGATCATCCTCCCTGGCCTTGGGAGGACAGAGATGACTTCCTGGGGGAAATGGCCTCAGAGCAGAGCCTCAGAGGATGCACACACGCTAGGCCAAGGCAGAGGGAGCAGCGGGTGGGGAGGCTGAAGTGGGACATGCAGGAGCCTCTGGGTCACTGTAGAGTCCTGACAGCATGGTGTCTGACTCAGCCACTGGAATAAGCAACCCTTCTAGGGAAGAGTAATTATTCTGAAAGCATATGGCTTTTACGGGATGTTCTGGGAACACAACTTCCCATAACCTTGATGAATTGCTTCATGACAGATGTAGCTGTAATGAATAGCCATGAGGATACAGTAGACGGGACGGATGTATCACTATTCTGCTATGACAGATGACAAATGGTGGCATTTGAGCAAATTAATATACCCGATTAACGATTGTGTATGTTCCTGGGGGGTCAGGAATTGGCTTAGGGGGTCAGCACGACGCATCTTCTGCACTTACAGGGGATCCTAGGATAAGAGAATAATAGGACTCTGATTTGCAAGTTTCGTGGGGTTAAATGTCAATAGCTTGACAGTGCCTAAGTTTCATGAATCACATTTTGATTTTCAAATATTATGAGTATTTAAATGGAATTATTAAAGCATAAACTGGAAAGGTCCTTAGCGACAGATCATTATGTGCTCAGGGCCTTGAGCAGACAATCTCATGTGTCTACTCATTTGGTCTTATTAGCCCTTTTCATATGTGGGGAAACTGAGGCCTGTCCCCCAGTCTCTGCCTGTCTTCACATCACCTTCCTCTGTGGCATTGCTGGAGCAAATGCGTGTGTAAATTGTATCGCTAATCTTAATGCATGTACATGTGCACCCCCATACCCCAGACGGATGGAAAATGAATAGTGTGGGTGTGAGGGGACAATCAGACAAAACACACTGGCCCAACAGACTGGCTGTTACCTACTCTGTGCCCAGGTTTGTACCAGTTCTTCACTTCATTCTGACAACAGCCCTACGAGGCAGGTACACTGTTACCCATTCACAGAAAGTGGGTGGAGACTGAGCAGGGTGAAGGAAGGCTTCTCAGTTAACAGGCCAGCAAGCAGTAGGGCCAGGACCAGCAAGCCCGTCTGCTTTGTGCCCCAGCCCGTGAGGGAGGCGGCCCCTGCGGGATCCGCTCTGAGTCTGCTCTGGAGGCCTCGGGTGGGGCTGATGTCGCTGCCTATCAATCGCACCGCGCAGTTGGAGGTTTTGTGAAAGTCAGGGCTATGTTTTGGCCCCAGGCTGTTCCTGGAGGTAGAGAGCAAGTTGCTGTTGAGAGAATATGGGGACTGTCTGCTGGGGTCCAGGAAGTGCCACATCTGTGTGTGGCCAAGTAGCTTTTTGTTTTCTCCGGGGTCCTGACGGGACCGGGCACCGGAGAGGCGAGAGCTGTTAGGGCTCTTTTGCCCTTGCCCCGCCCCTGCCGGCATTGTGTGTTCCCATTAAGGACTCAGTCCCGGCTCTGGCACCTCGGGCAAGGGCAAGGTCCCACTAACCTCCTGCTGCTTCCTTCAGGGCGAGCACCTTGGGAGAGGCACACGGACACACATCTACTCTGGGACCCTCATGGATTACAAGGATGACGAAGGAACTGCCGAAGAGAAGAGAATAAAAGTGATCCTCAAAGTGTTAGACCCCAGCCACAGGGACATTTCCCTGGCAAGTGTCTTCCTCACGACCACCCTGCCCTCCCCATTTCTGGAGCTGGTAGAGCACAGTGGGCCGAGAAGAGCCTGGGCCCTGATTGTGGCCATATCTGTTGCTGTGAAGCAAACTTGCTTTCCACACAGGATTCCTTTCGCAAATACAGTCTTAGATAAACCTGGTGTGTAAAATGAGTAAGAGTGGTTAGAAGACGAGGTGGGTTGAGCAGCAGCCGCCAGCTCGGCCTGTTTCTCCCTATCCCTTCCGCCCTCCTCCCATTTCCTTCCTAGAGGTCCACGCGGTCCTAGAGGTTGGTGCAGTCCAGGGTTGTCACTTCAGAATCTGGAAAACTATAGCCCAGAGGAGTAAAATGATTTATCCAGGATCCCACGGACTGTGAGAGTGATAAAGCGAAGTCTTGAGAGATATCTGCTGCATCGTTTTCCCTTTTACTTTAACAGTGTAGAACAGAGTTTGAAGAGGAAGTGGTGGACATGAGTATCCCGTGGGGAGGTGGTCAGCCAACCTGTCCCACCAGCCCAGCTCTGTATTAAGTTTTTTAAATAAGTCCCACATCCCAGCCAGATGGCCCTCTTGGTAAAGGCTTGGCAGGGCTCCTGGGCAGTTGAGGCCAGGGGAGTACTCTCAGGGTGTCAGATGAGGACGGGGTGAGCTTTCCTGGGATCTACCAACTTTCCTCAGCAGAGCCCCTTTGCGATCAGACCAGTGGAGGCCGACCCTTGACCTTTCTTTGTCCTGTTCTCACACAGGCCTTCTTTGAGGCAGCCAGCATGATGAGACAGGTCTCCCATAAACACATCGTGTACCTCTATGGCGTCTGTGTCCGAGACGTGGAGAGTAAGTGTGTTCTCTCTGGATGGGGAGGTTGGCCCTGGCCGGGGAGCAGGGCTGCTGTGAAGGTGTTTGGCGCTGATACCCCCTTCATGTTGCCCAGGCTTCTCGCCTTTCTTTTTGCGCTCAGCCAATTCAAGGTACTGAGAAGGTCACTTGCGTTGATTTCCCTTAATAGTGGACATGGGACTAAATCCCATCTGTTTTTCACTCACTTAATGTTTTCTTGGCAGCTCTGGGCCCTACGCTGTGCTAGACCTGGGAGGTGGGGGTCACCGAGCCAAGTTCATTGCCCTGAGAGTGAGATTAAGAGGAGCTCTGGGCAGGGCTTGAACCCAGGCCTGTGCAACCCTGAAGCCCTCTGCCACGTGCACCTCCCAAGCCAAGGACCAGCCACTGAAGGGGGCTCTCGTGAGGGCACGAGGGGTTGCAGATGTGGCCGCTTTTGTGCTTGTAGATATCATGGTGGAAGAGTTTGTGGAGGGGGGGCCCCTGGACCTCTTCATGCACCGGAAAAGTGATGTCCTCACCACACCCTGGAAATTCAAAGTTGCCAAGCAGCTGGCCAGCGCCCTGAGTTACTTGGTAAGTATGTTCTGATGTCTGTGGTGGTCCCCACCAGGAACTGGAATGTCCTAGTAGGGTCGCAGGAAGGAGGCACCAGCCCAGCAGGCTGGAGGGGCCCAGGCTCTGTGCTCAAACACAGGTGTGCCTGGTGCTTATTGAAAACAGTCGTCTTGGGCTGTTCTGTGTGTGCTCATGTATGAATCCTGCTTAGAGGGAAATTTTACTTCACTGCAGTGTATGGTAAGAGCAGAGATAGTTCGATACTTGTTGAAAGAGTGAATGAAACTTATTAGCATCAACAGCAACTCCCATTTATGGAGTGCTTACCATGGTTCAGCTGTCAAGCTGTTTTACAGGCTCTAGTCAGTGTAATTCTCACGAAAGCCTGATGAGGCCTGCTCCAGTGTCTCCCTGATGAGGGAACTGGAGTAGAAGGATGTTACGAGATGTGCCCGGGTCCCACAGATCTGAGGGAGAGCTAGGCTGCCTGGGTCTGGCTGTGGCTGGGGAATGTGGAGAAAAGATCTGAGGCTTAGAAGCAGGGAGTGTGGGAAGGAGGGAAGATGGGCAGCCCCGTGGGCAGCTTTGCTGAGCTCAGCCTTTTCACTCTGCAGGAGGATAAAGACCTGGTCCACGGAAACGTGTGCACTAAAAACCTCCTCCTGGCCCGCGAGGGCATTGACAGCGAGTGCGGCCCGTTCATCAAGCTCAGTGACCCCGGCATCCCCATCACGGTGCTGTCCAGACAAGGTGTGTCTCCCCTCCCTCCGGCCTCCTCCCCCACCCCTCCACCCCACCCGGGGCAGGGTCAGGCCAGCAGTGGGAGGGCGCTGGGGCTGGGGTTCTGCCTCCTTGTAGAAAGCACACTTCTGCAGAAGGTGTCTGGTGCTCCTGCCAAGATGTCAGATGTGGGAGGGTTGGTCCCTGCCCTCAAGGTGCAGCTTGCCAGAGGCACGTCCAGTCCTTGCCATGAAGGAGCTGTGTTCCAGGTGCTGGGGCAGCACAAAGGGAGGTCGCAGGTCCGGGGCTGCTCAGAAAGCTGTCGGGAGGAGTGGGACCTGGGCCCTCCCTGTGTTCCTTTTGAAATCCACTGTAGCAGTGAGCAGTGTGAGAAGGCGCCTTAACAACTGCTGTGGCCTTGCTTCTCTTTGAATGAGGTTATCGTGAGTTGAAGGCTCCAAAGGAAAGGACAGCCTTGGGAGCTGAGACACTGAGAGCAATGCCCAGGATGTGCTCTCCCTGTAGGCCACATGTGGGACCCTGGTGTCCCCCCGGGCCTGCAATGGCCTGCAGCCTCCAGCACCGAGCACAGTGCCTGGCACTTAGAGTTTTGCTCAATTATTCAGTCAAGGGGTGGACTGAGTTTGGAAGGGAACCAGGATGAAAAGCAGGCCTCACAGATAAGCCCCAAATCATCCGTTCTTTGGAAGGGGAACGGGAAGCTTCCTTTAGTACCTGTTTGACACTTACTATCTGGCTACCACCCGACAGTCCTGAGACAGATTCAGCTCTGAATCTCAGCAAGGGTCTCCGACAGACACTGAGGACTAGCGCACAAGTAGAGAAGCTTCAGGATCCCACGAGGGGTGGCCCTAAAATGTTGTGGGCATGCAGAGGCGAGAGACATCACCCTGCGGGGGCCGAAGGTGATTCAGGGAGGCGGTGGGCTTCGCCTGGGCCTTACAGGTCAGCAGGTGGGCCTGCAGCACGGCCTGCACGTGCCTGTGCCAGGAGGAAGGACGTGAGAAGGTGGGGAAGGGGGGGCCGGGGGCCTGACCATCCCGCTTAGGGATGGCCTTTCAGCTTCTGGTGACATTGGGAGCCAGGAGGCTGCTCTGGGAGGCCACTGGGCTTGTTAAAGTCCATTTGCATTGATGTGGCAGGGGTTCCTGCTCTGATCACTGGCCTTGGTTAGTAGCCAGGTGCAAGAGAGGTGTGACTTCTTTACCTCAGTCTTCTCTTCCCTTGTTCTTTCCCAAATGAAAGAAAACCCATGTGAAAGGGATGTGACCCTGCAGGGTGACCGTGAGCACGTGAGGTTGGCCCTGCCCGCTATGCCTGTCGGCTGCTTCTCCCCTGCCATCTCCTCCGCAGGCCTTTGTCCACATGACCCTCTGTTCTCCCTCCCCAGGGTGTCGGCCTCCACCCCAGGGTGCTGTGCCATTTCTGAGGCCAGAGCTTCAGAAGACTGGCTCACACGACCCTCCTGGGGAGCTTGTGATAAACAGACCCAGCTGCGGCCCTGACCCAGACCGATGCATCTGAAGGGCCAGGGTGAGGAGCCCGGGAAACCGCCCCTTTAACAAGCTCCCCGCAGGATCAGTGCAGCCGTGCTCCACGTTTGGAAAGTGCGACTTGAAATAGCTTCTTTGTTAGCTCCTAGTTCCTGCTGCAGTGACAGTGATCCACTCCCCAGGTGGTTCCAGAAACTGATCTGTGTCCCTTGTCTTTTCCAGAGTGCATAGAACGAATCCCATGGATTGCTCCCGAGTGTGTTGAAGACTCCAAGAACCTGAGTGTGGCTGCTGACAAATGGAGCTTTGGAACCACACTCTGGGAAATCTGCTACAATGGCGAGATCCCCTTGAAAGACAAGACACTGATTGAGGTGAGCAGTTGCTTTCCAGGGTGTGAGCTGAGGACCCCTTGGACACTCATGAACGTCTCAGGAGTCATCACGAAGTCTCACATGGTGGAAGGAGTGGGCCTGAGTTTGGATTGCTCCACAGGCTTACTGGCTGTGTGATCTCACAAATGTTACTTAATTTCCTTGAGCCTTAGTTTCATCATCTGTAAAACGGGGATTAAATAATGCCAACTTTGCGGGATACACCCAGAGTGCCAGGTACACAGTACGTGCTCAGATCGCCATAGCATGATTTGAAATTTTAAATGGCTACTTTTCAGCAAAATTAGCACAAGGTGTTTATTGAGTTCCTCCTGTCCTAAGTTGAAGCTGGGGGTGCACAGTGAAACAGATGCAGGCCTTGCCATACCCTGAGGACCCTGGGCTGTGGTAGGAGAGTTAGGCTCAAAAAGCAATGATGAGGATTCCATGCAGTATCTGAAACCGTCACCCTAAGAGCCCTGCGTGTTGGTGGCGGCAGTGTCATTACCCTTGTTTTACAGGTCAGGTAACAGATGCAGGTGGCTCGAGGCCTGGGCCCCTCAGCCAGGATGCAAAGCCACGAGGCCCAACTGCTCTCGTGTTAACTTGCAGAAAGTATGGCGGCTCCAACTCCAAAAGGATAAAGTAGTAAAAATTTCAGTAAAGGACCACTGATCCCAACCCAGTGATTGGATTGTTGGGACGTGCCTTGTGTGTTTAGAGAGGCAGGCATCATTTTTAGCCAGGAGGGAGTGATCAGAGTCTAGAGGAAGGTGGCATTTCAGTTGTCCATGGGAAGCAGCTCGTGGTTTCGTTTGCCTGGAGTGTGGAGAGGAATGACAGGCAATGAGGTGGGAAGCGTGGTATGGGGTCAGACTGTGTAGAGGCCCCGAATGCCAGGCTGCAGAATTTCACCGGGGGTGATGTGGGCATTGGAGGGTTTGGGTGGAGGAGTCAGGTGCTCAGGGGCTGGCCTGCCTGGGGACGGCTCCTCTGCATGGTGGTTGGATGGACGGGCTGAGGAGAGGCCTCATGCTCTGAGGGTCTCAGTGGGGAGAGACTGAACCGGGAAGTGGCCGTGGGGACCCGGAGCGGAGAGTGCACGTGTAGGAGATGCTGAAGAGGCAGACCCTTTAGCTAGTTAACCTTTTGACAGGTAAAGATGACATGGGACTTGGGAAAGAGAAGTTAAGCTGAAACCAACAGGGAAGCCATCACATCTATAAATCTGCTATTTGGGATTTTCAGCCTGAGCTTTTGGGAGTCATTTTATTTTTAACTTCCTTGGAAACAAAACAGTATACCCTTTGCTGTCAGTCACTGTTTGTTGAGTGCCTTCTGTGTACCCTGGGCTGAGCAACATGCAGAGATGGTGTAAGGAAGGGTCTGTCCCTTTGATAAAAGAGAGCCCTGATCTCCTCCCAAGTCGGTGGGTTGGGCGGCCCTTCCACCGGGCTGCCCTGGAGGCTGGAAGGGTGAGACACTCTGATAGCGGGGGCAGCTTCTTAAATCCAGCCTAGAATGTAGTGATTCCACTTTGTTTTTTAAAGTATTAACCCCATTGGTGAGAATTTGGAAAATACAGGAAACTATTAAAAAAAAAAAAGTATTAATCACTGTATTCTGGGCACTGCGACTACTGCTTAACGCTTTAGCATGTTGCCTTCCAGTCTGTTAGTGTCTCTCTTCTTAAACAAAATTGGGATCGTGCTAGATACAGTTACACGTGCTGTACTTTTTCATTTAATGTAGTGGGTACTTCCTGTATGATTAAATAAGTCTTAAAATTTGTACTAATTTAAGGTAAGAGTTCACTGTTTGATTAAACTCTAACTAATTTTATATTTAGCATTCAGGCTGTTCTCAAATTTGTAATGTTTTATTTTTATTCTGCAAGGAATATCTTTAAACATAAATGTTTATATCTGACTTATTTCTGAGTCATTCAATAATTGGAATTAATGAGTCAAAGGGTTTGAAGAATCAGAAGATTTCTGTACATGTTGCCAAATAGCATTCCAGAAGGTTGCGTGACTTTGCTGGAATACAGCTTTCGGAACTGGGCGGTTACACTGCCTGTCTTCCTTAAATTTAGATTATTTTAGTATCAGGACTGAGGTTTCCCACAGCTGGAAAAAGGCAGTAGCATGCACACACGTTTATAAAGTCTACCTTTAAGAAGAGCTGTTGGGAATTAAATTAGGGATTGTTAGGGAGCTCCTTCTGACCTGGGGCTAAGGCTTTTGGGGGTTGGGAGGGTTCCTTTGGTTTCTTCTACATGGTTCTTTTCTTTACAGAAAGAGAGGTTCTACGAAAGCCGGTGCAGGCCAGTGACACCATCTTGTAAGGAGCTGGCTGACCTTATGACCCGCTGCATGAACTACGACCCCAACCAGAGACCGTTCTTCCGAGCCATCATGAGAGACATCAACAAGCTGGAGGAGCAGAGTAAGTCTCCGCTCATGCTGCCCCGCCCCGAGCAGCCCGAGCCGGGAGCCCGCGAGGGCCACTCCCTGCCTTTCACATGTTTTCTCTTCTCTTCTGTTAGATCCAGACATCGTATCAGAAAAAAAGCCAGCAACCGAAGTGGATCCCACACATTTTGAAAAGCGGTTCTTAAAGAGGATCCGTGACTTGGGAGAGGCAAGTTTCATTCGAGTCCCTGCTGGCCTTTCACCTCTCTGGACATCCAGAGCTGCTCTCTGTTCTCTCATTTCTGGTCCAAGTTGATCAGAGAAAGCCTCTTCCTGTGTTTTCTTTGGACCAATGACATCACAGGGGATTGTGTGTGTCTCCACCTGACGCTCACACGGTGACGGCGTGCATTGTACCTGTCTCCATGCACACAGGACATCGTCAGCCCCTCCAGAGACTCGGTTTTTCTCTAAGGGCCGGAAGAGAATAGAAAGGGGGAGATTTGGGGACATCTATACCTATCTCTGACTTTTCTGGGAATGTATATCCCGTGGGGTTGCTTAAATGAGGGATGGGTTTCCTACATAAAACACCAAAATAGAAGGGTAGCTTTCCCTTTGGACTTGGAATGGCAGTTTTCTAACAGGAAATGTGGCTAGAAGAGCTACTGGGATTGGCATCTTCATAGGTTGTCATTAAGTAAACAAAGATTTTGTCCCACCTGGAGTACCCGTCGTACCAAGGCCATGTGCTGAGCACCTACAGCTCAGCGTTTTTGCCTCCTCAGCCCCCCTAGGGGTTCATCACCACTGTGTGCACTGAGCACCTCTGGTGCCCGCGCGGACGCCTGGGTGACTGGGCCCGTGTCGCTCTCAAGTAGCTTAGCTGGGATCGGACCCACGTCTTCTAAAGACACCTCACACCATGCTCTTCGCAGCTACGTTGTGGGGCTTCCCCTGGAGCCTGGGCCCAGGGCTGTCCTGCGTGTCCAGAAGTAACCTTCACTGCTGCTTGGGTTACACTTTCACGGAAGCTGGGATTGACATCACTTGATACTTTTGTCACAGCTTAGTAGTAGAAGGGGTGGCAGGTGAGCCGAGGGAGGAAGGACTGTGACCAGGCTGTGTCGGCCTTCAGGGGAGCGGCCCGAGGAGCACGCCTCGTCTCGGAAGTGTGTCCCTGCGGCGCAGGCTGGGGCTGCCCTGATCAAGCACGTGCGTCTTTCCCTCCAGGGCCACTTCGGGAAGGTTGAGCTCTGCAGATACGACCCCGAGGGGGACAATACAGGGGAGCAGGTGGCTGTCAAATCTCTGAAGCCTGAGAGTGGAGGGAACCACATAGCTGATCTGAAGAAGGAAATCGAAATCTTAAGAAACCTTTATCACGAGAACATTGTGAAGTACAAAGGCATCTGCACCGAGGACGGTACGTTGTGCACAGGCGGGCTGGTTTAGAGATGGAGTGACTGCCTGGGGTCTTGAAGGCCGGTGCTGAGCAGGCAGTACCCTCGCCTTCTCTGGGCCGCCTGAACAAGCTAGCTGAGGGCCCCCAGGGGCCTTGGCTTCGGAGGCATACGCGCTATCAAATCCCTCAGCAGAGCTTCCAGGAAAGGGGATGATTCCAGCATTGCCTCTCCCGGCTGCTCCCACACCCACGCTGGGGACTGGACTTCGCCTGTCCTGAGACCCGCACAGTCGGGCCCTGAGGCCAGGTGAAGCTGACCCCCCCACCCCCCGCTCCTCCCCTTGCCCTGCTCTCCTGCTCCAGCACGAGCCGGGGTATTTCGTTTCCTAGTTGTCTAAATCAAGGTGGCAAGTAGTACTTACTGAGAAGTGTATCTTTTACAAGCCGGTCCGATAGTTGGGGATTGTACTTTAAAATTGGTAGTGAAATGACGTGGCTCATAATTTTAAAAAATCATTTGCCTAGCGGTTTGCAGAACACGGAGTTGTCTCAGTGCATGCTGGCGGCCCTGGGGTGGGCGCACAAGCGTAAGGATCCTGAGGCTCTGGGGCCTGAGAGGTCCGGGGACCTGCCTGTGGTGCAGTGGCAAAGCTGAAGTCAGTTCAGGTCCCATGACTCCGGATCGTGTGCCCTTTACTCTCACACAGTTCCGTCATCTGGCAGCCTCGTACTGATGGGTGTTGTTTTTCCCTGAACAGGAGGAAATGGTATTAAGCTCATCATGGAATTTCTGCCTTCGGGAAGCCTTAAGGAATATCTTCCAAAGAACAAGAACAAAATTAACCTCAAACAGCAGTTAAAATATGCTGTTCAGATTTGCAAGGTAAAAAGAAAAAAGAGACAGCACAGTAAAGGTGAAACAACTCCGGCACTCTGTCCTGGGTGAGGGGTTTGCAACTAGGCTGCAAGCAGGAACCTTTCCAGTAATTGTGCTGCGTTTGTCTTGCTCTACGTGATTTGCGTGAAAGGATTAGTCTCTATTAAGAAAGGGAACTGATTTGTTAATACGGCTACTTTAATGTGTATTTCTTTAAATTAGGTGGTCTTACTATTTTTGCATAAAAGTAAAAATCAAAAAAAAAAAAATTCAGTGATACGTGAACGAAATGACATTTGTATTTTTTTGTTATGAAATGATAGCTACAAAACCCAGCCTGGGCTGGTTGCAGCAGCGCGCTCTCCCTTACTTCTCTTCCTCAGGGGATGGACTACCTGGGTTCTCGGCAGTACGTTCACCGGGACTTGGCAGCAAGAAATGTCCTTGTTGAGAGTGAACACCAAGTGAAAATTGGAGACTTCGGTCTGACCAAAGCAATTGAAACTGATAAGGAGTATTACACAGTCAAGGACGACCGGGACAGCCCTGTGTTCTGGTAACTGAATCAAACGGATTTCATCAGCACTTCGTAGGGTTTCCACTGTTGTGACAGGCCCTTTCCTAGCTATGTTAATGTCTCTTACTAGTCAAGATTAGAAAGACTTAGGATTTTTGGAATTTACTCCTTACACAAATAGGTATCAAGGTCCTAGCCTGTGCCAAGTACTAGAGACGTGGCGGTGAACAAGACGGCTGAGTCAAGGATTTACTGGGGGAGGCAGCCACTTCTGTGATCCCGTAACTGTAGAAGGGTTCAGGCTTGGTTTTCTGGAAGTTCTGTTAAGATAAGGCCTTAAAGGATTCCTGGGGGTTAGTAAAGATGGTGAGGAGGCGGCACGTGTGACAGCAAGAATGGGACAGAGCAGGGGCTGTCCCAAGAACTGAAATCAGCCTCGTGTGGCCGCATCGTGAAGGGAGGTCTCGGGCGTTGCCGAGTCACAGAGCGAGGGCTCTGTCCCAAGAGCTTTGGGATGCTGTTGGGGGATTAAGGGCAGGGACTTCTGTTTAACAAGACCACTGGAAAGGAGAGGAGCAAGATAGGAGTCCAGTTCGGCCAGAGCCAGTGAGGGTAGGACCTTGGACAGTGATAATGGTGTTTAGGAGAACGGCTATGGAGGTGCCTCAATTTCTGGCTCAGGCAATTGGATGTCATTCACCAAAACAGCTGACTTTGGAAGAGGACTGAACAGTGAGGTCACTGCTGCTTCCTCCCCATGGAGGAATGAGAGCACGGGCTTGTCTTACTGGTATTTGGGGGCAGGTATGTGCTACGGGGGGCCCAGAGTGGGTACTGAACTGTGTGTCAGGTGTGCCCCACAGCAGCCCACAGGTGACGAACACACAACACTCTCACATGTCTTAGAATATTAAATTCTAAGAAACACCAGAGAGCTGATGTTCCTGAGTTACTCTGTCATGTTTTTTGGAATATGCTTTCCAGGAAGTGAAGTTTTATGGTCTGCTTTCTTTCAGGTATGCTCCAGAATGTTTAATTCAGTGTAAATTTTATATCGCCTCTGATGTCTGGTCTTTTGGAGTGACTCTGCACGAGCTGCTTACTTACTGTGATTCAGATTCCAGTCCCATGGCAGTAAGTCTTACTTGTCTGTCGTTACAATCTGGCACCCAATGAAAATGTGTCCATCCCTCCGCTTTGTAAGTGGTATTCTTAAGTGGGGCCCAATCAGTGTGTTCAAATGGAAAGGTAAAATTTCTAGAATTATATTGGAAATTAAATGAAAGTCCAAGACACTTTTCCTTAATATATGTGTAAAGTAAAGTATTCTGTTTGGTTTTATTTTTACCTAGTTGTTCCTGAAAATGATAGGCCCAACTCATGGCCAGATGACGGTAACAAGACTTGTGAATACATTAAAAGAAGGAAAACGTTTGCCTTGTCCACCTAACTGTCCAGAAGAGGTATTTATGGGCCATTTCACAGTAATAAAACTCAACTTTTTTTTTTTTTTAATGTTTTCACCACTTGGTTATCCAGCATTGGACTGGAGTGGGGGAGCAGGAAGTGGTAGAATACTTCAAGATAGTTTTCTGAAGCTGAATTTCAGATAAGAAATCTGGGAAATCATGACAGCCACCAGTTATATGTAAAGCAAGGGATTCCCTTCAAAAGTAGGCGCACCTCAGTGAGCGCCCTAAGGAGCACGTTTTGTTGTAGCCGTACCGTGACAGACACACAGAGGTGCGTGTGTGTGTGTGTTTCATCTCACTTCTCCACAGCATTTCTCCGTGAATTGAGCCTTTAAGACTAACTAACTTTAGACTATTTATTAAACAGCCAGTGAGGAGATTTGAGTCTAAACTGAGCTATCACGTCATTATCTGGATTTTTCTGAAGGTCAATTAACTTACGAGCTTCCCAAATATGAAAATATTATTTATGAACTATGGTTGTCACATTTTCTATATTTTAAATTACTCAAATACTCTTGTTTTCTAGTCTTACTCATTAAGGAAAATCATTTACATTTCCAAAATTATTTTCTTGATCTTTCTATAATTATTTTTTAAAAAGTTTCCAAATGTAACATGTTTACAGTTGTTTTTTTCTTTCTACAGGTTTATCAACTCATGAGAAAATGCTGGGAATTCCAACCATCTAATCGGACAACCTTTCAAAACCTTATTGAAGGATTTGAAGCACTTTTAAAATAAGCAGCATGAATAACATTTAAATTCTACTCTGTACAAGTTCTCTCCCCAGCCAATAGCCAAGCCATTTTTTAAAAATTTGTTTTTAATGGACAAAGTTTGTATTCTGTCTAAAATGATACTTGGGTACGTATCCATGTGTAAGGCACACTGTAGTGCTTAATATGCGTAAGTACTTCCTTTAAATTTGGCACCAGTAAAACACTGACAAATAATAACCACCCAAATATTAGAAAGCACTTAAGCACTCCTCCTTTTGGGAAGAATACACCACTAACCAGACGAAACAATTTACTTACCATCACCCTTGAGTACCAGAGTAGGATTTTCCAAAATAAGAGGAGCTTGACAGTCCTCTCAACCTAATTTCTGTTTGTTAGCTGCCGGTTTATCTGAAACACTTTTTTGGCACATAAAGATTGATGGACTTAGCCGACACTCGAAACATGCCCTCAAATTTCAGCATCTACAGTGACAGACAAAGCATTCTTGAAATACTAGGTATCAGTTAGTATACTCTTGTTTCTCTACAAAGATGAGTGTATTCCTGTCAACAGTAGGACATAAACTGAGTTGTTTCTGCAATGGCTTAGCCCCTGTCCCCTTGGGTGACCAGTGGTACCTATTTTAGAAACCGGTCACAGCCAGGGGGACAGGTATGGAATACTTTGCTGCATGATGTTAATTCTCGAGAACTAAGCCTGTGCCAGTGCTTTCCTAAACATACACCTTTAGTCAGGATTGACTCCAAGAACCTGGATGCTCTTACACATGCTTTTCAGAAATGTCCAGGTAATGTACATTCTTTTATAACTCTACCACTTCGGGGCAAGCTGTTCCAGCATTGATTTCGGATACTGAATGTCAGAATATATATACCACGTACGTTGCACTGTTCTTAGAGTGTTTCAGTACTTACCATCCCTCTGCAAGAGTTGATCACTATTTTGACTGCCACCTTACGTTGTAAAACTTGAAAGACCGACCCCTCTGGAAGCACTATGGACTTCAGGATCCACTAGACGGTTGCCGGTTTGCTTGGAGGTAGCTGGGTAATCAAAAATGTAAAATCTCTGATTCAATGTGAACCATACGATCTTTTTTGACCAAGAGTCTGCATCAATGCTGTGTAGCATTTCTTTTGGTATCATTACTTTTCCCCTTTTGAGCTTGAAAGAGGTCTGTATTGATTCAATGGCAACAATAAACTTGAACTTGCCATTTAAATCTTTCCAATAACCCTACATCACCAAGGTCTCTCTCTGTGTCAAACCTGTGGCCACTCTATATGCACTTTGTTTACTCTTTATACAAATAAATATACTAGACACTTCACATGCATATGCCTTTTAATATTAAGATCCATTTTTCAAAGCATTTCAAACAGTTTGTTTACATAGAAAAATAACAGTATAGACTATGGCTGGGGGATGGGGGTAATGGTCCTTATTACTGACACCACTTAATTTGTACTTATCTGTCTTTCAGTTCTTCCAACCTCTTCCTGCTTCCCTTTCTTCTATTTGTACTGTTGTAGAGGTGTGGCAAAGCATTGGAGAGGCTAATGCAACAGGAAAAAGGGAAGAAGTGCAGAGCATGGAGAAGCCATTATTGAGCTGCTGAGTCAGAATTGACTGATGCCTGTCCTGATCAGTTATTTATGGGTAGTATACTTATTAGAAATGCTCTTAACTTCCTAGCTGTCATTGCCAATAGAAGTTAATATATGCAATAAATTAGACCAAGTAAAACTCTTCACAAATCATACCATATGTACCAGTTTTTAACTCCATAATTAAAACAGGAGAGATACTTTCTATCATAATTACAAGATATTTAATGATCTGATTTCAAAAAGACTCTGATCATTGAGATTGCCTAAACTCCACATCATCAATTACAGTCTCGTAACAAGGAACAAACTTACAAATGTCTAGACGGCAAAAGGGTTTCTCATGCATTTAATACCAAGCTCTTTAGGAAATGGTGATGTCAAAAGTTATATGCAATAGTAAATTGGGTTAAATAGCTGATAATTTTTCAGCCTAATACACTGCAAAAGAACAAGAGACAAAGCAGAGAATGAAGTACAGCTTATTTCCTCAAAATGGTTATTAATACTGTTCCTTCCATAAGACTTCCGGAAGGGCAGAATTGCTGCTTTACTGTATTGTGGAACTAGGGCATTTGATGACCAAAATATACCCTGTTCTAGTAATCAGATCATCACTAGTCTGTGCTGTGAAGTATGACACAGAAACCTATGTTCCTTGCCACTTACAAATCTGTTGCAAAAGTTAAAGGTCTTTTGTAGGTGAAGTAAAGGATTAGAGAATTAATGGTATTATATCAGGAGTCATTGAACTTTATAAAGGGCCAAATAATTTTTAAGTCAGTTTTTTCCCCTCTAACATTTAAAAATGTAAGCATCATTCTTAGCTTGCAGGCAGTACAAAAACAGGTGGAGGACTCAAATTTGACTGCAGGGGGTTAGTTGTTTGACAACCCCTGAAATTAGATCAAAGCTACTTTTCTTAAAATGTCTTGTTTCTTAGAAAAGGTATAAATGGTAAATAACAAGTAAAGCATCTGTAGTAGTGTATATCTTGGATATCACTATCACCGTGTTTCACTTTAATTTTGCATGACTTGTACAGCGCTAATAATTTTGTCTGCATGTAGAGCATCTTTATAACATTACTATCACAGTATTTTGTACTTGCGCTCTTGTAGTTCTAGGGAAAGTAAACTGAAATGTACAATGGCTTATTGAGAACTCATTCTAAGGCTCGGGAAATAAGAACATTTCCCATTTATTGCTTCAAACTTTAATATATGGTGTCAAAATTATTCCCACTCCTAAAAGAGGAATATTGGAACATATATTAATTTCTCCAATGGACTGTGTAAGTTAATATCAGATTAAGATACATCTAATGCTAGTGGAAAATGTCCTCAATTGATGTCTCTTCTTATTGCTACTTATTTTTTTTTTAATTTGGCAATTCTGCCTGCTGCACAGCAGAGTTCCTTGTGGGAAGTTTTTAACCCGTATTTAAAGGATATGGCTAGTCTGAATGTAGTTAAGGCAGCGATGAACAGCAGAGATACTGCAAAGAACCCTAGGAGGTTTTAAGGAGAGAACTTAACTCAGTACACTCGCTTCTTTTTTAAGTAGGTTTCCATGTAATGTGCTCCTGTGCCCTGAGAATGCTGGTCAACAAATTCCAACGAACCGCCTTCTGGGGCAGAGATAAGATACGACGAGCCACGCTTTTCATTTCTTAAAGATGACACCTGTTAGAAAAAGAAATCATAACTAATGCTAAAATCTAAATTAAAATTCGTTTATTTGTTAAAGAGGTATTATATAAGAGAAGCAATTCTACTTGCGATTTGGTGTAAAAACAGAATAGCAGGATAAATAACAAAGCTATTCAAAAAATTACACAAAAATTTCTGTATCAAAATCACTTGTGGACCTTCCTCTTTCCACCACTCCCTACATTTTAGGGAAAGAAAAAAAGTGACATTTTAGTTGCTTCTGCCGTTTGTACCTAGTTAAATCCCACTGAATTGGAATAGCAACACAGAATACCAGTACTCTTCTGAGAAAGGACAGTGGGCTAAGGAATTGAACTGCATGTCAGATTACATGTTAAGTTCATCTAGTGATAAAAGACATGGCAAGAGAATAAACTAGTAGGTGCAGAAACCAGCAAATGATGTCAAGAATAATACAATGATACATTCTAGAGAGCAACGTGAACTCTAACTTTAGTCTAATATAATCACCTGGAAAGCTTGTTAAAAAGCAAGTTTCCAGGCTGTATGTCAGATATTCTAATTCAGAAGTGTTTATGATAAGGGCCAAAATGTTCTTCACAAGTAGTCAGTTACCACTACAATAAATCAGATTGTAGCACAACCTCCTGACCACCTAAAATCCTTCTTAGTTTTAGGTTTCACAATACTATGTGTGACAAGCTTACTGAAGCAGAATTCTGTAACTTAATATACAAGAATGTAGAAGTGACTCATAAGGAAAGCTTCCAGCATTGCAGAAGAGCCTTCTCGTATTACAATTAAAATTACAATTGAAGTTGAACCCCATTTTAAGTTGGTTAAAAACAAAGGGGACAGATGATGAATCTATCCTTGTAGATAAAGCAATTCTCAATTATTCATGTTAAGGATAAGGAGGAGACAATCAAGATGCTGACCAAGTTGACTCCAGAGTTCCCCTCCTCCCAGGGACGTGCCAAATGTACAGATACATACAAAGCAATTGCCTCTAAAAGAGGTCCAGAAACTAGCTGAGCAGCTCCTATACACTGGACAAATGAGAAAATACCCACATCAAAATATGGTAAGAAAGGCTAAGATACAATCCCCATAAACAGCATAGTACCATACATCAGAAGGGAACTCCCAGCACTGCGGGGTGAAGGGTTTGGACCCTACATCCAGTATCCCAACTTTTAAGGCTCCCAAAACACCTACCTCTGAAAGCCAACAGAGCTTGTATTCATGAGAGCCAGAAGACTGTAGAAAATAAGCATTCTTTGGGGCACACAGCACTCATGGGACTATCCCCTCAGGGCAGGCAAAAATCACCCATCTCTCAGTCTTCCCCTGAAAGAGGTGTTTATCTGCATGCTTCAAAATCTGCTGCCCGAGAGCCAGGTGCAAGGGCAAGTGCAATCTTCCTCAGACTGGGGAAGCTGCAGGACGCCTCTCCCACCTTCTTCCAGCCCTGTCTAATCACTAGTATCTACCTGGAGGGCCTTGCAGGGATGTGTCTATGCCATGCCTCTTAAGTCTGACACCCAAGGAATGGTCTGTGGATCGCGTAGCTCTGATAGCCAGTGGGGCCTGCATTCAAGAATTCCACAGGACTATAGCAAACAAAAAATTCTTAATGAGTGCAGGAGCACTCCTCCCAACCGCCTAGTGACTATACACCTGTGCTCAGCACAGAGGGAGCAGGCAAAAATGCCCATTTTTAACTTGGAAGGGGCTTAATACATACTTTCCCAGCTGCTGCCTGAGGGTCCAGAGTAATCAGTCTGCATCTAGGTGCTAACTGCAGACTCCCCCACCCCCCATCCTGTGCCTTTGGATACTCAGGTGGAACACACTCAACTACTGGAAGCTACTAAGAGCCAAAAAGGAGGCTCAGGCTATTACAAACGATTGAGAATAACAAAGCTTAGACCGGGCTGAATGACAAGGTCCATCATCTACCGAGACTATTTGTTCAAGACTGGGAGAAGTCGCTGTTTTATCAAATGCATAAGACACCAATAAAGGAAATGAAGCAAAAAGATACGTTCCAAACAAAAGGACAAGGTAAATATCCAGAACAGATCTTAATGAAACAAATATTAAGTGACTTCCCTGAGAGAGAGTTCAATGTAATAGTCAAAAAGATGCTCACCAAGGTCAGGAGAGCAAGCATGAACAAAGAATTTCAATTGAAATAGAAAATATTAAAAATTAACAGATAGAAATCACAAAACTGAGGGATGTAAGTGAACTGAAAATTTAGAAGGGTCCAACAGCAGACTAGATCAACCAGAAGAAAGGATCAGCAAACTCAAAGGTAAGTCGATGAAATTCATCCCATCAGAGTTGCATAAAGGAAAAATAGAAAGAGTGAAGACAGCTTAAGGGACCTATGGGACACCATCAAATTGATCAATACACACATTATAAAGATCCCAGAAGGAAAAGAGAAAGGGGCAGAAAACCTTTTCAAAGAATTAATGGCTGAAAACTTTCCTAATCTGAGGGAAAAAGCAGACATCCAATCCAGAAAAAGCCCAGAGAGTACCAAACAGGATGAATCCAAGAGATCCACAATGAGACAAGTTATATTCAAAGTGCTGAAAGGAAAAAAAAAAAAATTGCCTACTAAGAATATTCTACCTGGCAAAGCTGTCCTTCAGAACTGAAAACGTTTTCCAGACAAAAACTGAAGGAGTTTATCACTAGCCCAGCCTTATATAAAATGTTAAAGGCAGTTCTTCACACTGACATGGAAGGATGCTAATGAGTAACAGGAAAACATGTAAAAGTATAAAACCACCAGTAAAGATAAGTATATACTTAAATTCAGAAAACTCTAATAATGCTGATAAATCAATAATTCTAGTATGAAGGTCAAAAGACAAAAGTAAAAAAAATAATTATACAATCATTTGTAAATGAATATGCAATGTAAAAAGATGCAAATTGTGAGATCAAAGCAATGTGGAGGTTTGAGAGAGCTGTATGCATTTGAAGTTAATCAGCTTAACACAGACTATTATATATATAAGAAGCTTTATGTAAGCCCCATATTATCTACAAAGGAAAAGCCTTGAGTAGATATATAAGAGAAAAGAATTTAAGCATACAACTATAGAAAACTATCAAATCACAAAGACACAAGAGGGGAAGGAAGGAACAGAGGAATAACAAAACAACCAGAAAACAGTGAACAAAATAGCAATAATAAGTCCACAACTACATTACTTTAACCCACACCTACAATCAACTAATCTACATCAAGGAGGCAGGAATATACAATGGAGAAAAGACAGTCTCTTCAATAAGTTGTGCTAGGAAAAGTGGACAGCCACACATGAAACAATGAGATTAGAACATTCTCACAAACAAAAATAAACTCAAAATGGATCAGAGACCTACACATAAGAATGGAAACCATAAAACTCCTAAAAGAGAACATAGACAAAAATACCCTGACATAAATCAGCACTATTTTCTTGGATCAGTCTCCTAAGGCAAAAAATAAAAGCAAAAATAAACAAATGGGGCCTAATTAAACCTAAAAGCTTTCACACAGTAAAGAAAACCATAGACAAAATGAACAGCCTACTGAATGGGAGGAACTATTTGTGAGCGATGCGACTGACAAGAGTTTAATATTCAAAATATACAAACAGCTCATACAACTCGATATCAAAACAACCCAATCAAAAAAAAAAAAAAAAAAAAAAAGGCAGTGACCTGATCAGACATTTTTCTGAAAAGACATACATATGGCTACCAGGCACATGAGAAGATGCTCAACATTGCTAATCATTGGAAATGCAAATCAAAACCACAATGAGCTCTCATTTCACAATGGTCAGAATGGCTATCATCAAAAAGTCTACAAATAACAAATGGTGGAGAGGATGTAGAGAAAAGGTAACCCTTGTACACCGTTGGTAGGAATGTACATTGGTGGAGCTACTCTGGAAAACGGTATGGGGATTCCTCAAAAAACTAAAAAAGAACTACCACACAATTTAGCAATTTCACTCTTGGATATATACTGGGGGAAAAAATCACCAATTCAAAAAGTTACATACGCCCCATTGTTCATCTCAGCATTATTTATAATAATAGCCAAGATATGGAAGCAACCCAAGTGCCCGTCAACAGATGATTAGATTAATAAGATGGGTTTTATTCATACACAATGGAATATCAGCCATAAAAATAATGAAATGCTGCCATTTGCAGCAACAGGGATGGACCTAGAGACTACCATGATTAATGAAATGAGAATGACAAATACTGCAAATCACTTATAAGTGGAATCTACAAAATAATACAAATGAATGTACATGCAACACACAGACTAACAGATACAGAAAACAAACTGTGGTTACCAAAGGGGATAGAGAAGGGGGGAGGTACAGGATTAGGGGTATGGGATTAACAGATACAAACCACTATGTATAAAATAGATAAGTAACAAGGATATACTGTGTAGCACAGGGAATTACAGCCATTATCTTGTAAAAGCCTGTAATGGAGTCTAATCTGCAAAAATACTGAATCACAATGCTGTACACCTAAAACTAACATAATATTGTAAGTCAACTATACTTCATTTAAAAAGAAATTTAAAAATAACTTTGATTAAATTTAAATTTTGTCTATGTCTAAAGACAGAGTGGCTGAATGGATAAAATCAAAACCAAACTATATGTTGACTAAAAGACTCTCACCTAGTTTAAAGGACACACATAGACTGAAAGTAGAGGGATGAAAAAAGATATTCTATACAAACGAAAACCAAAAGAAAGCAAGATTAGCTATACTTAGACAAAATAAACTAAGTCAAAAAATGTAATGAGACAAAGAAGGTCATTATAAAACATCAATTAATCAAAAGGATAGAATAGTTGTAAATATGAACCAAAATGGGAGCACCTAAATACATAAAGCAAATATTAATTGGGAAGAGAGAAAAAGACAATAATACAGTATCAGGAGACTTCACTTTCAACAATGGATCATTTGGGCAGAAAATCAGTAAGGAAGCATTGGACTTAAACTACATGTTCAAGAAGATGGACCTCAAAGACAAAACATTTCATCCAAAAGCAACTGAGTACACATTCTTCTCAGGTGCACATGGAATATTCTCCAGGATAGATCATATGTTAGGCCACAAGTCCTAATAAAGTTAAGAAGATTGAAATCATATCTAGCATATTTTCCAACCACAATTGTATGAAACTAGAAATCAATTACAAGAAAACTGGAAAACTCACAAATATGTAGAGATTAAACAGCATGCTCCTGAACAACCAATGGGTCAAAGAAGAAATTAAAAAATACTCTATGACAAATGAAAATGAAAACAAAACATAGTGAAACTTCTGGGATGCAGCGAAAGTCATTCTAAAAGGGAAGTTTACAGTGATAAATACCTACATGAAGGAAAAAGGAAGATCTTGGACAGCCTATCTTTATACCCGGAGGAACTGGAAAGAGAAGAACAAACTAAGCTCCAGGCTAGCCAAAGGAAGGAAATAACAAAGATAAGAATGGAAATAAATGAAACAGACTAAAAAGAAAATAAAAAACAATAAAACTAAGAGCTGATTTTTGAAAAGATAAACAAGATAGACAAACTTTTAACTAGACTTACCAAGAAAAAAAGGGGACTGACATTAAAGTATAAATGAAACAGGAGACGTTACAACTGATAACACAGAAATACAAAAGATCACAAAACCCACTGTGAATACGCATATGCCAACAAGTTGGATAACTCAGAAAAAGTGGGTAAATTCCTACAAACTATACAACCTATGAAGACTGAATCATGAGGAAATAGAAAATCTGAACAAATTGCTAGTAAGGAGATTGAAATAGTAATCAAAAACCTCTCAATGATTTAAAAACAGAAGTCCAGGGAGAGATGGCTTCACTGGTGAATCCTACAAAACATTTAAAGAATAATTAATACCAAACCTTCTCAATATCTTCCAAAAATAGGAAAGGAAAGAACACTTCCAAACTCATTTTGCAAGGCCAGCTTTACCTTGATACCAAAGACATCTGGTATACCAAGACTGACAAAAACATTACAAGAAAGAAAATTACAGGCCTATATCCTTGATGAACACAGATGCAAAAATCCTCACAAAATATCAGCAAACTGAATTCAACATTAGAAGGATCAAACACCATGATCAAATGGGATTTACTCCAGTGATACATGGATGGTTCAATAGCCACAAATCAATAAATGTGATATATACCACATTAACAAGATAAAAGATAAAAACTGATCTCAATAGAAGCAGAAAAAGCATTTGACAAAATTCAACATCCATTCATGTTAAAGACTCTCAACAAACTGGGTATTAAGGGACTGTACCTCAACATAATAAAGGCTATATATGACAAGCCCACAGATACGGACAACAACACAGTCAACAGTGAAATGCCGAAAGCTTTTCCTCTAAGATCAAGAACAAGACAAGGATGCCCAATGTCACCAGTTTTATTCAACATAGTACTAGAAGTACTAGCCAGGACAGTTAGGGGGGAAGAAAAAGAAAGAAAAGGCATTCATGTTGGGAAGGAGGAAAGTAAAATTGTCACTGTTAGCTGATCACATGGTACTATATAAAGAAAACCCTAAAGAATCCACCAAAACACTGTTAGAAATAATAACTTCAGTAAAGTTTCAGGATACAAAGTTAATATACAAATATCAGTTGCTTCTCTCTGCAATAACAATGAACTATCCAAAAACAGAAATTAAGAATACTTAGGAATAAATTTTACCAAGGTGAGAAATTGTATGTTGAAGATTATAAGAAAGATAACACAAATAAATGGAAAGATAGTCTGTGTTCATGGATTGGAGGAATTAATTCTAAAATGTCCATACTACCCATGGCAATCTACAGATTCAATGCAATCACTATGAAAACTCCAGTGACATTTTTCATAGAAATAGAATAAATAACCCTAAACTTTGGAACCTGAAAAGCCAAAGTAGCGAAAGCCATCTTGAAAAAAAAAGAACAAAGCTAGAGGCATTACTCTTCCTGATTTCAAACAATATGGCAAAGCTATAGTAATCAAACAATATGATAATGTCATAAAAACAGACACAAAAGATCACTGGGACAGGATAGAGAACCCAGAAAAAAAAAATGTTATATGATCAATTAATTTATGACAAAGGAGCCAAGAATATACAACTGGGAAAGGATATCTTTTCAATAAATGGTGTTTGGAAAACTGGATAGCCATGAGAAAAGGAATGAAACTAGACCACTATTGACACCATACTCAGAAATCAACTCAAAATGTATTAAAGACTTGAATGTAAGACCTGAAACCATAAAACTCCAATAAGAAAACATAGTGGGTAATAAGTTCCCTGACATTGGTATTGGCTATGATTTTTTGGGTTTAACACCAAAAGCAAAAATAAGTAAGTGTGATTACATCAAACTAAAAAGCTGTACAGCAAAGGGAACCATCAACCAAATGAAAAGGCAACCCATGGAACAGGAGAATATATTTGCAAACCATGTATCTGTTAAGGGATTAATATCCAAAATATTCTTGGAACATATACAACTCAATTGCCAAACCCTACCCCCCAATTTAAAGGTGGGCCAAGAACCTAAATAGACATTATTCTAAAAAGAAATACAAATGGACAATAGATATATAAAAAGTACTCAATCTCACTAATCCCTAAGGAAGTGCATATCAAAACCACCTCACACCTGTTAGGAAATCTATTATCAAAATGACAATGGATAACGAATGCTGGCAAGTACATGGAGAAAAGGAAACCCCTGTACACTGCTGGAATGTAAACTTGTACAGCCACGATGGAAAATAGCATGGAGATTGAAAACAGAACTTCCATACAATCTAGCAATTTCACTCTGGGCATATTCTGAATTCCTTTGGAAAGAAAATAATTAACTTGAAGAGATATTTGTACTCTCACATTTACAGCAGCATTGCTCACAATAGCCAAGGTATGGAAAAAACCTAAGTGTTTAACAACAGATTACTGGATAAAGAAAATAAAGTGTAGTATGTCTGGATATTAATTTGCATTTCACTGGGTGTACACACACACATATATATACATACAATAGAATATTATTCAGCCTTAAAGAAGGAAATCTTGTCATTTGAGACAACAGATAAATCTGGAGGACATTATGCTAAATGAAATTTTTTTTAAAAGATTAAAAAAAAATAGTCAACCTCATAGAAACAGAGTAGAAAAGTGGTTGCCACTGGCTAGAGGCTGGGGGAAATAGGGAGAGGTTAGTAAAACGGTACAAACTTCCAGTTATAAGATGAATAAGATCTGAAGATCTAATTTTTAACATGCTGACTATACTTGATAACACCATATTATATAATTAAAACATCCCGAGACAATAAAACTTGTATGTTCTCACCAATAAAGAAGACAAGAGAGGGAGGGAGGGAGGACAGAAAGTGAACTGATGGGTATGTTAATTAAGTCATTGGGGAGATTCCTTACACAATGTATATGTATATCAAATTATCATATTGACATATTTTCAATAACTTACAATTTTACTTGTCAATTATATCTCAATGAAGTTGGAAAAAATAATGGAACTTTTTTAAAAAAGAAAAGGGATGACAAGACAAAATCAGAAATCCATCTATTTTGGTGCTTTAATTTCATGTGGTCTACTGTTGTGGTAGTCCACTGAAATCCTTCTTCACATACATAAATGTTTAAAGAAATGTTTCACAAACTGAAACAGATTAGCAAGGAATTTGGTTTTAACTCCTGTGTCTAATTTCTCCTGGTAATAAAATATATATCTGAAGTTTGTTCTGAAATAACGAGGAACAGTTACGAGTAAAGATGGAAGAAGCCTGGCGGTGAGGAAGCAAATTGTTAAAACTGGGTTAATGGGTACAAGAAACTCCACCCAGTTTTAGTTCTAGATGGTGATGTAGGTGGATCCTGAACTCATCTCCACCCACGGGCACACTGAGTCTACAGCTACATATGGAGCAGTTTCCTCCGAAAGAAACCCCAAAACTAGATCAGTGACTCCTAAACACTGGGCAAGTAAGAAAAAACCCACATCACAATGGTAAGGAGAGACTAAGACACTGTCTCCCTGTCAACCCCACCCTCAGAGCAGCAACCCACAATTGGGAGGGAATTCACAACCCTGAGCATCTCCCTGAGACGTGAAAAGGTTGGAATCCCAATCAGGCACTCCAACTTTTAAGACCTGCACCTGAGAGACGAGCCCCCAGAACATCTACCTTGGAAATCCAACAGAGCTGGCATCCACCAGTCCCACAAGGCTACAGTGTTCTGAGAAATGGTTCTTAAAGGGCTTGTACAGACTTACACACCCCGGGGCCCCTGCGCAGAGGCAGCCAACTGAAAAGCATCCAGTATGTCTGTGAAAGAGACCTATTTCCTTATCTTAGGCTTCAACCTGAGGGGCAGGCATCTAATTTAACACACATATAGGAGCCCACTGACACCCTCCTAAGTGGAGGCTGGTGGGTGCCACCTTCATATTCTCCCTTTGCCTTCCTTGAGGTCACCAGTGTCTCTGAGAAAGGAGCTTGTGTACATGCCTGGTGCCCTCAGTTTTGTGCTGCTGCTTGACTGCTCGGCTCTGCTAGCCAGCAGGGCTTGTGCTCACAGGTTCAGCGGGATGGTAGCAGACAACAGAAACAGTTCTTAACTGCTAATAACACAAGGCTCACTGCAGAGGAAGCAGACAAATGCCTGTCTCCTAGTCTTCCCCTGAAATAGGTATATCTGTATATTTTTAAAGCTGCTGCCTGAGGGTCTAGCTTCCGAACAGCCTGACTTCTAGGTGCTGATGAAGATCCTCCCCTTTGGGACACTGACAGGTCTTGGCACACCCTCACCTCCTGAGAGCCACCAAGAATAAAGCAGGCTGCTTGGACAATCACAGATTCAAAAGACAACCAAGAGCTAGGGCAGGATTGAACGGTAAGGTTCACCTTCTACCTGAAGCCACTCCTTCAAGACTGGGAGGAGCGTATATTGTATCTAACGCGCAGAAACCAACACAGTCAAGGAAAATGAAGAAACAGAGGAATACGTTCCAAATGAAAGGAAAAGATAAAACCTCAAAAAAGATCTTAATGAAATTGAGATAAGTGATTTAATTTATAAAGAGCTCAAAATAACAGTGGTAAAGATGCTCACCAAACTCGGGAGAATAACAGATGAACAAAGTGAGAATTTCAACAGAGAGAGAAAACGTAAGAAAGTACCAAAAACAGAAACCACAGACTTGAAGAATACAGTAACTAAGCTGAAAAACACAATAGAGGGATTCAACAGCAGATTGTCTGAAACAGAAGAAATGATCAGTGAACTGAAACAGGGCAGGCGGAACTCATCCAAACCATGCAGCAAAAAGAAACAAGAATGAAAAAAAAGTGAAGACAACTTAAGGGATGTATAGGACATGATCACGCAGACCAACATTTGCATAAGGGTCCCAAAAGGAGAAGAGAGAAAGAGGCAGAAAAGTTACTTGAAGAAATAATGGTTGCAAATTTCCCTAACCTGGGGAAGGAAATAGACATGCAGATCCAGGAATCCTCGGGAGCTCCCAGGATTGGATAATAGGATAAACACAAGAGACTCACGACAATTAAAATGTCAAATTAGAAGCAGCAAGAGAAAACTTGTTACATTCAAGGGAACCCCCAATAAGACTATCAGCAGATTTTTCAGCAGAAACTTTGTGGGTCAGAAGAGAATGGCATGAAATATTCAAAGTGCTGAAAGAAAACACTTGCCAGCCAAGAATACTTTACCCAGCAAAGCTTTGCTTCAGAACTGAAGGGCAGATGAAGAGTGCTCCAAACAAGCAAAAACTAAAGGAGTTTATCACCTAAACCAGTGTCACAGGAAATGTTACAGAGACTTTTTTAAGCTGAAACAAAAAGGTGCCACTTAGTAACAGGAAAACATCAAAGTATAAATCTCACTGGTAACAGTAAATATACAGTAAAATTCAGAACAATCTAACGTAAAGGTAGTGAACTGAGCACTTACAAAACTAGCATGAAGATTAAAGACAAAAGTTGTAAAAATAACTATATAACCACAATAATTTATAATGGACACACAAGATAGATGTAAATTGTGACATCAAAAATAAGATGTATTTGCAAATACTAACTGCTATAGATAAAATAAACATGTTTATACTGTATAGCACAGGCAACTACATTTAATATCTTGTAGTAACCTATAAGGAAAAAAAGAATATGAAAACAGATGTATGTGTATGTATGACTAAGACATGCTGTCCACCAGAAACAGATGCAACATTGTAAACTGACTATTCTTCAATAAAAAAGAATGTCAAAGAAAACAAAAAACAAAAAACAAACAAACCCTCCAAAAACCAAACAACAGAATGTGACACCAGCATCATGGTGGAGTGAGACACTCCCTTTCTCTCTCCCCTTCAATCCACAACCAGTAAAACATCCACAACTCAACCAAGGTGCTTCTGCTCAACACACCAGGAGGTCAGAGAACTCCACACGTCTGTACATGTAAAGGTGGGAGGACTGGAGCACAAAGAGGAGGCAAAGCTGGGAGACGAGCAGAGGCCGAGCCCGTGGTCCTGCTCTCCCAGCCACGGCAGCTGAGCCTGCAGGCCCAGAGAACCTGGTGGCAGCAGGAGAGGCAGCATCCAAGACTCCGGCCTCCCGGCCATGGTGCTGTTCACAGCCACAGGTAACTGGGCAGCAGCAGCAACGTGGCTGGCGACCTGTCCCATCAGCCACTGAGGCATCGTAGATTCCAGCCCCCATTCCCCAACCCACAGTGGTGGTAACTGGGAACTCCATAACCCCAGACATGGCAGAGGTGCCCATGGCCTCAGCTCTCCACCCACCTCCCCCACAGCAGCAGAGCCTGCAACTCAGGAGATCTGAGACATGGTGGAAGCACCTGCCATCCTGGTGCCTGAGGAGGTGACACCAGCCACACCAGCAGCAGCAAGGCACTAAGACCCTGGAGGCACAAGAAACGACAAGGAGGGTGCTGGGCATCTCTGACAGACCTGGGAAGCGCTGACCCTCAAGTATAGCCACAAGCGGCGCCGGTGAGAAAACTAACAACTTGTGCTGTGGTGCCACCTACTGGAAGACAAAGGGGCGCCCTCTGATTTCTAACCTGTTGAATCATTAGAATCAAGTTTTTCAAAAAAGTTTGAACTAAAGAAAGGTGTTCATTACTTCAAACGCACCAGCAGAGGAACAACTCACCAAGAACCATTAAAAACCCACAGTAACACTGTATTCAAAAAAGAAAATGACAGTTCTCCAGAAACCAAACTTAAAGTCACAGAATATTGTGATCTAACTGGTAAAGAACTCAAAATCGCTGTCGCAGAGAAACTCAGGGCAGTTCAGTGAGCCCAGGAATAAAACAGAAGGAACACTTCACTACTGAAACTCTAAAAAAGAACTAAATACATTCTGGAGCTGAAGAACTCAATACACGAGATGCATCAGAAAACACCAGGAAGAAAGCAGACCACATGAAAGAGAGAATCAGCAAGCTTGAAGGCAGAAATCCAGAAATGACACACACATAAGGAAAAAAAGAGAATTAAGATCTAAAAAATGAGGAAAGTCTACAAGAACTATCCAACTCTTTTAGGAAGGGCCACATTGGGAAAATGGGTGTCCCAGAAGGAGAAGGGAGGGAGAAGGGAGCAGAGTTTATTTAAAGAAATAACAGCTCTTCACTGGAGGCACGCATGCTGCCACTGGGGCTGCCGCCATGTCCCTAGTAAGCCCTGCGAAGTCCCAGCACGCTTTGTGAGTATTCAACGCCAACATCAATGGGCGGCAGAAAATTGCCTTTGCCATCACTGCAATTAAAGGTGTGGGGCGAAGATACGCCCAGGTGGTGCTGAGGAAAGCAGACATCAACTTCACCAAGAGGGCAGGAGAGCTCACTGAGGATGAGGCGCGATGTGCAATCACAATTATGCAGAATCCACGCCAGTACAAGATCCCAGACTGGTCCTTAGACAGACAGAAGTATGTGAAGGATGGGATATACAGCCAGGTCCTGGCCAGTGGTCTGGACAAGGAGCTCCATGAAGACTTGGAGCAGCAGAACAAGATTTGCACCCACAGTGGGCTGTGCCACTTCTGGGGACTTCGTGTCCAAGGCCAGCACACCGAGACCAAGGTTGCCATGGTCACACTATGGGTGTGTCCAAGAAAAAATAAATTTGTGGGTGTTGTCTGTTAACAGTTTATACAGTTAAAAAAATAAAGAAATAATAGCTGAGGACTTCCCAAACCTGGGGTGTGAACTGGATATACAAGTCCATGTAACTAAGAGAACATCTAATTACACAATGCAAAAAAGACCTTCTCAGGGGGGAGGGTATAGCTCAAGTGGTAGAGTGCATGCCTGGCATGCACAAGGTCCTGGGTTCAATCCCCAGTACCTCCTCCAAAAATAAATAAACAAACAAACAAACCTGATTGTCTCCCTCCCCCTGCCAAAAAAAAAAAAAAAATTAAAAAAAAGACCTTCTCTAAGACAATACTAAAATTGCCAAAAATAAATGACAGAAATAATTTTAAAGGCAGCCAGGGAAAAAACGATGGTAATCCACAAAGAAACCACCATTATATGGTCCACAGGTTTCTTGGCAGAAACTCTACAGGCCAGGATAGAGTAGACATTCTCAAAATACTGAAAGATAAAAACTGTCAGCTGAGAATATGCTATCCAGCAAAGTCATCATTCAGACATGAAGGAGATGTAATGACTTTCCCAGACAAACAAAAGCTGAGGGAGTTCAACACTGGACCTGTCCTACAAAAAATGTTGAAAAGTGCTCTTCTACCAGAAACAAAAAGGCAAAAGTACACAAAGCTTTAAGTAAGTAATAGACAGAGAATTGCCGGTCTCTATAATAAAGTGTTTGAAAACTCTATATCAGAATAGGTTTTCAAACACATTATAGCACAAAGGTTGGTGAGGGGAGGTGGACAGTAAAAAATAGCTATACCTACTTCAATTTCTTAAACTCACAACATAAAGAGGGATAACTTGAGACAACAAAAACATAAAAGAGGAAGAGAAAAAGGATGAAACCTATATATGCAAATGAAGATAAGATGCTATCGGCACAAGATCAGACCATTTTATACAAACCTTATGGTAACCACAAAACAAAAATCTAAAGCAGACACAAGAAACATAAAAAAGATGAAACTGAGAAAAACATCATAGAAAAATCACCAAACCAAAATGGTAGACAGAAGCACAAGGAAAAAGGAACAATGGAGATACACAATAACCAGAAAACAAAAGATTAAATAGCAGTATTAAGTCATCCTTTATCAGTAATCACCCTAAATGTAAATGGATTGCATTTACCAATCCAAATAGCAAGTGGATGGATGGATTAAAAAAAAAAAAAGACCTAAATACGCTGACTCCAGGAGATTCTGAATAGACCAATCACTAGTAAAGAGATTTAAATAGTAATCAAAAACCTCCTAAATAACAAAAATCTAGGACCAGATGGCTTCACAGGTGAATTCTACCAAACATGCAAAGAAGATTTAATACCTATCCTTTTCAAACTCTTCCAGAAAACTGAAAAGGAGGGAATGCTTCCTAACTCATTTTACAAGGGCAACATTACAGTGTTACCAAAACCAGACAAGGACTACAAAGAAAAAGAAAATTAAAGTGCAGCATCTCTGATGAACATAGATGCAAAATTCATTAACAAAATACGAGCACATTAAATACAATAGTACATTAAAAGATCATACACCATGATCAAGTGGAATTTATTTCAGGGATACAAAGATGATTCAACATCCAAAAACCAATCAACATGCTACACCACATTAACAAAATAAAGGAGAAAACCATACGATCATCTCAATAGATGCAGAAAAAGCATCTGACAAGATTTAACATCAATTTACGATAAAAATTCTCAATAAAGTGTGAATAAAAATAACATACCTCTACATAAAGGCTGAATAGGAAAAACTCACTAACCTATCCCTCTAAAATTAGGGACCAAAACAAGGATGCCGAGTCTCACCACTTTTATTTTACGTTCATTTTGATGTAGTATTATAAGTCCTAGCCAGAGCAATTAAGCAAGAAAAGTAAAAGCATCCAAATCAAAAATGAAGAAGTAAAACTGTCCCTATTTGCCCATGATATGATTTTATATACAGATAACCCTAAAGACTCAACACACAAAAAAAGCTATTAGAAATAATAAATGAATACAGTAAAGTTGCAGAGTAAAAAGTCAATATACAAAAATCTGTTGTTTCTATATGCTAACAATGAGCTAGCAGAAAGAAAAATTAAGAAAACAATCTCATTTACAATCACAACAAAAAGAATAAAATACCAACGAGGTGAGAGACCTGTACAGTGAACACATCACTGAAAGAAACTGAAGACAACACAACTAAATGAAAAGATAATCCATGCTCATGGACTGGAAGAGTTAATATTGTTAAAATGTCCATAATACCTAAAGCAGTCTACAGATCCACTGAGATCCCTATCCACATCTCAAGGACAGTTCCCACAGAAATAGAACAAAAATTTTTTTTTAATTTATAATAATCCACAGAAGATTCTGCACGGCCAAAGAAATCCTGAGAAATAAGAACAAAACCAGGGGAATCACACACCCTCAAACTATATTACAAAGCTATAGTAATCAAAACAACATGGTATTGCCTGCCCCCCCCCAAAAAAAACTAGATACATATATCAACAGAGCACAATAGAGGCCTCAGAAATAAACCCACACATATACAGACAATTAATTTATACCAAAGGAACAAAGAACATACAATGGAGAAAAGATAGTGCCTTCAGTAAATGTGAAAACTGGACAGTCATATACAAACAAAATGAAACCAGACTACTATATCACACCATACACAAAAATCAACTCAAAATGGGTTAAAGACTTGACTGTAAGACCTGAAACCATAAAATTCCTAGAAGGAAATGTAGGCAGTATGCTCTCTGACACTGGTCTTAGCAAAATCTTTTTGGGTATGTCTCCTCAGGCACAGGAAATAAAAGCAAAAATAAACAAATGGGACTACGTCAAACTAAAAAGCTTCTGCACAGCAAAGGAAACCATCAACAAAATGAAAGGACAGCCTATTGAATGGGAGAAGAGAAGATATTTGCAAATCATATATCCAAGAACAGGTTAATATCCAAAATATATAATGAACTCTTATAATTCAACGTCAAAAAACAACCAACCAGATTAAAAAGTGGGCTGAGGAGCTAAATGGACACTTTTCCAAAGAAGACAGCCAGATGGCCAACAGGCACATGGGAAGATGTTCAGTATCACTAATTACTAGGGAAATGCAAATCAAAACCACAATGAGATATCACCTCACACCTGTTAGAATGGCTATTATCAAGAAGGCAAGAAATAAGTGTTGGCAAGGATGCAGAAAAAACGGAACCCTCATACTCTGTTGATAGGAATGTAAATTGGTGCAGCCACTATGCACAACAATGTGGGGTTCCTCAAAAAAATTAAAAATAGAACTACCATTTGATCCAGGAATTCCACTTCTGGGTATTTATCTGAAGGAAATGAAAAAAACTAGTTTGAAAAGATATCTGGCTGTGTTCATTGCAGCATCATTTACAAAAGCCAAGACAAAGAATCAACCTAAGTGTCCATCAGTGGATGAAAATGTGGGATACCACACACACACACACACACACACACACACAGAGAGAGAAGTATTACTCAGCCATAAAAAAGAAGGAAATCTTGCCATTTGTGACAATATGCATGGACCTTAGGGTATTATGCTAAGTGAAATGTCAGTTAGAGAAAAACAAATACTGTATGTCCTCACTTATACGTGAAATCTAAAAAATAAACAAAGGAAAGCAAACCTAACTCACAAAGACTGGTGGTTGCCAGAGGTGGGGTTGCCAGAGGTGGGGGGTGGGCAAAATGGGTGATAGCGGTCTAAAGGTACAAACTTCCAGTTACAGAAAAAAACAGGACCTGGCAATGTAATGTATAGCATAGTGACTATAATAATACTCTATTGTACATTTGAAAGTTGCTAAGAGAGGAAATATTAAAACTTCTCATCACAAGAGAAAAAACTGTAATAACTATGTGCAGTGATGGATGTTAATGAGATTTATTGTGATGATTATTTCACAATATATATGAATGTCAAACCATTCTATTGTCACATGAAACTAATGTTACATGTTGATTAACCTCAACTAAAAAAAATAAAAGAAATCCCACCCTAGATGCGGGCTGTCTGCAACAATACTGCATACCTGTCTACTTAGCTGGAGCCTCTCCCTCCTAAGTCCTCTTTCTCCACCATCAAGCCTCTTCATTATCCTCTTCAGCTGCCCTCTCCACGAGGTCCAGGACCAAGCTGGAGTAAACCTGCATAAGCCTCTAGTCCAGTCTCATCCACGAGGGGGCAGATATCAGAAATAAGAAAACAACAATCCCAAAGCTTGTAGAAGGAATCTGCAAACACAGGGCAGACTTTACCTGGGACCAACTGGACCCTGGCCCTTGGGTGACAAAAGAGGAGTGCACTACTGGGACACACAGGACATTTCCCACAGAGGGCCACTTCTCCAAGGTCGAGAAACATAACTAACCTACCTAAAAATACAAATAAAAAGTTAGACAATATGAGGTGGCAGAGGAATATCTCCCAGGCAAAGGCACTAGATAAAATCCCAGAAGAAGAAATAAGTGATGAGGAGATAGGCAATCTATCTGAGAAGGAGTTTAGAGTAATCATGGTGAATTTGTTCACTGAACTCAGGAGTATAGATACACAGAGGGAAGTTTTTGGCAAAGAATTAGAAAATACAAAGAATGCCCTGGGTTGAAGAATACAATTACTGAAATGAACAACAGACTAGAAGGAACCAAGAATAGACTAAATGAGATAGAAGAATGGATCAGTGAGCTAGAAGACAGATTAGTGGAAATAACTACTGCAGAACAGGAAAAAGAAAAAAGAATGAAAAGAAATGGGGATAGCTTAAGAGAACTCGGACAATATGAAGCACACTAATATTCACATTATAGAGGTCTCAAAGGAGGTGAGAAAGAACCTGAGAAAATATTCGAAGAGATAATAACCAAAAAATTCCCTAACCTGGGAAAGGAAACAGTCACCCAAGTCCAGGAAGTGCAGAGTTCCACACAGGATGAACCCAAAAAGGAACACACTGAGGCACATAGTAATCAGATTGACAAAAATTAAGGATAAGGAGAAAATATTAAAATTAGCAAGAGAAAAGCAATGAATAACATACAAGGGAGCTCCTATAAGGTTATCTGCTCATTTTTCAGCAGAAACTCTACAGGCCAGGAGACAGTGGCACGATATTTAAAGTGATGCAAGGGGGAAACTTACAACCAAGAATACTCTATCCAGCAAGGGTCTCATTCAGACTTGATGGAGAAATCAAAAGCTTCAGAGATAAACAAAAGTAAGATTTCAGCACCACCAAACCAACTTTACAGCAAATGTTAAAGGATCTTCTCTAGTCATCAGACCACAAGAAAAGAGAACAAAAAGAAAGAGGAAAAAAAAAGATCTACAAAACAGACCCCAAACAATAAACAAAATGGCAATAAGGACATACATATTGATAATTACCTTAAATGTAAATGGATTAAATGCTCCAACCAAAAGACACAGACTGGCTGAATGGATACAAAAACAAGACCCATATATATGCTGCCTACAAGAGACCCACTTCAGAGCTAGAGACACATGCAGGCTGGAAGTAAGGGGATGGAAAAAAAATATTCCATGTTAATGGAAACCAAAAGAAAGCTGGAGTAGCAATAATTGTATCAGACAAAATAGATTTTAAAATAAAGACTGTTAAAGAGACAAAGAAGGACATTACATAATGCTCAAGGGATCAATCCAAGAAGACATAACAATTGTAAATATATATGCACCCAACACAGAAGCACCTCAATATATAAGGCAATTGTTAACAGACATAAAAGGAGAAATTGAGAACAACACAGTAATAGTGGGGGGCCTTAACACCCCACTTAAATCAGTGGACAGATCATCCAGACAGAAAATCAATAAGGAAATACAGGTCCTAAGTGAAACATTAGACCAGATGGACTTAACTGATATCTATAGAGTATTTCATCCAAAAGCAACAGAATACACATTCTTCCCAACTGCACACAGAACATTCTCCAGAACTGACCACATGTTGGCCCACAAAGCAAGCCTCAGTAAATTTAAGAAAACTGAAATTGTACCTAGCATCTTTTGCGACCATAATGCTATGAGGTTAGAAATCAACTACAAGAAAAAAACTGCAAAAACTGCAAACACGTGGAGGCTAAAGAATATTCTACTAAACAACCAATGGATCATTAAAAAAATCAAAGAGGAAATCAAAAATACTTTGAGACAAATGGACACAAAAACACAGTAAGTCTACTCCTAGTCTTTTGAGGAATCTCCATCCTGTTTTCCACAGTGGCTGCACCAAACTGCATTCCCACCAGCAGTGCAGGAGGGTTCCCTTTCTCCACAGCCTCTCCAGCATTTGTCATCTGTGGACTTTTGAATAATGGCATTCTGACTGGTGTGAGGTGATACCTCATCATAGTTTTGATTTTCATTTCTCTGATAATTAGTGATACTGAACATTTTTTCATGTGCCTATTGATCATTTGTATTTCTTCCTTGGAGAATTGCTTGTCTGTCTTCTGCCCATTTTTGGATTGGGTTGTTTGTTTTTTTCTTATTAAGTCATATGAGATGCTTATATATTCTGGAGATCAAGCCTTTGTCAGTTTCATTTGCAAAAATTTTCTCCCATTCCGTAGGTTGTCGTTTTGTTTTACTTATGGTTTCCTTTGCTGTGCAGAAGCTTGTAAGTTTAATTAGGTCCCATTTGTTTATTCTTGCTTTTATTTCTATTGCTTGGGTAGACTGCCCTAGGAGAACATTTTTGAGATGTATGTGAGATAATGTTTTGCCTATATTTTCTTCTAGGAAGTTTATTGTATCTTGTCTTATGTTTAAGTCTTTGATCCATTTTGAGTTTATTTTTGTGTATGGTGTAAGGGAGTGTTCTAGCTTCACTGATTTACATGCTGCTGTCCAGTTTTCCCAACACCATTTGCTGAAAAGGCTGTCTTTATTCCATTGTATATTCTTGCCTCCTTTGTCGAAGATTAGTTGACCAAAAGCTTGTGGGTTCACTTCTGGGCTCTCTATTCTGTTTCATTGGTCCATATGTCTGTTTTTGTACCAATGACCCAGTAATCCCACTCCTGGGCAGATATCCAGAAGGAACCCTACTTCAAAAAGACACCTGCACCCCAATGTTCATAACAGCACTATTTACAATACAAAAGACATGGAAACAGCCTAAATGTCCATCAACAGATGACCGGATAAAGAAGATGTGGTATATTTATACAATGGAATACTATTCAGCCATAAAAATGACAACATAATGCCATTTGCAGCAACATGGATGTTCCTGGAGAACGTCATTCTAAGTGAAGTAAGCCAGAAGAAAAAGAAAAATACTGTATGAGATTGCTCATATGTGGAATCTAAAAAAAAAGAACATAAATACAAAACAGAAACAGACTCATAGACATAGAATACAAACTTGTGGTTGCCAAGGGGGAGTGGGGTGGGAAGGGATAGACTGGGATTTCAAAATTTGTAGATACTGACAGGCATATGCAGAATAGATAAGCAAGATTATACTGTATAGCACAGGGAAATATATGCAAGATCTTGTAGTAGCTCACAGTGGAAAAAAAAAATGTGACAATGAATATACATATGTTCATGTATAACTGAAAAATTGTGCTCTACACTGGAATTTGACACAACATCGTAAAATGACTATAACTCAATAAAAAATGTTTAACAAAATTAAAAAATAAAGACACTGTAAAAAAAAAAAAAAAGAAAGAAAGAAAAAACACAGTGATCCAAAACCTCTGGGATGCAGCAAAAGCAGTTCTCAGGGGGAAATTTATAGTGGTACAAGCCTACCTCAGGAAGCAAGAAAAATTTCAAATTAAACAACCTAACCTTACACCTAAAGCAGCTGGAGAAAGAAGAACAAATAAAACCCAAAGTTAGTAGAAATCATAAAGATCAGAGCAGAAATAAATGAAATAGACTAAAAAAGCAGTAGAAAAGATCAATGAAACTAAAATCTGGTTCTTTGACAAGATAAGCAAAATTGATACACCTTTAGTCAAACTCATTAAGAAAAAAAGGGAGAGGGCCCAAATTAATAAAATCAGAAATGAAAAAGAAGTTACAACCGACACCATAGAAATACAAGGGACTGTAAGAGGCTGCTATGAGCAACTATACACCAACAAAAAGGACAGCATAGAAGAAATGGACAATTTCTTACAAAGGTACAATTTGCCAAGACTGAACCAGGAAGAAATAGACAATATGAATAGACCAATTACCAGTACTGACATTGAATCAGTAATTAAAAACTCCCAACAAACAAAAGTCCGGGACCAGATGGCTTCAAAGGTGAATTCTATCAAACATTTAGAAAAGAGTTAACACCTGTCTTTCTGAAACTATTCCAAAAAATTGTATAGGAAGGAACACTTCCAAACTCCTTCTATGAGACCATCTTCAACCTGATACCAAAACCAGACAAAGATATCACAAAAAAGAAAATTACAGGCCAATATCACTTATGAATATAGATGCAAAACTCCTCAACAAAATACTAGCAAATTAACTCCAACAACGCATCAAAAAGATCATACACCACGGTCAAGTGGGATTTATCCCAGGGATGCAAGGATTTTTCAGTATCTGCAAATCAATTATTATTGTGTGTAACTGTGATAACACCACATTAACAAACTGAAGAATAAAAATCATATGGTCATCTCAATAGATGCACAAAAAGCTTTTGAAAAACTTCAACATCCATTTATGAAAAAAAACTCTCCAGAAAGTGGGAGAACACACCTCAACATGATAAAGACCATATATGACAAGCCCGCAGCTAGCATCATACTCAGTGGTGAGAACCTGACAGCATTCCCTCTAAAATCAGGAACAAGACGAGGATGCCCACTTTTGCCACTTTTATTCAACATAGTTTTGGAAGTCTTTGCCACAGCAATCAGAAAAGACTCTCTAACATGTCAGAACAGCAATTCAAAACTGTCTTCAGATTTATTCAGACTGTATACTATTCTTTTGTTGATTTTCTTAAACATTTACAAAACTTACTTGGTTTGTAAACAGACTTCAAAAACTTGCTTTCCTTAATTCCAGTTTTATCAAGAATCATTTTTTAATGTACTCCCCAAGTTACCATCTAGGGCAAATATAATATGTGATTCGATAGTTACTGTTTAAAGCAGGTTTACATTTTAAAATGTATTTCTTATAGTTAGTGTTTGTCACAGGATTCTGATCTACCACAGTCCACATAAAAACTCTTTTTGGAAAGTTTCTCTGCATTGTTTTCCCACTAGGTGGCAGCATTAGGCTCAATATGAAAGAACTAAGCATCACAAGGCCTTTTTGTTCATTTTTTGTTTTTGTTTCCTCTTCCCTCATCACACGATCTCATCACACACTCTCTGGTTGATTCCCTGGAATAGGTAGTCAGCTTTCTGGCAGGAAAGACTCCTGTAACCAAGGGCAACACTGAGTACAACATGCAAGTAGATGGTGCCGCCCTTACGTAGGGCACACCACCACCCACCCACTGTGGCTAGCGCCAAATGAAAACCCCACACCACAACTTAGTCATATGAAACAGCTGAAATGGTTCTTACGTTATTCTTTACATTATTAAAACTAATGACTATGTCAAACAAAAGTTGCCTGACAGAAATTTTACCTACTCTACTAATAGTGAGGAATGCCTTGTTTTTCACAGATTATAATTTGATGTTAGATTTAGGTGTTTAATATTTAATAAATTGGCTCAAAGGCTTCTTCCTTCAGGTGGGTCTCTCCCAACCGTCTGACATAGATGTACCTACTGATCTCCAGCTCAGAACTGACATTTCAAACTCCACCTGTACTTTCAAACTAACAGGATTATACAGCTGATTACAATGCTCTTATCACTGCTAAAGTGGGCACGGTGTGTTTTTAAACCACTGCATCTATTTCCGATTTAAGTTTTCTCAGTAACAGTTCAAATATTTAAGAAGCGCAGTTGTTAAGAAAATAAAGAACTGCAGCTCAGTCGAAATTCTCATTAATTACTGTGATCAACTAGAGAAATGGGGGGGGTAGCGCATTTTAAATTGGTTTCTAGTTAGAACTAGGTCTGGAATAACTGATTTAACTTGTTTGCTTCTCATTGAATACTTCTTTAAGATCTCTAAAACACTGAATGAAAATACTACCCTTTCAGTACAGTTAAGGCTTGTTTTAGTAAAAGTACCGTCCAACATTTGTTTGATATTTTCACAAGGCTGTGCAACCATCAGCACAATTCAACTCCAGAGCATTTTCACCACTCCAGAGAAGATACCCTGTAGCTGTTAGTGGTGACTCCACAACTCCCTCTTCTCTCGGCCCCACCTTTTTTTTTTCAAGTATCACAATGTTTATTGACAGATACAAGTACATAGAATGAGGGCATGAACATGATAAATTAAGTAGACTTAATTTCAATACTGTAATAAGAGGGACCAATTCAAATTCTCACCATTTGTTTCACACCCACAAAAACCTCTTCAAGGGCATTTACAATCTCTCAAAACTGATCAAGTAAACTCTCAAAACTGATCAACTGTGCAAGTAAACCATGTTTCTTTTAAAAGCACTTGTGGCACTTGCCCAGGCTCAAGGATATTAAAATGTAACACATAAAGCCCATTACAAGAGGTAGAAATACAGGCAATATATACTATTACAGCAACAACCATCAATTACAGTTAAAAGAGTTTTTCTGTAACAACCAAATGGATAATCAAATATTGCAACAACTCAAGTATTATTGAGCAAAGTGCATTTCTACAGTATTCAGTGTTGCTATTCAGTTTTCTAACTTAAAACAGCCTATGATAACTGGCAGCAAAGAAGGTCCTTGTAATAGACTGCCTCTGCTTGAGAACTATGATGTAATTATTGCATGCTGCTAATATACTATCTAAACATTAAAGATACTCCTAAAATATTTGATGGTAGACTATGATTAAGACATTACACTACAAAAAAATCCTTATGCAGAAGGAAATCCTAACTGACGTGCTTCTGCTTTAAATATTGTGGAGACATTATAGCTTAATGAATTTCCGCAGTGGTTAGGTCAAATGCAGTTACACCACAGCAACAGTATGTTCTACACAATTTAAGGCTTTGTCTGGTTCTTTTAATCAGCTTCTTCCTCTGATTCTTCTTCAGCAGTTTCTAGCCAGGTGAGCCACTGATTCACCTGGAACAAAGCCTTGCCTTTCCCTGGAAACTCTTGGGTTATATCTTCTTTCCAAGCTAAGAAAGCTTCTTCAGTGATTTCCAAAACTACTCTCTGTTTACCTTCTCTGAGGATTTGCCTATTCTGGACATTTCATATAAAATGACATCATATAATACGTTCCATTTGTATCTGGCTTAATTCACGTAACATGATGTTTTCAAGGCTCATCCATGTCGTGACAAGGATCAGTCCTCCATTCCTTTTATGGTGGAATCAATTCCATTGTTTGGATATCCCACATTTTGTTTACTCATTATTCATCAATTGCGGTGCATTTGGGTTGTTTCTCTTTTTGGCTATTATGAATAATGGTGCCATGAAAACTCATGTTCTGTGTAGACATATATTTCAGTTCTCTTAGGTATACACCCTAGGTCATATGGTAACTCTGTATTTAATATTTTGAGGAACTTCCAAACTGTTTTTCAAAGCAGCTGCACCATTTTACATCCCCCCTCTCCCCAGCAATGTATGAGGGCACCAACTTCACATCCTCCCCAACACTTGTTATGGTTCACTTTTCTTTATTCTATTCTTCAGACTGGACAATCTCAACTAACCTATGTCCCAAACCTGTTGATTATTTATTCTGCCTGTTGAAGTCTGCTACTCTGCCCTAGTGAATTATTTTTCATTTTAATTATACTTTTCAGATTCAGAATTTCTGTTCAGTTCTTTTTAAATATAATTTCTGTCTCCATACTGATATTTCCTACTTGGTGAGCCCCTGCTTTCACACTTTCCTTTAGTTCTTTAGATGTAGCTTTCTTATATTTTTTGAACATATTTAAAATAGATGATTTCAGTCTTTGTCTAGTAACTCCAGTGTTGGGCATCCTTGGAGACAGTTTCTATTAACTGCTTTTCCCTTTGTTTATGGGCCATTTTTTATTTCTTTGCACATCTCATGATTTTTTGTTGAAAATGATATAATGTGGCTACTCTGGAAATCAGTTTGTAGTTCTTCAAAATTTGTTGTCATTGCTGTTTGTTGTTGTTTAGTGACTTTTCTGAACTAATGTGTAAAATGCATATTCTTTGTTAGTGGTAACTAAAGACTCTACTCCATTAGCTTAGTGGTCACCTTATGATTAGACAGAGATTCACTTAAAACATCTGGAACCAGTAAGTCTCTCGGACTTTGCTGAGGGGCTGTGTGTGTGTGTTGGGCCATGTCTTCACCACTCAGCCGGGTCATGACAACTCTGCCTTAGCCCTCACTTCTACAAACGAGAGCTTACAGCCTTCTTAGGTCCTGCCCAAGCATGTGCACAATCCTTCCTGTGTGCATGGCCTTGGAAGAGTCCCAGGATATATCCGAGCTTTTCAAAACCCCTGTGGACGCCTAATTCCTCAACTTTTCCTTTAATGCTTTTTGGTTAGCCTTTTCTTGTTTTGGCCCAAATGTTATCTACCACCTCAGGCAGTCACAAAATTAAACAATTTCCTCTAAATGTTTTCAATAGACTCCCCTGAGGAAAAGCTTTTCACATAGGGCAAGCTCCGAGTCAGGTCAAATGAAAAGTGGGGTGAGGCCATGTGGAGATCCCACCCCTTTCCTGCCCACTCTGGGGAATCCCAGCTTCCTGATTTTTGCTGTGATTATGGGCTGTTATAAAGAGACAGGAAAACAGAAAGAGGACGGGCTAAGAGACCATCAAGGTAGCTGCTCTTATCAGTATTCAGATATTTTTCTTGAATAAATACTCCCCAGGTTGCTTCATGCTTTTAGTTAGTATCCAGAGTTCTGTAAAAGTTGATTCTGATCATTTCTGCTCATTTTATTGATGCTTTTATGGAAGAGAAAATGCTTGGAGGTTCTTATTATGCCATTTGACATTATCTGTGGCTGGGATTTTCCATTTAGGCCCAAGATACACTGCAAATTAATTTTAAAGTATGAGGCAAGAGTTAGGGTTCATGTTCCCCAATATGGATAATCAGCTGTTTCAACAACATTTCCATTTTTTACCTATGGGATTGTTTTTGAAATCTTTGTCAAGAATCAACTTACCATTTAAGTATGGGTCTATTTTTGGAGTCTCTTCTATTCACTAATCTATTTGTCTTTCATTATGCCAACACCACACTGTCTTGATTACTATGATTTTATAGCAAATCTTGAAGTTACATAGAAATATTTCAGTTTTGTTCTTTTAGAAGATTGTTTTGGGTAATGTAATTCCTTTATATTTCAATATAAATTTAAAAAATCAGCTTGTCAATTTCTCTTTGTAGAAGAAGACTGCTGAGAAATTGGTTGGGATTGCAATGAATCAATAGATCAATTGCGGAGAACTGACATCACACCAATAGTAAGTCTTCCCATCCATGTACATGGTGTAGCACTCCATTCATGGGCATCCTCTTTGATTTCTCTCAGCATTGCTTTGTAGTTATCACTGTATAGTTTTTACAGATCTTTTAATTTATTACTATGTATTTCATGTTTGGTGTTACTATAAATGGAAAAAATTTTTAAACTATTTTCTAATTGTTTCCTGCTGGTACAAAGAAATACAATTCATTTTCACATATTGCCCTTCTATCCTGTGACTTTGAAAGTTTACTTATTATATTTAGTGGCTGCTTTTTAGATTCTTAAGGATTTTCCATGCACTCATGTCATATGCAAATAGAGGCATTTTTACTTTTCCTTTCTTATTTCATACCCTTTTAATAAACGTTGTTTCATTAACTAAAACCTCCAAGTTTGTATTGTTGAACAGAAGTGGTAAAAGTGTATATTCTTGCCTGTTCTGACAATTAACTGGAGCTTGTAGTCAATTATCATTTCCTATTATTATCATTCAGTTGAGGTTTACCACTGAGCTATTTGTTTTCTATTCATCCTAAATGACTTTTTTCCTTTCCTGACATTTTTTGGCTTATTCAAATGTTTTTAGAATTCCATCGTAATTAAACCGTTGACATTTTAGCTATATTTGTCTACATAAGAGTTAATTTTTCTACTTCAGGTAAAATGTAAACACCGCAGAAACAATTTCATTCACCCCATACTATCCTCTGTACTATTATTATCAAATATGTAATGTCTACATACAAGCCCCACCATGCACTATTATAATTTTGCTTTTAAGTTTAAAAAAGAAAATATACAGCTTTTTTTTTTAACCCACATATTTACCAGTTGCTTAATCACAATGATCTCAGTGAGAGGCCATCTATTGGGTAGAGGGCAAAGATGCTGCTAAACTTCCTACAACATACAGTATAGCCCCACTGCAACAAAGAATTATCCAGCCCAGAATGTCAATAGTGCCAAAGTTGAGAAACTGTTCTAAGATGCATTATTTTTATCTGGTTCTTTCAAGATAATCTCTTTGTAACTTTGGTTTTCAGCATATAAACGATGTACCTAGATAATATTTTGTTTTTCTTTATCTTGCTTTGCAGGGGAAGTCTCTGACTTTTTTAGATCTGTAAGATTTTTTAAGCAAACATGGGAATTTTTTATCATTATTCTTTCATATACTTTATACCCATTTATCTTTCTCTTCTCCTTCTGAGACTCCAATTACACTTATTTTAGTCTGCCTGATACTGTTCCTTAAGTCCCTGAGGATCTGTTTGTTGGTTTTCAACCTCTTTCTCTCTGTTCTTCAGACTGAATTATTTCTTTTGAGCTGTCTTTATTTTAACTGAACCTTTTTTCCTGCTTTCTCTAAACTTCTGCTCAGCCCATCCAGTGTATTTTTTTTTTTCAGATACTGTACTTTTTTTTCCTGGAGTTTCTATACTTCTTTTTTAGTTTATATTTCTTCCTAAAATCCCCCATCTGTTCATTTTTACCTTGTTTCTTTTAAATTGTTGAACATGTTTACAGTAGCTGTTTTAAGTAAGCCTTGGTCTACTGATACCAGCATCTAGGTCATTTTGTGGTCAGTTTCTATTAACTGCTCTTCCCCTTAACTGTGGGTCACATTTTCCAATTTTTTCAACTTTTCAATTATTTTTGTTGACTGAACATTGTATATCATATATTCATAGAGACTATGGATTATACTCCTCTGAAGGTTGTTGATTTTTGTTGAGTAGGAGTTAACTTACATAAACTCAGACTCCAAACCATCTCTGTGCTGGAAAGGAGTTGAATCTCTTCGCATCTCTTCAGCCTTCCATCTGTCGCTTTCCACCAGGTCCCCTGGAGTCTCTCTCACGCAAAGTTCAGGAGTCAGTCAAGTGTATTTAGGTTGAGTTTAAACAGATTTTTTTCTGGGATTTTCCAGCCTGGCTAACAGTCCTGAACTCTATCCTGTGACTCCATCAGCTGGTAGGACTTTCTGCACAGACTACGGGGTGGTGTTAGACAAAAAGCCAGAGAGGCATAAATCTCAATCAGTGCAGTTTCCCTCTTCCAAGGGCTGACTCCCCTTCAGTTTCTACCTGTTTCTGGTCATTCTCCAGGACCTTCAAATAGTTATTTTGTTTCATACTTAATACAACTTTAATCACTGTTATCTGCAGAAGGGATACTCTGATACAAGTAACTTCACCAATACTGGAATGCCAATTAGGATTTTTAAATGTGATAGTTTTACCAAAATAGAAATTATTATACCCATCTATATCTTGACATGTCCCTCTCTCCCAATCCTTATGCACAGCCACCAGTATAAAGCAATCCAACAGTTTCTGTAAGACACCACTTTCATGCCTGAAGAAACTTCCCCATGGTGTAATGAAAATAATGTGGATTTTGGAATCAGAGAAATAAATGAGTCCTTTACGAACTGCATAAACTTGGAACGATTACTTTCCCCTTTACGCTTTTCCACCTGTACTATGGAAGTGGTCATTTAAATCTCACCAGATTGTTATAAAGATCAAATGCTTACATTACAAAGTATATAGCAAATGTTCAAAACAAAAAATGTCACTTTCCCTTAGATCTCTTCCTCCATTCTAGCAGCGGAAATAGAAGGAACTCCTAAAACATGGCCACCTTTTACTAGTTACTTTATTCAATTAGTAACATCTAATTAAATTTAGGTTATAAGGGTGAATGAACACAAGGAGAGAGAACCAATCTCACTTTAAAAACAAGTATGAGGAAACAGCAGGGACTGCCCAAGGAGACACTGAATGCCAGGAGGATCCATCCACACCTCCACCGTTTCTCTCTGGTTAAGCAAGGGTAGAGGCAGGAGGAAGGCTGGCAATGCAAAGACATCTCTATCACAGACTTTCTCCATGTGTAAGTGGGAAAGGTCTTTCTGGGGCTACAGTAAGTACATAATAAACCACAGTAATCTAATAAGCAAAACTGCTAATGAGAAAAGCAAGACAAATTTCAAAATTGAAATAAAAGAAATGAAAAGGTAAGTATAAAAAATAACTTTTAAAAGCTTAAATCATACATTTAAATAAGTTTTAAAAAAATCTGTGAGTTCTAGTCAAGATGGTGGAGTGGCAGGACCACGAGCTTGCCTCTCCTTGCGACCACAATGAAACCACAACCGAATGTTAAACCACCATCGAAAAAAGACTGGAACCTAGCAAAAAAAGATCTTCTGCCACTGGAAACAAAGAGGGAACCACAGCAGGATGGCAGGAGGGGCGTGCTCGTAATATCACTGGGCCCCATACCCCCACAGTGGGCAACCCAGAAGCTGAAGATTTGTTAAGTCACAAAGGCCCTCCCACAGGAGTGAAAGCCCTAAGCCCACGTCAGGCTCCCCAGCTCGGGTCCTGGCATTGGGAAGAAAAGGAGACCTCAGGACATCTGGTTTTGAAAGCTAGCAGGGCTTGGCTCTGGAAGCCCCACAGGACTGGGAGAAACGGAGACTCCATTTGCTTGAGAAACGTACACAGAAACTCACGTGCACCAGGTCCAAGGGCAGAGGCAGCGATTTCGTAGGAACCTGGGCCAGACCTGCCTGCTGGATTTGGAGGGTCTCCTGGGGACATAGGGGGCGGCTGCAGCTCACTCAGGGGACATAAAAGCTGGTGACGGACATTCCAGGAGTGTTAATCTACATGAGCTTTCCTGGAGGCTGACATCTTGATTGGATCATTAGCACCAAGACCTAGCCCCACCCAACAGCCTGTAGGGAAGCCTTAGGCCAAACAACATACAGGGTGGGAGCACAGCCACACCCATCATCAGACTTCCTAAGCCACAAAGGCCTCTAGACACAGCCCTACCCACCAGAGGTCCAGGACCAAGCTTCACCCAGCAGTGGGCAGGCACTGGCTCCTCCTGCCAAGAAACCTGCATAAGCCTCTAGTCCAGCCTCAATCACCAGGGGCAGATACAGGAAATAAGAAAACAATAATCCCAAAGCCTATGGAAAGAATCCACAAACACACAGAAAGACAGACGATATAAGGCAGCAAAGGAGTATTTCCCAGGACAAGACACAAGATAAAATCCCAGAAGAAGAAATAAGTGATAAGGAGATAGGTAATTCACCTGAGAAAGAATTTAAAATAATGATGGCCAAGATGTTCAGAGAACTTAAGAGGAGTACAGATGCACAAAGTGAAGTTTTTAGCAAAGAGTTGGAAAATATAAAGAATACCCAAACAGAGTTGAATAAAATCACTAAATGAACAATACACTAGAAGGAACCAAGAGTAGACTAAATGAGGCAGAAGAACGGATAGGTGAGCTAGGAGACAGATTAATGGAAATCACTACTTCAGAACAGAAAAAAGAAAAAAGAATAAAAAGAAATGGGGATAGTTTAAGAGAACACTGGGACAATACGAAGTGCTCTAATATTCGCATTATACGGGTCCCAGAAAGAGAAGAGAGAGAGAAAGGACCTGAGAAAATATTCAAAGAGATAATAACCGAAAACTTCCCCACCTTGGGAAAGGAAACAGTTACCCAAGTCCAGGAAGCACAGAGAGGTCCACACGGGATGAACCCAAAGAGGAAAACACCAAGGCACATGTTGTCAAATTGACAACAATTAAGGATAAGGAGACAATATTAAAATTAGCAAGAGAAAAGCAATGAGTAACATACAGGGGAGCTCCCTAAGGTTATCAGCTGATTTTTCAGCAGAAACTCTACAGACCAGGAGGGAGTGGCACGATATATTTAAATTGATGCAAGGGGGAAACTTACAACCAAGAATACTCTTTCCAGCAAGGCTCTTGTTCAGACTTGATGGAGAAACCAAAAGCTTCACAGATAAACAAAAACTAAAAGATTTCAGCACCACCAAACCAGCTTTACAGCAAATGTTAAAGGACCTTCTCTAGTCATCAAACCGTAAGAAAAGAGAACAAAAAGAACAAAAATAACAAAGAGGAAAAAAAATGAGAGAGACCTACAAAAGATTGCTTTGGCTCTTTGGGGTCTTTTGTGATTCCTTATAAATTTTGGAATTGTTTGTTCTAGTTCTGTGAGGAATGTTGTGAGCATTTTGATGGGGGTTGTGTTGGATCTGTGGATTGCTTTGGGTAGTGTGGCCATTTTGATAGTGTTGACTCTTCCAATCCAAGAGCACAAGAAATCTTTCCATTTCTTTGTGTCATTTTGGTTTTCAGAGTATAGGTAACCTCCTTGGTTAAGTTTATTTCTAGGTATTTTGTTGTTTTTGATGTAATGGAAATGTCTCTGCCAGTTATAAAATTGTTTTTTTTTTTTAATTCTGGTTTTTGAAGTGAAAAAAAAGTGAATGAAGGGCCACAAATGGCAAAATATCCTTCTTTTTAATGGGTGAGTTGTATTCCATTACGTGTGTGTGTGTGTGTGTGTGTGTGCGCGCGCACGCACATGCTGCATCTTCATTATCTATTCAACTATTGATGTGCACTTAGGATGCTTCCATAACTTGGCAATTATAAATAATGTTACTGTTAATAGCAAGGTGTATGTATCTTTCTGAGTTAATTCTTATTTTGTGGTTGGCTTTATTCCTTTGATAACTATGTAAGTTTAATAAGCTAAAGCTCTAAACATTCTTAGAAACAATGAACAGTACACATATGTAAATTAAAAAATTTATGTGCAGTAAAAAAAAAAAAGATCAAGCCATGAAAGACATGGAAGAAAGTTAAAAGACCTATTACTGAATGAAAGAAGCCAACCTGAAAAGGCTACAAAACTGTATGATTCCAACCAAATGACATTCTCGAAAAGGCACAACTACAGAAACAATAAAAAGATCGTGGTTTCCAGGGGTCTGGGGAGAGGGAGGGAGGGAAGAATGAATAGATGGAGCACAAGGGATTTTTAGGGCAATGAAATTACTCTGTATGATACTATAGTGGTGGCTACATGTCGTTATGCATTTGTCAAAACTCATAGAATGTACAACATCAAGAGTGAACCCTAATGTAAACTATTGACTTTGGCTAATAATAATGTGCCCATGTTGGTTCACCGATTGTACCAAATATGCCACACTGATGAGGGATATTGAGGGGAGGGGAGTATATATGTGTGGATGGGGAGGGCTATGGGGGGAGTCTATTTTCTGCTCAATTCTGTTGTGAACCTGAAACTGCTCAAAAGAATAAAGTCTATTAAAAAAAATTGTGCTTCCTCTTGTTATAAAAGTAAATGTTTTCTTGTTAAAAAAAAATGAAAATTGTATAGGACTATATTTTATAAACTTTTAAGATTAACCATAGATTATGAAACATTTATCGTGTGTTTACACGTTGGTCCACATGATTCTTAATAACTGCATTTCCTCATATAAATATGACATAATTTGTTTATTCAGTCTTCTACACTGTTAGAAATTAAAGCTGTTTCTAATTTTCACAACCATAAATTATTCATAAATGATTTACACATCTGATAATATCCTTGCCTTCTGTCACCTGTAAATGTCATCAGCATACAATGTCCTTATCTAAGTCATTAGTTAAGATGTTAATCAATAAGGGAACAAAGATGAAACCTTATGAAACATAGAAGAGAATGCCTTCCAGATTGTATCAATTTACTATTACTGTTCCTTAAGTATAGCTATGTGCCACCTAATTATGTCATCTTCGAACCCACATTTTTCCATCTTTTCCATGGATATATGAGAGACTTTATTATATATTTTGCTAATAGCCAGCTTTACCACTTGTACAGAATCTGCTTGACCTGTGTTTCGACTGCCCTATCATAAAAGCATAGTCAGGCATCCACTGTTCCAAGTGAACTTGCATCGGTTTTCATTTCTAAGTTTATTAGAGATGAGCGAAGCAAACAGTTTCCCTAAGAAAGCAAAGCGGAAGTATTGCTCCCATAGACAAGATGGAGCAAAGAAGGTGACTGCTCTGAGAAATAAGAAAGAATCAGAATTGTTGTTTATAAAAGACTCTCATGATTACATAATAATATAAAGACTAACACAATACACACTGTCAACTTAAACCACTAAGAACAAGCTGAAGGAGAAAAGGCCAAAGTGAAACTGACATTTAAGTAATGACACAGTATGTCTATTGAATAGAATACTTTTTATGTTATTGATTGAATGGTTTGAAAGTTAGCATAATAGTGCCTGTCATTATGATCATGTCTCTACATACGAAAGCAGTGGTGAATTACAGAGGTATTTCCTTAGGTTCCTGAATCAGGTCTACACCACAGGTCAGCAGAGATTTTCTGTTAGGAGCCACATGGTAAGTATTTAATCTGTGGGCAATACAGTCTCTGCTGTAACTACTCAACTTCGCCACTCTTGCACAACAGCACCATAGACAGTACGCAAATGCACGGACGTGGCCGCATCCCAGTAAACCTTTACAAAACTGGTGGTGGGCTGGATTGGCTCCGTGGTTTGCTCACTACTAGTGTAAATAATGAAAGGGAAATATCTAGTGCAAAATGGTACTTAGCAAACTCTTGAATGCATCTTGAAACTCCAAATGGCGAGGAAGAAATATTGTATAGATCAGTGCAATTTTACTTTCCTGTAACAGGAAACACAATTTCACATCCAGTGAACTCCATACAGAGTTGAACCAATTTTTCTATATATCATCAAAATCCGAGAATCATGTACCTGTGTGTAGTCACCAAAAGGCTGAGAATAAGCAATGCACTTTTCCAACGTGTGTTGTGATTCATTTCCCTGAGAGATTGCATCCAGAATGTTGCTTGCAATTCCAGTCTTCTGCAGAGCGGTTTTACTTGCAGGGGCTAATGACAAAATCAATACATGTATTTTAGTTGGGTTGTTTGATTATAAATTACAAATAGAGTACAAAACTCATTTTCAAACCAAACATAAATTGTAATTTGCCAGTAATAGCTAGATTTATTATCCCCAGGGGAAAAATATATGGTATATGCTATTGTCCCATTTGTTTAAAACAAATGAAAGTGGAAGCCTGCCCTATGGGTAAGTAACTTTGATAGAACCATTTAAAAAATGTATGTCTAATCTGTAAAACAAGACATACAAAATGTAAATTAACTAATCTTATTAATGCAATAGTTATAACCATCAATTTTTAGACCATATAAAAATACAGCAGGTATACTAGAAACACATTAAGTTTTTATCTAGCTTTTAAAGAAAAATTATAAAGTAATGTTTAGGTTTCAGAAGATACTTCATAAAATACAGAGTGTGTGTATTAAAAACAAAATTCACCATTCATCTCTTTTCATTCAATCCTATTCTTTTCCCCAGAGGTAACAATTTATTTTCCTAGATTTATGCATTTACACATTCAAATATGTACATATAGGAATATAGGGCTTTAAGTAAATATACATGGAATCATTTTATGCATACATTTGCTTTTCTACCTAACAATCTGCTTTAGAGATCGTGTTATATTAGTACATCTAGCGCTCTCTTAACTTATATATACATGCTGAGTACTCCATTTTATGATGAACTGTGATGATTAATCACGCCCCTACTGATGTATATTAAGGCACTTTCCAATTTTTCACTACTGACAACCAATGTTAAATTTCTGGGGTTTTTTTCTTTTTTCTTTTTTAAGAGATCTCACAATTTTTTTTTAATCCTCCACATGTGCTTTGTTTTTTTCTTGGATGGTAGGGGGGGGAATTAGGTTTCTTTACTTATTTAATGAAGGTACGGGGGATTGAACCCAGGACCTCATGCATGCTACGCATACACTGTACCACTGAGCTACATCCTCCCCCTCAACAACCAATGTCGCAGTTAGTATCTTAGTGCCTAGAGAACACCATATATGTGATTTTCTCTTAATTTGAATTAATAGTTAATTTACGCTAATTGAAGGCCTGAGGAGGTATCTAAAAAAAGCAAATGAGAATTCTACTTCTGCCAATTATTAGCAGACAGTATATTCTGGGGTATTTTGCAAATATTCTGGATTTGTGAGATTTCTTAAAGGTTTAAACATCGTATTTTAGAAATATGATTCCATATGTACTATAAGGAATTATATTGCCAAATAACTGCTTTACCCAATTATTTTAAATCATGATTCCATAGTAATTCAATTAATTGATTATATTCTTAATAAATATTATAAAAGTTGTTTTCCTTCAATAAAATTCAATGAATTTTAAGTGTCTCAGTTTTAGTTATTTCAATTTAGAGACTACGGACATAATTTAGGCTTTCATTGGTCAACAGGCATTATTTACTTCCATTAAGTAAAAAAACTAAAGTAAAACTCATTAAGAAAAATGTTCAATAAAACTCCAAAATATTAATACAAGAGCACTCACTTACATGATAAGCACACACTGGGCAACACACTTGCCAAGTTCAAGTATGGATTTTTACTGAGCCGAATTTCTTTTGGTGGTTCTCCCAAGAGTGAAGTCTGATTCTTAGAGGCAGCCTGTTTATCAAAAACAAGAGAGTGGGTGCTTAGTAAGAGGTATGAGACAGTAAGAATGCAAAAAAATCAGAGAAACATTTATTCTTCAATAAATCTAGTGCCATAATAATCTGTGAAACCTAATGTTTGATGCTACAAAGTCTTGAAATATTTCTGAATACTGATTTAAATTATGACATTTCACCTGCTATTATTTTTCAATTGGTGTTTTTAAACTATTCTAGAACCATAGAACTTAAAACTGAAAGAGAATTAAAGGCCATGTGTACAACCTTCTCATTTGAACCAGGAGAGTTTTCACGTTCACAAGAAAAAACAAGTCCCATACCTTATTTTCAGAAACACTGTTACCAACATTTTCTTACTAATATTTTTATGTGTAAACCAATTATACTTCAAGTTTAAAAGGTTAAAAAAATATTTTTACTTAATATTGTATGGCCACAGCCAAATGACAAAGGCAAACCTTATTTATCTCTGGTTAAAAATAATACCAAAGAGAACAAGTAGATTTAATAAAATCCAAATCAACGTTTAGATTATAACCCTAGAAATTCAAAGTTCTTGAAAATATGTGATATCAATATATTTTTACACAACTAGTTGTAAGGATTCTAGTATTTCTTTAGTAGAAAAAAAGGAGACAAAATCATGGGCTGATTCTTTGATATAGTCCATATTCTTCTGCCATAATTTTTTGTTTACTTTTCACTCTCAGGTGGTAAAGATTTTAAAATAAGATACATTTCAGGTGAACACTAGTAGCTGTGTTTTCTTTTTAAAATAATTTTTATTTTGTTCCCTGAACAGAATGAAGAAAGTATAATCTCAAGTGCTTATTTCTATATCTGACAGCCAGAGCTCCTTAACATTTGTTCCTTATCTGGCCAGTCTGGTATTTGGATGGAGAAGTCTGTCTTGTACACTTTCATAGGCCCCGTAAAAGTCCACGTGTGCTTTTGATATGTAAATCACAGGTGCAGATGTAGTCATCCATTCATATGTGTTTACTTAATACTTGTTATGCTCTAGGCACTGTGGTAGGCACTGGTAATACTAAAATGAGTAAAACAGGGATACTACCCTTAAAGAAACTCAGCCCAGTAGATAATATAGTTCAAGAGATGTCTAAAATGGAACTATAAGATTATAATCGGGAGCTAAAACCATTAGATACAAGCCAAAGAAAAGCATATAGCATGAGAAGGGACAGTAGCCTAAAGAAAATTCAATGACTGAGTAAAGGAAAGGCAGCCAGCAAAGAAATGTCAGATTTTATTTCTAAAGTATTCAGATTACTAAAGTCATCAGATTATATCCACAGTAGGGTTTCTCAACTCTAGCTATGCATGAGAATCACTTAAAAACCTTAAACAGAGTCTCTCAACAAAGAAAAGCCCTGGACCAAATGGCCTCACTGGAGAATTCTACCATTTAAAGAGGAATCACCATCAATCCTTTTTAAATTCTTTCAAGAAATCGGAGAGAATGCTTCTTAACTCATTCTATGAAACCAATATTACACTGGTACCAAAGCCAGGCAGACAGTACAGGAAAAGAAAACTACAGACCAATATCCCTTATGAATACTGATGCAAAAACAAAACACTAGTAAACCAAATTTGGCAGATTATTAAAAGGCTTATATACCATAACCAGCTGGGATTACAAAAATCATTCAATGGAATACACTCCATTAACAGACTGAAGGGAGAGAAAAATACATGATCTTCTCAGGTGATGTCAAAAAAGCATTTGACAAAATTCAACACATTTTCATGATTAAAATTCAACACCCTCAACAAGCAAGAAAACTACCTTAACATAACAAAACCCACATACAAAAAGCCAACTTTATACTCAATGGTGAAAGACTAAAAACTTTCTTGTAAGATCAGAACAAGCTAAAGATGCCTGCTTTTTTCTGTTCAACATAGTATTGGAAGTTCTAGCCTGAGAAGTTAGGCAGGAAAAAGAAATAAGAGGCATTCAAATTGGAAAGGAAGAAGTAAAATTATCTCTCTTTGCAGATGACATGAAAACCCTAAAGATTACACACACACACACACACACACACACACGCTGTTAGAACTAATACATGAAATAAGCAAATCTGCAGGATAAAAAGTCAACATGCAAAAACTGGTTGTGTTTCCATATACTAACAATAAATGATTCAAAATGAAAATTTAAAAAAATAATTCCATTTATAATAGCATTAAAAAGAATAAAATATTTAGGAATTAACTGAACCAGGGAGGAGAAATACTTGTACACTGAAAAACCACAAAACATTGCTGAAAGAAATTAAAGAAGACAAATAAATGGAAAGACAGCCCATGTTCATGGATTGGAAGACTTAATATTGTTAAAATGTCAATACTACATGAAGTGATCCACAGATTTCAATATAATCCCTATCCAACCTTGGGGTCAGAAATAGAGAAATACACCCTAAAATTCATATGGAGTATCAGGGGACCCCAAACAGTCAAAACAATCTTTAAAAAGGTGAAAACAGAAGAAGAATGGAGGGCTCACCCTTCTGATTTTAAAAACTTAATATAAAGCTACAGTAATCTCAACAGTATGGTACTGGCATAAAGACAGGGATATGGAACAGTGGAAAATAATAGACAGCCCAGAAACAAATCCCTGCATATATGGTTAAATAATTCCAATGAGTGTCAAACCTACTCAATGAGGGAAAGAACAGTCTTTTGAACAAAAGTGATGGAAAAACAATATCAACATATAAAAGAATGAAGTGGACACTTACATAACACTACATACAAAAATGGATCAAAAGCCTAAATGTAAAAACTAACACTATAAAAGTTTTACAAGAAAAGCTTAAGTGGAAAGCTTAATGATGATGGATTTGGCAATGATTTCTTGGAGGTAACAATAACAAAATCAGAAGCAAAGAAAGGAAAAACATGCAGGGCAACAAAACAAGTCTCAACAAATTCAGGATTATTTAGATCATATCAAGTATTTCACTTCAATGATACAAAAACTAGAAATCAATACTAGGAGGAAAATTAGAAAACTCACAGATATATACAAATTAAACCACACATTCCTGAACAACCAGTAGGTCAAAGATGAAATCAAAAGGGAAATTAAAAGGTATCTTGAGACAAGTGAAAATGGAAACACATCATACCAAAGCTTACGGGATGCAGAAAAATCAGTTTAACAGGGAAGTTTACAGCAATAAATATCTACATGAAGAAAAAGGAAGATCTCAAAGAAACAACCTAACTTTACATCACTAGGAACTAGAAAAAGAACAGACTAAGCCCAAAATTATCAGAAGAAAGAAAATAATAAAAACTAGAGCAGAGATAAATACAATAGTACGAAAAAGACAGACCAATGAAATTAAATGTAGGCGTTTTAAAAGATAAATGAAATAGACAAATTAAGCTACACTAACCAAGAAAGAGAGAACTCAAATACAATTGACCCTGAATAACACAAGTTTGAACTGCACAGGTCCACTCAGATGTGGATTTTTTTCAATAAACATAGTACCTGTATTTCCATTTTACAGATCTTCAAGTTAACTTAGTGTGGGGAGAAGTTTGTGTTCAATTAGAGATCACAATATATGGAATCAAAAGAACAATGGTCCTGATTCTATCCAAACTCTTTCAGCTTCCTACCCTTGGGTGAGTCATTTATCAATTCCTTTGTTTTTCAGGGAGACAGTAGAACATCAATTTTTGGCTTCTCAGAAGTCCATGCTCCTAATCCCAGCATTGTTCAAGAGTCAACTGTAGCTATAAATCAAAGTGGAGGCATTACAACTGGTACCACAGAAATACAAAGGATTATAAGGGATTATTATCAACAAATATATGCCAACAACCCAAGTTACCTAGAAAAAGTGGATAAATTCCTAGAAACATACAACCTACCAAAACTGAATCAAGAATAAACAGAAAATCTAAACAGGCCAATAATGATTAAGGAGTAATCAAATACTTGACAAAAATGAAAAGCCCAGGGCCAAATGGCTTCACTGGTGAATTCTACCAAACAAGAAAAATTAACATAAATCCTTCTGAAAATCTTCCCAAAAATTGAAGAGGAAGGAATACTTCCTAATCAATTTTATAAGGCTACCATTACCCTCATACCAAAACCAGAAAAGGACACTACAAGAAAAGAAAACTATGAAGATTGTACACCATGATCAAGTGGGATTTATCCCTCGGATGCAAGGATAATTCAACATAGGCAAATCAATAAATATGATACACCACATGAACAGAATAAAGGATTAAAATCATATTATCTCAATAGAGCAGAAAACACACTGGACAAAATTCAACATCATTCCATGATAAAACTCTCAACAAACTGGGTGCAGAGGGAACCTATATAACTCAGCAAAATAACAATCATATATAAAGGACATGTCCACAGCTAACATCATACTCAATGGTGAAAAGCTGATAGATCTTCCTCTAAGATCAGAAACAAGGTAAAAAAAAAAATGAAAAAGAATATATGTATGTTCCTATATGACTGAATTATTGTGCTGTGCACCAGAAATTGACACAACATTGTAAACTGACTATACTTCAATTAAAGAAAAAAAAAATGGGCAGAAAACCTAAACAATTCTCCAATGAAGACATACAAATGGCCAATAGGCACATGAAAAGATGCTCAAATATCGCTAATTATCAGACAAATGCAAATTAAAACTACAATGAGGTACCACCCCATACCAGTCAGAATGGCCACCGTTCAAAAGTCCATGAACAATAAATGCTGCAGAGAGTGTGGAGAAAAGGGAACCCTCTTACACTGCTAGTGCGAATGTAATTTGGTGCAGCCATTTGGAAAACAGTATGGAGATTCCTCAAAAAACTAAAAATAGACTTACTATATGATCCAGCAATCCCACTCCTAGGCATATATCCAGAGGAGATCTTAGTTCAAAAAGACACATGCACCCCAATGTTCATAGCAGCACTATTTATAATAGCCAAGACATGGAAACAACCTAAGTGTCCATTGACAGATGACTGGATAAAGAAGTTGTGGTTTATTTATACAATGGAATACAACTCAGCCATAAAAAATAATAATGTCATTTGCAGCAACATGAATGGACCAGGAGAATATCATTCTAAGTGACATAAGCCAGAAAGAGAAAGAAAAAATACCATGTGATATCACTTATATGCGGAATCTAAAAAAGAAACGAACTTATTTATAAAACAGAAACAAACTCACAGACATAGAAAAACTTATGGTTACCAGGTGGGGAAGGGGTGGAAAGGGATAAATTGGGAGTTTGAGACTTGCAGATTCTGACATACATAAAATAGATAAACAACAAATTTATACTGAATAGCACAGGAACTATATTCAACATCTTGTAGTAAGTTATGGTGAAAAAGAATATGAAAAGAATATACTTATATTCTTGTATGACTGGAGTATTGTGCTGTACACCAAAAATTGACTCAGCATTGTAAACTGACTATACTTCAATAAAAAACAAAAAAAAAAAAAACAAAAAAAAACAAGGATGCCCACTCTCACCACTTTTAGTCAACATACCACTAGAAGTCCTAGCCAGAGCAATTAGACAATAAAAAGAAGTAAAAGGCATCTAAGTCAAAAAGAAGAAATTAAATTGTCCCTGTTTGCATCTGTTGCATTTCTATACAATAACAGTGAACTATTTGAAAAAGAAGAAAATAATCCTATTTGCAATATCATCAAAAGTAAAATACTTAGAAATAAATTTAACCAAACAGGTGAAAGATCTGTACACTGCAAACTAAAAGACATTGATATAAGGAACTGAAAAGGATGCAAGTAACTGGAAAGATATCCTGGGTTTGTGGATTGGAAAAATTACTATTGTCCATATTGCCCAAAGTGATCTGCAGATTCAGTGCAATCCCTGTCAAAATTTCAATGAGATTTTTCACAGAAATAGATCAAACAATCTCTAAATTTATATAGAACCACGAAAGACCCCAAGTAGCCAAAGAACCTTGAGGAAGAAGAACAAAGCTGGAGGCATCATGCTTCCTGATTTCAGACTATATTACAAAGCTATAGTAATCAAAACAGCATGGTACCTCAATTTTTTTAAATATTACAAAAATAAGAATAAAAAAGCTAGCATGGTACTGATATAAAAACAGACACATTGACCTGTGAAAAGAATAGAGCCCAGAAATCCATGTATATGTAGTCAACTAATATTTGAAAATGATGCCAAGAATATACAATGAGTAAAGGACAATGTCTTTAATAAATGGTCCTGGGAAAATAGTATGTCCACACAGGAAAGAATAAGACTGGATCCTGGCCTTACACCATACACAAAAATTTACTCAATTTGGATTAAAGATTTAAATATAAGACTTGAAATCATAAAACTCCTAGAAGAAAACATAGGGGAAAAGTTCCTCAACATTGGTCTCAGCAATGATTTTTTGGCTACAACAACAAAAGCAAAAACAAACAAGTGCTAAAAAACTAAACTAAACTAAAACGCTTCTCTCTACAGCAAAGGAAACAATCAAGAAAATTAAAAGGCAACCCATGGAATGGGAGAACATGTCTGCAAACCATGTATCTAAAAAGAGGTTACTATCCAAAGTGTATAAAGGAACTTGTATGACTCAACAGCTTCCCACTGCTAGTTATCAGGGAAATGCAAATCAAAACCACAAGGAGATACCACCTCACACCCGCTGGAATGGCTACCATCAAAAAGACAAGAGATAATCTAAGTGCTGGCAAGCATTCAGAGAAAAGGAAATCTTTGTGCATTGTTGGTGGAAAAGTAAATTGGTACAACTGTAACAGGAAATAGCATGACGGTCCCTCAGAAATTCAAGACAGAACCACCATGATCCAGCAATCCCGTTTCGGCACATACATCCAAAGGAAATGAAATCACTATGTCAGAGATATTTCTACTCCCATGTTCACTGCAGCACTATTCACCTTAGCCAAGACATGAAAACAAGCTAAGTGCTCAGTGATGGATTAATAAAGAAACTGTTTATATAATAAATATTTAATAAAGAAAAGTGGTGTGTGTGTGTGTGTATAAATCAGAGAGAATAAGACAAATATTGTATGATCTTACTGATATGTAAAATCTAGAAAAGTTCAACTTATTAGAACCAAAGAGCAGAATGATGATTGCCAGCACCTGGAGGGGTGGGGGGAAATGGGAAGATGTTGGCCAAAGGGTACAAACTTTCAGACATAAAATTATTAAATTCTGAGGATCTAAAGTACAACATCGTGAGTACGCTGTATACATGAAATTTGCTGAGAGTAGATCTTAAATGTTTTCACCAAACACACACACAGAACAAAAAGTGATATGAGGTGATGAATGCATTAATTAATTTGACTGTGGTAGTCACTGCAGAAATGTATATGTATATTAAATCACTATGTTGTACACTTTAAAAATTAACAACCTAAATATATTCAATTTTTGTCAATTATACCTCAATAAAGTAAGGGAAAAAATAAAAGAAACAGACAAATTGAACTTCTTCAAAATTAAACTTTTGTGCATCAAAGGACACTATTAGCAAATGGTGTCAACTATCAACAGTGGAAACCCACAGAATGGGAGATAATATTTGCAAATCACATATCTGATAACAGATTAATATCCAGAATGTAAAAAGAACTCCTAAAACTCAACAACAACAAAATGAAGAATCCCAAAAGGCAAAGGATTTGAAGAGACATTTCTCCAAAAAAGATATACAAATGGCCAATAAGCACACAAAAAGATGCTCAACATCACTAATTATTTGGGAAGTGCAAATCAAAACCATGGTGAGACATTATGTTAGTAAGGATGTGGAGAAACTGAAACCCTTGTGCTTTGCTGGTGGGAATGCAAAATGGTACAGTTACTGCAGAAAACAGAATGGCAGTTTCTCAAAAAATTAAATGTAGATTTACCATTATGATCCAGTAATTCAACTTTTGAGTAAATAACCAAAAGAACTGAAAACAGGGACTCAAACAGGTATTTATATACCATGTCCATATCAGCATTATTCACGAGAGCCCAAAGATGGAAACAACCCAAATGTCCATCAGTGGATGAATAGATAAACAAAATGTGTATAAATATATTATTATTCAGCCTTTAAAAAAAGAAATTCAAATACATGCTAAAACATAGATGAACCTCAAGCTGTTGAGTGGGTAGAGCTGCAGTGTGGAATGATGAAAAAGTTCTGGAGGTGGAGAGCAGTGATGGTTGCAAAAACAATGTGAATGCACTTACTGCCACTGAGCTATATACTTAAAATTCAGATCTCATCCCTATCTCCATGAATCAAATTCTCAGGGGTGGGGGAATTAAGAATCCAGCCCTCTTTTTAACTCCAGAAGTAACTCTGACAAAACAAAATCAAGAATCACTGGTCAACTTAAAATCAAAGATGCAAATCTAAAACTCCAAAGCCAAGTTTAACCAATTGTTCAACAAAGCCCAAAATCTTGATATATTTGGAAAACATACTTTGGGGTTACCTGGTCCAATCCCCTACTGCCAGAAAATCACCTGTACAACAATCTGTACAGATGTTCACCTGGGGTCTGCTTAACTGTTTTCAGTGATACGACATTCACATCTTTGTGAAACTGCCAAACCTTTTCTTTGTTCGAAAACTTCAATGGCTCTTTGTTATATTACGCCTAAGTCTGCTTTATTGCATGTCATACTTATTGGACTTGTTCTGCCCACTGGAGAAACACAAAATACCACATGACTAGATCAGTCTGTGAAGTCTTTTGTAACGTCAAATTAAATGTCAGCTGTTCAGCTCTTGCCAAGTTCCATATATCTGTTTCGCTTGCTCTTCCCAGGACTGGTTTCCCAGCCCTGCCCGACTTGGGCAGTCTTTTTCCAGGTACATTCTCATTTGTCCACTATGTGAACCACCTCCAGTCCAGTTTTTCTAAAGACCTTGGTGCTTTTAATGAATTAAAGAGTCTGTGCAAAAAGATACAGACTATTCATATATAAGTTTTAATTTTCCTCAATAACTCAAACAATTAATACTGCACATAAATGTTTAAAATTCATCCTATGAAGAACTGCCTTAGCCCTCTCAATGTATGATTGTAGTGCTTTCTGTCCATACCACCTGCCATGACTAGGTGACACCAAAACCACTACAAAGTTAATATTACTATTTTGACATATGAATATAACCAACTAGACAAATGTTTTTTCTCACACGCCACTTACAAACCAAAGAGTATTTTAGGGTACAAAGAAAATGAAAACTAAATGTACTTTATCCTACCTACCAATTATAACATTTACAAATGTCAGTGGTTTATGAACCAATAAATACTGGGTAAAAAACCAGCATTAAAATCAAAATTATATTTCTTTAAACAGACCAGAGTAATAACTGACACTGAAGTTTTTCAGATAAAATAGTATTTGTTCTGCCTTTAAATATTAAAATACCCTAATTAACTACAGCATATACATTTAAGATAGAAAAAAAAGAGTGTATTTTAAAGAATAGCATTATTATTTACTTAGAAAGCCTTATAAATGTCATCATACAATTAAATAAGTATTAATGAGTCTTACACTTTTCTAAACTACAAAATTCTGAACTTAAATTACTTTATATTTTATTTTTAAAATATGTAGTTTTCAAAAATACCCGATATTTAAGTTTAGAAAAGGAAATATTTATAGAAATAAAGAATTCATATTTAAATATTTTATAATAACAGACTTTAAAAAAAACTCATTTTATACAATTATTTTAATGACAAACTGGCAAGTAGTTAAAGCAGAGTCCCAAGCATCATTTAGCATAACTTATCAAAGATGGATTTTTGTTTGTTTCAAGAGTTTTTTTTCAACCTCTTATTATATTTTCTTCTATTTTGAGAAGTAAATGTACACCATGAAAAAGTCACCATGTCCTGGCATGTTATAGAAATTATCCAGTTTGTAATCCATATTTATATACTTTAGGTATATTATTAACTTCTTTTGAAATTTAAAAATAGTTAAGATTGCCTGGTATTTCATAAATTTTACCAGCTATAAAATAACCAAAAATTAGAACACTCTAGAATTAGAATAATTTAAGATGTAGTTAAAAAGGAATATTCACGTGGCTATATTCCTTTTTAGTATATGCATATGTGTGTAGCATACACATATATGTGTGTACACGTGAATATATATGTATGTGCGCACATGTGCGCGCACACGCACACACGTGCACACACACACGGTTTTCTTACCCCTGAACTTATCTCCGGGCCTTTTGGCTGACTTTGCTGTTGCTTATGATGTCCCGAGAGCAAGCCTCCAGCAGTAAGGTTTGGAAAGCTCTGAAGATAAGGCTGTGACCCTGAGAAATTTCCTTCTGCCATTCCCACGGAGGCTGGCTGTTTCTCCTGAGTGCTCCCAGGCCCGGGCCCCGCTTGTCCAGCAATGTGCTGATTTGGAAAGAATGGTAACATGCCCACGCCAGCTGTTACAGTTGTTTGAGTTGGAATCAGATTAGATGCTGCAGTGAACCACAAATGCAAAAGGCTTTGCATTAGACAAGGCTTATTCACAATAGTCCTTCTGATTTTGTCAACTTGTGGGCAAAAAGTGTGCAAACCTATTATTTACCTTTTGGAGAACAGTTAAATTTAAAAAGTGAGGTAAGAGGTTGTAATTTAGCAGGCTCCCATATGGAAAAAACAAAAACTTCTGATGGTAATCATGCTTTTCTTACTTTCAACAACTTCCAGGATCATCTCAAGGATGTTATATTTTTTTAGTTCCAAGTTTTAATTGCATATTTTAGAAGCTGAGAGCAAAATTTATGTACTTGTTGGCATTTAAGTTACAGCAGTAACTTTTTTTGGAAAGGAATATATATAATTTTAAAAAATTTATATAGTTTTCAGTTTAAAAAGATTCTCTCTCAAAAATTAAGTTAGATTAAACCCAACAATAAATTTATTCAGCCAGCTTGCACCAGCTCGTAAGAATCAATTGTACTTTCTCTTTTTTGCTTTTGAACTCAAAGTCTTCACATGGGTAACCTGAAATCAGCCATGGCTGGAGTGTTTACATACAGAAACCCACAAATACTACAAATCAAGACTACTTTTTTAACCTAGAGAGATGGTTTTTAAACACCAGCACACTGCTGGTTCAAAAAACATCAATATTTGTGAATAGATAAGCACCAAATGAAAGTTTAACACATGAAAGTTTACCATTTTTGTTTATAATAAATAACAAGGAATGAAAGTTTTAGTAGGAAAATTATGAACCATTCCACTTTTTAAAAATCTACAGGTCAAAAAAGAAGAGAGCTAGTTGTGATAACTATTTTAATTAAATCAAAGTTATATTTTACAATTCATTAAACAAACTTCTTAAATTATTTTTAGGACTAAATACTTAGATTCTCAGCTCTATTTTTTAGTGATATTTATTTGTATACTTTGAATTTTCAGTGTTCTTAAAGCAATAATGCTAAAGCAAATGGCTTATTTAACCCAACACAAATAATAAACATTTGCATAAGCTTTTAGTCCTATAAAATTTAAATTTTAGGATAGACCCCACCATACCATAAAAATTTATATACCTGTTGGTATACTGGCTAAACTCTGGCCAGCTCATAAGTCAATTCCGATAGTCTAAGTTGATTATCTGATCATTTGACTCGTTGGTTTTATGTACAAGAGGCTAAATATGCTATCCAAATTTGACTTTTTTTTTTTTATTACTAGTAGCCCTTCTTTCTTCCCCCTCAGCACGCTCACTTCAAACAAATTCCAATCAACTTTGAAAGTGCCTTTCAAAATCACATTCAAATCAGAAATCTAGGCATACCACCATGCTCCTGTTTTTCTATAAAGGAAAAAAAAATTGTTCTGTTTAAATTTGTCATCTTTTCAGAAGCACAAAGTACACATGAAAAATAACACAGAGATAATCAAACTTTAAATTTACAATTACCAGATAATCTTCAAAAAAAGCTAAGGGTCTCTTATCCAGGCAAAAATTAAACGGATCCCTGTGTAATGTGCTGTCCGCCCAGTGGGCAGCACGTCAGTCTCAAGGGGATCAGTGTCTTTGCCTCACGCTGCTGTGAACCTTCATCAAATATTAAAGCATATCCCACAGGGAAGGTCTTATCTTGGCATGGAAGCAGTCCGTCCATAACTTATCAACACTGTTCTACTATTAAAAATAGAAAAGCCAAGAGGGTGCTTGAAATTTTAAGTGAATAAAACTCAAATCTGACCTTCCTGTAAATCAAAGTAGAACACAGGTAAACTATCTTTAAATCTCTAATCTGTTCACTGACTTCTCAGCAAACACACATCATTTACTTTTATGTGCTTCTCCAAGATGGCCCAGCTCTGTTTTCAGTGGAAGCGCTGACCCGATCCCTGCTGCGGTTTGAAGTACCAGGGCTGGAGCTTCTCCGAGTAAGCCTGGTTTCTGCAAAAAGAAGAAAAGAAAGTCAGACTTCGGCCCGTGGCAACAAAATGCAACCTAGTAAGAAAAGCTACGCATGTGAAAATTCATAAACGATCTGACCAACGGCCTGATTACACAAAAGGAATGAACCCATTTCAAAAGAAAAAAGTAATTCCCTACTTACATTATTAGTATGAATATTCTCAAACTTCATTAACTGTTGTTGTGCCACTGGTACATGAGAAAGATTCTGAAGAAATAAATTAGAAGTATTACCCAGAAGTGAGCTCTGTGAAAACGGTAAAACATTAAGTTAGTTTAATTTTGAAGAGCCACCTGTTGTATAACCCAACTCATTTTAAAGTTCAGTTCCCCAGTGGATCTGAGCCAAAGCAGCAGCTTCTTAATGCCCCGCTTCCCAGCTACAGGCAACACTAATTAATTTTTTCAATAATATAACAAGATGTGACCACACAGTCACAAAACTAATTCCACACCACTGCCTTCTTTTCTTTCATCCTTCATCCCCTCTCTTCTCCCCTTTCTGGCTTTGATGTCAGTGTCACTCAATCATTTATTTATTCACTTAATCATTCAACAAAGAGTTATCGAGCTCTTCTATGTGCCAGGCAGTGTGCTACATAGTGAGAAATACAATATGATCTGCCCTCATGGATCTCAGAGTTCCCTGAGGAAGGGAGATCACTATAAAGCATACAATTACAGATGGTGATGAGTGTATGAAGGGAAAATACAAGGAGCTATGAGAACAAATAGTGGTGGGACTTGATTTAGATTGGCAAATTCAAGGAAGGTTTCCCAAGTAACTAACTCTTGCACGGAGATCTAAGCCTTAGATGAAGCCTGGGGGAACCAGGTGGTGTTGGGGTGGGAAGCATTCCAGGCAGAAGGAACAGCTGGAGCAAACACCTACGGAGAAGAGAAGAAAATCCTTCAAGGACCACAACCAGTTCACTGCAGCTGGACAGTGATACTCAAGGACCACAAGGAGGAGGAGAGACCTGCTCGGGCAGGCCCACAAGGCCAAATTAAGCAGTTTGCTCTTATTTTAAGGTAAAGAGAGTATTGTCAATACTCTGGACTCCCCTCTCAGACCACTCTTTAAACCTTACTGTAATTAACTGTTAAATGTTTTTTTTCTCTATCTATTGAAATTCTGTTAGAACAGTGACTATGAATATTTTGTTCAGTGTTGTAGCCTCAATGACTAGCAGAGTGTTTAGTACATGTCAAATTTCCAATAAAATATGTTGAGTAAATGAATGAATAAAGACTCTATAATGTACAAGGGCCTATGTTAGATCCTAAGAATGAAAAATAAATAAAGGATAGACCTCTTCCTTAAAAAGCTGGGTTTAGAAACAGACATTCATTCATTCAACCTACAACAAACATCTAGTATGTGTGAGGTTTGATTTGTAATTAGGCTTCAATACAGATACACCTGAAATGGTACCTGAATACAGTGGGTAATGTTTATCTCCAATATTATGGATATTTATATATACAAACACATTTTAAAATATTTATCTGAAAAAGGTAAGAAAATAGTTTTACTCTCATAAATACAGGAATTATTTTTATAACACTGATTTAATTTTAAGATATAAGAGTTAATGTTCATTTATTTTTTTCTTTCTGTAAATACTTTGAGTTAAGACCACATAAGACTTGTTTTGAGCTACTCATTCCTAGAAAAACATACCACAAAATATACCTCTTCCCTTCTTAATGCCCTGCAAATAAGAACCAATAAATGTAAGTATGCTGCTTTGATTTGCTTAATGTGATCTGATATGCTTTTTAAGTTCTATTTTTATGCAGCTATATTTATTAATAAGGACTTAAAAAAATACTCATTTAACTTCTTGAGAACTTAAAGTGTTAAGAACAAACAAAACATTCACTCCGAACGTTGGATGCTTCAGTGCTCAGCGCTCTTTATATACCTGATGTGCTTTATTCAAATGTAAAAATGCAGGGGAGACGGACGGATTCATCAGATGTGGCAAGCTGTGAGGTGTTCCAAGAACTGCTTTAAGGAAACAAAAGTAAACATTTAACTTTATGATATATATGAAATTAAAAATAAATAAAACAAACTCCAAAAAGGGTAAATGGCTATTTCTTCAAATTTTTAACAAATTCATTGGAAGTTCAATGATTTACTGACCTTTTCATTGTACAAAAAGTGACAGGCTCCTTTCCTTGTGACTCAACCCTGAAATTTGATTTAAAATTCCAACACCTGTCTTAACGGTAAAATACCAAAGCTAGCCTTTCTTTTCTCTAGTACTTAGTGCAAGAAAACTAATTCCATCTTTTAATAAGTATAGTACTAATTGAACCCATATTATTTGCTGAATATTTTTGTTAGGTATTTGGGGTATTTTGGCATGGGGTCAGAATAGAGGGGAAAGAACAAGACACAATCCTTGTCCTTAAAGCTTATAATCCAATTGAGAAGAGAATATTTGTATATTTTTAAAATATTTATATAAAAACAAAAGAAACAATACTGTACATAGTCAGTAAGAGGAATAAATGACAACCATACTCTTTCAAGTCTGTATAAGAGTATAAATACAGAGTACACATCAAAAGATATATTTTCAAAATAGATAATATACAGGGGGGAAAAAACCCCATGAAATAGAAAATATATGAAGCAACTTCATCTAATTATTAGATGGAAATAGTCATAATATACAAAATTCTCTAGCAATACAATAGTTAATTAGAATCATGGAAGGTCAGGCTTAGGAAGGACTTCAAGAAGCATATAATCCTATGATCAAACATATTTGAAATTTATAAATAGTATCTTTTGTACAAGTACATCCCATGCTTTAAAAACTGCATTTTAAGTTTTTGTTACTTGTTGAGGCAATCCGTTACATCTTTGGAAAACTGACCATTAGAAACTACTTTCTTTAGAATGAATCAGTTTCACCATAGGTGGTGGAAAGATTAAATCATTAGGATAAGTTGCTTACAAAGGAAGACATTGTTCATTAGGAAAGACGGATAAAGACGGTCATTTCATAATGATAGAGGGATCAATTCATCAAGAGGATGCAGAAGTCTTAAGTGTCTGTGCACCAAATAATAAAGCTTCAAAATATATAAAGCAAACATTTCTAGAACTGAAAGGAAAAGTAGACAAATCCACAATTACAGCTAGAAATCTCAACACTACCTCCTCTCATTTTTCAGTCACTGTATTTTGTTATAAAGTATTAAATATATTTTCATAGCTCTTAAAGAATACAGTATTTCCCAGTTTAAAACAATCAGAATTAAAACACTCTGAAAATGTCCAGTCTCACATCTAACTGCCCTTACCCTTAGATCTTGGCTAGGTCTCCTACTAAGCCTCATTCCTCCCCCTCACTAACTGACAGAACAAGTTGACTGGAAATCAGTAAGGGTAAAGAAGACTTGAACAACACTATCAACCAACAATACACACAAAGGATTATAATACAGCATGACCAAGTGTGATGTATCCTAGGAATAAAAGATTAAACATTCAAAAATCAATCAATACAATTCATCAAGATGAATCAATACAATTCATCAAAAATAAAAAAGCCACATATAATGATCTCAATCAATGGAGAAAAGCATTAGACAAATTTTGGTAATTATCATAATAAAATTTCTCAGTAATATAGGAACAGAAGAAAAAGTTCCCAGCTTGAAAAAGGAAATCGGGGGGGGGGGGGGGGCTATAGCTAACAAGGTATTTAATAGTAAAAGAATGAATGTTTTCTATGTAAAGTCAGGAACAAGACAAGGATGTCCACTCTCACCAGTTCAATGTACAAATTATGCTGGAAATTTCTATCAACTGCAATAAAGGAAGAAAAAGAAGTAAAAGGCAAAGGAAGAAGTAAAACTGTGTTTATTTGTAGATGATATAATTGTTTATACAGAAAATCCTAAGGGAAAAGCCTATTAGAAATAATATGCAAGACTGCAGGATATAAGATAAATACACAAAATCAATTGTACTTCTATATGTTAGCAACAACAGAAAATTGAAATTTAAAAAGCGATACTATTTAAAATAGTATCAAGAGTATATAAAGAACTCAGCAACAAAAAGACACACAATCCTGTTTAAAAATGGGCAAAGAATTTGATTAAGCATTTCCCCAAAGACGACATAAAAATAGACAACAAGCACGCAAACAGATGCTCAACATCACTAGTCATTAGAGAAGCTCAAATCAAAACCATGATGAGTTGCCAGTTTATTCTTATTTGGATGGCTGTAATTAATAAAAAACAACAAAGAAACAGAGCCTATGAAGATATGGCAAAATTGGATCATGTGTATACTGCTATGGGAATGTAAAATGGTACAGGCACTCTGAAAAAGTCTGGTAGCCCCTCATCAGGTTAAACATAGAATAACCAAATAACCCACCAATTCTATTCCTAAATATATACCTCCAAAAGAATTGAAAACAGATATTCAAATACTTGTATATGAATATTCATAGCAGCACTCTTTGCAAGAGTCAAAAGGTGAAAACAACTCAAATGTCCATCAAAGGATGAATGAATAAGTAAAACGCAGTATATGCATACAATGGAATATTATTCAGCCATAAAAAGGAATGAAGTACTGGACACTGATGGTGAGAATGTAAAATGGTTCAACCACATTAGAAAACAGTTGGGAGAGTGTCTTGTAACTTAAACATACATCTACCATATGACCCAGCCATCCTACAGCTAGATCTTTACCCAAAATAAATGAAAGCATAAGTCTACATGAAGACCAGAAACAAATGTTCACAGCAATTTTATTTGTAATGACCCCTAACAGCCAATAATCTAATGTTCAACAAATCAGTGAATATGCAATTTGAAGAATGAAATATTTCTCGGCATTAAAAAGAAAAAAACTATTGATACATGCAGCAACGTGTATGAATCGCAAAATAATAAGCCAAGGGAAAGAAGCCAAACAGCACATACTGTGTGATTCCGTTTATATAAATTTCAAGAAGATACAAACTACTCTATAGTGACAGAAAGCAAATCAGTAGTTTCCTGGGGGTGGGGGGAGGAGTGGGTTAGAGGCAGAAGGAAAGTTCTGAGAATAATGAAGATGTTCATTATTCTGATTACAAAGATGGTCTCACGGGTTACGCATATGTCAAAGCTTACCAATTCGTACAATTTAAATATGTGCAGGCGAACGTGCACCAGTTATACCTCAATAAAGCTGTTAAAAACACAATTTAGACCATAAGTAATTATATACTAGTTAAAATTTAAAATAGACACACACATATAGAGAGAAAGACATCTAGAATGTTTACATTATATATTTCTAAGGTAGTGAAAGGTCTGGATTGAAGAGAAAAGATCAGTACGGTCAGAGAAACATAATCAAAGTGGGTGTGGGAGGAAGATCAACCTGATGGTGGTGCACAGGTTAGATGACAGCAAAGGCCAACAAGAGAAGTACTTAGAAATTTACAGACTAGACCATACGTAACAAGGTATGTACAAACTCTGCAACAGTGAGGTAAAGGAAGGAGATTTTTTTTTTTTTGAGGGGGGAGATAATTAGGTTTATCTATTTATATTTAGAGGAGGTACTGGGGATTGAACACAGAACCTTGTGCATGCTAACATCCTCTACTACTTGAGCTATTATACCCTCCCCCCTAAAGAAGGAGTTTAATCAGTGAACAATATTTGAGTGTTTTTCACTACAAATAGCAGTTCTGTTCTAGGCACCTGAGATGAACAACACAGATAAATCTTTGCTGTTATGGGGTCTCCTCTCTTCTAGTGGAAGAGAGAGACAATAAACAAGTAAATATGTGTCCGTTACTTGGAAAAATGATACAATGACAAAACAGTAGAGCAAGGGTTTAAATACAAAATATCATATATGCATAACCCAGAGATACTGCAGGTTTGGTTCCAGGCTGCTCAGATAAAGTGATTATAGCAATAAAGTGAATCATACAATTGTTTTGGTTTCCCAGTGCATATACAAGTTACATTTATACTACACTATAGTTTATTAAGTGTGCAAGAGCATTATGTCTAAAAAAACAATATATATACCTCAAATTAAATATGCTAAAAAATGCTAACCATCATCTGACAAATAACTGTTGCCACAAACTTTCAATTTGTAAAAAACAGTATCTGTGAAGCACAATAAAATGAGGCATGCCTGTAGATATATATTATACAATATAAACAATTATAGAGAATTATGACTTTTTATAATTATTTTTGTTTGCTCAGAGGCCTCTGTGAAGTTTAGGATATAGTAAGGGATGTAGTTAAGATATACTAAAGGACGTAGTAAAGGAAAAACAAATGGAACTTATTAATAGTTTGTCTTTCCTGAACACCAAGAAACTTTCCGTACATTCTCCGGAAGCTTTCCATCTGTCCAAGGGAGGTATTTAATCCTCTTCCCCTGCCATTCCACACAATGAGAAAACCACCTGTGTGATACTGACACATCTTCCTTAAAATTGTCAAAGTAGTACAACAATAAAAAAAAAAAATAGCATAATCTCGCATGATCATACATCAATCCGAGTGGAAAGGCAGAGTGGAGAATACATATCTTAGATGAAAAGAAGAGACAAAAATAATTTGGGGGAAAAGTTACTTAAGACAACCCAGAGCCCAAAGGTTTGGATAATACATTCTAAAAGACCCAAGTGTAATATCCTTATTTAAACACTGATACAATCTTGAACTGCATTAACAGAAACATAACGATCATAAGAAGGAAATCCAACTGCATTCTGTGCTGATTAGAACCCATCTGTGGGATAAATTCACATCTGTATACACCGTATTTCAGGACAACCCAGAAACCTAGGTTTATCTACAAGAGGACAATTTGTTGGGGGGCTCTAGAGAGCATATACTATGACATGTTATGGAAAGTCAAATACAGAACTATAGTCTACAAAGAGGTAGAAAATGTGTAGAAAGCAAATATTAGAACTGTTATTTATATTTACTTTCATCTTAAAAATAAAAATATTAGGCTTGATCATTTCTTAATATATGGGCTGCATTTTAAATACATGAATGCATTCATATAATTGACACAGAAGTGATACATACACTGCATATATTGGGGCTCTGCTAAAAATATATTTTCCTGATAGAGCTGCACAGTCAAAAATAAATAAACAAAAAGAGACCACTGGTCTGGAGAATAGAAGACAAAGAAAATCAAAGAAGACTATGGTTTCGTAATAGTTGTCTTCAAATATTAGAAGGCTTCTCTTATGGAAGGAACAGATTAATTCTGTGCTTCTTCATAGGGAGAACCAGAATAAGCGGGTAAAAGTTTTAGGAATTACCATCCACTATAAGGGAAGAACCTTTTAATATGTATAAAAAAGAATTTAACTGGTCTTTGTCTCTGGAAGGAAAACTCTAAATCCTTGGAATTTCCCAAGCGATCGAAGCGTCTTTGTTATGTTAATGAGGTGATTCCTGGTGGGCCCCTAGATAGCTTCAGGAGGGTTGGGGTTTGAGCTATGTGGTATCAGCCTGACCTTCTGACCTCCCGGGAGAGGAAGGGGGCTAGAGGTAGAGTTGAGTAACATGGCCAGTCTTACCTACATAACAAAACCCCAGTAAGAACTCTAGACACCAAAGTTAGGTCAGTGGAGACAGCTGGCTGGTGAACACACCGGTGCCGGGCGGCAGGTGTGCCCCAGCCCCACAGGGAAAGAACAGGAAAGCTCCGTACCCGGGACCCACCTCCCCTCCCCGGGGCTAGCCCGAAGCCTCTAGATTAGGCTGTTTCTGAGTTACATCCCTCATAACAAAACTGTACTCGTTAGTGTAGTGCTTTCCTAAATTCTGAGAGCCCTTCTACCAAATTATTGAACGTGACGAGGGGTCGCAGGAACCTCTAAATTTGAAGCCAGTTAGTCAGAAGTGTAGGCGGCCAGGGGACCTCCTGAACTTGTGGCTGGTGTCTGAAGCAGGGGCAGACCCGCTGGGGAGTAAGCCCTTATTTGTAGGATCTGTGCTAACACCAGGTAGTTAGTTGGTGCTAGAATTGAACTGCAGAATACTAGTCGGCGTTAGACTAGTTGGGGAGGAAGCAAAATAAATGTATTTATTCTAAATATTTGTAATCTAAAGCTTAGTGTTGAATATAGGCATTCATTTCCTCATAATGGTAAAATACACATCTTTTGTATGTACAATTAGTTGTGCATTTCAGAAGGTAAATAAATCTTTCTCAGAGAAAGAATACTAAATAGATATTTAATGTATGCTAACATTATAAAAATTTCCATGACACTCAGCAAATAATAATGTTTTGGTCATTTTCTACAAAGTGAAACAATCTTATAATAAAAAGGAAAGGTAAGCTCAGAGAGGAAACAGAACTTAAGCACTTTCCATCAAAGTGACTCTGCTAAAAATGTTACACAGAGAAGTATCATATCCTTTGTTAATATAGGCTGTAACAATATAGTGCATTATTTATTACCTTATTAATCCATATGTAACCTGGTCTATAAATTGACGTAAACTAGTAACTCAACTGAAGGTTTAATATTTAATATTTATTTATACTTAAAAAATAAAGCCAGAGCAGTTTTTAATCTACCAAAAATAGTCAAATATAATATCATCTTGGATTATTAATTAAAATTCACTGATAAATTCTAGAAAAAAATAAATATTTTTGAACTAATTTAAATGTTTTTTCACGTAAAACAGCACGATTAACTTCATGCCGAAGTTCCATGTTTAATCAGCACATGTGATGTTTACCTGGTTTAACAGTCCGCCCGCAGAGCTGGGGTTGAAGGAGAACTTGTAACATGGCAGGGTTGTTTAAACTTTTCATAATTTGCACTGGATTTGGCTCTGGAAGTAAGCCCTTTTGATTACTGTGCATCTTCAATGAATACAGAAACAGAAAACATTACAACAAGGATAAGCACAAAGATGAAATTTTAAAGGTTTTTTCTTTTTTTACAGAAATTCTCATTTATCTGATAAGATCTATTTTATGATAAACAATTTGCTTTACATTATATACTTGTATATATTCCACCATAATTCCTAATTATGTTAAGACATTCTACCATTCAACGATACACTGAAATCCTCATAGAATGTCCCAGTTAAACAGAAATTGGCTTTAAGAGGACTAACAATAGCAAGATAAATCTCTTCATATAAGTAGAAAGATATCAAGAGAATCTGAATTTAGTAACAGAGACATAACTTGCTGATACAATATGAATACTTTGATACCATACAGGACCTTTACTATAATGCTGATCTAAAGTTTAATAATGTGAGTTGCTTACAAACCAACCTTTTCTTATAATAAAGATCTTTGTTTCCATAGCTTAATCCTCTAACATGAGACAAAGATGAACTGGCCTTACATACATGTAATTGGGTAGCTTCTTAAAAACATGAAATTGTTTTGTTTTAAAATACCAGCCTGATAGATGAGAATATTAATATAATGATATGAAAGGAAAAGTATAAATTTCCAGCCAAGAGAACTGACAAGGACAACTGGATTCTCTCTCTCAACCCAGACTGAAAAACTGAGAGAAGAGGGTGATGGATCTGAGAACCTGACACAAAACCCCGGGAGCAATCCCTGGACAGACACAAGGTAGCACAACAGAGAGTGTGAGAGAGCCTGGAGCCCCAGACCGGGTACTTCAGGGAAAAGCCTTTTATTTTTAACTATGTTTCCCCCTCCACATATCATCTAGGGATCATGGCTTTCCTGACCAGCACGAGGCAGGAAAACAGCAGCATCAGTCCACGGCAGCCATAGGACCGATGAATTAGCAGCAGGGTGGCACGCAAACTCAGAGACAGTGGGGACCACGTGGCACTAGGTGCAGGCACCAAGAACTTCCTTCCCACTCTCTCCAGCCATTTCCAGTTCCTTCCTCCCGCAGTATTGGGTAGAGGGGTTGTAACTGAGGCAGACAGAACTTGGAAAAGAGCAGGGCAGGGAGCAGAGATTAAGGAGACTGTCTAAGGTGCAGCGTTGCCTGGCTGGGGTGGGATAAAGGGCTGTGATCAAGGCAGAGGCTCTTGGCCCTAGGTCCTTACCTGCCTTTCCTACACCCTCACTAAGGCCAGGCTTTACTCTTCTTGTCCACCCTCCACCCCCTTGACCTCTAAACATTCACATACAAGGAAGCTGACCCTTGCCTCCACCAAAAGAAATACATATTCACAGAACAAAATAACTAAATAGCTGGACAATGTAGCCACAAAAAATAAAGGCAACAAACTGAAGCACCTGTAAGAGGTAAAGCAGAATTAAAGGATAGGAAGTAGTAAGAATGTTAGATAAACATAACAGACATACTAAAGAAGATAACACATTTTTATCAGTAACACGAAGCAAGGACAAGCAGTTATAAAGAACAACTGCTCAGAAATACTAAGCATGACAAACATAGCTGCTGGGAACAGTAGCAGCAGCCATCACTTACACTCTCATCTGGCACTGCTCTAAGCATGTGCCATGGATTAGATCACTCAATGCTCCAAAACAACTCTACAGGGTTAGTATTATTACCCCCATACTGTAGTTGAGGAAACTGCAGAAACATATAAAGCATTATTCATAACCTCTACTCTGTGCTTTAACAGATAGGTTAAACAGTAGAATATATGTGACTGAAAAACAAAATAGGGATCTGAAAGGTCAGGTCAGAGGAAGTACCCAGGATATATGAGCAAAGGATAAAGAAATGGGAAATGCAAACAAAACAAAGCATGGAAATGAGAAACGCAAAATAAAACAAAAGAGAACACCAAGGCAACAAAGAGACTAGAAGTCTTAACATCTGTCTAACAGGAGTCCCTGAAGGATTAGGAAAGAAAGGCAACTTCGAAGAAATAATGGCTGAGAATTTCCCAGTATTAAAGAAAACTTAAAGTCCACAAAATAAAGGGTTTAGAGTATTCCAAATATGATGTAGAAAACCAACACATGTAGTCACATTTTTTTGGTGTGAAATTTAAGAACATCAAAGCAAACAAAACAAACAAAAATCTAAAGCTTCCAGTGAGAAAGAACATATATCAACAAAAAACCAAGAAGCAGACTAATATCATCTTCACTCTCAAAGCATCAACACTGGATTCAAGAAGGCAACAAATTAATATTTTCAAAGTATTACCAAAAAAAACCTTTGAATCTAGATTTTTATATTCAGCTAAACTATTACTTAAATATGAAAAAGAAGTTAAAAATATTCCAAGCCACAATCTCATTTTTTTTTTACTATATGAACATCCTTTCTCAAAATGACGAAAGAGAATAAATGCATGCTGATGTTACATGATACATGGAAATTAAAGAATGTAATATCACAGTTAATTTTAAATCTTGTACACAAAAGTCAGGATCATAAAAACAAACTAACAAACAAAAATATTCAAGGCAACCCTAAAGTAAAAATGTGGACACCACTATGGTGGTAGGTGGTAGACAGGAAGGAAGGAGGACAGAGTTTAGGATGAGTTAAGCGGGAAGAAATACTGATCAACCTAGGGGGGCTAATAAGCTAGGAACACTCACCAAGAGGATAAAATTGAACATATCACTCTCAAAGCAGAAGAAGGAAATTTTAATCTATCTAATAGTAGATGGGAAATAAAGGGAAAAATATAGTTAAAAGAAAGCATGACAAGTGTCGGCAGGAATGTGGAGAAAAGGAAACCTAGTGTGTATTGGTGAGAATGTAAACTGGTGCAGCCACTATGGAAAACAGTACATAAATTACTTTAAATTTAAAAAGTACAAAATATTAAAAATAGAAATACTGTATGATCCAGCAATTCCACTTCTGTGTATTTATCCAAAGAAAACAAAAACATTAACTCGAAAAGATACATACCCCTCCATGTTCACCACAGTATTATTTACAATAGCCAAGATACAAAAACAACCCAAGTGTCCATCAATGGATGAGTGGATAAAGAAAAGGTGGGGTGTATATGTATACAGACAATGAAATATTATTTAGCCGTAAAAAGACTGAAATCTCACCGTTTGTGACAACATGGATGGACCTTGAGGGCATTATGCTAAGTGAAATAAGTCAGACAGAGAAAGACAAATACTACATGATCTCACTTAAATGGAGAATTTAAACAAAAACAAAACCAAGCCCATAGATACAGAGAATAGATCAGTGGCTGCCAGAGGCAGGGAGGAGGGGAGGATGAATGAAGTGGGTAAAGGACATCAAAAAGTACAAACTGCCAGTTATAAGATAAGTAAGTCTTGGGAATGTAATATACAGCATGGTAACTCCAGTTCATAATACTCTGTTGCATATTTGAAGGCTGCTAAGAGAGACCTTACAAGTTCTTGTTACAAAAAAAAATTTTTTAATTATGTATCACGATGGATATTAACTAGAATTACTGTGGTGATCATTTCACAACATATACAAATACTGAATCATTAGTGTACACCTGAAACCTAATATAATGCTGTATGTCAATTATATCGCAATTTAAAAAAAGTGTATCAGAAGAATAGTTTTATAAAAATTTCTAAGTGGCTATTAACTGAAAAAAACTATCAATTAAGCTAAAAGGACAGTATCACAAAAATATGAGACAGTCATAAAATTTATGACACATAGGCATAGAATTAGTTACAGAAGTAAACTTATTTTAAATAGGTTTATCAGAAAACAATCTTGGGGGAGAGTATAGCTCAGTGGTAGAATGCATGCTTAGCATGCAAGAGGTCCTGGGTTCAATCCTGAGTACCTCCATTAAAATAAACAAATCTAATTACCTACCCCTCTTAAAAAAAATTTTTTTAAAAAGTGAGTTAAAAAAAGAAAAAGAAAATGATCTAGATTGGAAACAAAAGAGATAAATATTAATATCAATAAAGATGGGGGGAAAGAGTAATTCCAAAGAAGAAAGGAGCAAGGAAACTATAAACAGCAGAAATAAGCAAGGAAGAGAAAAAAATCAAAATAATGAGCAAAACAAAAGCCATTTCTTTGAAAAGCAAAACAGATAGCTTGCAAGACTGATCAAGAAGAAAAAAGAAAATGCAAATAAATAAAATATACAATGAAAGAGGAGTATATATGACAAATTTTAAAACTAAAATTTTATAAGTAGCTATGTGCCAATAAATTTGAAAACTTAGACAAAGTGGATAAATTTATATGATATAATCAAATGCCAAATATAGCATATAGAGAAAAATAAAAGTAATATATCTAATATCCATGAAAGAAACTTGACTAGTAATCATTATTTTCTCTCTGGAAGAGGTTCAAGGACTAGGTCTATGCGGTTTCATAGATGAGAACTTTCAAACTTTCAGGAACAGATAACCCCTATTTTATACGAATTGATCCATGAAACAGAAAGAAAAAGAGGAGGGGAAGAAAAAAAAACACTTAAATTATTTGATGAGGTCAGGGTTCTCTTGATTCCAAAATTAAGTGAAAATGGCTCTCATATTTCTATAAAGTAGGGGCCACGATCACCTGACAGAAAGAAGGACAAACATAGGAAGAGTGAAGATCTGAGACAGGTGCTGCACAAAATGGAGAGGAGTGGCTGACAGGAGATGAGCTAAGTTTTGCTGGGGAATCAGCTATAAACGTATGTCAGACGTTTGAAGGGGCACCACGTCACCTATTCGTTTGTTTTCCTCCAAGAGGACAGGGTGCGCTGGCTACAGAAGTGAGTGACTGGATGGATTCAGGATTGGAAACAGCAAATTCAACCCAACAAAGAGACAACATAACCAGAGGCCGTGAAATTGATGGTGAAAGGCTGGCTGAGGCCGTCAATTACGCAAGCAAGGATATGAGTACGACCTGCCTTCAGGACAAACTAAGAAAAGGGGAGAGGGCATCCAGGACCACAAGTGAGGTCAAAGATAAGAGGAGGACGAGCGATATGAGAGAAGCAACTCACGACAACCTCCCATCGGCACCCCCACCACCCCGCGATCACCCCTCTCTCCCGTTCATCTACAAACCCTTTTCAGACTATGTGATCGCTTGATGTCTTAATTCAGGTTCTTTCAATGCCTTGATGATATGCTTCAAAGTCCTCTATGGGATCTATAAACTTGAACTTGCTGCTCAAGTTCAATCTAAACTCTGAGTGCAACAGCCCTCCCTCCATTGACAGCAAGCTACCACCTCACCACACGTCTCTATACACTCAGTCTACCCAGACCACTCACCACTCTTCCAGCATCAAAATTGACCTCATACTACTTACTGCTCAAAAGGTTTTGTCGCAGCCAGAGGGTGACCGCTTTCTCTCTCTGCTTAGGGTTGCCAGATTTAGCAAGTAAAAATACAGGATGCCCAATTAAATTTGCATTTCAGATAAGCAATGAAAAAATTTTAATGTAAGTATATCTCATGCAAAATTTGTATTTATATGGCAATCCCATCTTCCACTCCCATCAACACATTTCAAAATCATACTTTGTCACACTCAAATGTCTCCTTCATCCTGATGTCTTCCTTGATCCCCTCAAAGTGTATTCCTTCCTTCATTTGCTCAGTGGGCATTTACTATGCTAAGTGCAAGGAGTGAAAACTGGGAAAAAGGAATAGTCTCTATCTGCAAGGAACTTCTAGACTAGAGAGGTAGAGAGAGGAGAAAGCAGACAGCTCCAATAAAGATGTGAGCGCAATGTGCTACGTGTGTGCCACTGAGGCCCACACCTTCCTCTGCTTCTACTGTGGATACTTATAAACACTTTTTGAAAAGAGGGGCACTCAAAACTTACAGAACAGAAACTCAAACTTTACTGAATAAATGAAGTTCCCTCAAGATTTTTTCTTGAGATAAATAAACTTTACTAAACACAATTTCTTTTGTATTAACTCCTGGCTTGATTTGGCAGAGGTACCATTTAGCCAACTTAAAAAAAAAAAAAAAAAGGAAGAATGTCTTTATGTAATGGAAATATAATGAAGGTCCAATCAATGGTCAACTAGTCTGGATACATTAAAATACTACTTGAATTTACCTATATGCTGAAATAGAACAAACTTACCACGCGCTGAGCTGCTATCAACGCTGCTAACGTACTCCGCCCTGGTGCTCCTGGGGCACAGAAGGAAACTTGAACTTTGCTTCCCTTGATTGTCATACCATCGGCTGCCTGCTGAACCTCCTCAGCGTGCTCTGCAGTGCTATATTCAACCACCGCAAAGCCACCCACGTAACTACCTTCATCCTGTGCAAGCTGATGTAACACATTTATTAAAAGGGGAATTCTAATACTTAGAAATATTTATTTACAAGCATGTCATCTATAAATTCAAGGACAAATGTTTCAGAGCATGATACTAGTGAAAATCATGTATACATTCTTTCTGAAAATAAAAGTTTACCAGTTGGGTAGATGCAGTGCTTCCAGAAGATGGGAAGATAAGTAAGATTCTGTCAAGTTTCCTTTTACTTCTTTGAATCTCTGATTTATTTTAAAAGCCAATGATCAAATGATAATAGTCCCTTTATTTTAAGAAATACATATAACTGATAATTTATAGATAAATATGGGAATACAATAATTAAAACTTTCTCTAAAATAAATTCACCAGATACACAGATGATGAAACATGCTGAACAACTATTTAATCAGGTTTCTATGTCAAATAAAGTCTGTGTATGCAACTCCTATTTCAGTATTTTAGGCAGATCCCAGGAATCTGGTCAAGTATACCAAGCAAATCTAATTTAGGAAAACTGTGCCCCAGGTTTGCTTCTAATACCATATGCGGGATGCAACCTTTTTCTGAACATGCCCTAAGTAAATTCCCGCAATGCAGAACTCGATTTGTTTCCAGTTACCTACCTGAAAGAGTGTAAAAGAAGGCATTCAAGTCCTGGGTCTGTAAAGACTGGTACAAAGAGCAAAAGGAAGGACAAAACAAGACGCTAAAAGGTTTCTAAGTTCCGAACATGACACGTCCACGCTATAAAATGATACAGGTGGTAAAATTCAGCTTGATATGTCTTTAAGACACATCTACAACACTTCTACTTGGATTTGGCATCTCATAAATTGATATTATAATTAAATCATTTCTTATTGCTTTTTAGTTTCTTTTCTCCTTTTTGAAGACAAACTTTCTTCCACTTTCTTGTGCAGTTAGACCAAATTTTTATTTTCCCTTCACATTCTTCCTTCCTTTTAAAACTGTCCTCAAATGTCTTTTCCTCCATAAAAACTTTTTCCATTTACGTGGGAGAAAGGGAAAAATATCTATCTCTTCCAAACATTTCTCCTACAACTTCATTCCCTTCATAATCCAAACCAAATCTTAAAATCAGTTTTGTAAAAGCCATTAGTCCCTTTGGTCCCATCTGACCACAAGGTAGGAAGACTGTGTCTTCAACATAGTCTAAGTCAATCTACCAAGCAAAAGAGCCTGAGTTTAACAGAGCTACTGACAAAGGCTTTATCAATCTTTTGAAAAATTCTAAAACCTGTTCATTATTCCTGGTTCATTATAACCTTCATGCCAAATAAATTATACCATTTTAAGTCTACAGCATCAATCATTTTAAAGATGGCTATTTCAGTTCAATACGAGGGCCATTCAAATATATAATGGTCTGATTTATGATATAGTTCATTTTCTATTATTTTGAAATAGTTTAACAAAAGCTAAATGATCACTCACAAATATTGTAACAACCTTTTTTCTTTTTTTCAACCAGATGGAAAGCTAGACTAGATATGCTCTCAGGTCCCTTCCAACTCTGGGATTCATAATTCAAATACAATTTGTGATAAATGGTTCTTCCCCTCACTTTAGCTCCAAAGGTCTCAACTAAAGCTACAAAGAAGTATGCTTGGCCACAGGATATGAGTGTATAATTCTTAGTATTCAAGAACAGCATAGCAATAAGACAATCAACTTCCAATAACTTAACAAAGATTTGATAAAAGATTTGTCACAAAATATTCTAATTTTTTGAAGCTCCTTGGATAATTTCTCAGATGCTTATTATATTGGGATGGGGGAATATAAGAAAAGTTAAGATGGTAGCATTAATTTTAATTAATTAATTAGATATAAATAAAATATCCTCAAACCCCCAAATTTCTACTTCAATGTACTATTCAACAAATCTATGATTATAGAAAAATAAGGGTGAGGGAGAGGAAAGATGGGAGGTAAGACGGGAAGGAGTACAGGAGGAGAGGGGACAAGAGAGAAAGAATTTTGACAGGCGCTATAAAAATCTGTAATGGGAGGAGCTATAAACAGTGTATATTTTTGCCTACTTAGCAGAATATATTCAATTTTACTTGGATAAAGTCCTTACCTCTTGTCAGTTTTCAGGATCTTCTCTAAACGCCTCACTTACCATGACCCCACTGAGAACAGAATTACACATTCTTCTTACACCTGTATTTTCTATTTTATCAATCTTCACACAGAATTTACAATTATTTGCTTACTTGTCAGTCTCTTCTACAAAACTGTGAGGTATTGAGAGAATATCTTTCTATTCTCTATATTTCTGATATTTAGCAAGATAGTGTCTGGCACAGAAAGGTGATAAAATCTGGATGGATGAATGGATTATTGCACAAATGGTTCAAGAATAGATGGAATGAAAAGACAGATGAGAAAGTGATGGATCTGCTAAGATATACTTAATTATATAAAAATAATATAGTTTGGACCATCAACAAAAGAAATTGATGTAAAATTTACCATGACATTAAAGTGTTCACTACAGACTACAGTAGAATTAGATTATCCACTGTGATATTCATATAGATACATATGCAGATATTTTTAAATCTGTCAAATGAGACCTTAAAAATACATACCTGGCAAAACACAGGTTTATGGATGCTGGAAAATAACTGCAACAGCTCCTCTGAATCCCTGTAGTCACTAGGGAGTTTATCTATACAAAGGCACTTAGAATGAATGAGCTCCGCGGCCAACAGATTAACATCCATCCACTGTGCAAAAAGAGCTGATGCCCCCAACTGTTTACCCAATAGCTCCAATCTAGCCTTTGCAGCAAAGTCCTTCTTCATGTATTCCACAAATCCATAGCCTTTGGAGTGGCCCGTAACTTCACTGTAGACCAGAAAACATCTTTCGACATTTCCATAAGCACGCACAAGTTCTTCAAATTCTTCTAATGTAAAAGAAGTGGGCAAGTTGGTAATACAGAGCAGAGCATCTGTTGGCTGGAGCTGGACTATTAAGTCTTTTCCTCGAAAAGAGTGTTGATGAAACATCTGAATTGCATTTTGGGCCTGTTCACCATTCAATAAGGTAACAAAAGCTGGAAGAAGATAAAATGAATGAGAGTTCTTTGAGTCAGTGTTTTCAAACTTTTTTGACAATAACCCACAGTAAGAAATACATTTTCTATCTGTGACTCAATAAACACATCCATATGTCTATTTCTGAAAGTATCAGGAGGTAACACTCCTACCATGTGCAATGCACTCTCATATTTCCTATTTCATTGTTTTACATGCTGACACACCCCCACTTAACTAATTTCATGACCAGTAACGCAAATAAAATGTATAAAAAGAATACTAGGAGTTCCACTATAAGATAACACAGTATTCTGGGGTGGGGGGTTGTTGGTAATCTTTTCAAACTACATACAGATTTGTTATTTTTCCCCAATAACATATGATGCAAAATTTTGTGAACTTTTCCTTCCTCCCAGGGAGTTCTAAAAGATCCTGTTTGATAACAAGAAACTAAAAAAGACAAAACAAAGCAAAAAAAAAGAATGCCCAGAAGAAGCCAATTCTTCCTGCAATTCATGTATATGTCTCCTTAAAATCAAATTAATTCCACTGAAACAACAGACACACATACATTTTGGTATGCATTTTGGATGAACAATATGGTATGAAAAGATCACAGGACTATGATACTGGACAAGTAGCTTAACTTTGAATCTTTGTAAACAAAAATCTGTCCCGTCGACCTAATGAAGCTGTTTCACCATTAAGCAACAAACACACATAACAATTTGTAAAATCTAAAACATGATACAAATATAGAGTTCTAAACCAATGAAGTGTCACACACACATGCATATCAGATAAAATGAAAATGTAGCCATATCAAAGTGTTTATCTGTTCTCATAAAGGCAAAGAATATAAAGATTTCAAGCAATAATGTAAGAAAAGTTGAAAGCCCCAACTAAAAGAAACAACACAGGCAAACCACAAATTACAAACACATTGCTCTCTCAACATTCCTCCCTCCCTCTCCCTCTCTGGAACAAAAAGTGGAGTTGCTCCATATGAGCATCCAGCTTATCCAAATGCATTGATAACAACATGGCAAATATGTACATAGCAAGAGAGAAAGAAGAGCTTAAATAGCATGGACAATCCTGCCTGTCACTTCAGTCAATCTGCTCTGCCCTCAGCTGGTCTCAGTGCCCATGTGGCTCTCAGACCGTATCTCACCACACAGTATGATGCTAACATTTAAAAGAAACATATTTTTTCATTTAACATGATCTCCACATACAGGGAAACTACTGACAAAGGAATAGCTAACTCTCCCAACCCCAGGGGGAAAAATGACTTTCCTGTGCTTATTGACAATATTTCTTGGTTTCCAGTATCCCCTTTTTAAAGGACTTGAGTTATTTTGATTCTATGCTTGTCTTCCCTTATGCTGACACAGAACATCATTTAACGATGTTTTGCTAAAACCAGCAAACAAGCCAATCAAATCAGCTCATATACTCATCAGTTCACATTTGGTTTGAAACTGTTAACCATTAACTTCCTTGATAAAGTCCTTCCTGATTTTCTTCATACCTGTCCAAGTATTCCTTCCTCCATTTCCTTTTGCTAGATTTTTCTATTCCACTAACACCTGTAAGGTGGCAATACTTAAGGTTCCCTCCTGGCAGAGTCACACACAGTGACACCTGTGTGACTGTACCCAGCAACTCTAAGCCATGAATCTCTCCTCTGTCTATGCCCTCTTTTCTCTGTGCACTCACATCTGTGCCCATTTATTCAGTCTCACATGCCAGGTACTGTGCTAGGCACTGGAAATGAGTTGCTGAACAAAACAGATCCCTTTCAACATAGAGCTCACAGCCCAACAGAGGATGACAGACATGACAGAGAGTCACAAGTGTGGTGTTACCAAAGCGGAAGTACCAGGGGCTGTGAGAGCAATTAAACAGAGCAAAATGGCCAGTCTGGGGGCTCAGAGAAGCCCCTACACCCCGTTAACTCTCAAGTCTATGTTTCTAATCCTCAGTTGCAAGCCACACATGACCAAATATAACTCGAGATCGTCGCCCTCTCCTTGCCATCCCCCTAAAATCCCCACGTTGCTCGTCTTCCTTTTACCTTAGCTGGCAGTGTCACCCTCACAAACCTGGGAGTTACCCTGGACCCTGTTTCCTTTACCTCCCACATAAAAGGAATCCCCAAGTTCTGGGCTTGAATCCATCCTCTTTTCTTTTCTTTTTTTTTTTTTTAAACCTTTTCTTCTTTTTAATCCTTTTCCCACAATGACAATAAAGTGATCTCTCAAAACCAGCTTAACTGTGTCTGTTTACTGCCTAAAATGCAATGGTTTGGTATCACCAATGGAGCCAAGTCTCAGGGCAGTCATCATGCCTCACCAGGCCCTTGGTGCTCCAACTCCAGCCTCGTTAACTGCCATACTTCCTTTCCCCACCACACTTCCTTATCTCCTAATACAAACACTGAGTTTTTTGTAGTTTTTTGCTCCCTAGGTATCAACTTGTTTCAAGCATCTATACATTACCATGTAATTCCTCTGCCTACAGGATCTCTCCCCATATTTTCAGCCACTCAAATATGTTAGTTGGCTTTTCAAATCCAGCCCAGGGATTAAGGCACCAGGACCTCCAGGAAGCCTCCCCTGATACACTCTTCCACTGAGAGTTAACCATTCCTTGTTTTACTACACAACTGTATCCTGAACCCTGATTGGATTATTGCACACATCACACTGCATTACGATCTATTTGTTCAGATGCCTACTATCCTACTAACTGTGAGCTCCTCCGGTTGCTAATGAATGTATCTCCATCAGCTACCACAATGTCAGGCACATAGCAGAGTAGGGTATCTTACAGTAGAATTTAGTTACTATAATGAAGCAAATTTAAACACCCAGGCAATAGGGAAAAGAGGTCATTGATTCTTTTCTTTAGCATCTTCTATTTCTTTCCAAGGCCACACATTCTCTAAAAAAAGTCCAATTTTTCCACACTGACTCTGTGGAAGTAGATGCTACTCTACAGAGAAAAGGCTGTAAGGGATTTGGAGATTAGTTCTGTTTCCATTTCCCCACCAAAATTTTAAAATTCAACAATTGGTCCCAATCCTTTCACAAGTCATAATTTTCTTTATTCTTTTGCCATAGCTTGCTCTTCTAATTAAGTATTGGGACATGGCCAGCATGTGAACACATTTTTTGTCAATGTATCCTATTTTAATACAAGTATTTCTTCTTATCTATAACAGAAAGAGCTAGTTTCAAAGTCACAGTTTATAACTGGAACTATCTTTCATCAATTTGTTATTATTTATTTCTTCAAGCACCACCACAGCTACTGCAATTCAAGGCAACGTCATTTAATACAACTACTGAGCTTCTTTGTTGTATTTTTCTAGTGGGTGTCCAGGCTTTGTAGAATTCATCTCTAACTTATCAGTTACCATCAAGGGATACTGACCTCCCTGTGTACAGTCTAAAAACTTTACAGCAGTATCCTTCCATTCCTCCCTTCCAATCTTTGTACTGTCATATTTTATTTCTACATGTGTTATAACCTTCACAATACAGTGTTATTATTCTCATTGTAAACAATTATCTTTTAAAGAAATCTGACTATTAATAAAACAGTCTTTACACACACACAGACATCTGGTAGTCTTCATTTTTGTGTGTGTAGATCCAGAATTCCAACTAGCATCATTTTCTTTCTGCTTAAAGGACTTTTTAAAATACTTCTTGTATTTAGGTCGGATGGTAAAGAATTCTTTCAGCTTTTATATGACTGTAAAACATCTTTCTTCACCCTTATTTTTAGAAGATATTTTTGGTGAGTAACTAATTCTGTGGGATTTTTTTGAGGCATAAATCAAATGACATTATATTAGTTTCAGGTACAGAGCTGGTAATTCAGTATTTGTATATGTTGTGAAATAATCACCACAGTAAGTCTAGTTAACTTCCATTAGTATACATAGTTACAAAAACTGGGGTGGGAAGAATGAGAACTTTCAACTTTCTTAACAACTTTCAAATATGCACTACAGTATTATTAACTATAGTAACCATACTATACATTATGTCTCTATAACTTATTTATTTTATGACTGGAAATTTGTACCTTGAGACTCCCTTCACCCATTTCGCCTAAACCCTATCCCCAGCCTCTGGCAATGACCAATCTGCTCTCTGTATGTATAAACTCATGGGTTTTGTTTGTTTAGATTTCACCTATAAGTGAGATTATACAGTATTTGTCTCTGACTTATTTCACTTCGCATACTGCCCTCAAGGCCTACCCATATTGTCACAAATGACAAGATTTCTCTTTAAATATTCCACTGTCTATATATACCACATCTTCTTTAACCATTCATCCATTGGTAACCACTCAGGTTGTTTCCACGTCTTAACTATGGTAAACAATACTGAAATGAACATGGGAGTACATACATCTTTTCGAGTTAGTGTTGTTTTCTTCAGATTAATACCCAGAAGTGAAACTGCTGGACAATATGGTAGCTTCAGTTTTAATATTTTGAGGGCACTCCATACCATTTCCCATAGTTGTTGGACCAATTTGCATTCCCACTAACAATGTACAAGGATTCTCTTTTCTCCACATCCTCTCTAAAGTGATTTCTTGTTTTAGTAACTATTCTAACAAGTGTCAGGTGACATATCATTGTCACTGTGATTTGCATTTCCCCAGTGATTAATGATGCTGAGCATTTTTCCATGTATCTGTTGGCAATCTGTATGCCTATTTTGGAAACATGTTTATTCAGATCCTCTGCCAAGTTTCTAATAAGAATGTTTATTCTGCTGCTACTGAGCTGTATGAGTGCATTATATTATGGATGTTGGCCCTTTATCAGATATATGATTTGCAAATATTTTTTCTCATTAAGCAGGCTGCCTTTGCATGTTAATGGTTTCCTTTGCTGCGCAGAAGCTTTTTAGTGTGATATAGTCACACTTGTATATTTTTACTTTTCTTGCCTTTACTTTAGTATCAAATCCAAAAAACCATCACCAAGACTGATATGAAGAAGCTTACTGCTGATGTTTTCTTCTAGGAATTTTATGATTTCAGGTCTTACATTCAAGTCTTTAAGCCTTTCCAAGTTCATTTTTGTGTATGATGTAAGATAGTGGTCCAATTTCAGTCCTTTGTCTGTGGCTGTCCAGTTTTCCCAATACCACTTACTGAAAAGATTGTCCTTTCCCCATTGTATATTTTGGTTCTTTTGTCCTAAATTAACTGACCATATATGTGGGGGGTTATTTCTGGGCTCTCTATTCTGTTCCACTGATCTGTGTGTGTGTTTTTATGCCAACACCATACTGTTTTGATTATTATAGCTTTTTAATATACTCTGAAATCAGGGCGTGTGATGCCTCCAGCATTGTTCTTCCTTCTCAAGACTGTGCAGCATATTCTGCAATTACATAAAATTTTTAGAATTATTCTATTTCTGTGAAAAATGCCAATGGAATTTTGATAGGGACTATACTGAATGTGCAGATTGTTTTCAGTAGTGTGGACATTTTAACAATAGTACTTCTTCCAGTCTATAAGCATGGAATATCTTCCATTTATTTGTATATTCTTCAACTTCTTTCATTAGTGTATTAATAGTTCTATGGTGATCTTTTTTTTTTTTCTTTCAGCTAAAAAGAAAAGATGTTGCCCCGTGGACTTCTCATTGCATTCTCTCCAAGAAATACACATTTTGATCTTTTCCCATCTAAATATAATATGTCCCTTTTGGGGGCTTTTTAAAAGATTTTTCTCTTTATCACTAATTGCAAGCGATTTGATTACAATGTACCTTATTGTAGTTTTTTTCATATTTTTGTGCTTGAAGTTGGTTAAGCTTTGGTGATCTCTGAGTTTAAAGTTCTCATCAAATTTGTAAATTTTTGAAACATTAATCCTTTAAATATTTTTTTCTGCACTATTTGCTCCTTCAGAGACTCCATTACTCCAATATTAGAACTCTTGGAGTTTGCCCAGAGTTCACTGATACTCTGTTCAGGTTTTATAATCTTTTTTTCTGTTTTGTTTTGGTTACTTCTATCTCTATGTATTCAAGTTCACTAATCTTTTCTTCCTCAATATCTACTCTGCTGCTAATTCCATCTACTGTATTTTTCATCCCAGACATTGTAGTTTTCACCTCTAAAAGTGTGACTTAAAGTATTTTTTAATATCTTCCATCTTCTTAGTATGTTCAATTTTTACTATCAATTCTTGTACATATGGACTACAGTTATAAAAACTGTTTTAACATCCATTTTCATTAGTTCATCTGTTTCCGTTTCAGATTAGTTTTGAGTGACTGATTTTTCTCCTCATTATGGGTTATATTTTCCTGCTTTGTCATATTTGGTAATATTTAACTGGATACCAGACATTGTGAATTTTTACCTTGCTGGCTACTGGATGTTTTTGTAGTCATACAAGTATTCTGGAGTTTTGTTTTGGGTTGTATTAAGTTATCAGGAATGAGCTTGACCCTATCTTGTCTCACTTTAAAATTTTTGACATCATTAGTCTAGAGTTAATTTTCTCCACTCTTGAGACAAAACACTTCTGTATACGCCTTCTGATCAACCATGAGTTATGCTGTCTACCATCCTAGCTGGCGAGAATAGCACCACTCCCAGGCCTGTGTGGGCTACAGTGCCTGTGGTCAATATTTACAACAGTGAAATGGTACATAACCTACGAGTCAGTAATTCACCTGTGGAGAGACAGCTGCAATGTATTTTAGAAGACAAGTAAAAGCATAGTCATTACAGCATTGTTTGAAATACTGGAAAAGTTAAAGCTTCTTAATGTCTATCAATAATGAATGGATTTATCAGTGGGGATAAATTCACAGAACAGAATGATACACAGTAGTTTAAATCAATGAACTAGAGCTATATGTATCAATGTGGAAAGACCTAAAAAAACAGGTATAGGTCAGAAAAAAAAAAGCAAGTTGCTAAATGAAAAGTACAGTAGAATACCATTTGTGTTAAGTTTTTAAAAACATCAAGTACAACACTGTTAACTTTACATATAGTAAAATTTCAGGCATTAGTTGGGATGTTTTGGCAAGAAACAGCTCCACAATTTCAATTGCTTAACAAAATGAAAGGGTTTTTTTCTTGTTGTTCTTCATGCTGCATATCCCATGCTTGAAGGAAAGAAGGATGGAAAGAAGGACAGACGGAAGGAAGAAAGGAAGGAAGCAAGCTTTGCTCATTAAAATCATACTGGGACTTATGTTTAAAGAGGTTCTACAACCTTCCTCAATCGATTACTTTAGCAAGTAGAGGGGTGAGCAGGGAGTGCATCGCATGCTAGCTCTGAAATCTTCTACCTGGAGGGGATACGTGTCACTTCATTCATCGAAAAGGAAATCATATGCCCACTGGTAACTTCAAGGAGAGACAGGGAAGCACTATCTCACCTCATGCCCAGAAGAAAAAGAACCTGTGAATAGCTCTAATGACTACCACAGTACAACAGCACAGATTGCAAAGTATACACCAAATTCCTAAGTGCCTGTCCTCAGGTAAGCAGGGAGGGAGGGAACAGAATCAGAGAGGTATAGGAACTTGATCTCATGTTAACTGCAATGTTTCTTTTCACAATTTTTTGTAAGTCAGAAAAAAATTAATGCAGAATTCCTAACCATACTTTAGAAGTTCTTAATTAATAGTTCTATATTTGGGTTCTAGCATCTGTATCTTTTTAATGACCAAAAATACTTTAAAAAAAACATTTTAACTGAGATATAACTGACATAACAACACTGTAACAGTTTCTAGTGTATGACAGAATGATTTGGTATTTGTATATACGTGAAATAATCCCCACAATAAGTCTAGTTAACACCTGTCTCCATACACAGCTAAAAATTTTTTCTTGGAATGAGAACTCTTAAGATCTACTCTCTCAGCAACATTCAAGGATGCAACACACTATTATTAACTATAGTCATCCTTATAAATTACATCCCCAAGACTTTTTTTTTTAATAACTGGAAGTTTGTACCTTTTGACCCCCTTCACCTATTTCATCTATCCCTTATAAAAAAATATTTTAAAAACATAAAATATTTCTATGAAGTATTTGCTAACTTGGGAGTCTGCCTGTATATGACTGTTCGAACACCCTCCACACATTTCCTTATTTTTTAAGTCATCTCAGAGAGATGTTTTTGAACATTTACATATCATATGTACACAAAGAAGATACTCTAGTTCAGACTTTTAATCTCAGATATAAAACTAACACACAGAATAATTAAACAATTTCCCCAATTTGTATAACTCAAGGTCCAATCACATAATCTAGTCACTAAGTCCATACAGCAATATTATTAAAAACTGAAAGATACTAAGCAGATCAAAAACACTCATTATAATATTATAACATTAGAACATTCATTATAAAAATTCATAAAGCTCTAGTAACATTATATTATTTTATGTATAATTTTAAAAACCAGTGCAACTTCACTTTCTGGCTTATTTTTTATTGAGGTATAGTTGATTTACAATATGATACTAGTTTCAGATGTATAACATAGTGATTTAAAAAAGACATGAAGCTAATTTGATCTCTAATGACAACATGTAGAATTAAAATAAAATCAGGTGCTGAGAACTGAAATCTTACCTGTTCGCTTATTTCTGTCCACATAACAATATTTTAACTCATAGTCTTGTAATAAATCATGAACTTCCTGAAAGAGACAAAACATGAGCTCAATACACACAGAAATGCAGTTAGTGGAAAATACACAGTCCTCACTTTAAATTTACGCTGATACCTTGACACAGCATGGGCCAAACACACCACTGCAGCTCTCAAACTTCACCTGAAATCCCATGCATCCTTTGAAATCCCAGCTCAAATGTTCTTCCACGAAGCTTTTTAAAATTCTTTTCCACAGAACGTCACCCCTCCCACCTCTAGCAATGGTCATACTTTATGCCTCTCTTATAGAAATCATATTCAACATTTCTACTTGTGTACTACATTCTGAGTTTTTAACAAGTATTACACTTGTCGATGGTTGTAGCACCAGCATGTAGAACAAAGAGACAGAAATTATAAACCTAATTCAGAGATTCCTGGGTATGAAATAAGGAACAACCATCAAGGTATAGTATGTAGTCCAATTTATTTCTTGGCTCCCCAAGATTTTTAAACCAGCTGTCTTGTTTGTTCAGCTTCTATTAATAATCCAGTCTGAACTTTTAAATTCTGATATCGTAACTACCATTCAGCTGGGAAAGTATAGTGTATTTCATCTGTTTTTCCCCAAACCTTTCTATTAAGTTGATAATACTCAAATACAGGAACTGTATTTTATATATTTGTATACTATCCACATTGCTTTGCATATGCTAGGCACTCAAATATACATTAAAGTGAATATAACTTATTTTGTCATTGACTTGATATATTTGGCCTTGAAAATTTTACTGACAGATGTAGTTATTATTTTTTTAAAGGAATTGGACTATCACATAAGTGGACATTTGGACTCCAGATCAGAGAGGTACAGCCAACCTACTCTATATTGCAAATGAATAAACTAAACAGACATAAGTGCTAGAATGTTGTCTGCAATCTAAATTAATTAATTCAATAATAATCATTCTTATTACTGCCATAGTTACGACAGTTAACATCATCTAGCTTTTACTAGGCACCAGAGCACTGAACTCACCCTTTTTATTAAAAATCAGGAAACCAGAGCTGAGCAAATTCAAGTGACTTGCCAAAGTCTTATACTTAGCCATTTGCTGAGTGTAGATTCACCAGTGGGTCCGGTTCCAGGGACCACACTCTTCACCTCTGTGCTATACTGCCTTATTCCCTCCAGGATTAACTAAAAATAGTGCATCACCACTAATAGTTACAAAAGCAATACCATCAATGCCCTAAGAAGTGATCATATGGAAACGGAAAATAAGAGAACAGTTACAAGTTGAGAAATATTTTCTTTTAACCCAATGGAAGGGGTGGGGGTAAGAGTGATATAATAGGCAAGGTATAGAAACAGTGCTGGGTGGGAAAAAAGACAGTCATCTATGATAAAAGAAAGATAAGATAAAGTTGGTAACTTTATATTCTTTATTACTAAGACAGTATTAGAAAAGTTTTAAATTACCAATTCTATAAAATACTGTTTGATGAATTATATAGTAATATGATGAATAGATACAGATTTATTTATATATTACCATGGTAATTTTTTAATCTTGCAAGCTTCAACGTTTCCTTGGACTTAAAAGACAGATAGTGTATTCTTTGTTAATAAAACATAACTCTCTCAACAGCATACCACACACATCTTGCCAATCGGCTAATTTAATACTTTATACAGAAGGTGACACAGTTTTGTTTGAAGGATCCAGTGTATGCTTTTACTTGCACAGACTCTAATCTCTCATTTCACTAGTTAACAGCTGTCAAATGCCAGATAAAGAAAACATGATACTGCTCTTCATATTATCAAGTACTCATAAACAAATGACATATTATGTTTCTCATTTAGCTGACAGAACCACCTGAGAGAGATCTGAAGCTTTCAAAGATGCATTTTGCAACTTAGGGATTTTATTTTTAAGACACCCATAATTCTAAACATAGCTTTCCTATGTATCAGATGTGGAATACACATTTTGCCAACTGGGCAACTTTTCAAAGCTCCCTGCAAAGAAAAAAACAATTATTTTTCTCCATGCCCTCATTGTTTTGACCCAGGCAAAAGTGGGTCACCCCTCAATTTGAGCCTCAGCAAGTTGGCCAAATTAAAAACTTAAAACCTGAAAGAGAGCCCTAACAACCATTTGCCAAAATTCTACTCTGCTCCACCACACAAAACCGAAAGGACTAAAATTATGCCTCCCTGTAGTAATCTCGCTTTAGGACATTTCTATTAACTTACAAGCTAATTTTAAGGAACGAGACAGCAATTCTGATGATAACACTTTGTCCAATATCATTTACCAACTTCTTACAGTAACATGAGTTCATCAAAACTGATTATTATTAGATAGCTTTAGAAACCTATTTCCAGACCAGATTCACCATCATTCCCTGGGGAGAAGTTCAATAGCCTTCAAGTCAAAGCAATCAGTCAACTAACCTTCCAAAAGTTAAGTAAGCATTGTTCCAGCTGGTCTGGACTTCTTCCTGAATGAAACCCAGCCTAAGTCTTAAACTTGAATCATATAAGAGAAGAGGCATCGAGAATCCGGGCTCAAAGGAAATCTTTGAGATCATACAGTCCAACATCCTACTCAGTGCAAGCATTTCTCTTACAGCATTCGTGATGTCCTAACTGTTGGAATAGTTCTGTTATAGACTTTGGGGTCTTCTAAGCCCATTGCAGACTTTCGTGCTTAAAAAAAAGGCTTTCGTAGATAAAGCACTCTTCTTTTATTTTTTTTAAAGCACTCTTCCACTTTTTTTTTGGAATAAAAAAAGTTTTATTTATTTTCTTTTAAAATTTTAAGTGATTTGATAATACAACAGGATTATCTGTAACACATATTATGGGGCATAATAATGAAATAAGCACACAGGAGCTCCAGCAAACTTAAAGACTAGAACACTGGCAACGCTTTTCCGTCATACTATGCCTTCCCTCACTCGCCCATCCCCCATAGCTGGTGTTTTCACACAGGTTTGTAATTCCAAACAATGTCATTTTAGCTTACTTGTTCCTGAGCTTTATAAAAACGGTATTATGCTATTTTTAACCTTCTGTGCCCTACTTTTTATATTCAATACTCTGTTTTTAAAATTCATTCATGAGCCACATGGCTATTATTTATTCAGTACTGTTTAATATTCCATTCAGTGATTACAGTATGATTTACAGATCTATTTTTCTATCAGTGAATATTTGACTTGTTCCCAGGTTGTTGCTATTTTTCTATTTATATATATATATTTTTCTTTCAATATATGTTTTTAAAACTACTACAGCCTTCTTGTAAATTTTATGTATCTCCTGGTGTTCATGTGCAAAAGTTTCTGAAAGAGTGAAATTCCTGGGCTGTACACATGTAAATGATCACCTTTACAAGAAAGTGCCAACTTCTTTACCAGAATGATTGTAAAGGTCTACATTCCCATTAACAGTATGTGAGAGTCCTTACAATGCTTGGTCTCATTAGATTCTTAAATTTTGTCAATTTAGTGGATATAAAATCATACCATGTTGTACTCGATTTGTATCCCCTTGATTAATAAAGCATTGTGCTGGTTAGTTTTCTGTGTGAACTTAGCTCCAGAATCCAGTTACTTACTTAAACCCTAATTTAGGTGTTGCTGTAATGGTATTTTACAGATATGGTTAATATCTACAATCAGTTTACTCTAAGTGAAGGAGATCACCTTAGATAATGTGGGTGGGCCTCATCTAATCAGTTGAAGGCCTTCAGCATGAAAATTGAGGTATTCTGGAGAAGCAATCCTTTCTCATGACTGTACATCAACACCCGCCTGAGTTTCTAGCTGCTGGCTGGCCTAACAGATTTTAGTCTAGCCAGTTCCCACAATCAATCAATCAACTTTTCTCTATATATGTATTGTATAAATATATATTAACATAAATATTATATATAATCTGCTTTACAGAAAAATTCTGATACAGGTATCTTTTCATATTTATTTACCATTTGTTTACTTCCTCTTCTGATAAACATTTACTTATCTCTACTGCCCATTTTTCTATTGTGTTTGTCTTTTATTGACATGTAAGAGTTTTCTGCTTTTGTTTTTAATACTCTGGATACTAATCCTCTGGGGAAGCATATTATAAATGTATTCCCCTAGTAAGTGGTCTGTCATTTTGTTTATTTGTGGGTACTTCTGGTAAAGAGAGGTTTTTCATTTAATGAAGCCAAAATTATCAATTTTTCCCTTTACAATTTGTTCTTTTTGTGCCTTATGAAATCCTTTCCTGACCAAGGTCATAAAGATATTTTGTCTTTAAACAGTTTTAAAATTTTTTCTTTCACTTATCAGTTTTTAGACAGCTGGAGTTAAGCATATTATATTAGCCACAATGTCCAGTGCAATCTTGAACAGAAGTGATACTGGTATTGCCTGTAATCTCAAGGGAAATTTTTCAATATTTCACCATTGAATATGATTGCTTTTGTTTTTCCTAGATAATCTTTAAGTTTGAGGAACTTCTTTCCTGTTTGCTATGAGTTTTTATTATGAATGGGTGCTAAATTTTATCAAATTTTATCAAATGCTCTTTCTGCATCTATTGAGATGACTTAAGTTCCATCTTCATGCCAGTGATCTCCAAATTCTTTATTTCCACCTCAAATTTCTCTCCTTGGCTCCATACCTATATATGCTATAACCTATAACTGCTTGCCTACAACTTCATTTGAATGTTCCACACCAGGTAATACTTTTTTTGGCCCAAGACAAGGCCCATCATATGATACCTTTTGTGATATTGGCTGAGTAAAAGCGGTGTCAATTTTAACTTGGCTAAATATTTAACAGCTTTCAATGCAGCTGTTTTGTTGGTAAGTTCATTTGAATACCAACTTTTTGCCAAGGAACATTTTGACTTGGCCTAAAAAAAATTAATAAACATTCAGCTTTTTATTAGTTATATAATAGCAATAATCTTCTCAATGATGACTTTATCCCAGGCACTTTATTGAAATAATCTTGCTTAACCCTAACAACCCCATGATCTGGATTTTAAAGTTGGAGGTTATTATCCAGATTCTGAAGCTGAGGATGTTGAACCCTAGAGAAGGGACTTACATAGACAGTAGGTAGTGAATTTGGGATTCAAAGCCAGGTTGACAGACTCTGGGGCAAACACAATGAACTACTATTTTACACACACACACACACACACACACAGCATCTCAAGTATCACCAATATAAAATTAAAATCTATGAACTATTCAGTCTCAGCACATTCTTCATGCTTACTGCATCACTGACTTCCTAACCTTAGGACAGAGACCAGAGTAAGAACCCAATTTGAAAGATAAAAATAAAAACAACATAATCTCACCCTTTGACAGCTAGAAATCTGAATGCATCACTCCCTTTGTTTAAATATTTCAACGTATCTTCATTTCCCTTAAAACCCAAATTCTTTTATATGGCTTATAATCATCTGGTCCTGCTTAATGTGCTGATCTTATACTGAACCAGAACCTCTCTCAAACGCTGTGCCTCGGCCACGGTACGCTAATTATTGGTCATGCTTTTTCTTTTCTTTAGGACTTGTTGTATCTTGTTACTACTACTATGAATATTCCTCACCTCTTTCTTTCTTTCCCTTCCCCTAGTTAACTTCTCTCTTCCTGAGTTTCAGCTTAAATGAGTTTCTCTAAGAAGCCTTTCTGAATCTCCCAAGTGTGGAGTAGACATCTTTCTTCTGTGTTCCCACAGTATTTTCTACTTCCTCCATCACAACACTTACAGTGCTTGTCATCTGTATTTTAACTGCTCATATACCTGTATCTTCATTAGACTGTAGGCTTAGTAATAGTAAATACCATATATCTGCCTTGTTTGCAGAAAGGTCTCCAACATCTGGCAAAAAGCAGACCTTGAATGTCTGTTAAATGCATGAATATTTATTTCTACAGGTTGCTTTTATCAACTCCAATACAGTATTTTTTTCTAAGATTATTTTATAATCTGAACATAAACCAATATATTTCAAGTACACAAAAAGGAAAAAAATTGAAAATACTCTTTACACTAACCTAATACCTAATTCACTTAAAAGAAAATATTCAACATATCTCAAATTAATTAATATTATACATCTAGCCATAAGAGGTTCTCCTTGAGCAGTTTTTGTTTGCAGATATCCCCAGGGGATGGATTTATCTCTCCCAAATAATAACCATACATAACCACAATCTCCTTTTCCCTGACACAAATGTGTAATTTTTTCTCTCAAATTATTTCCTGGATGTACCACTGTATTCATTTTCCATTGCTGTGCAACAAATTAGCACAAATTAAACTGCTTAAAACAATGCCCATTTATTATCTCTCACTTCTGTGTGTCAAAATTCCAGCCATGCTCAAGTGAGTTCTCTGCTTAGGATCTCTCAAGGCCAAAATCAAGGTCTTAGGCAGACTGGACTCTTATCTAGAGGCTCTAAGGAAGAAGGCACTTCCAAACATTAAGGCAGTTAGCAGAATTCAGTTTCTTGTGGTTGTAGAATGGAAGTCTCCGTTTTCTTGCTGTCATCAGCTGGGGACCACTCTCCACTCCTAGAAACAGCTCTAAAATCCTCATACATGGCCCACTCCATCTTCAAACCCAGCAACAGAGCGTCAAATCCTTCTTGTGCTTCAAATCATCAGACTTCTCCCTCTGCTACTAGTCACAGAAAACTCTGCTTTTAAAGGGCTAGTATGATTAGATATGGCCCACCTGGATAATCTCCGTTCCAATAACCTTCAATCAACTGATTAGTAATCTTAATTACATCTGCAAAACTCCCCTTTTGTCATGTAACAATCACACATGTGATACTTCGTCACATTCACAGTTCCATGGATTAAAAATCTTGCAGGGCCATTTCCAAAATCTGCTACCACAGCTACCCCTAATAATAGATCTCACTTACTGTACACTTACCCATATATTTTACACAAAATACCTTATTTAATGTCTCAGGTTTCAGAGTGCAAGCAAAGTGAGGAGGACACCCACACAGCAGGAAAACCCAGCACAGAATGTCAGAACTCAGGTAAGTGTCGCTGCCCAGTGGAGGAGGAGGGAGCCTATGCTGGATGAGGTGGGCATCTGCAAGGGGGAGGGGACAGACATCTGCAGTGGTGATGGAAGATTCATTACTTAGAAGAGGATTGTTCAAATAGGTAAATATAAGAGGGTTAATGAACACCAGGTTTCTCACTGAAAGGAAAAAAAGTAATGAATATGGAATGGGAGAAAACCAGAAGGAACTCTATGGTGTCAGGCTACAATCTGATGTGTGAGTATGAACTCACTGCTTCCTACAGGTAGATGTAGGTGTACATATACGTGTGTGCACACATACATACACTCACACGTTCTCTAGCTCTGCCTACTAAGGGGAACAGATAGCAGTGGCATCTCAATGGTAGTGAGTAAAACCAGCTCCCAGGTCTTGGCTTCCTAACAGTACTTTCCCCTAGAAGAAATTAGGCTCTGTAACAGTCCTCTAGGGCTGCCCTAGCAGAATATCACAGACAACAGAAACGTATTTTCTCATGGTTCTGGATGTTAGAATTCTAAGATCCAGGTTCTAGTTGATTTGGTCTCTACTGAAATCTTCCTGGCTTGCAGACAGCCACCTTCTCACTGTGTCATCACACGGCCTTTCCTTGGTGCTTGCACACATTGGGGTGTGTGTAGGGGGGTGAGACACACAACAGAGAGAGAGCTCTCTGGTGCCTTTTCTTCAATGGCATTAATCCTATCAGATCAGCACTCCACACTAATGATCTCCTTTAACTTTAATTACTTCCATAGAGATGCCATCTCCAAATATAGCCACATTGGGGGTTAGGGCTTCAACATATGAATTTGGGGGAACACAAGCATTCAGTCTATAACAGGTGCCTTCATGAAATGGCTGATTCAAGGACTAAAGCACAGAAAGTACAAAATAAGCTGCAACATCTAATTGTGTCAAAAGCAAAGGAAGTGCTCAGTGAATGATGAGGACATGTCAAGAGTATACAGGACCAATAGCCAAGATACAGAAGCAACCTGAGTGTCCATCAAAAGATGAATGGATAAAGAAGATGTGGTGTGTACATACATATACAGTGGAATACCAGCCATAAAAAATAATGAAATTCTGCCATTTGCAACATGGTTGGACCTAGAGGATGCTATGCTTAAGGAAATAAGTCAGAAAAATATTGTATGTTATCCTTTTCATATGTGGAATATAAATGAAACTAATGGATGAATATAACAAAACAGAAACAGACTCACAGATACAGAAAATAAACTAGTGGTTACTAGTGGGGAGAGGGAGTTGGGAAGGGCACAATAGGGGTAGGGGATTAAGAGGTACAAAGTACTATGTATAAAACAAGATACTGTAATACATAACACAGGAATACAGCCAATGTATTACAATAACTCTAAATGGAGTATAATCTAGAAAAATACTGAGTTAATACACTGTTGTATATCTGAAACTAATATAATTATTAATACTGTAATAATTTTTTTAAAAAAGGACATAGGACTCTTCCCTTAAGTGTATACTGGAATTAGTGACTTATTTCCAAGGACTAGTGAATGGGAAAAATAGTATCTTTACAGAGGAGTGATGTGGCAGACATCATCTCAAGCAGATGATTAAGGTTAACATCACCAGTGGTTAGTCATGTTAACATCATGTCCCCCCTGAAATGATATAATCATTAGTGGACTTCAACTCTGTGGAATTCCTCCCAAAATTCCATAACCCTAATCTCTCACGAGAAAAACATCTTCCAAATTGGAATTAAGGTGCATTCTAAAAAATTCCGGACTAAACTATAAACGTCATGAAAAACAAGGAAAGACTGAGAAACTGGTGCAGAACAGAGACTAAGGAGACGTGATGACTAAATGCAGTGTGGTCCCCTGGATTGGATCCTGGAACAGGAAAAAGACATAATTGAAAACACGAGTGAAATCCAAACAGTCTGCAGTTCAGTTAGTAATGATGTATCAATGTTAATTTCTTAATCTTGACTAATGTACCTTGGTTATATAAGATGTAATATTAGGGGAAACTGGGTAAAGAATATACAGGAATTCTGCATACAATCTTTATAACTTCTTTTGTAAATCCAAAATTATTCCAAAATAAAAAGTTTATGTAAAAAGAGGACATAGGAGCCAGCTTGAAGGAGATCCCACTGCCCAAGTGTAAAACAATTAAAGCATCAAAATAAGTAATGATAGTAATAAAGTATAACCCATCGAACAACACAGGAAACCAAGAGTTTGTCTTGTATATAAAGTAATAAATGAGTAAACTGAACACCTGCAGCGATATTGTAGGTTCAGTTCCAGACCACTACAATAAAGCAAATATTGAAATGAAGCAAGTCACATACATTTTTTTTGGTTTCCTAATGCATATGAAAGTTACATTTACACTATACTGGAGTCTCGTAAGTGCAAAAACATTATGTCTCAAAGTACATACCTTAATTAAAAGATACTTTATTGCTAAAAAATTGCTATCCATCATCTGAGCTTTCAGTGTGATACTCTTTTTGCAGTAGTAACATCAAAGATCACTGATCACAGATCACCATAACAAATATAATAATGAACAAGTTTGAAATACTGTGAGAACTACCAAAATGTGACAGAGACATAAAGTGAGCAAAGACTGTTGGAAAAATGGTGCCGACTTGCTTGATGCAAGATTGCCACAAATCTTCAATTAGTAAAAAACGCAGTATTTGTGCAGCACAAATAAAGCAAAGAACACTAAAGCAAAGTGTGCCTGTAGAATGTTTACAGTCTTAATTATATCTCCTCTCAAAATTCTCATGAATTACAAAGAGAAAGACCTTGCATGGAGAAGCCTGGCTGATGTCACTTTAATAAAAGTCAGTCAGAGTGATCAAAGTTAACTTCATCAACAATGGGACACATCTAAAACGTGCACCACCCTGGGATATTCCTGCCAAGGATACATAACTTGGATCTAATTATGCAGAATTAATCTAACTATAAAAAATGTCCAAATTGAAGGACACTCTATAAAAGTAACTGGCCTGTAATTTTCAAAAGGGTCAAGGTTGTAAAAGTCAAGTTACTTCACACTGAAGAAGACTAAAGACAACAACTAAATGCAATATGTGATTCTGAATTGTATCCTTTCACTATAAAAGATGTTACCGGCAGAACTTAAACATGATCTGAAGGTTAGATGGCAGTATTTTGAGTCTGATGGTTGTGATGTGCTTATGCTAGAGAAAGTCCATATTTGTAAGAAATACACAATAAAGTACTCAGGCTGGCAGAGAGTTAGGTCAGCACTCACTCTCAAACAGCCCAGGAAAAAAGTTCTTTGTACTGTACTTACAACTTTTCTGTAAGTTTGAGATCACTTCAAAATTTAAAATGTCCCAGGGTGGGAAGGGATAAATTCGGGAGTTTGAGATTTACAAATGCTAGCCACTATACACAAAAACAGACTAAAAAAAAGTTTCTGCTGTAGTAACCTTTAATGAAAAAATATGAAAATGAATACACATATGTATACGCATGACTGGGACACTGTGCTGTACACCAGAAATGGACACAGTGTAACTGATGGTACTTCAATTAAAAAAAAAAAAAAAGTCCCAGATTCACATGTTCTTGTTTATTGCCAATACTTCTACTCTAGATCAGGATACAAAAACCCAATGAGGTATAAAGTCAGAAAGATGGAGGCTAACCTGGAATCAAAAGCAAGCAGCTGAACTTGAGAGTAATAGGAGATCCAAAGTCCAGGAAATAAGGCAAGCTGGGAACTGAAAGCAGATAATCACAGAGGAAAGATATAAAAACTGATTGGGGCCAAGGAGAGTAGAGCGAGGTGGGGCTGGGTGAAAGGGAATGGCAGGAAATGAGGCAAAGAATAGGAGTACAAATGCAGGCTCCAACAAATGCAGTGAATTCTAACGCTATTTTGGCATTCAGGTGGTAACAAATGTTTAACAGAAAGCTTCAAACACACAAAGGAAATGTACAAGCATAGGGACAAAGGAAATCTAAAGATAATGACAGTAAGTAAGCACAAAATTAAGCACCAAGTTTAGGGGCTCACAGTAAGTTAGAGACTCACAAACCTAACAAAAAAGAGAAACTTTTCTTAGCAACAAATGCTTATTGTGAATAGTCTTGATACGTTTTAAAGAGACACGTTCTTTATATTACTCTTTGACCTTTAACACACGTTAAGTGGGAAATATTACACTGTAATATCCTGGACTCTAAGGAAAAAATGTTTGCACATCCACTCTGTGCCAGCACACTGTGAGTGTCAGTACTGCCGTGGGACCAGAGAACCATGAGCTTTTACATCAACCATGATGTAACACAGGTGTCTTTTCTGCAATGAAAATTAAGGAGGCTGATTCACATTCTTGCCCAGATGGAAGATCATCTCACCTATGCGTAACCATGGCCCACAGAAGTTTTTGATGAGAACTCTTCTGAAACAGCAGTTTTGGATCTACGCAAGTGGTCCACACTCAGGTGAAGTCCTAAAGACATGATCAAAATCACATCGGCTTCTCAGCCTAGATCGTAAGTCCCCCAGGGGGAGATTGGGGTAAGTCACAAAAGATCCATAACCCCTTGAAATTACGTGTAAATTTCGGTGCGCCTAAGCATATAAGCACTTTTCTGGAGAGAGGGTTTATAGCTTTCAACTTATTCATAAGCCATAAACAGTTGATTGATTGAATAATTACCTATGAATGAAGTTCGCTGCCAAAAAGCTAACAGTCTTAACAGTGCAAAATGTGTTCATCTTACAAGATAATCTTGAAAACCTGCCATGTGTCAGATGCATTAACAGAAGTATAGCATTTTAGAACAAATACGTGGGTAGTCTCCTTCTGTTTTAAATTTCCCTTGGAACAATGTGTCAGGTTCTAGATTAAACACTGATGACACAAAGTTAAGTATCACATAACCCCTGTCCTTTGAAACACAATACAGTGTACGTGTGGAGGGGAATTACAATCATAATGTGTGTGATAAGAATATGAGCTTTGGAATCAAAAAAAACATTCGTTTTCTCCACTCTGCAACCAATCAGCTGAATGACTTTGGGCAAATTGCTTGACATCAATTTTGCATCTCTGTTTCCTTATCAATAAAATGGGAATAAAGTATTCTAATCTTACAGCCTTGAAAAAAGGATTAAATATAGAGTAAATGAAGCACAACGTACAGTGCCTGGCAACAGTTGGCACCCAATACACAGACGTTAATATTACTACAGAAATCCAGAGAAAAGGGAAATTTGCTCGGGCAGAGGGATTACAGGAAGATCTCAACTAGACCAGCATATTCAATTTTGGGTGCCACATATTAAGGGATGCGATGACAAAATGATAGTAGTGTATGTTCAGAGAAATATAAGATGGTGAAGAAACTTGAACTCATACCCTAAAAGGTACTGGTATGAAGGAAGTGAAGTTATACATTTAAAAAAAAAAGAAAAAAGAATACCATAAATTCTCTGTGTTACTGGAGGGAAGAAGTTGGATCAAGAAATTAAAATTTTGGGGAAATAAATTTTCTATATTTAATATAAATAAGACAAAACAACAAAAGCCATCTGAAGGTGGAGCAGGATACCTTACAAAGCAGTGATTTCTTTGAAACTAAAGGTGTTAAAAATGTGCTAGCACCCATGTGTTTAGGACTCTGTAACCTGGATTTGTCTAATAAGCAAAAGGGATGGATGAAAGGTATTTAACCATCCCTTTCCAATACTAAGATTTATGTGTTTTTAAATTAAGATTTTATATTATTTGGGATACTACTGGTTGGTAGTAACAGAAGACTCAACTTGAAACAATGAAAAATAAAGGGAATTTAGTGGCTTGCATAACTAAGATGTCCAGAGGTAGGTCAAGCTTCAGATATAGCTTGATCAGGTTTCCAGCTCAGCTTCTCAACTTTTTCTCTCTCTCTCTCTCCCCTTCTCTTTTTCAGGTCAGTCCTCCTTTGAATGTCTGCTCTGTCCTCAGACTGTCAGCTACAATCAGAGCAATGTGTCTCTGCATTCAAATCCCATGGGAAGAAAGAATTACTTAAACAACCAAACAAAAGTCCTAAGCTTCTTTATCATAGTAGGTTGAAATAATCACTAGGGCCAAGGGACTACCATGTACTGACTAGCTTAAGTCCAGGTTATTGCCCATCTTTTAACCAATTCCAATGGCAAAAGGGAAGACTCCTGTTTGTTGGTTTATGTCACCTCTGTGGATGGGGACAGAGAGTAAACCCAAACAATTAATAAATAATGAAGGAGGAGTAGGTCCTCAAAGGAAAATCTGGGTGCTATTACAAGAGAGGAAGCACGGAGACTGAGCAGGCAACAGCGTAAGAGGTCTCAGCAAGAAACAGATGGCACGTTCAAAAACTAGTAAGTGGAGAGAAGTTTTTAAACAGACTATCTACAAAGGCTTGAAGAAAGCCCATAGTTAGCGAAAGTCCCCTGCAACCCCTAGGCCTAGGAAGGGAAGGGGAACAATGACAACAACCCAGAGAGCTTAACTGCATGGACAGATCCACTGGAAAGAAGCTGTGACCTTTGAAAGAGAAAACAGCCAAGCCACAGAAACCTGGTAGACAGGGAGCTGGGTGAACAAATGCTCCCATCTCTCTCTCCTCTGCCCTTTGATCTCCCATGAGTGGCTCTGACCAAACGATCAGAAACCAGAGGATGAGAGAGCCTTGTTAGTGCAATCCACAACACAGTGAGCCTCCCAGGACACAAAGCAGGTGAGAAGGGTGGGGATAGGTCTGGAGGAACAAACGGAAGGTAGTTAGTACACAGCAACCAAGGACGATGCCCCACAGATAATCATGAACCAAAACATATAATACAGACAGGTGTTCTGGGTGGCCTGATCTTCCCAATTCTCATTTATGACTGACTCACTGTACACTATCCCCTGACAGTAAGGCAACTGCCTCTTTAGGCAAATGAAATAGAAACAAAGCCAGGGCTACTAATAAGCTATTAAAGATCTTTCAATTTATAGAATATTTGTTTTCTTTACTTATGTTTTAACATTCCTTTATTTGCCTGTTTCAGCTGGGCTAAGTAGAGCTAAACATAGAGCTTTTTGCCCACAGATGAGAAATGGGCCCAGGGAACTCCTAAGGGCCACTGCCTGCCAGGTAGGGAAGATAAATGCAAACAGAAGAATCAGGAGACAAAACTGAGGGGGTTAGTGAAGGGGCCCCTTTGGCAGCAACAGCCTTTCACCAGAGTTGACCTCATTTAATGCTTCCCTGATCTTCTGAATCTTGTTTATTTCAAGAGCAGTTCCCTTAAACACAGCTCTTTCTTGAGCATCTGACACAAGACACAGGTGCACCCATCAATGACTTGAAGATGGGAGTCTCCGCTCCCACACAGAGCCAATCAGATGTTAATTGTACTATTTAGAGTAATCTTACACTTTACAAGTATCATGGCTTAAATATTAAAATGCCAACTGGCAAAACTAAATACCATCTACCATATTCTTTCTACAAGAAAACATGGTGGAAGCCCAAAAGTAATTTATAAGCACAACCCATTCATTAATTAGGAAGTGGTCTGTAAATCACCTGAGATGTCTTTGGACTGCTTGTTAACACTCAGCATTGTGATGCTAACCACAAAGTACTCCTCTTCTCAAATGTGTTTTCAGAGCAAGAACAAGTATTGCTGAGACACTTTTTAAGAGTTTCTGCCAAGACTAGGAATTTACCAAGCCAGCGGTGTCCCAGAAATCTAGAATTATATTCCTTTAGCAGCTTTCAGCACCCTTGTTACACAGGGAATAGGATAATAGAAGGCATAGAACCCACAATTCAATTCTGATTAACCAAGTTGAAAAAGAAAATGTAATAAATAACTTTTAAGTAGTAAAAACTACACCATGAAAGTAACTTTTGGAAGGAAGGAAAATGACATTCTCAATAAGAAAAAAATAATTTCATAATGTGAAAACATCCCAGGACCATCAGGAAAAAGCGGTGAATAATAGCCCCAGTTTAGAAAGAGGCAACAATTACTGAATACATTGTCAGAGAAAATAAATAAGGTACATTTTTAAATCCCACAGCTAACACAAAGCATGTGAGAAAATTCTATTGGTTTTTGACTAATATAAAAGAAAAATGAGAATAAGTAGCTTAAGAAAGATCAACCAGAATTTCCTATATTTGGTGGCTTGTTATTCTAAAAAGTGCTTAGTTGATAATACTATGCTTTCAATTGAGCCTCTATGAATTAACCATCAAGCTTCTCAATTAACTTCCATAGTAGAGACTTTGAAATGAAAGTTAATAATACCCAGTCAGACAATAGACTGTTTCTTCTATTTGCTGATCCTGGCTATTGGCCCTAAGCACTCCACATTTTCTTCTAATTACACAATAAAATCTTTTAGATTTTAAAATAAACACAACAAAAACAAAATACATGTACATACATACACTATGTAAGAAAAAAACTGAGTGAACTCAAACGGTATAGGAAATAAAAGCCGCTGTTTTCTCCATTTCTCCCAGTAACAGTGCTACTGAAGCAGAATCAGGTTAACCATAAAATACAATTTATAGAAATACAATAAAAAACACATTAGGGCCTTACCTTAACTAATCAAAATTCTAAATTCAGAGTTGCAAAAGACTTCACACATATAGACACACACAGATACATGGCTATTCTAAATAAGAACCAGTGTTCACAGCAGCATTATTATTCATTGTCATTACAGTAATTATTATAAATATTATTCATGATAAATTAATTGCTACAATTACATTACAAAACACTAACATTCAAAGACAACTACAAATACCAAGTCACAGTGGCAAGAAGTATTCAAGGAGCTAGGTAGCTTTAAAAAATTAAAGTAGAATCCAATGCAGGACTAATAAGAAATGAGACTGGAGATGCAGGCAGGGGTCAAGTCACAAAAGCCTAGAACCTTAGATTTCTACCCTATTATGTCGTGCTTCTCAAAGTGAGGTCTGAATACTCCATGGTAATACAGGAGTATGGAAAATCATAGGATAAACATGGTGCATCTTCTCTAAGTGTCAAGTTTATGAAAAAAAATTTAGAGGGGAGTTTAAAAAGTTTGTCACTGTTTTTAAATTAAACCCAATTTTACTGGAACATAAAATTCATATGAATTTTCCAGACAGAACATGAAGACAATTCACTCTCCAAACAATTTGTCCTGCAGTAAGCTAACTCAGGTTTGCTACAGCTTAAAATTTGAGGAAAAGAGACAAATGAGGGATAATTTGAGGAAAAGTCTGAGAAGCAGTGCTGGGAACATGGAGCCAAAGGTTTCTGTTTGTTTTTGCTTTTGTATTGTTTTAAGCAGAAGTGACATGATCAGATTTGAAGCTCTCTCAGGGAAGCAGTAAGCAGGATGGGCTAAAACATAAGACACAGGAAAATAATGAGGGTAGGTGACCAAGAGAAAAGTTGTAATAGTCTGTGCAAGCGATGGAAAGGATATGAACCAGAATTGAGGCTAGGAGAAAGCTGGGCTAGGAGGATTCCAGAAAGCATACCATGCCGACCAGACAGCACCTGACTGACAGCACAGTAATGATTCAATGAGACAGCTTTTGAGAGCTTATTAGTATGAAGGTCTTTGGGGTTTTTTTAGAGCTAGTATTATTACTACTGTAAGTTATTTGATATTTGTATCCTTAAAAGCTTCCACTTATAAATGACACTCTCAGTGTGTCTTCTAATCATAGGAAGTGTAAAGCTATTATATATTTGTGATACCAAAAATTAAACAAAATTTGAGTAAAATTTATGCAAACTATGTTTAATAAAGAAAATATCCATGCTTTCAAAATATTAAGAAAAAATTACTGGGTTCCTACTGATCAATTACTAACATAGCTTTTCTAGAAACATAACTATACAATTTGAGAATCAGAGTTAGGAATGACCTTGACCTTTAATGTGATATTCCAGAAAAAATGAATGAATAAACATAGACTGTTCCTAAAAAAAAAAAAAAAACGAAAAAACAAGAAGCTGGGTATTTAAAATATCTGATTACTTAGAGACTGAACAAAAAGTAGTTGTTTTTTTTTTTTTTTAACCATGTTAGTCATTTCAAAAGGAGAATATGTAGCCAGGTGATACTGGCTAAAAGATGTAAAATAAAATTAAAGTTAATCCTTCACTAGTAAGTTGACAGTAAAATGCGGCCACTAAGAAAAAAACAGAATTAAGGGAAATGAAAAATAAAATATAAAAAAATTCTTGCAGAACATATTTATGAAAATATTACAACTTGAGAAATGGATCAAATAAATGTTAACTTTATTTGACTAATAAAAAAAAGTAATTCTCTATCTAAATAATCTAAAGAAAAGACTGTCTTTTAATTGCTTTTAGAAATTAGCATATTTTGGTCTGTTCTATTTATTTATGTAACATGGACCACTAATAGCTATGACTGTGATCAGAAAGCTTAGGAAAGGTACAAGTATAGAAGATGGTAAGAAAAAAAACACTACTTAAATGTTATCTATAATCAAATGTTTATCTGTTTTGAATTTAAAACTATATCATCAGAAATCCTTAAACTAACACTTTATTATAGAAATCATAATAGAGAAAAATAAACACTAGCACGTCTGGAAACTAGTCTCTAGGTCCTAGCAACTTTTTTTTTTTTTTTTTTTTTTTTGCTCATAGATGAAACTTTTCAGCTCTCAAAACGAATGTGGCATAAAAATTTAACTTACCATAAAAATTTAAGATTACTTGGCAGTAAAAGACTCATCTAAACATACAAATCTTATACTAATCTTACGTGATAGTTTATGCTTGCTATCTTACAGAAAATCCTAAAATTTAGGCAAAACATAAATTCATAAGAGAAAGAATACCTCAAAAATACACGAGTGTAATTCTCATAAAACCTCTCTCCATCCTTAACAACAGGTAATTAAAACTGTTCCTTTTATTAGACCATTTGATATATTTTTTCAAGTCTCTTGAGAAGGAAGATGAAAAAGTTACCAACAGCAAAGCAGGAATATACAGAACCATCAAAAATTTTTGGTCTAAATATTTTTAGAATTAATGTAAGGAAACATAAGAAAAATAGGTGACATTCTACAAAGGAAACCAAGACACTTCTCCGTCTCTCTTCTAGATTACACACAGAGCTGTTATTTCTTCAGTTTTTTTAAAAAATGCCATCTGCCTTTCCCAAGCCTCCCTCTTCCGAGCTCACTTGCTGTCTATTTGCCATATTTGTGTGGGCAGCGGAAAGTTGCTTCTATGAAATGAGCCCATTGCAGGTGTTCTTACAGGCAGCATCACAAAATACTACCTGCCTGATGGGAAGTGGACAATGATGGAAAGCATTCAAAGAGAGATGAGATGTACAAATACTGACAGAGACTTTATATTGCTTTTTGAGACAAAACAGCCCTCACGTATATGAGTTATAAGGTTATATGCTCACATTTACTGTGAGTGGCTCTGTAAGGTCTAATTACATAGTAAAGAAGCATTGGTCTTGTTATTTTGTGGATTTTATGGAAGAACTGCTGCGGTTATCAATAGGCAACCCTACTGCAATTCCATGCATCCTGCCACAGGATGAACTGCAGGAATTGCCCCAAATCTGCAAACTAGGAGAGACTACCTTCCCTACCCCCACAAAGTGTATAAATAGCAGTTATTTGTAAAACACACGTGAACATCTAGGCAACTAAGAAACCCTGAAGAATCAAAGAAATTCTCTTTTGGGGGGGATAAAACAAAACTACGTACATATGTGTATACACGCACAGGAAAAGAAAGCTAACACCCCACGTTAAAAATGGTTATCTTTATGTATCAGAAAAAAAGGTGGTTTCTATTTCCCCCCTTTGCGCTTCTTTGTATTTTCTAACTTTCCTACAATGAGCATGTTAATTTGGCAATCAAGGAGGGGGAAAAAAAGTCAGATAAAGAGTTTTTAATCCTAAAGCAACAGTTAATCAGGATCAAAGACAGCGTAGCCTATCTTTAAGTCTCCTCGGAGTCTCTGAGTAACAAATCCTCCTGGACTTGGCATGGCAGAAGAGGGCTGCAAGGCTCCCCACAGCGCAGCGATAACCTCTCTACTCCAGGGCCTCAGCAAACTGAGGGGGCAGAGTTTTTTCATACAAACTTGGTCGAGTGCTTTTGCGACAGCAAAACTCACTCCTAGCTCTGCCGTGACCCCGCCCCCCATGGCACACCCAAGTCCCGAGGACCCCGCGGGACCCCCCGCCCGTCTCCAAGTGTTCCCGAGACCTGGCCTCCCCAAACCTGTGCCCCACAGCTCACCTCCACCCTCTTTCACCTCTTTGTCCACGACTACTCCCCACACCCCTCCCTCCCACCCACCCACACACACACACACACACACACACACACGCCCCTGACCACAGGGGAAGGAAAGCGCGAGCAGGACTTTCCTGTGACCTTGGACGAGCCAATTCCCGTCGCCTGTCCGAGACTCAGTTTCCTAAAGTACCATCCTCGCGGGGTGACCGCAGGCTCAGAAACCCGGAGGGCTCTGCAAAGCCACGGACCGTTCTTCTAACTCTGCACGACCCCCTCCTCCGCAGGACCGCTCCCAGGCGCCTGGCACCAGCCTGGACACCTCGGGGGCAGCTTCCCCCTGAAGCTCCCGCCCCGTAGCCCCCGGGACGCGTCGCCTCGCAGCCCGTGCCAGTACCTGGCAGTTGCTGTCCTGAGGCAGGTTTTTCACCAGGATTTTCCTGCGGTTGCTCAGCTCCCGGCGCATCCGCTGCAGCCGCACGGCGACCTCCTCGGGGTGCAGCGCGGCGGGCGCGGGGCCCCGGGCGTCGTCCTGCGCCTCGGCGGAGGGGCCGGGTCCGCGCCGCCCCGACCCCGGCCCCGCCGCGCCGCCCGGGCTTGCGCCCCCCTCGCCGCCGCCGCCGCCTCCCGCCGCCGCCATCTTCCCGGGCGCCCCGCGGCTGCGGGCTCCTCGGAGGCTCGAGGGGAAGGGAGAGAGCGAGCGGGAGGAGGCCTGGGCGGGGGCGAGGCGGGCCGAGGCCGCAGAGCGGGCCCAGCCGCGGGGAGTGAGGGAGGAGGGAGGCGGCGCCGCAGCCGGCAGCCGGCGGGCGGGAAGAGGAAACCTGAGCGCCGAGGAGGAGCCGAAGAACCACCTCGCGGGAACCTCCCCCTCGGGCCTCCGCGCACGGGCGCGCCAGCCCCTCCCTCCCGCCCGCCCGCCCGCAGGGGCCCGGGCGCCGCCACCCGGACGGACACCTGTTCCCGCTCGGGCGGGCGGGCGAGCTCCTCTCCCAGCGAGGCGCTAATGAACGCCCAGGTTTGGGCTCTGCGGATGCAGCCCTTTGGCGCCGGCTTCCCGGGGGCACTCGAGCCCCAGGCGCCGGTCCCCGCGCGGCCTCCCCACGTGACACCGCAGCTGTCCCCGGGCTCCCCTCGAAACTCCCGCGCTGGGGCGGCTCGGGGGCTGTAGACACAAATTCAGGCTCCCCGAACCCGGGGAGGTGCCCTGCAGGCTCCGGACGGTTACCCTTCTGCTATGCTCAGGATAGGCACGCTTGGCAGAGAAGTTTGAGTTTGCAATGAAAAATAAAATTTGTGGTTTCCTAGGGAGTACAAAGATATTCTGGAGGCAATTTTATATATTTGGAAAAACGTGTATATACGAGAAAGGCCGTGCCCTTAACCCGTCCCTCCGTTTCTTTCGTACGTTTCCTAAAATGTAAACCCTGGATGGTTGCATAGGCAACATGTAAAGGGATGCCGAAACAAAGACTAAAATGGAAGAGGAGCTGTGGCAAGAGGGCTGGAGAAAACGCTACAAGGAACATTATTTTACTTGAAACTTAGAGGGAGAGTTACATTGTAGAACTGTCAGTGTTGTTATCAGATCAAACAGTTGGGCAGCCTTTGACTGGCACCAGCCCAAGTGACTATCAGCAAAGAGAAACATGCAACTTAAGTGTGTAGCATGCAAATACACTCACAAAAAAGAAAAAAGAAAGAAAGAAAAAACTTTAACATTAATATTACTCCGTTAGGGGTAAATATTTTAACTAAATGTAACCAAAAAGTAAAACCACAAAATATTTAAAAACATACCATGTATTTAGTATTTACCCTGTGCTCCCATGTATTTCTAAGTACTTTACATATATTTCATTTACTCTTTGCAATAATTCCTCTAGGTAGGTTTTATTTTCCTCACTTTACACTTGAAGAAATAGAGTCAGGATGCTTAATTGTAAAGCCCAATGCTCTTAATGATACAAAAAGACTCACCTGTAATCTCTCCACTACAAATTAATGACTGAAAATAGTGATCTGAGTCTAATTTTAGTGATGTTGCCTTTGCTGAAAATGTTTTTTAAACTGCTTTTTTGCTATCGACTTCAGAAGCCACGGCAAATTGTTCTGTGTAGTTTTTGTGGCAGTGAATGTTCATCTCTTAGAGATGGGTTTGATTTTTTTGAAATAATTAAATGTTATTTGAAGCCAATTCTGGTGAATGAATCAGGCGTTGATTATGCTTTTGGGATTATAATTATGTAATTGGGGCTTGGGGCCCCAAGTGGGACATGATTTCAATGTTATCAAGTTATTAAACCAATTTGATTAAGTAGCTACTTGGACTTGATCCCACTCCTGTGTCCCGTAGGGTGGTGGCTTTAAAATTTTGACCCAAACCAGTGGGAAATATACAAATACCACAGTGGGAAATATATACCACAGTAGGAAGTATATTTTACATCCCAAGCCAGTGAACACACATCTGTGCAATTGAAACAAAGATTTCACAGAACAGTATGCCCTTACCTGATGCTGCACACTCCAGTATTTTTTATTCTCTTCCATTTTTTTTTTAAATTGCTGGAGTAACACACTAAATTGATTTCATGTGCCACTAATAAGTGCTAACTGACATTTTGATGAACTGCTCCAGGTTTCACATCAACTAACTTTCTTCATTACTTTGGCTCAACTGTTTTCAAGGAATTCAGGGGGAAAATAGTATCTATTGATTTTAAATTATTTAACTGAATTGGTTATTATTGTTGCCACATAAAAGAATTGGATGGAAACTGCAAAGACTTGGATATGCTGCTGTAATTCCGAAGAGTTCCTCTTATTCCTGGTTTTAGCCTGACTCTTTAAATAGCAGCTTCGGTGATAAACTAAAGGAACATTCTAATCTGAGCCTGAAGAGGAGCACAATTATCAAGCTGCAACATATTTACCAAGCCCACAGGTAATTATCATGAGCTGTATAATTACCTTGTTCTTAAAACCCGAACCATGTGCTCACATTTGCCTTTATTTTTTAAAATTACTGGTAGTTATTTTCACCTGGTTTTAAAGTTCCACAATTGGGGAAAACATTGGCAAGGTTTAGTAAGTCTCAGTTAATAACAATAATAATATGGCCTCTTGTATCCAAACAAAATCTTTTGCTTCTATTAAGTGATAAAAACGAAAGTATGTGGAAAGATCTTGTAAACTATTAGGATTATTCACTTCTAGTGATCATTTATTCACTCAGTGATATATAGTAAGGGTCTGCAATGTACCAGATACTATACACCAAATTTGATTGATTTTAATTGAGAAATGGTCTTTTCCCTGGGGAACGCAATTCTAATTCAGTAACTGCAAATTCAGCTGAAAAATATTATGAATAAGGTACTTTTAATGGCACAGAGGGGTGTTTGATTTTTGACATAGCGGAAGGTAACTTGAGGGGTTTTGAAGGGTGAGTAGGAGTTTTCTAGATGATAAGGGGCAAGTACTGAAACAGGGAACAGAAAGAGGCCAAAAAGCATCAAAGAGACTGGCATGTCTATGCAAGTTTGGTGTTAGTGAAGGCTGTGCTACTTTTGGGAGAGTAGCAGGAAATATTGAAAAAGGTAACATGTCATTCCATTTTAAGTTGATTTCATTTTAAGTCACTGCTTTAGTATGGCATAAAAGGCAATCCCATAGAGGAAAGGCGTATCAAAGGTTTTTACGCAGGGAAGTGACATGATCAGATTTAGCTTTTTAAAAAATAATTCTGACAATAATAGAGAGCATGAATTTAGCAGGGCTTATGTCAAGGACACTAGCTGGAAATCTTTTGAGACAAAGTGAAAATATTTGAGGGCTGATATTGGAGATTAAACTTTCCTTAGATTACCTAAGCATCCTATGGGTATTAAGTGTATTGATCTTTACACGGGTTACCTATAGTCTTTTCTTTCTTTGTATTATTTAATTTTAAAACCTATAATCAACCTGTGATGTAGCTAGTACATACCTCCTTATCAATGAGGAATTAAAGGCGGAGAGGGCAACTTGTTCAAATTCACACAGCAGGCAGGGCCCCCAGGATTCTAGTGCAGATCTGCTTTGGGGTCCAGGTACATCAACTTGTGTAACTGTAGCTGGAGGAGGGGCTGGATTTGTGAGACTTTTCTGAAAGGAACACAGTGGAGCAAAGTAAAACCAGAATCTAGTGATGGAGAGAGCAGGATCTGGAACTAAAATGCCTGGATTCAATTCTGTGTAACTGGAGTGAGCTATTTAAAGCATGAGAGAATAATTCAAATATGCCACACCTCAGACACTCCATCTCTAAAACAGAGATAATAATAGCACCCATAAGGCTATTATTAAAAGCTATCATGAGGATTAGATGAGGTAATGTATATACAGGGCTTAGTAGAGTGCTATCTCAAGGGTTACGTAAAAAAGCAGTCATAATAATAATAACGAATTATTCATTATTTTAAAAAATCTTGGTGTCTTATTGGATGTCAGCAAAGGAAGAATTTAAGAATGGTAACATGCTTTCTAGGATGAGAGATTAAATGCACTGTGATGCTGCAGCTGAAAGAGGGGACAGTTTAAGAAGTAAAGATAAGCTCGATTTAGGTATCTGGGTTTCCAGTACTGCAGGACATGTAGACATAAATACCCAGCAGACAGACTAAAACTTGTAAGAGAACTAGGTAGTTTAAAAAGGAGACTGGATGAGATCATTCAGGCTGAGTGTGTAGACTGAAAGAGCCGTCCAAGAAATAGGACCTTAGGGAACAATATTCAAAGGTCAGAAGGAAAAAAAAGCAGAAGGTACTTGGCAGTCCTGTTAAAAGTCGGCTTATACTCCTTGTGCACCCAGCCCAAGAAAAGAGAGCCAGGTGAAAATGGAAAAGGTGTCGGGCAAAAGTGGTTGGGTTACATTAGGTGTAGCAACCTGCATTCCTATCTCCGGTTACCTTGGGCTGTTCTCTAGCTCCTGTCACGTTCCCTAGCTCCTGACCCATTCTCCAGCGCCAACTCTCCCTTACAGCTTTTGGCACCTCCTCTCCTTGGCTTCTGTGCCTTCACAGTATTGACCCTGGTTGTTGGCTTTTTAAAAATATGGGTTTTTTTTAAAGTATAGTTGGCTTACAATATTGTGTTGATTTCTGGTGTACAGCGTAGTGATGGAGATATATGCATATTCCTTTTTATATGTTTTCATTATAGGCTATTACAACGTACTGGATATAGCTCCCTGTGCTATACAGTGGGACCTTGTTGTTTATCTATTTCATATATAGTAGTTAGTATCTGCAAATCCTGAACTCCTAATTTATCCCTGCCCATCCTCTTTACCCCCTGGTAACCATAAGTTTGTTTTCTATGTCTATGTTTATATGAGTCTGTTTCTGTTTTGTAAATAAGTCCATTTGTATCATTTTTTTTAGGTTCTACATATGAGACATATCATATGGTATTTTTCTTTCTCCTTCTGACCTTCTTCACTTAGTATGATGATCTCCAGGTCTACCCACCTTGCTGCAAATGGCATTATTTTGTTTTTTATGGCTAAGTAGTATTCCATTGTGTGTGCGTGTGTGTACATATATATGTGTGTGTGTGTGTGTATATATATATATATATACATACATATGCATATACACACACAACATCTTCTTTATGCAATCATCTGTCGATGGACATTTAGGTTGTTGCCATGTGTTGGCTATTGTAAATAGTGCTGCTATGAAGATTGGGGTGCATGTATCTTTTTGCATTAGAGTTTCCTCCAGATATATGCCCAGGATTGGATTTGTTTTTTGACTTCCTTCTTGGATCACAAACTGAACCTGCTCACCACTCACTGCTTTCTGCTACTGACCTTGCACTCCATGACACACTAGCCATAAAAGAAACCCAAAAGCAGAAAGACAAAAAAAAAAAAAAAAAAAAAAAAAAAAAACACATTAAAATGAACTAGAAAGAGAGGCTTCAGAGAAGCTGAGAAATCAAAACATATCAAGAAGGAAAATGGTCAACATGTCATGGCAGCAGAGAGGAAAAACAGAAAGAGGACTGAAAAGGATTTGGCATTTAGGAAGCTCCTTGTGTCTCTGAATGTGAATGACTTCAAGAAAGTGGTAGGGATAAGAGACAAATCTATGAAGAATTGGTAACATAAACTTTATACCCCCTAATTTTCTCCATGAAGCAGAAAGAAGATCATTCTTTGATAGTGAGGAGAGTTTAGTGGGAAATCAAAATTTGTAGTCCACATAGTGATTCGCATGTGTTTAATTCTCACAGCCACCACTGGAAGTGGGTATTAACATCCCCATACACTAGGCACCTGACATGGTGAAGTCATGCAGCTGGTAGGAGGCAAACTGAGATTTCAACCCAGGTCTGCCTCCAAATTCTCTGCTTTTCTTGCTGCATTCAGATTTAGAACAGCCACCAAGGGGAACGTGGAAGTGCTGTGATAGTAATCATAGTAGTAGGATTATAAATATTATTACTCACATATAAGTATATAATACTGGTAATAATGAGTGAAATGGATCAGATGATGGTAGCGCTGATAACAGAGACATGAACGCCTCTGCTCCAAATCTAACTGCAAGTAATAGCCTCACATGTAACTTTATGCCATAAAACACAGTGCCTGTGAGTACCTACAGCTACATGATGTTACTTAATACAAATGACTTCTTGTAGTTTTAATATAGCCCAAAACTATCATTCATAAACTTTCCTTTTAGATAAACAAGTTCATGCTGTATAGTACAGGGAACTATATTCAATATCTTGTAGTGACTTACGGTGAAAAAAAAGAACATAAAAATGAATATATGTGTGTTCATGTTTGACATTGTGCTGCACACCAGAAATTGACACAACATTGTATACTGACTATACTTCAATAAAAATAAATATTAATAAAGCAAAATAAACTTTCCTTTTGTTATAGCTAAACATGCCTTTAAAATATTTATAAACTCAATATAATTTAGATTTATTTTTATTTCTACTGTTAGGAAAAGTATTTTGAAAGTATTTGTAAGTATGTCAACTACAAACAGTTCCCTTGAACCTTGACTTGTATTTAATAATTCAAAAAGAATTATACTCTTTGCCACTGAAGTTAGGATCCTTTTGGCCCCCTGCTTGCTAAACTACAGAAGTCAGGAAAGTAGCATACTTTCTATCAAAAATGTAATTTAAAAAAAGATTGCTATAAAATTATAGAAAAATCTTGGAAGAGGCAGCAGAAATATTTGAAAGATAATAAAGTATAACCCAGCTATCTGACAGAGAAATAAATCTTTTTAAAGCATTAAGGTTTCGTGTAGAATGGTGGGACTTGGCATTTAAGTTAGTGACATTTAAAAAGTCATTTTGTTGAAAATCTTTCTAAAGTACACATACAAAGGAGTACATATTTACTTCACAAAACAGATGATACTCAACCTGAATTATCCTTTTTGTGATGATTTCAATAATAGGGTGATTGCCCTCTGGGTATATTGAGGATTATAGGATGATTTCCTCCCACATTAAATGGTTCCATAAAGCTATGCCTTCTTAATTCTTGTGTCTGCTTTTCATAGATTTTTTTTCCTCCTCCCTTCCCAGAGCTCATGTCTCATGGCAGCCCATATACTTGCATAGACTCATTCATGCCTGTGGTAACATTAACCAGCCCACCAAACCCATATGCATGTAAACAAAGGTGGAATTTACACCTGCCCATGCTTATTATCCACAATGCTCCTTGGAAGCCTCCCATTCTATTTGCCATGCGGCCTCCTGGCCGTAGCTTCTTTTCCTCCTGTTTCTGCCAGTTAGACTTGACTGTGGAGACGAGACCCTCAGATCTCCCTCCAAGTAGCATATGAGCTGTGGTTGGCCAACAACCTCCAGCTAGCCACGGTCAGTCCCTCCAGGTCTGCGGTATTCACACCAAGGCCATTCTCCTCCCCAGGAAGCCCCCCGCCGATGACAAAACACAGTGGGGCACCATAGCCAGGCCATTTCAGCCACACACAAGATTTCTCTAGTGGGCAGTCTGCCCCACACTCCGCAGTCACCTGGCCAAGGCTTTCTCTTGCTCTGTACTGAAGCCTGGGGCTCTTGCTGACCAATCTTCTCTCCTTCCCTCTCTCCTTTCACAAGCATCTGAACTGCTTTGTGATTTAGTTTCTCCCCACCTGCTCTTGTTCCCCTCCCCTTTATCCTTTACAAATGTTTCTGCAATATATCTTTTGCACACCTAAAAATTGGCTTGGTGTCTGCTGCCCAAGAAACCCAACTGGCACAGTTGGTAAAAAATGGCCCAAGAAAGTAGGCAGTAAAACTGGACTTGGGGACTGTTCACACACGCTTGGCTGGCAAGGAGGACCTCATTCTGAGTGGAATGTTGGGAATAGGTCATTCCTTGGCACAGGGTGGCCCCACAGTTGCTGAAGATTTCACTGGTGATGACCTGAGAATGCATCCTGGGAGAGGGGAACAGCTTTGTTTCAAGATTTAGGCATTTGAAAGATATGGGAGACTAATGCCTACAAGGACAGAGGTGTTGGCTGGTTATTTCAAAGTTCTATCTGCAGAGGGATAATGAGAAACTGAGACGTAATCAAACAGCTACAGGCACAGTGTGAGAGACGGGAGCCTGTGTGACTTGGAACATTTGCTCAGAAAATGGGACTTAACACCACTACAAGGCCCCTTGCCCACCGAGGGGATGGGGCAAATTCACTGTAGGGTGGCTCTTGGAAGCCTAGAAAAGGTGATGGTTCATGCTAATGTGGAAATGCCTGAGTTGCCATGGCAGATGGTAGAGGAAGGAATAAAAAGGCTGTGGGAAGGGTTAAACTGTACAGGGTTCATAATGTGAGGCCAGAGGGCCCATCAGAAGATTATGTTTCCACAGCAGGGCCCAGAGAACACATCGTTCTCCAAGGCTGTTGGAATGCACTGGTGAGAGAGGCACCAGCATCATTATGAGTCCCGTGGCGGCTCTCTTTGCAGGCCAGGGATAAAGCTGTCACAAATTTGGGCTCGTTAACAGCAAAGGGGGTGACAGCACTCCAAAATAATAGAAGCCACAGACCCAAGCAAATGGGAGCCAGGGGGCTACCATTTCTATAACTACCAGCAAGATGGGATAGCTGGCGGTTAAGGGGGCCTGAGCCACAGGAAGGTGTGGAAATGGCTAATGGAATCTGGTGTTCCTAGGGGCAAAGTAGAAGGGTGTCCAGTGAGAGTGCCATTTAACATCTACAATCAGAAACAGGCAAGACCAGAGAAATAGGAGGATGAAGGTACCTGCCCCAATAAAAAATCCATGATTCATTGCTCAGTTCCTGGACCTGAGACAATTTTCAGACCCAGAATGCAGTGACTGAGAGATGGCTGTGTCCTACGGAGGGATAACCCTGCAAGATTGTGGCAAGTATTAACTGTAATGATTTCCCCAAGTCCAGCCCTAAAGGCACCTACAGCCATTTACCTAGATGGGTATGCACTGGAAGAAGGGAAACAGCCACACATATTGAGGACTTTGGACGTACTTTCCAAGCTGCCATCAACACCTGAAACCCTAAGGTGTCCTCAGCATCCCCTGTTAGAGTTGGGACCCAGTAACACATGCAGTCTGGCTGAAAACCAGCTTACAGTGGGTCTCCTGGGTCCAGGAACTCAGTTGGTGGATCATTCCATCCATCATTAGTGAAAAATTAGGATTAACATTCATGGCAGTTTGACTCACTTAGGTCCTTGACTAGCAGGGTGAGAACCAGCATATTGGGGAAAGCCAAAAGGAAGCCTCTGGAACTACCACTTTCCCAAGCCAAGACAGTGAATCAAATATAATATTACATCACAAGCAATTCTCCAGTGAAGACATACGAATGACCAGTAAGCACATGAAAAAATGCTCAGTATCACTAATTATCAGAGAAATGCAAATCAAAACTACAATGAGGTTATTACCTCACACCAGTCAGAATGGCCACGATTCAAAAGTCCACAAATGATAAATGCTGGAGAGGGTGTGGAGAAAAGGGAACCCTCCTACACTGCTGGTGAGAATGAGGTTTGGTGCAGCCACTGTGGAAAACAGTATGGAGATTCCTCAAAAGACTAGGAATAGACTTACCATATGACCCAGCAATCCCATTCGTGGGCGTATACCCAGAGGGAAACTTAATTCAAAAAGACACATGCACCCCAATGTTCACAGCATTACTATTTATAATAGCCAAGACATGGAAACAACCTAAATGCCCAGTGACAGATGACTGAATAAAGTAGTTGTAATATATTTATACCATGGAATACTCCTCAGACATAAAAAATGGTGAAATAATGCCATTTGCAGCAACATCGATGGCCCTGGAGACTGTCATTCTAAGTGAAGTAAGCCAGAATGAGAAAGAAAAATACCATATGAGATCGCTCATATATGGAATCAAAAAAAAAAAAAAAAAAAAAAGACAAAAGAACTTATATATAAAACAGAAACGGACTCACAGACATAGAATACAGACTTGCGCTTGCCAGCAGGGAGGAGGGTGGGAAGCAATAAACTGGGAGTTCAAGATTTGCAGGCACTGACTGGTATATATAAAATAGATAAACAAGTTTATACTGTGTAGCACGGGGAACTACATTCAATATCTTGTAGTAGCAGCTCCGTTACAGCTGCTGTGCCAGCCTTACTACTGATGGTAAAGCAGACCATGAAGGCCTTCGTTACGTAGTCTGCAGCCACTGATTTGACAATTGCATTCTTTTCTATACCAATCAGAGAAGAGGATCGGATACAGTTCACGTGAAGTGGACAGTAATATTCACTTACAGTTCTGCTCCAGGGCTGTGTTAACGCTCCATACTCTGTCATAACGTAGTTCAAAGAGTCTATATCATAACGTTGATCCAAAGCGTTAGGGATATGATGCTGACCTGGCAGGACAAGAAAAAGCTGGTTTGTGTGCTGGAGGCCTTGGTAAGGCACATGAGCATTAGAAAGAAGGTGGAAGATAAAAACTCACGTAGCTTCAGGGACTTGCCACTTCAGGGAAGTTTTTAAGAGTTCCTTGACCAGGGGCAAGCCAGGATATCTCCTCTACAGTAAAAGGCAAATGCCGCATCTTGTATCTCCTGGTACAAACAAGGAAGCATGACTCTTGGTGGATTCCTCTGGGTTCTGGAGACAATCTGATCTACAACAAATATTGGGAATACATTAACTATATTCCAGCCAATAGACTTTATGACATGGAAGATTGTCAGCTTTGAGTAGAAGCTGGGGCACAAAAGAGCTTTGCAGCAAGTGTAGTCTGTAGCTCAAACATTGCTACCACTGGAATTTGAGGCATGAGGGGGTCTGCAGTGGAAGCATGTGGACAGACAATATGGGAGTGGACATGAACTGTGAAGATTTTTGTATTAAGTGTTAATACCCACCAGAGAGCATCTACCTTGGAAAAGGCACTGAAGAAGCAACTATTTAATATTACTTGACTAGTCAATTAGCCAGCTTTCACATTGGCCATCCCAGAATTGACACAATGGGCACATGAATGAAATTGCTATGGTATCAAAGGTGGTGTCTGTGTAGGGGCCCACACAGCTTGAATACCTGCTTACCAAGGTCAGTCTAACTACTGCTGCCTCAGAGTATTCAACCTACCAGCAACAGAGACCAACACTGAGACCGAATATGGCACCATTCCTCAAGGAGATCAACAGCCACTTGGAGTCACTGAGCTCTTCTGTCCTGGAAGGGCCACCAGTTCATCTTCACAACAATAGATACCTATTCTAGGTCTGGGTTTCTCCTTTCTGCCCGAAGAGCCCCAGCTGGCATCACTGTCCCATGTGGTGTACACCATGTTTGCTTCGGGGGCATGAAATTCCACATGGCATAGCACCTGACCAGGGAGCCCACTGCACAGTGAAGGAGCTGCAAGAGTGGGCCCTTGCCCATGGAATCCAGTGATCTCTCACTATCATCAAGTAGCCAGCCTGACAGAATGTTGGAACAGCTGACTAAGGCAGCTAAAACACAATCTCAGAGGCAATACTCTGCAAGGATAGGTGACATCATTCAGGATACAGCGTATACATTAAATGAAGGACCACTACGTACCACTGGGTCTCCGAATGAAAGAGGCAGAGGAACCCAAGGGTAGAAGCAGTTGTGGTCCACTTACCACTACTCTCTATGACACTGGAGGACATTTTGCATCCTGTCCCAACACCTCTGAGCTCAGATGATGTGAGGGTCTCGTCCCCCAAAGGAGCATACTCTTGCCGAGGGGACAGCAAAGGTTCCATTTAATTACAAGCTATGGCTGCTGCTTGATAATTTGGACTTCTTATATCTAGTAACCAGCAGGCAGGAAGAAAAGTCACCATCTTCACCAGAGTAATAGGCCCCAAACAGCAGGAGGAAGGGGGCTGCATTTCAACAGTGCGTTCTGTTTAGATGCCTCTTGGTAAATGCCTTGACCAGTTACAACCACGAATGGACATGTGTAGCAGTGTTGGCCTGAGGAGGTATGATTACCATGGAATCAGTTCCTTCAGGAACGAAGGTTTGGGTCATACCATCAGATAAGCCACTGGGAACAAGAGGTGAGTTGAGGGTGAGGGGAACTCAGAAAGGACAGTGGAGGATGGAGCCAGTGAGTACCAGTTACAGTTGAAACCAGCAACAGCATCTAGAGGTAGAGTTTGTCCCACTAACCTCTCTCCTGAAAGTTTCTTCCGAGGAAGAGAGGCTCACAGGAATCGTGGACGAGCTATTCCCCAAACATGTGTGGGAAAATGTAGCTGTGAGGCACAAGGGGTGGACCAGAGCAGCCATGCAGGCACGCCACTCAGATCTCCCTTCCAAACAACCTGCTGTGAGGAGTGTGGTCATGTGGTCGGCTGACCATCTCCAGCTGCTGCACTTTGTGACCTGGTATGGCATTCATGCAGAAGCCAGGCTCCCCCTAGGCTGCTCCCAGCTAATGTCTGAGCAGAATGGTGCTACCAGAGCTGGACCATTTCTCCCCAGCGCATGACTGCTCAAGCAGCATCCTTTGCTAGAGCACTTGGCATCAGCCTTGCCGCACTGCACTTTGGGGCTCTTTCTACAAGACCCCCCTTCGCTTCCTCTCTCCTTCCACAGGGATCAGACCTCTGTTGTGGTCTGAGAGCCCACCCCATCTATCCTGGCTCCCTCACCAATTTATCCATCACACGCATTTCCCCCAGTACATTTCCTTCCCATCTCATTCTATTTTGGGGTCTTGCTTCTCAGAGGACCCAAATGGAGACAGACTGTTTTTTCAACTTTGATATATTTAGAACTCCCTACAAACTTTGATATATGTTCATCCTTCTGTTTTATTCTTCTGCCATCTTGTGTAATCCACTTCAGTTTTATTCCCTTCGTCTCCAGCCCCTGGAACATTTCCATGCTATGTTTGTTAATCTCTGCTAGAATCTGACATTCAAATGCACTTTTAAGACCATATCTAATTAGCTCAACCCTGACAGCAGTCTTATCACTGATTAGTAATGGATTACAGTCCTTGGACAATCACTGCTTTTGAAGCCAAGCTAACAAGTACTTCATATCGTCAGTACATAAATTATCTGGTCTCATTTAGCAGACAGCTAAAACACATATTAAACTTTCCTTCACAGATTCTACATTTCCACCTCCCCTCTGGGCCAACCAAGGTGGGGGTTTTCAAGTTAATTCTCCCCATACCTCCACAAGTATATTGCTGGATCTAAACACCTAGTATTCCCTGGTTAAAGTCTGCATTTTTTTGTAGAATCATTAGGGTTTGAGCGACCCACTCAAAGGAGTGTTTCTACAATGGCCTCTGTTTTCAGCTAATTTTACATCCCTCCACTTTGCTGTCTGCCAGTTCTCTTGCCAGCTCTCCCATTTCTTTTTTGGTTGTAATATTCCACTGCCCCTTCTGCTTTTGCACTCAACTGTCCATTTACGGGCAGCATTTTGCTTTTCTTCATCCAGCAAGAGAAACCCAACCTTTGAAACTGTATGATTCTAGAATAGTTTTCACATGAGCACAGACCTTTTTCCTAATATACTTTTCAGCTGGCGAACTTATTTCGCCAGAAAGATTCCAAAATCAGGCATGACAAAGAAAACCTCAGTAAAGTAGGCTAGTGCTAATTCCAGAGTACTGTTGGGAAGTTTCCTGGGTGTTCATAATTACAGGAACCTACATCTTTGATGCAAATGCACATTTAATACAACTGTAAATGTTTCACTGAGAGAATGTCCATTCACAAAGCTCACCCAAGTTTCCACTGAGTTGAATCTAACACAGCACAAGCATATCTATATCTGCCGCATAATGACCACCTTAGAGAACCATATGCCTGAAGGAGTTTTAGGGAATCAGCTGTGCTGTATTCTCCTGCCTTCAGGCAGAATTGTACATAAACACCCAGATAGGAAAAAGCTTCCCCAGAAAGAGTCAGTAACCTCACTCTAGTATTTAACAGTGAGTACAGTGAGGAATTTCTTCTTTGAATATTGAAATCCCTCTGTTACAGCTTGAATATATTTTTGATTATAAGTCTGATACAGAGGTTACAAATTCTTGTATGTTTTTTAAAACCTCATTTCTTTTTCTTTTTTTATGGAGGTACTGGGGATTGAACCCAGTACCTCCATAAAAAAAGAAAAAGAAAGAAATGAGGTTTTAAATATGCTAAACACATGCCCTGCCTTTGAGCTATCCCCCCACCCCCTTATGTTCTTTTTTAATGCAATGAATAAACATATTCTCCAAGTTGCAACTGTTTATTTTCATGTTAATCAAAATATGACTTTTCTATTTTAATCAAAATATGACTCATTCATTCACTCAATAAATAAATATTTTAAAATTTCAATCCATCCTTTTAGCAGATTTTTTTCAAGTCACTTCTACCTTTGGAAAGTTACCATGGACTCATGGCTCCTTTGATAGACTCAGTACCTTCCAATTACTGTGATCACTGTTTCTGCCAAATTTGTCACCTTTTGCCCAGTGACTAATTTCTCCCCTCTGTACTGTTGTTGATGTATATTTAGGCATTAACAAAAACATCCGTTTTGACAACAGCAAGACATGTTTGGCTCTGCTCTTTCCTCCTTTGGGATCTGGTATCATACACCTTCCGAGGAGCCCTAATCCCTTTAGTGAAAAATTTAGGAAGGAGAAAAACTATGGTGACTAGGGGTACACATTACATTTTCCCCCATGACTAATGAAAGTAGTTTTCACTAAGACCTGCAGGGTACAGAGCAGTTAGCCAGGTGAAGTGAAGCGGAGGGGCAGGTGCGTTTTAAGAGGTGGGGATGGGGGTCGGATCTAAGACAGCAAGATGACAAGTAAACAAGAAGTAAAATCATGTGTACAGTGGTCACCCCATCTATGGGGGATACGTTCCAAGACCTCCAAAGGATGCTGAAACTGTGGACAGGACTGAACCCTACATATACTGTTTTTTCCTATAAATACATACCTGTGATAAAGTTTAATTTATAAGTTAGGCACATTAAGAGATTAACAACAATAACTAATAATAAAATAGAACAATTGCAACAATATAATGGAATAGAAGTTATGTGAATATGGCCTCTTTCTCTCTCAAAACATCTTACTGTACAAATTTAATGCCTTTTCCATCTTAACTAAGCACTTACCATGCATGGTGGCATAGCTTTTGCAGCAGAGACTAGAAGCTAGCATGAATTCTTTTTCCTCTTTCACAATTTCACAGATATAAGATTTGCTTTTATCATAGATCTTGGCAAACATGGCATATGACTTTTTTCCCTTTCCTCGTTAAGTCAAGAACGTTCACTTCTTCACTTAAAGGACGCCCTTTTTAGCTACTCTTTGGCACATGGAAACGGGCAGCTGTACTACCCTGGTGCTGTGGGGCCGTGATGAAGTAAAATAAGTGCTCCTTGAACGTAATAGCTGAGATGCCCCAACAGTGGGCCTGGTAACTGAGATGGCTACTGAATGACTAACAGGCAGGATCCATAAATAAAGGGATATTTCACATTCTGGATGGGATGGAGCAGGATGGCTCGAGATTTCATCCAGGCTACACAGAATGGCACACGATTTAAAACTTACAGACTGTTTATTTCTGTAATCTTCTGTTTAATATTTTCAAGCTGTGGAAGGTGAAACTGCAGATAAGGGGGTGACTGCTGAGAGGTAAGGGGATGTGAAAGCACTGTGGAAGCATGTCAGAGCAACACCTCACGTGGGAATTGCAAATGTTGGTAAGAAAAGGCTTTCTGAACTAAGTGACTATTGGCTTAGGTAGAAAACTTCCCAGCGTTCACCAGAATCCAGTACTGCTTTCCTATCTGAACATCTGAAAGGCTTGGCTTCCTGGATCCCCTCTAATAAGTCTAGGCCGTGTAGCAAGTACAGACTAAGGAAGTGCGAGCAAGGGGCCAACAATATTCTAGATGGTGGAACCTCCACCACCTGGATCCTCGAATGACTGAGTAAAACACAGTGTCTTTGTCTGCTTACTACAGGCTTAGTGTGAGTAACAAATACTCTTCTATGTGTTGAGCCATTGAAACCTGGAGGTTGTTGGTTGCTGTAACAAACCTGGTCTATCATGATGAATACAACCTCAGGTCTCCCTTACTCCCCTTGGGGAAGCTTGACACTTCTTGGGTTGGCACCAGCAGGGAGGGCAATCAGGCATCAAGATATCAATTTGCAACCCAAGCTTATTCATAAAAGCCATCAGGAAGGTAAGCTTTACTGTCTCCTAATCCAAGTTTCCTTCTAAGAAGTGATGCTGTCAGGCAGAACAGTAGATTCAAAAAGATTTAGTCTGTTTACACTAGTTATGATCAAATCTGTGGGAGATATAACAGGCCAATCCCCAGGAAGTTCTGGAGGTAACTCCACCCGAATTATGGTTTATTGCACATGCATGTAGTTCTTCTCACTATGCTATATTAATATGGGGGGTGGGGGGGTTATGAGACCTGTAGCAGAGGCAACTCAGTCCCTACACAACTGAGCCTGAGCGGGACCTCCTGCTCTGTGTCATCAAACTCCCACTCTCAGTTTATCTCCATTGTGAAATCATAAAAATGTCAACAATTTACAGTCAATTTATCTGTCCGTGTCTTTTCTTATGGGCCTAACACATTCTCCTAAACCCACTAGATTAATACTTTGTATTTCTCTTAATATAACCCACACATGACATGCAGAAGAGTTCCAAGTATACTTCACTATATAATTACACCTTTCAAAATCCTTTGTTGATGACTGTTATAATTTTGTTTGTTTAATATCACCTTCTTCCCATTAAAATGTAGACTCCACAGGGGCAAGGACGCTGTGTGTTCTGTGCTCTGCTCCTGTCCCCAGAACTTAGCACAGGTCCTGGCACACAATGGGTACACAATACGTATTTGTTGAATGAATGACTCATGCTCCAAGAATCACTTGTAGTTGCAATGAAAATAATAGATTGGAATTCAGTGAGACTAGAAGCAGAGCGTCCAGATGGAGACCAGCAGTTCTTCAAATGAGAGATGATGATGATTCAGATCAAGGCAGTCACGGGGGTTGGAGAGCAATGAACAGACCTGAGACATATTTAGAAGGCAGAGCAGAAAGGACTTGGGGATTGATCGGATGTTAGGAGATTTGCAGGAGCGAAAGTCGAGTTCCACCTTGGGCACTGACTTGGGCAAGGGAACCCTGAGGAGGTCACAAGGTAGATGACAGTGAGTCCAGTTGGTTTGGACTCCCATGACCTGTTCAGGTGCCAATGCCCAGTCAGCTTCTGTGTGTATCAATTCTGAACTCAGGAGAGTGGCCTGTGCCTGAAAAGTAGTTCTGGGAAAAAGCATAGCCATAGAAATTTTCAGCCATGTGAATATCAAAAGGGCCTAAGATAAAACCCTGAGGATCATCTACATTTAAGATCTTTTTTTTGGGGGGGGGGAATTAGAGCATGTTTATTGAATTGGTTGTACTTGGTAGGATGTACTCAGAAAACAGCTTTATTCTTCTTCATTGACAAATGCCTTCAAACCACTCCCCCTTGGACCATATCTTGAGCATATTCCATTAACTTCTTTTTCAACTTCTCAGTATGTAAATAGTCCTGTTATCATATACTAAAATGTCCAGGCCAATTTAAATTAAAACTTCCACCTAAAAGCTCCCATCCAGTGCAAGCTTTCTTCCCTCCTCTGGCTCCAGGCTGACGCAGGTTCCCACCACAGAGGAGAGACAGGGTGTGGTCTCTCCTTTCGCTCTTTCTGCGCCACACGTCCCTGTTCCCTCTCCGGCTCTGAGTTCCTTCCAGGTTCATGTTGGAAAGTGAGATCAAAGAAAACATGGCAAATTATTTATTTTGTCGTTGGTTGTCAAACGCCCCCTCCCATGATAGATGTTACAATGGTCTTCCTCCCGTGGGGGCTTTGTGAATTCTCCAAACACACTTATCTTCCCTCCAGACACCTGGGGACCTCTCCAGCATATTCTTCCTTGACTTGGAAAACCATTATTCAGCCGGCGTTTCACAAGGGCCCTGTCGGGCTGCATCTTTTTTTCTGCTGGATAACCAAGTCCTGCACAGCCCACTTCCCAAGTTGGATTCTTCACAAGGTGATGCTGCTCTCTGCACTCGTCAAGATAGGCCCGGTTATGCTGCAACAGTGCCTTCATCCCAGCAGAAACGTACACTCACCCACATGTCCGCTGTGGGTTCGCAGGGGGCTCTCTGCCTATCATAGTCATCCAGGAACTCAGGCTGGTACACACGCCCTCCTGACCCATGCTTCTGTGATCACCACGTCAGGTGGGGGGAGAAAAGTCATGACACATCCTGTGCTGACTCTTTAGGCTCCTACCCAGAACTGACACATATCATCTGCCCACATTTCATGGGCTAAAGCCAGGCGTCCGTCCAACTCGAACTTGAAGGACAATCCACATGCCCAGATAAAGAGAACTAGAATATTTCAAAGCAGCCCTAATGACCACCACATCCCCATACGGTCCAGCTGGCCAGGAGGAAATATTCCACGTCCAAGTAACAGGGGCTCCTCCCACTCTCTCTCTCTCTCCCTCTCTCCATCCCCCCCACTCCCTCTGCTGACAGAGCCTTTCCAGGCAGCTTCTGTCATTAGCACATAGACTGTTAAACTCTTTGAAGGCCACGTCAGGCTCTCCATAAAATTAGGCTGGGCTCTGGGATGAGCCTGGAAGTGAAACAAGGAGTTTTTGCATTTCACCTGGGAGCAGGAGGCCAGTGTTCATCTCTGGAAAGCACCTGCCCTAAATTTCTCGGAGTGTTCACTCACTGACTGCCTCTCTCACTTGGCTTGAGATGAGGCAGGCTGCCCCCTACCCCTCTATGGGAGGAGAGAAAACACGCTGCAACGCTCCCAACTTGGCTGCAACATTCTTCCAAGAAAGCCTCCTCCTCCAGTGATTCCCTGGATGAGCTGGGCAGAGGACAAGCTCTGCCCACTCTCAGCAAGTCACAGAACCTCTCTTTTGAATATGGGGGTTCATGTTGTTTGTTCCCAGCTTTGGGTTTCAGCTTAAATTTGAGACATCAGGGAAAGTCCCATTTAGCATTTTATTCCATCTGTTAAGTGGACTAGGGACAAACTACCAAAGAGGTAGAAAGAAAACCAGGAGAATATAGGGTCTAGAAAGCCAAGGAGTGCTTCAGAAAGAAAGAAGTGTTCAACTGGCTTTGAGCCTGTTCAGAGACCAAGAAAAATAAGGGCATAAAAGTGTCTGTTGGATTTGGGGCGAAGTGTGATCAGCTCGCCAAGGATGGTTCGAGGAGAAGGGTGGGGACGGAGTCGCATAACTGCGGAGAGGGAGAGGGAGATGCGGAGGTGGGAGCAGCTAACACAGCGAGCACACATCAAGCACTGTGGCTGTGAAGGGCGGAGCGGGGTAACGCAGTGCCTGAGGGTGACATGGGGGGAAGAAGAAGGATAATTTTTTTTGAATAAAAGAGTTGATCACAATTAAGTGCTAGTAAAAAAGGAACTCGAGAATGAGAGATGAAATGGGTGATGAAATGGTTTTCAATCAGTACCTTCTCACTTTGGAAGGAAAACAAACCCACATCACGGGTGTTTCATTCCCTGAAGAGAAGCAGGCAGGTAGTGGGATGCCCCTCACCGCACTGGTGGCGGCGGTGGCGGAGAACGAGAAGAATTGGAATTCTGTCTTCGTTGAGGAATGACGGTGCGTGGGCAGCTGTGGTTTTTCGTGCAACAGAATAGATATATTCCAGGGGCCCTAAGAACGTATAAACCCCATTAAACCCGGTACATGGTTTTATTCTCTCGGTGGTGAACAAGCGTCTTATCTTTCTTTTCTGGTACTGTTTACCCAGTTCATTAAAGTGAATTTTTTAAAATGATTTCATTGCTTTTAATTGGAAAATCCCTGAAGAGACCGGTTGACATCTGTAAGGAACTAATCTGCTAAGTGTTTCTTATCTTCCAGCACTCACTCAAGTCCTTTGCTGCAGCAACAACCATCTCTCCCTTCCAGATGTGTGAACCTTTTGATTTCTACACATTTTAAATTATTTAGCTTGGGATGATTATTTTTTAAAAAACCAACTTCCTGTGGTATGTGTAAAAAAAGATGTGTTTCCACAGCTCCATTTCAAACTTGTTTCCAAATTGAATTGTGTGGATTGGATTGCTAAGTCTGATCTCAAAATCATCATAATTAAAAACCAGGCCATTTTTTTTTGTCTCAGCCCCTGACATGCCCCACTCCCAACTTCCCTTCACCACAAACATCTAATACTGTGCCTAGAAATAGGGGGAGGAATGTACGAAAGAATCAATTAGTGTTGTACATGCAGCAGATACTACAGAATGCCTCACTCGCCTCCACGCCAACGCCCGTCAAGTGTTCTATGAGCAACCGAGGCTGGAAAGTGCAAAGCTACAAGCTTCAGACTTTCTAACGGTTTGTTTTCCATAGATGACCTCGCTTCCACCAAGGAGACACAGTTAAGTGAAAACTGGAAGACGGACGTGGCTACTGTAAGATGGAGAGCGAGTGCCTGTCAGCTCTCTCTGGAGGCTTTTGACTTCCCTGCAGCGGTGGTAGCTGAGGTTCTAGCATATGGTTCTTAACCCTGAGGGTATTTGGAGGTTAACGATGCAGCTTAAAAGCCTTACAGAGTGTTTCAAAGATAGAGTGGCCGAGGCAGTGCAGTTCTAGAATCTGCTGTCATGGCTACAGCTCCCCCATCACGTCAGAGGCAGCAGCGCCACTGGGTGGTCCGCAGTGCTGTTCTGAGAGTCGGCTGTGGAAACTCAAGCCGGATGCCTCTCCTCCAGTCTTTCCAATGACTGGGTAGGCAATTTGTGCTCCTTTCTGGGCAGATGGTAGGACGGCTCTCCCCCCACCCTCTTGGAGTTGGGTTTGGCTTTGGGACTTGCTTGAGCCAGTGAGATGAGAGCAAATGCCACTTCTCTCTTTACTGTTGGCACGGCCAACAGTAATGTTCTGGAGAGTGGCTGTTCCATTAGCTTGGAATGAGGATGTCACAGAACGGAATCCCTAGGCAATCCATGATGTTCACACAGCATGAGTGACAAATAAACCTTGGTTGTTTCATAAATATGAGGTTTGGGGGCTGTTGGTTACTGTAGCACAGCCCAGGCCATCCTGTGGATCCAGTAAATCATCTCTTCTTTTCTTAAACTATGTTGAATGAATCCTGTTGTTTGTGATCGAGACCTGAGTAATTATTTCCAGGAATATGACAGTGATAGACGGGTTAAAAACGAAACATGATTAAGCTTGTAAGATCATTACTGCTCCTCAAATGACGGGAACCATCTTCTACTTCTTTTATTTCTCCATGGCGCATGAACCCTGGCAGCAGGGCCGCCGTACTGCACGCCCCAGGGGGCACGATGCACACTGTAGTGGTGCCCCAAGGAGAATGCACTGTGAATGATACTCCGGAATTCTGGCAATGCTCAGACCCAGCCAAGTGCTAGAGGCACAGCAGGAAATGATCTTATTTGGTTTGTCTCATAAGAAGGAGGTGGGGAAGTAAACAAAGCCAATAACTATGACCTAATGTTTCACTAAATTACAAACTAAGTTAATGCAGTTATAATGACAGTAAGACCCTGCGGGGTGAGGGGAGCTGATTATTTGGAACCGTCAAAAGTTTTATTAAAATGCTCAGTATAATTCTGATTTTTCAGTCTGAGTTTTTAAGTCCAAAATCTATCATTCAAGAGGACAGATGGTGTACTTGTCAGGATTAGGTCCAGCTATCTGTGGCAGAAAAATCCCAAATAACATTGGCTGACGTAAGACATAAGTTTCTCTGTTACACAGAAGTTCAACAGGAGACAGTCCAGGGTAGAACAGCTTCATGAAGTTGTCAGGGACACAGACTCTCAGCATCCTCAACATGTGCCATCACTTTGTAGTCCAAAGTGGCTCCTCAGGGCATCACATTTACATTCCAAGAAGGAGGAAGAGGGAAGAAGAGCACATTCCTTCCCTTTAAGGATTCACATCGCACTTCTCATTACATCGTATTGGCCAGAACTTAGTCACATGGTCAAACTCTCAGTGGTGAGGCTGGGAAATGGAGCCTTTATTCTGGGCAGCTCTGTAGCTAACTAAAATTGCAGTTTATATTACTAAGAAAAACAGGAAGAACAGATTTGGGGAATATTTAGCAATCTATAGCTTAGATGTTTAAGTGTGGTGGGTTGAATGCTGTGCTTCCAAAATTTATGTCCACCCTGAACCTCCGAATGTGATCATAGTTGCAAATAAAGTCTTTGCAGATGTAATGAGTTAAGGACCTCAGGATGAAATCATCCTGAATTTAGGATGGGCCCTAAGTCCAATGACTGGTATTCTTATTGGAAAAGGAAAGAACAGAGAGACACAGAGAAAAAGGTCACGTGAGGATGGAAGCAGAGATGGGCGTGATGCTGTCACAATCCAGGGAACACCAGGAGCCACCAGCAGCTGGGAAAAAGCAAGGAAGGAGCCTTCCCTAGAGGTTTCAGAGGGCAAGTGGCTCTGCCAACACCCTGAATTTAGACTTCTAGCCTCCAGAACTGTGAGAAAGTAAATTTCTGTTGTTTCAAGATGGTGAGTTTGCAGTACTTTGTTACAGCAGCCCCAAAAAACTAATACAGTGAGTTAAATGCTGCTCACAGCTGCTACCGGAGCTGAGGGCTGACACAGCAGAGCTGTAATAATAACGTTAGTATATCATTTGATTATAATCCCTATCGTCATCCAGAGGCAGGTTGGCTTTTGATTTGGTAAACCTTCCCTGGCTCAGGATCTGTGCTTTCACTATTCCCATCACAGAACCACGATTTCCAGCTCTGTACAAAAGCAAAATGGAGAGCTAGTACAGGTGATTTACATTTATTTAGCACCTTCCACAGAGCAAGCCCCTAACATATATTTTCTCACGTAATCCTTACAACGATCCTATATTATGGTTAGTATTATACCCATTTAACAGATTAGGATATAAGATGATAGCAGTTAAGTCCATGGTGTGCATGTCGTCAAAGGGAGAATCAATGCTTCCACACTGGTCTGTCTGACTCTCAAGTACAGACTCTTTCCCAAAGGGGGCGACTAAGCTGGGGGATAACTGACTCACCTGCCTAGCAGAACACCTGGTGCCAAAGGCCAATGACCTCGCAGAGGGGATACAGCTTTCCAGTGATTATGAGTTCACTTCCAGGCACAACTTCCCATGTCAAAGAAATTCAGTTCAAATAAATTTAACAAATCTGAAGGGGACACGATGCTGGGAAGACAATCCTTCTTCTCAAGTTGCTTCCCTTCTTAGCAGTGTCTAGGGACCGGAAGTCTATAACGGGATTTCATGAATGTCTTTGAACACTGGTGCTTATTCATGGTTATACATTAGAATAAGGTGGGCACACTTTCAGAAATCCAGATTCCTAGGCTGCACCCCAGCCTAAGGAATCAGAATATTTGACAGTGAGCACAGGACTCTGCCTTTTAATAAAACTCTCCTGGTGATTCTTAACTAGCTAGCCCAACCCCCATTTTAGGAATAAATACTTTCCTTGTATCATACCTTAAGTACTGGTGATATATGAAAACACTAGCTACATATGATAATACATACTATAATTTTTCTCAGCATCAATTGTGTATTCCTTACACACCTGAGGAGCTCTAATATTAAAGCACTATTTTCACAATTCTAGATTTATATTGTCCCTCTGAAGAGGGAACAGCATTTCTTACTCTTCTGATAAATGTGCAGATAGATTACCAAGAGGCCATATGATCTAACTTATATGCCATCAAAACCATCAAGCAATAACCTAGCTCTCTGACATCCAGATGTTCCACATGGACCAAGAATTGAGATAAGGGAGTTTTTCACTCTCAAGCAGCTCATGGTGAACCCAGGATTTGGAGAGGCAGAGAGATTGGTAGGTCAAGGCAAGATATGTGCTTTCGTAGCTGGATTCGCCACAGCTCGAGACGTTTGAATCACAAAGTTACAATGAGACTTGAAACTCTTACCTATTATAATAATATCTATTTACAATGAATACATTGCATCTTAACCACCACTTGAATTACGTGTAACCTCTTCACTCCCCAGGAAGTTAGGTTAGCTTTAAAATTCTTTCCACTTAGCAGTGAATGGAATGTTCTAAATATGCACTCTATTTAATAGGCACGCCAGCTGCCAAACGGGGCTACTGGCAAACTTATTTAAATTTTTAATCATCATGGCAGATGAACACAGAGGGAGAGAACTATATAAATTCTCCTACTAGTGTAGCAATAAAAATATCCAAACAGTACTGGAAAGGCCAGTTTCCATTTTGAGGAAATAAGTTTGGTGGGCACAGTGTACTACTTTTTCTCTCACTGTTAAAAAGTACTTCTAAGTCATGTACATTCAATTAGGCATTTCAGGATGTATATTCAATTTAGTATTATTATTAACAAAAGTAGCAGTTTTTCCTTAAAAGCAACTTTTCCCTTAATATCAAAATTATTAAGCAAGAAGTTGATTTGGGAAAATAATTTACAGAAGGAAATATGTGAATAATAGATGAATGCTGTAAAAAAATTGTTATTTTCCTCTACTGGGAAAAAACAAAGAAGTTTGAAATATTAAAATAAGTCTTTATTAACTTAATATTTTAAAATTCCATGAATAAAAAAATTCTGACTAGTTTTTTTAACATTTTGGGGGATGATGCCATTTTGCCGTCAGCAAATACTGGTCCTGCTACATCTAGAATCTGGACTCATATAGCGCTTTATTCCCTGAATGCATGTGCTTGTGAGAGGTGTAGAAAGTAGTCCTGAAGACCAGACTGTGGTTCTAGATTGTCTGGGTTTAAATGCTGACTTTGCCTCTCAGAGGCTGTGTGACACTGGACATCATCCTTAACCTCTCTGTGCCTCAGTTTCCACCTCTGTAATGAGTACAATGAAAGCACCCAGCCTATAGGGTGGTTGTGAGAATTAAGTGACCTACTACTTGTGAAGCCCTTAGAACAGTGTCTGGCCGGAGTGAACACTCAGGAAGCCTCAGCTGTTGTTATTATTCTCACTTATTTGAGAGCTGTTCTCTCTTCCCTAGTGCACCAGAATCACAGGCGTCGGCAGGTAGCTGACGGGCTGCTAAGCGGCCTGTACAGAACGCACCCTGTAATAATGGGGTAATTTAACCATAAATATTTACTGTAAGCTGGCTCTGTCCTAGACACACAGAATACATCAGTAAGCAAAAACGAAAACCTCTGCCCTTGTGGAAATTACACTCCAGTAGGGGCAGATGGAAAATACATAACAAGCATAATAAACGAGTAAACTGTATCAGAGAGAGTAAGTACTAGGTGAAAAAAAGAGAGCAGGATACAGGGAATTTTTAGTTCAGGTGGAGGGGACCAGGAACGTTGAGAAGATGACATTTGAGCAGAGAAATGAAAGGGGTAAGAGGAGTTGACATTGCAGGGGACCAGCAGTGCCAAGACCCTAAGACAGAGCATGGTGCACACCTGGCTCGTTCAAGCAGCAGCAAGGCCAGCGCGGCTGGAGTAGAGAAAGTGAGATGGGGAGCAAGTGGCCACGAGTGACATCAAAGACTGAACTGGGAGCAGGGTGGGAGCTGTGTGCAGGGAAGCAGATTCAGTCGGAAGGACCACACAGACCTCTGCAGGACTTGCCCTGAGTGTGACGGGGAGCTACTGCAGGGTTTGAAGCTGAGAAGTACCATCATCTGAACTAAGTTTTCCGCACTCTGACTGCTGTGTGGAAACTGTAGGAGATCAAGGAGGAAAGAGGGGGGCTGGTGAACAGATTGTTCAAGTAATCTAGAGAAGAAATGATGGTGACTTGGACAGAGAGCAGCAGAAGGGATGAGAAGTGACCAGATCTGCATATGTTCTGAAAACAGATCCAGGAGAATGTCCTGATGGATTGGATGGAAGGTGAGGGAAACCGGGAAATCAAGGGTGACTCCCAGATTTTTGGCCTAAAGAACTAGAAGAATGAAGAAGGCATCAGCTGATGTGGGGAAAGACTTCACGTGGACAAGGTTTCAGGTGGGGCATGAGTAGAAGCTCTGTGTAATTATTTTACAGTTTTGCTGGGGCAAGATTTGACACCAATATTTCACTGTAAGAGAATGTCATGTGTTTCATTTTATTAAAAATCCACTGTTATGGAATTCTTGACACAAACATACTAAACCTACTAAATTAACCCATAGGTACTTTAGTTTACTGAAAAAACTGTTGAAGAAAAAATATGATTATTATGGAAAAAAATGACATTTTTATCTAAAAATGAAAAGAAGTTTTTGAAAAAAGTTCTCCCTGATTACAAATGTAATGCATATTCACTGAAAAAGATGCAAGAAAATATACTAAATTATAAAGTAGGGGGAAGTTACCTGTAGTTTTACCACCCAGAGAAAACTGATGCTTACAACCTTGTATGTTTTTCCTTTCGCTCTCCCTCATTAATTAATATTCATACCTATCGGTATATCCGTATCTATATCTACACACACGACAACAACGTGTCATATTTAGATACAATTTTGTAGACTGCTTTGTTCCCACGGTTATGAATATTTTTCCAAATTCTGTAGGCTCTAAACACTTTTCATGGCTTCATGCTGTTGTTTCACATCAATAAGCATAATTTCCTCCTATTGACCGCTTAATTTTCATCATGAATGAAGATTCTTCTCCCCAGAGCCAAGTCCGTCATCATTCTTCCCCATCTCCAGACACTCTCAACCAGTCCCACAACTGCCAATATCTCTATGCTGACAACCCCCAATTTATGTTACCCACACTGGCCTCTCTCTCCTCTCCAGATCCAAACACCCAATTGTCTCTTCCTTACAATCTTTTTCATCTTGGTTGATGGTACCTCCATCTTCCAGCTGCTCAGTCAAAACCCTGACATCATCTTTGACTCCTCCCTTTCAAACTACCCATCCACTTGGTCAGGAAATTCTCTTGACTCAACCTCCAAAATACATCCAAACTCTGACCATTCTCACCATCGTCACAGCTACCATCCCAGTCTGAGTACCCACCACCTCTCACTTGGGTTATTATGGTAGACGTCCCCACCCTTCTTCCTCCCTGGCACTCGGTTGAATATTCTCAGCATGAGATCCAGAGTTATCCTGTAAAAACCTAACTCAGATTGTGTTGCTCAAGACCCTCCAACGGCTCTCCATCTCATTCAGAGTCAAATCCGAAGTCCTTCAAATGGGGCACAAGGCCCGACACGATCTTCCCTTACCTCACCTCTGACTTCTTGCCTCTCCGTTCTTGGCACTCCTCGAGCCTGATCAGTCTTCCTGCCTCATTCACTTCATTCCAGCCACACTGTTCTACCTTCCCTGTTTCTGGAACAGCCACACCTGATCCCATCGTAGGGCCTCTCCTTGGCTGTACCTTCTGCCTAGAAGGCTCTTCCCTCAGACACCCACATGACCCTCATCTCCTTCAAGTATCTAATCAAATCTCACCTCCTCAATGAGGCTCACCCTGACCACGACGTTCCTGCAATTTTTTCCCCTTAGCGTTCAACATGTTTTTATATCCACATCTTTTATGGTTTTTAAAAAATGTTCCCTCTTCCCCACTAAATACAAAGTCCACAGAACTGAGACCTTTGTTTCGTTCACTATTGTGTCCAAGTACCCAGCACGGCGTCTGGCGCATAGAGTGCTCAGCACACACACAATACACATTAAGTGAATGAGTGCCTGTCTCTATTTTGTACGGCATTTTCACAAGAGACTTTTTTCCAGTTCTTCATTCAAAATATTTTCAGTATGTATGTACAGATATTTCTTTTGTCAAGATTTATCTTGATGATGGTTTTTTTTTTTTTTTCAGTTTTGGTTATTCTATGACAACACGTGAGTTAAGGACTGCTTTCAAATGCACCAGGGGTAAATAAAAAACTAAAAATGCATCAGGGATTTTGTTTTTATTTAGATATGGTGAGGCCAGTGGCTCCAGAGATGGCCATTAATTCAGAGATAGTCTGATGGTTGTTAACTAAACTTATTTCGGTCATCATTTTGCAGTCTGTGCATGTATCAAATCGTCACATTGTACACCTAAAGTTAATACTATATTATATGTCACTTATGTCTCAATAAAACTGGATTAATAGATAGTTTGTTACTCACAGTTTCCAAGAGAGGAGGGCATGCCAGGCCAGGCCACTTGGGGAAACACCAGGGTTGGTCAGGAGGCTGGGGGAGTGTGGAGGAGACATGGCCACAAGCCTTTATGGTGGTTTCTATGGGAAAGACAAGGTGGGGTGAGCAGATTTAGGACTGGCTAGTTTGAATAACATCAGTGGGCTCTGGGCTATAGGGGTGGTCCCTAGGTGTGCCTGGCTCTGTGGTGCTTTAGGACAGGGG